>NC_081426.1:65560834-66760834 GCF_949786415.1 Peromyscus eremicus | reverse complement strand
GAAATGTAACCCAGACCTCCCTGGAGAGGCTGGGCAGTCAAACTGGTTGGCATAGGCATCTCTGTCGTCATTGTCAAGGGAAAAAGTAAAAGAAAAAAAAAGACTCCACCTTCCTCCATGAGTCAAAACGGGGTGCTGAAGACTGGAGTTAAATGACTATGGGCATTAATGTCTTCTCAAGCTGTAACTTGAGGGTCCAGTTAGTCATTTTTCCCTGATTGTGTACACACGTACATGGCTTGTATACGTAAGGTTCCCCTGGGCATTGGGAGCCGACCAAATGGTCTCCTTGCTGATGGTAAGCACTGGATGACTTTGAGAAAACTGCCTTCTTTCATTGGTTTAATTTATTTGTCTCAGGTAGCAAAATGAAGGTCATAATCCTGTTCACCAGACCAGGCCATTTCTATTTTAGGTGCAAGACCAGAGCTATCGATCTGCTTGGGATGAAGACTAATCCTCTCTCCCTAGTAGCTCCCAGACTCCTAATGGTTGAGGTGCCCCCAGCCTTCATTCTTTACTTGCAAAGCTGGGCATCTTCACTCCACATGCACAGGGAAGTTTTCTGCTGCCCTAAGCCATACACCTATCTTTCGTGGACTAGAGAATTGAAAGTCACAACTAAATACATTTAATTAAATAAATATAGCATAATAGCACATCAACTAGTCAATTGCCTCCTAACTCATCAATTACATCATCACAGATAAATTATGTTGAATGATGGATGTGGGTAGAGTGTAGGGTGTCCCAAAAGGAATTCAGCCTGATCAAGGCACTAGCCTTACCTATCATTTCCAGTAGGATCTCATCCTCTGTATAACAGAGGAAATGGCAGTTCTCAAAGTACATGCAAACTCCAAGATGGAAGGCAGAGCGATCGGCTCTCCTGTCCCTCATTGTCCTGTTCCGTCAGCTTCAGCTGGGCTGGTTTGAAGCTTTTCAAATTCTGTTGTCTATAATTTAGGTCCAACACATATCTTTGTTCATTTACAATAAGGTAAAATAATAACATGCCGGCTAATGCCTGATTGTTTTTTTTCTAAGAGGACAAAGGATGTGTATGTGGAGATCTCCTCTCTGCCTCACATGGGGTGTTTGTAGAAGTCACTTGCTAAAGTGTTCAGGAGAGACTGCTGCATTAGTCAGGGTTCTACTGACAAGCCACAGGGACAGATATGAGAGACAGAATATGAATAATTACTCTAAAAATTGGCCCATATGATTGTGGAGGCTGAGAAGTCCATGGCTGGAGATACAGGAGAGCCACCATTTAGTTTACAGTCCAAAGCTACCAGCTTTAAGATCTCAAAAGAACTAATGTCTCGCCGGGCGGTGGTGGCGCACGCCTTTAACCCCAGCACTCGGGAGGCAGAGCCAGGCGGATCTCTGTGAGTTCGAGGCCAGCCTGGGCTACCAAGTGAGTCCCAGGAAAAGCGCAAAGCTACACAGAGAAACACTGTCTCGAAAAACCAAAAAAAAAAAAAAAAAAAAAAAAAAGAACTAATGTCTCAGTTTGAGTCCAAGGTCAGTGTCTGTCTGTCTATGTTTCTTTCTTTCTGTCTCAGGTCAAGCTTAGTTGGTGAAAGATCAGTTTCTCTTCGATGTTCAGCTCTTCAGCTGATTAGATAGGGCTTGTCTGAATTAGGGAGGGCAGAAATAAAGACTGCTTTATCAGTCAGTCTATTGATTTAAATTCTAATCGCACTCTAAAACAGTCTAATAGAGTCTGATTAGATAGATATCTTTAAAATGTCTGAATATCTAACAAAGCAATCATTTACCAGCTAAGTTATGGCTGAACTCAGCTGCTATTGTGTGGAAATTATGTCTGATAATGGACATAAAGAGGTGTGTGTGTGTGTGTGTGTGTGTGTGTGTGTGTGTGTGTGTGTGACATGTGATAGTGCTCCTGGAAGCCAGAAGCTTCTGAGGCCATTGCGGATGTAGTGAACTGAACTCAGATTCTCTGGAGAAGCAACAAACATTTTTTATTGAGCTCTCTCTCCAACTCCTGTAAATAGACATTTTAAATTGTAATGTTGCAGCTCTCTTTTTATATTTTAAAACTAGGCTTTTCAAAATAATATACTTTCAGTGACCTTTGAAGATTTCATAGGCCCTAGATTGTGACTGTAGTTGATAAATAGTCCTGACTTTCGATTGTGATCTGCTTTGATGGTGTGTGTGTGTGTGTGTGTGTGTGGCGGGGGGAGATGTCTTCAAAGTAAGAATGTTGAGGGCATATGAAGAGCTTAAAATAACCACAACAAAGAGAGGATACACATAGGCCCAGGATGAGGCGCCTTGAAAAAATTTTGAGAAGGGATTACGGAGTTCATCGGACTGAGTGGATGTGCAAAGCCCTGTCCACTGAGCCTGTGGAGTGTGCTGAATCAGGAAGCTCCTGAGACACAGTATGGAGAAGAAGGTGTTTTAGTTAGTTTCATTGCTGTGAAGGGACACTGTGACCCCAGCAACTCTTATAAAGGAAAACATTTAATTGGGGGTGGCTTACATTTCAGAGGCTTGGTCCGTTGTTGTCCTGGTGGGAAGTATGACTGCACACATGCAGACATGGTGCTGGGGGGGGGGGTTTTCTACGTCCAGATTCGCAGGCAGCAGGAAGAGAGAAATGGCACTGGGTTTGAGTTTCTGAAACCTCAAAGCCCACCCCAGTGACATACTTCCTCTAATAAAGCCACACCTCCCCCCACAAGGCCACACCTCCTAATAGCGCCACTCCCTATGGGCCTATGAGGGCCATTTTCATTCGAACCACCACAAGTGGTAATGGAAGCTTAGGAAAAAGGCGTTAATCCTGAGCCCATGAGATCTCCCCAGCTGTAGGTCAAGTTGGTGACCACTGACTACCTCTTGTTCTTGCCCCCTGCCTTCCTGTTATCCAGGGAAAGGACAAACAGGCTTCCATTACTGTGTGAGGGGAGGACAGTGGCTGAAGGGTGGTCTTAGTCTGTGTGTGCTACTATAACAAAATACCACACACTGGTAACTTTTTATACAAGGAATAGACATATACATATATATATATATATATATATATATATATATATATATATATATATATATATCGCTCTGGAGGCCATCAAGTCCCAGATCAAGGCCTCAGAAGGCTGATGTCTGTTGAAGACTTTCCTGTGCTTGGAAGATGGTGTCCTGAATGACACACCCTCCTAGAAGGAGGGAAGTTGTGTCCCCACAGAAGACCAAAAGGGCATAATCCTTCACCAAGCCCTTTCATAGGGCAAACTATCCCACTTGTGAGGGTGGAGGCTTCATAACCCAGTCATGTCCTCAGAGCCACACCTCCCAATACTGTTCTGGTAGGACTTAAATTTCAACATGATTTTGTTTTTTGTTTTTTTTTTGTTTTTTTTGTTTTTTTTAGAAAGCAAAAAAATTTGAACTTTTCATCATAGATCAGGAGTTCAAGGGCAGGCTGGGCTACATGAGTCAGAAGGATAGTACTCCCAAAATGTCAAGACAGTATTCATTCTATCAAGTAATATATATATACACACAAAAGTCTCCAATACTGCATCTCCAATCTGAGAGGTGGGGCATCCTTGTTGTCTGTTCTAAGATCTTTTGCCAGTGTGAACCACTGGATGGATGCCTCATTACTCTCCGGGGGACTTCTAGCCTCCTCTTCTCAGACAAAATAACCAAGGGTCAATTAATATAACTGACCCCAAGCCTACATGACACAAAAGACCTATTGCTGAGTTCTTTTGATCTTGTTCACAGCATCAAATGGCTTGTAGTTAGTTCAGCAAAATTCACTTTAAAAGCCAGCATATTGAGAAAGATTTTTGTGTGTTTTACTTTTGAACAAATCCATATATAGTTCCTGTTATGTACCAAGCATGGGTATTTCCCAATATGAAACTACGTACTCTTTATAAAACACCAGTAGATGGGCACCTGTATTTCTGTTATCTCCTTTTTACCAAAGGGACAAGAGAGAAACAGGGAGACAAAGTAGCATACATTTTTGTTTAAATGAATTTATGGCACCTCGGGTGATAATGTTCCCCACAAGAGCCATAGACTATTTAACAAAAGCCCAGTGCCAAGGATGGAAAATCCTCCTTTGAACTGTTGGTCAGATAAGTACAAGTGACTCCCAAAACAATATAGGTTATTGACGTTGCCCTTGGTTGTTATAACTTGAAAGTAAGATTCTATTGTTAAAGATATTACACACTTTGGAGACAGGACTAGAGGTGTCATGCTGGAACTTTCCTGGAGACCTCTTCCTTTGGGACTGACTCTCATAGGATCTGAAGGGGCTATGCAAGCTGCCAAGGGAGAGGAGCAATCAACAGTCCTACCCAGCAGTAAAGCCTATGGACCACAACAATGACCAGCACAGTGAGATGTCCCCAAGACTGCAATAGTGGCACTTCTATCTTGGGAGTATCCAACAACTGTGTACTTGTACTTAAGGCCTACCCAATGGGAGGAAATTCATGATGGTACTGTAAATAGAGCCAACTCCCTGTGGAGTTGGACCCTAGAGGAGAACCTATCACTGCCACTTTCCTAAGTTAGTATAATTTTTAATTGCATTCTAAATATTTATCCTTATACTCACAGATAAGTATAGATCTGAACCCTCATCAAAGAAGCTTCTTTTTGCAGTAGATGAAGACCATTACAGAACACACAACTGGTCCCTCCCTCCTTCCTTCCTTCCTTCCTTCATCTACTACTGATAGATTCTGGCTATGTAGACCGTGCTGGCTTCAAGCTTGTAATCCTCCTGCTTCGGCTTCCCAAGGACTGTGATTACAGGCATCATGGCTGATTTGAGTTGACCTTGTAATCTTTCATCTTTAGCACCCCAAATAATTGTGATTGTATATTTTATTTTTGAGAAAAGATAGACAATGAGCAAGACCATGGGAGAAGGCAAGAGGCAATCACTCTACTCAATCATCCCTAAGGTAAATTACGACGTGGGTGTTCACCTCAGGGTGTTTGGAGTATTTTGTGTTTTCCTTCACTTGGCATTCATTACGTTCAACCCCTTGAAAAATATCAGTCACAAGCAACTCTGGTGATTAAGATCCAGCTCTCATTCTGGTGTCCCTTCAGCTCATATCCACAGCTACATCATGCTTCCTTCAGCCCTGTTAGGACAGTCCACTTGCCCTTTAGTTTGTCCACGGTGGAGGAAAGCAAAGTAGAAAGGACAGGCAGGCTGTTCCTACCCATCATTTCCAACCACAGTTCCTACTGAGCTGGCTCCTGTGTGCTGATGTTCTACACCCGGTGGCTTAGTAACTGCAGCATGGGGTTGGGATGCCAGTGGGCCCAGCTGCAGTGGGTGTTTTAAGCTTTGCAAGGCCACCTGGAAATTATCTCAGAGGCTCTTTTAGGGCAGAGTCCTGGGAGTGTGGTGACACATCTTGAGCTACTTTACAAAATGTCTGTGAATTCATTTGATTCATTCAAAAATATTTATTACATGCCAACTAATTCTAGGGACTATTCACAGGCTAAGAGGAAATTTAAAACTTTTATCTCTTATTTAATACTTAAATGCCTTTAGCTGAGTGTGTGTGTGTGTGTGTGTGTGTGTGTGTGTGTGTGTGTGTGTGTGTGAAGGCCTGCAATATGTTAAGGTAGGAGTCAACAAACTTAAATGACTGTATTTCAAAAGAAAGGATGGATGAGTGACGTTTGAATGTTTGAATCTCAAACTCGCTTGGCTGTGAGTTAAATCTATGCTCATTTTAGTGGTGCAGTTGGGTTGGGTGTCACTTGCTGGTCCTGTCTAGTCTTACCTAAGCTTGTCCATGTGGCTTTAGTCATTGGTTGAACTGGTTGCTCTAAAAAGTCGTCACCATCTGCAGTCACTCTAGGCTGCCAGCCAGCCAAACTGCTTCTGCTCCTCCTGGTGACGTGCAGTGACAAGCCTGCTTTGCTGCACGGTGGTCCCAGGGCTCTCAGGAGCCAAAGACGACAAAGCCTCATGTGTAAGCATCTGTCAGGCTTTTATGTGTCTCGTTGACCAAAGAGAGTAGCATGGGCCAGTTCAGTGTCACGGGAGCGTGGAGAGGACCACCCGAAGGCTCGAATAACAATCTGGCCCTACTGAAGTCTCCCCTGCTGCGCCCTACCAGATGTCCCACAATAGGATGTGGCAGAGAACACAAGCACCAGGCAGTCACCTCCCCTACAGGTATCAGAAGCCACACACCTCTGGATTCCATGAGGGAGTAAAGGCAGGTCCAGTGTGGCTCAATTCTGACTTTTGAAGAAAATCTAGAAGTGAAGAGTCCTATGCACATTCCTGTATTTAAAATATTGTGAGTTGGAGCTTGAGAGACGGCTCAGGGCTCAGGGGTTAGAGCACTTACTCTTACAGAGGAACCAGATTTGGTTCCCGGAACCCACATGGTGACTTACAACCCTCTGTGACTCCATTCCAGGGGTTCCAGTGCCCTCTTCTTACCTCTGCTGCCATCGGACACATGTGGCACCCAAATATGCACACTGACAAAACACTCATATGAATAAAATAAAAAATGAAAAAAATTATTGTAAGTTAATGCAACATTTATAAACCTACTGCGGTCAAAGCTGAGCACTCCTGTGGGCTACATTTGACCTAGGAGCCCACAATCTTACATCCATCATCAGGAGTGGGTCAGCATGGTGTGTGGTACCATCTCTTAAACATTTGGAATTTTGAACAGTAAGAGAGGATAACAAATTTAAATTGTGCCAACTAAGTTTTCTTTGAAGCAAATTTATAATCATATGATTTTATAATAAAGAGTCAAATATCCCACAATATCAGTATCACAGATTCACAATATTGAATTGATGAGAAGAGATTCTCTTGTTGCTTTGACCAAATTACCTGATACAAGAGGCACTGTAAGGAGGGGTGGTGTACATTCCGGGGGTGCTGACTGTTCGGGTGAAGAGGGCACAGTGGTGGCAGACTGCTCCCTTGCTGGGCAGGTTGGCAAGCAGGGGAAGGGCATGCTGGCACACTTTTCTCCTCTTTTCCGGCTTAGTTAGCCTGCACCCCAGCCCATGAGCTGCTCCTGCCCACATTCCAGGTGGGCATTTCTTTGTAGTCTCTGGAAACATGCCAGAGACCCATCCAAAGTTGTGTTTCTCTAATGCCCTGGGCATTTCTCCATTCAATCAAGTTGACAATAAAAATTAACCACTATACAGATCCTACCCAAAAGCCTGAGAAATTGCACAAATTCACTGTCAATGAAGAATTTTAAAATTAAGTCAGACTCTTGTAATGGCGTGTTCTCCATTTCTTTGACTCAACACACAGTTTTATCACACACTAACAATTTTGAAATCATCATCTGCTCTGGTTTCTTTTCTTTCGCTGTGATAAAACACTCTGGCCTGAAGGAACTTCCACTTTCAGTCACGGGTCAGCATTGCAGGAAGTCAGGGCAGGATCTCAAGCAGGAACTTGGAGAAGAAATCATGGAAAAACCCTGCTTTCTGACTTGCTCTTGGGCTCATGCCTCGTGAACTCCCTTATACAGTCCTGGTCCACCTGCCCATTCATTCACACATTCATCTCGATAAACATATTGGGGTTTATGACCTTCAGAGTCTTCCTCAAGGACCACTTCTGTGGAGTAGAGTCCCACCAGCAAGGGCACTTATTCACCATTTCTATTTGAGATACTATGGAACAAGCCATCTTAGGTCCACCTTGCTTTACAAGGCTGTATATCATACACACAATCTAACGTCTTATCTATCCTCTAGACGAGGCATCATTCTTTGACTGTCCAGAGTCCACATGTTGCACATCCCAGTCCTAATGCTTTGCTTCTCTGTTGGCTAGAGCACTGGGGGAGTCAGTGTTGGGACCACAACAAGCAACATCCTCAGAGGTACACCTGGCTGACTTAGCCACATGGCAAGCTAAGCATATAAAAGCTCATCACTCTCTGTGTTACTTTCCCTTCACTATAACAAAACACCAGAGAGAGCAGCTTCATGAATCACGGGTGGATTTTGGCTCACTGTTTTTGAGGTTTCACTCCACAGTGTCTTGGCTCCATTATTTCTGGGCCTGTCTATGGTGAGGAAGAGAATCATGGTAGAAAGGCATGGAGGAAGAAAGCTGCCACTTCATGTCAGCTGGGAAGTGTGCTGAGCAAGAGGAAGGGATAAGATATACCCTTCAGAGGCACAAATCCAATCACCCACTTCCTCCAACTAGGCCTACCTCCTAATAGTCCACTCAGCTATGTGCTTATCACTTCATTACTCCATCGATGAAGTTAGCATCCTCACTAACCACCTCTCAGAAGCCCACCAGTGGGCAAGCAGGCTTTCAAGGTCCCAGGGGATGTGTTAAAAGTCAAACCACGGCACTAATCTTCCTGTCAGTGGCACCCTTTCCCATTCCCATTCTGCCATGTACAAGGTGGCATCTGAGCAATAAAGATGTAGCTGCCGCCTCTTTGTCAGCTACAGAGCATTTTCTGAAGTGGGAACCCAGACAACAGACAGCTAGCAATCAAAAGGACAAAGATGTCAGATAGTGAAGCACTCTGAAGGGCCTCTCTCAGAGAGGTGGTGGAGAGGAACGGGGTAGATGGAGGAAGTCACTTTCCAAGGGACATCCTCACCTAAGGCCTGTACCCGAAGGTTTCTCAGGTCCTGCCTGGCCCTGTGGTCCCTCAGCCCTTTATAAAATAATCATTCAGAGGCTTACTATTAATTCCCAATTGCATGGCCTATGGCAGGCTTCTTGCTAGCTAGATCTTATAACTTAACCCATTTCTATTAATCTATAAGTTGCCATGTGGCTGCGGCATTACTGATTTGCTGGCATCTTGCTGCTCCTTCTGAAGTGGCTGGTGTATCCCTAGACTCTGCCCTTCTTCTCTCCGTACATCTGCTTAGACTTCCCTGCCTTGCCACAGGCCAATGCAGCTTCATTTATCAACCAAGCGGAGCAACACATATTCACAGCATACAGAAAGACATCCCACAGCAAAGGCCTCCCAGAGGAGCAGAGAGGAGTCAGAGCTGAGTCAATGGAGATTCAGATCAGCAAACATGTGAAGAAGATGCATCCTTCTTCCTTTTGTCCAAGACTAGTTAAGATGACACTTAACTAGTAATATAGCATTTCAATGATAGGTAATTGGTGGCCGTAAAGGAACTAGAACAAAGTTGGTGGCAATGACATCATTAACATTTACAGGCCTCTTACTGTATTTAGGAAATCAGGTTAAGTAATGGTACTAAACTGTAATTTATAGGTTAATTCCTTCTAACATTTGTTTGTGCTGTTGTTGTTTGAGACAAGGTCTTACTATGTATCCCTTCCTGGTTTGGAACTCACCGTACAACCCTGCTGGACCTCAACTCACAATAACTCTCCTACTTCTGTCTCCAGAGTGCTAGGATTACAGGTGTGTACCGCAAGGCCCAGTTCAAAAAGGTACTTTCTAAGCAGAGGAACTAGCAGGGACAATGTCCTCTTCCACGTCTCTCTGACCTTTCCAAATCTGACCTTGGGGTGGTACTTTGCTCTTCTGCCTGGAAGTCCAGCATCTTAGCCCTGGACCAGTTCCCAGGGGCTCAATGCGGGGAGAGTCTGAGTTCTTTCCCTAACACAACCTAAATGCGTGGTGTGTTCCCTACTGCTCAGACTCTCTGAGAAATTTGCCCACCTTACTCCAGCTGCTCTGCTTGCTGCCTTGTTGCTTAGACTTCAGCCTTCCGGCTTCTTGGTTGGTGTGCAGTTTGTATAGAGGTCATTTCTCTCTTTGTTAAAATAGCCCATCAGCTAGGGGCAGGGCCCGTGAGCTCCTCTCATCTCCATGCTTGAATGTTAACTGATTTGAGCTGTGCAAGTCTTATGTAGACGACCCACACTGTGAGTTCATTTGTGCAGTGGCCCTGTCACGTCCAGAAGACAATTTCACAGTGATCCTCTCTGACCTTGGTCTTTAGAATCTTTCTGCTCCCTCTTCTAGGATGTTCCCTGAGCCTTAGCTAGAGTGGAGTATGATTTGGATAACCCATTTGTGGCTGGATTGTGATCTTTAAAAATTAGTTTCATTAATTCTTTGAGAATTTCATACAGTGTATGGTGATCATATCCACCACCCCCACTCTCCTATCCTTCCCAACGTCATGTGCTCTTGTTTTTTTAAAGAATAAAAGCTGAATCCAGTTTGTGCCATCCACTGGAGCATGGTCTGCCTTTAAAGAAAATTAAATCCATGCATGGTGGTACATGCCTTTAGTCCCTACACTTAGGAGGCAGATGCAGGTGGCTATCTGTGAGTTCAAGGCCAGCTTGCCTTATATAAAGGGTTCTAGGTTACCCAGGGCTACAGAGTGAGACCCTGTCTCAAATCAGGCAATCAATCAATCAACCAATCAATCAATAAAACAACCAATCAATCAACCAGTCAATCAACTAATCAATCAATCAGTCAGTCAATCAATCAATCAGTCAGTCAATCAATCAATCAGTCAATCAACTACTCAGTTAATCAATCAATCAATCAACCAGTCAGTCAATCAATCAATCAATCAAACAAACTGACTCCTCTTCTCCCAGAAACCATTACTGTCCATAGCTTCTTGGTTAGGAGTGAGGCCTTGAAAACCCCTTCCCACTCTGTGCTAGGATGCTGACTGCAGGCTGTGTGCAGGTAGGCACAGATGCTGTGAATTTCTGATGCAGTGGTCCTACCACATGCAGAAGACACTGTTTCTGTTGGGCTCTCCCCAGCTCTGGTTCTCACGGTCTTCCATGGGGGTCTTCTGAATGGGAATGTGGGTCACATGGGTGTTCCACTTGTGGCTGAGCACTCTGCACGTATTCTTTGGACTTTGGCCAGTTGTGAGTTTCTGCTTTATCCACCATCCACTGCAGAAAGAAACTTCTCTGAGAGCTATAGTGACCTCTAGGTGGGGAGGTACAAATTTAGAGGGCATTTATGAACATTTAGTGTAGTAATAATAGTAGGTTCACCTCTGAGGCCTGTGAGCTCTGTTATCATACATAGGTTCTAGGCAGGATTTACAGTCCCAGGCATGTTTTTCTTCCTGTGGATTAGGCCTTATATCAAGTAAGAAAGTGATTGGTGATAACACTGTTGAATCTGTAGGCATATCTTGCCAAGACAGTCATTATTGCAGTTCCCAGCATTCACAGCAAGGTAAGACTGTTGATGATTTTTTTTTCTTCCAGCAACCCGCATAGCACCTTCCAGTACTGTGAAAGCTGGCCAGCAGGGAAGAGACGTCCTGGTTGGTGCCAACTTGATTTCACCATGTACTGTGACCAACGTGTGTGGTGTCTTCAGCAGCAGGACTTTACCATCAGGTTCTCGTGGGCATCCAAGAGCAACGTCAACCGTCTGTGTTGTTGTGGGAGGCAGATACCATTTCTTAAGGCCTCTCGTCTGATGTGTTCGCGTCTCCAGATGGGGATATAGGGTGCTCTGCACATAGGCTCTGCTTTCTTTTTCTTTGCTATTCACCCCACTTTGCACTCTAGCACCAGGGTTAGTCAATGATTTCTCTTCTCTGCCAATTCAAACTATTACCCGCCCACCCCCAACACTCTTCTCAGGTTTTTATGGCTTTACTGCTACCTGGACTGGTTGTGTGATGGTTGCCTCCCCTAACAGGAAGGAAAAGCCATAAGAGCTAGGACCTCTCCAGTCTGGTTACTGAGCCTGGAGATTGCCCACAGCAGAAGCTCGGTGGACGGATGACTGTACACCAAAGACTTGGCCTCCAGGGGATCATACTGGCCAAGTTAGACCCACTGGTCCGGGGATTCCAGTGTCATCTCACAGAGGAGAGACTGTTCTGGAAAGGCTTCCCTGGGTTCCAATCCTCACCACTCACACTCTGGAGGGTTGCCAAAGGATGCTGTTTTGGCCTTCCTTTCTGTACCTGATTCAGAGATGGAGCACGCAGAAGGGGTGGCAGCGATCTGCATGTCCCCCAAAGCAGTGACTTGTTTGTTTCATTCATTGCAACCATCTCTCTTTTAATTGGCTATTTACAAACCATTGAGTCAGACGTCCCACCCTGCCTCCTCCATTGGCTGGGGACCCGGGGAGATGTGGTTTATATTAGTGACCTGGAGAAAGTTCATGCCCTCTGGGAAGAGCGTGTCCATGAAATGGCAGGGTGATTAATGGTTTGTTTATAGCATTGACATCTAGCCTGTCAGGACCCTTCAATGGCCTTTGATGTAAAACACACTGAGAGGCCCTGGGACCTCCTTATCTCCTCTGAGGAGAGAAATCAGAAATGAAGAATGGTGGGCTGGGGCTGATGGCTGGCCTTCAGGGGTCTGAATGGTTAAAACAGATAAGGGCCAGGGATGGGGGGGGGGTGCTGAAGGGGACCTAGAGGGTGGACAGTGCTCAGCAGGGACTCCCTGTTGTCTTTCTTATCTCTCCCCCTCCTCACTCTTTTCTCCCCCTCTCTCATCTTGTTCCCCCTTGGCACCCCCAGGTCTCCACAGCTCCCTAAAGTCCCACAGATTAATGATCCCGCAAGTTACACACCAGTGTCACCAGGAATAAAGTGATGGGCACCTTATTTCTGAGGGCCAGTGGGTGGGCGGTAGTGTAGCCCTAGAGCTGAACCATTAACAGTAATTTAAAGCCCTCTGGAGCCTGGTTGAAGGAGCCATGTTTCTTTAAGAGAACAGAGGAATCTGAAATGATTCCCAGTTGCCCAGGCCAGGGGGATGGAGTTTGCAAACAGGCGGCCTATGGACTGAGCCCCGCTCACAGCTGTATTTTGTTTGGCTGCAGAGAGATGGACAACTTTGTAGCGATTGCCAGTGTTTAACAATAAGATTTCAGTTTCACATAAAAGTTCGAATTCCTGCTGTCTTCTGAAAAAAACAAAAAACAAAAAAAACAAAAAACGGGAGGTCTGAAGTCACCAGGCCTGTATCGCCTCATAACAACGGCGACTGAAAAGATGTTGGCGTCCCTCGGATGAGAACAGAGCTGGGTCCATTGTCCCCACACACGGTGTGCTGTGGTTCTCGTACTTCATGCCTAGAGCTGAAAGGCTGTTTCTCTCATTCCTAGTTCACTATGTGAGTTTTTTTTGGTGAGTTGTTTAATCTAAGTTCTCTGACTCAGTAAAAAACGCCAATTTGTGAATACAACGGACAGGCCAAAAGTAACCTAAGAGCATCGTGGTGATGTTTATAGGAGACACCATTAAGGGCTTAGCTCAGTGCCGCCGTGTCCGAAGTCTTTAGTAAATGGCCGTGGCGTGCTGAAGGCGGCAGGCATGAACGGAGACCTTTATTACGTTAAGCAAAAACACTCTTGCAGTCACTTGTTGGTTTTAAAGCTGTCGTTAAAAAAACTGCCCATTTTAGAAAAGCCTTTTTACCTTTATTTCTGAATACTCATTGACATCTCAGTATTCTAATGTAGCCTGGGGTCTGAACATTCAAGAATATCTTTAAAAGATGTATTTTAATTATGTGTATGTGTTTGTGCCTGTGCGTGGGTTTGTGCCCACAGAGGCCTGAAGAGGGTGTCAGAGCCCTGGAGCTGGAGTTACAGGTGGTTGGGACATGCCTGACAGAGGTGCCGAGAACTGAACTCTGGTCCTCTGAAAGAGCAGGATACATTCTTAACTGTGGAGACATCTCCCCAAACCCTAACGAAAGACATTTTGAAGCTGAGTGTTGGAGCTCATGCTCGTCATTCCAGTACTAGAGAGGCTGAGGCAGGAGGATTGTCACAAGTTCAAGGCCAAGGCTCTCCTGGGCTGTGCAGTGAGTTCCAGGCCAGGTTAAATTATACACACGCGCCGGGCGGTGGTGGCGCACGCCTTTAATCCCAGCACTCGGGAGGTAGAGCCAGGCGGATCTCTGTGAGTTCGAGGCCAGCCTGGACTACCAAGTGAGTTCCAGGAAAGGCGCAAAGCTACATAGAGAAACCCTGTCTCGAAAAAACCAAAAAAAAATAAAAAATAAAAAAATAAAATAAAATAAAATTATACACACACACACACACACACACACACACACACACACACCACATACTCCCCTCTGGCCTCCAGAACACTGATCTCACAGCTTCTGCGCTTTCTGAGCTGAGACCGGGAGAAACACTGAGAACTCAGAAACCTTTCTTCTTTATTTCAGATTGGGTTAGTGTGTGCCAGCTAAGCCTGCGTGTGGATACAAGAGTATGAAGTCTATAAAGACAGCGTAGGAAGACGCCCTCCCACAACCCTTTGGTGGCTGTTTCTGGTCTTCTGAGGACAAAAAATGAGGCAAAGGTGAGCTACAGTTGTTCTGATGAGTCATAAGCCATAATGAGACACCGGTGGCCTCGAACCTGTGACTTCTGGCCACTTTCTCTCGTCCTCTTATTTTGTAATGCCTCAGCTGCTCCTTCCCAGCCCATTGCCTGCAGCTGGGAACCCAGAGGCAGAGCTTGCTGCAAGGTGATGCACACACAGTTGCAACTGGTCTTGCCTGCCAGTCAGCACAACACCCCACACAGATGCAAGAGACAGACTAGTTTGTTTGGAATCCGATCCACCTTGAAATGGTTGCCAACTCTTAATGATTTTTTCTCTCTCTGTTTTTTACCTGGCAGAAAGAGCCCAGCACTCGTGATGCAGGCCTCTGGGGTCTCATTTTCCATTCTGCCGTGATGTGCCTCAGTACGCACGAGTTCAGGTGCTTTGGCTGTAAGCAACGGACACATCATATATAGCTCTACCGTCTCATTCACTGGGAAGTCTGGGGGTGGGTTCAATTCTTACCAATGGTGCCAAACCTTGTGTAGGTGAATGGGCTACACTTCCCAAGTAACCACTAGAGAGACCTATAACAAAACCCCAGGAAGAGAAAGAAAAACAATTCGCCGGCACAACACCTTGCTGTAGGCCCCGGGTAAAACCGTGTGTCGAGAAGTTGCTGGTGGTTCACAGATAAATCCCTCATGTAAACACTTGTTTCTGTCGCAGGTAGGAAAAGAAGAGCCATGCTGAGAGTTAGTTGACATCTGTCCAGTAAGCAAAGGGTGAGAGTCCCTGAGTGTCTGCAGTGTGACAGATATCAGAGGAGACTTTGGGTTGCAATGGCTGTGGAGGGCAGTTGGGTGACCAAGGCTGCAGAGTTACGCTTTGTGTTGTGTGGCTTAAAGCTTTGCTATCCAGAGATGTAACGAGCACATAATGTCAGGTCCCTTTCTGGGAAGGGTCCTGGGGTCAAGGGCTGAGCATGCTCTAGCTGCCTTCTTAGTAGCAAGCGTTCTGTGGACAAAGCAAATTCTCTGCATGAGAAACCAGATACTAGAGACCGTGGACGACACGTATCCTGGAGGGACAAAAGGTGAGAATCTGAGCCGATGTTCTCTCTCTAGCTCTCTCTCCCTCTCCCTTCCTCTCTCCCTCCCCCCCTCTTTCTCTCTCTCTCTCTCTCTCTCTCTCTCTCTCTCTCTCTCTCTCTCTCACACACACACACACACACGTATATACAATGGAATTCTATTCAGCCACCAAAATGAAGTTTTGTATGCTCAAGTAGTATGTGTGTGCGGTATGTGTGTACAGTAGGTGTGCATGCCCATGTATATGTACAGTAGGTGTGCATGCCCATGTATATGTACAGTAGGTGTGCATGCCCATGTATATGTACAGTAGGTGTGCATGCCCATGTATATGTACAGTAGGTGTGCATGCCCATTTATATGTACAGTAGGTGTGCATGCCCATGTATGTGTACAGTAGGTGTGCATGCCCATGTATATGTACAGTAGGTGTGCATGCCCATGTATATGTACAGTAGGTGTGCATGCCCATGTATATGTACAGTAGGTGTGCATGCCCATGTATATATGTACAGTAGGTGTGCATGCCCATGTATGTGTACAGTAGGTGTGCATGCCCATGTATGTGTACAGTAGGTGTGCATGCCCATGTATATGTACAGTAGGTGTGCATGCCCATGTATGTGTACAGTAGGTGTGCATGCCCATGTATATGTACAGTAGGTGTGCATGCCCATGTATATGTACAGTAGGTGTGCATGCCCATGTATATGTACAGTAGGTGTGCATGCCCATGTATGTGTACAGTAGGTGTGCATGCCCATGTATATGTACAGTAGGTGTGCATGCCCATGTATATGTACAGTAGGTGTGCATGCCCATGTATGTGTACAGTAGGTGTGCATGCCCATGTATATGTACAGTAGGTGTGCATGCCCATGTATATGTACAGTAGGTGTGCATGCCCATGTATGTGTACAGTAGGTGTGCATGCCCATGTATATGTACAGTAGGTGTGCATGCCCATGTATATGTACAGTAGGTGTGCATGCCCATGTATATGTACAGTAGGTGTGCATGCCCATTTATATGTACAGTAGGTGTGCATGCCCATGTATGTGTACAGTAGGTGTGCATGCCCATGTATATGTACAGTAGGTGTGCATGCCCATGTATATGTACAGTAGGTGTGCATGCCCATGTATATGTACAGTAGGTGTGCATGCCCATGTATATATGTACAGTAGGTGTGCATGCCCATGTATGTGTACAGTAGGTGTGCATGCCCATGTATGTGTACAGTAGGTGTGCATGCCCATGTATATGTACAGTAGGTGTGCATGCCCATGTATGTGTACAGTAGGTGTGCATGCCCATGTATATGTACAGTAGGTGTGCATGCCCATGTATATGTACAGTAGGTGTGCATGCCCATGTATATGTACAGTAGGTGTGCATGCCCATGTATGTGTACAGTAGGTGTGCATGCCCATGTATATGTACAGTAGGTGTGCATGCCCATGTATATGTACAGTAGGTGTGCATGCCCATGTATGTGTACAGTAGGTGTGCATGCCCATGTATATGTACAGTAGGTGTGCATGCCCATGTATATGTACAGTAGGTGTGCATGCCCATGTATGTGTACAGTAGGTGTGCATGCCCATGTATATGTACAGTAGGTGTGCATGCCCATGTATATGTTCAGAGGCCAGAGGAGGACATCTCAGATGTCCTGGCTCTATACTGCCCATCTTGCTCCTTTGAGATGGGGTCTTTCAGTGAACCTCGAGCTAGGCTGGTGGCCAGCAAGACCCAGTGGCCCTCTGGTCTCTTCTCCCTGCACTGCTGGAATTACAGGCTCATGCAGACACATCTGTGAGTTTACATGGGGGTTGGGTTCCAAACTTAGCGCCTCAACCTTGCGCAGCAAGCCCTCTTACCCACTGAGCCATATCGTCAGCCCCTGGGCCTGTATTTTCAACATGTAATCACTATCAACTCAACTCTGCCCTACCTGCTAAGACACTTGGGAATGTGGTTTCTGTCACATTCCTTCAGAAGAGTCCACTGCTGGTTGTTTTCCTAAAGGAAATAATCAGGACACTGAGGAGATCTCTGACATTCACGTTTATTGCTGTGCTATTCACACTACTTCAGCTATGGAAACAATTAAATGCCCACCAAAAAAATGAATGAATGAAGCAAAAACAGTCATATACACAATGGAATTCTATTCAGTCAACAGAATCATGTGTTTTGTATGATCAAGTCAGTCTCATTTCAAAGATGAAGGAATAGATTGACAAATACAAATTAATAAATGTAGTATATTAAATAAATGGACTCAAGGATCACCTCAGTGGATGCAGAAAAGCCTTTTACAAAACTCTATATCCCTTCACAATAAGAGCCCCCCAAAAAAACTATAGAATAAGTATATCTCAAGATAGTAAAGGCTAAATATGACAAACCTATAACTAACATTATGTTAAATGAGAAAAATTCGAAGTATTTCTACTGAAATCACATTGTTTATTGTTATTCAATATATATTCTTCTTGAAGTCTTAGCTACAGCAATAAGAAAAAAATGAAGGAAATAAGAGGGACAGAAATAAAGAGGTCATATTGTCCTTATTTGCAAGTATGATTGTATACAAAAATGACTCTAAAGACTGCCAGGGCTGGAGAGCTGCTGGTGCTTAAGTGAGAATCCTGCTGTGGCTAAAGAGCTAGTTCTTCCCCAGCACCAGGTCAGGTGGCTTGCCACTGCGTCCAACTCCAGCTCCAGGGGATCCAACACTCTTCTGGCACACACACACACACACACACACGCGCGCGCGCACTCACACAATTAAAAATAAAGAAAGAAGACTAGCAGAAAACTCTTGATCCAATAAACACTTTCGCCACAGTGCTGGGACATATCTTTCCTCTCTACCAAAAACAAACTCGCTGAGGAAGAAATCAGGGACACCACCCCTAATTAAAAAACTGAAATATCCGTGTAATAAAAACTTGAAAACATGGACGAAAGTAATCGAAGAAGACACTGGAAGATGGAAAGATCTCTCACACTCAAGGATTGGAAGAATTAATGTAAAAATGGGTATCTTATTAAAAGCAATCTACGTATTCAATGAAATCGCCATTAAAATTTCAATGCCACTCTTCATAGAAATAGGAAAGTTAATCTTAAAATTCATATGGAATCACAAAAGATCTCATATACCCAAAGCAATTCTGCACATAAAGAATAATTCTGGAGGTATAACCAGACATGATTAAGTTATATTACAGAGCCACAGTAACAAAAACAGAATGGACTGGCACAAAATCAGAAATGTGGATCAACGGAATAGGATAGAGAACCCAGATACAGATGAGGCATACAGCTACAGCCACCTGGCCTGGTTTTTGACAAATATGTTAAAAATATACACTGAAGAAATGACAGTCACTTCTATAAACAGTGCTGGGAAAATGGATATCCACATGCAGAAGATTGAAGCTAGATCCTCATCTCTCATCCTGTCCCAACATCCACTCCAAACAGATCAAAGACCATAGTGTAAGATGCAATCCTGCTAGACCAAGCAGGCAACATTTCAAGGTATCAACACAGACAAGAGCTTTCTGCACAGGACTTGGGTTTCTCAGGAACTAACAGCAGCCTGGAAAATGGGATCCACAAATTCAGAAGCTTTTGCACAGCAAAGGAAGAAGTAAACTGAACAAAGAGACAGGCTACAGAATGGGGAAAAACAAACCTTCGCTAGTTATGTATCTGATAGAGGAGTAATACCTTATATATACAAAGAACAGCAAAAAAAAAAATCAGGAAATCAAACAATCCAATCAATGAAGAGGCTAACGAAATGAACAGATCATTCTCAAAAGATGAGACACAAATGGCTAATACACACGTGGAAAAATATTCAGCTCCACCGGCCATCAGAGGGATGCAAATTAAGACTACACTGAGATTTCCTCTCACCCCAGTCACTGTCAATTATTAAGGAAACAGACAACAACAAATGCTACAAGTATATGCACTGACCAACCACGGTCCAGAATCCCCAACACTATGAATCAAAGGAAGGCTTTCCTCGTACAAGTTGATTCATCTCAAGTTCTTGTTTTGTGGCAGTAATGGAAATGTGACCAACACAAAGTTCCTGAAAAGCACTGAGAGAACAAAGTTTAAGTCCTCAACAGGAAAAGGTAATGCATAGGCCAGTTGTCCCAATCCAGCTCTTCTGTTGTGTATACAGACTTCAGAACAGCATGATGCATGCAATAAATACATAATTTGTATCTGTCAATTAAAGTAAATAATTTAAAGATGATTTATTTATTTGTGTGTGAATGCATGCATGTGCATACACACACACACTCACATGCCACCGTGTTGTGTGTGTGTGTGATGTTCACAGATGACTAGACTACAAGGATGTGGAGGTGACAGATGGAGAGAATTTGCCTTCCCTGGAGGCTCCACCATTTGAAATGATAGACAGGACCTGTGTGTCCCCTCCTTGGTGTATTAGCGACCTTTTCACTGCTGTGATCTAATACCCCACAGAAGGGGCTTAAGGAAAGAGGTGTTTATTTGACTCATGGTTTGGAGTATACAGTTATTCCATCATGGCAGGGAAGACATAGCTTCTGAAGTATGAAGCCGCTGGTTACATTACATGTACAGTCAGGAATCAGAGAGAGAAATGAGTGAGCCCCTGTGGTGGTTTGAATAGGAGTGGCCCCCATAGACTCATGTGTCTGAATGCTTGGCCCATCCGGAGTGGCATTATTAGGACGTGTGGCCTTGTTAGAGTAAGTGTGGCCTTGGGGAAAGTGTGTCACCGTGGGGGCGGGCTTTGAGGTCTTATATGCTCAAGCTATGCCCAGTGTGATACACAGTCTCTTTCTGCTGCCTGCAGATCAGGATGTAGAACTCTCAGCTCTTTTTCCATCACCATGTCTGTCTGCACGCTGCCATGTCCCACCATGATGATAACAGATTGAACCTCTGAAACTGTAAGCCGCCCCATTAAATGCTTCCTATATAGGATTTGCCATGGTCATTGTGTCTCTTCACAGCAATAGAAACAAAAGATACCTTCTCACACATCTTCTATGTTCCACCAATATCCATAGGTGATTAGATATTCATGCTCAGGGTGACTTAGGAAGCCAACCTGGGCCCATCAGCTTGGGTCTCAGGATGGAGCCTTCCCATGCATTTTACAGGCTGATAGACTAATAATTCTATAACATACAAGTCTTTCCTACAAGTCATACTACATCCTGTTCCTCAATGCCCTTGAGCTTTTGTCTATGGCACAGAGAGCATGGATAGAGTTTTGATAGCTCGACAGACTGCAGTTAGTTGTAAAAACATCAATCATTTTGCTGGGTTTGGGATAGCCTAGAGAAACAAAAAAGGTAAGCTTGTGTTCACTGAGCAGCCTGCAATTCAGGGTAGAGGTCCTTTTACAATCCCATTCCCGAGTCACCCTCTCTGCTGTTAAAATTCATAATCCCATAACAGAAGATTTGCAAGGGTCACAGAGAGAGCCTATCCTCAAGACAACTCAAAGCTTTATTATGCCAAGGAATGCTCACGGGTCTCTCTTAGGGCAGTATTTTATGACGAAGCCAACACATTCCCCCACAAAGCATGGATCCTGGAATCGTCTGAGTAACACCAGTGTCATGCCTTCATGGGTGAAATAGTTTCCTGTTTGACCCCCAGGAAAGCAGACCTCCTGATTCTGAGCACTTCATCTCCTTGAGGTGTTTTTCTTGGTCAACTGCTCAGTCATTTCTCTCGGCAGCCAAAAGCAATCTCTTGGTGTGAAGCATCCAGCTTTGCTTTCCAGTCAGGAAGGGCAGGGCAGCACAGGCCTGTCTGACACATGCTGATTCATTATTGCTCTAGGGAAATCGCTCCTTGCCATTTTATTAGAATATGAATCTGGTAGCAGTGGCCAGATTTCAGTTCAGTTTGTAAAAGCACAGTGGAAAAAACACATGTTGTAAAGCACGAGAGTGGATATATGTGTATGTTTTGTTTGGGAGAGCATCTTGTGCGGAGTCCAGGATGGCCTTGTAATCCTCCTGCCTCAGCTTCCCAAGTGCTCTGCTTTGTCTCTTTTATGACACCGTGAGACTAGGAATGGTCAAGGAGGCGGTTCTCAAAGACCGAAACATGGAGAGTTTAGAAAAACAGGAAGGGAGTTTGCTGGTAAGGGCATGTAGGGCCCAGTTAAGCTGTTTTCTTTTTTAAAATGTATTTCTTAGTTAAAAAGTTGAAGTTAGCATTCCAAATGATGATTGAGTTATGGCATTTCCGGCATCTCTGTCACTATATTATTGAACTTCCTCTCCGGCCGTCTTTTCCTTTCCTCCCTGCCCCCTCCTTGCTGTCTCTTTTCCTCCCCTCCAAAAGCTGTTTTCAGTCTGATGAGCTGGCCATGAAGTCTGATGAGGACTGAAAGACGGGATCCTACCTGGTAGCTGGCAAGCAGACTGTGTGAGGCCAGTCTGGATTTTTTTTTTTTTTTTTGGTCACTCAGAGGGACCCCCCGCCCCACTCCACACCTATACAACTGAGAGAGATAATTTGATAGAGCGTGTGGTCAGATTGCTATGGTAGTCTGAGTGTGAAATGTTCAACTCTTGGTCCTCAGCTGGTGGTGCCGTGTGAGCTCACGGATCCTTCAAGAGGCAGAGCTTTGCTGAAGGAATGAGGCACTGGGCGTGGGACTAGAGTTTTATCGTCTGGCCCCACCACCTCCGAGTCTCTCCCTGCTTCCTGACTTCAACACACTGTGACCAGCTGCCTCCTGCTGCCTTCCCTACCACGAAGGCTTTATCCCCTCAAACTCTGGGCTAGAATGAACCCTTTATCGCTCAGTAGTATCTTGTTGGGAACTTTGTCTCAGCCACAAGGAAAGTGGTAGCACAGCTGTGATACGCCATTCGCCATTCGTTAGAGAGTCAAGGACGTTGGGGTTTTGGGCTCTGGCAATGGACTCCTACTGCTGCGCGTTACAAGGCTGAGGTTGATCGCTGACTGGCCCGTTCACCCAACCAGCATGTGACATCTTGGAGGTTCTGGGGCAGGAGATTGTGGTTAACTAACAACCTGAGGGCTTCTTCTGAGGGCTTGCTTCACAGTCCACGAGGGGTACGGATCAAGGAACAGAGTCAGGGACCGTGGAGTACAGGGAGCTCTGTAAAACCACAGAGCTGCAAGAGAGATCAGACAAGGTCTTGTCAATGCAGCTTCCTGGAAGGACCAGGGGAAGCTTCCTGGAAGCCTAGATGTCTAGCCTGTGACGTGAAATGTCAAAGGACAGCCAAGCAGGTGGAAGCTGTGGTTGTGGGGAGGAAGGATTTGATCAGGGAAGAGGTTGAAGGAGAGAGTGAAGTTGGGTGAAGGCAAGGGCCAGGTCTTGCAGAGCTTTGCTGGACATTTCAGAGGAGGCAGGGATGTCATTCAGGAGAAATGGGAGCTACTAAGGTGATCTGAAAATGGCTGGATTCTTAATTAGTCCTGGAGATGGGTGATCTTACATCAGCCACTTGTTTTGAGAAGGTGACTGGCATGGCTATTCTTGGTTGTCAATTTGATCACCTCTGGAATTAACTAAAATCCCAAAATGGAGGGACACACTTGTGAGGGATTTTTGCTTAATTTGAAGTGGAAAGATCAGCTTCTAGTAGGATCTTTGGGGTGGGAAGACACAGCTTTAAACCAGATCTTGAGACAGGAAGACACACATTTAATCCAGATCTTTTGAGGTGGGAAAAATCCACCTCTAATCTGGGCCACACCTTTTGTTGGAAGCCTAGCTAGGACATGGAAGAAAGAAGCTCTTGTTCTTTGCCTGCTTGCTCTCACCTTGCTAGCAAGTCCATCCCTCCACTGGCATTAGAGCCTAGTTCTTTATGTATATATCCTTGGTGTATACTGAAGACCAGCTGAGACATCCAGCCTTGTGTACTGAACAACTACTGCATTCTTGGACCTTTGGTTCAGAGGCAGCCATTGTTGGACTAGCTGGACCACGCCTGTAAGTCATTCTAATAAATACCCTTTCTATACACATAGAGAGATTCATTCTGTAAATTCTGTTCCCCTAGAGAATCCTGACTAACGCAGTGACCACAGAAACAAGTGGTGTGTGTGTGTGTGTGTGTGTGTGTGTGTGTATGCACACCTGAGTACACACTCACTCAGAATAACTTCATCAAGTGCTAACTGTGTACAACAAACTGCTCATGTTTCACATGTACAGTCTGATGAACTTGGACCCCTGCACACACCTGTGAAAATGCCATCACATTTAAGGCAAAGGTGTATGTACCCACCACTTTTGAGAACTTCCTCATGTCTGTTTGTTGTTATGAAAACACGTAACACAGGATTTACCTCTTTACATGTTTTCAACAGCAACACATGCTGTTAACTTTAAGCACCACATTTAATAGTAGTTTCCAGAACATTCTCCTTCTGCGCAACTCTAACTTTCTATCTGCTGAACAGCATCTCCCCATTTCTCCTTCCCTAGCAAACACCACTCGACTTTCTGCATCTACGAGCTGTGCTGTTTAGATACGTCCTACCTGGGAAGTGTGCAGTGTTTAACCTTCTGCACTGGCTTCCTTCATTTAGTATCATGCCCCTCATGTTCATCCGTGTGTCAGAAATGACATCGTTGCACTTTTTTCCAGGGCTAAGCAATATTCCATCACGGCAGATTCACTCCTGGTGACATCACAGCACAGGACTTAAAGAAGCCAGGATCCCCTGCTCCAGCACAGGGAGGTGGAGGGGGGTTTTGATGGGGATGAGAGAATGCAAACGTGGGCACATTAGCTTGAGTCTAGTTGGCCTGGAAGTTGTAGTATTCTTCAATGTGAAACTACATCCCTGCTGTGGGATGTTCTGTATGGCAAATGTGTTGCCGATTAGTCAATAAATAAAACACTGATTGGCCATTGGCTAGGCAGGAAGTGTAGGCGGGACAAGGAGGAGAATAAAGCTGGGAAGTGGAAGGCTGAGTCAGAGAGACACTGCCAGCCACCACGATGACAAACAGCATGTGAAGATGCCGGTAAGCCACGAGCCATGTGGCAAGGTATAGATTAATGGAAAAGGATTAATTTAAGCTATAAGAACAGTTAGCAAGAAGCCTGCCACGGCCATACAGTTTGTAACCAATATAAGTCTCTGTGTTTACTTGGTCGGGTCTGAGAGGCCGTGGGACTGGCAGGTGAGAGAGATTTGTCCTGACTGTGGGCCAGGCAGGAAAACTCTAGCTACACATCCCCAAATATCTTTCCTTTTTTTTTGAGACAGGGTTTCTCTGTGTAGCTTTGCGCCTTTCCTGGAACTCACTTGGTAGTCCAGGCTGGCCTCGAACTCACAGAGATCCGCCTGGCTCTGCCTCCCGAGTGCTGGGATTAAAGGTGTGCACCACCACCGCCCAGCCCAAATATCTTTCTATAACCAATACCTGAGACAATCAGCTGGTAACTGAGGATGCTTCCCTCTGGAGAGATCGGTCTAGCTGCCTCTGGGCCTGTGGGGAGGTTGTAGCAGACCCACACCACTTACCTCATATTCCAGAAACAAGAAGAAGGAAGTAGAGAGAGAGCTAGGGTCCTACCATCCCCTTCAAGGAATGTCCCCAGTGGTCTGAAGTCTTCCCACAAGCCCCTTTGCTCTCAAGAGCTCACCACCTCCCACTAGTTCCACATCTGTGACGTGTAGGTAAAAGTTAGACAAAGTGAGCACAGAGAGTGTTGCGCCTGTATTTATTTGTGGGTACCCTCTAACACGGAGCTGGCTGCAAGCTGTTTTGAGAGAGGACATCGGTGTCTGTGGGGCTGGGAGCACTTCTGGGAGGAGAGGGAGGGCTTGGCAGCCGCTGAGTTCATGATTTGCATATGTGCCTGCCAACTGAAGGAAGGACTATGACCTACAGACGGACAGTTGCCAGAGTCATTCCTCCAGGATTTGATAAGCTCTTCAAGGAAGTATGTGGAGTGATGTAATAGAACCCCGGAACCCTCATTTATTTGTAAAAGCAAACAGCACCCCTGCGTCAGCAAACCTCGCAGACAGTAACTTGCTCAATATTTTAAGTAGGTCTTGAAGGAGTAGTTGGAGTCTTAAACTTGACATTGGAGAGAAAGAATATATGTGTTAAGAAGAAACTGTTGATGCAAAACAAGACAGTTCTTACCTCAAAAGAAATAAGAGGTAGTTTATTCTGGAGCCAAATTTGAGTAGCCATGGACTGGGAATTATGAGGCCTGGTAACCCCACGTTCCACATTCTCCTGGAGTTTTATAATAACAGAACAAAGAGAGTTATAAACCAAGAAACTTAAAACATACGTTGGTGGAAACATCACCGAGGTAGGTGATGCGGGAAACTCTCCTTAGCCCTTAGATGCTATCTAACGGCATCCTTAGCTTTAGGGTTGGTGGAAGCTAATTGTCTGCTACGTTAATTGATTTCATAAGGTTTTTATCTATTCAGAGGATGCTAGTTCCAGACACAGAGATGGGCAAGGAATGTCTATTGGGGGCTAAAGCTCACCTAAGGTAAGTTCTAATTAGGCTCTGGATCTGCAACATTCCAACCTCTCCATGTCACTGCAGTTCTAACCCGCCCACCGGTCCTTGTGGATGCAGCTCCTTCCCAGAGAGTGTTGTTCACAGAATTTATATATAGGACAAATGTTGGACAACTGAAAATCATGAATGATTTTGACACATTTTAAACGATAAACTTTAAATTACATTTTATTTACTTATTTATTTGTGTGTGTGTGTGTGTGTGTGTGTGTGTGTGTGTGTGTGTGTTGCACACAGGACAGTGTATGGGTCTCTTCTTCTACCATGTGTGCCTGGTGGCAGGTACCTTTGCCTACCCAGCCATTTTACTAGCCTTTTAAGTGATCATTTTTAATGGAAAAAGCGGTATGGGGAAACCCTTAACACTTACCTCTCAAAAGGCTCTGTAGAAACGAAGCAGCTCCGGGCCTGTTTGCTCCCTGACACGATTGTTTGGGAGAAAATGAAAAGTGTGAGACAATCTTCCTTTGCTGATCGAGGTTAAAGGGCAACAGGCCAGGCTGGAAGACTTCCCTGAGATGTTTTATTGTCAAGATATTCTCGCCAATCGATGCAGTTTCTACCCACTTTGGATCTCACAAGTATAGAAAGGGTGATTCAAGTGGAGGAAATGAACACATGATAAAAGCTACCTAACCCCTTCCCCGCTAAAGTTGAAACAACCACCATTCACATCAGGAAAAACGTCTAAGGTCTGCTATGTTCCGGTGAGTCTGGGAGGGGGGTTTCAGTGATTCTAAGTGAACAGTACTAGGCACAAGAGGAGGCTGAGTGAGGCAAGAGGAGCGTGAGTTTGAAGCCAACCCAGGTTATGTACTGAGACTGTCTCAGAAAACAAAAACCAAACAACAAATAACAACAAAAATCCTAAAACAACAAGATGGATGCAGAGGGGTTAAAGCTGAAGACAGAACCTGGTCCCTGAGAGGGGTCTTTCCACCGGAATGAGTGCCTAGTACTTCCAACTACTGATATATATATATATATATCAGTATATATATATATATATATATATCAGTATATATATATATATCAGTATATATATATATATATATATATATATATATATGGAGAGAAACAGAGAGAGAGAGAGACAGAAAGACAGAGAGAGAGAGAGACAGAGACAGAGACAGAGACAGAGAGACAGAGACAGAGAGACAGAGACAGAGAGACAGAGTAGGAGTAGAGCAAATATCTCCCTAGTTCCTCCCCCAGGCACTGGTTTAATTAAATACTTAGCAAATGTGAATTCTCCTGGCAATCTTACATTTCAGATACAATTGGTGTCTCCCTTTCACAGAAAAACACCCAGAGAAGCTGAGTAACTCGCCTGAGGTTACCCAGCTGGAGAGTGGGAAGGCTGGGGTCCAGATCCAGAGAGGCAGGCTCCAGGGCATGTTTCAAAACTGCACACGTCACAACTTCTTGGATGAAATGACTCAAGGCCTACGGAGATGCACAGAGTCAGGACTTCAGGTTTCATGGTGTTTTCACTTACCTTGGGTCACACACACTTAGGCAAGAGTAGATTTTCAAAGCCTGCCTCTATACTACATGTCCAGAACAGGAGGTCTAGATGTCCACATCTGATAGGGATCCCGTGACCCCCCATACCCACATGTTCTGCTCACGGGTGGTCCGATTTCATCTGCTATGCCAAATCAGCCCCCCACTGGCTTCTCCTTCTGGTGGATGGTGGGTGGGGGCTGGTCTGGCCTGCAGTGTCAGGGCTGTCTTACTGGCACAGAGGGACAAAGAGGGGCTCTCTATGCCTCATGTTCAGTCACAATGTACACTACATGTTCTAGAAAAGAAAAACCGCCTTAAGTGGAAGCAGACTCAGTAAACCCATCAAACACTATACACCACACATGCACACATACCATACCCCTCCACACCACATCTACCCCCATATCATACACTACATACACACACATCACATACACCACACACACACACAGCACATACACACACACTCACATCCCATGTATACCCCCAAACACATATCACAAACACCACACACACAACATAACACATATCACACCATACATATACACACCACACACGTGCACACACACTATCACACACAATCACTATGTCACACTATATACAATCACACACAAACACACACACAATCACTATTGTCGTCCCCACTCCCATGCATACACACGCCATATAGCACATACATATATACACACCTGCCTTCCATACCATATACCACACACACCACACACACACACATCCCACACATACCCAAACACCACACACATACCATACACACATCCCACACCTATTTACAAACACACACCACACACACCACATATGCAAACACCACACACCATATACCACACACATACACACGCCACACCACACAGACACACACAATACACACCACAAACTTGTGTACACACACGGATACACCATCCCTATCCCCACTCCTACACATACCTCCCCATGCCTTCACACCCCACAGACCTCCAAACACCACACACACACACACACACACACTCTCTCTCTCTCTCTCTCTCTCTCACACACACACACCCGAGCCTCCCGCTGAATCAGGACCCCCATGAACAAGCATTTGTGTAGAGGCCTGCGGGTCCCTGCTGTGCTTGGGATCAGGGCTGAGACCCCATGAAGAAATGGCTTTAGCAGAGTGGAGGATGCAACTGACCCTATAAATCACAGCGTTGACGAAAGAGGAGGGAGGAGACGGGGTAGAGCACTTTCGAGTGGACGTTTAGGAGTGGATAAAGTACTTAAAAACCAGTAAATCTTACTGCGTGGATCTGGGCTTCACAACAGGGTGTTCAGGGACACATATGGATTGTGAAAGAGTTGTCAACAGAGAAACAGACGGACACGTCTCTCATCGCACGTGGTACTTCTTCTTCTTGTTTTTTTTTTTTTTTTTTTTTTGACAAGAGCATTTAAAGTCTACCCGACAAAGTCCCCAACACGATACAGGTCTTCAAAATGCATTAAATCTTGTTATGTGTGTATTTTTTATTGAAAATAATTTTTTTCATGTAATGTATTCTGATCGCAGTTTTCTCTCCCCTCAACTTCTCCCAGATCCTCCTCAGCTCCCCACTCCCCAACTCCATGCCCTTCCTTTCTCTCTTTAGAAAACATACAAGCAAACAAACAAACAAAAAACCCAAATAAACCAGAATTTAAACAACAACAACAACAACAAAAACAGAAGAAACATGCAGACATAGACATACACAAAATCCGTAAAAACACAAAATCAGAAACCATCATACACAAGCGGAAGACCAGTAGGGCAAATGATGCTCAAACACAGCAATATGAGACACAGAGCCTACAAAAATGCTATTGAGTTCATTTTGTGTTGGCCATCTACTGCTGGCGATGGGCCTGCCCTAAAGTATTGTTCATACGCACAGTGAGACTCCCCTTGAGAGAATTACTTTGTCCTCTGAAAGCAGATGTCACTTGCACATAGCATCTTGGTTAGGGATGGGGGCTCAAGTCTGCTTTCCCATCTCAGGGCTGGGACCGTGGCTGGCTCGAACCTGTGCAGACGCTGTGCAAAAGTCCCCAACACGATACAGTTTTACAGACTTTCCTCCTCATGTGGCCTATCTGCCGACTTGCTCTCTATACCTAAGGTACTTGGTAGGAAAACATTCTCAACCTATTCCTCTAGTTTGGGCCTAAACACAAACAAAACAAAGAACAAAACATGTTTTCTCTTGAGAAATTATAAAGCAAGCAAAGAAAAATCTATAGATAAAATTCTCTACATCATAAAGTAGATGATTTTCTCTTTCCTTTAGCAGACCGGTTTCTTTTATGTGAAATAGAACCACAAAAACTTCCTTTAACTGGTTTCCCAACTTTATAAAAAGAATTTCCGTTTGCTTCTTTTCATAAAAGAATTCAACAATTTCTGCTCCAAAAGGGCTAAGTTGTGGTATATAACCATAGATGTAATCAATTCCTAAAAGACACTTGTGAAGGCTTTGGCAGAAACAAAATTCTAAGTGGTATATTTAATCCAAGGAGCGTTATTTAAAGTACACCTTCTTGTGGCCACAACATACCAAGTAGCCGACCTGCCCAGATTTGCATTTTCCCAACTAACAGCCTTAAAAATTTAGCTTTGTGACCCGAACGTTACCTCCTTTCCCCTTTGGGTAAGAGAGTTTTGAATGTTTATCAGACATCTGTAAAGAAAAGCGTTTGCCTGCAAGGTGTGTGGGACCTCTGTTCAAGAAGAGAATGACCACAATGTTGAGACCATGGCTGTCCCTCAGCATTTCCAGATGTGGAACCAAGTGTCAGCATAAATTTCTCCAGATTTGCTCCAAGTGAGGGCTTGGCTGGCCTCGGTGCCTGGAACACACAGGGAGATGGTTCCGAGGCAGTGGCCGTTTTCCTGCATGTAACGGCTGGGCTTGTGTCTCTCCTAGAATCGAACTCTCGTGCTCAGAAGCCAGCTCCCGGGAGACACAGTCTAACCACAGTGTTGGCTGTTTTGGAGTAAACTAGAAGTCTCAAGAAACTAGAAGTCTCAAGAAACGCAGGAGTAAGGGAACAGACTGACAGAGAGGACAATGATCTCCCGCTCACACACCTTAAGCTTTAATTTAAGGTTCACTGAAAGATTTAGTTTGTTCCCAGAGCTCCTTGTGGTGGAGCCCTGTGTTTCTACCTGTACGTTAATTCACAGCTCTAGCCTTAGACATACCTGCTAGTTCAATTCCCTGTCCCCTTGTTGGAAATCAAGCCCTTCTCTGTTTCATCTGTGTCTTTCTGTGTGTGTTTCCTCTTGTTGTTTTTTAAATACGGTTTGTTTACCTTTGACTTGCTTGTTTGTTTTCTCAAGAGAGAAAAGAGGCCTGGAATTGGATGGGTGGGAGGCAGGAGGATCTGGGGGATGATGGAGGAGGGGACTGTGATCAGAATGTAGTGTATGCATTTTCAGTTCAAAGAAGAAGACTTCGCAATTAATTCAATTAGTAGTTCCATGAACGTAATGGTCTTTAGAACATTTTGTGGGGTTTCCTGTTCTTGTTCAAAGTGTGCCTTCCCATGGCACTTATGTGTATCACGAGAGTGGGGTCTTCTTTGGCAATTGTCACATCGCCTCTTGAAAAGTCATTATCAAACAGGGAGTAGTAGGGAAGGATGGAAAAGAGGAGGGAGGGAGGGAGGAAGGGAGGGAAGGAGAAGGAGGGAGGGAGGGAATGAGTTAGTTTTAAAAGGATTGAGAAAATGTGAATTTGATGAAAACTGAGTGGAAATAGGCAGATACCCTTGCACTCGTTTAAAACTCAAAATAATCTTCTAAATACAAAAGGTAAAGGAGTAGACAAAAAAAGTTGTCCACAACCTGAGTCCTCTGCATGATAAGCCACACCCACACATGGAGGATTTAAGCCCCTTTTCTCTGCCAGTTGGTGTTTCCCAGGCTGAAACAGCGAAGTGCATGTTCACAAGTTCATCAAGTGCTCACTCTGTGCTGGGGAGTGTTTGGGTGGGAGCTCCACCTCAACCCCTGGCAGGCTGGCATCCCTATACCCAAAAAGTCTGGAACAGTTGGAAGGAGTCTGGTGGAAGATCCACCTGGGCTCCCCTCCCCAGCTCCTCCCCAAACCCGTCCCTTCAAAGCCCGCCAAACACAGCTCCTCCCCCAGAGATGCTCAAGACCACTCCCACAGGGGGTATACAAGTGAGGCATCCCAGAAAACAGACTCTTGGTTCTTTCGGTTCTGTGTCCCAGTCTCCTCTCCACAGGCTGGGGAATCGCCTGGGAGCGCTTTACTCATTAAACCTGGGCTTTCCAGTTTGGTCTGATTCAGTTTGTTGCGACAGCGGAGAGACCTTCAGCAGGCCTAAAACTTATGAGGGAGTTTTGTGTTTTGTGAGATCTATTAACTCTTAGGATAATCTATGAGAAAACAACTACTATTCTTCCTATTTACAAGTGGAAGCTGAGCCTTGGCAAGGTCACAGAAATGCCCAAGGTCACCATCAGGTTCTTTAACTCTCCCCCAGCTGCATCACTGTCCGCATCTTGTAAGACATAGATGTTCCTTGGTTTCCTCTGCTGGCGGAACCCTGCGGTCCTGCCCTTGCCGGCATCTTGGCATCTCCCTCATCACTTCCCCTGTACCCTCACAATGCTTCTCCTTCTGTTCACATGAGCCTCTCTCTTGGTTTTCTCTCCTGGTTTGCCAAAGCACTCCCGGAGAAGAGTGTACGCAGGAGCATTCTCTGAGAGCTTGGATTCCAAAAATGCCTCTCAGGTGCTGGACATCCTACCCTGACGATATTTTGTTTGCTTGGTTATTTTAGTTTTTTTTTTTTTTTTTTTTTTTTTTTTGTTTTTTTTTTTTAGGTGGTTTTTCCGCTGGCCTCAAACTCACTGTATATCTAAGGTGTCCATGAACTCATGAAGCCCCAGCCTTCCAAGTGCTGGTATTACTGGAGTGTCAACATGTCTGGGAACCAAGCATTTCCTTCAGAAATTTTAAGGAATTGTTCCTCAGTCTTCCAGCTCGCACTGGCATCCTGAGTCTTGATTTTTGTGAGCAAAACCTATTTTAGCTTTCTAGAAGCCTTGTGTATTATACTGTTACCTCTGATTTAAATAGGCTGGGTGCCTCCCAAATAGAGGATCCCTCAAATCTGTGAGTAGATTTGCGCGTGTGTGTGTGTGTGTGTGTGTGTGTGTGTGTGTGTGTGTGTGTGTGTAACAGAGAGATTACTCTCAGGAGACACGGGGTGAAGGACCCGGGGCAATAATGGAAGTGGTGTCACCAGGACTCTACCCTCTGACTGGCAGGAGGGTCTGTAGCCAGAACTGCACCACAGATTTGGCTCTCTTTGGAGAGAGAAAAGGTGACTGGCCTTTTGACCCTTCACGTCTGTCAGTCATGGGCTGTGTCACACTATCCTGCGCAGGGTGTAGTAGAGTGTGGGACTGCCTACGAGGCATGGCTTCTGCTTGGGTGAGGGAATTCTCCAGACAAGGGAGCTATGAGACATGGCCCTGCAGTGGTTTGACCGTCTCCCCAAAGTTGGAAACTTAATCCCCCGAGGCATATGATAATGATCATTTGGGAGTGAGACCTTTGCAAGTAATTAAGTTAAATGAGATCATAAGAGTGGGCCCCATGGTGGCCTCGGTGACTCTGGAAGAGGAGGAAAACCAAGTTAACACTTGCTCTTCCTAATCACATGGTCAGTCAGGAGGGGACCCTCACCAGACCGTGCTGATGTCAGACTCCCAGATTCCCAGACTCCACAACTCTGTTCTTCCTAAATTACCCAGTCTCTGTACTGTTACTGCAGCGGAAACAGGTAGGGGGCAGCTAGCACCCCAGCTGCATGGCACACTTGCCCGGTACAGGGGACAGGGGACCAGGGGACCAGAGCAATTGTGTCTCCTGGACAAGTGCTCTGACACTTTACAGCCCTTGCCTTCCCCTTACAAACCCATGCTCGTCAGTCCTGGAGCATTATAGTCAGTTGTTTTGTGGGTGATGTGTTTTCCAGATGTTCTTTTCTGGAACTCCTCTTGTTCAGATGCGGGGGCCCTGGCACTTGTCTTCACACATCTTCTTATCTGTTGTCTCATAGCTTTACCTTTTCCATTTTGTCTTTAGTTTTCTTCCTTTTGAGCTTCTGATGAATTTCTGAGATTTTAATTTTCAAGCCCCCCTTCTTGACTCTGATTCCTGCTTGTTTCTCATGGCTGTGACATAATCTCCGTTGTCCAAAGCTTTCTTCTGAAAGAGTTGCTGGTGTGTTCATATATGACAGTAGGCGACTGAGATACTGGTGGGAAACCCTGCACCAGTGAGGTGACTGACCTTGATCTTCATGGGCAGTAGAGTGAGCTGGATAGGCCAGTTGGTGGTGGGGACGCCATCAACGAGCTGCTTCTGTCACCACACATTTCCTGACATGATAGAAGTTCTGGTGAGGAAGAGTGAGACAGTTGTCCCTACCAGCTTTCTCCTTTTCTTATTCCTACTGGATCAGAGCCCAGGCCTTGCTCACAGGATGGTGGTCCCCATTCAGGTTTGGCTCCATCTCCCCTTAGTTCATTCTCTCTGGAAATGTCCTTACAGATACACTGAGGGGTGTGCCTCACTAAACCTCTTGGCATTTCTCAGTCCCTGAATTGACAATGAAAACTTAGGCTGTCAAATAAGAATGTTACTAAGAGCTGACTTGGATAAAAATGCCTTGAAATTCATCATTAAGTTCTGCTGTTTTTTTTTTTTTTTAATATTGAATTTCCAAGAGGTTTTCCTATTTAATTTCCCACCTATTTCTAGTTTTCTTAAACAGAACTACCCGGTCCTTGATTCTCTGTTTGAATGAGTATCTTTTGACAGTCACCTAATGGGTCCCCTCGACACTCAGGAAATGGTAAACAGTGTCACTAGCACGTGTCAATCGCTAGTCACATAAACCTCATCAACAGAGGCCTTATCACGGACTCTCACCTCCCGGGTAAACAAAGAAAGGCTAAGAAGTGGTGTGAATGTTCAGCCTACTGCCAAACTCGGGAGCTGCTTGTATTGGTGCAGCCAGAAGGCTTGCTGCACCACCAGGCTGGTTCTCCTTCTCCCCTCCCCGACACAGAAGGGCTTTCAGAAACGCTGGCTGACCGTCTGCAAGGGCCATGAGTATAAACACTGCTGCGTGGACAGAAACCAAGCCACCAAGTGAGTCCCAGAGCTATTCACAGAACTTGGGAAGCAGAGAGCAATCAAGAGCAGCGGGCTGCAGGGATGTGGTTGAGACACTGTGCTGGGGAGAGTGTGTATACTTGAGATGAGGGCCTGGATCTCAGCCACTCGGTCTGTGAGCCCAAGCACTTATCAAGGCTCTGTAACCTCAGTTGCTTCAGGAAAATGGGAATGATGTTGACATTTAAGAAGGTTCTTTGGGGCTGGTGATGTGGTTCAATGGTAGAGCACTTGCCTAGTACTTGAGGCCCTGGATTCTACACCAGTACCAGAAAAAGAAAAAAGAAATCAAGCATTCTTTGTGGGATAAAAAAAAGTACATTGCGTAAAACATCCAATTATAGGGCAGTGGGCTAGTTCTGACTGTCTCCCCTTGCTGCTGGACTGATGTGGTAATACTCCACCACTCTGTGAATGACCCAGTCAATACAAAGTAATTACCAATTTCCATTCAAATACTTATTTCTTGTTTAGGCTGTGATTCCAGGTCACACATCAAACACTGGCTTTAGCTCTTTGCAACATCCTCTTATTTAAGTGATTTTTCCTTCCTTTTCCTTGAGACAGGGTCTGGCAGGGCAGCCCAGGCTGCCCTTGAACTCTCGATTCTCCAGCCTCATCCTCAGCTTCTGAGTGTTTGCAATACAGATGTGTGCCACCACATCTGGATTATTTAATTTTTTTTTTTTTTTTTGAGCTGAGGACTGAACCCAGGGTTTTGCGCTTGCTAGGCAAGCGCTCTATCACTGAGCTAAATCCCCAACCCCTATTTAATTTTTAAAATGGTCTAAGAGATGAGACATTTCTCCTGATTTATAGGTGAGAAAGCCCAAGTTTAGAGAATTAAAATAATTCTGATAAAGACTACCAAACGCGTGGTGGAGCCGAGATGAAAAGACAGGCACCATGGACCCGCGGCCCTTGGCAAATGTGGGATTGAATTAGGCTCATGGGACTACGCATCCGTGCTGTTTGGCAAATGTGTGGCTGGGGTAAGCGGGAGTCGGGGTTGGGACAGGTGGGAGGCATCTGAAGAAGGGGTTGAGCAGGGATAAACAGGACATACTCAAGGGACAAAGCAGAGTTTGTCCAAGGATTTGGGCAGCCACGTGATGGCTCAGGTTGTTAGATGTGTTCTGCCAGGTGTGTGTGTGTGTGTGTGTGTGTGTGTGTGTGTGTGTGTACACGTACACATGCGTGTGCGCTCTTACTGTTAGACATCCAGCTGCAAGGGATTGAAGACCCAGCTGGAAATGGCCTAAAGAGAGGGAGTCAGTATCTCACTAAGCACCCACCCTGAGAGGGAGGGTCCCAGGACAGATTTAGCCACTGGTCTGTGACCTAGAATGTATTTTACATCCTTTTACTCTGCCCTAGTCATGATGCTCACAATTTCATCTTCCCCTGAGCTGCACAGTGGTTGAGGAAGCTCTTGGCATTTCATGTAGAAAACTCATACCCAGCCACCAAGGGGGTGTTTCCTCCTTGTGGTGCCTGTGTCTACAGAGTCCAGGGAAAAATCTTTCTGGAAGCCCCCCAGATTGTCTTCCAGGTTCCAGCTATTAGGGTTGGAGATATGACCTTGCACAAATACTCTATGGCACAGGAAGGAATTATTACCATTTCCCAGTCTCTGTAGGGGATTGGTACTGAGGCTTCTCTTGGATACTCTTAGTCATTCTATTGCTGTGAAGAGACACCATGACCATGGCAATTCTTATAAAAGAAAGCAATTAAATGGGGCTTGCTTACAGTTTCAGAGGTTTAGTCCAGTATCATCATGGCAGGGAGCATGGCAGCATGCAGGCAGACATGGTGCAGACTAGCTGAGAGTTCTACATCCGGATCTGTAGGAAGGAGCAAAAGCCAGACCCTGGGCCTGGCTTGAGCATTCAAAACTCCAAAGTCCACCTGCAATGACACACTTCTTCCAACAGGGCCACACCTCCTAATCCCTATCAAGTAGTGCCACTCCCTAATGACCAAGCATTCAATATATGAGCCTATTTGAACCACCACAGATAGCAAAATCCATGAATTCTCCCATCTCTTGTATAAAATAGCATCGTATTTACATATCTCCTACATACTTCAAATCATCAACTCAATTACTTATAATACTAAGTAGACAGTACTGTGTAAGTGATTGCTGTACTCTATTGCTTAGGTAATGATAGCAAGGAAGGAAAGGTCTCTCTGCACATCGTCAGGTCAGGAGCAAGTTCTTCCCAAACTATTTTTAGTCCACAGTTGGTTATATTCAGGAATATGAGACCTGTGCGTAGGGGGGGACAACTGTAGTATGATTAGCTTCAACTAAGCAACAGTCACTTACTGGGACCTGAGTGAGGGGTCTTTTTCCTTAAGTAGTGTGGGAGGGGGGCGGGGGCATGGGTCATCAGACTCAAACTGAGACTGCTACTGAGAAGGAAGTACGTGACCTGTGTGTACGTGTACGTGGAGTGTGAGCCGCTGGATGGAAAAGGAAGCTGGTTCTACCTCTGCCTCGAGAGTAACGACAGCATTTTCGTGGATGTAGACAGTACTAATGAATCAGCACTGAACTTTCCAAGCCAGAGGCCTCCCTGTTTGCTGGTGCTTCCTCTCTGAACTCTTTAATCCAGGCCTGCCTCAGTTGTCCTCTTCCTTATGGCTGCTGTAAATTCTCCCCAACAATTCCTAACATTGACCCCCCAAGGCCCTTGTTCTCTTCTGTCCTCCCAACCACTCACTTTTCGAAAGAAATGCACATCGATGACATGAAAACAGCCTGGGAATGGTAATACCAACAATTCACTCAGCCATAAATTACTATTTAGAAGGAAAAACATAACCACAAAGATTGTTTTGGGGGAAAGAATATTTTCTCCTAAATGTTTCTGCATTTTTAATTCCTACTCAAAAAGCCATTTTCTGTCTTTTATTGGACAACAGAAAAACAGAAAACACGTCCCCTGTCCCTGCTTCCCAAGGGCACATCCCTGTGGTAACCCCAGCCACTGCCTCCCTGGCAGGCACCAACCATGATGGAGCCCATCCCTGCTCACTCTCCATTCACTGGGGGCGGGGGGTGACGAGGGTGGGATGGGGTGGGTGGGAAGAGCCTAATACTAAACAGGGCTGCTCCGGTTCTGAAATGAGTGGTGGCAGGGAGCCCAGGATTAAAGACATAAATAAGCTGCAGGTTTCCAGAGACCTGCCAGCAGCCCTCTGAAACAGGAAGACGATACTTGGAACTGTCCTGCTAACTCTCAGCCTCCGCTCATGCTCAAGGCTGAGACTGTCTGGCTGCTAAGCACCGACTTTGCGGCTCACTCCTAAGGCACCAGGCTGAGACTGCTCCCTGAGATATCAGAATGCAGGGGGCATGTCCCTAGTCCCCGGATAACTCCCCTATTTCAGGAGTTGGTGCGGTTATAAATGTCATTCCTTTTCTGGGAGATGAGCTATTAGACGCCAGTAGGGCTTCTAGGAGAACTAAAAACAAACAGAAATGAAAGGGATTAGGATAATGGGTAGATATGGGCTTGCCACTTGCTGCTGCTTCAAAGCTGTTCCCAAGTACCTTACATCCTAGGGCTTACACTCAGCTGGGACTTAGAACTATGTGGTTCATATGTAGAAAGAGCTGGAAAAGTGTTTTAAACTCTACTGCACTCAATCTAGCATGGGAGTCAAGAAGGAGAGTCGTTAGATGCACATGGAAAGCCACCACAGATATATAAAAGGGATACAGCAGAAACAACAGAATCTTTCTGTAGAATCTACAGCAGTCAACATGTGGCTGATGGTCTGGTCACATCAAGAAGCATTTGATAGCAATGGACCAGGGGTTTAGGGTGACGAGAGTCAAGCCTGCAGTTACAACTGTGTTTTATACACCAAGGAGATAGCCGTCACGTGTCACGTGCTTAACGTCAGAAGCTTAACATCCCCACAAGTACATAGGCTTAACAGTTTAAGTGACAGATGAAGAGAAACTAAGAGGTCACAGGCATTATTTGAGAAATGATGCTGCGTGTGGTGATACCTTAGCATCCCAAGTGGGCACAACTGCTGAGAGGCCAAGCGGTCTACTGAGGCTTCTACGAGAGATGGGTTTGGTGTGGGGATTACAGGATAAAGGATCTGGGCACATGAAGGGGAAGGGGAAGAGGGATGCTGAGGACAGAGCAATAGCTCTATGTGAACAGTGTCGTTTCACTTGGGAGTCTCTGCCCATCTGCGTCTGTCTACTTGTGAGCATCTGCATGGACAGCACTGTCCTTAAGGCTTTTTGGATACTAAAAATTCATTCTTTTGATTATATTTATTGTTATATTTGAACACAGCTTTGTACAATAAATCGTGCACAAGACACACCCTTTAATAGGTCTTGACACACATGTGTAGTTCTGACATCACTGCAGTCAGTCTAGTAACCGTATTCATCCACCCCTGTAGAGTGATAGCCTTGTCACATAGGAAAGTCAGCCATGCGGCTTCAGCATTCCTACCCTCGGGGGTTCTAAAGATCAACTCCTTTCCCTCCTCAGGGAAAGAACCACAGAACATAGATCTCATTTTCTTTTTCGAGAGATGAGGGCCTATTTTTTCTTTCCCTTCCTTCCTTCCTTCCTTCCTTTCCTTCCTTCCTTCCTTTCCTTCCCTTCTTTGTTTCTTTCTTTCTTTCTTTCTTTCCTTCCTTCCCTCCTTCCTTCTTTCCTTCCCTCCTTCCTTTTTTTCTTCCTTTCCTTCTTTCCTTCTTTTCTTTCTTCCTATCTATCTATTTTTTTAGATAGGGTAGCCTTGAACTCGAAATTCTGCTTCATTCTTCCAAGCACTGGAGTTACAGGAGTGTGCCCCTGCAATGCACAGCTTCATGCTTTAGTGATGGCCACACCAACCTTCTTCACTGACAGCATTTGGCAGGTCGACATGTACTTGTGTTGTGGATCCTAAAGAGAATCCCAGCAAGGGGACACCATGACTTTAGTCCCATTCCACCCGAAGAGAAGACAAGTTTTAGACAGGTCAGTCACTTGCCAGCTGTCACAGTTGGGAGAAGGAAAGGCCACTGCTGCCTCTCAAGTCAGCTTGCCTTAAAAAAAGAGACTTATTTATTATTTCAAAATTTAGGTAGATGTATGTATGTATGTATGTATGTTTGTATGTTTGTGTGTGAGCCTGACTGAGTGTATGTGTACCACATGCGTACAAGAAACCATGGAGGCCAGAAGAGGGAACTGGATCCCCTGGAACTGGAGTTACAGGCTGTTGTGAGCTGTCACGTGAGTGCCAGAAACCAAACCCCCATCTTCTGCAAGAATAGGGACTATTCTTAGCTGCTGAGCTTTCCAGGGCCTAAATTCTGCCTGCCGGGCAGCCAGGGAAGATCAGCCGGGTCACTGTGGAGTCCTGACCGTGGACAGTCTAGCGAGCTCAGGTTGTTGGCTCTGTTAACTTTCATTCCCAGCACAGTGCCCATGGGCTCCCCTTTCTCCACAGCCTCACTGGTGACAGAGCTCATGTCTGGTCTCTTTGATAGTAGTCACTTTAATAGATGTGAGATGATACCTTGAGGCACCTTTGACTTGCTTTTCTCCCAATGTTTAATCGGTGTCCCCCTGTTCACTATAGCATCATTCACAGCCAAGGTGAAGAAACATCCCCCAAATGTCTGTCATCAGGAAAACAGATAAAGAAAATCACACACACACATACACACACACCCCAGAATATCATTTGGCCTTTAATAAAAGAGGGGGCTGTTGCCATTTGTGTGATGAATGATGCATGATGAACCTGGAGGGTATTATGTTAAGTGAAATAAGCCAGGTGCAAAAGTCCAGATGCTGCAAATCTCACGTATATGGGTAATCTCAATGACCAAGTCCATACAAGCAAAGAAAATAATGGTTACCAAGAGCTGGGGATTGTCAACTTGGTCTTCATAAAGTTGAGGGGGTAAAAACTTGACCATGGCTTCTGCTTCCTATAAAAGAGCCTTGGTGGTCCCTGGTGGGAACAGTGTGATGGTCCTTCTGTCTACCACTGCCCTGAGGTACCAGAGAATCACCCAGCCTTTCCTTAAATTGAACCAGGATTCCCACATGCCTGGCAGAAGAACCTCAGCCCAGAAAGAGGACAATAGGCATCTCCCAATGTCCATGCTTCTTTCCTGTCTGTTCCACACTTGGGAACCAGAACTCTGCTTGAAGCTGCTGTATAAATGTCCTGTCAGCCTGTTTATCCTCACAGGGCAGTTTCTTGGCTGCCCCAGCACTGTTAATTGCCCCCAGCTCAGGAGTCTTTGAAGGGATAAAAGCCAGATTGCAGACACACAGCAGTGTTTATCACGCACGTCTTTCCTGGGGGTCCCTGTCCCGGGAAGGGGCAGGTCCTTTTCTTCATGTGCCAGCTCTGCTGCCTGGGGTTGCCTTGTGCCCTTCACCAGCTCCCTTTGAACTGCACTTCTGATTCACAGAGGACAGCTCATTCTAGCCCGGGAAGCTGCAGCTCAGGATGGGAAATGCTGAAGTGGATTTGTTTTCCTTACCTGTGTGTTTCTGTGTTGCCATATCCCATCCTCCCATCAAGGCCTGATCTGTCCTCTGAGAATCCTCTCTCTCCTGATCCTCCAGGCAGCGTTCCCTCCTGCACTTTAGATGTTTTCGTTCGAGGGCTGTGCACAGAAGTACCCCACAAGGGTTCTTCAGAGTTTATTTCTGTAAAGCACTGTGTTGAAGGGGACTTTGTACAGGAAAACACCACACGTGCAAGCATGGCTAGATTATTACAAACACCATGAAATCTCTAAAGAGGCACAATGAAATGTGGACTCTCAAGGGAGGGAGAGAAGGCACCCAACTCAGGACCAGCAGGGGCCACATGTAAATTCAGTTAGTCTCTGATCACATCACTCTCCCTTCAGAATAATTATAGTAGGTAAGAGAACTAGCAAGCATTGAGAATGTCGGGTCCCGACTCTCAGGCTTCCAGGGGAGGAAGGATCTGCACCCTGGAAGCCTGGTTGTTTTTTTTTAAATTCTTATTTACTCTTGAGAATAAATACACATACACAATGAAATATGATCGTATGTCTCCCTTGCATCATCCCCATAATTTCCCTATCCCCCTTAAACACATACTCCCCAACTTCATGGTTTTTCCCCCAAGTTCAGTTAGTGTTGCCCATATGCACATGAGTGCAGAACCAAAGCACCAGAGCATGCAACCCTACCAGGAGGATTGTCCCCAGCCACTATCTACATGTCCACATTTTCCCCAGCCACTATCCACATGTCCACATTTTCCTCAGCCACTATCCACGTGTCCACATTTTCCCCAGCCACTATCCACATGTCCACATTTTCCCCAGCCACTATCCACATGTCCACACTTTCCCCAGCCACTATCCACATGTCCACATTTTCCCCAGCCACTATCCACATGTCCACATTTTCCCCAGCCACTATCCACATGTCCACATTTTCCTCAGCCACTATCCACATATCCACATTTTCCCCAGCCACTATCCACATGTCCACATTTTCCCCAGCCACTATCCACATGTCCACACTTTCCCCAGCCACTATCCACATATCCACATTTTCCCCAGCCACTATCCACATGTCCACATTTTCCCCAGCCACTATCCACATTGTCCCCAGCCACCATCAATGGCCAATAACTCCTCAGTAAGGGGTGCGGTCTGGAGCTCATCTACCCATATACTGCAGAATTTGGGCTGGCTTGATTTTGTAGAGATATTATTCAGATAATCTCAGCAGCTGTGAGCATATGAGGGTGACAGCCATGGCATGTCCAGAAGACAGCACTTCATTCCTCCCCACCCTGTGGCTCTTCAAGTCTTTCTATCTCCTTTTCTGAGATGTTCCTGAGTCTTAGAGAGGGTAAGTGGGTGCTGATACAGGTTCCTTAGAGTTGCGTGCTCATTCTCTCATTCTCAACACTTGGAGCACTTATATATCTCTCCATTGACTGCTGCCCGGTACAAAAAAAAGCTCTGACCGAGGCTGAGAGCAGCCCAGATTGATGGGTATGAATACACATATTTAGAAAGTACATTGGCAGCATGATCATGTAGCAAAATCCCCAGCTACGAGCTTTTGACTAGGACTACAGTATCAGGCATGAACTTCCATCCCATGGAGCAGGCCTCAGATCCAATCAGAAAGGTGTTAGGAACAGACCAGTCATGCACTGTGCCAGGCTGGGACTATAGCATGCAGGGTCAGACCACTGATATTCTTTCTCCTCCAGCTGTCTGCAGAGCATCTTCGGGCACTGTGAGAGCTAGCCAGCAAGAAGGAAGTTTCCTGACCACTTTGAGACTGGTTTCTCTATATTCTGCAGCCAAAGTGTATGGTTTTTTCAGTAATAAGGTCTTACCATGTGGTCTTAGAGGACACCAAGGGCAATCACAATAGCCTGTGTTCTTTTTCAGACCTCTGGGGCCACTTAATCCTTTAACACTCAGCATACTCCTCAGACTTGCCTTTTGTGTGTCTGTTTTACTATCCCTTCAATTATTTTGAAAATTGGGTTGCGGGATAGTAGGCGTCCATGTGGCTTTTCACCCACTCTTTCTTTTCATCTAGCCCTCCCTTTCACCCTCCGGCTTCCTCCACACTCCCATGCCCCTCCCTGCTTCACCCTGTCCATTCCCAGCATTCCACCTCTCGACTCTTGTTTTACATATACTGTTGTAAAACACAGTACCCACTAGCACATTCCCTACAAAAGACCCCTTTCTAGTTTCCTGGGAAGCCCAGCTCTTACCCACAAAGCCTGGCTTGCACCTGATGATACCTGAAAGATGAGTAGGGATTGGTAGGCACAACTGGAAGAGAGTGTCCCCATTGTGAAGACAGCAGACAGACGAAAAAGAAATGCCATAGAGAAGGGTGGAAATCATCCTCAGAGAAAAACCATTCATGCATGCATGCATTCAACAAATCGTTGCAGAACTCCTGCTGTGTGCCAGACACATAGGGTCAGAAGCTCTGATGAACAGAGATCACCTAGCTTCAAGCACTTGGTTTCTGCTGTGGGGATACTGACTTTGAAAGCGAAGTACCGTACTTGAGAAGGATAGAAAAGGCAGCCCTGCTTGTCCAGGATTGAAGATTTGAGGCCGAGTGAAAAGTAGCACTTGGTACAGGTGGTGGTGGGCGCAGTCCTTGGACACTCTCACACTCTCCTCTCCCTGCCTTTCTTTAGCTCATCTGTTTGTCCATTTATCACAGTAACCTTGGAAACATGGCATTCTTGAGTCAGTGTCTTAGGACAGATTCTTCCTGCTGCATTGACAATCCCAAACTGTTGAGAACACACCCCGAACCAGCCTGGAAGACTCTGTAACCCCAGAAGGTTATGATCTAGTTCCAGGGCTGAGTGTGGTATCTGATGTTTTTCTGATCCCCAGGCCAAGCTGGGCCTGCTGGCTTCCTGTTTACCACGTCTCACTTTGCCCCCTCCATACCAGAGGGTCAGCTCCTAGAACAAGGTTGAGGACAGAGTCTTCCTGGGCTTGTGCAGCCAATGGCTCGGCTGCAAAACACCCCACCAATTCAGAGGAGGCATCGAAGGAATGCAGAGTGTTACTCAAGAAGGGGAGTGCAGAACTCTGCTGAAAAAAAGACAACCGTCCCCAGCACCCTGGCCTGGATTCCCAAGTAAACAATCTAGACAGAAAGTAGCCCGCGCGGAGGAAGTGTGGAGACAGAGGCTATCCCAGAGCCATCAGGGGGATTCAGAAGGAACAAGAGCAAAGGCACTTCAGAGAAGAGGCCTGGGTCAGTTCACAAAGCAAGGACTTTCCCTGTCAATGCAGGAACAGAGATAACTCAGGGAAGACAAGCCTATGTGGGTGCGTGCGGTCCAGGCTAGGCAGGATTCCTTTGATCCCTAGCGCTACTAAGGAATCATTTATTGACCTCCAGTACAATAATGACCCACATCACAGGCATACATACGTCATGCAATGTCCTTCCCTTGCCTGGTTCTTTTCCAGTGAGTCTGCTTGGCCCCTCCCTATGGGTTTTCTAGCAAGACTTCATTGCTTTTCTGGTGGGAGTGTGTAGGAAAGGATGCTGTGAGCTGTTGAGACGATGCTGAGTTTGGATACTGAAAGTTCACAAGCAGTCAAGACCTTCCCTAGTTTGAGACTGTTTAACCGCAAGAGCTGAAATACACCCCAGCTGGTGGAGACTTACTTTATGGCGATGTGAGGAGGAGGAGGACTCTGGAACGGTGCAGAAGCATCTCATACACCTGGGGGTGGGGATCCAGCCTGCTTCAGAAGGCCTGGAATGGGAATCCTGGGACTGAGCCCCCTCTGCAGGCTTCTCTCTGCATAGTTACTTTCTCCTTCCCTTGCAAGCTGGCTTCCTCCCTTTTGAAAGCCCATACAGACCAGTTCTTGTTTCACATGGGTCCAGTTCTCAGAAGACCTTGACCGGGACATCTAGACTCCAAATTCCCGTGGGCAGACTGGACACACCTTAGCCCAGAATGTCTTTAGGGAGAGCCAAAGAATTCTTACAAAATAATCCTGGAGGTTTCTGGAAAGGAAGCTGGGGTGTAAGTGAAGGGCACTGGGAGAAGTTGTGTGACACCATTCTTGGGGGAGACATGAACAAATCACCCCAGATAGCAAAGACACTAACAAAGTTTAACTTGGTGAATCACGCATGAGTTTTATTGGGTCACTTACAGGAGTACGGGTGAGGGGTCACTCACAGGAGCAGAAATGTCTCAAAGACAGCTGCATCACCAAAGCCCACCCCAGCATGGGTGACAGCCCACAAAAGGTGGGACCCTGGAACACACTGCACAGCCTACAGGCCACTCAACTGGTTGGAGAAAGTCCTTTCTGGGTGGCTCAACTTGCCCGAGCCTGTCCCAGGTCACTCAGATGGGTCTCTGCTTTTCCTGGGAAATGTCACCGATTGCCCTCCCTCCCACAGTCCTTTTCTTAGCTGGTGTCTGCCTCTTCCAGTGAGCCCCGCTAGTATGCAAGTATCTCTCAGCAATCTTTACTGCTTACACACACTTGGGGGACAGAGGGGCCTGGTGAATCTGGTCAGTTTCAGTGACTTCCTGAAGCTACTGAGTTACTTACTTCGCCAGCTTAAGGAGCTTTCCTGGAGGGCGGAATGTTTCCTCTCCTTAGAACAGTTTCTGGTCTCACTTCCCCTTTAACATCCCATGTCTTAACCAGCTTTCCTCTGAGATGGGAGGTTTTAATCTTAGACGAAACTGCTACACAACTGAGATTTTTTTTTTCTAGGCAGACATTCCAGAAAATGCTTCTTACATGGTTCTCACTCACAGGAAATGTTCCGGAGAATGGAACAAACCCAGCACTATTGATTCGAATACAAGTTGGCACTCAAATGCCAAGTTAGCCTTAAAATAGTGGGTTGCCCCCTTACGGAGAAGCTCTTGGCAGTCGATAGAGGCAGAGGAGGAAAAATTATTCTATTGAGAGGATGTGGTCCCTGGTAAGATTCCCATGCTCCACTGAATGGTCCCATACCCATGCACACATGGGCGACGTTAACCCGAGTTAGTCTGTCATTTAAGGAAAGGACATGACGTGAGGAGTGGTTGTTGTAGGGTACATAGGGAGGGTTGGAAGGGGAAAATGGGGGAGGGTAGATAGGATCATATCTGTATGGAATTCTCAAGAGCAAAGAAACGTTTTCAAAAGATGGTTGTTTATTTCCGTCACGCATTAAGTTTGTAGCTACGAGACAGCAGCGTCTCAGGGGCAGATCCGCAGCCCACGATTCTACAATGGCTCCCAGGGTCTTGTCCTACTAGCATTCACGGCTTTGCATAATCAGTTCCCTTTGGGTGGGATAAGATCTCCCTCTGCCCCTAACACACACAGGCAAATACCAAAATACCGCAGCATGTGGCTGAAGTAAGGGGAAGAGGATGCCACTTCTGAGGTTGGGTCATCAAAGAGCTAACTCCCATCTTGTTCTCTCTGTCTCTTACTGTCTCTAGGGGAAGCCAGCTGCCATGAAGTTGCTTTGTGAAGAGGTTAATGTGGCGAAAAAAAAAAATCTGCATGTCTGTGACCCACTGCCGACAGAGACCTGGAGGCTGCCAACAGCGACATGAATGAGTTAGGAAGTGGACCCTCCCCTAGTCAAGCAGAGAGATGCAGAAGTTCTGGACAGAACTTGATCAAGCCTCAGGAGAGACCCCGACCCCAGGAGGGGCCTACAGAGCTGTGCTTTCTCTTCTGGCTAGGGGAAAACAGTGGGCGTATCAAAATTGCTTAAGCCACCACGGTTTGAATGAATTATTAGAAAGAAGTAGAGTGCCAGGCTGCTTCTACCTTGTTTCTCTGCCATCTTTGGGTGTCACCCTCCCTCACATGGTCCAAAATGACTCACCACCATGCCTGCATCCCAGCCAACAGCAAGAAGGAACGGGAATGGAAAGACCATAGCCGCTATTCATTCAGGGGACTGTTGGAAGCCACGTACAACGTCTCCATTAACAAGCTACTGACCAGAACTTGGTTGCATGACTGCCCACAGCTCCTGAGGAGGGGTGAAGTAGCACAGTGTGCTCAGCTGAAAACCAGAGATTCCAGGACAGTGGAAGAAGGTGAAATAATTAGGCATTTCTGCCACAAACATTCATAGCCCTTCTGTTTACTTTGTGCACACAGTGTCTACAGTCCATAGACCAGGTGGTGTGGACACCCGGAGCATGCTGAAGTCAAGGAAGATGAGACATGGGGGCTGGGAAGATAAGTTTATAAAGTATTTACCATGTAAGCATGAGGTCCCAAGTTCAAGCCCCAGAGCCTGCAAATGAAACCCAAGACGTGATGGCACAGGCTTGTAATTCCAGTGCCAGGGAAGCAGAGACAAGAGCATCCTTGGGACTTGCTGGTCAGTCAGCCTAGCTTAATGGGTGAGATCCAGGCCACTGAGAGACTTGATCTCAAAAAATAAGGTGTCTGGTGTCTGAGGAACAACTCCTAATGTTGACCTTTAACCTATACACACTAGTGTATACCACTGCGCGCGAGCACACACACACACACACACACACACACACACACACACACACACAAACTGTGCACATACCTTCAATCCCAGCACCTGAGAAGCAGAGGCAGGCAGATCTCTATGCGTTCAAGGCCAGCCTGGTCAACCTAGTAAGTTTCAGTCCAACCAAAGTTACGTAGTGAGACTGTGTCTCAAAAAAGGGCCAGAGAAATGGCTTCGTGATTATGAGTGTAAGCTGCTCTTCCAGAGGACCCAAGTTCATCCCTAACACTCATGTCGGGTGGCCCACAACTACCCATAACTCCAGCTCCAGGAGATCAATGCCTGTTTTCTGTGGGCACTTAGACTCATGTACATATAACCTTGAAAGCAGAAAAAAGGAAGGAAGGAAAGAAGGAAGGAAGGAAGGAAAAGGAAAAGGGAAAAAAGAGAGAAGGCAAGTCCTAGAAGAAACTTCGCAGACTCAGCGCTGGCCTGTGTGGCCGGTGACAGCCGCAGGTTTGTGGGGTGCCTAAGGAGCCAAGAGCCTCGTCCCTGTCTGTGATTTCTTCAGCAACACCGATATTCAGTAACAAAGCCAGTGTCACCCCTAGTTTCTGCCACCCCTCCCAGAGCTCTCTGTTGGTAGAAGGCAACTGTAGAGCATTTATTTGGGGCAGGAGTAAATGTGAAGTATGAAAACGAGGAGAGATGGACACACAGCAACGCCCTCCTGATAGTCACATGCAGCCTTGGCATGACTTTTCCCGCCAGACCCAAATGGGTTGTCGTGGATCCCCTCGTGAGTATTACGACAGCCTTGTGTCACCACGGGCTCATCAATGCCTTGTCATCCTTGGCTGCCCCAAACCTCTGAATGCAATTGGCTTTTTCTCAGGTGACCAGAGACAAAGTCTTCGCCTTTGCTATAGTTTCCCACAAAGAGAGAGACAGGCAAGGAATGGTCTTAGCCTTTAGAGTAGTTTATTTACAGATATATTGGGATTTTCCCTTTCACAAAGTCCTTTTTCTTGGAAGAATATCTCTGCATGAGCTAGAATACAGGCGCACGGGAGCAAATGTTAAATGAAATTGCAGTTCACCCCAGTAATGACCGAGGCACCGGGGGTGGCGGGGACTCTTATCAAGCCCAGCCTGTCATTCTCCATGCCCAGCCTCCCATTTTTCACTTAGAAATCGGATCCCCATCTTTCAGCCTGGCATGTGGGTGATCTGTGAGAGGTTGTGTTTCCCAGTTTTCTTTGCAGCTGGATGCAGCCTTGTGCCCACATTTGGCCAAGGAAATGTGAAAGCAAGTGGCACCCACAATATCTGGGTCATCCCCTGGCCAGTGGGCAGTGTTTGTGGAGGCATGCAACAGCATTTTTATGCTCAGAAGTAGAAGCCCCATGCTGAGGAGAGTAGATCTCAAACCTCAGGGCCTATGTGGGCTGCTGGATTTGAACCATCTGCCCACCCAAGACCACCTGCTTCTCTTGGAACTTAAAATTTTCTTTTTTTTTTTGTTTTGTTTAGACTTGTTTATTTTATTATTTTATGCTTAGGAGTGTTTTGCCTATGTGTATGTGTGTCCACCACACATGTGCCTGGTGCCTGTGGAGGCCAGAAGAGGGCATCAGATTTCCAGGGACTGGAATTATAGACAGATGTGAGCTGCCATGTGGGTGCTGGGAATTTCTGGAAGCCAGGTCCTCTGTGGGAGCTCTTAACCACTGAGCCGTCTCTCCAGCCCCAGATTTGGGACTTTTTACATGAGAGAAGTAAGTTTCCATCTTGCTGAAGGCTCTGCAGCTGAAGTCTCTTAGTGTGACATAAAGAATCATCAGCGTTTAGTATGTTGGTGAGTTAGAGGCATTGTTTAACCTACTACTTAGTTTTTCTTTTCTCTCCTTTTTTTTCTGGGACTGTATGATCAATCTGAAAATACTTAATGTTTAATTAAAATGTATAAAGTGTTTTCAGAGCCGGCCATTAAATACCCTCTAAGGGATCACTAACAGAAGGACACCCCACCACCCAGTACAGGTGTGCTGTCTCCAGACAATGGCGTCGATTCTGCCTCATTCACCACAACTTGACTCTTTCTCAGAATACAGACTCTGACAGAAAAGAGGCACAATTAGAAAATGGATGTCTGCAGTTACACAGCACATCCCTCCTGTGAAGCCCCGGCTCTTTTCAGAGGAGGTAATTGCACTGTAGTTTATGAGTCAAGAGTGTAAGAAGTTTCCGCTGGATTATGGAAATGCATATTATTTTAAAACGTTACCTGCAGACCCTACCGGTTCCAAGAACATTTTGGGGAGCCCAGAAAAGGAAGTCGAATAATTTTAAACCTGTCACAGAACGGGCACTTGACCTTGTGTGGTCCACACTGGTTTATCTGGCTGGAAACTCACAGATGCCATTTTCCATCTCCTGTGTCCTTGCCGTGTACTCTCTGTGCCCCTGTCTAGCAGGGGGAGGTATATAACCCAGGTTTTCATGCATGCCAGGCAGGCTTTCTACCACTAAATACAATTTCAACCTATATATGTTGAGTTTTAAAAGACAAATTCTTGACATTTCGTCGTGCTCTCTCTTCAAAGGAACCAGGAAGTAGCCTGGTATTTCTGCCATTCGGGATAGACCAGCTATGGTGACGCCACACTGTCTTTGAACCATGGAGCACCAACCTGTACTTTGGACATCCTCGTACTTCTGAAATACATGAGGAGGGCTCTGCGTGTGTGTGTGTGTGTGTGTGTGTGTGTGTGTGTGTGTGTGTGTGTGTGTGTGCAATGAGAATGTGTTCTCTTTCATCCCAGGCAAATGGCCTCCCGTGGGAAAGAATATAGTCATTTCTTCTCCCTTCCTCACTGTCTCCTCCTTATTTGTAAGCCATTTCGCTGTCTCTCTAGGGTCAGAGTGGGATGTCAGGTATGGAAGCGGGAGGATGTGGAGAAAACAGGCAGGGCTGTCACAGTTCTGCATCCGAGCCTTTCTAGACTTTGTGCCCAAAGCTTGCTCTTCCCCTGGGTTCCTGGGAGCCCTCAGGACTTCCCATCCAAAGCTCCACTGACAGGATGCTTCCTTTAACTAGCCACGCTCGCCCCTGCCAGAGTCAATAACGTGCGAATGCTTCTCGTGGTCACCTCCGACGCCCTGGAGGTCCTCTTGTACAGGATCCCTTTGGAAGTGATCCACCACCAGCTCCCTTCCTCAGGACCCACACCTGGACCGTTGCCTGCTCTGTTTCAAGCTTGGCAAGGGCCAGCTCTCTCCAGCAGAAGTAGTTTACACCGCACACCATGAACTAGACGCAGCAGGTGGGAACACTAGTCTCCCAGGATTCCAGGAAAAAGAGGTTATTTCGTAAGTGGGTCAGTTTAAGGACACCATGAGGGATTCTTCCTTGACTTTTTCACTTCTTGTCATAACAGGAAGACCTGGGTGAGATGCCGTGCCACCAAGTCCTGCCCCCAAGGCTGGCCCTTTGGCTCCCTACTCATTTCTGGCCTGGCTTATTTTCTTCAGAAGTCCTCATAGCCCACCACACCCACAAATGCCATTGCCCTAAAGTACTTCTTTGAGTGGGGGTGGATAATCTATTAATGCGTTGGGCAGCAGTCTTACCAGCTGCCTGGAGCCACGGAGAGGGGCAGGTATGCATACAGAGGCTTCCCATCTACTCCTGGGACCCACCAGCACTTCAGCACACTGGTCAGGAAGCAAGCGTGAGCCAGTCCCTGGGAGTCCTGCGGGGAAAGTCTCACTTTCATAGAACAGTGGCTGAGGCCTGGGGTGGGCCAAGCAGAATCCAGAACAGAGGGCCCAGGAAAGCCCTGGGCTCTCTGATTTATGGTTCACAGAACTCCTATAAGCTGAACACACATTTAATTGAACAAAGCTCATTGATTCAGTATCTGTTTATTGCCTGAATAAACTTGGCAAAGTTTTTCTCCCCTAAAGTGTTGGTTATTTTGTCTCTTGATAATAACACATTCTCTGAGTTATGGCCAAGGACTAAACCTACTAAGTCCTGAGGTTTCTCTCAGATCCTGCTTTCTATTGGTGGTAGGGGTGGGGAAGAAACTGGACACAATTCTCTACATGCCCTCCTTCCCCTCAGGGTAGTGTGCCCTCCTTCCCCTCAGGTTAGTGTGCTCACCTTCGCCTCAGGTTAGTGTGCTCACCTTCACCTCAGGTTAGTGTGCTCACCTTCACCTCAGGTTAGTGTGCTCATCTTCACCTCAGGGTAGTGTGCCCTCCTTCACCCCAGGTCGTGTTTGGAGGAAGAAGAGCTCTGGTTAAGAGCCCAGGTTCTGGAGCCTGGCTGACTAAACATGAATTCTGGAACTATCAGTTTCTAGCAGTATAGCCTGGCGCAAACAAGACTTAGTTAACCAACATGTGTTTCTGTTTCCTCTACTGTGCAGTAGGTCTATGACTTGCCTTATGTGTTCAGAATAGACCCTGACACATGGTGAATTCTCAACAGATGGGAGCTGAGAATACAGGAAAGAGGTGGCTCCATTTTCCACTGATACCTGCTTGGGATAGTGTCTTCCCAAGTCATAGTTCTTTATCTGACTTTCTGGACAAAGATGTCATGGCTCAGCATGGTTGCCGGAGTGTCATAGGTGTACATGTTACACTGAAGCAGTTACTTCCAGCACTCTCTGTCCCAGCTGGGTCCGGTAAAGACCCGTGAACATTATTTTAGGGACCCACAGTGGGAGAGTTACAGCAATCTCTTTGGAGGAAACCCAGATCTTCCAGCATTTGACTTTAGTGGATTTGCTGAAGGACTTGAGTCCCAGTCCCTGCCAACTTGGGAGGCTGAATTTTTTTTCCTAGGAAACTGCTTGGCTCAATGTATTTTCCTATCTTCCTTGAAAAATCTACCTGTTCTTCAGAGTGTTTCCTAGTCCAGATGCTTTGCAGCTAACTCTCTTACAACTAGAACCATTGCTTTTGGAAGTTCACAGGGTTAGGTTTTCACTTAGCCTTTGACAGTGGAGTTGCTCAGGGGAGTCCCTGTCTTACCTTTCACCTTCTCTGTGACTAAGAGAACATACATATCTTGTAACTAGGTCCTGTTTAAATAAACATGTGCCTTGAGAGCTGGCAGACCAAGTCTGTACTATCAACCTTAATTTGAACTGTATTTTCTTCAAGTGTTAAAAAAAAAAAAGCAATAACTCGTCAATATACACACAGCATTTTTTCCCTGTCTCAGCCTTAATGGATGGACTATGTTTTGGTTTGAAAGAGCCAAGTATGGGAGTGTTGTAGACTGCTGTGCCCTGAGCATGATGGCCATTGCATCTTGATAGAACAGCTGTGACAAATCAGAAGAGACCCCCCCCCAAGTTGATGGGGGAGGGGGTCATTCGACCCTCACTGAGAGTCCAGCCCCTCCTTCCAGAATTACATACGGAATTATTGTATGTGATTCTACCTAAACTGCGTGTATTCTTGGGAGGTGGTACGGTGTAGAGAATGGGGAGGGTTGCCTGAAGGGAGCATTCTGTCTATGTGGTTTATAGAAAAGTGGTCATTCATGCTTGGGTGAGACTTTTTGGTGGTGTAGCTACTGAGGGGTCATCCATGCTTCTGTAAGTAACCCCTCATCTATGCTATGTCTCTGAGCCCAATGAATCCACTGATTCACCGAACCACAGCTGGATGGAATTGTTACTCTGGTCTGACTTTTCTCTCTCTATTCCATTGTTTCAATCCCCACTTCACCTTTATAAGAAGTCAAAGACAGCTAGTCCCACGGAAGCCCCTCAAAAAGCATGCACACTAGTAGTTGAACAGGAACCCCAAAGCAAACATGAGCATACATAGCCAAGTCACTTTTGATAAGAAGCACCAAGAATACGGCAGCGGGGGAAATATTCTTTAAAAAATTGTGTTGGGAAAACTGGGTATTGACATGGGAAAGAATAAAATTGGATTCTAATCCCCAAACACATAAACATCAGCTCAAAATGGGTTAAAAGAGCCAAATGTAAGACTTAGAATCCTAAAACTCAAAAAGCACTGGGAGGGGGTCCTGACATCAGCCTAGGGAGTAATTAATGTTCTGGACACCATAGCAAAATCTCAGGCAATAAAGCCTACTTAAAAAAGTGAGGCTACATTAAACCAGGAGGCTCTGCATAGCAAGGAAGACCGTCAACAAAGTGGGAACGTTGTCTACAGATTGGGAAAATACCCGCAAACTACTTATCTGGGTTAACAGCCAAACAATATAAGGAGCACACACAACATAATAGTAAAGCACCGAATAACCCCATTTTAAAAATGGGCAAAGAACCTGATTAGACATGTTGCCAAAGAAGACATGAATTGGGCAATCTGTGCATGAAAAGATGTTAGCGTTACATGTCGTCAGGGAAATTCGTGCTTTTCTTTTCTTGGGCTGGATCAGGTTTGAGATAAGGTTTCACTAAACAGTCTAGGCTGGCCTTGAACCCCAGCAGTCAGGGATTGCACGCATGGACCACTGCTGCATGCAGGTGACAAAGAAGCTGGTCGTTATAAGTTGGCATCGATGACAGAGGATATAATTCTATAGAAAATGAGGGCTACTCCTCAGTCTTGGGGGAAGAGTTGGGCAGCCTGACCCAACACTTCTTCCTCAATGGGGTCTTTGTTCCCCAGCAGGAGAGCATGCCCCGGCCTTGCAGCAGCTTCAAAGCAAGGCCTGTTTTCCAAATGTCATCGTGTGATGAGCAGCTGCAGCGTGGTGGGAACGGCCTGAGCGTCGGAGGCTTCAGGGCGAATCTCTCACCTTGTTGAATCTGCACAAGCATTTCCATGCTGTCCTGAGCCCAGAGCAAGATCTCTCGTGACAGTGGAAAAATCGCTGCAAGCTTCTTGTACAGCCTTCCCAGTCCAGCTGTGCTCACTCAAATCTACAGCCAGGTCTGGGCTGTGTGTATAGGACTCTGTCGGTGGGGATGTGAGTGGGGATGCTCTCAGGGATGGTTGATGAATTACTGTGAAGAGCCAGCTGGTGGGATGTTGGGGACTGAATGGTTCTCAGTCTCTCCTGTACCCACTGTTGGTCATTGGTCCAGCAACCTAGAGTTGGCTGGGCTCGAAGTGGCAGGTCCTTCCTCTTGGGGTTGGCCATTACTTGACCTCAGCAAACTGCCTGAGGAAGATCTGGGGATGGTAGATGCCATGGATGTTTGTTGAGTGAAAGGCTGTGGTCATTTTCTAGATTCTACACCTGGGCAGGACTCTGGTTGTTTTTTTAACACATAGGCAAGCATTGGCAGTCAGAACTCCCTTAGTGTGGCAACAGGGTTAGCGTCTGGCATAACTGTGTGGTGGCACTGGACACCATCCAATAGTGCCCGTATGCAGTTTAATTGCAATGTGGCTGCCATCTTGTAATTCTGAATAACTTGCGAGTGTATCTTGAATTTTCATTTTGCTCTGAGCCCTGAAGAATACATAGCCAGGCTTGGGGATCAATCTACCTCATAAAGTAAGAATAGCAGCATCATGGAAAAAATGGATTTTTCTTTTGAGGCAAGGTTTTGCTATGCAGCCAGGCTGGTCTCAAACTCACAATCCAGCCTCAGCCCGCAGAGTGCTGGGATTACAGACAAGCATCACTACACTTGGCTTAGGAAATAGGATTTTGATGATACCTAATCCATCAAGTGACCTCTTAGCTCTCGATGCTGAAACCTCAAGGAACTTCACAGTGGGGAGAGACTGTTGACAGTCATTAGCTGCAGGTCAGTCTACCAACTCCTGGGTCCTTGGGAAGTCCTTCCTCTCAGGGAAGAAGGTGCTGCTGCTGCTGAGTGTAAGTATTAGTGTGGTGGGCAGACTGGCAAGGCATTTTTCCTTTAAGGACCTTAATTTTTAACCAATAAGCTTAGAACACTCTGGCCAGCCCGAGCCAATCTATTCATGTGGTATTTCCAGCAGGACTGGGAGCCTCTTCTACCTCCAATTCTACTGCAAGTCTCCTGTAATCCCTACCCAGCCCTTGGCAGGTGGTGGGTGCACTCTGTGTTTGCTGGCAATGGTGATGGTGTAGACAATATACACAGATTTTATCCCCTTCCTCTGCATCATGGAGTAAGGACCACACATCACCCAAATTTCTTCACTAATAAACTTCCAGTTCCTTACTCTCTCTCCACATTGCCTTCTTCAGTAGGCAGTGGATGAACTCCAAGCAAACCAAAATTAGGGGCTATGTCTACAGCAATGCTGTGGGAAAAATTGTCCCCCAATTCGGTGGCAGGTACTTATGAATCGGTTAGTGATGGCGGGGTTGGCTTGTGAGAGAAGCAGTGCTTCAAGTTGTGGGTCTATCTGGCCTTGTTATATTTGGAGGACCTTGCTCCACATGTGTTCGCTTTGGGTCCAGAATGGGATGTTGCATGGATGCAGGGCAAGCTGCTGTCTAGACTTTGGACAAATGGAGATGCTGAGGTATCTTAAGGTCTACACTGAGGTCGGATACTGTGGTATCTGTGCAACAGTCCATTGTCCAAAGCAACTCACAGGGCTAAACTCTAAGTTGGGTGCCAGAGTATCCTTTCTGCCAATATCAAGTCAAGAATGTAGTTCTTGGGGTGAAGAACTAAGGCCCGTAATTAAATCCACCACTCTACCTTTAGGACCTAATACCTCAGCTAGAGTCTAGTTGTTAGTATTCTGACATGCTCCTTGGGGACCCGCCCTGCTTCCTGATGTAAATTTTCTTTTAAGGAAAATCCCCTCCGTTCTTCTCTGTCTCCCGCCCTTCCTCTCTTCCCAGCCATGAGGTGTGCATCCTCACCCCCTCCGCTCTCCACCTCTCTTTCTCTCTATCTTTCTATCAAAATAAACTCATTTCCATGTAGACATGTGCCTGGGTGTGAGAAACTTTCATGGTGCCACACCAGCCGCCACCATCTGCATACCTTGTCTGCCTCACCCACCGTGGGGCACCTTGGCTCTACCCACCAAAGCCTCCTGGGCGCTGTATCGTCACACTAGTCATACCAGGGACTGTGGTAGTTAATCTCCTCATTGCCATGACAAATTCCTGACAGAAAGGATGGAGAGTTTGTTAGGGCTCAACATTTCAGAGGGAGGTCAGTTCCTCACTACAGGGAGTCCTGGAAGTGTTAGTGGCTGTCTGAGCATGGAATGGCGGCTTTTTCACATGGCACAGTGCAGGGGAAACAGGAAAGGAGACAGGAACCAGAGACAGTTTCCTTCAAAGGCCTCTCCCCTAGTCGCCTCCTTTCAGTAGCTTGGCCTCTTTTCCTAAACAGCACCACAAACTGGGGATTGAGTGTTCAGAACATGAGCCTGTGAGGAGCGTTTGGGATTCAAACCACAACAGCGATCACTGTGTCTTGTGTAGTTAATATCCACCAAGTAATTTTGAATGGAATTGAATGAAAATATATCCCATAGCCCAGAATCCTCAGGTTTTATCATGAAGTATCTCCTAGGAAGCATGTTAAAATGAGGATAACCTGTTCCCAGGTAAAGTGACAAGGAGGTCCAGGGTCCAGGAATCTGCATTGAACAAGAGCTTAGGAGAAAGAGGGCTGAGGTTTGGGGATGAACTCTCCTAGTCCTTAACGATGTGTGCCCATAGGCTAATCAATTCTGGGCCGCTAGCAGATTTGGTCAGATCTGCTGAAGTTCTTAGAGATGCATATTTTGTAAACATATACACAAAGAAGTGGCTTTAATGACCTCCCCATCACCTTTATTTCTGCATAAAGCAAGGTCCTGAGCTTTGCAGGTAGTCTCTGGTCTCTAGAAAATAACTAAACAAACATACCTTAGTGTCATTTTTATAAACTGAAAATCTGTCTTTGTGCTTAATCCTATAAGACATTGATCCTTTCCCTCTATTCATTAGACAAAGCCTTTTGTGTGTGTGATATTTCATTTGGAGTTCCCCCAGATAACCACATCGTTTCTCATAATTGATGAGGTGAATGCTAGCTGACCCTGACCACCAGATATACTATCTCTGGTTCTTGGTTAAACCACACAAATCACACAGTTGCTGAGAAAGGCCGTGTATTTGAGTCGGGCCAAACCTCTGTCTGTCTGGAGTATGTTCAGCTAGTACCATAAAAGCCTGTGGCTACTCATCTTGTCCACCACAGTAGCTAATGCTGCCTACAAATAAAGGAACAGAAAGAAGAACAAAGGGCTTTGGCAGCAAAGTCGAACACCTGAGTCCAGCTGGGCCTAAAGATGGATCGCATAGCTCTCTCCGATGGAGAAGCAGACGCTCATAATGTTTAAGCTTGGAGGAGTTTGGTTTCCCTTACCTGCGACTGTAAGAGCCCTGGCCAGTATTTCATCATCTGATATTGAGACCAGCTTGACCACAAGCAGGTGGGACTGATCAGAACTTTGCAAAGCCGAGGATTTGCTCAGCATGACACATGGTTTATTCTAACAACCACAGCAGACGCGGGGACCCAGCTCCGCTACTCCTGAGGTCCTTCTCTAGAAAAACGAATCAATTAAAAATAAATACAGCCGTTAACCCGTTAACTCTATTTGTGTGTTCCAAGAGAGACCCAATCACATTCTTCAGTATTATTTCTGTCGACTTCCATCTGCTGCCAATGTTATGTTTCTTCCTCAATGCCCACCATTAACCTCAGAGCCTTCTTCCCAGGTATTCAATAGGAGGATCTCCAAAATGACTTCTTGTTTCTTTCTGGTTACGATGGAAGGGTAGAAGCCTCAGTTTGGACGACAGGAAGCCATGCATCACTTTGACCATGCTGCCTTCTTTATTATAAATACGACAATACGGCTAGGTGGGATGGTCTCAAAGGGACAGGATGTTACCTTAAACATTTACAGAGCTGCGGTTAAAACAGCCTTCTTAAACTACCTTTTCAACCCACGGAGCTTACATAAATATTTGGCTGTTGGTGACAGGCCTAATAAATCTGTTTAGAATGGCACAGCACTATTTACTTACAAAGTAAAGTCATAGCCCACTTGGTCCAATGGTTTTAAGAGGGAGACATGCTACTTTTTAGCACCTTGAATAAATATTTGCAAGACATATAAATTCAAGATAACCCTGCCTCTTCCCCTCAACCCCACAGCTGTTTACCGCTTCCTATCCAAGTGCTCCTTTTAGATGTCACTTGGTTCAGCTGGAATGGCTGGATATTTTCTTAAAATATATTGGAACATGTCAACTAGTGTGTGCAGGAATTCTTGGATTTCTTAATACTAAAAAGTCCTGCAGGGTAGTTTCAGCCTGGAGGGAAAACAGAATTCTTTTGAGCTTAAAGAATTTAAATCAGAACATGAACATGAACATTCAGGGGGTTGGGGGAGGTGGGAATAAATCTCCATGTCTGATCCGAACCTAAAAACACATTCTTGGTGACCTGCCTACATGATGGGCATTGTAGAAAGTACTGGAAATGGAAGTAGAAAGGAAAGGAGAGTGACTCCTCTAGGCTTGCTCCTTCATTGACACTAAGATGGTAACTTCAGTTGTTGGCCATGGGCTATACAGTGAATAAACGGATCTCCAGGCTTGCTCCTTCATTGACACTAAGATGGTAACTTCAGTTGTTGGCCATGGGCTATACAGTGAATAAACGGATCTCCGTCCATGTGAAGCAGTGGGGTAGCAGCTGATTTCTTCTTGGCTCTTTTCAAGAGTTGTTTCTTCTTTGTTCTCTATGGTGATATTTTTTTTGTATTAAAATGTTATTTATATATTAATAAATAAAGTTGCTCGGGGGTCAGAGCTATTAGCAAGCCATAGGAAAGCAGGGCAGTGGTGGCATATGCTTATAATCCCAGCACTTGGTAGGCAGAGCTGGGTAAGTCTCTGTGTGTTCAGGGATACAGCCATTATTGGATACACATGCCTTTAATCTCAATACCAATCATGGAAAACCTGGAGGCCTATACAGACAGGCCGTGATGAGGTGGTCATGTGGTTGGGTTTACAACCAATGAGAAGGCAGAACAGGAACTCTATATAAAGACTTTAACACAGGGGTAGTTCTGGTTCGGAGAGGTAGGACCACTGCAGGAGGAAGGGTAAGGTTTTAGCTCTTAGCTCTGACCTCTTGGCTTTCTTCTTTGCATTGGTTCTGTGTTTCTTATTTAATAAGAAGGTTGGTTACATCTACAGTTCTCAGAAATGATTCTCTAAGGAAAAAAGATGCTAACACTGACTAGCATCTCTTCATGAGGATCAAGTCACAAATTAGTTCATGATTGCCTGTTACACTCTGTGCTGGTTTTTCTTCTTCTTCTTCTTCTTCTTCTTCTTCTTCTTCTTCTTCTTCTTCTTCTTCTTCTTCTTCTTCTTCTCCTCCTCCTCCTCCTCCTCCTCCTCCTCCTCCTCCTCCTCCTCCTCCTTCTCACCCTCCTCCTTTTTTTAAAAACACAGTTGAATTATTTTTTAAAAACCAAGAAGTATTTCTTGCTTGCCTGCCATGTGGTAGAGAATCAAGGTTTTTAAATCCCTGTCCCATACATGGATATCACGTGGATCTAGAGTGCTTGTTATTTTCATATCAGGTTACCATATGAGGTTTAATTACCAGTACACGTTAACCAAACAAGTACTCACAATATGTAAGACAGCAAGACTGACTCACAGAGAGAGCAACTCAAGGTCTCATGAAAAAACTGCCTTTGTCCGGGTGTATAACAAGGCCTCTTGGTCTGAACACACTTGGAGAAAACAAAGGAAATTCAGGATTTCTATTATCCAGCGGTGGAAGAAAAGATGATGACCACTTTGAAGGATGGCATTTATCCTTTTTTTTCCTTTCAGTGCATGAATTTAAACCAGATGGTCTATTCACAGTATTCCCCACCCTCAGTCATTATTCCCCACTCCAAACCATCTGATGAAGTGGCCCTTATGGAAAGCCCCACTTCCTCTCTGGCCATAGACTCTGACGACTGGCAGGCTACTGTGCTTACTTCTTCTGCCAACCTGTGGGAACATACCTGCTTAAGAATGGCAGCCCACAGATGACTTGAGCAAGAAGTGTCCTCAACCAAATGTCATTTAGGTCACAGCATTTTCTTCTGTCTCTGGGAATGGCAAATGTAAGATAAAAAACAAAAACAAACAAACAAACAAAAACACTACCCGGTTGGTAATGGTTTCATTTACTCCCAGGAAAATGGAAGAAATCTTCACAAAGATTGAAGAAGTAGATCAGTCAGGACATTCTAAGTGCTGTAACAAGCATTCCCTCGATTTGGTACTAGGCTTTGGTGATAAATAGAACAAAGTCCTTATGCTCCTGGGCTTCATTTTCGTAGCTTTCGGGATTATGTTGGTGTCTATGGGGCGTGATTCCTTCCATGAAATATCAGTGCTGGACTTTCCCACACTGTTGTCAAGAGCTCTTGAGGAAATACTCGGATTAATGGGTCCTACTCTTAGGGGAGAGGAGACAACAGTCTTAATTAGCTATTTTCTGCCAGAGACTCCCCTCCAGAGGCTCTCACCTGATCTTCCTGGTAGCCTCCAAGCTTCTCCTGTGGTTTTCAATCCTGAACACACACTAAAGTTTTCAAGAATACTGACAGACTGACTCAGTCAGTAGAGAGGTGCCACCAATGAAGCTTTGCCAGATGAGGCTGACAGGCAGTCATGGTTGATAGTCATGGAATTAGCATCCTTGGGTTGGTGGCAATAAGGAGGCCAGTTTTGACTACCATGGCTGCAAAAGCTGAACTATGCTCGGCGTATTTTACGTAGTAGGTTTCTCCATTCACAGGCCCATGCCAAGTGTCTTCTCTGTGATGAATGCCAATGGGAAAATAAAAAATAAAAATAAAAGCTACAGGCCCAGCCCTGATCCGTGGCTGTCACAGTGAACCTGTGGAGAGACAAGACAAGCAATAATTACCATCTCATGAGAAAGAAAAATGTGATGGGAATATTTTTGTCTGATTTGTCCACTGATGTACTGGACAGTGTTTTGCTAGGGACAGTATGAATAATTTGGGGTGAAGGGAGCCTGGGAGGGTGACTCAGGGGGGAAACAACTGCCACATAAGCCTAACAACCCAAGTTTGCATTCCCCAGAACTCACATTAGAAAAGCAGGTGCATTCGCTTCAACATCTGTCATCCCAGTGGTCCTGCTGGGAGAAGGGACTTACAGACAAGAAAACCGGGGAGGCAACCAGCCCAGCTAGCCTGGCATACACACAAGTGAGCAAGAGAGACCCTGTCACAAGCAAGGTGGAAGGTAAGGACCATGCCCAAAGATGTCCTATGACCTCTACATGTGAGCCACCCCCCCATACATACAAAAGAGAAAAGTAATAATTTGGAGGAGGTTGTAATGTGGTTTTCTTACTCTTTGATTCTAAGGTCAAAGACACAGCTAGTGTTCCAGAAAGCAATCGGAAAATAATATAAGGCCCATAAAATATCAGTACCCATAAACTCCTTTCTGAGAGTTCTTCCTAGAAAACTGAAGTCAAAAATGAAAAGATTCAATTTTTGATGGTATTCATCATAGCAACTCATAAAAACTGTCATTTAGCTACAATATGAGGATGACTGTATTAGTCAGGACAGGCTAACGCTGTAACAAACAACCTCTTTGCAGACCCACACTCTAAACCTTTCTTTCTCACTTGTAATTTAGTGTTGGATGCGTGCTTTACCAGATGGTGATTCTGGGATTTGGGATTAATCTCCTGGCTCCACAGTCCTCTGGGATGTTGAGCTCTTCCACATCTGGCTATCAGATGGGGAGGAGGAGAAACAGGGTACAGGAAAATATCCACAGGGCACTTTAGAAGCCGTAAAAAAGTAATGTGTATCATACCCACCAGACAACACTTAAGAGAGCTGGACATGGACTGGGCACATCGGGACTGGATGAGGAGATGGCGCTGTAGATGCAAACCATCGTTTACGGCACAATGTGTCAGCTGTACATAATAAGGAGGAGAACTGGGGGTTTGCAGGGAAAGAGGCAGCATGTTGTGCTATTGAACATCTTCTGAAGCAAGTCAAAATCTCTTTTTGTGTCTGTTTTAGACCATAGTGCTTTTGTAGAACTGGAGAGTGGCTATGACACAGGGCACTGTCTGTCCGTCTGTCTCCCCCCTCTTTCGTGTGTGTGTGTGTGTGTGTGTGTGTGTGTGTGTGTGTGTGATGAGAAATGAAGTCGAGAATGCAAATAAATGATATATTAGCCTCCAAGGAGGTTTGGAGCTAGACTACAAAGTCTCTTCCATGCTCTCTGAAGTGTTCAACCCCGTCCTGTATACAATGGAAGCACAATAAAAATATGTACAAATCATTGCATTTATATGTATTTGGAAGGTAGCTTAGAGAGAAAGAGATTGGAAAGGAAGGAGACTTGTTAGGAATCTGTCTTTCTAGAAGCATGATTGGTGCCTCCTTGATTCATTAGCACATTCAGGATCTTTTAAGGCCAGATGATCTTACCTTTGCAGCCTGTTGGTTCTCTACTCCTGGACACTATGGAGAATGGATTCTGTACTTGAGGAACTCTCAGGTTAGTGGGAGAAGACAAGGATGATGGAAAGGAGCTTGAGTACAACTTCCAAGGTCACCTGGGTCTTCAACAAAATCTGATAGACTGGAAGTTTTTAGAATGAATAATTGTACTTAAAGGAAACTTTTTGTATGTGTGGTAACTCCACATAGAAATGGGCTTCAGACACTAGGTGCCCCCAAAATGACAATTTCCAATAAACAATTATTAGTAATCAATCGGTTGTCTGTGTTAAGTAAAAAATGTACTGAGAATCAGATGTTTCTGTCAAAGCAGATGTTTCTGTCTCGTGATGCTGTGACAGGTGTCTGCAAACTAAATAGTTTAAACAAGAAGAAGGCAGAAGTCTAAAATCAAGGTGTTGGTGAGGCCACATCCCCCCTGGAAGCTCCAGAGAAGAACAAATTCTTGCTTTGTCTAGCTTCTGATGGCTGCCAGCCTCCCTGGATTCCTGGCACATCACTCCAGCCTCTCTCTGTGGTAAAATGCCCTCTCTTTCTTGTGTCTACTGTCTCCCTTTTGGGTTTCTTAAAAGGACACTTGCCATTGGATTCTGACCCATCCAGATGATGTAGGATGATCTCCTCATCCCCAAATCACTAACATCCCCAATTCCTCTGTTGGTGCTTTCCCTAGTGAGACCGTGCCACAGGTTTCAGGAGAGGATTTCTCCTGGAGGGCCATCACAATCCAGTCCACTGCACAGTGCATTCATTTACTTGTCCATGTGGCTTGTTTCTTTAAGTACTTCCTGTCTTTGGTGATGATGCTCAAGACAGACCGTATGTCTCCCCTGGCCTGAGAAAGCTGCTAAGGGATGGGGCAGGGTGCTGACAGAGTGGGGTGTACTTAAAATTAATGTTGTTTCTGAAACTTCCACTTCTCTGTTCTGGAATTTCTCCATTAGCACTACTCTACATTCTGTCACGATTCTCAGTGGGTTTACATGTTGACTTCTTCCATATCATAAACTAAAGACAGAAACTCCTTATGTTCCGTGTATCCTTTCCTATAAACACACTGAAGAATCTTCCATATCATACAATCACTCTGACTGTGCTAAGCTGTGTTTATAACGATGGGTGTCCCAGATGGTGTCTGTCAAGTTCATCTTAAAAACAAACCATCTACCTGGCCATGGTGGTGCACAGCAGTTATTCTAGCACTTGAGAATCTGAGGCAAGAGGATTGCTGTGAGTTCAAGGCCAGACTGGGTTACATAGAAAGACCCTGACTCAAGGAAAACAATAACAATGTGATGATCTAATTTATATTTAAAAATGGATTATAAGATTAGACCTATATAAACACCTGCACACGGACATGTATAGAGTGCCTTTTCACAGCTACAAAAACTTGAAGGCAACTGGGTCTTTCAAAAATTGAGCAAACTGTGGTGTATTACGGGGGGAATATTGTGCAGCATGGGAAAGGAATGAGCTAGCAACCCATGAGAAGATGTGGGAAAAACAGAAATGCTTTCCTAACTGGAAGGTTACATAGATTATGATTCCAATTCTGTGGCATTCTGGAAAAGATAAAGCTATGGGACAATTAAAATATCAGCGACCACCAGTTGAGAGGATAGTGAATAGATGGTGCTCTGTCTTTACAGCAGGAACACTGCTCAGTGTGGTCCTGGAATGATATGTGCTTTTTTATGTTGCTGGGACCTTGGTTCACCACCAAGAGTGAACTCCAGTGCAAACAATTGATCTTGGTTTATTGGTTTGTCTCCCTGTTGGTTTCCGTACTGTAATCAGTGTACCCCTGTCTTAGTTAGGGTTTCTAATGCTATGAAGAGACACCGTGACCATGGCAACTCTTTTAATTGGGGTGGCTTGCTTATAGTTTCAGAGGTTCAGTCCATTATCACCATGACAGAGAAGCATGGTGGCGTGCAGGCAGACATGGCGGTGGTTCAGAGTCCTACATCTTGCAGGCAACAGGAAGCTGACTGACTCCCTCAGTGGTATCCTGAGCATAGGAAGCCTCAAAGCCCACCTCTACAGTGACACACTTCCTCCAACAAGGCCATACCACTCCAACAAAGCCACACCCCCTAATAGTGCCACTCCCTGTGAGATTATGGGGGCCAATTAGTTTCAAACTACCACAATCCCTCAGGCAAGATTACATATAATATGTGTGTGTGTGTGTGTGTGTGTGTGTGTGTGTGTGTATATACATATATACATATACATATATATGCCCTCTACCTCTCCATATATACATATATATGAATATACATATATATATAAAATATATATGGAAATGTAGAAAGTATATGTAAGCTTTTCTGTGAGCTTAAGACTGCTGTAAAAATTAAATAAAAAATTTTAAATTGGCTTATTTATATATTACACAAACCCCAAAAACAGAACCCCATTTTTTTTCTTTTTCCTCCCAGTCAGGCCAAAGATTCATAAACACATTTTGGCAACTAACTCCCACCCCGAATTTGACATTCTTGCCTTTTCCTTCCTAAGACAGAAACAAGGACTGATATTCAGATTGTTAGAGAAATGGTATTTCTGGGTTAGCATGTGAAGCGAGTCAATCATGGAACCAGTATTCTTTGGAGTGCTTGTTCTGGAGGAAGGGAAAATGCAGCTCTTTCTGGCATGTTCCTTGGGAAGGAGCCAGAGTCACAGCCCTCCCCTCCAGGGAGTCGTACAGAGGGAGTAAGACTTCTGCTCAAGGCTCTAACAAAGAAGGCAATGTTCCTCATCCGGTAGGACTTCCTAGATGGTGGCCCAGACCTACAGCATTAGTCTACTGTGACAAAACTTAGTGCCTGACTTCCAAAAAGTGAAGTCATGCCCACCTACCTTCGGGTAAATAACGAGCCTGAGTAGACTGGTCACTTTTAAAATAGGGGAGATAATCAGTTCTTTTTGATCACACCGTGAGGTGGCACACAGACAGAAATCAAACAGAAATGCCAGCTGTCGGCAGGTAGTGAAAATACTGGGATGAAAAATGGTCTGTCAGAGACTGTAAGAAAATTCGGCAAGGCTGAGTCAGCCAGCCAGTCAACGGGTCTATGAGAGGCTGCCACGCAGAGGCTTTCCAAGTTGGCATCAGAATAGTTGGAGAAACATGTACTCCTTGCCATGCTCTGTGGATGGCCTCGTGTCTGTTATGGCTCCGCTCTGATGGGTACCTTTCCACAGGTGATGAGGAGAGACCAGCTGCTGGGGGTGCGGGCAGAGGGCCTCCAAGGATGCTGTAGGGCTAGGAGCAGCGATGTCTCAGATACACTGAGCACTAGCCTGGCTTCTCCTACAGGAAGAGGGGGCCTTCCTAGTGCCAAGCCCTGCCAAATCTAGGAGAGCTAATGTTTACAAACCTCCCCTCATGTGGAAACAGGTATGTTCTTAATGAAAGTGCTTCCTGTTAGCTGAAACTGAGGCCGAAAGGAAAATGGGCAATCCTGGCCATCAAGATGCCTTCTCACTTCTGGAAGACTCCAGCTTCATGGAACACCGCCAACAGCTGCTCATTCCAGGGACCTAGTAGCAGAGGATAAAATGCCTGCCTCTGGCTGGCTGGACCACATCCTTTCTCTGCAACTATATATACCAGCCAACTGGCCAGGACTGTGGCAGGTCTATGTGTGTGCAATACAAAGGCATATGTGTCAGAGACAGAACTCTTCTGTGGGTTAAGCGTGCTGTGACCACTTTATAGGTAGGGGAGAGTGAAGGTAGGAGTATGTGGGGTGATTCAGGGCACATAAAGAACTAGATGTTTCAGTGGTCTTTAAAATAGGCATATCCTAAAAGACGCACAGCCTTGAGTAGGACGAAAGGATAAAAACATGATGCAGACCAATGCTGAGTAAAAGGAGCCTGAAAACACAGCTAGAGTTGGGGGGGCAGTCAGAGAGGAGGGGAAGGAAAGGATGAAAATGGAAAGCAGGAAGAAAGGGGAGAGACAGGGAGGATATGAAGGCAAAGGCAGAGAAGTAAATGATAGAGTTCCCTACTACAGCGCAGCCCACCTGTGTGACGGGCTCCCATCACCACAGAGCCGCCCTGTCACATGACATGATCCCACCACCACCACACCTTTCTTGCCTGATGGGCTAAACTTTTGGAACTGTAAGCTGAAGTAAATTCCTTTTTGAGTTGCTTCTGTCAGATATTTGGTCTCAGGAACGAGAAAACTAACGAATGCATTCTGCTCACCATCTATGTGCTGGCTCTTCTAGTGACCAGTGAGGAGCTCCTGCCCCAATTTCAGTGTCGGGGAGGCTGGGAGGTAAGGGATAGTGGGAAGAGTAAGGAACACTTTAGTGGACTGGTGGATGAACTATGAGGTGTGATGTTACTACTCAGGTGCAGTGATGGATGTAGGAAGAGAAAAGATGGCCTTCCTGTCCACATACGCATGGGAGCCTGTGCATACAGTGAGCTGAAGCCCCTTCAGGTCTTGTCAAGGTCTCACTACAGTGTGGCTACGTGATGCAGTAATCAGAGAGCTCAGGCTATGAGCTTCCAGCTCTGCCACGTTCTAGACATAGGACACTCAGCAAAAGACTTGGCTTCCCCAAACTCAGTTTCCTCATCTCTGAAGGGCAATGAGGTAATAAGTCCAACCCAAAGGGTGGTTGCAAGGGTTGAGAAATCTATAATAACAATGCCCAGCACCAGACACAGGGTAAGCAATCATCAAATGTCAGGGGTTTTTGCTTTTTTTTTTTTTTAACTACAAGAGCAAAGGTATAAATTGTGTTCTTAGCCTCTGCCACATAGATGCTAAAACTTGAGTGACATATAAAATCCTTGTGGAAGAGAGTATGCTCACCAACACCACACTTATTGTCTTCTTCTTCCCACTAATCGAACTCCTTGCTTTATTTAAGTACCACACCTATATTGAATGTAGACATACCCTTTAATAGCTTCCCTTGCAGCTAGGAGTTATGGTTTTACCAGTGAGATGTCAGCACTCTGCTCTCCTGAAAGCTCTTTAAATGATCCACTCAGCAGGCACAGACCATCTGATCATAGCACTTTTCTTCCTCCTTCATGCCTGACATAGGCATGCGAGGGATGAAAATTCAGCAACCTGATTTCTGCATGTGGTGATGGAAGCTGGACAGATGATGACTGAGTTCCACATGAAGAAGGGACAGCAGTGGAAGAGCCTTGGGCTGTTTTCCTCTCAGAACTCCCTGCACTGTGTAAGTCATTGTGTCTTTGATATCCACCACTGATTACAAGTTGGAAATGATGCATTTCTCCTTGACCTGGAAATTTGGTTAGAGGCTGAGCTGACTAGTGATGGCAGAATCCTGTGTAGTAGGCAGCTGGTTTCCCCTCTGTTCTGGTCTTTCTATTCTTCTCTCTCCAATGGGCTCAGTGGGGCTCCTAAAAGGTATGACTGTGTCTTAATCCCTGGAACCTGTGAATGCAGGTTTATCTGAGGAAAAGGTCTTTGCAGACACAGTTAACAAATTGGAAATGAAGAATGCATCTCATGCATCTTCCAGATGGACCCTAAATCAACAACCATACTTGATCTTGTGGGAGGCAGAGAAGAGACAGGGAGACAGAGGAGGAGGAATGTGACCATAGAGCAGAGATGGGGTGACACAGTTATAGACAGTTATACACAGTTGCAGGAAGGCCACAACCCCCAGAAGCTGGAAGAACCAAGGATTCTTCTCTAGAATCTTTACCCTGAGTGTGGCCTTCCTGTCATCTTGAATTTAGGCTTCTGGCTTCTCAGACATGAGAGAATACATGCCTGTTTCTCTAAGCCATATCCTCTGTGGTCATTTGTTAAAGCAACCAGGAGATCCTCCTGCATATCCATTATACATGGCATCTTAGGCTCACTCTAGGCAAGATTGATACCTTCAACTTTCTACAATTCCACAATAAATTCTTTTTAAATGGGTGGATGTGTTCTCACACCAGGCTGCACTCTGTGTTCTCCTTTCCCGAGTGAGAAAGAAGCAGACCCTGTGACATTGACATTCCCCACACATTCTGCTTCCCAGACTCTGTAAACAGCTGTATTTCAGGGGCAGCTGCAACCTCACCAAACACAAGAGTGAAACCATTTGTAGCCATCTGGGGGGACACAGTCAGGTCCTCCTTGCCCTGAGATGTCTGCAAGGTTAGGAATCTAAACACAGATTCCAGTTTGTCAAACTTCCCAAAGCCTGGGCTATATTACGTGGTTGCATAACACAGCTCTGTGGATCTCCTGCCTACTCGTTCTGCTACACCACATGGGCCTATGTAAAGAGTTAGGAAGTGAACCGCGGGTGGCCGGAAGCCCAGAGATGGGCAGCAGGAGGGCACAACAGTCGGGGCAGGAGATCTTGAAGACCAAGAATCATTTACAGGCTACAGCACAACCCTGGCTATGTATGCATAGATGGATGGATTTAGTGGCAGGTAATTGCTACATATCATAAGCTTGAACTCTCAATCCTACTGCTTCAATCTCCTGAGTGGTGGCATTACAGACACAAGTCACCACACCCAACTATCATTTAATTTTCCACAGATTCCACAATAGTACAGCAGAGGTATCATCAACATTACATCCACTTCCTAAATACAAGCCACTCAACCCTGACTTTGTATCTTTGTCTTCCTGGAGTTTTGTTTTGGTTCTGTTTCCAAATAGAGGTGGAAAATTCTCATGCTACAGTTATCCCTTTCCCTCATTCATGCCTTGTAGCTAGAGTTTTCCTGCCTGGCCCACAGTCAGGGCAAATCTCTCTCACCTGCTAGTCCCACAGCCTCTCACCCAACCAAGTAAACACAGAGACTTATATTGGTTACAAACTGTATGGCCGTGGCAGGCTTCTTGCTAACTGTTCTTACAGCTTAAGTTAATCCATTTCCATTAATCTATGCCTTGCCACATGGCTCGTGGCTTATCGGCATCTTCACATGCTGGTTGTCATGGTGGTGGCTGGCAGTGTCTCTCTCTCTCAGCCTTCCACTTCCCAGCTTTATTCTCCTCCTTGTCCCGCCTACACTTCCTGCCTAGCCAACGGCCAATCAATGTTTTATTGATTAATTAGCAACACATTTGCCATACATCCCACAGCAATGCCTACAATACTACTGATAGGAGTTAGAATCTTCCCTCTGTTAGAATCCAGAGCAGCCAGTAAACCTACAAAGATACAGAGAATATCCAAAGATACAAAGTCCAAGTGGACTCCCACACATACTCCCTCCTTTTATCTTACTTATTTACTTATTTAATTATTTTGAGACAAGGTCTCACTAGGTAACTCTGGCTGGCATGGGACTCACTCTGTAGACCAAGCTGGCCTTAGACTCGGAGATCCCCCTGCCTCTGCCTTCCGAAGGCTGGGATTAAAGACACCATCATTCTCATTCCCAGCCCCCTCACCTAATCTTTCTCATGCAATCTTTTTTCCTTTTCCAGTGCTGGAGATGGAACCCAGGACCTTGTGTATACCAGGGGAGTACTCTACCACTGCACTACACTACCCAACCTTGAAGTTTTCACTGGAGAAGGAAAGAAAGCTGAGGAGGGTGATGTAGGACAGGTTTGGCTCCAGTATTTGCCATGCCTGCTAGATGAAAGTTTAAACAGATGGAGTTTCTCTGAGCAGGTCCCCCGTCTGCATGAACAGGGGAGAGCTGAGAAAAAAGGCAGTTTCTGGCTGGCTGGCGCTCTCTCAAGAGAGGACACGCAGAGATTGCCTCAGAGGTAAGGACCTACTGAAGGGATTTGGTGGCTAAAGGATGTCTCCACACACTGTCCCCTCTGCCTGAGTCAGCTCCTTCCAAGGTGTGCAGTCACCAGTGAGAAGCCTGGGAGAACCAGACGGACGTTGGTACTTCCATATGGCTTTTCGCTCTACAACTCAGAAGGACTGTCCCTTGCCAGCAGTTCAACCCAGCGAGATGCTCAGATGCTAAATGCTTAACTCCCAGCTCAGCGTTTAATAACAGTAGACGTCTTCCTGGCACTGTCCACCCCCAGCCTTTTACTCTTGGCTGCAGAATGCAGGGCACCAGTTTTTACCGATGACACCTACGAAACTCTTGGGGGGAGGGAATAGGATCAGTTAACTGAGCTTCCTGTGGCTGAGAGAGTCCTGTCTGCATTTGGAAGAAAACTGACTTCGAAGATTTGGCCCATAGAGTCTGTGGAAGGGGGAAGGAGAGAGCTGAGGGGTAATAAACTTGACCCTGGAAGGAATATAGATCACTCCTTGCGCAAAAGAGAAAAAGATGAATCAGGTTCTCTGTGGGAGCCCGTTCTCGGGTTCCTCGTGGCTTTTCCCAGCAGGTCCTCATAGAGGATGATTAGACCACGGGCCTGAGTGCAGGTGTCTGGGATGGTCTGCACTTGGCTGTGCTGGGGGAGGAGGTCTTTTGCTCCACCCCTTGGCGTCTCTATAAAAACCCTGGGGCAGAGACAGTCGGGGCCCGTTGGAATAGGTTCCAGGCCCTCTCGAGGCTATTCTTTATTTTCTATCTGTTTATCTCCGCGATATTCTCCGCAATAAATCCTTCTATCTAATATTTCCTGCTGCTCGCACTCAAGAAAACTCTGGAGAACTGTGGGGGTGGTTGGGTAAACGCCCCACAGAATGGCGCCAAGAACAGGGACTAAAGAAAAAAGAAAAAAGGGACTAAAGAAAAAAAGGGGGGACTAAAAAAGAAGGGGGGACTAAAGACAAATGAACAGGGACTAAAGACAAAGTAATAGGGACTAAAGATAAAGGAAAAAAATAGTTTTATTACAGAGTTTTTGGCGAAAGTGCTGAGTTCAGCCCTGCCAGTGGATGAGGCATGCCGGTGTTATGGAAAATATATATTTTATATATTTTTGAGAGGCAGGGGTTTTATCCTCGAGAGAAAAGGAAAGCGGACTGGAAGGATGTCCGATGCTGCAGCGAAATTCTCTTCTGTCAAAATTTTCTATCTTCTATCCCTTTCTCAATTTCTATCTGTGAAAAATAAGAATAAGGCATAGGGTAGTAAAATAGTGTAGGAAAAACTTAGAAGTGTAAGATTGTGTAGGAAAAAATAAGTAAGGCAACTAGACAGAAAAACTCTTCAATTTTCTAACTTGGGGGCTCTGAATGCAAACTGGGGGAAAAAATCTTTCTTTGGGCTATTTGGGTAGTAAAAAAGCTCTTCTTCGAGCTTATGGGGAAGAATAAGTTTCCTATGGAAGCTTTTGACCTAGGGCAGCTGAAATGCTAAGTCCAAGCGGCAGGAGAAAGTGATTTCTCCCTGAGGCAAAAATCGGGATGTAAAAAGCCAAAAAGTTTAAAGTTGGGAAGTTTTGGGAAAAGTTGCTCTTTCTCTTGGGGGGAAAAAAACCTTTCTCTTAAAGCTTTTCTTGGAAAATTTGGGGGAAAAAACTCTAAAAAGCCTTCATCTTTCTCAAAAGCTCTCAAACTTAAAAACTAAAGCCTTTAACTTTCTCTCAGAAGGACAAAAATTAGAATCACCTGAAGATATTAGTATGGGGACCATCTGTGATTAGCTCAAAGGGAAAACAACAAACCTCTTAAGACAGCAAAACCTCTAAGTTCTCTTTCAAGCTTTAAAAATCCTCCCTGCAATGCAGGAGGCAGGGACAAGTTCCTAAAAACCTCTTCTAAACTGTCTCTTCAAGCTAGTAAAAGACATTGGGTCAGAGTACCCTGAGGGAAATGCTTGGGAGAGTGTGGGTAAAGAGCTACAGAGAGCCCAAAAGGGCAGGAAACTTTACCTGAGAAAAGCAAAAAAGCCAAGCTTCTCAGTTACAACCGAGCTGAGGCATCAAGGGTTTTGTTTCTGAGTGAGCATTTCAGAATGAAAAGGTGCTCCTAATCGTCCTAATGCAAAGATCCCCTGAAGCAGTGCAAAATGTTAGCATTGTATCCTCACTTCTGAGCAAAAACCCAGAGGCGACTGGCCAGCGTCTCTGAGTTGGGGTGCATTTCAGGGATACTAGGGTTCCTGCAGTTGCAAACTTCCTGGAGCACAGAGCTGAGGCAGGAAGGTGCAGGACCCAGGGGAAGGTTGCTAATGAACAACCAAAGCTAAAGCCAGTGGGAACAGCACAGTTGTCTGCTTTCCTACAAGTCCCGGGTTGGTAGGTCCACTGCTCCAAAAAGACATCTGAAAAAAGCTTTCCTATCAGTAAGGACCTTTCTGGGAAAACAGTAAAGCTGAACTGTGTCTGAAGCAGTTGTGCTGCTGAGTCAGAACGCTGTCTGGGGAAAGAGCCCAGCCAGGGCAGAACAGAACTATCCAGGAGTAAAGCTTTCTTTTCTGTCAGAGAAAACACCTCTTGGAGAAAAGCTTTGTTTCAACTGACTCCCCTGAGATGAGGGAGTGTAGCCCTGAGGGGTGATTGCCTCTGGAATAAGCTCTGTCCTTGAGCAACCAGACAAGCAAATGCAACCCACTGGGGGACTGGGCCAGGTGAAGGTCTGATAAGGCAAAACACCTGTCCTAATGGGAGTTTAGAAATGGCAAAAACCTCCCTTGTTAGATTTTCAGTCTGTACACAAACCACACAGACCCAGAAAATAAACGGACAAAAAGCCCTACCTTCAGGAGCAGGGAAAGCCGCCACTGTAGTGTCGGAAACTGTTTCTGGGGTAGAGGGGATAAACTGAGACCAAACTGGGAACTGTCTAGGAGAAAGACTCTGAAGAAACAGAAAAGGGATATAATCCTCCCCAGAAAAATGACCTGAAAAAGCTGCTAGAATTTGAGGCAGATTCGGGGGGGAGAAGAAAAAGCCCCTACTTCCAAAGGCAGCTAGCAGAGGTACAGAGCCGCAGACAGATACCTGAAGCTCTGCATCTGGGGGGGGGAAGGAACAAGCAAAATGAGATAAATCAGTGGGAGAAAATCTCTCCGAAAGAGCTATGGAAAAGCTGTAGTGCATGATCTTGTTTTTCACTGACTGGCTAAGACAAACACAAGCCCCGAGGAAAGTTGCTATCAGAAATTGCCCACCTCAATGCGCGCTAACGAGGCAGGTGCAGTTTTGATTTGGGGGCCAGTGTCAATTAAAGGAGAGACACCTGTTAAAGCCAGCTGAGGAGAGACCAGAAACCTCCCAATGTCCCATAATTGAAAATGTAAAATGCCTGTTCAAATCTCCCATTGCAAAAGCAAAAAACTTTGTTCAAACCTCCCGGGCAAGAATTTGTAAGCAAGTCTGGTAAAAAAGAACTTAAAAGTTGACTCTCAGACCCAAAAAGAACTATGGGAAATGACTGATATAATGGAAATGATATAAAGGACTGATTTAAGGGACTGATACTATTATGGACTGATATAAGGGAAATGCATTCTGGGAAAGGTAGTTTTTCTGCTAAAGATGGCGACATTGCCCTGAAACACTTATGTCAGCTCGAAAATACGTTCATGGTAAACTTTAAAATACAGCTTTTAAAAGAATAAGGAGGAAAATCATCTAAGAATTTTAAGTGTCAGTTCCAATGAAACATTGAAAGGATATGGAACTAGGCACTTCGCGGTTTGGGGGTTGGTAAAATGACTTATTTACCTTAATAGCTGTGCAAAGTTTTTATGGTAGTTGGAAGACAAAAAGCTACCTTTAAGAGCAAACAAGCCACTTTAAAATCCTTAAAGCAAGAGAGCAGTTTATACACTGAACATTGTCTTAGATATGAAGAAACTTATGTGAAATTAAAAATTATTTACCTCTTGAACAAACAGCCTGCAATGAGTGATTCCTTTGCAAATCTAATTAAGGGGATAAGAAACAAGCATTCAAAAAGAAATGACTGCTTTATAGATGGGAAACAAACTTCAGAAAATCTGTCTTAAAAAAATAGTTGCTTCACCTGAAAATTCCTTGTAAGAAATCAATGCTAAATATTACAGCTGCTAATAATATTGAGAGTTAAAGCTAATGTGCTGAGTCAGAAAGAACATTTATGTTCTTGACTCCTTTGAATAGTAACAGTTTTGGTTAAAATACTGGAACTAACAACAATCCAGTCAAAATGTTTCAACAATTCCAAGATGCTATTCCACAAAAGCAAGCTGCCATGCTTTGTGGGCCATATTAGAGCTCACTCCAATCTTCCTGGTCCTTTAGCTGAGGGTAATGGGAAATGGAAAGATCCCTGCTCGGGATTATGGAAGGGTCCCGATCCTGTGCTAATATGGGGTTGAGGACATGTTTGTGTCTTTTCACAAGAGGAGAATGAAGCTCGGTGGTTACCGGAGCGTCTGGTAAGAAGCGTGGAACTAAGGAAAAGTCAGCTCCAATGACGTTCCTATAAAGGAACCAGAATGAAAGTGGCTCGATTAGTGTTTCTGGGGTTTTGTCACTGGTTGATGCAAACAGTGAGGAAATAGAGTTTGGAGCTGTGCCGCTTTTGGCTTTACTAGCTCCTTTGGAAAAATACTTTATATCACCTAATAACTGTGCGATATTTGGCAAAGAGCTTACAGCAGCTAAATACGGTAATTTCACCGTCAGCGTGAAGGGAAGTTTTTCGGTAGAACAAACCAAGAGTACTGCTGTAATAGAAACATTTGTCTGAATTGAAGTACTTAGGGGAACTATTATGAATTTGGGTGAAGGGACAGCCTCTAGTTAAAAACCGTTTACCGCTGACAGTGCATGTCTGCTGGGTCCGGAACGGCTGAGAGAACTGGCAACTTTGGAGTGTGGCGTCATCCTGGGAAGGTTACAGTCCCCTAGCAACAACTATCACAATTCTATAACAACAACACTCACTAAATCCCAGTGCTTTATAACAAAGCTGACTATAAACTCTAAACTTTAGAAATGATGTACATACTTCCTGTCTAGTTAAGAGAATCTGTCTAATAGAGATAGTACTAATAATTAAGAGTAAGAAATAGAAAAAGATGAAAATAAGATATGTGAGTTTGTAAAAATTATCTTGTTAGATCTGTGTTAAGAAATCTTTAGGTGTTTGCTAAGTTAAATATATGCTAATGGTAGCCCTGTATAAGTTTGTAAAATAGATCTATAGAGTTCCTTTAAGAAAATAAGCTTGCAAGAAATATCTAAGGTAGTCTTAAGACATGTAGTAATAAGCTTGTAAGAAGTAAAGATACTAATTGTAAATGTAAGTTTAAATAAGAAATATGATAAGTATATAAGAAATATATTTGCTAAAGTAGTTCTATAGTTTCCTTAAGGAGTATAAATAAGTAGATGTTAATGTGTTATATGTGAGTTTGTAAAAACACGTAAATTTTGAATGTGAATCTAAATGCAAAAAATGTTATATGTGAGTTTGTAAAGTGTAAATGTTAAGTGTGAGTCTATTCTTAATGTATATGGTGAAAAAACCTGAGACACAGAAGGTAGTGTCCTAGTTTTCAAAAGTTCCAAAAGCCGCTAAGAAACTAAGAATGGCGGACGCCAGAACCAGCACAACAAGGCATCCGCAGCTGAGATCCATGGAAAATCGACGCAACACAGAAAAATCTGAGCTAACATCAAAAAACGGTGCAGTTTAGACTACTACTGTACCTAAAAAGGTCGGTCTGTGAGAACCAAAGTTGCAGAGACGCTTGTTTGAACTAAAATTGTTAACTGCAAAAAGTTTTGGTTGTAAAAAGTCTCTTCATATTTGGAAGTGAAAGCCTGATACCAGAATTTATTTGTTTGAACTTTTTGAACTTAAAATGAGATAAAATTACAAAAAGATTTTGGTTATGGATTTCTTCATATTTGGAAGGCTCGTACCAGAATTTATCATGTGAATTTTGGGACTTAAGAAATGAAATGAACAGTAGAGATTTCATTGCAATGGGACAATTTTGAGTTTATTCATAGTAATGACCTAGAACTGTTTGCTGGAATTGGGTTAAAAATGGAACTGTTTAAATGAAGAAATTTATTTCTACCTAGAATCAAGATGCAGTTTTGTGTATGCATATATGCTTTATTAACTGGTGATTCATGAATATGTAAAATGGAATTACTTATGGAACTGGTTTGTGTTACAAACGGAACTGTTTAAACAGAAGTTTGGGTTTTCTAACTAGGCTTGAGATTTTGCTTAAATTATAAAGAAAAGAGGGAGAGTTAATATTCCTTAGTCTAATTTCAAAAGTTGTTTGAGTGGATTAATGTCATGTTATTGTTAGTAAGAAATGCAAATGGGGTATATTAAGAGACTACTTTTAAAGTATAAAGAGTTTTATTAAACTGCTTTTGGATGTTTTGCTAAGTTTTCAAAGTGTTAATGGTTAGATTGAGAAGACTGCTTTTCAATATGGGTTTGTAGGAATTGTATGAGTTTCTTCTAACTAGGTTTGAGGTTTTCTTTAAAAAATTATAAAGAAAAGGAGGAGCTATGAGATTGAATTATGTTTGCAGAACCCTATTGATATTAATGCACCCTGGTTTTGTGGAGTTAAGGAAATATTTAAGTTTGGGAATACATCGAAGTTTTTCCTATGTTCTGTTAGCAAGAAAATTCAAATGATTGAGTTAAAGTTGTAAGACGGAGAAAATTGTTAACTATATATAGCACCATATATGCTAATTCAAATGGTTCTGTTAAGAGTTTGCTTTGAGTTGTAAGACTGAGAGAATTGTGGCTATGTATAGCAATATTTATGTTAACCTGTTAATGGTAATGATGAAGCTAAGGGATTCTTTAAGTTTGTAGTTGCCTTAAGAGTTTTTGGCTTAGAAAGGGCTTGAGGCAGCTAAGGCTGCTGTAGTCACCTTGGACCTAATTCAAAAGAGAAATGCCATCTATATCATCCTCTACTCCCATACTGGGAGGTGTAACAGCTATGGAGATTGCTGTAAGCCATTATAGTTATTTTTTTATATATTAAGAAAGGGGGACCTGTGGGAGCCCGTTCTCGGGTTCCTCGTGGCTTTTCCCAGCAGGTCCTCATAGAGGATGATTAGACCACGGGCCTGAGTGCAGGTGTCTGGGATGGTCTGCACTTGGCTGTGCTGGGGGAGGAGGTCTTTTGCTCCACCCCTTGGCGTCTCTATAAAAACCCTGGGGCAGAGACAGTCGGGGCCCGTTGGAATAGGTTCCAGGCCCTCTCGAGGCTATCCTTTATTTTCTATCTGTTTATCTCCGCGATATTCTCCGCAATAAATCCTTCTATCTAATATTTCCTGCTGCTCGCACTCAAGAAAACTCTGGGGAACTGTGGGGGTGGTTGGGTAAACGCCCCACAGTTCTCTATCAAAGAATAATTATAAACATGCTTAATGAAATTGGAAATGCTCATCTTTAATTGTTTCCACTAAGGCACATTGCAATGGGTCTTTGTTCCCTATTAAGAGCTCACTCTTTCTCTGAGTTCTTTTAACCCAGTGTACTGGCCAGAGAAACAAAACCAGCAGGCTGTGTGTGGGAGCCCAGGAACTGGCTCACATGATGGTGGTGCTGGTCAGTCTAAAATCCTTAGGACAGGCTCACAGTTCAGAAATCCAGGAAAGAGGTGATGGTGTGGCTTACTTCCATAGTTCGTGTACAGACCAAGTTCTCTTTCCCTAGAAACCGCTAGGTTCTTCTCCTCCTCAGGTCTCTAAGGGATTAAATGAGGCCCTCCCACATCAGGGAGAATTATTTGCTTAAAGTCTATGGACTTAAAAGTGTGTGTCCCCTCAAAAACATTTCCCCAGCACTTGTATTTTACTACTACACAGTTGAATACTATGACCTGGTTCAGTTGACACATAAAATTCACCGTCCAGCATTCTATTTTCCCTTGGTCTCACTAAATTATCCAGAGATGTTAGATGATCTTATTATGACTGGGCCATCCTTACATAGGGTGAGGAAAGAAAACAACGACAGCTCCTCCCCAGATAGCATCATCTGTCCCCGAGAAATGCATTCTGCCTCCAGTGACAAAAGCCAAAAGCTGGGAGTTAGCTGGGTGTGGTGGCACACACATTGGTGTGAGCACTTGGGAGTTAGCTGGGTGTGGTGGCACACAGACTGGTGTGAGCACTCGGGAGTTAGCTGGGTGTGGTGGCACACACACTGGTGTGAGCACTCGGGAGTTAGCTGGGTGTGGTGGCACACACACTGGTGTGAGCACTCAGGAGCAGAGGCAGGAAGAGCTCTGGGAGTTTAGGCTGGCCTGGTCTACATAGAGCGAGAAAGAGAGAGAGAGAGAGAGAGAGAGAGAGGTTGGGAGGGAGGAAGGAATAAATTGCTTGTTATGAGCAGTGTATAGAAGAGGGATGACCACTTTACCCTTCAGGATGAGGTGGGTGGAGAAACTCGGACAGCTACCAAGAGGAGGTAACCACAGAACAGCATCCTAATCTACGGCTAAGAGTTTGTCTCCAGGTGAAGCACGTGAAGCCAAGGCCACTGTGTGTCTGTGAGCGTTGTCTGCACCAATCAGGTGTCTGCAGGAAAGCAGATGCCTCTTCAGCTGTCCACAGTACAAAGAATTTAATGTAAGGGATTGGTGAGGCCATGTGCTAGGGAGAGACGCTGGGAACAAAATACAGGGTGATGAGGCCACACAGAGATTGGCATTAGCAGGAAGCCTCCACCCTCCTGCTAGAGGGGGAAAGAAGTGCCCAGAAGTCGCTGGGGGCCTGACCGTCAAGAGCTAATACTCCCACAGAGATGTTGTGCAAGCCACTTAAAGTAGCACAGAGAAAAATAGCCTGGGGTCCCCTTTCTTCCTACCCACCCCACAGCTACCATGATTTTGCCTGTGCCTCCTGCTGGCCTCACCCAACCAGCTGGAAGTATGCAACCCGGGAGCCTGTGAAATGAAGCCAGCAAGGGCTAGTCAAGATGAAGGAACACAGAGCAAAGGAAGGATGAGGATGAACTCAGGACAGCATGCCCGAGAGCCAGGAATATGTCTTTAGGAAACCGGTATACAACGGGTGAAGTTCAGCGTTTGCCCAGTACCCAGTGCATGGACTGAACATGAAGAGGAGGGAGAGGCTAGGGGTGTGGCAAGGTGGAACAAAAAGCAAGGCTCACACCACAAAAGGCTGTCCTGCCAGGCCAACGGCTTTGAACTTTGTCCTGAAGGCATCAGGACCCATGAAGAGTTGGAGAACCGTGCAGTTGATTGGTTCTTTTGAAAGACCATTCCACGACCTTGTGTGATGTCCAAGGACTGTTAACTCCTCAAGGTAAATAGTGGAGATCAGATGAAGGAGACCGGGGTGGGGCCAGCCTCTCTGGCCTCTCCTTCAGGCAGCATCACTCCTGAACACTGTATCATCTGTTGATACAACGAGGGTCTTTGTTTACTTTGGCTCAGCAAAACTGGAGGAGCAGACCTTTTTACAACAAAATATTTGTTACTAATCTATACAATGGCTGCAGTGGTTGATGAATTAAGGCATCACTCACCTCATTAACGCACTTCCGGAAGAATCCACATCTTTGCAATGTTCCAGACGGTCTTGCCTAGCCTTTGGTTCCTCAAAGCACACAGTAGTTTTTTGGATTTGCTTTTCAACTTTTAAAATACATCAGTGTCAGTTGTCATGGGGTGGTGGAGGTGGCAGTTGGAGGCAGACCCTGAGACTAACTTGAAGTGTTGACACTATGTTATCATAGAGCCAAGAAACAGCCTTAGAAGAGACATTTAGAACTTCTCTCTCCCAGTGGTCTCTTCTATCAGCAAGACAAGTGAACCCACACCGATGAAGTGACTGGTTCCCAGATCTGAAAGTAGTTAGTGGAGAGAGAGCTCAACCCAGACTCCAAGACTAGGACCTCTTCCACACTCGGCTCATTGCCAAGGTGTCCAGAGCTCATAGGAAGTTGTCTGTCTCAGAACGCATGGGCCAGGTGGTGAGATCAATCTCCCACAGACTCAGGCAGAAAAAGAATCTTATTGGATACATAAATAGTTCAGGAGGAAGCCAATTTCAGTTAAGGGCCATCTAAGGATTCTGCCCTGTCATCAGGACTCAGTCACTTCCGTTTCTTGGGTTACTTGCTGCACTAATTCCGTTCAGGTGTGCTCTATCCATGGCAATAGAAGAGAACAACCAAAAGTCCCAGCTTCCTTGAGAATGCTGCTCTTCTAATAATAACAATAGAAGTTCAGGACCTGAACTGTACTGGTTGAGTTTAGGTCATATACACATTGGCCAACCAATCACAATATCATGGGTGAATGGATTACTGATTGGCCAAGTCTAGTCTCTGTTATGCCTATTCAAGGATCAGAAATTATGTATAGTACGTCCATTAACAAAACACATACTTCTACACTGCTTCACGCGGGGGAGGTATTCTGAGAAATATGTCATTAGGAAGAATAATGGGACTTTGGGGGGGACCCAAAGTCCCATCGATACAACAAAAGAGATTGAAGTACTAGTCAGACATAATCGAGATACATCCCAAGCTCTGAGACTTAGTCTAATGGAGAGGCTTTCTAATATTGGGCTAATATTCCATTGCACAAAATGACCCAATTTAGCAATCGTGGACTTCCCAGAGGACATGCGCACACCATGAACTTCAGAGCAGCCTGAGCTATAGGAGAGATTAAGGCCAGTATGGGATTTTTTTTTTTTTAACTTTAAAGGGCTGGGGATATAGGTCAGTGGCTGAGCATTTGCTTAGCTTGTGTGAGGCCCTAGTTTCAATCACCAGCCATGGACCTCTGCCCCAACCCCAAAACAAACACCCAAAGCCAAACAGTCATGGAGGCTTAATGAAGCCACGCTCACAGCTTCATTTCAAAGTCACCACCTCCTCTTGTGGGACACACAGAGAAGGGATAAACTTGGTAACTACACACTGCTTTTGATCTGGAAAAACGAAAACTAGTGTACGGTGAGCAGGAGGGAGAGAGCTTAGTCAGGAAAGTGCTTGTTGTGTGAGTGTGAGGGCCTGAGTCTGATTCCCCAGAGCCCTGTAAAAAAGCGAGGCATGTGAGAATGAACTTGTAACCCCAGGGCCGGGGAGGCACAGACAGGAGACTCGGGGCCCGCTGGCCAGCCAGACCAGTCTAATCAGTGGGTTCAGTGAGAGACCCTGTCTCAAGACTCAGGTGGAGAACTCCTGAGGAACTGACACTCAGGCTTGATCTCTGGCCTCCACGTGTGCATGCAAACATTTGCACACACCCCCCCATGAATGCATGAACACATACACACAAGTGTATTTAAAAACTATTAAGTAAAGGGCGAATGGCAAACTTTGAATAACTGTATAACTTGTATTCGAAGATGACAAAATGTCTCTTATATAAAGGATTCTTTTTTGTTTTGTTTTGTTTTTTTTCAAGACAGGGTTTCTCTGTGTAGTTTTGGTGCCTGTCCTGGATCTTGCTCTGTATAACAGGCTGGCCTCGAACTCATAGAGATCTGTCTGGCTCTGCCTCCTGAGTACTGGGATTAAAGGTGTGCGCCACCACCACCCAGCTATATAAAGATTCTTATGGTGGAAAGGATAAGTACCACAGTAAATAATAGCATTCAATTGCATGAATGACAAATGAATAATAATAATAATAAAATAATAATACATGTATGAAAAATTATTTGCTCTCACATAACTAAGAACAGAGACAGCATGTTTACAAGATTGACTGTGTCAGAGTCAGCCTCTGGCACACCGTTGGGAGTTAGGTTGCCAAGGCCTTTGGGGAGGTGGCGCTGGGTGACTGAGAGGCTCCAGCTTTTCAGCAGCCACTCTAAGAAGCCATGGGTGTACGCATCTTTGACTCAACGGCTCTAAAGAACTGAGCTGGGGGAAGAGGTAGCTACAGGCTGTTTGTGATAATAAAATGCTAGAGGCTAAGCTACCCTCATACAGAAGAGTTAGTTGAATATATTACAATGTACTCACTGTTTATGTGACCAAGAAGGAGGAAGGTATAAATATAAGACAGTTTCGTGTCATCTTTCACTGGCTTTACAGATAAAGGTTTGAAGAATATTCACGAAATGTTAACAATGGGTTTCTTTCTCTCCCATCTATACCTTGCTAATCACAAATGGCCGTGGATGGAAATAACAGTGTTCAAGAAAGGAATGCTAGCCTGCATGTGTGACAGGGAGCTTCCCTGTGCATTCCTCTCTTCCCCTTCCGGGAGAAGGCTGAATGTGAGGTCAGGCCTCTGATGTCCTGGTGGGTGTCCATGCCTGGCTACCCTGGGTCTGAGAGAGCCCCCAACATGATAAGCAAACTTGAGCCAAACAGGAGGCTTTTGATCTTTAGGCCTGGGCAAGAAATCCCCAGGTTGTGCTAAGTCTGGCTTTCTGTTTCTGCGTTAAGGCCTTCTTATAGACAGACTGCAAATTTCCGTTTTACTTTTAGGAATATAGTGTTTCTTAAACTCCCCACTGTCTTTTCCCCACAAATACATCTGAGCTTTTATGGAGAAAAGAAAAATGGAAGGACGGGCGGGTGGGTATCCGTTGGCCTAATTTGTCTCCAGATCCTATCTGGTGTGGGCTGGAAGCCGGCTGCTTTACATCACCCTCTGCGTTCTGCGCCTCCCGATAAGATTCCCTGCTGGCTTCTCTGCTGTCCCGGGGAAGAGGCTCCAAGCCTAGCTGAGCCCTTTCATGTCCGACTGACAGAGCCTATGTTTGTTTAGACTCTGTCATACTGAATCCACGTCAACGGCGGCATATCATGCCCCTACCCCGACGGAGAGACCAAGTGATGCCATGCTCCTCCCTCCTATTAGGTCCACTCTAGGGCTCCTGAGGAATTTAGGAGATGTGAGCCAGGGCTTTGTGGTAAGCTAGCAGGAAACAAAACAAAATAAGACAACACACACACACACACAAACAACAACAACAACAACAACAAACAACAACAACAAAACAAGCCCCAAACCCCCAAACCAAACCCGAGGTTCAGGTATACACAGAGTCGACATATTTCTTTTTTTCCAGCCCTCGCCATCCATCCTTAGCACCAGTCACACCCGGTCCCACTCGCCTGCATTTCGCTTTGTTTCATTTCGCAAGCTAGACGGTTCATTTTTCTGATCGTGGCTCATCTGGATGGAATTGCCGCATCATCCTCTCCCACCTGATGGATAATTTCCTGCGTTGCGTGTTGCAAGACAATCTGGTGAACACTCCTTCCTCCCGCTGAGCCAAAATCTTCCATAAGCTTTCAGTCCTTCACAAGGGATCCAGGCTGGAAGCTGCAGGCGCTCAGAAGAGGATGGATGACTCCTTAGCTCTGACACCCACCCACCCCCCTTAATTTCTAAGAGCATGTTTTGAGCTTTATCAGGACTCTTAGGTCTTGGTGAAGTCAGAAATCAAGGATAATATGTCTTTATAACTCCCCAGTATCCTGGAAGTTTTCTGAGGGGCTGCACAAAGGTGCTGGGAAACCTGCATGCATTGCTTCCCCATCTGTTTATAATATAAAGGCCCCCTGCAAACGAGATGAGCCCAGTTTATGAAGTGCTCAGAAATCCTCAAAGAACATTCATCCCTCACCCCAAGTCTCCTCATGGCTAGCAGGCCTGCAGCAAGGAAAGCAGGTATTCTGCACAAGGGGGTGGCTAGGCCTTCTGAGCTCCAAAGGGCTGTTCTCCCAACTCCCAGCTCCTCTCTACCTCCTTCATATGTATTAGGATTTTTCCTTCTAATTATAAATGATGTCTGTGTTTGTGTTGAAAAGAGCCACATATTAGGGGAGTAGGGCATAGGGGCATTAAAAAAAACATCAAGAACTTCTGGGACCAAGTTACGTACCCCTTTTATTGACCGTGGCAATGGTTTCACAGATGGATGCATACCTCAGAATTTACCAAGGTGATTTGACTTCAGGCCAATTATACCCTCCATAAAAATGCTGAACAAAACAAAAACCTTTGTCCACCCCACCCCCAGCCAAGAACCTCTTCTATTGCCTCGTACTATTATTAATAAATTGGGTTGTTAGGAAAAAGCAACACAAAACCCCAAATAGTTTAGGCCCTGGAAAACCTCTCTAAAGTGAGCTGGCTGTGGTGAGTGCCTTAACCCCAGCTCTCAGAGAGGCGGAGGCAGGAGAATCACTGTGAGTTTGCGGTTGACTTAGTGAGATCCAGGGCTACAGAGTGAGACGATCTGAAAGCAATCCTCCTAAAGCAGCCGAAGATCTTGATTCGTCTCATTACTCAGGCTACGCTCAGAATTTGGGAGCCTAAAGTCAGACTCCGCTTGTGGGAAAACAAAGATTTAATAAGGCTGGTCTGCATCAGAGGAGACGGTGATAGAACTCTCTATCAGAAAGCATTTAAGGTGAGGCTGGATGCAGGAGACAGCTGTGGGTTCTCCCTCAAGGAATCACTACAGCTTGAAGGCGTCTCACGGTACCACCTTAACCGTTATCATAGGGGTTAGCTGTCCGCAGCTCTCATGTCCTGTGATTTAGGTGATATTTATGGGCTAGTAGGCTAAAATTTCAAAAAGTGTCTGTGGATTGAAAGAGCAGAGAGGAGGCAAAAAAAAGTGACTTGTTCAAATGGTGAGAAATTGCCTTCTCTTTCACAATTGAAAGCATACTTTTTGCTAATGTCCTTAAATAAAATGTGAAAACTATTCATGGTTGTGAAGCTTATGGTGAATATTGAAAGGAGACAGTGGCTGACACGGGCAGTGAGAAGTCACCAACAGGGTCTAGGGTCCCACCAGGCCTTTATTTTCTTTCCACAGAGAGTGCTCAGGAACGGAGCAGGAGTTACAAACCGAGTACAGTTTCCACCGTATCATGGCCAGACTTGCTGGCTTGCAATATGCTTGGTTGTAGCACGAATCTTAAAAGTTCTTATTAATAAAAAACAAACCTGAAGCCAGTTATTGGGGTGAATGCTGGAAGAGCAGAGAAGCAGAACAAGCCACAGCTTCCTCACCTCACCAATTCCTCAGCTGATCCTGTTTCCTCAGACTGGAAGCCTCTGAGTCCTCATCCAAATGGATCTCAGCTGAACTGCTGCTCAAAAGCCTAAAAGGTTAATCAGGCTCTAGTTCCTGGTTTTCACGCCTTATATACCTTTCTACTTTCTGCCATTACTTCCTGGGATTAAAGGCATGAGTTACCATGCCTGGCTGTTTCCAGTGTGGCTTTGAACTCACAGACATCCGGATGGATCTCTGCCTCCAGAAGGTTAGGATTAAAGGTGTGAGTGCCACCATTTTCTGGCCTCTATGTCTGTCTAGTGGCTGTTCTGTTCTCTGACCCCAGATAAGTTTATTAGGATGCACAATATATTGGGGGACACAATATACCACCACACTTGGTGCTTAACCTCACCCGCCGAAGTAGGAATACAACTTGTCAAGGTCACGTAACAGCAACAACAATAAATAATTGTAGAGCGTGTGCTTTGTGCCACGGACTCTGCCAGCTGCCTTGTATATATCAATGCATTTACGGCGCACAGGCACACAGCACACCTTGGCTTCCACTGAAGAAAAAGAGAAATAGTCACTCATTCTAGGACAGACATGACAAGTGGGAGTCTGTGATTCACAAAACAAAATGTGTGTCTTTCTAGGATGAGTGTAGCCGTGTGTGTGTGTGTGTGTGTGTTCATGTTTTGTGTGTGCCACTATGGTAAGAGGTCTGTTGAACTTCCACAAAGAAATCTGAATGATAGTGGAGTCTGACCCGAGGCTTTCACTCCATCAGAGCCACAGACTGTCCCCTCATCGCACCAGCCAGTTTGACTGACAGCTTCCAAGGTCCTGTGAGGAGCTGGGCTTGTAGTTCAGAATGGATGTTCCAGCGCTCAGCAAGCTACAGGAGTGAAGGTGTGCCCTACACTCGGACCATCTGAGACCTGCCCACTGGAACATGTGATTGGCCTAGCATTGAGCATGTGAACAATGGAACCAGTCAGGATCCTCCCTTGGGGTTATTCATTTATATGCTCAGAGATGAAAGACTGTCTGGTTTCCTCGGAAATTTTCACTAGGAGTGATACACTTGAAGCCGAGATCAGGCTCCACTTACTCTATGCCGCCTGCGGTAGCCATGATGGGAAATGGTGAGGCCAGAGGGACACAGAAATGGGGACAGGGATGCAGAAGGAGAAAGAGAGACAGAAGAGGCCAGCGTTTAGTCTTAAGGCCCACCCACTCAGTCCCTACCTTTACTAATTATGTGTACCAAGAAGTTACTTACTGGCACACCCTGGAAATATTCTCTTTCCTTTGTGATTTTATTTTACTTATTTTAGTGTCTTACAGGATTGGGGATTGAACCCAGGGCCGCATTCCTGTTCGGTAAGACCCTTGCACCAAGCTGTTTCCCCAGCAGCTGAAAAAATATTAAAATCAGCCAACTGTGGTGGCTTACAACTGTGATATCAGCATCTGAGAGGTGGAGACAGGACGGCTGTTAATTTGAGACCAGCCTGAGTTGTGCAGGGAACTCCTGGCTTAAAGTAAAAATAAAAACAGATTTAAATCCCATTTCCTCCAAATTAAACAATAAGCCTTACATAAGCATAAGATTGTAAGAGACTATGGTTGTGGCCATTTAAATACTCCAGGAGATTTTTGTGTCCTTTTTTGTCTGTCTGTCTGTCTGTCTGTCTGCCTGTCTGTTTTAAAGTGGGTCTTCCCATGGGAATGTAGTATCATTAAGGATAGTAGGGACAGTAGATCAAGAGTGTATGGAACCTCTAGGCTCCTGCTCACTCTGTGCCAGAACCATTGACCCTCCCGGGGCCTCTGACCTTCCTTCTGTCCTGTTCCTTTCCCTGTTTTCTTGGGATCTTTTTCTTCTTGTACAAACGTGTTTGTGTCTGGGCTCATTTTTTGCATAACCCAAGGAACCATAAATCATTGTCTTGTCACCAAGATGAGTTCTGACAAAAATGAAAGAAGACAGCTGTCATGTTCCTCTCCATTTGGCTAGGTTTCCCCAAGTTTTTGCCTTCGACCTTGCTGACTTGGAGGATGAACGGCGTCCGTGACCACTTGTTTCTTCTGGAATTGTCTGCTGGTCATGAACTTCCTGGTCCAGATAGTTACTGTGTCATTCGTGACCACAGTGACAGAACTAGGGAAGCAGAGATATGAGCTGGAGACAATTAATGAAATCCGCTGGGCTTGGGATAAGAATAGATTCTGCATGGAGCTGACTCCCTTTGACCACAAATTGAGCAAGATCAGCAAAAGTCGGGCAACATTCCAGAATTTTTGCCTTAAACCAGAATGCATTTGGATGTTCCCTACAAAATTTGCCTCAACCAAATACATTTCAAGATAATGTGGTTTTTGTTTTTGAGCGGGGTGTTAAAAGCAAATATATTTTGGATGCATGGATGTTTTGTCTACATGTGTGTCTGTGTACCACATGTGTGCTCGCTGCCCTCAGACGCCAGAAGAGGGCATCAGATCCCCTCAAACTGGAGTTACAGGCGGTTATGAGTCACCATGTGGATGTTGAGAACCCAACCCAAGTCCTCTGCAAGAGCAACCAGCACTCTTAACCACTGAGCCATCTTTCCATCCCTGACAGTAAAGTTTCTATAGAGCAACATCTACTGCTCCCAGCCCCAAAGAATATGGCTGTCTGGGTCTTTAAATACCTTTGAGTTCACTAGTAGAGGGAACTTACATTCCTCCTTCTTCTGGTTATCTTTTTAAAGAAAAAAAATTTGATGAGTAATAACTGTATTGGTTGTGTCTTAAGACAATAATTTTATGGTAATCAAATGCATAGATTTGAGCATTGATTGTGCCTTTACATCCTTCTTTACTTCCCTGCTTTGGGTAGACCTTACTTTCCTTCTCTGTGAAATGAGGATGAGAATAGTGGGATTAAAGGTGATAATGCACACATAACTTTTAGCTTAATAGTTGGTTCATAGCACACCCTCAGTCAACAGGAGCTGTGGTCCTGAGAATGGGCCATCCTGAAAGAGAACCGGGAAACCAGCCAGGAGCCCCAGTGCTCAGCCTGTTCTCCAAACCTTGCCCAAGTAACCTTATCCAAGCATACTTCATCCCCCCCCATAAACGATGACACGATTGTCCCATCATGCCTTGTCCCCAATGGTGGCAAACCTAAGACAGTTGATTTGAGGATAAAATGAGGAAATAGGAATGAAAGAGTTTATAAAAAGAGGAAATGGGGTTTTTTAAATAAATAATCAGTACTCTCTGAAAAATAGTTTATTCGTTCAACAAATATTTCCCAAGTGCCTGCCAGGTGTCAGGAGCGAAGCACAGACTTATCTTTGAGCAGCTGCTAAAACTTGTTCCATGATAAACTCAGGAGAGATTGAGGGCTCCTTAAAAATGGGGGGAAAGACCCCAGCATGGTGGCACACACCTTCAATCCCAGTGTTTTGGAGGCAAAGGCAGGTGGATCTGTGTGAGTTTGAGGCCGGCCTGGTCTATATAATAAGGTCAGCCAGAGTCACATGGTGAAACCCTGTCTTAAAAACAACAGCAGCAGCAACAGCAACAACAAAACAAACAAGCAATAACAACAACAACAAACCCTGTAGAAAGCAACATAGTGAGACTGTATCTAAAAATAACAACAAAGCCCAGTGTATTGGGATATAGCTCTGTAGAAGAGCACTTGTCTAGCATGTGGAAGGCCCTGGGTTTAAGTCCCAGCACTTGTAGGGGGTGGTATGGGAGGGATGTTTTGTCTGTGTGGAGAATGGAAAAAGACCAAGCTCGTCATCTTCCCGTTTCTGTGGCAGGCAGACTCTGTCTGGCCCCTTTTCATGTGGTCAGCCCAGAGCTCCCATGTCATCTGCTCTTTGGACCAGTGTCAGCTGAGAAGAGTCGGGGGTGTCTACATCACACCCACGATGGCTGGGATCTCATAAAGCTGTCTTCCAAAGAACAGAATTCTTTTTAAAAAGAATCTAAGATAATTACCCCCACGAATTTTGGAATTTGGGCCACATTTTGCCCTTCCCTGCCTCCCCCTCCCCCAATTACTAAATGTCTCAGTGGGTTTTCAGGGCCACCAAGCTTTGGGCAGGGGTGATGTCACTGCTCTGAAGTTCTTGTGGTTCCTGGTGACAGCCTTCATATCCATGTCCTTGGATCTCACCTTCTATTACATCATGCTCTTTTATTTTCCTTACAATCACCACCTTTCAGGGGACAGGCCCAGTGTGTGAGCCACAGTCCATTGTACACCTTTGTTTAAAGGGCTTAAAAGGAGGGTTTTGAGGTCTTGTCAAGCAAAGTGAACAGCACAGCTGGCCCACCACATGGCACCTCCATTGGTGCTGAGAGGGGCATGTCAGGAAGGTAAACACTCCCATAGGACAGGTGGGACACTCTGGGATGTGAAGGGGACAAGGGTATAGCTTGTTGGCAGTTCTGGGGCCAACAGTGAGGTGTGATGCTAATGTTGCCTTAGGAATAAGTCTCCATGCTCCAAGCTGAAGAAAACACAGGTTGGCAAGGCCTTGTCTGCCACCTGTCTCTGCTCTACACCGACTTCAGTTCAGCAAAGCCCACACTGTTCATACAGGTCACTTACTAATAACAAACAGAAGTAATAAAACCCCTCCTATCCCAGAATTTATACTTCCCAACATTGGTTGTCCTGCTCTGAAACCCACCACCTCAGTGAAGAGGGCCCTCTCGTCCATGAGGCTCATGGCCACACTGGAGTGGTTAGCTCATCCATGAGGATGATGGCCACACTAGACTGCTGCTCTGGAGGAAAAGCCTACAAACAGAACAGAAGTTGGGTGAATCATTTCAACAACAAGAAGGACAATCTTAGGTGTTCAGAAAGATCCTCACATTTGATCAACAGGGTAGACGATCCACTCATGAATGTGATTTGGGCTGAGCAAAGAGGATGTAGCTGGATATAGAATGCTAGCTGATCCTGTAGGGTTAACCATCCCCATTAACCACCACAGATCGTAATCCTAGAATTCCATGGAATAAAGCTGATAACATAGGTGCCTCATTCATCTATCTGTCCATCCATGCCTTCACTTAGAACCATTTTTTGGAGGCCTGTGATGTTTCATGGCATTGTACCAAGAGCTGAGGTACAGTGCTGAGCAAAAGCAGACTGAGTCCCTGTGAGTTAGAAGGGAAGAAGAGGAACTTGATAAAGGAACATCTGGAGTTAGGGGTGCAGATCACAGATGGTAACATGTGATCTGAGATCACTGGGTGGTTGGGAGATGTGGAGGAAGAAGATGCTAACAGCACCAGGGAGGGGCTCAGTGTGGTAAACAGTGTGAGCACTACAGAAAACCCAACCACATCCCCAAGTTGAACTCCACCCCATATTTGGTGGCAGATAGGTGCTCACGTGTTTGAGCCGTGGGACGGACGTTAGCATATTCATACAGCATGCTGTTATTTAAAGATGAAGTATTATGACTTTAAACACAGACTCAATCTTCACTTGACCTATTTCCTTCTTCACTCTATTGTTCCCTGTGACTCCAGCCATTTAGACATAGATTTCCTCAAGGACAAAATAGTGCCAGGCAAGCAATGTGCCTAAGTTCCCTTGAGGGACTGCCTATAGCCGTAATGGGAGAGCTCTCTGCATTTCCCATCTGTCTGCACTTCTCTGAAGGTTTCTGCTGCATTGAGTGAGCTGTATGAAGAGCGTGTGACATGGTTCAGACCCAAGACAGCATGGGCAGGCACAGAAGACTTCTGTCCCTCAGCGTTTGCAGAATGTAGAACCAGGCAAAACATCTCTACATTTCACATGCAATAATCTAAAAACTGGCCTCACTTAACAGGGGCCAGGTCAGCTCAGTCCAGAAGCCAGGCGGCTGTTTACTTACTAACAACAGTAAGGATGACATTGATGGCTAATGCTCATCGAGCTTGCCTTGTGTGCGGATCACTTTATGTTCACCTCTCACGTCTCACTTCTAGAAACATGGGTTGGTGAGGGTTCAGTGGGTCATGCACCGTGCGAGTGTGAGCACCCGAGTTCAGATCTCCTGAGCCTACATGAGGTGGATGAGGTAGCATGCATCTACAATCCCAGCCGTCCTGTGGTGACATGAGTAGTGGAGGCAGGTGAATGCCCAGAAAGCTGCAGGACAGCTAGTTGGGGGTAAGTAGCAGCAAACTGCAAAAGACCCTGTCTCAGACTAGGCAGATGAGGACAAACTCCTGAGGTTGAACTTCGACCTCCACGGAGGTGCCGTGGCATGTTCTCACTCTCACACACAAATGTAGACGGATCAGAAGAAAGAGATGTTGCCCTGTCATTATTCCCATTTTATAGAGAAGGACAGAGAGGTACAGAGACGTCACATGACTTGTCCAGGCTCTCACACTGCTGTGGTGCGACCAGGTTGGGAACTGAAGTCTGACGGATCACAAAGCCTACTACACAACACTCTTGAAGCCTTCAAAGTGTTTTCTCTATAGCCTCCAGAGCACTGACATTCATGCACCGACAACTAGCAACTCACCACTTTCTGACTGAAAATCACAGGTCTCTAGAGACAGCAGCCCAATACGGTTACGTTCTAAATGAGTGAAAAACTTCAAAGTCCACAGGACTCTGGCAAAGGTTGCCAAGGGCTTCCATCAGTAAATGGGTGGTTAAAAATACAGCTCACCATCATTTTACTAAAGAAAGGTTAACTAAAAGTGTAGGAGTTAAGTAACACAAGAATCTAAAAGCTGAATAACTTTAACTCCATGAACAAGTCACCCCACTGTTCTGGTTTGTCTTATTTTGCTTCACATCAGTGCGGATAAGACCCCAACACTGACTGGCACTGATACAAGTGTGTGTGCAAGCATGCATCTAGCCTTTGCTTTTTAATACAACACTCTCCTTTTGAAGGAAGCTGGAGAAAATGGAATGGTCTTCATTACACTCTTTTGTAACTCAGACTTTCCATTACCTTCATCTGGTTTCTATCCCCCACCACACAATTAGTCTGAATAGTTGAGGTTTCCCTATTGTCTCTGGGAAGGTTCTTGAAGACAAGGTCAAATCAAGGGCGAGCCTCACAGGTCAGGAGGATTGTGCTTTGAGTCATCTGGACGTGTCTCTCAATAACTCTTACCAAGTCAAGTCACTACGATGCTGAAGTTATTGAGTGTTTAAACCAACGGGCTGAGTAGGTCTTGGGCCCAAACCAAAGAGCATATTTTAGAGATGGTAATGATTTAAAAATGTTCATCCATCACAGTGCAATTGGGCCAGAGAAGCAATGTCAGCCGAGAGGGAAGGCCGGGTTCTGATTTGTTTGGAGTCAGTGACCTTTCCCTGCTCTAGTATTTTTGCAGACCTGTGCTGACCATTCAGCATCACTCAGCCCATAGTTTATGAGCCACAGGTTATCTTGAGGGCAGTGTCTCCTTTTCTGGGGTGTTTGTGAAAATTCCACCAGGTAAGTTGTGTGCCATCACTTTAATTCACGATTGGTTTCCTTGACCTTGGGGGGGGATATCTGTTGAAAGTGTGTGAGATGCCTTAAGATCTCCCTGTTATGCAAAGCACACACCAAGCAAGGTCTGTCTTTGTAAAATATTTTAACTTTAGAATGACTCTGAGTCCACGTCTTAAAATCAGCCGTCTGCATCTTCCAGGGTGTGGAGAGCAAGGGGACCTCTTCAAGTGTTACAGGACTTTGATTTTTATCTTCCCCTTGGTTTTCAGAGTGATTCAGAAATCAGATAAAACCAAAGATAAGGATTTCGAGGTTTTTGGTGTAAAATTCCCTGTCAAATCTAGTGATGAACATCCGGAAGCAGATCAAAATTCCCAGCTGGTTCTATCGTTTACTTAGCGATGAGCTTGAGCCACACAGCCTTGAAATCTCAGTCTTCACAGGTAGAAAAAACAGCTAAAGCAAGAAGACGTCATATGTAAGTCCCTCTTGCTGGATTTTGTGTGAAATGAAAATGGACCAAATGCAGCAGAGGCCATCTAGGTCATCGGAATGCCCATGGGCTCCGCTGCGTCTCCCGGCTTCCCTCAGTGCTAGACAGTAAGTCTGCCCGTCACATCTGGGCTAAGGCATTTAAAAGATAGAGTGGTCTCACTCTCCCCCCCTCACCCTCTCCCTCTGCCCTTTCTCCTCCCTTTCTCTCCCTTCTCTTCCCCTCTCTCCCTCTCCCTTCTCTCTACCCTCTACTATAGTGACCCAAGAGCCCCATGCTGAGATGACAGAATTCTAAGACAGAAGGATCCTGGAGTCACTACTTGGAGGAAAAGTCATGCTGAGTTTTATGTGAAGGCACACTGAACTTTTCCCTGTAAAGATGTGGAAGTTTTGAGGAATGTTTATGATGGTGCATTATTAACTATCGTAATACACCCTGGGTCAAAATACATACATATTTTGTTCAGATCAAGTCATATCTTTTTTTTTTTTCCTAGCAGGAATCCATTTTCATTATGTTGACTCCGTTTTTCTGGGTAGGAAATTGGGAGAAGTGTCTAATCTCATGCGTAGTTTATTTTCTTTTGACCTATAAAGCAGAAGCCAAACTTAATGGTCTGAACCCCACCTGGCCATTGCCTAAGCCACTGGGGCCATCTTGACTACATTATAGCTAGGAGCACGCTCTGTGGGTCTGCTGTGGTGTCCGCATTCTCTTCTCAGATGACATCTACTCAGTATAAACACATACGCCTTCCCACCTCTAACCACAGTCCTCCTGAGTTTAAATAGCAGATATTAACCCCCAATGAAAGCTGGCTACATCAGTGTGCTAGGGCTGCCATAACAAAATCACACAAACTGGGTGGTTTAAACAACAAAAAAATTATTTTCTTGTGGCTCTGGATGCTTGATGTCGAAGATCAGGGTGATTTCTGAGGCCAGTCTTCCCTGGGTGCCTGTGTTTCTAGTTTCCCTCTCCTAGAAGGATGAGGGCAAGCCATATTGGATTAGTGCCTATGCTAAGGGCTGTTTGTTACCTCAATTGTCTCCATAAAGATCCTGGCTCCAAGTATAGCTTTGATTTCAGGTACTGAGAGTTGGGGCAATATACAAATTGTGGGGAGACACAGTTCATCTCTGACCATTGCATAACCCAGAACCAGCAGGAAATGAGGCCCAAGCATTAGCTCTCCCGGGTACTGTGCCTGCCTGTGTGCCTGTGGTTTGACGCCACAGCAAGAGTCTTGGAATCTATTAAAAGGCAGTCAGTCCTCTGAGGTTTTTATTTAGTTCATATAATGATCTCACATCCATCACAATTGATCCAGAGCCGGTTTAAAGGGTATAATGTTGTTTTTTTAAAGTCATTTAAGATTGAAATATGAGTGGGCTTGCCAGGGTTTTCTTCCTCCCCGACTTTGTAAACAATACCAGAAAATGTACAAGAAAAGACTATCTAGCTGACATTCTGCTCTTTAACTTTGGTGCTGTCGTTGACAATGTGTTCTTTAACTCTTGTGCCATTGTTTGCTGTGCGTTTATCGGTCAGCAGGGACTGGGATCGGGATCAGCCTGGCCTCAGTGCTTGGCTTCCCTGCCTCCCCTTGGACATGCTGCAAGCTGGCCTCACTGCATTCAGACCCACAGAACTTAGCCACAGCCATTTCCAATTAGATGAAAAGATTCCCTTTTAAATTGGGTTTGCTGCCCTCTTTGAACATATAAAAGACCAATTTGGGGTTTCATATATCCTTTTAGGTTGTTCTATTGTTTCAAATTCATGCATATGTGTAAAACCATAAAAGGAAGTTAAATCGGGGCTCGGAGCAGGGAGCTGTGATTAATTGCTGGCCTTATTAAGACAAGTCACTACACAAAGCTAAGCAATAAATTAATAACGTCTCAGATCATAAATTAATCACGACAGCTTGTCTAAGAGGTAAATGATCATTTGTAAAGGCTGTTGCAGCCAGTGTCTAGGGCAGCCCTGGGGCGGTAAACGGATTTGGAATTGCTGGCTATTACAGCCCATGTGTTCTGTATGGTAAGAAAATTGACAAACTCACCTCAGATTGTATAGTGAACCCCAGTTTACATCAGAGGACAGCCTTCATTTCGTCCTGCACAGAGTTTGGGCCGGGATGGGGAGGTGATGTTGGGGGAAATGGTGAACTGGGGCTCCCACAGATGGTGATCTGAGTCGACTTCTCAGCATTGGTTCTTGCAAAGAGGTATGGTGAAAACAGCCACGCAGGGCCAGCAAGATGGCCCAGTGGTAAGCGCAGTTGCTGCCCACGAGTTGCAGTTCCAGAAACAACGCAGTGGAAAGAGAGAAGCAGTTCCAATAGGCTGTCCTCTGACTACCACATGCACGCCATTGCGTGTGCCCACACAATACACAGACACCAATATCCTTTAGGAGGAGGAAGGGAAGGAGGGAGGGAAGGAGGGAGGGAAGGAGGAAGGGAGGGAGGGAGGGAGGAAGGAAGGAAGGAAGGAAGGAAGGAAGGAGGAAAAAGAGAAAGATAACAGCTGCATTCATGGCTGTCATGAGGAGTGTTGGTTCAGCAGGTTGGTTCCTGATAGACAGTAGGTCTGAGAGAGAATGCACAACCCCTCAGGGCCAGCCAGGAGCAGAGGATTTAGATCAGTGGTCTCAACCTGTGGGTCGCAACCCCCTTCAACAAACTTCTACCTCCAAAAAATATTTAAATTATGATTCATAACAGGAGCAAACTTGTAGTTATGAAGTAGCAACAAAAATAATTTTATGGTTGGGGGCTCACCACCACATGAGGAACTGTATTAAAGGGTCACAGCATGAGGAAGGTTGAGAACCACTGATCTGAGAGACTCCTACAAACCTTATCCAGCAACTGTCCCCAGGCTTTGTATACTGATGCTGCCTCCCAGGAATCGTCAGGGCCACCCACCCCGGCCCAACTGGGTTGTTCTCTCCCTTGAGAGACTGGCCTCACTGGCCTCACTGTCCAGCCACCCTTAGCAATCTAGCTGCAGTCACCAAATCCAGTCCAGAAGAGCTCTAAGGGGACTTGCCTGTCACTCTTAGCTTCTGCCTGTTTGCCTGGTGTTAGCACCAAAGCGGAAACAGTTCCATCGTGTAGCACAGCAAGGAGAGACTCTTCCAGCCACACTTTGCCTCAGCTTGGTCTACTCATTACAGATTCTGGAATGTTCTGTACCTGGGCAATGTTTGGACAACGTTTAGCATATTCCAGGTGCTGGTAAAGGTGTTTTCCAACAATTTGTGTCCCAGAGCCCAGTCACACCCACCTGGTCAGGGCATTGATGACCTGAGGGCAAGCTGTGTGCCATGGGGCTTAGGGACCGCAGCCATGGCTGGCTGCACTGTGCTGCCGAGGCCCTGAATGTGAAGAAAGGCTCAGTTCTCGCGACCAGGAGCAATGGCTGCGTACTGACCTCTGCAGAACCATCCCGTGTGCAGCCATGTTTCATGTCTTCTCAGGTGAAAGGGGAACTGGAGAGGGAGTGGGGTTTGCTACCTGGGAGTTGGAGTTCCTGTTTGTGAGTTATTAAAAGTCCCATTGATAAAAGAATTTAAAAACTGACCCAGAGCTAGATGATCATTTCACTGGTTGGAGAGCAAAACCATAGGCAGGCAGGTGTGGATCCCGGCAGCCGTCAGAAGGAGGGAGACAGAGAAGACACGGAGAGAAAGCCTGTCAGTCCTCCTGACCTCTAGCAAGGAACTGTGAATGTGCACAGTCCCCGTCTGGGATGGTTCCTACAGTGAGGACATACCAAGGGCTAGATCGTTCTCCTCCTCTGATCTCTTCGTCCTTCAGTCAGTCAGTCTGTCTGTCTTTTTCTCTGGCTGAGGCATTTGAGATTTAATCACAGTCATCATAATAATTTACTCCTCATTATTTCAACTTCTCTTTCCTAGTGCCAAGGACATTCTCCTACACAAGTACAGGAGTAACATGCAGGGAATTTAACATGAATACAGCTCTACTTTACATTAGGCATTTAGAGCCCATATTTATAAACCTTCCAAAGTGTGCCTATAATAGCCTTTGGAGATTTCTTCAGTTCAATCAAAAGAAATCAAGCTCTTTCCCCCGTGTTTCCTAACATCCCAGTGGACATTCACGAGAGTAAAAACACAAATAAACTTTTACTTCTGAGATGAGTCCCTTACTTTGTTTTTAAAAGAAACACAAACCAATTTTCCATAGTTTTAATAAACATAAAGTTTAATTCAAGTGCAATTACCAGGCCAGTCGAGGGCCAGTGTACCCCATTTTGTTTTGTGTGAGGTTGAATACTGATTATGACTCTTTGGGAAAATCGCATTGCTGGTGGGGATGCTGCCTCTGGTGTCTGGGGCCAAGTGCACGTGGTCTGGTTTGCACTGCCACAGAGTCCTCAAAGTCATACACTGCATGACTGTCACACATGCATGGTATGACGGGGACTCTTGCAGGAGGTCTTTCATTCAGGCCTGCTTAGCCACACACCGAAATACATGCCATTTAGAAATGGTCTTTCTGTTCCTCTTTCGTTTCATGGTTAAGGCACTCATTATGTTGGGTTGTCTCTTCAAATCATGACACATTACAGGCAAGTATAATAATAAATGTTGTTTCAGGATACTGGAGGGAATGTTACAGGACGTTTATTATTAATGAGACTTGCTGACCCATTAGGACATGGACTAAGACAGCTGTCTTGCCAAGGGGTGGCGGGGATACTGAACATCTGGAATGCTGGAACACAGCTGGTGTGAATGGTAAATGTGTAAGAACCTGGGAAAGAAAGTGTAACAGTTTCTGACAGAGTTAAACCTGTTCACATGGTGAACCCAGGCATCCTCTCCTAGAGGTCTATCTGAGGACACGTGTGTTGCATGAAATGATGTTCATACATGTTCTACTTGAATAGCCGTGCAAGTTTGTTTGTTTGCAGAACTCAAAACTGGAAACAAGCCCAATGTCCAGGTGAATGGACAAACAAATCGTAGTGTAGCCACACAACAGCGTACTACTAAGCAATAAAAAAAAAAATGTCAGTACACCAAATACCAAGTGAATATTAAAATAATTTTGCTAAGGGAAAGGAGAGAGACAAACAGAATACACACTCACCCCCCCCACACACACACACCTGCATATTCGCTTACATAATTCTAGGAGATGCAAACTGATCGGTCAGGATGAGAAGTCAGTTACATGAGGCAGGGTTCTCAGATCATGGCTACTTTTATTAGTGTGATTGTAACGATGGCTTCAGAAGTAGATACTTATGTCAAAGCTCACCAAATTGCACAGTTTAGATCTGTGAAGATTTTTAATATATCAATTATACCTGAATAAAGCTATTAAAGAAAAAGAAGCGATGTTGTTCAGTACACCTGCCCTTTTAAATAGAGCCTATGTACATCTTCACAACTGGCCCTTTCTGATTTTCTCCTGGGTGGTGGGTTCTGGTGGTTTACATTAATTATGGGGGTTTGATCTTCCTTCTACTCCAGCACTGGGTTAGATGTGAGCCTGAAGAACCACTTTGGATAATAAGATACCAAGTCTGAGAGGAGGCCTCTGGGAAAAGCATACTTTGGAGAGAAAAGCTAACAGAACGGGTAGTATCCTTCTCTTCCTCTTGACATGGTTGTGTCTAGATGCAATGGCTGGGGTTTTGGCAGTCATTTGGTGCCATGAGGGATGGTGCTCTGGGAGCAGAGTTAACACATGAAGAATAGCAAAATAAAATCAAGCGAGAAACACAGGCTTGATAACCTTGCCCAACTGCTGGTCAACTAATGGGCTCTAGGTTCTGGGTTATGAGAAATAACAGACAATCCTTTATCACGCAAGACTGTTAAGATATATTCATATTTCTATCTATCCATCTATATATAGAGATATATGTTACCTTTGGAGTCCCCTTGCACCTGTCAAAGGCCATGCTCCAGGCTGTCTCGCCAGGCTGAGAGGAGAGGAAGCCATGCCTCTTGCTCCACCCTCAGGCCACTGTGCCCGTCTTCGTCACTCTCTAAGAGAACACACTGGCACTGTCCCTTTCATGCTAGAAGGCATAAAGGACCTGTGTGCCACTGGCCTCTTCTTGCCCCTGCTTCGAGGCTGTTTGGCTTATTTCTATGGATACCTTGGCTCAGGTTTCCTCTACTTGACTCATTCGCATATCTTGGGTACCTCCCAAGAGTACCGGGTCCAGTCACACTGACAGGTGACCTGCCTCCCAGGTTGTCACCCTCCAGAAAGATGGAAACCCAGCCAATGTCTGTCCCTGGGCCCCTGTTACGTGTTTGCCTCCTTTTCTGGGAATCGAACCTCGGGCTGGAGGCAGAACGATTCATCGTGTTTGGGCTGTAAACTATGCCAGAAGGTGGTTCCTGTTTTCTGAACAAAGACCTTCTCTCTAAAATCTGTGATGTGTGATGTTGTATTCCATCCCTTACCCTCCTATAGCCTTCCAGATTGCTGCCTAAGAACTCAGGCTCTAAGAATTGAAAACACGGTTCTATATCTGTGTTCTGTCCCTTGAGAGCCATACCAGTCCAGAGAGGACACTTCACTTCTCTGACCCTTGGTTTCCTCGTCTCCGCAGCAGTAATCCATACCCTACAGCCATCTCCTGCAGGGCTGTGGAGCATGAAGGTGTCGCATGCAGAGGGCTCGTGCCCATGCCTGGTGTAAGGTGGGCTCCGTGTCGGCATTAGGAGAAATACCACCTTTATGACTGCGAGTGACTATTTCCTGTGTGCCTTGTGTTTGCTACTTTAAGCTCTTTAAAAACACTGGTCCATGAGCTGGAGAGATGGCTCGGCCGTTAAAGGCTGGGCTCGCAACCAAAAAACAGTAGCCCACACAAGCCGGATGTGGTGGTGTTCATCCGTCATCCCAGGTGCTCCGGAGGCTGACGTCACAGGATCACTTGAGCCCAGGCGTTCAAGGCCAGCTAGGACAAGGTTGCAAGACACAAGTGAACAAACAAACAGCCCAAGTCCACTTAATCACTAGTTCTTGAGCGGTGGCTGAGAAAAAAGAACAAAAATAAAAGCAGGTTTTGAGCAGTAGGTGACCGGCGCTTTTTAAGTTCTGGATGTTGGTTTAGCGGTAGGGAAACAAGAGTGAGATTAGAAATGAGATCAGGTAGTATGGTTGAGGATGGGAAGTCACACTTCATGTCAGCCTAGCCCTGTGGTCCTCACATGGGAGCTCCTCTGACACCTGAGGATTTGCTACACTGCAGATCCTGGCCCAGGGCAGCGTCCAGCTGAGTAAGCCTGGGAAGGGGACTAAGGATGCATACTTGTAAACTGTGTCCAGATAGCTGAGTGCTACTTGATTCTTATAGCAAGCCGAATCCTTCAGTGGGGTCTTCAATTCTATCAAGAATTGCCATCCTTCAGTGGGGGCTTCAGTTCTGTCAAGAATTGTGACCTGTATCTCAGCCGAAACCACTTTGCTGCTCAAAGGATTTCCAGGCCACTTTCATTCTCCCATACTCCATAACGGACTCTCAGATCCTGACTCTCATGCTTGAGACGGTGACCACCATCTTCCAGGAAGTTCATGTAGCCTGGGAGATTTTTCACGACGTGAATCTGAGCGTGGGTCCTGCTTACATGGCAGATTTCAAAGCCACACTGTGGAGAGGCAGAGGAGACCTGAGGAAAGGGAGCATCGGGGTTGGGTGTTTGGGGGAAGGGGTTGGGTGTTTCCCTTATTGACACCAGATCTTTATCCAACGTGGAAGACTTCTAGAACAAATTTTCTGAATCTGAAAGGCACAAATGGCACAAGTGTGCCCGTCACTGCTTTGTTCCTTCTTGGCTGAAAACCCACCCAGCTCGCTCTGCTGTGGAATGTGCAGCCGGGCCCTGCAAGCACTTCCCCTCTCCTAGCTGCCTCAGTGGTAGATTTTGTCAACAGAGGGGGCTCTGTCTTCTGAAGCTGGAAAGTCACAGGCAAGGAAGGGACTTACCTCCAAAGTTCCAGCATGTACAGCGGCCAGCAGCCAGCTGGAGGACCAGATAGTTCACTCTGCAGCAAGTTTTTCCTGTAGCTAGCTGACCACTTTTTCTAGACCAGCTCTGTTGCTGGAATAAAATACCCTGATGAAACAAGACCCTGGGGGAAAAAAGGTTTATTTTATCTTATTCTTCCAGGTTTTAGTGCATTATTGCAGGGAAATCAAGGTGGCGGGAACTTTAGTCACGTGACAGCCACAGTCAAGAGCATAGAGCAATGGATGCATGCTCGCTCACTTGGTGGCTGGATTTCTCCACTCTTAAACAGTTCAGGACCCTCTGACTAGGGAGTGGTTTTGTCCAGAGTGGGCGGGGTTTTCCTACATCAATTAACTTCATTAAGACACTCCACCCATGGACATGCCCAAAGGCCAATCCATTGTAGACAACCCCTCATTGAGACTCTCTCCCCAGGGGATTTTAGACTGTGCCAAACTGATGATTAAAACTGATTCCAGCAAGCTCTAATCAGCCAGCATGGCTGTCGGTGGCTTCCTGTAAGCCAGCCTGGGTCCTCCGATTCCCTAGTTGGTCACTACTCTCCAGTTCATGCATCAGCACCGTCCAGAGAACTCCTTCACCACCCAGCTCTGCAGGTCCTTCAGATCTGCTCCGGCTTACCTGCACCTTCTAGTGAGTTCCTCACCACCTAGCAAGATGTTTCTGCAGACAAGATGGGCCCCACTCTGGCACAGTTCTTCACCATGGAAAGGCTCTGTGTGTGTGTGTGTGTGTGTGTGTGTGTGTGTGTGTGTGTGATATGTGCAGCCACCTGGTAAGGACTAAACTTCAGCCTGGGAAAGAGCCCTGCTTTGACTTCTCAGTCCTTCCTTTTATAGTCTCTCCTCCAGAGGAGAGGCTTCTTTTTCCTGTGCTTAGATTCCTTCTGTTTTGATAACTGACTTTGGTAGCCAATGATTCTGTATATTAAATTCCCTCAATTCAAATACTGATGTTTATGCTTTGGGGCATAGAATAGAAATCAGGAGGGTCCAGAAGACAGACCTTCAAACATGAGGCAAGGTACAAATGTGACTATGGCTTTTGTCTCATGTGCGGTGACAAACTCCTTGCCCACAGGAAGGAGACACTAAGCATCTATGCCATGCAGTAGCTTTGCAGTTGATCACACTTTGGTAACCGGGTTGGGTCTGAACAGAAGCACACGTCCTTCTGCAGCGCCCTGTGGTGGTGGGTGTTCTGGAGAGCACTGGAGCATGTTTAGGAAGAAAAAAACAATCCTTAATTCTCTGTTCAAGTCACGACCTGAGAAACAGAAATTTCCATGGCTGTCGTAAAAGAATTTTTATTATGACCAAAGGCTGAAATAATTAAAACTCAAGTATGAAATTGAATTGAGGAGTGTTGCCGAGCTACAATGTCAGCCGAGTTCACGGCCTTTTTGAGTTCCTCATGCCAAAGTTGGGAAACTGAAGCAAAAGAAGGAGACAGAGAGACCCACAGTGGGGTCATATAGGAACCGACTGCTTAATATTCTCACCAATCTGAGCCTCCCTCTCTTTTCTTTCATGTTGGAAGAGGCCAGCTTTTCCTTTACTAGTAAAAAAACAAAAACCTAGCAGTAACATTTCCCTTGTAAGCAGTTGCTCATTTCCCCCAGGACCTACCACAGTAAACCATTAGACCCGCAGTTCTCAACCTGTGACAGCAGCAAAATCACAGCTATGAAGTAGCAACAAAGATAATTTTACAGTTGGGGGGTCACCACAACATGAGGAGCTGTGTTAAAGGGCCACGGCATTAGGGAGGTTGAGAACCACCGCTCTAGACAGATAACTAGTTTCAATTACAATGTGCTCCAAGACTTCGGGGCACATTTGGATTTAGAAGAACTGACAATGCCCATTGCCAGACTTTATGTATGTATTGGCAGAAGCCTGAAGAGCATGCCTTCTCTATGAGGCATCAACTAAGGCTCCTTTGAAAACAAACAAACAATCAAACAAACTTTATTTTATGGATGCATTGTGTTAGGATGTAACCTAAGCCTGTAGCATTGAAAATAGAATTATGCTTAGTGCATAAGTGAACCCAAGGGTTAATGGAGCAGATAGGGTCCTGAAAACTGTCTGAATAGGAGTAGGAGTAAATAAGTGGTTATAGGAAATAAGTAGCTGCTACTCATACTATAGGCAAAATGAATTTACTTAATTTATAAAGAACCGCTATAAGCCAGAAGGAAAAGAGGCAAAAAAAAAAAAAATGGGGCAGAAAAAAAAAAGACAAAGGATAAAGGCAACTGGTTCCTGATAAGAAAAATCTGACTGTTCACCAAGCAAATGGATGCTCTCCTCCGAATTCAAGAGTATACATGAAACAGCCACAGAAAACAGTTCGAAGACAGCTGATCCTCAGTGCTAAGGAGCGTGAGGGAGAGCGAGAGTGGCCAGGGTGAAAGCACTCAGTCTTTGAAAGCACAGTTAGTTAAACATCAGCAATTGACCCAGTGCTAGAATGTTCATGGAGGGTGACGCGGGAGCGCACAATATCGGAACGTGATGCTTACTGCCGGTGTTCGTGCTCATGGGGAAATGCAGGAAGCGGTGTACGTCCCTTTTGGAGAGCTGCTTAAAAAGCTGTGTTCATCTAGTCCAGTGGTTCTCAACCTTCCTAATGCTGCGACCCTTTGACACAGTTCCTCATGCTGTGATGATCCCCATCATAAAATTATTTTCATTGCTACTTCATAACTGCATAACTTTCGCTACTGTTGTGAGTCATAATGTAAACACCTGTGTTTTCAGATGTCTTAGGCGACCCCTGTGAAAGGGCCATTCAACCCTCAAAGGGGTCACGATCCACAGGTTGAGAACTGCTGATCTAGTCAAACACTGTAGAGCCACTTAATTTAATGAGGGTTTTTTTTTGGGGGGGGGGTTGGTTTTGTTTTTTGTTTTTGTTGTTGTTGTTGTTTTAAACAAATAAGGTTTTCTACGTAGCACACACTGGCCTGGAACCCACTATGTAGCAGAGGCTTGTCTTGAACTCAAGATCTCTCTGCCTCAGCCTCTTCAGTGATGGAATTGCCAGCGCGAGCCATTACGCTCAGCTGTCAGAGCCACTTAAGACAATTACAGATCTTCAAGTGTGGAAGCCAGAAGACGTGCACAATGAATCATTAAGTAAAACAAAGGAACATCTTGCTAAACAGTAAGCACATATGTCACCTGTGGGGAACGAATCACATACCTATACTGTAGACACACGGACAGGCTGAAGGATGCCCTAGACATTGGTACCAGGTTCACCTCTAGGGAATGGGATAAGAGAGCAGGCTGAATTTGATGAGAGGTTGCAACTTCTTAATTTTTATTTTGTTTAGTCCATAACTTCTTACATTTCTTTTTAATGAATCCATAGCAGAATTGTGTTTAAAAATCAATTCCTTTTCACTTAAAACAAAACAAAAACCCAGAAGCATCCATTTTCTTTCTTCCTTGAGAAATTCCTGCTTCCAGAAACTTCTTTGCTCTGGGACTTGTATGAAATGACTGATCTCAGGCTCCAGCTAGGTTCCCTTGATCCCAGGAAACACGGGAGAAAGTCCTGTGGAGCTTTGAAGTAGAAGACCTGGGATTTTATCCTGAGCTTGACTTTGCCTCACAGTGGGATCATGGGCAAGCCAACCTCTCTCAACCTGAGTCTTCATCTGCGAAGTAAGGCTGTAGATCCAAGAAAGGTCTCCACCTTCCCTTGCCCCTCCCTGCCTCAGAGACCAGCTGCTGCCTTATATGGGAAGCATGCACAAGGAAGGCCCACATCTCACATGAAGGTGTCCCTGACACTGATGGGCAGCACAGGGCTTTTATTTCACCCCAATCTGTCTCATCGGGGTCACTATCAGCCATTCTGCATCTCAGACTTGCCTTTGTTATCTAAATGGCCTCTCTGTGGCTGGGGACAGATCAGCCATCAAGGAGCGCTGTCTATGTTTGGATTTAAAGTGGTTCCAAACAGTCTTGTCACCCGACACCTGGGTGACTCCTGAGTTGAGCAGAGACACAACAGGCATGGGCATCCGTCTCTGGGAGGGCCACAGCCCCAGAAGTGCACACAGAATAGTTCTACAAACATACACCGTGTTTGTGTGTACATGTGAACACATATCTCACTGGTACCTCTCCTCGCCAGGCAGTGTGCTGCATGTTCTAATGGGTTACATTATTTTATCCTCTCTCCCAAAGCTCCCAAAACTGTATGTTACTAATCTCACTTCACAGATAAGGAAAACTGATGCTCAGAGAAAGCCACCCGTGGTTGTAAGCTTAAAGAATTTGAGTAAGAGTTTAAAAAAGTGATCCTTAACCTGTGGGTCATGACCCCTTCGGAGGTCTAATGACCCTTTCTGAGGGTCGAATATCAGATACCCTAACATATCAGATATTTACATTACGGTTCATAATAGTAGCAAAATGACAGTCATGAAGTAACAATGAAAACTGTATGGTTGGGGGTCACCACGACATGCGGAACTGTATGTATTCAAGGGGTCGCAGCATTAGGAAGGTTGAGGACCACTGGTTTAAAGAGTTGAGCCAATGGATTTAGGGATGTTCATTTAGTCTAGCGATGTACTATATCTTATGTGTGAGGCCTGGATTCAATCCCAAGCATGGGGAGAGGGGGTGGCACTGAGTTGAATCACAGGATCTTTACAAAAGTTTTCTTTGCTTCCAGCAAGCTGGTCCTTTTATTGGCAAGGACCGAGCCGGTTAGCTCACAACACAAGTGGATCCCGGAAGAGGATGAAAATCATTCCGATCTTTCAGTTCGCGTTACTCTCCGGTGTTCCTTCGACCACGGCCACCATGAGATCAATTCAGTCCATTCTTCTCCAGCAATTTGTTTGCTCAAGTAAACCAGAACGTTCTGATGGTCAGTATCTGCCAAGTCGGGGCAGCTGAGGGGACAGGCACAGAGCAAATATTGATGTGTTGCTTGAAATACGATGAGCGTCTGTGGCAGAAGTTTGCACAGACTTCTGATCAGTTTTGTTGATGCTGGCAGCTTTGGGGGCGGGTATGTGATGTGTCTTGGAGCACGGGGCTGGAAGACAGCTTCACTGAGGTTCATTTTCAGTGGCAATTTCTACCTTATCTCCAGCACAGCCCTCCCTAGAATCACAAGCATATGCCCCACCACTGCTGAGAATACATTTGTCCAGACAACAAGCTGGCATGGCACAGGGCAGCACGCAAAACAGGATGCGGTGGCAAACGTTCCCACATTTCTTCAGAGACGAATTACACTGCTTCCCCGCCCCCCAACTTGGAACCCACTCTAGCAGTGAGTAGTTTATGTCTTAGACCTATGAAAGCCTAACTGGTGCCCATATGTCAGACTATAGAAGTCCTTCCAGCCTTTAAAGCCCGTTGCAAGCTCCTACCAGCGGCTAGACAATCATTGAGTTCTCGCGGCTGAGTACAACGGCAGCATGTGGAAGCCCTCAGGAGATCACCTCTGCTTTTCCTCATGTCCTCGTGAGTGCCTCGCAGTCGCACAACCAAACCACACCCAGTCTTTACACGCTCTCTCCACGATGTACAAGCGCAAATTGCTTCCTGTGAGCCTGAAGATTGTTCTAGAGCCCCACAGTAACTTTATAATGTCCCAGAAGACGGTACACATGTTTCTTTTTTTTCTTTTTCTTTATTTTTTCTTTCCTTTTTTTCTTTTTTTGGTTTTTTGAGACAGGGTTCTCTGTATAGCTTGGGAGCCTGAGACTCACAGAACCTCACCTGCCTCTGTCTCCCAAGTGCTAGGATTAAAGGTGTGCACCACCGCCACCGTACACATACGTTTCTTGAGCAGACACGAGAAGCAACTTCAACATTTAATAAAAATAAACAATAATGTTAGATAAAGAACTGTTTTTGGAAGGGTGAAGTGATCTCGGGTGATGGTATGAAGAGGTGGGGGCCATTGGGAACTGATTAAATCATGAGACTGGCACCCTTGTGAATGTGATTAGTAGTCTCCTAAGAAACGGGTCTCCCGGGGCTGGAGCTTAGTAAAGTCCTTGCTATACATGGATGAGCATCTGAGTTTGACCATTAGAACCAATGTAAACGGTGAGTTTGGCTTCTCATGCTCATAATCCCTGCACAGGAAGGGGAAACACATACATTCCCAAAGCTCACCAGCCAGCCAGCCAGCCCACTCAGCAGGTTCTGAGCCGAGCTCAATCAGCCAGCTCCCGGCCAGTTAAAGATCTCAAAAAACCAAGATGGCTGGCTTGTGGGGACAACAGCGCATACACAAAGGGTCCCCAGCTAAGCATAATGGCTCGCAGCTGTGATTCCATGATTTGGGAAACTAAGGCAGAGAGATAATGAGCTGGAGGCTGGCCTGTACTACATAGTGAGACCTTGCCTCAACAAATAAACAACAACAACAACAAAAAAAACAAGCAAGTAAAAACAGATAAACAAACAAACTAACAAAAAAACCCCTGAAATCCAAAGGGCCAGAGAGAGACGCTTGCCCTTTTCACTGTGTGAAAACACAGCTGAGAACCAGTCTTTGAACTGGGAAGCAAGCTCTCACCTTCACCAGATACTGAGTAGCTAGCACTGTGCTCTTAAACTCTGAGGCGTCATAGAGTGGGGAACTTCTGCTGTCTGTGGTCCCTCCCCACACCTCCCCCATCGTGGTGTTTTTTTTTTTTGTTTGTTTGTTTTTTGTTTGTTTGTTTTATAGCAGCCTGGACAGGTGAGGAAAGATGATAGTGAATTTTGTCTTTTGCCTTATTCTGCAGCCCCAGCACCTAAGACAAGCTAGGCACACTCTTCATGCTCAATGAGTATTGCTGAATCAAAAACAATTTTCTTTAAATGAATGATGGCAGACTTCCGGATGGTACCTGTTGGCATTTATCGTTCTCTTTCTAGGAAGTCCACCTAGAGACCAGCAGGATGACGTACATCTGCAAACTCCAGAGGCTGAGGCAAAAGGCAAGTTTAAGGCCAGTTGCCTTGTGAGTTTCAGGCCAGTCTGCGTGATGAGTAAGACTCTGTCTCAAAAACAAAATAAAAGCAAAGCAAAACTTCTAGAACTTTCTTTGGGGGAATTTCTTTCTACCTAAGGGCATACTCTCCTCCATAAAACTTATTGGCTCCAAGATGGGCAGATAATCCAATAGGCATCAGTCCTGGGGCTCCTATAAAAGACCTGGGAATAAGGAGTCATCCACCCCACCACCCATTCCAAACAAGTTGGCAAAGAAAAAGTTTGAAAACTCTCAGCAGGGGCAGCCAAGGGTACAGCTGTCTCTAAGGGTTATGGGAGCTAGGAACTTTCAGGGTTCCATTCGTAGAAAGGGCCTGCCTAAGAGTCAACCCAGAACAAAGAAAGCAGAGTTAAGAGATGGGAGAAGGGATCGAACCCCCATGCCCTAACCCTTAAGTACCTGGGACCCAAAGTCTCCTTGGGACTGATAGTCATTCAGCCCAGTGCCTCCCACCAAGCCAGTCAAACTTTGAGAAACAGGCCACTTCAAAAAGCAAAGCATACCCTACAGAAATGGCTATGGTTTTGGCATCCCGGTAGTTATGGCTTCTATTAGAACCCGTTGGATCAACTGGAACTAGTCAAGAGCCAAGCTGCTATTTCATAGACCTCAAAATACAACTGCTTAAACAGGCTGGACGTTTCTCTGCCATGGAGAGCTCTGCAAAGCCAGCTAGGATGGTGATTGTGGCTGAAGCAGAACTCTGTCCTTTGACTTTATCGTCTGTAGAGGGCAGTCTCTTTGCCATGGTTTCAGGAGGAGGTTCAAGCTCCTGCCTCACTCATATTTCTCCTTGCCTGCTTGTTCAAATGCTCTAGGATGCTACTGGCTTGCAGAAAGAGCCAGGTGGGTGGGTCAGGAGAGAGACCATAAAATCAGTTCTTCCTTCTTAACACCCCTCCCTCCCTGCCTCCCTCCTTCTTTCCCTCCCTCCCTCCCTCCCACCTTCCCTTCCCTTCCTGCCTTTTCCCCTCCCTTCCTTCATCCTCCTTTTTAGCATCCCCCCACACTCACACTCGTTGAACACCTGCTACCAGCAATGCAATGTTGACTACTAGGGACATAACACTGAAAAAGCACATACAGTTTTCTCCTTCCTCATGTTCATATTTCCAAGAATGTTATTTCCTATTTAAAAAAAAAAAAAAAACCAGAGTCCCGATTTTAGAAGATGCCTGTGCCTGCTGATATTGTCTGATAGTGGAGTTCAGAGGACACCTCCAGAGAGAGATTCCAGGTTCTTGTGTCCCAGGACAAAGAAATGAACAGACACGTGATTGCAAAGGAAGCAGGGACCACTGTTTGTCAAGATGGAACACACCGGCAAGAGGCAGGACTGGATGGGAACAGGGCAAACTCAGCCTCCCAAAGGCTAACAAAACGTTAGGAGCTCACGGTACCTTCGCTCAAGCTTTCCAGGATTTCAGGATGTGCATGGTGCCTTTGCTTCCTTTTTCTTGCATGCCCTGTTGCCTGGAGTTCTACAGGAACGCTGTGTGTCACATGCCTCATTAGCATCCTGAAGCTCCACCCTGGGTGTGTGTTTTAGCATCCAGGTTCTTCACTGCACTCTGGAGTGGCTCTGTGCCTTTGGCAGTCACTGGCTTCAGTTGGCTGCCCCTGCTGAGCGTTTTCAAACCATTTCTTTGCTGACTTGTTTGGAATAGGCTAACTTTGTAGGGTTTGGCATAGGGTCTTCTGAACTTGGTTCTTCGCCCTTCTCTCCTGCAGGGTGGACTCTGGGTCACCCCTTTGACAAGGCTGGAAAGTCCAGCCACCCTTAACTTCCAGGAGCCTGTGGCTTTCAGTTTTCTGGGTCCCAGGCCTACTGAACTAGAAAGATCTGCTCCTGCCCTTGCTTACATTTTCAGTAACATTATTCACCTGCGTGTCAATTTTCTTCATCATGTGTGTGCTCCAAGTCTTTGCTCTCGGGGCTGTTAAAGCCTTTGTCTCCTCTTAAAGGAATTCCAGAATGAAACACACATTTATCTATAGAATGGCCACAATGTCACCTCGTTTGTGAATATGTTGTAAAAGTTAAATGGGATAATGCAAGTAAATTTAGGAGAGGGGGGATTATATTCATGCTGATGAGAGTGTGGAATTTTTACAAAAATTATACGCATATTTGCTCACATCATTTTAAAATAAAATAATGGTTTTACTGTTGCTTGAATTTAATATTAGGAAGTCCAAGGAGTTGTTGCCCTTTGGTTCCATGCTCTTTAACACAAGAGATGTTGTTTCCTTAAATCTCCCTCTTGGGGGAATAAGGTTAAGAAAAGAAATCATGAAAAACGGGAAGAGGTTGGAGTCATTATTTGTTTAGGAACATGTTTCAATTTTCCACTGTATTGAATGACTTGTAATTACAAACAATGAGAAAAATCTTCAAACTCGTGCTTCTCTGCCTGTCCCTCGCCTCCCAAGTTGACTAATTTTGAATATTTACCATTTATAATGCTCATGTGCTATTGTGGGGACATTCTTCCATAATTATTTAACATCAGTCAGTTCTAGGATCAAATAGCTTATGTGTTCAGGATAAATTCTCGTGTGTACCACCAGCATGTCCATTCCCAACTAGTTCTCATTTTCATCTCTAGATCGACAGGACAGGAAGTTGAGTGAGTAGGAGGAGGAAGAGGATTGGGGTGGAGTTGGGGGAGAGAGATGGATGTATCCAAAATATACTTTGTAAAATTCTCAACTAATTAATTAAAGTATAATTTTAAAAATCTGCCCCTTTGTTCCTCAGCTTTCCCTTTTTACAGTCTCTGACTCTGCATTGTTCCCATTCCCTTCCCGCTTTCTGTTTCACTGGACGACTTACTTTTGCTTATATTTTAGACTCAATGGAGGAGAGTCTCTGTTTTCCCTTTATTCTGCCACCTTTCTTCAGGAGTCATATTGCTTATATTTATCACAGTCAAGAAACTGACTTCCATTAAAAAATGAGTTCGTGTATGTGAAGTGCATTAAAAACTTGAAGTGCAGGCACAATGTTGTGTTTTTTTTGTTGTTGTTGTTTTTGTTTTTTGAGATGGGTCTTATAGTGTAGCCCAGTAGGCCAGGAACTCATTTTGTAGCCCAAGATACAAAGTGGTATTAGAGTTATAAACAACATACCTAGTTTCAAACATTGTGTTGTTGTTTTTGTAAGTCATAGAATCTTAAGGTTGCAATATATCTAAGAGCGTATGCTTTAGTCTCATAAAGTAGCTTTTGCACCTTCCATGATGGGGAGCTCGTGATGAGCAAAGCTCTCAGACTTTATCTGCAAATATTTAGGCAGAACACGCTGTTTTTGTTTTCAACCTGCTGAGCTTAGCAGGCGGCATAAAGGGCAGCCTTCAAAAATGTCACAGCGTAGGGACTCTAGGATCCTGCAAAGAAAAAAAATAACTTAGAAGATTCAAAGATTTTACACGGAAGCACAGACCATAACAATGTACATGAGTCACTTTCTGCTTGTGCCCAAATACAGCAAGAAAAAAAAATTGAGTTGTGGAAATCCCAGCTCAACTCCAAAGCAAGCTTTCCATTTGAATGCAGTGGAACCTTATGCAACCCTCATTCAAAGCTCAGAGATAATTGACCCACCACTGTTGGCAATCTTTCAAAAAATTAAATGGAGGGTTGCTGAGAGCTGGCCATTATCACCTCTCTGCCTCTTGGGCTGCTGAGTAAGCACTTGTTGAGTGAGAAACACACTTCCCAGGGCCCAGACCACTTCCCAGGAGGAAGCAGCCTCCAGAGCACTTTGCTGATCAGCACACCCTGCTTTGTGGGGCAAACAACCTGTTTAGAAACACTGTTTGCAACATTCTTGTCAGCGCGTTTAAAAAAAAAAAAAGTTCAAGCTTTCACAATCTCGTTCCAACCTGTAGGAGAAACTTGTCTAGATTTTTGCCTTTACATCAGCTCATTTTGTTGTTTTATTTGTTTGTTCTTTTGAGAGCCAATATTCTGGCATGGGAAGCTACTAAGGAAAGTGTCTGGCGCTCCAATACTGTCCTCTGGAGCAGAGGACACTCCAGAGGACGGTAGTACGTAGCTCTCAGGTGGCCGAGGTTAGACCTTTGCCTCCTCCCATTGCCATCTCTACCATGGTTGAAGGCCAAGGTACTTTGCTGATTTTCCCCACACCCTCCTAAACTAGGGCTCTATTGGCCCTGGCACCACCCTATGACCCTCTGAGAGGTCCCATTTATAGCCTCCCCCCGCCCCCCGCCCCGAACTCTAATTCACCCCCACTCCATCCCTCAATTCAGAGAGCATTTCTTAGATTTTACAGTTTCCCTCTCTGTGAAGCCTGGGCCAAAATTCTCCTCAGTTATGAAGGTGGAAGCCTTCGGTTTCTCAATTTCCCTTTACAGATTTTTTTTTTTTCTAGTTCTGAAATGGGGTAGATTAATCCTGATGGGCGTTTGTGCTCCTAACCCTAATCTTCCATAAGACCTTGGAGAAGACAGAACTGGCCTGGTCCTTTCTCTAACTCCACTTGGACTGACATGTACAGAACACACAGGGCACAATGGTCCTTTCTCTAAGGCTGACATGCATAGAGCACACTGCATCCATGACCATCCATTTGCATACATTGCCTGTCTCCCAGTTTGCATACTGGAAAGGGAAGGGTTAAATGATAAACTCAGAGTTGCCATAGGAGATAAAAGAATTCAAATTTAACGTTAGCAACTATGAGTCTAAAGCATGTATCCAAGCTGCTGCCTTTACACCACACCCAAGTGGATAGACTTCTTATATTTAAAACCTGTTAGCAACAGGTCTGCCTGTGTTCTCCTGGGCATTCACCCAGGCTCTGTCTCTGTACACATCTTGTGAGCACCTCATTCAGTGTTTGCTAGCCTGAGTGGCCTGAGATGCTCAAGCGATCTCTTGTGAGATTGCTCAGGCCTAATGGGATTTCCATTTGGAGCAATATGGTGGATTGCACGACACAGACCCTCCTGCTAAGAGACACCTGTAAAAGCAGTATAAAAATACCACTAGCATCCCTCTAAATGTCCAGCTGCGCTCAAAAGAATGAAGAGGAAATCCCAGGAGCTGAAATGAAATGAAACTAAAGACCAGAGTATAACCTGCAGACTCAAGCTTAGGGCTGCCTGGGGCTATTAGATGATCTCATAAGCCGAGAGGTCTGAGATTTAATGGTTAGTCCAGGACAGAAGGAAAAGTTGATACCCCATATGAAGTTGCCACCCTGAGTGACAGTGGGAAGGTAAATGGGTCTATGTTCCATAAATCAACAGCAAAAACCCAAGGAAGTGATTAGGAAGCTGGCTTCCTCGAAGTGAACTCTGAATGGGGAAAACTTTTTGCAACCCTAGGACTACCCTCACTAAATGGAGGTTCAGAGCTGCACTTCCTGTCTGGTGAAGTCCTCAGGTATTAAATTAGCATGGAAACAGTTCCCAGGTGTCCCCAGAGTTCTGGATGGAGAAAGCCCTGGAGAGATGCCCTCAATCCAGGAGACCAGGGTTCCCATAAATCAAACATCACAGAAGATAAATTTATCAATAGATCTAAGTGTCTCCAAACTCAGATATGAGATAGAGACTACAAGAATCTTCAAAGTGACCAAAGGAATTAAAGAAGTATTCAGGAAAAGAAAGAACCATCAAAAAGTCTGACAGTAAATACTACATAGAACTTAGAGAGATGAGCAATACATTCATTAAGGTTAAAAACTCCAGGGCAGCCAAAAGGATACTTGGGGAGGCCATTGACCTTGATCGCTCTCGGATGTCTCAGATAGATGAGCAAAATTCCAGAAGGCACCACAGGAAATGACAGGGTCCCATCAAAGCAACCTTCATTCTTTTCCTGGGAGCAGTGAACAAGGATTACTACATTTGTACCTGAGCTACTATGTGGATAAACCAATTCTTTGTTTGTTCTTGTTCTTGTTGTTCTTGTTCTTGTTCTTGTTCTTGTTCTTGTTGTTCTTGTTGTTCTTGTTGTTCTTGTTGTTCTTGTTGTTCTTGTTGTTCTTTTTGTTCTTGTTCTTCTTCTTCTTCTTTTGTTCTTCTTCTTCTTGTTCTTCTTGTTGTTTTTCTTGTTCTTCTTGTTGTTGTTGCTCTTGTTCTTGTTGTTCTTGTTCTTCTTGTTATTCTTCTTCTTGTTGTTGTTCTTCTTTTTCTTCTTCTTCTCTTCCTCCTCCTCCTCTTCTTCCTCTTCCTCTTCTTCTCCTCCTCCTCGCCTCCTCCTCTTCTTCTTTTTCCTCCTCTTCTTCTTTACTATTTATTGTTACTACTACTTCTTCAAGGGACAGATAGACACTATCATTGGCTTTGCTATTCACCTTTCCTATTGTTGGATAAACTTCTCTGTACTTTTTTTAAAAACCTATTAAAAATGTAGACATTTTCTGCCAGGCAGTGGTGGCGCACGCCTTTAATCCCAGCACTCGCAAGGCAGAGCCACGCAGATCTCTGTGAGTTTGAGGCCAGCCTGGTCTACAAAGCGAGATCCAGGACAGGCACCAAAACTACATGGAGAAATCCTGTATTGAAACACACACACACACACACACACACACACACACACACACACACACACGTAGACATTTTCTTTAACCCACAGACTTTACTGAACCAGGTCACAGCTAGGATTTGCCCTGAAGGTTACATTGTGGGGACTCTTTGCAAAGCTATGAGTGTGCCGCCACATCAGCGGAAAAAACCTGAGCTTGAAACCTGCCTACTGAAGACCCTGCCAGGAGAACAGATTCTTCCTGATGTGGTTTGCGAGTCTGGGCTCACCATGTACCAAAGATTTAACCCAGTGACTTTCAGTTAATGGGAACCAATAGATGCTGTTCTTTCTCCAACAGTCAGTTGGCTTTGGTTTTATATCACTTGTAAATAAAATGAACAGCATGCAAAACTGCCAACAATGATTGAAGCTCACTTTGGAGGAATCTCGAAATCTTTCATGTGCAATACTCTTCCTGCCTAGATAGTATCTAAACTGCAAATGCTATTATTGTTCAAGAATTGCTCAATAGATAAGTCCAAATAAACGTGGTATTATTTTCCAATCAGTTGCTATGCAGAAAGAACAATAGGAGAGAGAAAAATTTGGTGTTCCAGGCAGTGTGCTGAGAATTTTATATATTGTCTCATTGAATAATCATAATGGGAACTAGATGTGGCGGTTCATACCCTGTAAGCCCAGTACTTGGCAGGAGGATTGTGAATTAGATGCCAGCTTGAGCTACATAGCAAAACTCTGTGTTAAAAATGAGTCACAATAGTTTTGTGATATCAGCCTTCACCTTATTTTAGAAGTGAAAAAACCTATCTGTGAGAGGTGATGTAATAGCCCAACACCACTTGTGGAAAGTGACAGGCTGGTCTTGGATTTGTCACCACAGTCTGTTCTCATGTAAACTCCACATTGCAAATGCCCTAGCTCAGGAATCAGCAAGCTTTTCCACAGAGGGCCAGATAGTAAATATTTTTGGTTCTGTTGGCTACACATGGTCTCTGTTGAAATAACCGGACTATGCCAAGTAGATTGGCAACATGGAAATAAGCAGTTGGGGCTATCTTCCAATGATACTTTCCTTATGAAAATTAGTGGAGGTGCCCACAGAGATGGCTCAGTGGGTAAAAGAATGTTCTGTATAATCCTAAGGACTTGAGTTTGAATCCCGAAGGTCCACATAAAAGCTGGACATGGTTGAATGCGCTTGTAACCCCAGCACTGGCGATCAGAGATAGGCAGATCTTAGAAGCTCACTTACCAGTTAGTCTAGCAGAAATGGCGAGCTCCAGGTTCAATGAGAGACCCTGTCTCAAGGGAATAAGAGTAGTAAAGAAGGACACTTGATGTCCTTCTCTGGCTTCTGTACACACACACACACACACACACACACACACACACACACACACACACAGTCCAAACAAAATAAATGGTGGGTAAGATTTGGCCTGATGCTGTAGATTGTTGACAGTCTTCTTGACTTCTATCTTCACTAAAAAATGAGATTAACCAGCCAAAGAGATCTCCAAATACCACCCCAAAGCATTATTGCCTCATCAGTACTGAACTAGGAGATGTTGGGCTGAGCATGGTGGTTCACACCTACAATCCCAGCACTAGGAGAGGCAGGGAGAGTGAGTTCAAGGATGACCTGAACTACACAGCAAGATCTGCTTTTGTCGAAGAAGATACAGAAGGCAGAGGAAGAAGGGAAGTGGGGGGGGGAGTTTTAATTAGAATGTCAACATGGGTGATCTGAATCACTTCTCTGGAACTCACTATTTATCTGTTAAAGTATTAATGGTCTTCCCATCTCAGGCTCTTTAAAGAGAAGGGCGTTCATTCATTCTCCATGGATCAAACGCTGCTCATGAGAACACTGGCCCGTGAGTAAATGCCACTTCCCAAGTCCTTCCTATTTTAGTCACTTATACATTAGCTTCTTTTGTTGGACTATGGCAGAGTTGAGTAGTTAGGGTAACAATCTTGCAGCCTGAGATGGAAGGTTGGGGTCTTTGATAGCCATGGAGTCAGCATTTTGGCTTCCACTTAAAAGAGAAAAAAATAAGATTTATGTTTATAATCTGCCACATTTAGAGTTTTCTGATACACAGAGTCAGATCTAATCCAACTAACTGAATGTATACAGTAGGGTACAGTAGGGGCTGAGGTTTGGATATAAGATATTAGAAAATCAGAGCTGCCATATAGCATGTGACAAGCCTTGGGGATGTATTGAGAGAGGGAGAATGGAGATGGGGTGGGGAGAGGAAAGACGAGCGTAACAGAAAGCTAGACACATCGTTGAAGGACAGGTATGAAGGCTTGTCATGCTTGAGGTGCTATGTGAAGTACTTTATACATGTTAAGCTCATGAAATCAAACAACTGTGCTGTGAAGATACTGTTCTAGAACTATTTGGAGATAGAAAAACTGAGACATAGACACAGAGAGATTTAATAACTTAATCCTTCTCCCCTACTTTATCTGGAGATCAAGCTCAGGATCTCAAACACACTGAGCAAGTACTCCGGTGCTGAGCCACAACTTCAGGCCTGGACAAACTCATTCAAGTCTCCAGTAGGACATGCTGGAACCATAGGCCACCCAAGGGCTCTACCCTGGGTCCCTGCTGTGACCTTCCCACAGTGCTGCCTTCATGGGTGCTCAGTTCCCACTGTGCCTACCAGGTTCCCTGCTCTCCCTCCATTTCAACTCCCTAGTCAGGCTGGTTTCTTCTGTGATTGAAAATGCTAAGCCCCTCCTCCATCCAGGCTATAACCCTCACTTCTGGCCAGAAGGCTCTTCCCTCAGACCCCTGACTGGCTTGTGCTCTCTCCTGATTCTGTCTCAGGACAAAGTCCGATCTCCCCTCTGACAGGCTACCCTGGGTCGGGCATTGGGGAATGTGTGCAGTGAATGTTTCTCTTATAGATTGTAAACCAGGTCATAGTCTCAGATATCCATGGCCGGCTTTTCACACTAGAGTTCAGCAGAATGGTCTACTTAAAGAAACAAAGTGAAAACCTGGGAACTTCAGTACCTGATGGTCACCCACACCCGTGAGACTTCTCTAATTCCAGGAACACAAGCTCTGTCACTGCTGACGGAAAAGCATGGGGTTGGGGGTTGATCCCCAGAGCAGAAAGAACTATTTCTGGAGGTTCCACTGCCAGAGTAGAATATCAGATGTCTCCAGTTTCTTTTATCACCTTGGTAACAGGATCTCTGTTTTTTGTTTGTTTGTTCTTTTTTTTTTTTTTTTTTTTACTGGACAAATGTTGCCAAAGCCCATGACCACATTTCCCACTCTGTTTAGCCCCTAGGTGTGTCTATGTGACAGTTTTACATGTAAACTACATGGGAATTCCTAAGTGGAACATCTTGGAAGGGATCACAACGGGAGAGGGCAAGAACTTTGGTTTTTCTTCTTTCCTATGTGTGAAAATGTGGATTCAAGAGCTGCATCTCAAGCAGCTATCTTGGCCAGTGATGTTCAAGCTATGTGGAGAGAATCTGAATAAAGACACAGAAGAACTTGGGTTCTAAAAGGCTGGAAGCTTTTGCCATATATGAAGGGGGAGAAATCAGCTTTTCTATAGTGAAACTGTTGCTATTTTTAGTTTTCTCTCACTTGCAATCAAATCCAGTCCTGGTCTAGGTAGGGAGTTTTCCATTGTAAATATACTTGCAAAGACGAATCCTAAACAGTAAAGTCATTATAAGGAATCTTAAGAAGATTAAACCTAGTCTTTAGCAATGGGGAAAAAAGTGAACACTTTCTCAGTAGGAGAAGTTTCACTGTTTAAAAAAAATCATTCTTTGGAGCAAAATGGTTCTAGGGAAGAGTGGGCTGGAAGGGGGGGAGACTGCAAAGGTGGCCTGTTTTGCACTTGTTGGATAGACTGTAACAAAATGGTTGAGCTTCTGAGCCGCAGTAGCGAGCATAGAGTTAGGGGAGCTGGTGGCAGGGAAACTCAAGGAACAAACAGATTCTAGAACATTGGTTCTCAACATGAGGATCAAGACCCCTTTAGGGTAGTATATTGGATATTAACATTACAATTCATAACAGTAGCAAAGTTACAGTTAAGAAGTAGCAATGAAATAATTCTATGGTGGGGGGGGGGGGTCTCCACAACATAAGGAACTGTATTAAAGGGTCACAGCATCAGGAAGGTTGAGAACCACTGGACTGGAACTTGATTCATTAAGGTTCTGGCTCGGGAAAGGGTGAGCCTGGATGCCTCACTATTCTCACCTGGCCAACAGCATCACTCCCAAGAGGAAGGCATTAGGGAAAGTGCCCTACTAGGCTGTAAATGGCATAGCACCTCCACACTTAGAGAAACCACACAATGGAAGGTTGTAGAAACGTGGTACCAAAACAGCTGTAAGGCTGAAAGTGCAACAGCCAAGGTTTTTGTTTCTTGTTTTTGGCATAGCCAAAATCATAAAATTGAATTGGTTCCAATGTCACACAGAGCCTTGCTTGACTCGGTGATTTTTACCTTGTAGACCTTCAGTTTCTTTCATCGTCAAAACTGACTCAATCAGAAAGACCTCACTAGATTTTGCGAGGGACACCGAAATTCCTAGCTTTGGCCATGGCAGGGTAGATAGTTGATACATGGTGGCTAAGTGTTCAGGTCATCCGCAAGAGCATTTTCTGTGCCCTGCTTGGTCTCTTTGTAATGACAGCACAGAGTACCTTCGGTCTTAACAGAGTCTCACTAAACATTCTCAGTGAAAGCAAGCTCAAAGGAGAGCCCATGCGTCTGGGCAGTTTGTTACATTACCTCACTTTGATTTTTCTTCTGTATCCAAGCTCTTTCAGTCTCTATAATCCACCTCGCTACCAGTAGGGTTTTAATAGTGCTTCTGGGCTGGGGAGATGATCAGTGGATAAAATGCTTGCCTTGCAAGCAGAAGGACCCAAGTTTCGAGACCCACAACACGTGTAAAAAAGCTGAGCCTGTGAATCCCGGTGCTGGGAACAGGGATACAGGTGGAATTCTGGGACTTGCTGGCCCGCCAGTCCAGCCTATTTTGTGAGTTCCAGACCAGGAGAAGCTATGTCTCAAATAAAAAGAAATAAAAACTGGTGGGTGGCGCCTAAAGAATGAAGCTGGAGATTATTCTCTGATCTTAATGTAGACTCACATGGGCACACATATGTGCATTTTTCACTAACATGCACACACACACACACACACACACACACATACCCCTCATATTTTTCCAGTAAAGAATTTGATAAATTTCTTGATGTCTTAATGTGGTGAAAAAAAAAAGATTGCCTTTTTATAAACTTTTTCCCCCTCACTTGACATTATTCCAGCTCCAGATTCTCCAAAGAACTCAGTGTGACATATAGAACACTGGCCAGCCATAAATCTGGAAGAAATTAAAAAACAAGACAAAAGTCTTTGATTTTTTAAAACACATATTTAACCATTTTAAAAATAAAACGAAAGGCCACAAATCTACATGGACATCTCAAACAGTGAAGAAATAATTTTTCATGAAAATCTTGTGGCCCTACTCATGCTGAAACTGTCCCAAGTGGTGCTGACAGCCTTGTCCTAGGCTGAGTCAGAGAACTGTGTACTTTTTCAGTCATGCTTTGGAAGCACTGAATGGACTCAATGACATTCCAGAATTAATACATTCCAGTCTTGGAATGCTCACTGACTCATCCCAAAGTGCCCCATTTTCCCTTTAGCAAAGTCCCTTCCTCATCCTTCCATGATGTGAGTGATGGGCACATGAACATAGGCACATGTGTGCATGGACACCCAGGTCCTCATTTTCAGTTTGAACCAATGACTATGATACATCAAAAGATTCACAGCTCATCTGATCAACTTTTCCCATTCTCGGTTACTGTTTTTCCATTACAGATGGAAGGAAGATATCTCATTTACCATCTGGACCATCTCCCAGATGAGACAAGACACAGAGAAACTCTGGACTTAGACAGAGACTAGGTGGTTGGTTCTTCCTGCCCATAAATCCACACTGCTCAGCAGCCTCACACAGGAAGATGAGAGCTGTGTATTATAGCTCCCACAAATGCCAAAACTGCACTGGGTTGACATTTATTGTACAGTCTTCGCAGAACAAATGATTTACCTAGAAAGCAACACAGGCTTCCAGCAAAATGACATTTCATTCTTCTTGCAGGGCTGGAGAGGGGGAGAGATTCCACAAGTTGGCTTCAGAGCTCAAGCTGTTAGTTGCATAATGAATTTTCTATTAAAAACTCTTAAAGATGTAAATTCACATACATAAAATTCAACCCTCTAAAGTGTACATTTCAGTGGGGTTTTAGTATGTATATTCATACATTTCTTCACCCTTATGACTACTCATTTCCAGAATGCTTTTATCACTCCCAGATAAATGCTCATACTCACTAGGAGTCAGCCCCAGCCCTACAACCTCCAACCCCAGGCAGTTACTAGTCTATAGCCCATTTCTATAGTAGTGACTGTTTTTGACATTTTATATAAGGGATTAGATAACATGTGAACTTTGCCTGTGGCTTCCTTTGACTTAGTAGTGTTTTTAGGACTCTAGATGGGAGCTTGGTGTGGTATGTTGACCTTTCTCCTAATAGCACCAACTGGTCCTATACAGGACATCTCCCCATGCTGAGGGCTCTGCATGCGCACTCCCACTTCATCCCAGTAGTAGCACGAGCCGTACATGACAACATCCATTTTGCAGATGAGTAGCTGAGGTTACTAATTAGGTGACCTAATTAGTCCAAGGTCAAGCAGCTAACAAGCAGGGTGGTCAGGATTTCATCCAGGTCTGCTGGATTCCAGACTCTACTACCAGAATTCTTTTTTTTTTTTTTTTATTTTGCAATACAATTCAGTTCTACATATCAGCCACGGATTCCTTTGTTCTCCCCCCCCCCCCCGCCCCCCTCACCTTCCCCCCAGCCCACTCCCCATTCCCATCTCCTCCAGGGCAAAGCCTTCCCCACAGACTGAGATCAACCTGGTGGACTCAGTCCAGGTAGGTCCAGTCCTCTCCTCCCAGGCCGAGCCAAGCGACCCTGCATAGGCCCCAGGTTTCAAACAGCCAACTCATGCACTGAGCACAGGACCCGGTCCCACTGCCTGGATGCCTCCCAAACAGATCAAGCCAATCAACTGTCTCACCTGATCCAGCTGGGGACCCCTCAGCCATTGGTTCATAGTTCATGTGTTTCCATTCGTTTGGCTATTTGTCTCTGTGCTTTATCCGACCTTGGTCTCAACAATTCTCGCTCATATAAACCCTCCTCTTTCTCACCAGTTGGACTCCCAGAGATCCACCCGGGGCCTGGCCGTGGATCTCTGCATCCAGATCCCTCAGTCGTTGGATGGGGTTTCTAGCACAATTAACGTGTTTGGCCATCCCATCACCAGAGTAGGTCAGTTCGGGCTGTCTCTCGACCATTGCCAGCAGTCTATTGTGGGGGCATCTTTGTGGATTTCTGTGGGCCTCTCTAGCACTTTGCTTCTTCCTGTTCTCATGTGGTCTTCATTTACCATGGTCTCCTATTCCTTGTTCTCCCTCTCTGTTCTTGATCCAGCTGGGATCTCCCGCTCCCTCAAGCTCTCGTTCCCTCGACCCTCGCCTCAGGAAATACAAATCAAAACAACTCTGAGATACCACCTTATGCCTGTCAGAATGGCTAAGATAAAAAACACTGAAGATACCTTATGCTGGAGAGGATGTGGAGCTAGGGGAACTCTTCTCCACTGCTGGTGGGAATGCAAGCTTGTACAACCACTTTGGAAATCAATATGGTGCTTTCTTAGAACATTGGGAATCAATCTCCCTCAAGATCCAGCTATACCACTCTTGGGCATATACCCAAGGAATGCTCAATCATACCACAAGAGCACTTGTTCAGCTATGTTCATATCAGCATTGTTTGTAATAGCCAGAACCTGGAAACAACCTTTATGCCCTTCAACTGAAGAATGGATAAATAAAATGTGGTACATATACACAATGGAATACTACTCAGCAGAGAAAAACAATGACATCATGAGGTTTGCAGGCAAATGGATGGATCTAGAAAAAATCATCCTGAGTGAGGTAACCCAGATTCAGAAAGACAAACATGGTATGTACTCACTCACAGGAGGATACTAGATGTAGAACAAGGATGACTGGACTGCTACCCACATCACCAGGAAGGCTACCTGGAAAACAGGACCCCAAGAAAGACACAGGGATCGCCCAATGATGGAGAAATGGATGAGATCTACATGAACAGCCTGGACGTGAGTGGGGGTAATGAAGCACTACCAGAATTCTTAAAGGACAAATTTGAATTTTGCTTTCTTTCCCAGCCCTATATTCAGAACAAGCGAGTGAGTAGAGACACTTGAAAGCAAAGGCAGGTCCCTAGGTCCCCAGAGCTGGATTAGGGAAATGTAGAAGCCAGCATCATAAGTAGAACCCCAGAAACCCCAGGATCTGGGGAGAATAAGGAGAATAAGCTGAAGTTATGGTACCTGGCATACTAGATAAACAAAGGGGAATTGGAACGTCATTGCCCCCTTGTTTGGGTCATTGATTTATGGCTCAATATAGAAGCAAATATATGTATATATTAAATTATTTAAATAAATCAGTCTACTCATATAAAATGTTTTCCCTGACAAACACTGGAACAATAGGAATTAAGGAAAATCTTGCCTGTCACTAAACTGTCAGAGCAAGATCCAGAGTTAAACATCTGGGTATGAGATTTGATGTCTGTGAATTTCTTCCAAAGTGTAGAAAAACATCCAAGCAGAGATCTATGGAAAACTGTCCATCTTCAGGTCTCTCCCAGATTCAATGACATCAATTACATCCAAATCCACAGTTTTATCTTTTTATTATTTCTATCTTCATCACCCCCAATGTTGATATGTCAGGAAGGCTGACAGGCAAGGGCATGGTTGCCTCCCCTCTCCCCCATTCCCGTCCTCCAGGCTGTGGAAGCCATGGTACCTACAAGCTGTGCATGGCTGTAAGTAGGACACGTGGCTGAGAAGGAACAGAACAGGGACTCTGTGATTCCTCCTCATGGCCTCAGCCTCTGGATGCACTCTGGATGCAGGTGCGGAGGAAATGGCCTTTAAATGATGACAGATTATTAGGCACATGATTAAAATGAGGCCAACCAACCTCAAATGTTCAGATCTCCTTCCCAGCTCAATTTGGGGCTGTAGTTGAATCCTTTAAAGAGAGAAAAGAGAGCACCATTCTCCCCTGACTCCAAGGAGAAGCCCATCCATCTTTCCACTCTTGCAGTCTGTCCTGCTGTTCTGTGGGTTGAGTCTGTCTCTGTATGTAGTATTAGATGCTCCATCTAGCTCTGGAGTGAGACAGCAAAAAGTACATCTGAACTCGCCTCTGCTGACTTCTAGGTACAAGCCAAATCACTTACCTCTCTAAGCCTGTGTTTCCTCACTTGCTGAATACAGCCATTCATACCAACCTCTTAAGGGTGTTATGAGGATTAAACGAAATAAATATGTAAAGCACTCAGCAGGATGTTTGACATAGAGTAAGTCCCAGTAAATACTAGCTTTTTTTTTCCTCCATAAATTTCTCTCAGCTCCTTGGAAGACCATCCAACGAGACATCCTGTGGTCTTGTAGTATACAAAATACACAGCTAATGTAGAAAGACTAGGAATGAGTAGGGATGTGAGCTGTCCCTAGTAAGGGCTTCCTGGCAAAAGCATTGCATATCTGCAGGGGAAACCCTTGCAGAAGGCTTAGAAATGGAAATGATTTTGCATTTTCCTCATGAACTCTCTTCTTGGAGGAGTCAGGAGTGAGGGAACCCAAGAAAGGGCCCATTCAATGGAAGAGGCTAGGGCAGGAGGTGGGAACAAAGGCCAACATTTCTCAGGGCAGCTGAGGTCCAGAGATCAGGAATGGAAAAGATGGGAGAATGCCACGAGTGACATACAGGGATGAAAGGGAGACCGCCACTTCCATACCTAGACCGTCACCTGCTGGGAGCGGATGAGGAGAAAGTGCACCAAGCACCATATTCCCTCCTTGTGACCTATGATTATTGATGTGAGGCTGGCTTGGGTACATTTTTAGTGGGTCCCTGAGTGGAACTTCACAGTGACCCTGGGCTTGGGGTGGGTTGAAGGCATGTGCATTGAGACCATGACCCTGGAACCAGGACAGTGAGGGTGATGGAGGGGAAACAGACAGCCTGTGGAGGGTAGAAGATGGAGAAGGAAGACCAAAGAGTTTCTCTCTACTTTGCCACATGCACAAGCTATCATAGCAAGCAACTTTTTCAGACACTGGGGCTCAATGACAGCTGGGGAACAAGGTGCTCACCAGGACCTAGCACCCCAGAATGGAGAGGATGCAGAATAATAGTTAAGTCAAATTGCTGGGAAGGTCTGACAAAGTTTCACCCACTGCTGTGAGTGGGGAAGAAGGCTAGATGTTATAAGAGGGTCCAAAATCAGAGAAGGGCATGGCCTTGGGCAGCCTGACTCTTTGGATGAAGAGGATCCTATCAGTTAGAGCTTGCTCATCAACCCCATTCCCCATGGCTGTATAGCCAAGCCTCCCTTGGAAGATCTGAGTGGTAAATCTACCATAACCACCTCTACCACTACAGTTTATTTTCATTTGTGTTCTGTAATATCTCCACAAACACTGAATCAGTAATACTGGGCCATTACTCCTAGGATAATACAAGGCTAGGTTCCTTTGAGTCACAACATCTTTATCGGTCAATGTTTCATCTTGTAGCCTAACCTTACTTAGTATATATGCTTGGTTCTTTAGTGTTGAACTCATGGCCAACTGCACCATAATTCACATCTTATTGAAACTTACACATTTCCTTGTGTCTCAGAACAATAGCCAACCCTTAAGCACTATATTGGGGTGAACCAACAGCACAAAGGTGTAAAGAGGCAATGATACTCAATAGATCTCGTTTGTACAGACCCTTTTTTACAGTATGAGAGCTGAAAAAGGCAATTAGAGCATTGTCTGTTGGACCTAGTGGTAGAGAGGTCTAAAGAACCCATGGCCCACTGAGGCTGGATGCTGTGAGTAACAAGGATGTGAAACATCCTTGAGTGGCTTGGTTCTTCCCAACCTCAGAACATCCTTTTCTCCTTGGGTTTCTGAGCAACAGTGAACCAACTTCTCATCCACATCCACTCAGCAAAAGTTGTGCTTATCCTTTGCTTACTAGTACAACAGCAGCTTGTATTTAATGTGGATTGATTCAAATTAGAGAATTCAGCAACTTTCCAAGTCCACCCACTTCTTCCTGTGTGGTTAAATGTTCCCATATTTGATGAAAATGGAGAAAGGAAACGACCAAGGATTTGGATATTATCCTTAAAGTTATTTGCTTGCTTTTAAAATCTTAATAGAAGATTCCTCCAATTTATTTTTCATAACTTGGTGGAAATCAAGAATAATTTCTGTGAAAGAGCTGGTTTTAGGCAAAAAATGTTGTTTAATTTCAGAATACACCATAGCCCAACTCTAAGTGCCATAAGGCATTTGTAATCTAACGTGTCCAAGGCTTGTAACACTGCTCAGGTTCTCTGACGGGGCATTAATCGTGGGGCTACAAATTGTCTTTTTTTAGTAAAGTGATTGTTAAAAAAGCATCTCAGCTTTGTAAAATTGGCTTTCCACCTCCTCTCTGATATGTTGTCGTATAACTACTTTCCTGCGGTTGGCAAGTGTTAGATGAGTTATTTATCGATAAAACTAAATATTTGTGAGTTCAAAGTAGATAAGATAAACCAAAGACACATGCGTACATCATAGAAACCTTGAACCTATGGAAAAAAATGTCCAAATCCAACATCCTGTTTCCTTATTCACTGCATTTTCTGATGGTTACGAATGTGCACGTCAGGGTCTCTTTCTAATTCTCTTCCAGTTAATTATGCAGGAGCGAAAAGGAAGACATGCTCCAAACAGGACACGATCAGTAGCTTGAGTCACTAGAACCTCTTGCTAGAGGGGCCTTCCCACACTGAGTATGGCTTCCGGATGAAGGGAGAGTCTAAGGTCTCAATGCTTTATCGTTGTAGTCCCCCAGAGCCACCTGGCTTTTAAGGTGCTTGATTTTCCTCTTCTGTTTTGTTATATGATGGTAGCAACATGTTTAGTTTTCCTGGAATCCACATTTTACCCACATGTCATCCTCTTCGCTACCTGTAAGCTGCAGCACATGGGTGTGACCAACAGTCTCAGTCTCCACAGTGCCCTCAAATAGCTTTGTCTATGGAGTCTAGTGCACAGCATAAGCATTGTCTTCTATGTATTCCGTGACCTGGAGACGGTAGGCGAGTATTACTCAAGGCCAAGGTTCATTATGACTTTGGGGATTTAGGAGATCCATGATGCCATTATCTTCAAGTACATTTTCTTGGCTATCTAGTGCAGTAGTTCTCAACCTGTGGGTCATGACCCCTTTGCAGGTCACATATCAGAGATCCTGCATATCAGATATTTACATTAAGATTCATAACAGTAGCAAAATTATAGTTATGAAGTAGCAATGAAATAATTTTGTGGTTGGAGGTCACCACAACATGAGGAATTGTATTAAAGAGTCACAGCATCAGGAAGGCTGAGGATCACCGGTATGGTGACTACTTCCCCAGAATAACTGGATCATATTTTGAACTGAGACTGACCTATACAAACTGACTCAATGTTGACCAGACCTTCTATTCCTTTCCCAGTCTTACATATAAACTGCATTTCCCAAGTTCTGTTCATACAGTTGAGCACAGAAAACTAGTTTTTTCAGCTGCACTATACCTGGGTATAATACAGCACTGTTGGGTCACAGAATGGTTGTATGCCTTTTACACTTTTCCCTGTTTCTCAAGCCACAGTGTCTTTGGATATAATACATGCTGAAGACGGCAGCCCAGGACTGGAGAGATGACTTTTCAATTAAGAGGGCATACTGTTTTTCCAGAGGACCTTAGTTCTGGTCCTAGCACCCAGGACAGGCAGTCCTCAACTCCAGTTCAAGGGAATCTAGTGTTTCTCACCTCTGTGGGCACCTTCATACACCTGTGTGTGTGTGTGTGTGTGTGTGTGTGTGTGTGTGTGTGCATGCATGCACACAATTAAAATAAAATAAAATCTTTTTTATTTTAAGATAGCAGCTAGGTCCCTGTATGGCTGTATCCCAAATAGAAATCTCAATCTCCAGCTACCAGAAATGGATTTCCCTGTCCATGAAAACTACCCCAAGGTTTCAAAATGTATCAGTTGTAACAACTGGCATCACTTAGCATAATCACATATTTGCTTCAGTCTCACAGACCCACATGACATTATATATTGAGCAATGCCTTCTCTCTTTGGATTCATGAATTGAAAGTCCCATCTCCTAGTCCCATCTCAGAGCATAACTGTATTGCAGATAAAGAGATAAGTTGAAATAAGTTCTCTCTCTCTCTCTCTCTCTCTCTCTCTCTCTCTCTCTCTCTCTCTCTCTCTGTGTGTGTGTGTGTGTGTGTGTGTGTGTGTGTGTGTGTGTGTGTGTACCCACTTGGGAGGGGAAGCTAACATTACTGGTACCATTTTGAAAATAGAGATATCTGTGGGGCACAGAGGGATAGCCATAAAGAGGCAGAAGAAGGGGGGCCATCCGGAGAAGAGAATGGCCAACGCTGTGATGTTGTCATCCAGACCCTAGCACTGTGAGGAAATCAAGGCCGGCTTTGGAAGCTACATAGTCTGTGGTACTTGGTAAGAACATCCCTGGAAAACTAATGTGCCTCCTGGCATCTTGGGTCCCCCTTATTCTACAATACCTTTGATTATAAACCAGCGACTAAGTCCTCAAAGATGCTGGTATTTCCAGCTCTTTTCTCTCTTACAGGTGTCTATGACCCACCATCAGTTTTGACAACTCTTCTTCTAAAACAAATTCACACACAGAAACCTGTGCCCACCCACCCACTCAGATGTTGAATGCTTTTGTTCCACATTTCAGCAGTTGTCTTGGTCATGAAAGTTTATTCAGCAAGCCTTTACCACGCCTATGGCTATTTAGAATTTGAACTTAGTCCAGAACAAAGGATCTAGATGCATTCAGTGAGTTCAGGCTCCATATCTGTGTGTATGTGTGTGTGTGTGTGTGTGTGTGTGTGTGTGTGTGTGTGTGCAAGGGTGGGGGAGGGGGCACATGTGTACATATATGCTTGTAAATGTGGAATCCAGAGGTCAATGTCAGGTGACTTTCCTAATCATTTTTCACCTTATTTTTCAAGGCAGGGTCTCTCACTGAACCTAGAATTCACCAGTTCAGGAGGCTGACTGGCCAAAAGTCCCAGTGGGTCCTTCCATTTCCACCTCCCCAGAGCTAGAATTAGAGATGTGCTTGGTTTGACTGGGCCTTTTGATTGGACATTGTGGATCAGAACTACAGGTTTCTTTGACCCAGGATGTCTCTCTCTCTGAAGACGACAATCAATAGCACACTGGTTGGTGTGTATGTATACAAGTTCGGTGGGATCGACCAGCTCTTGCACCAGCTGGAGCCAGGACCTGCCTAAGGAATCCAAAAGTTTTCAACTGTGGAAACTGTCACACTGGGCCCAAACTAAGCTCTGCTGATGGAAGCAGGATGTAAATTCCTGGGGAGCCCACAGAACCCGGGATGCTATCTTGCACAAGCTCTGGTCTGGCTCAGAGTTTTTGAACAGATGGAGTTTCCAAAGCACACGCAGGACCACCTGCTTGGCTGATTGTAGAATTTGTTTATAACGGCTCCCTCTACTGGGCTCCCACTAACTCTGAAGCTCTCTGTGTCAAAACTTTGGAAGAAAAGAAGAGATGATCTGGAAAATATTATATTAAGTGAGGTTAAAAAAAAAGAGTCAGAAAGACAAAAATCCCATGTTTTCTCTCTCACGCAGATCCTAGCTTATAATGTTAACGTGTATGTGCATAAGTGTGACTGAGTGTGGACAGAGGTGATGGACCAGGAAAGGAGGCCACCAGTGCAGTGGTGAGGGGAGGTGCTGAGGAAGCAGAGAGAGAGAGCAGGAGAACATGGGAGACACGGAAGCAGAAGGAGGTTATGGGTAGTGTGCAGAAGGAGAGCCAGGGTGATGGGCAAAAAGAGGGAAGGAACACAACCCACTAACTTGGTTGGAAAATGTCATAACGATGCCAGGCATGATGGCACGGGCCTTCAACCCCAGCACTCAGGAGGCAAAGGCAGGCCAATGTCTGTTAGTTCAAATCTGGCTGCATAATGAGAACCTATTTTTTTTAAAAGCTATAATGAAACCTAATTTTGTGTACACTAATTAAACAAATATTAAAGTATGTTTTTAAAGAATCAACTAGTTGCCAGTCAGGGAACTGGCTGATAGAATCAACGAGTCAAGTACAATGTCTGAGATCAGACTATGCGGAGTGGTTCGGTGGGGGCTCTCCGGGATTTTGCTAATCCTTTCTGGGTGGTCCTTTACCTCTCTGCTTCTCAGTCATCCATCACTGAAGAAAGAGACAGCAACCCTGACCTAGGGGGTGAAGACAATAATTGCACCATCTTCTAGGAACAAATAGAACCCGAAGTCCAGCCCTACGGGAAATGGACATTCATGAAAAAACAGGAGGGCCGGGTGTCCCAGAAAGGCAAGTCAGAAGACGTTCCTGAAGGGGCCTTCCAAACCAAAGGCATCCCGAGAGAGAAAAAAAAAGCAGCTATCCTGAGAGTCTTCTCTAGAGATGAGGTGAGCACCAGGCTTGAAACAAAGAAAGTTCGTGACCATGTGAAACTGGTACACACTTGAACAGAACCCTTAGACTCTTTCATCCTGCCTTCTCCTTTTGTTCACTAAGGAGCCTGGTAAGAAGGGAGCCGCAAAGGTGCGGGTGGGGCAAGGCAACTTTTCCTACAGTGATCAAGGTCGGCCATTCAAGTCTTAGCATAGGGGCAGGGGGTGGGGTGAGGAGGGGAGATGTACATTCCTGTCAATCATGCCAGAGTGACAAGTGCGGGCCTACCGTCCACTTATGGACCCCACTTAAGCATCATCTGTGTTGCGGTTCAAGTGAGTCCAGTCACTTTCTTCCTTGCCACAGACATCAGGCAAAGGAGATCAAAACAGGAAACACTAACAAAAGCTAGGTTGTTGAATGTAGCTTTAGAGATATTAGCCAACCGGCTGTGCGCTATCTCCCCCTCCCCCGCTGAACTCACTCACGCAGTTACAGTCAGCACCCTGGCAAACGACTGGAAACTACACTCAGGCGCAGAAGGGAGTGATCCACCCCAGAGAAGCTGAGTCACCCTGTCCCAGTTTTCTCTGCTGAACCCCTGACTCTCTAATCAGATAAATCATACCTGCTCTCTTGGGGAGATATGAATAAAGGGCACAGGGAGAGGCCAGGCATGGTATTCGGTACTGGAGCCCAAGTCCTGGGCACCTGGAGTATCCAGAGAGGTAAGTAAGAGCAACAAAAAAAGTCTCTCCAGGGAAGCCACCATACACACTCACGCTCCATCCCTCTGCCACGGCACAGGTGGGCACACAGATAACCCCCAAGCTTAGCACACAGCCCAAAGGAGGCCTTCACTTGGGCATCTGCCATGGCCCTTACCACAGCATTTTCTTTTAATCTCTCCCTCTAGAATTTGAACTCCTGGAGGTCAGGGACCCTGTCTGCATTCATTTCTGCCACCCCGGAACTTTGTATCAACACGTAGTGAACAGTTCAGGACTGTCAGGAATGAATGGATGAATAGACAGACTGATGAAGAAATGAATGAGTAAAGAATAAAAGCGCAGGATCTCGCAGAGGTAGGGTAAGATTTGAATGGGAGGCGTCCCCCAAAGAGGTCCATGCACTGCAGTTTAGACCACAGCTGGTAGTGCTATTCTGGTAAGTTCTAGAAGCCATAGGCCCTCGCTGGAAGAAGCAGGTCAAAATGGTCATGCTCTTGAGAGCGGTCGCTTGTCCCAAGCCCCCACCTCACTCCTGCTTTCTGGTCACACATTTCTCCCACCATGATTTCTACCACCATGATATGCCGCTTCACTACAGGCCCAGAAACACAGAACCAAGTAACCATGGACTGAACCCTTTGAGACCATGAGTCAAAAGAATTCTTCCACTTAAATGTTTCCCTGAGGTGACACATAGGTACTCCCACCCCACCCCGTATACACCATTTGATCCAGGCTAAAGGCAAAGTTCCCTTAGGTCTAGGGAAAGGGGCGTGTCTTCCTAGAGTTATATCCCTGAGGGTCCTGGACTAAACAACCCATCAAGATCTGAACTAAAATCTTCAGAAAGCCAACGGTCCCCAAGTGACACGACCCCTCACAGGCTCGCTGCAGCCTGGCACTCACCCTGGTTTGAGAGCTGAGTCTTCTTGATCTCCATGTTGTTTCTTCTCTCCTCTATATGGGTTGGAACTTTAGTTCAGGGCTGAAAACTGCATCTGGGAGTCTCTAACCCACGGGAACATGAAGACCTCTTTCAAAGTACAAGTATGGGTAAAATATAATCTCAACAGTATACATGATACTATCTTTTTTTTTTTTTTTTTTTTTTGCCTGACTTCAAGTGCATATTGGTCATCTGGGTCTCAGAGATCATGTTAGGTAAACATTGGTTGCTGGGTTTAATTAGGAGGGTAAAAGATAGAGTAGCTTGGACTCTGAGTAGAAAGAAGAGCAGGCGTAAGAGGGCCTATGAGCCCTGACAAATGATCTCTGGCACATGGGAGGCAGCCGCTAAGACAAGTCAATCACTCCTGAGGACGCAGGTCTTCGTCCCACCTCGGTAGCAACTCTTGACAAGTCCCATCATTTTTCTAACCCGCTGTTTTCTGTCGCCTGGAGACAATACTTGCAGATTTCATAGGACTGTTCAGTGAAAATCAAGTAAAACGAAATACATCAAATACTTTCCAGAGTACTAAACATATAGGACATATCTGGCATCAGTATTGAATCGTAGATATTGTTTTATTGTTTTTATCAGCTAAGATTCTAGGGAAAGGCAAGCGGCCAAGGAGAAAGGATGATTAACGGTTCCCAGGGACCCATGCTGGAGTGGTAAAGCTAGAGTGACCCCCTTGCTGGGGCACAGATGTTCCAGCCTCCAGATGTTCATACAGGACTGGTTTTCTGCAGAATGAAGGAGCTGAAACCCAAACAGGGTCTGGGAAACTTGTACAAGCACCACGTCAGACAAGAACAGTCTTAAATCAATTGCAAATAAAAACCCCAAGAAGGAAACCTCCCACTGTAACCTGGAAAGCTTGCTTTGAGGCTTTCTCTACCTTACACAAAAGGGTAGGAACAGGAGACACAGGAGGAGAGCTGAGGGGAAGAAGAAAGCCGAGGAGGAAGAGCAGTGTTGGAAGAGGAGAGAGACAGAAAGGGGAAGATGGAAGAGAGGAATGAGGGAAGAAGGGGGAGGGGACTTTTAAAACACTCCTCCCCCAACTTCCTGCCTCCCCGGAGAAAGGAGACATGTTCCTTGGCCAGCAGCCATCTGAGGTCTTAGAGCGATGCCGTGTGTCTGAGCTGCCATGGGCAGCCAAGGAGCCTTGCTTTGGGTCCTAGGGGAAGCTGTCCCTTGGGGAGGCTGCAGTGCATCCACACACAGGGTTCAATGAGGGCAGTAGCTCGCACATATGGGGGACCACGAGGGATGACAGAGGCTGAGTCTAGCCCCGGGGCTATTTTAGGCCAGACACAGAACTGGAGTCAGTGGAGGTTTTGTTTATGTAACATCTGCACAAGGTCCTTTGGAGCAAATAACCGGGGCCTCAGGCCTGCGCTCGCTCATTGAGCAGGGGCGGGGCTTCGAGCTTCCTGTTGCTCTTGGCTCCGCTACCCTGCTGTTGAGGCTCCTCTCCCGGAGCTGTTTGCTGCCTCACAGGCTCAGTGCAGTATCCCTCTCTTTAGCTCCCTTTCTAGAGTAAGAACAGTCAAGCTGTAAGTAGCCACGAAGCTAGAAGACATAGAACCTCAGACACTATGCTCCAGAGAGTCGCTTCCTGAGCCCAGGGTGTCCTGGCCACTTGTCTCCTCCTGCTCCACGATGACTTCCCTATACATTCCCTTAGCTGAGAAGCTCTCCTGATAGGTCTGGGATGCTGTTCTGCATTCTGCAAGCACGGATCTGAATCCAGATCCACACTCGATCCTTGCTGTCTTGAAGTGTTTAATTTACAAGTCAGTTTTTACCTGCAAAAGCATATAAACAGCCATTCCTTGGTGCCCTGTGATTGGCTCCAGTGCCCAGTGGATACCCAAACGTAAGGATGCTCAAGTGCTCTACATGAAATGGACAGCGCTTGCATAAGACCCACAATCTCAAGATTGCTTGTAGCACATAATACAATGTAAGCGCTGTGAGTCGTGGTATATTGCTGTACATGTTTAGATCAGACGCGGTTGTTTTTCATAAAGATTTTTGTCCATGGTTCATTGACTCTATAGAGGCAGAACAGACATATACAGAGGGTTACTATACATATAATAATATATGCCAATTACCTTTCTTTCAGGCTTTCTCAAGAGCATGAAGACTACAGTTTTTTAAAGATTCAGGTAATACGGGCACTTCATTTTTTGTACTTTATTATGGACTCTTTGTGTGTGTGTGTGTGTGTGTGTGTGTGTGTGTGTGTGTGTGAGAGAGAGAGAGAGAGAGAGAGAGAGAGAGAGAGAGAGAGAGAGAGAGACAGATGCTGTGGGATGGTCTGTATGCCAAATGTGTTGTTGATTGGTCAATAAATAAATCACTGATTGGTCAGTGGCCAGGCAGGAAGTATAGGCGGGACTAACGGAGAGGAGAATTGAGAGAACAGGAAGCTGGGTGAAGGAGACACTGCCAGCCGCCATCAGGACAAGGAAGATGTAAAGTACCGGTAAGCCATGAGCCACGTGGCAAAGTAAAGATTAATAGAAATGGGCTGAATATAAGAGTGAGAGCTAGACAATGATAGGCCTGAGCTAATGGCCAAGCAGTTTAAATAATGTAAGAGTCTGCGTGTTTATTTTATAAGTGGGCTCCGGGACTAGTGGGATTTGGCAGTGGGAGCTGGAGAAAAATTCTCCAGCTACAAATGGCGCCCAACGTGTTGGCAAGAGTTTCCACCTAAAACCTGAGTAAAAAGATTCTAAAACGGAGCTGAAAACAGTTCCTAGTTGTCTCTTTCAAGTTAGTGGCAGCCTGCGTGTTTGAGCTACTGCTGGCGGGTTCCTAGCGTGCGTGCTCGACCTGCCGCCGTATGGCAGGAATGAGGCCTCTGCAAGTGGTGGATTTAGCCTTTGCTAGTACAAAACAAAAACAGAGGTTTCTGGGCTGTATGCTGCTTGGATAAAAGCATTGACCCACGATAGCTCCCAGAGCTGGCGGTAAACATGCACCACCGCCATGTTGGGAAGCTGAAGTGGGCGGAGCCAGCAGCCACAGCGCCAGCGCCGTTTCAGGCTTAGAAGGCTGCAGTTTAAAAGGAATAGGCTCAAGCTAATATAAAAAAATAAGCCACGTAAAGATGGCTACCACACAGAGAATTTGGATTATGTTCTCTTTGATATTCGTAACTGAAGAAAAACATCTGATTACAAAAGCTGTTGAGTTATGCCAAAATGTATATTTTAAAGGTACCTTGACTTCAAAGTTTGGATGTAAGGATATGTTGCTTTGGAAAAGAGTCTCTTTTGTTTCCACAGAAAGCCAGAGGCTATGGATTTGTTCCAGATTAAGATACATCCAGTTTGACCAGCCAAGACCCCCTGAAAGGTCTCTGATGACCCCATGGCTGAGATGATCCAACATCCAGAATGGTTTGAAGGCAACTGGCTCCGACGATACACTCTCATGGACTATTCCATAATCCTAAAAATTTTCTTAGCGCCCCCCTCCAGCAGGAAGTAGTAAGAGAAGCTACGCCCAAATTCCCAAATATACCAAGCTGACTTTGGAGATGTGTAAAGGTTAAAACCTTCCTTTTTAAGAAAAGAAAAGGGGAAGTGCTGTGGGATGGTCTGTATGCCAAATGTGTTGTTGATTGGTCAATAAATAAGTCACTGATTGGTCAGTGGCCAGGCAGGAAGTATAGGCGGGACTAACGGAGAGGAGAATTGAGAGAACAGGAAGCTGGGTGAAGGAGACACTGCCAGCCGCCATCAGGACAAGGAAGATGTAAAGTACCGGTAAGCCACGAGCCACGTGGCAAAGTAAAGATTAATAGAAATGGGCTGAATATAAGAGTGAGAGCTAGACAATGATAGGCCTGAGCTAATGGCCAAGCAGTTTAAATAATGTAAGAGTCTGCGTGTTTATTTTATAAGTGGGCTCCGGGACTAGTGGGATTTGGCAGTGGGAGCTGGAGAAAAATTCTCCAGCTACAGACAGAGAGACAGAGAGACAGAGACAGAGAGAATTTTATATACATCTACAATGCATTTTGATCAGATTTACCCCCCCCAACACACACACTCTTTCTTGTCCTTCTCTCGCTGAACCCCAGATTCCTTCCAACCAATTCTCCTACTTTGCTGTCTTTTTTCTTTTCTTTCTTTTTTCCCTCCCTTGTGACTCGCTGAGTTTAATTAGGGTTGTTTGCATGAGCATGGACAGGGGAAGTATTTATCAAAGTTTGGGCAACCTACCTGTGGCTAGGAGGAAAATGACTTCCCTTCCGCTGATAACCTGCTAACTGCCAAGAGCTTCTAAGGAGGGGTAGGCCTTATGACCTGATCAAAAGCCCATGACTGGAGGAGGCCATCACCCTATTAGGGAATCTACAGCAATTGTTTTGCTAACTGAACACATTGCCTTCTAAATACTTAGTTTTACATCCATAGAATAATGCTGCTCTCTGCCTTGGCAAAAAAACAGGTCTTTTTTCCCAGGGAGTAGTGGTCAATGCAGAGACTCCTAACAGGCCAAAGTGCTAAGACAAGTGACTGTGAACACTCAGCCCTGTTGACCCCCCCAACACACACACACACACACACACACACACACACACACACACACACACACACCAATGATAGAACACTGATGGGCCACTCTAGAGCAGGTAACCGCAGCTACTGTGAATTTATAAGGGCAATGGCCGCGTCATATCCTGAAGATGGCTCTTCACATCACTCTCCCTCATCCTCTGGCTCTTAGATTCTTTCCACTCCCTCTTCCGTGATGTTCTTTGGACCTTGGAAGGGGTAATTAATATAGGTGTGTCACTTAGGGCTGAGTGTTCACAGTCACTTGTCTTAGCACTTTGGCCTGTTTTGAGTCTCTGCATTGACCACTACCCCCTGGGAAAAAAGACCCCCCCCTTTTTTTTGCCAAGGCAGAGAGCAGCATTATTCTATGGCTGTAAAACGAAGTCTTTAGTAGGCAATGTGTTCAGTGAGCAAAACAACTGTAGTAGATTCCCTGATAGGGTGATGCCTTCTCCAGTCGTGGGCTTTTGATCAGGCTCATAACACAAGACATGAGTCCTCTGCTTTGGAGAGAGCCTCAGCTGCAGTCCCAGAGTGGCTGATTGCCCCCTAGCAGTTATGCTGCCATTGCACAAGTGGGCATGGCTTGCCACGCAGGTCAGTGTTGCAGCATGCAGGGTCCTTGGCTGGGTAGGATCTGGGAAGACTTTTCTTCCCGAGCAGCCTACATAGCATCTTCCAGTCCTGTGAACTAGTAGAAACACAGCACCTAGCTCAAGTCCACCTTGATTTTTCTGTGTCCTACAACCAAAGCGTGCAGTAAGGTTACACCTTTTTAAAAAAAAGAGTATCAATTGGGAAATACTGGAGTCAGTATTTTTTTTATAAGTTTAAATAAAGTTTACAAACATAAAAATCTTAAATGGACAATTTGACAAGTTTGCTTAGCTTCATAGTCATGATATAAATAACCAAATCAAGGTATAAAAATATTTCCACTTAACTTTTGGCCCTTCATGCCCTACAGGGTTCTCAACCTGTGGGTCATGAACCCTTGGGGGTCACATATCAGATATTTACATTATAATTCATAATAGTAGCAAAGTTACAGTTATGAAGTAGTAACAAAATAATTTTACAGTTGGGGACCATCACAACATGAGGAACTATATTAAAGGACCACAGCATTAGGAAGGTTGAGAACCATTGATCTAGGGTCAATAACCCATTACCCCCCAATCTACCTATAGTAGTGTGACAGAGCTGACCTAACAAAATACCATCAGCTGGAAGATGTAATCAGCAGAAATGGATTTCTGACAATTCTGCAGGGTAGACCTCTAAGAACAGGGTACAGTGTATGGAGTCTGGTAAGGGCTCTTCTTGGCTCGCAGATGGCTGTCTGTTGTGAACACAAATATGTACGAGGATTTAAAAAAAAAAAGGCAAGCTCTCAGATCAGTTATTAAAAACATAATCCTATTAAGCCAGGACTCTAGCTTGATGGCCTTGTTTCACCTTGATTCCTCTTATCACAGCCCTGGACTGTCAGTGCTTAGGACTCGAACACGTGCATCTGTGGACACATGCAGAGCATAGCACTACTGAATGCCTCAGTACCCGGCCTGAGGCTGCATCTACTGCCTCGCTTTTAGTGTCTCAAAACTGGAAGCAACCCAAAAGTTACTAAAGGAAAATGGATAAGTAAACCTAGGTACACTCAAACAATGGAATACTCTGTCTCGGCAGACAAGAAAGGGTTACCCATGCCCATATCTGTCCCTATGTCCATATCTGTCCCCATGTCTACATCTGTACCCATGTCCACAGCTGTACACATGCCCACATCTGTACACATGCCCATATTTATGCCCACGCCTGCAACTGTGTCCTTATCTGTCCCCATGTCCATATCTGTCCCCATGTTCATATCTGTCCCCGTGTCCATATCTGTGCCCATGCCTACATCTGTACCCATGTTCACAACTGCATACATGTCTACCCCCATCTGTTCCTATGTCCATATCTGTCCCCATGTCCACATCTGTGTCCATGCCTGTATCTGTGACCATACCCATACTCATCTGAGCTTTCCCTTGGGCAGGATACGAATGAAGTATCTGCCAATAGTTCCTCATTAGGAAAAACTTTAATTGTTTCCTCATGTTTGAAGGCAACTTTTCAAGTCTCTAGGACCTTGCCTAAGTGCTGATAATCTTCTCACTCTAGGGTAGAGAAGGATGCCAGCTCCCTAGCAGGACTGCTTCCCACTAGAGCCTGGTTAATATAAAGTATAGCTTTATTGGGAGAAGAACTCAACTTCGATTTTGGACTCTCTTATTCTTACTAAAACCCAATAGATTGGCTAGCTGACCAAGGTAAAACAGTTGTTTCAAATTTGGTGCGATTTTGAATCAAGCCAACAATGGCTTAATGCATTTCAACTTAGATATTTTCCTATGCATGAGACATTTCTCTAAATCCTATGAAGATCGATATTTGGCTTCATGCTTTGTGAAACATAAAAGCAAGCTTGTGTTCTGACAGTAGTACTGCCAGTTCACTGGAGTCAGAGGAAAAGATTTTTATAACAATCATCTCTGTCAGGGTAGGAAGTCCTCATTCAATCAAATAGCAGATTTGGAAACAAAAGCAGTTAAGACGTGAGAGCTCCACTAACAAGCCAAAGTGCTTGCAGCTCTGTAAATGTGGTGTTACCCCCAGACAGCGCTTTGGTTTTCCCTTCCCAGACGCTCCGTTCTGGTTTGTGAAAGTCTGGGGACTCACTCACCGGATGCTCCAATTTTCACCTAAAGAATACTAAATGAGTCAAAAACAAAGATACCAGAGACATATGAGGAACATCAGAGACCTAGCTCAAGTTCTAGCTCTTTCTGGCCTATGCCTAGAAGCAAGTGACTTCACCTATCTGGGCCTCAGAGCCACCATTCATAAAATGGGTACAGTAACACTGACCTCTGAGAATTTGATAAGAGTCCAGAAACATGCCTGTGGGATGGTGGAATATCATGCCCCTCCCCATTTAATTAATACTTGTAATGTGTCCAATGCCTTAGCAATAGGGACATAATATAGACAACGATCTCCTCCTCCAGGAGCTCATGGTTGATCAATAGTCACCACTCCAGTGAGCATCTAGAAAGATGCTCCGCATAATTAACCATCAGGAAAATGCAATTAAAAACCACACAGGTGTGATACTGCCACACATGTGGCAAACAAAACAAAACAGGAGACAAATGTTGAGGGCATGGAGAAAGTGGGACCTTGGCACACTGTTGATGAGAACATAAAAAAGGTTGGTTGTTACAGGAAATATTATGGAGGTTCAACAAAACATTAAAAATAAGCAAAAAACTATGACACAACAATTTTATTTGTAGGTATTTATCTAAAACAATTAAATAAAGACCTTGAAGAGAGCATGTCATTCCTGTGTTCACTGTGGTGTTTCTGACAATCACTAAGAGGTGGAAACAATCCAAACGTTCATCAACAGATGAACATGTTGTATACGATTCAGCCTTTAAAGATTGATTGATTGATTCATTCATTCATTCATGATTGATTGATTGACTTTAGTGCATTTGTGTGTGCTCATGCAGGCAGCTGCCCAAGGAGGCAAGAAGAGGGCATCAAATTCCCTGAACTGGAATTTCAGGCAATTGTAAGCAACCTGAGGTAGATGTTGAACACTGAACCCAGGTTCTCTCCCAAAGCAGCAAGTGCTCTAAACCAGCTGAGGCACTTCTCCAGTCCTATAGCTCAGCTTCTGAAAAGAAGGAAACATTGTCACTTGTGACAACCCACGTAACCCAGAGGCTATGTGAGGATGTGTAAGAGTGGTCTCCATAGTCTCATATAGTTGGTGAACTGTTTGGAAGAATTAGGAGGTGTGGCCTGGTTGGAGGAAGTATGTCACTGGGGGTGGGCTTTCAAAAGTCCATGCCAAGCCCAGTCTGTCTCTCTCTCTCCCTCTCCCTCTCCCTCTCCCTCTCCCTCTCTCCCTTTTCCTCTCCCCCTCCCCCTCCCCCTCTCCCTCTCCCTCTCCCTGGCTTGCAGATCAGGATGTAGCTCTCAGCTGCTGCTCCAGCACCATGCCTGCTGCCTGTCACCAATGCTCCCCGCCATGATGGTCATGGACTAGTCCTCTAAAAGTGTAAGCAAGTCCCCGGTTAAAAGCTTTCTTCTGTAAGGTGTCTTGGTTATGGTCTTTCATCACAACAGTAGAACATAGTGGAGATAGCACAGCACGTCTAAAATGAACATGAACACACAAGCAGAGGATGGAGTAGCCGTTGCAAGGGCTGAGGAAAGGGGTGAGGGGAGGATGGAATGAGCTTTGACTTCAAGATGATAACCTTCTAAACATGGCTGTGTGATGTGGTCCCTCTGCTCAACAATATTGCGCAGCATGCCTAAGAATCTGTTAAGATCAGTCTCCTGTTAGTCGTTCCTGCTGCAATTAGAAAAGATAAATGCTTTAAATCTAGATTGTGATCATGTTTGCATAATTCTGCAAGTTTACTAAAATATATTGGGTCATGCATTTTGGATGAGTTTGTGATATACAACTTATAATGAAGATGCTTTAAAAGCAGTCATCGTTATCTTAGTGGCTCATTTTGTTAAAGTCTATCATTCATGTCGCTATTCCCTCCGCTATTTGCTTTTCAATGTGACTAACTAACCATTAAGAAGCAACCTACGAGATAAAGGATTTATTTTGGCTTATGGTTGAGAGGGTTCTCAGCTCCTTGTGGTGGGAGGGCACGGCGGCTGGCCCAGCTACCCGGCTGTGGGAGTGCCAGGCTGCTGGCTAAATCACCTCAGCTGTCAGAGAGTACAGAGACTTTTGGGACTGGCTAGGAAGCAGGCTAGAGCTATGGCCCTCAAAGTCTGCTCCACCAGTGGCCCGTCTCCTCCAACGACGACGTTCCACTTCCCAAAGGCTCCATAGCCTCCCCGCATGACACCACCAATGGGAGATTAACCATTCAAACACACAAGCCTAGGAGGGACACTCTACATCCCAACCCCGACTCCCTCCCAAGCCTCCTTTGCTCTCTTCCCTTTCCTTCATAAGCATCTTCTGGAACAATACACCTTATCTCCCATACATAGTGAATTCCAAGTTGCAAGATTTTTTTTCTCATTTTAGCATACATGACACCAGTACGCATTCTGCAGCTGGTAACAACTACTTAGCAGTGGTTTTTCCCTTAACAACACACAGAACTCTAGCTTGTCTCTGTCACTGTCATTTTAGAGATGACAGGCTATATAGCATTGTGATAGTTTTTTACCTAATTCTAGAATGTCTCCTCCACAAGGCAGAGCAATCTTGATTTTGTCCATTGCTATAGTCCAACCACCTAGGATAGTGCTGGCACATAGTAGGTCCTCAACAAACATTTGCTGAATGAATGAAGAAATGCCATGCCTACTGTCAATCAACCGATGATGAAACAAATGGTTGGCTTAATGATAAAGAAGCCTTTTGCCTCATCTCTTCTGTTCCTGGGATAGTGGGAAAGTAACCTTCCTGATGGTCAGCCTTATCAGGGGGCTTCTCTACTTGCCCTCTAGGGAAGGAAGAGTGGGCCAGGATGCTGGGATGGGGCTCACTGTAGACTATGTAATTAGTGTGCCAAGGGCCTAGGTTCAATCTCAGCACACAAACCAAAATGAAACAAAATAAGCAAAAAAGTACGGCAACCCAGAAGAGTCATCCCTATATCGTAATGCTCATGGTTAGCTCAGTTCTAGCAGCTTTGGTCCATGAAGCCTAATCACTGATATACCAACCCATTCATTCATTCATTAATTAATTAATTCATTCATTCCTTCATTCAGCAAATGCCCCTGGGATGCGGAAGTAGCCTGCCCTGTAGTAAAAGCATCTGCCCTGGTCTGGGGGCAGAGGAGTGTCCAGCTATGTCTCAAGCACTTTCTAGGGGTGCAGGTTCACCTGCTCCCAAAGCATAGTGAGTCCCTCAAAAATAGCTACCTCCTGCTTCTGATTCGCCTTGAGGACCCTGAGGATGGGTCTGGACAGGGTTCAGGTGGTTTCTCTGACAGTCTTGGGGTCCAGTGTCAGGTGTCACCCAAGGTCTCTGTCCTGTTTCACAGCACCTGGTCCTACCTTGCTGTTTTGTCTACCTTCAGTTCAAAGAGGCAGGGCTTACACCATGACCCCCCTTGCCATCTCTCTGGAAGGACCCCAGTCAATGAAGGAAGAAATCCCATTAGAAGGAAAGGTAAAACTTCCCCTGCCATGAGACCCTCAGACAGCCTCAAGTTGACATCCTGGACATCACTTACCCATCAGGCCCCAGGCCTAACATGTTTGGGGGTACCTACCACACTTAGGAGGTAAAGGGGTGTTAATCCTTTTAAAAGCAGAAGGAAAAGCAAGTCCCATTCTCAGATGTTTTTGTTTTGTCTTAATCTGAAAACAAACATTTTAGTGTGTATGAAAATCTATTAAATTTCCCCCAAATCAAAACTAAATGCAATGTTGAAGTGATTAAAGCTTATCAAAAGAATGTTCATATTGACATTCTTGTGGAGAGGAAGGCCCACGAAACTCACATTGTATGCCTGATGCTGCTAGGTGAGAAATATGACCTTGTCATAGTAAGGGACCTTTTAGTCCCTTAATGGCATATTATCTCATCTTAGTAAGACTTTCAAATGCTCTAGAAGCCCAAATAATTCCCAGTTTTACTGAGAGTTTAAGGACTGTCCACTCCTCAGTCTACCTTCTCCAGTATCTCCCTTTATTAAATAAGTGATGGGCCAGGGAGTTTGCCTGTTGAGCAAAGCGCTTGCCTCGTAAGCATAGGGACTGGAGTTGGAGTCCCATGTTGATGGGCACCTGTGTAAATCCCAGGTGGGTATGGCAGCCTGTCTTCAATCCCAGCACAGCAGGCAGACACAGCAGCCCCCAAACAAGATGGCTGACAAGACTAGCCAAATCCACAAGCTCTGGATTTCAAGAGAGATCCTCCCTCTCTAAATAAGGCGAAGAGACATAGAAGAAACACCCTACATCAACCTCTAGCCTCCACAAGGATGTGCCCACACATGACACACACCTACATAGCGCGCGCACACACACAGAAAGAGAGAATCATTTTTAGTTACCCTCTCTAAATGCTATTTTTACTTTTTAAATTTATTTATCTATTTCTTTTTTTGAGATAAGGCCTCACTATGTGACCCAGGCTAACCTTGAACTCCGGATCTTGCTGCTTCAGCCACCCAAGAGTCGGGATTCTAGTTATATGGGCCACTACTTCTTTCTTAGTTTTTTCCTCAAATTAGAAGCAGAGGTCTAAGGCTGTAGCTCCCTGGTAAGAGTAACTCCTGAGAACGTAGCAGACCCTGGAATCAAGCCCCGGTACTGTTAAATAAATAAATAAGAGCCAGAAAGATAGATTCTGACAGTCGGAGACCTGTTTGTGCTTCCAGAATGTTCTGACTGTGTTCTAAGATGCACCTGTGGTCTTGAGGTCACGGTTACCTAGGGCAGCCTGCCTTGGAGAAACATGTGGTTTTTATTTTTTGAAACACATTTCATGTGTGCAGAGGTAATTTAAAAGCACATTTCACAATCAGACTTGATTGTATTGGCCTCTGTGCCAACACACCCACGCCATCTTCAGAATGTGGCCCCAGGGAAGTTCAATTAGGAAAACCAGAAAACAGGGCTTGCCCACTGGAAATAATTCTGCTCAAGCCGTCCCAGAAAAACAGAGTGTTGGCTGCAGAGCTCCTGGCTTCTCCCTGGGACAACTGGGTCCACTCACTGCTCTATGCCCGTGAACACTGCTGTGTGAGCAATGCTGGGCGCTGGGGGGATCTAGTCCCCAACAGAGGGATCTGGTCTAGTGATTGTCACTCCCAAGCTAATGAGGTTAGCCATCTTGGCCTAAGCTACCAAAACCTTTGAGAAGCTTCTTTACCGGGTACCCTCCCTTCACGATGCAGAGATCCATGTGTCCAGTTGTATCCCTCTGCTTCTCAGCATCCTCCCACTGCCCATGCTTCTCAGCATCCTCCCACTGCCCATGCTTCTCAGCATCCTCCCACTGCCAGTGCTTCTTAGCATCCTCCCACTGCCCATGCTTCTCAGCATCCTCCCACTGCCCATCTCATTCAAAGCAAAGCCAAGCTCTATCTCCTACCTGTCACTCACATACTCCAAGCACTCTGGCCAATGTGCTCCTTCTAAAGATGACCAAGCACACCCCCACATCAAGGGCTCGCTATCTGCTATTCTTTCAGCCAAGAGTGCTCATCCCTGATGTCCGTGTGGCTTGGTCCTCGCCTCCTTTCTGTTTGACCCAAATGACATGACAGTGATGTCTTCCCTGACAACATGGCAGCCCTGCTCTCCACTTCTGAGCCTCTGTTTGTGCCTCTCCCAAATTCTTTAACTCCACTGCATTCTTCACCTCTAAGCATAATGTATAGCTTACTTATTTTTCATTGACCATCTTCCCTTTTTTTTTGGGGGGGGGGGTTGAGACAGGGTTTCTCTGTGCAGTTTTGGTGCCTGTCCTGGCTCTCACTCTGTAGAGACTCACCTGGCTGGCCTCGAACTCACAGAAATCCACCTGGCTCTGCCTCCCAAGTGCTGGGATTAAAGGCATGCGCCACCGCCGCCCAGCCACCCTTTTACTGCTTAAGAACAATTCTTTTGTTTGGTTTGTTTCCAACTCTGTCCCCTAGTACCTCAAGTGCCTGGAAAATAGTAGTTGCTTAATAAGAATCCATTTTTTTTAAAGCAAATAATTGGCTGAAAGAGACATTTATGAAACAAGCCAGAAAATGCCATGCAGGAATGGTTTGGAAGAGAATAGAGGGTGGATCCCCTTTGGTAACAGAAACCCGGGATGCTAATGCTCGGGGGATTTGGTACTTAGTGTCACAGGGTAGTGGCACTTAGCCAGGTTTTAAAGAAAGGGAGAGTCAAATGAGGGGAGGCAAGAGTGTGCACCAAAGAATGTTTCTTGGGAGGACTACAAAAATGGGTGTGGAAAAGGGAGGAGACCTAAGACAGGGCGGCAATGGCTACTCCCGTCAAAGTATGGAGTTGCTCTTTCCTTGTTCAGGTGGTGGGGTGCCACTGGCAGGCGGAAGAGAAACTCAATGGGATTTATGTTGCAAGGCAACTTCAATGGAAGTCCTAAGAAAAAGGTATTAGAGATGCTAGGAGTGGGAGGCAGGAAGAGCAGCTTCACAAGGGGCCGAAATAACACTATAGAAAGACTACAGTCCGGCAGGCTGTAATTGTGGGCATGATGAGAGGAAGTGCTTAAAAGCTGTTGGCATCACAGACTCTAAAACCTTCACTGACCCGCTGATGGGGGCGGGGCGCTGGCTGGAGCAGATGAAAAAGCATGAAGAGTTCCCAAGTAACATTGTAACGCTTGTAATCTGTACTGTAATACGTTACAATACATTGTAATGAGGTGACTGTATAAACCCACCAGTCAGTAGTTACTTATTGGGAACCCTCTCTGCATCACTAATCCAGGCACTAGGGAGTCGGCATTGAATGAAACAGAAAAAGCCCCGATTTGGGAAGCCTATAATCAGCAAATGAGCCTGTCAGCAAATAAATTAGTAAATAATATAAGCTTGGCTGTAACAAGCCTTACAGAGGGAATAGAATATGATAAAGGGATGGGGCCCATTTGGCTCACCGAGGAGCCGGGGAATTCTCGGGGATGATGCTAGATTGAGGAGATAGAGCATGTTTCAGGGGTGCGGGGATGAAAGCTTTTTTTTTTTTTTTTTGGACAAAGTCTCACCATGTAGCACTGGCTGTCCTGGAACTCACTATGTAGACCAGGCTGGCCTTGAACCTGTCTCTGCCTTCCAAGTGCTGTGATTAAAGACATGCATCACTACACCCAGCACCTTCTTCTTCTTTGTTGTTGTGTTTTTTGTTTTTTGTTTTTTAAGATCGGGAGAAAAATGGATATTTAACCACTGGATTGGGTGTAAGGGGAAATAGGACTCATGAATCTCCCCGAGGAGCCCACAAGTGACCCACACCTGGCTGAGATCTTACTGACAGTTTGTGCTGGGATGGGAGGGAGAGTCAGTTTTCTTTAAGGGTGCGGCCCCTGGTAGATTGAACACCTCCTTGTGTATCTGGGCAACACCGATCGATCTCAGTGGGTTTTACACACACACCCCCCCAAAAAGGACATGGGGTTGGGAGGGTGTGGGAGATGAGGGGTGGATCTGAGGGGGGTAGAGGGAGAAGTAGAGGGTGAGAGTCACCAAAATACATTGGATGTATATATGTATGGCATTGTCAAAGAATTAATAACGTATTATATTAAAAATCCTTCCTAAGTAGGGTGAGGCGCCACATGACGGTAACTCCGGAACTTGAGAGGTGGAGGCAGAAGAATGGCTGCAAGTTCCAGGCCAGCCTGGTCTACATAGCAAGTTCCAGGCCAGCCTGGTCTACATAAAGAAACCCTGTATCAAAGAAACAACAAACAAAACCAAGAATTCCCCTTAAGTTTTACCCTGAATGAGTAAAGTTGGTGTCTTTTACTGAGAAGTACAGGAGGAGAGTGGTTTTTCAGTTGGCTAGAGGGAATCCATTTTTATTTTAGGTACATTCAATATGGAAAGCCCATGACACACCCAGGAAGAAATACAGCTGGTGATGGCGTTCAGGAGTTGAAGGATATGGTCCTGTTGAGATAGAAATTTGAAGGTATTTGCTATGGCAAGACTGAGGGAGATTGCCCAGTGTCTTCGTCAGGGTTACTATTGCTGTGAGTAAACACCATGGCCAAAAGCACTTGGGAAAGTAAAGGGTTTATTTGGCTCACACTTCTGCATCACTCTTCATCACTGAAGGAAGTCAGGACAGGAACTCAAACAGGTCAGGAACCTGGAGGCAGGTGCAGAGGCCATGAAGGGGCGCTGCTTACTGGCTTGCTCCTCATGGCTTTTCCCCCATGGCTTGTTCAGCCTGCTTTCTCATAGAATCCAAGACCACCAACCTAGGGATGGGCTTGGCCCTATCCCATCAATCACTGATTAAGAAAATGCCCTAGAGGCCTGCCTATAGCCTTATCTTATTGAGGAATTTTCTCAATGAAGGCTCCCTCCTCTCCAGTGACTCTAGCTTGTGTCAAGTAGACATAAAACTAGCCAGCACACCCAGGAAGCTGAATATTGATAGGAAAAGGAAGGCGTTCCAGGAGTGATCCAGGCGGAGAAGACATGTGAAGGAGGAAAGAGCGACTCTCTGGGTGACACACTGCTTCCAAATCCAGCAAAGGGAGGGCGGAGGGTGGACATGGCAAGGCGAGGATCGCAGAAGCCCCAGCAAGAGCAGCTTCAGCACAGCGGCGACAATGAAGTGCAGGCAAGAACCGGAAGCAAAACAGTGATGACTAGAGTGAGTGGCAGTCACAGAGCACGGAGAACACAGAGGTGTGGATGAGGCAGGGAACGGAGAGTAGTGAGGCCAGGGGTCTCAGAGTGAACATACGCGCAGATGGTGATCACTGCGGAAAGAACACCATTGGTATAGGACAAAGGGGATTAGTAGTCGGTGCCAACACTTTGGGTGTAGGGGTAGGGGAACACAGTGCACCCCTGGAGAGGCTGCTACTCAGAGCAGGCACAATGCCACTTGCTGCAAGGGGACAGTGATGCACAGGCCCTCAGGAGCAGGAAGTGTGTGGTAGATTCCATTCCATGGACAGGAGGCCGCTCTGTTTTTTGTTTCGTTTTCCTCAGCGAAATATTTCAGTACGAGTGACCAGTGGCCACCTGAAATGCAAGGTCCTTAATTTAAAGGGAGGATGGAGCCAGATGTGGTAAGGCACACCTATTACCCAGACACAGGAGGCTGAGGCAGGAGGATCACTGGCCACACAGCCAGCAAGACCCTGTCTAAAAAAATAATGAATACATTAAAGCCAGTAAAGTGAAATCTGCCTACTACCTGGCGTGCGTGGGACTCTGGCCAGTTTAGCTGGATGAAGCCAGGAGGGGACAAAAGCAAATGATGATGCTTTAGTGGAGGAAGATACTGATATCTTGTAGGGTTACAGGTTGCCAGGCTCAGTCTGGCATGAGCTGGGTTTAGGACAGCTAGGGAGATCCAGGTAAATTGGCCTGGTGGGAGGAATCCGCACTAAAAACCAAACCAAACAGCACAGGGATGCTAGCTGGGAGGGGGTGCGGGGAGGTAGATTGCTCTGACTGGGAACAAATCTGATTCCAGAAGCATGTCCTAGGAGATCCACTGTGACTGACATCATCCTAAACACTACAGTACATCAGGGAGCAAGAGGTGGTCTCTGAACTCAAAGAGCTGTCATCCTGCAGAAGAAGGCCGTGCATAGATCAGTCATTTCCACGGACAGAGCCTGGAACCCAAAGAAGTGCTGTACCATGTCCCAAGATCCGGGTAGAAAGTAGAACTTCCACTCCGACTTTTTTTTTTTTACCCTTAACATCTGTTTTTATGTCCCCAATTTTATAGTATGTTAGCAGATATATATTGAGTACATATATATGTATATAAATGAAATGTGTATGTTGAGAAATGTTTGCCGAAAATGTGTTTACTGGTGGAACTGCTTGACTGAAGACATTTGGAAACCACTAACCACATGGAGAGAGTAGCAGATGAGATACTGTAGCCAACCCCCACATACGACACAAAGAAGTCGATAATGAATTAACTTGGCTCTGCAGAGCACAGCCCCTGAATTATCCTATCCTGTGTTGGGAGTGAAAATGCCTAAGTGATGAGTCTTCCAGAAATGAGGTAAAAATATCATAAGGACTCTATAATGACTGTGCTGTCAAAAACCAGAGCAGGCTGCCCTGGGAGCATGTTGGAGCCTTCAAGAGAAGCCAGGTGCCTGTTGGTGAGATTGACTGTGGAGGGACATCTTCCCCAGGGCTGAGTTCATTTCATAAGGAAGACTGGACCACATGGCCACTGAGTACCTTGTAACTGTAAGCATCTGCGAGTGTATGAGGAATGAGCTGGGAACTTAGAAGTCTAACAGCCTCTTCCTGCAGAGTTGGACTGGAGAAGGGTGAATCACAGCCTCCACTCTACAGAGGGCAATGGCTGCTCAGATCACAGGGAAGGAGGGTGGGTATGTGTCAGTATTTCCAGCTCATGGATTAGGAAGCCTGAGCTGCAGATGTGACCATGTTGTTTCTGTGGTTGGTATTTTCCTAGAGTGACTCATGAGGTCCCCACAGCATGAGGAAAATCACCAAGAGAGACCAGGCATGGCAGCTCATGTGCTCATAATCCCAGAATTTACAAGGATGAGGGTGAGGCCAGCTTGGGTTACAAAAGAGAGGCCCTGCCTCAAAACCTAAAGCAGGGGCCGGGCGGTGGTGGCGCACGCCTTTAATCCCAGCACTCGGGAGGCAGAGCCAGGCGGATCTCTGTGAGTTCGAGGCCAGCCTGGGCTACCAAGTGAGTCCCAGGAAAGGCGCAAAGCTACACAGAGAAACCCTGTCTCGAAAAAAACAAAAAAAAACAAAAAACAAACAAACAAAAAAAAAAAACCTAAAGCAGAAAGCAAAAGGAAAACCGGCAAAGACATTGTCAAGAGCTGGGCATCAGGTGCACACATTTAATCCCAGCACTTGGGTGTTACATGCAGGTAGACCTCTAAGAGTTTGAAATCAGACTGGTCTACATAGAGAGTTCTAAACCAACCAGGACTACGTAATAATCTCTCCCTGTCTCTCTGTCTCTCTGTCTCCCCCCACCTCCCCTACCCGCCCCCACCCACCAAGTTGGCAGGATCTAGGATCTAGTATCCCTTTGGAGACAAATCTCTGAGCATGCCTGTGAGGGATAACTTGATTGGGTCAATTGAGGTGGGTGGTCCATTCCACAGGCTGGGGGCCTGAACTGAACAAAAAGGAGAACTTGCGCAGAGTACCAGTGTTCATCACCCTCCGCTCTCTGACTGTGGCTGCCTCAAGATCCTGCTTGTTGTGATTGCCTTCTTGTGAGGGACTATACACACGAACTCTGAGCCAAAGCTACCCACACCTTCCTGACATTGCTTTTGTCAATTGATCATAACAGCAAGAAAGGTCACTAATACAGGATGGGTTGAATTGTGTGCCTTCTAAATTCATAACTTGAATTCTTGATGCCTAATAATTCACAACATGACTGTAGTTGGGGCCATAGGCATTCCTCGACTCACAGAGGGTTAGACACGTAAGTATATTGCAAGTTGAAATATCACCAGTCAAAACTATCTTTAGTACACTGAACCTCCTGAGTACCCTATCTCTGCAACACATTACACAGTGTTGGTCCATTTTCCATGATCATGGGCTGCCCAGGGGCTATGCTCGCCACCGTAACCATCATCATGAACAAGTATCACACCACATATCACTAGCCTAGGGGCAAGATTGGAACTCAAGTCCCTGTTGCTACTAAATATAGTTTACTTTTGCATCCTCATAAGGTGGAAAATCTTAAAGGAACCATCCTAACTTAAGGGCCCTCTGCAGGGCTTTTGCAGAGACAATAATGTTCAGATGGAGCCATTAAGACGGATCCTAGTTCTGCTATGACTAGTGCCTTTACTGAGAAGGAAATTTGGAGACAATACACATCATGAGAAGATGGAGGCAGACCCCAGAGTGATATTTCTATAAATCAAGGAACACCAACATCAGCCTGCAAAGCACCAGAAGCTGGAGAGAGGCCTGGAAGACATGCCCTGTCATCCCTCAGCAGGAGCCAGCCTTACCAACACCTCTCCATTGCTCTTCACTGCTGTTGTCTAAAGCACCCTGTGAGGCTTTGTTAGGGCTGCCCTGACACACTCCTCCAGCCTCTGTCACACAGAAGTACCTGGTGCATATCCAGTATCTGATGAATACTTTGGGGATGAATAACTGAAGGCATGAATGAGTGATTTTTGAACATACGAGTCATCTCTCACATCCCCTCCCTTCGGCATTTTCTCCACTGTTAGGAGGAGCTGCGGGGCGCAAACCTAGCCAGAGAACAAGGCAGGAGAATCACGAAGACAAGGAGAAGCAGCTGACAGCAGCTGCATTTCTCAGAAACTCTCCCCTGGCTGCAAATGTCAGGGTCTCAGCCAGGCCGCTACCTTGAGGGAAATTTGCTTAGGAAAGTGGAAAACTTGCTATTTATTATTCAAGCTGAGAGCATTCATGACTATAAACTGATTTTGTTTTTGAAATCAGCAAAACAGCTTAAAATATATTTGGAAGTTTTGGAGACCTGGGGGAACCTCGGGGGTGCATTTTCAGAGAGTATTTTTCCACTTGGTTGTGAAAGACACCTGAGTTTCTGGGGAAATGTAATCCTATGTTTCGGCCCATTTGTCCTGAAAACCCCAGGAAGACTTGCTTCATGAGCACTGCGAAAGAGAGAGTCTGGAGGCCTTTCTGCCCCACTCTCTTTGAGTGAGTAAATTTCTTTTGCCAGCTCCACCTGAACACATTAAACTTCCAGTCCATTCTAACCAGTTACCTTCCACTTGGGAAGAACTCTATGACTGTTTCTATTGATGGACACTCTACTAGTCCATTTGCTGTTACTATAATGAAACGCCTGCGGCTGGGAACTCATAAAGAAAGGAGGTTTGTTTATCCTCACTCCTCCAGGTCAATGGGCATGTTGCTGGCTTAGACTCTGCCTTGCTGAGGCAATCTACCAAGAGTCCATGAGGAAGAGAGCTCACCCAGAGAGACAGGAAGGGACAGACATACCAGGCTAGGACCAATGAGGACCTCCCTCTAGGTCCCAGCTCTTAGAAGTCCCACCACCTGGTAACCACCACACTAAGGACCAGGCTTCCAACACCCAGCTACTTTCAAACCGCATCTCACCCATAGCAGACACAGCCTCATCTCTCTTTCTTAACCAGGCTTCGCATGCGGCTCACACACAGGTGACAGCCAGCCCTGGCCAGTCCCCTCCAGCCTGCACAGCACAGGTTTGCTTCCCTCTCTCCATCCTGCCTCAAAGCGTCTTTTTGAGAAAGGTACTAAATCCTGTCTCTAACACAAAGCACAGATTTCCCACTGAGCTGGATGAGCGAAGGCGCTATTCGGTGCCGTTAGGAACAAAATGTTTGTCCCCTGCAATTCAGAGAGTTTCACAATAAATACTCATGTGTCCTCCTGTTCAGAGAAATGTGAGGCTCGGTTCCAGGAAAACGGCAGAATATATGAACCACATGGGACACAGCCCCTCCCGTTCAGTGCCTGGAGACGCTGAGATTTATTTCGTTCATTCACAGCTTTCTATAGGTCAGAGACTGCAGAAGCCCCCCAAAAGCCCCACAACCGATCCTGAGCAGCAGACAGAAGGGACAACAAGCTTGTCCTTGGACTGAAAACGGTTTGCTGGTGGAGATGTCAGAAGGAGGCAATGAAAGGGTTAATGTCAGAGACAGAAACTGGAGGCTTTCTGGGAGTACAACCCTGCACACTGCAGACTCAGCTGCCTGGGCTGCCCCATAAATCACTCCAGGCCCAAGGCATCATGGGGCCCCTCCCTCAGGCACAGAGGGGATGGCTACTCAGTCCTGGCCCCGGCATAATTTATCCCACCTGAACCAGCCCCCACACACACACACAGAGGAGGGTAGTCATAGTAAACTCTGTTCGGAGCCACTGGGGGGAGGAACAGTTGAGTTAGTGGAAGTTCTAGAAGGGGTGTTTTCAAATGTCTCGCCACCGCTAGGGTTGAATTAAGTTAGTTCCATGTTGTATTTACTGTTTCAGTTTGTCTTTGGGAGGCCCTGACTTTCTTTTCCTCTCTTTTTCTTCCTTTCCTTCGTCTCCCCCACCGCCTCCCACCAACACACTCCTGTCCTTACCTCCCACCGCCCATCCTAAAGTGTGTAACACGTACTGTTGTTTCGATCCATATTTGCAAAAATGCACAAGACTCCCCTTTGCCTGGGCATTTTAATTTTTGCATGTTATGAGGTAGACCACATGAAACAATTTCAACATTTAGCTCCACTGCCCTGGGAATGTGAATGCTAACTGCTTTCAACAGTCGTTGTTACAAAACCCACCAAGGTCAGTGTGGATTCGTTATCTTCGAAGTGTTGGTGGGTGCACTCCTGTGTTCCAGATGTGGCTCTGGTACTTCAGATAAGTCATGAAGCAAAACAAATAAGATTTCAGCTGACAGGACCCATCTGTGACTGCGGCATTTGTGAGGCAGAGACAGGATTGGAAGTTCAGGGCTAGCCTGGGCCACATAGAAAGAGTCTATCCCTAAAAGCCATGGGCTGAAGGTGGAGCTAGGTGGTAGGTACAATGCTTGTATACCACAGGGCAGGGTTGGGGAGCAGGAGGAGGTTACTATATTTTTTTTGCTGGTCACAATCTATATCTGGTAGAGAGAAAGGTAGAATATAACCAAAAGTATTTATTGAAATCAGTATATTTTGTGATATTTTAGAAGGTGGTAGGCATGACAATGAAAAATCAAGCAGGACAGGCATTGTTGGGAGGGTGGGTCACAACTGCAGTGGATTGACAAGAGTGTCATTCAGACATAGACCTGAAGGGTCAAGAAGAGGACAGTCGTGTAGATGACCCAGGGAAGAGAGTTCAGGAACAGCCATGGCAAAGCTCTAAGATCAGAATGCCCCTGATGTGGGATGGGTATAGAGGGGTTCAGGGCTGGGCTGTAGTAAGCAGGCAGTTGAGCAGAGGGAGCTGGGGACAAGGCAGATGATGGATGGCCACAGAGGGCATTTGAAGGATTTGGGTTTTCTTATCAGGTGAGGAATGATTGGAAAGCGAGCCAAGCAATGTTCCAGTCTGATTGATGTTTTTCGAAGATCGCTCTGGCTGAATGTTCAGAAGAGACCGCGTTAAAGGGGAGAAGCCAGGGTTCTATCCGGAATGCTTTGCGATAAACTGAGTGAGATGTGGTGATCCATGCAACCAGGCCTGGAGGTATCTTAGTGATGCTTCTGTTGTTGTGACAAAAAACAAAACAACAACAACAACAAAAAAAAAAAACCATGACCAATGTAAGTTATAAAAGAAAGATGTTGAATTGCTCTTACGGTTTCAGCAGGTTAGAGTTCATGACAGCTGAGCAAAGCCATAGTGGAAGGAGGAGCTCAGAGCTCACACCTTGACCCACAAGTAGAGGGCAGGGGGACACTAGGAACAGTGTGATTCTTCTGAAACCTGAAGGCCTCCCTCCAGCGACACACCTCCTCCAACAAGGCCACACCTCTCAATCCTTTTCAAACAGTTCCACCAACTGGGAACCAAGTATCCAAACATCTGAGCCTGTAGGGGCCATTCTCATTCAAACCACCATAGGAGGCATCAAGATGATGGGAAGTGGTCAGATGCCAGATAAATTTTATTTTAAAATTTATAGAATAGCACTAATTTTAAAAACTATCACTATTTTTGCTTAGCATGCAAAACAATTGGTTTCCCTGTAACATTTTCACACATGTAGTACTGTACTTTGTCTTCACCCTATTATTCTCCTTTGGCTTCTTCCTCAATTCTGGTCCCCTTTGTCCCCACAGATAGTACCCCTTCTGCTTTTGGTGTGTGTGTGTGTGTGTGTGTGTGTGAGAGAGAGAGAGAGAGAGAGAGAGAGAGAGAGAGAGAGAGAGAGAGAGAGAGAGTAAGGTCTAGATATCTAGTATGAGAAATTTGGATATTTCCTTTCTTTGCCCCTATCCCATGGCTTTCCCTTTTCCCCTCCTCTTTCCTGTAGAGCATTTCTGGCCCATCAGCACAGTCCCACTTCTACTTACACACTGGACAAATTTTAGATGTGAAGCTGGTAAGATTTCTGCAAGGTCTGCTTCTACTTAGGATGTAAAAACCGCAAAAGTGCATTGTTCTCATGCTAACAATGAGAACAAACTGGATAATCTACAGAATCATTTCTGTTCTTGAGCCCATCAGAGATCTGAGGTCTCAAGGCAACCAAAGAAACTGAATTCCAAGAAGAGTCAGGACTCTCCCAAGAGACATGAGACACGCTGGCTGTTTGGGCTTTGGCAAAGCAGAGAAAGGAAAGATGGAGGCCAAAGAGTGAGCAAGAAGAAAAGAGCTGAAACTGTCAGACATTCCTAAAGACTCAGCGTGGGCTAGTATACCAGGAACTAGACACAGGGGACTCCTCACTCCCCAACCCCTCCCCACAGGTGTTCCTAAAGGCAGGGCAGGGGACCAGATCACCCCTCGGTGGCCTCAGTTGAAAGAAGGGGCCAGATGCTGCTGGGAAACCTGGAAAATGCTCCCTACTCGCCCAGCTGAAGCCTCGTGTTGCTGGAAGAGTGCAGCTTTGCAAAGGTTTATGCAAAGAAGGCCCATGTGCCTCTGAGTACGCAGTAAATAAGTGTAGGCAAAGACCTACCACTTCCAGGGAACGGGTTGAAACAAGAAACAACTCTCCCTAGAAAAGGAATGAGGGGCCCTCTGAGCCTAAAGACTCTACACACCCAAAACCTTACTCTACTGCCACTGAGAAGGCATACAGAGATCTTTACCATCCAAGAATGCACACCACCTGAGAAAAAGTTTGGGGCTATGGGTAGTAAGGGGCGGGGAGGAGTAGGCATTCTGAGAAGGCAAGGTGTCTACTGTAGGAAGGAAACTCTCTGGAGTACAAGCATGGAGGGAAAGCTGAGATCTGAGAGTACACTAGGAAGAGGAAGGCCTCCCACTGAGTGAAGGCTCTCAATAGCAAAACCCAAACCTACCTTAATCCTTCCACACTAAGGACCTGCCAGAAACTCAGACAGGCTCATTTCTGTGTATAAATACCAGTTGTCTCAGCCACCACTGTTCTTCAAGCACAATGCTTGACATTCAATTAGAAATTGAGGCACAAAGAAAGCAAGAAGAGAGGAAATCTACTGTTAAGAGCTGAAACAGTCAACAGAACTAGCCCAGAGATGCTGAAAGGATCACAGAATCATCAAAATAACTGTGATTTAGGTATGTTAAAAAGAAAAGGTGGGCCACATGCATAAACAGACACAGAGTTTGACCTTTTCAGACAAGGGCAAGGAAATTAATGTCAGCTTTTGAACAGTTAAAAACCTTCATTACATCAGCACCAACAGCTTTACCTATAAGCAAAGACAGATGGATTCTACTACCAGGATGATGAGTGAAGGCTTGTTGTGTAGACGCTCACCAGGAACACTGAGAGGAAAGGCTGGGAGAAGGGAGAGGGGGTAAAATGAGAGTCAGAAAGACAGAGATGGGGGACAGTGACACCAAAGTGTCACCCCTGGGACTGGGTTAGATATCATCATTACAATGATAGACAGGACCCAATAGACTCCAGGAAGAAAGAAAACCAGAAGAAGGCCTCAAGAAGAAAATTCGAGGAAGTGGAGAAATAATGTAAGAAGGGGAGCAGAGAGAAACAAATGGGGTTAGTGGGACGGTGGGAAAAGAATGGCGGGTACAAACTATTGCAAGATGGTCTCCACAGCTCCAGCCACCACATCAGGATGTCAGGTACAACGAAGGAAAGAGAAGATGATGTGATGCCTCGTGCCTCTGTCTCCTGTATCAGAAAAACAAAAGCAGTCCCCAAACCTCCCTCGTGGTCAGTATAGTCCTATGAGGGGGCCAACTGATCACACACACTGTCACATCAAGGGCAGGTGGGGAAGGCAGGCTCTTATCTGAGTCCGTTTCTTCTTCAAGTGGGATCAAGGTTCTGTTCCTATGGAATGACGGCGTGTGTGACCCTGGCTCGATGACACCGAGAGAAGAGACAGATGTCACGGCTGGCACACCAAAGATGCTCAGTAACGTAGCCTAGAGGTCCACAGCTGAAGAAAAGGGGCTTCTCTGAAACAGAGGGGGAAAGACGGCCTGGCCTTAGATCCAAGGTCAGGTTCCCACACTCCAGGACTGACAAATGGAACGTTTATATTTGATGTTGCAAATCCTCAAAATACTTAGCAGAGACGCTGCCATCCATTTTAAGAGCACTCTCAACAGCCAGGGGTGGGTCTCCCTGGATCTCTAACAGGCAGACTGGTTAATATAAACTGGAAGGGAAGGGGCTGTGCCAGATGCAGAGAAATAACGACTGTCACGGGAAATAAACAAATGCGGAGGTAACCCCAGGCCTGGAGAGGGCTTCGGAGAGGTGGAAGGCAGAGAGCACACAGAGTGTGTGAGTGCACTGTGCATACACACACGTGCACTGTATAAATAGCTCACAGGCTGCCAAAGCATTCTTTAGCAAGGAAAAGGGGAAAGGCTTCCATCCACCCAAACGTAACCGATTTCAGCATATCCCTTCTATCAACTTCAAAAAGTTATTTCAATAGGAAGAGCTTTGTTGCTTTTAGGAAACTTTAAGGACCGATTTTAACATCTGTTTCCACAGTCTACGTGAAGAGTGGAAGACACTCAAACATGAGTGCCTGATCAAAGATACCACCAAGCGTCATGAATTTAAGCACCATCTAGATGCTTTTCAGGCTCACTTTCCCCCTTTCCTGGGGCTTTCTGGTAACAGCTGGCATCACCATTCCACTCCTCAGCTTCATTCTGTAAGGGTGTTTGAGGCACCAAGCTGAAGCACAGAGATGTGGCCTAGATGCCCGCGTTAGCTTTCCCAACAGCAATAAACTACCCGAGGCAGTCACCCTGAAGTTGGGGAGGTTATCTTTGCTCACGGCTTTGGGACTTTTATTCTGAGGTCACTTAGGTAAAGGTAACCTGCTGCAACGCTCAGTGTCATGGCAGAGAGAATGTGCAAGACAGGTGCTTGCTTCATGAGTCCAAGAAGCAGAGAGAGAGAGAGAGAGAGAGAGAGAGAGAGAGAGAGAGAGAGAGAGAGAGAGAGAGAGAGAGAGAGAGAGAGAGAGAGAGAGAGAGAGGGAGATTTGGGCTCAAATATCCCTATCAAAGGCACACCCCCAATGACCTAACTTCCTTCTGATAGGTCAAACCTATTGAAGGTTCTACTACCTCCCAATAGAGACACTGACTGACTACCAGATCTTCAGCACATGGTCTTAGCTCCAGAGAGATGTTCTGAATCCACAGTATAACCTTCCTTTCTATCCAGTGGCTGATGATGGAATAGGTAACCGCAGCAAAAGTACCAAAGCATCCTTGGTGGTGCTCCAGTTCAGACAGTGTGGATTTACTGGAGCAAATCTTGGTACAGATCCGTGCTTATGCAACCAATACCCAGTTAGGGATTTTAGTTAGGCTACATGGATGAAAAAGATAGATTTAAAAAGAGCTCACGATGGTTAAATTATTAACTAACATAATTATTAACTAACATACAGTTAAGTTAAACAGTGTAGTTATATTATCTACTTTTCTCATTGCTGGGACAAAATGCTCAGCAACAGCAACCTAAGAAAGAGGGATTTGTCTGGCTCATAGCTTAAGAAGAGTACAGTCCATCGTGGCAGAAAGCCTGGGAACAGATACATGAGGCAGCCGGTCACACCATGGCCACGGTCAGGAAGCAGAGAGAGATGCACGCTGGTGCTCAGCTCACTTTCTCTGCTCTTCCTTGTAAGTCAGTGAACAACACCAGCCCCTTCAGGGTGGGCTTCCTCTCTTTAGTTAAACTTCTCTGTAAGAACCATTAGAGATAAACCCAAAGTGCACCTCATTAACGCACTGGTCTTTCTTAATCCATCAAGCTGACCAACATGTATATTACTGGCATGAAAACAGCCTTATGTACCTGAATCTAATATATTAAAAATCAACAAAAACTCTATAGAAGAAAAGAAAAATTACCCAGTTTCAGTAAGGACTCCAAAATATTACAAAGACTGTTAGAAGTTTGTCCCATCCAGGGTGGGTAATTTTTCCATCTACCATGACCCCAGACTCTGTTTTATAACCCTGTCACCTTGATGTCTATCTCAGGCTGCTATGCTGACTTGGCTTAAACAGCTCATGCTTAGTCTCCTATGGTTCTGGTTGGGACCAGGTGCCAGGACTCAGTTTCTGGTGAGGTCTCTTTTCCTGCCTTGCAGAAGGCCATCATCATACCACGTCCCAACATGGGGTCTGCTCTGATACCTGCATCTCTCTTCCAAAAGGTCTCTGGGAAATGAGCATGGTGGCACAGGGCTTTAAACCCAGCCCTCTCTCCGGAAGCAGAGGCAAGTGGAACTCTGGGAGTTTGAGGACAGCCTCATTTACATAGTGAATTCTCAGCCAATGAGGGCTACAGAGTGAAATCCTCCCTTTAAAAATAAAGTCACTGACCCACTGGGTTAGACTCCTACCCTCACAATCTCACTTAACTGTAAATATCCTCTCATTGGCACCATCTCTAAATCCAGTCACAGTGGGAGTTAGGACTTCCCTGTATTTATTTGGGGACACAATTCAGTATATAACATGTCTCAGAGCTACTCTGCTTGCCACCTAACAACCCACAATTCCAGCCAAAAATAAGGAGGAAGTCAGCTGAAGGCAGATCCTTTCCCCTCGGAGTCAACAGGCACTTCAACTAACACTCAGCTTCCACCAGCCACATACTTAGCTTGTAGTCACACCTAGTGGCCGAGTAGGCTGGGAGACAGGCTCTGTGGCGAAGCTTCCATGAACCTGGCTTAGGTTCCTACTGGGAGAGCAGAGTTAGGACCTTAGTAGCAATGTCCCATTTTCTGGTACACTCATGTCCACATCTCGATGGTGGCCATTCTCTCCCTTGCTCACTTCCTTTGTTCCTTTACACTCCTCATGCAGTGTGGGCTCCACTCTGCATCCAGGGAGGAACACGGTTCATGCTCACACTTGGAAGTTATTTTATGGCATCAGTAGGAGACTTGGATGCATTATCTTACGCAGAGACCCCTTCCGTTTCTCTTCAAGAATGAAGGAAGAGTTTGGGAGGCACTAACGCAAGCCCTCTGAAGATAATTAGGACAAAGCAAGGTCAAAACAGAGAACTTGGAGATGGAGACACGGCACATTCTGTCTGCGCTGGGAGTGATAACCTTCCACCCTTGGTTAAAACCCTCCAGCGAGGCAGACCTTTTGCGGAGAGAGGATGTTTAGAGCTGTCCACTTCCGATGCAATTTCTTGCTGAGCCACAACTAGGTCTGGCTTCCTGTTCTGTCTCTTGAAAGGGCAATGTCTCATTCCATTAGCATTTTTAATATCATTCCTATAAATTGTGCAATTTCCTGATAGTCCTTCTATGATAATCTGGCCAGTTTCTGTTTGGAGCAGGGGGTGGGGGGACTTTCCCTGTTGCTTAGGTTTCCCGAAAGGTTTTTTTTTATTCGTCTCTTTCTCCTCCACTCTTTTGTGGGAAACACTGTGTTCTGGCGCTTACCAAACAGCTATTTAAAAATGCATCTTGTCACCTTGGCCCCATTTCAATCAACAAGGATTCATGGGATGCTTTCTCTGCTCTGATGCCATTCTGAGTCTGGCGGAGTGTAGACACTCAAGACTCTGGGTCTAAAAGAGCCCAGAGTGATAACCACTATTTTCTAAATGAACAAGTGGAGGTCCAAAGAGCCCACAACTTGCCTCAAGGTCATGAGGTTGTTTAGAAGAGCCTATTGACTTTCCCACTTCCCATCCTCATTAGGGCTTATGCTTTATGGGAGAGATGTAAAGGGTTCGTGGAACCATGGGGTGGGGAGTGTCTCTGAGCTATGCATTGTATTTTCAGCATGTTTTGTAATCTCTCATACTCCCCCTAAGCACTTAATAACAGGATCCCACAGTCAAGATTTGCCCGAAAGAAAACCACAAAATGTATCTAGACAATGTCTATAAGGAGACATGCACAATCATATTATATAAAAATTATTTATAATACCAAAGACTAACAACAGATGCCCAAGCAAAGGAGACTTGTTAACCATATTGTGTTCTTTCTACAATGGGAAAAAAAAATCTGACACAGTGGATTGAACAAGTCAACAAGACTAGAAAGATACGGGTGGATGGGTTTCCCAAGGGAACTGGGGATTTCCACTTATTCAGCATTCTAAAACACCCCAAATAATAGCCCCTGTGTATCTGGATGCACATATCATATGTAGCGACAGTATAAACAGGTATGGAAGTTAAAAATACCAAGCCCAGCTCACTAATGATAAGAGCAAGCACAAAACAAGAACATGTGCCAGGCACTGTCCTAAGACGTCACACGCATCAACTCACTGGCTCCCTGTTACAGCCCCGTGAGGCAGAAGCTGTTATGAGACCCTGAACAGAGAGAAGGCTTGCTCAAGGTTGTCCCTATGCTCTAAGCAAGTTCTCTGATTTAGCCAGACTAACTGGCCTGCAAGATCTAGGGACTCTCGTGTTTCTATCTTCCCGGTGCTGAGATTAAAGGCATGCACGGCCTGCCTTATAATGAATGGGTACTGGAGAGGCCAGCTCGGGTCCTTGTGCCTGTATGTCAAGCCCTTTACCGGTTAAGCCATCTCCTCAGCCCCAGCTCACTAAAAAAAAAAAAAAAAAAAAAACTATTTAACTCAGTCTTTTCTTGACTCTTGTTTTTCTACACTACAGCATGCTGCTTTATATCAACACCTATTGACTTTCAACAGCACCAATTTCTACCTGAGATGGTATAAATCGAAGCATGGCTGCCCCTTAAGGAGAAATGTTCGTACAGTCGCGCCTGAGTCGCTATGGCGGCCAGAGGAGGAAAATCAATGAGATAAGAGCTACAGTGACCACATGCTTCCAGCCTGCTCTCCATACAGCAGCACTGGCCCTACAGATGTGGTAGCCGTGATAATGTCAGTCAAGATCCCACCGAATTCCTGCCTTGGCAGCTCACCCAGGAACCGTGTCCCTATAACTTTTCTTCCCTGCAGACTTGGTGATCAGCCCGACATGTCACACTTAATGTTTATAGACTACATTTTTTTGGCTGGTACTTTAGTCTCTAATGAGTTTTGACAATGAGCTAAAATGAACTATCGAAGTCTAGACTTCAAAAACTAAGGACCAGATCCAGGAACATCACGAGGCTGATACCCTTGGAGTCCTCTTGGGGACTGTCAGACAACAGCCAAGGCATCTAATGTTAGGTCTTTTTCATACTGCAATATGTATTTCTCTTTCTCATCCCAGCAACCTTGTGAAGAAGATAGCATTATTCCTAGTTTAAAGATGAAAACATCGAGGCTTGAAGGAAATACCTCAGGAATGATTCTGGCCTGATGGGAAAAAAAGTGATGAAAAGCAGTTTTATTGATGCCTTCCCTTATCCTCAAAACACTAGACTGAGTCACCCCCCTCCTTGTACAGCTTCCCAGTGTAGAATGGTAAAAGGATGTAATGTAGACCCTAAATGGTGGCATATAGACCCTAAATGCCTCTCAAAGGCTCTTATGCAAGTTGGTCCTCAGCCTGTAACACTATCAAGAGGTGGTAGAACTTATAAGAACTGGGGCCTAGAGACTAGAGAGATGGCTCAGTGGTTAAGAGCACTGATTATTCTTCCAGAGGACCCAGGTTCAATTCCTAGCACCCACAAGGTGACCAATAACCATCTGTGATGCCAGTTCCATGGGATTCAAAGCCCTTTCCTGGCCTCTTTGGGCATCAGGCATGCACATGGTGCATAGAGATACATACAAGCAAAATACCCATACACATAAAATAACTTTTCTTAAAGTGGGGCCTACTGGGAGGAAGTTAGCCATTGCAGGTGGGTTCAAAGGCACTGCTGGAACTCCAGACTCTTCCTCTCTATTCTTCCCAGCCACCAGGACCTTTACTCTACTGTGTACTCCTCCCATGATGCTCTGCCTCAACACAGACTCAAAGCAACAGAACCAAGCAGTACCTAACCTCTGATACCAGGAGTTCCAATAAACCTTCCCTTCCTTTAAAGTTGTCTGCCTCTGGCATCTTGTCATAGTGACAGAAGGCTAACCGATGCAGGCATTTGAGTAGACAGGGTGTGGCCTTCAGGACAAATATGATTGTGAGTGCTTTCCCTCATAGATGGCATCTGTGAGATCCCAGATGTGCTTCTTCTACTTCTCTACTCTGTGAGGGGAAAGTCTTCTTGGAAGAGCTGAGAGAAACTCCCATCCTCTGGAATGGCTCTACGTCCCTGGGACTAGGAAGAGGTTAAAAAAATGAGTGTGGGGGGTATGGTGGGAGATGGCAAAGAGAAAGGGAGAAAATAGAAGGTGCCTAGGACCAGAAGCCCCTGGGGATGGGTTTCCACAAGAAAGTTCATGCTCTGTAGCACTTTCCAGACCCACACACACATTAGTGATCCTCCATCTCTTCTTCCTAGAATCTGGACTTGCCTTTTTACCTTCCCAGATGTTGCAATCCTAAAGACAAAATTATATATTTGTATATGTAGATGGAAGTTTCTGTCCCATCAGGAACTCCCAAATACCTGGCAGCTGCTTCCCAAATTGCCACACAGAGGCTTATAATAATTATAAATTCTCAGGCAGTAGCTCAGGCTTATTACTAACTAGCTCTTACACTTAAATTAACCTGTAATTCTTATTTATGTTTAGCCACGTGGCTTGGTACCTTTTCTCAATATAACATACTCATTTTGCTTCCTCTGCATCTGGCTGGTGACTCCTGACTCTGCCCTTCTTCCTCCCAGAACTCTCTCTGGGTCAGGCTGTCTCACCCAATCTCTTCTTGTCAGCTATTGGACAATCAGCTTTTTATTAACAATAAGAGCAATGCACATTTACAATGTAAAAAGATTGTTCTCCAGCATGTATATCCATACAATGAAACGATAGTCACACAAATACCAATAGTTGTGATCAATGAGTGAAGGTTTTAGTCATTTTTTTTTAAAAATTTTTCTTCCTCCAGATTTTTAGTTTTATTTATAAAAAATGAACTGAAATTCCTTTTTAATTAACAATGGGATTTTTTTCATTTAGTAAATTATAAAAGGCCACCATGCACATCTACTACATTTGAATATGATTGCTACCTAAAAGATGCTTGGAGGTCTCAACATGACTCTGGTCAACACTGTATCCTTGACTCCACAGGCAATTTGAGAAGAGATAGAAGAAACCAAGATACATACCCAGTTTGGGGTGTGGAGGGCTAGCTACTAATCAAATTCTTTCTGGAAAGTTCCAACAACAGGCTCACATTCCTCTTGTCTCTGTAGGGTTCAAGGAAATGCTGAAGGAAGACCCTAGACTCAAATAGTATATAAGAGCATAGAGTGATTATTAGCATTCCAGCATGCATGCAGGGTTCTATAACCCCAAGAGGAACATGCAGGCACCCTTTAAGGGGAATTTCAGAAACAGGTCATCTCAAATATGATTGGTTAACAAGAAGATTGGTTAACATTAGTACATTTTTAGTTGGCTGAGGTTTTTATCTTTGGACATACTTGGGTAAGTTTCAAGGGGGTTGTAGGAACTGTCCTTGAGACATTGTGGGGCTGACTCAGGCCTTGTTCATGTTCTCTCCCTCATCCCTGATGTAATTTGTTGATAAATGGCCCTTTGTTGGGAGAGACATCTGTTCGCCTCTCTCAGAGAACTGCAACCTAAATTCAGTTGTAAAAGTGGGAAAGTTTAAACCCTTCATCTCGGTGCAGTATCATCTTGGACTTTTCTAAGCATTGGATTGCAGCCACTTTGGGCAAAGGAAGCTATTTACAGGTGATTATAATTACCTGCAAACCTGGGTTGAGAAGCTCATGAAGCAAATATGGAGATTTAGTGACTCTGTTTTTATGTTTTTAAGTGTGGCTCAGTGATACTCCAGGACATGCTTAACATTCACAAAGCCCTGGGTTTAATTCCCAGCACTATAAAAAACAAAACAACAACAACAAAATCTCCACAAATGGACAACAAAAATGCAGGTGGGGGCCAAGGGAAAACAGTGAAATCATGGCCATTTGACTTTGTGAGGTGCCAGGAAGAGGACAGAATCAAAATGTTCCTAAATGACTTAGAGGAATACAATTTAATATTTGCCTGGGAGAGATGAGGTGACCTTGGTTTCTGTCTTAGTGATTTTTCTCATTGCTGTGGCCAGGTAACTAAGAAGAAACAAATTAAGGGAAGAGGGGTTTATTCTGGCTTACAGTTCAAGGAGATCATTCCATAACGACAGGGCAGGCACAACAGTAGGCACAGAAGACTGGCTAGTCATGATACGTCCATACTCAGGGAAACTGGAGGCTGTATGGAAGCCTTCTGGCCCCCAGTGACCTACTTCCTCCAGCTCCACCTCCCCTGGATTCAACAACCTTCCCAAACAAGGAACAAGTGTCCAAACACATGAGATTGTGGGAGACCCTTCACACTCAAACCACAACAGCTTCCTCCTTTGGTGGCCTTTTTGCTATCGACACATGATTATCTGATAGGCTTGGGTCGTGTGATCGTTCTCATCAACGCAAAGAAGTAGACCCCATGAATTTCCCCAGCCTAGGATTACACAGACTTTATATTTTCCTTTATTCCCAGAATAAAATGGCAACTGATGATCAATATAATTCTCCATCTTGACATCCCATGAGTGTGGACATTTTTAATAGTTTCTACATAGTATTTTTCATCCACAGTGTCCCATGTTTTCCCATGGGTCAGGGTTAGATCACAGAAAGAGCCACTCACTAGGGGAAATGTGGGGACAGAGATCTTCCACCAGGTGCTGTGTGGAGAAATACTTCCTTCCCTGAGCCATGTTATCCAGCAAAGAAGCCACTGCTCATGAGTAGTTCATAAATTTTAATTCATTCAAATTAGTTATGGAGGTCTCTGGAGAACACAGGAATTCAGCCCCAAGTAGACACTCCTAGCTTGCTTCTTTCTGGAGTGTTCTAGAACAGTAACAAACAGTATCAACCAGGGCCGTTGAAATGGCTCAGTGGTGAAAGTGACATGAGACCAAGCATGATAAATCCAAGTTGGACCCCAGGATCCACATGATGGAAGGAGAGAAGCAGCTCTCGCAAGTTGTTTTCTGACCCCCACATGTGCCTGCATATATAAAGTGAGTAAATGAGTAAATAAATAGATATCAGTGCAATCAAAGTTGCTTAAGTGCCAATCTCTAGAACATGGGAATGGTTTCCTGTCTTTAAAACAGCCTGGTGTGTGTGTGTGTGTGTGTGTGTCTGTGTGTGCAGAAAGATGTTTAGAATGTTCCACACCCAGTGAATCATAGTGGTTATTTTTGCAAGTAGGACAACACAGCCATGGAGCCGCAGAGTAATGAAGGGCAGATAATCAGGGACTTTCACCTTTCCTATATTCACTTCTGGACAGTTAAACATTTTCTTCTGGATTCTCTCTCTCTCTCTCTCTCTCTCTCTCTCTCTAGTGCAGGTGCAGGTGCAGGTGTAGGTGCCCATGGAGGCCAAAAATGTCAGATCCCCATGGGGCTGGAGTTTTAAGAAATTGTGAGCTGACTCATGTGGGTGCTGGGAACTGAACTTGAATCTTCTGAAAGAGCAATGCACATTCTTAACGGCTGGGCCATTTCTCCAGCCCAAATGTTTTCATTTTTAAAGTGAGAAAACTAATACAAAGAAACTTTAAACGAACAAGCATACAACCACACTGCGCTAAAATCCTGGCCAATCTCATTCTTTTCCTCTGAGCCCCCAGACTGGGGAATAAGGAACACATGTTTGGGGAGAAGCCTAGCCTGCCTCACCTGCCCTGTCTGTGCTGAGCCCCACCGCAAGAGCTGGCATGGCATCCACTGCCCACAGGGCTTGCCTCACGCTGTTGGCAGCTGCCTTGACATTCTAAAATCGCCACATGGCTGGCCTTGAACTTGCCCCACCCTTACCCTCAAAGCTGCAGGGTAGAGATCTGAGTCCTGTGCTTAGTGTGGCAGGCAATCTTCCCTGCATTCAAGGACCAACTCTGTCTTCCTTAGGAGTCAGAATCACAGAGATGCTTAGATGGCTTTGTATAACTGTGGGCAAGTACACACTGAAACCGTCCAGACTGGGATCCAGGTGATGGGGCTCTGGCTTTTCTACATATTGTCACTTAATCTCGACTGAGTGGCTTGGCCACTTGTGTTCTTCATCTGCTGTAGGACTTAAATGCAACCGGATGTAACATCATTTTAATAGCATCTGTCACATGGTGAGAGTTAGGCATTTCTCTCTCCACATATCTAAAGTTACAAGGCCTTCCTGGGGCCAGAGGATCAGCCAAATGAGGGGGTTAAAATAACTGACTGGAAAATTGGATCTGATGCCTCCACGTGGCACCAGTTAACCAGGACACTAGTTAAGACTTGGTGGTGGTCATTCTCTCCTGTTTCCTAAGTGAATAGTTACTTTATTTTGTTTGCTTAGCAAATCTGGATATGTCAATATGTCACACTTGCACAAAGTAGCTTCAGCTCCACTTCAGTGCCCCCAAAACAATGAATTACAACCAGCATGCAATCTCTAAGCTAATTTTCAGTTAGCATTCAAAGTAAGGCTGTGTTGTTGATTTCATTTTATATACATCTAATTATATTTGCCTCCTCCTCCTTCTTCTTCTTGCTGGCTCCCCAAACAGTCCTTCTTTCTGCTTTCACGTCACAGGTGTCCCATTGTCCTTGTCTTAGGGTTTCTAGTGCTACAACGAAACACCATGACCAAAAAGCAAGTCCAGGAAGAAAGCGTTTATTCAGCTTACACTTCCACATGGATGTTCATCATCAAAGGAAGTCAGGACAGGAACTCAAGCAGGGCAGGAACCTGAAGGTAGGAGCTGATGCAGAGACCATGGAAGGGTGCTGCTTACTGGCTTGCTTCCCATGGCTTACTCAGCCTGCTTTCTTATAGATCCCAGGACCATCAGCCCAGGGGTGGCACCACCCACCATGAGCTGGGCCCTCCCCCATCAATCACTAATTGAGAAAATGCCTTCCAGCTGGATCTCATGGAGGCATTCCTCAACTGAGGCTCCTTCCTCTCAGATGACTCTAGGTTGTGTCAAGTTGACACACAAGACCAGCCAGTGCAGTCCCTCCTTTTAGACCTCTTCCTCCTCTCCCATAGTTGCCTTTGTACATATTCATGTCGTAGATCTCTCATATCACATGTTATAGTCATATACTATATGAACATAGATCACATCCAAGAGGAAACATCTGTCACTTTGAGTCTGGCTTATTTCATCTAACATAGTCTTCTCCACTTCCATACATTTCCTGTAAATATCATATTGGCATTCTTTACACTTGAATACAATTCTGTTGTGCATATGTAGTACCATACTTTCTCTAGCTGTTTGCCTGGTGGTGGACCTCTAAGCTATCTTGGCTACTGTGAATAGTGCAGAATGAACAAAGATGTGTAAGCATCTCAGTGGCATGCTGACTTAGGGTCCTTTGGGGATACATCTAAGACCGTATAGCCAGACCATGTGGTAGTTTATGTTTTTTTGAGGAACCATCACACTGATTTCCCCCATCGGAAGCATCAATTTAAATCCCCATCAGCAATGAATAAGGCTTCTTCTTTGCTGGCAGTGGTTGGCATTTGTTTTCTTGATTCCTCTCCATTGCCGACCCATCCAGAGGACCACTGTCTCCTGAAAGCCCTTAGCTGGATTTGAGACTCCAAGTCACGGCACCAATGTTGGTTTTAAATAATAACAAGTGGCGCTGTTAGCATGTGGAAAGGTCATGAGGCACAACAAAACCCAGTGTCAGAGCTTTATTAGGAGGGGGCGGGGACAGAAGAGAGTGACCAGGCCTGGGAAGAGGCATATGCAGAGAAGGAGTCTGTGTCCAGCTTTTAAGGATTCCCCTGTACATGGGCAGGTGGGCCTACGGAGCTTTGCCACACATGCGCTGATGATGTGATCACGCTGCATGCATTTGCGAAATCACACAGTGCACTGATGATGTAAGACGTAAGACCCACATGCATGGCACTGAACTGTGCAATATGCGGTCATATAGCTGGAGTGGCAGAATCCCAACATTCCAGACTTTTTGCTTATTATAAAAAAGTGGGTGAACAGGAGTAGGGGCGTCGTTTCTCCTGAAAAACTGCTTCCAGCTGACTTGGTGGGCATCTCTTTCCCCTGGAGAGGACTGGATCCCATTGGATTGGGGCTGCTGCTTCCCTTCCACCCACCAGGGGACCTCAGGGCTGGAGCTGTGTTCCGCACCGTTCTTCCCAACTGGATACAGTCATGGTCCCCACAGTGTGCAGGTGTCCTGTCACTCACTACCTTTGTGAATTTTTGAAGCCCTGCCTCTCTTTTTTTCCTTGACACCATCTTTATCTTCTTGTTCAGCCTCTTCTCAGGGTCACACAGAGGCAGACCCTAGTTGGCCTTCTTGCTGGAAAGTCCCCCTGGGTATTTTCATACTCTTTTAGCAATTATGTTCATCAGTTTTGTCCATCAAATTCGTTTCTAAAAAAATGGCTTTCAGACATGGAGAAATTTCTCCAGGTTCTATGACAGCCGCAGCCTCCTCCAAGCTTTAACTGCCCCTATCACAGGAACTCACCCTGTTCTCACATACAGTATCCTATGCTGGTCTCATGAAAGCTGTCCTTTACCACTTCCCAACTGCCTTTTAGTTGCCTGACTTCAAATGGAAGCAAATTTCAAAGAGATCATAAATGAGCTAATAGGATTTGCCTTTAAAATTAGAATTGGTGAGCTGGCCCAGGGAGTACACCTGCCACCAAGCCTAATGATCTGAGTTTGAGCCTCAGAACCCACATGGCAGAAGGAAAGAACCTTCTTCTACAAATCGTCCTCTGATCTCCATGCATGTGCCCTGGCATAAATGTGCAAGTGTACATGCGTGCACACACACACACACACACACACACACACACACACACTTAAAATCTCTAATTCCTATGGCTAGGCAATTCCACCCTCATAAATGAAAGCAATGGGTGGAAAAATTCATAAAGCATTGCCTGCATTAGCAATAGTTTTAGAAATCATTTAAATGTCAAGTGATAGCAAATATGCTGAATAATTTACAGCATTTGCCTATTATGAAATTTTCATATTGGAACATTTTTTAAAATGTGAAGGAGAAATGTACATAATTGCATATGTGAGCCAACGAGAAATGTACATACTTACAGGGAAGGACAGCCAACGGTGCATTAAGATAAAAAAAACAACAAAACACAGACCCTGCTCCCCATAGTGCATTAGCTCTCTACTGCTGTGTAGCAATCCCCCAGCACTCACATGCCTTAGAGCGGCAATCACTCACTGGTCCACAGTTTTGCATGCCGTGTGAATTGAACTCATCTTTGAGGTTTTTGTCTCTGCTCAGTGTGGTTGGCTGAGCTCACTTACATGTTTCTGAGCAGTGACAATGGGGACATCGGTCTCCCCCGTCCTTGGCCACTTCCTGGGATCCTTCCGGCAACCAGGACCTACAACTTCTCACCTTCGGCTCCCAGGCCTCACTGCCTCCTTTATCTCTGCGCCTATGGTTTCTATTCCGTCCACCCTGAGAACTCTCAGCTGCCTCTCCCCCTCCCCCTCCCTCCGTCCCTCCGTCCCTCCCTCCCTCCATTTCTCTCTCTGTGTATGTTATTGGAACCTAATGGATTAAGTACAATCACTTCTTTTTGCTTTTGGGGGCCTTTTTACACCGTTATCTGAGGCTTCTCACTAAAAGCATTTTGCTTTATGTGTGAGCTTGCACGCACACACACAAACTCACTCTGCTTCGATCTGCCAAGCACTATCATCTTGATTGCTGAAATTACGGGTGTGTGCCAGCATGCCCAACATCAGTTCTGTAATTTCTAAAACAAAACAATAATCTCTCAATATGAAGAGACATTTGTACAGCTCATGCTGAACACAAGTCGGGAAGGAGGCTGGCCCATACTGAGAGTCATTTGAGGGATTCTGGCATGCCTGTCCTAGTCATGACTGCACGGCATGCCCGGAGCCCATGCTCAGTCATGCTTTCCCAAGGTGGACACTCAGAGAAAGGATAGTGTGGATGTTAAAAAAAAACAAAAAAAAAAAAACAGTGAGATTTCAGTATTCATTCTCCAAAAGTACCCACTCCCCCCCCCCCAAAAAAAAAAAAGACACACAGGTTCTGGTTCTGAAATACAATTAGGACATGCAGCTGGAGCTGGTTTGGAACACTGAGAACCTGTTTGAACAAACAAACACAAAATGGGACCCAGCTGCCTGAACCAGTTTAGAAAACATCTAAAATGAAGTTCCCCTACATTTTCCAATCGTTTTCCAGTGCAAACGTGATTTTCCGTTCTGATCAATTAATGAACGCAGTTGACCAGGGCTTCTTAAATTCAAACTTCAAAGGCTCTGGGCAGTAAAAATAGAGATAATTGTCAGTATGGTTGCTTGGTTTTTGTTGTTGTTATATATTGTTGCTTTCCAAAGTCTGATATAACACTAGGAATTTCCTCTTTTAAGACATCCGCGGCGCCCCACACACTGTTCCTTTCATTGGGGATGTTTATTATTGCCGCTTTTACTGCGTTTAGGAAAAGACAATCTTGTTGCCAGGGTTGGAGACAAAAGCGTGGAAGCTGTAGCCCCTGCCTGACGGAGCCAGGGTTGAGTCTCTTCGTGACTGTCCAGGGACATGCCAGAGTTAGTCTTGCAGCCTTGCACAGAGCCCAGAAGAGGTGACTTCGCTTCAAAGAGAAATGCCTTTAACTTAAAGAAGGCAAAACACATAAACGAGCAAATGTCGGGACAATGACATCACCCTGACCCCTAGCACCATGCACAGACCTGCTCAAGCTGTCTGTGATTTGAAATTTAATGGGAAAATTTGAAGTTAGCCCTTGCTTCTCTTCTCATCTAAAGTTTAGGCTACTACAGACAGAACTGTTTTTTCTTAATGCAATAACTCGATTTATTTTATCTGCCCCCTCTGCTTTTAGACCAGTCTCTGCACCCGAATCCTATCCAGGAGGGAATCAAATGAGACCCTCTTAGTGCAGAAATAATGGACAAGGCTGTTCGGCCAGAAGCTGCAACAGGAACTCCTCAGGAAGAGACTGTGGGTTCTGCAAGCAATTGAGAAAAGCAGAAGGGAGAGATGGGAGCATCATGCTTGTTCTCTCCCTCAGCTTAAGACTCTCTGAGATTCTCAGAAACGACCCAGTCCTTCCAAACCTTCTCTCCTTCAGTGGCAAGAATGAAATAAGTTTTGAGAGCAAAGTACCATGAAACTATTGGAATGATTACCAAGAAAAGAACAAAACCCCAGCCACAGAGACAGGATGCGTGGCTCTTCTTTTGACGGAGTTGACTTATGGTAAAACTGTCTAATGAAATTCCTCAGGGAGTTTGCCTAAGTCTCCTTGAAAAATCTAGAATGTCGAAAATACTAGTTTTTGTTTTTCAGATGTGGCAAACCCTGACTTACATCTCTGTGACCCCGGTGTCAGATTCATTTTACAAACATGTTATACACAGGTACATCCAAAGTTGATTATGAAAGAAATACTTTAAGCAGGGTGTGGCGATGTAGACCTGCCATGCCAGCACTTGGTTGGCTGAGGCGGGGAAACACCAGTTTGAGGGCAGCTTGGACTACATAGTGAGTTTCAGTCAGAGCTACACGATGAAACCCTGACTCAATTTAAAAAAAAAAAAAGAAAAGAAAAAAGAAAGGAAGGAAGGGAGGAGGGAGGAAGAAGCAATTTAAAGTACAGTATCAATTCCTGAAACTTCAAGAGAGAGTCTGGTGGGAACCACATAATGAGCCGACCCCTGGTGTGACCTTAAGTGATACACTGACTTTGTGGGGAGCCAAACGGATAGTGATTCATGAACCATGAGACCCGCAAGAGTCTGACTAAGGCACCCATCGAAGAGTGACAGGGAAAAAATGGAAGCTAGGAAACAGAGACTTGCCTCAGCTGGCCTGGCATCCCTGTGTACGTGTGGCCTGCCTAAAGCAGGGAGCTTAGAGGCTGCATGAGCGGCTGCAGGGGTCGTGGTGCATTCAGGAGGCACAGGCAGGCAGATCTCTGTGAGTTCGAGGCTAGCCTGGTGTACAAAGCAAGGTCCAGGGCTGTTACACAAAGAAACCATGTCTCAAAAAGAAAAAAAGAAAAGAGGAGAGGAGAGGAGGGGAGTAGAGGTTACCCAGGTACCCTTCAGTGCCCGCCAAGCCTCAGCATAAGGATATGAGAGGCAGAAGGAGGGAGACCTTTCCTTTTCCAATACAGTTCCCTAGCCCCAGAAATGCAGCCCAGGGAAAGGGCTACTGTCCTGACCTCACCAGCCAGGTTACCCATTACTGCTCCCATCCCAGGAACAGCCCAGGAGGCTGGGGAAAGCCACGGAACGGTTCCATACGATGTTCACAGTTCTTCCCCAGTAGACAGGAAGTCTATTCCAAATATAGACAGGAAATTGTTTCCTGGTTCTGCCTCAATGCAAATAAATGCAATCCCTGTGTGAATAAATTATCTAGTCAGCATCCAACGTTGTCTAACACATGCTAACCAGGATTCAAGAGGCGAGTAAGAAGGGGTGTGGCTGGGGGTGGTGAGTCACCACGGTTTCGCAAATTCATATAAAACAGAAAACAGATGAACTCCCATTTTAGAGTTTAGTTATGAGCATTTTAGGTGAATATGTTGGTTATTAGGATTTGGAACACACGCACCCTCTTAAACTGATGTTCTAAAGTTAAATGGTGTTTTGTTTCCCAAAGCTGGTCACCAAAAATTTTTATGCTAGTACAATATTCTCTTCTCCATTGTCTTCATGAGGAATGAATTACAAAATCTAACATGGGAAGTGGACGTGCGTGAGATTGGCAGTCCTGGAGCTCACCAGAACCCTTCCCTGGGCTAGGAAAGAACTGGGACAGGAGAGGGAATGTGTGCTTGGGGGATGGGGTGCTTGCAGATTCCAAGTCCACAGTTGCTTGCCAGCTCTCTGGTCTGCCTGGGAAGTCTGCATCGGCATCTGAGTGAGAACATTAAGCTCCTCTCTGAAGATATTTAAGACACTCAGGCTGGCAAGATAGCTTAGCGGAAAAAAGATGCTTGTCCTTCAAGCCCTGTAAGTTCAATCCCTGGAGCTCACAGAGAACCAACTGTGAAAAAGAATTTTCTAAACGCCACAATCAGGCTACTCACTCCAATCGTAATAACAATAATAATCATTTTTAAATTAAAAAATACTGTCAAATTCCTTAAATGTCCTAAATTCAAAGGAAATACTATTTTTCTTATTCAGTGGCTCTTGTCTATATTAAAATTTCAGGACTTGCTATGTGCCTGGACACAATAGACCCTCCTCCTGCCTTCGTAAATGAAACCTAGCTGTGCTGGAAACATGGATATGGGAAGGTAAACTATAAATCAAGTATTAAGCAAATAGATGCAGGATATACACAGATCGTGAGATTGCTCAGTCAGAAAAGTGCTTGCCAGGCGGGCATGAGGACCTGAGCTCAATCACCAGGATCCCCACAAAAACTCTGAGCATGGCGGTCCACTCCTGTTAATGCCAGCACAGGGAAGCTGAAAATGGGTAGATCTCGGGACTCCTTGGCCAGCCAGTCTAGACTAATGGGTGAGTCCCAGGCCAGTGAGATGTTCTATCTCACAAACGAACAAATAAAAATCAAGGTGGATAGCACCCAAGGAACAACACCTGAGAGTGACCCCTGGTCTCTATAACCATGAACCACACATGTATGCGTACCTGGGCACACATGCAAAGGATACACACACCCAAATCATGTTAAATATTATGGAGGAAATGACAGCAGGGATGGAGTAGGGCACAAATGTCCCTGGGCTCTAAGGAAATTTGAGCTGAGATCTGAAAGATGAGAGAGGAAGACAGGAATAGAGTTTGTATGTAAGTGGGGTAAGGTCAGAACCAACCATCCCTGGAAGAGCAAAAGGTGTGAGACAGGAGAGCTCAGGGCCTTCGAGGAACTGCTAGCAAGCTAATGTACACTCTGGTCATGGTGGAAAAGTGAGCCATCCCATCATGCCAAACCCCCGGGGCCAAGTGAAAGGTCACGTAACTTATCCAGAGGCCTATAGATAGCCTCGTGGCACATTCTGAATTATGTTTTAGAAAGTCTTGTCTTTTGGAATTGGGGGTGTAGACGCGGGAGTGGTCCAGGGGCAGACAGGGAAGCGAGAAGACCCCATCAGTAGACGATGAACAGAACTTCAGTGAGGTGGGCGGCAGCAGAGCCAGTTACAGGGTGGGAATAAGGCGGGGCCTGGAGAGAATGTACTTCCTGGATATGGTAATGAAAGTGGGAATCGGAGAATGGGGCTGAGTAAAGGTGGCTTCCAGGATAGAACACGAAGTGGATGGAAGAGCCAGGGCCTGAGATGGGAGTACAGGAAGGAGGTTTAAAAAAAAAGGCAAGAGTTGGCTTTGAGTGCAAGTTCAAGGTGGCTGTGAGACATGAGAAACTAATTGAAGTTGAACAAAAAGTGCCAGACTCTGGGGCAGAGACTCAAAGGCGGAAGTTGTTGGTGTAGAGACAGGATGGAAATCATGGGAGGAGCTCTGGACTCCACACTGCCTCCCCCATTTGTACTAAAAGTGGGTAAATCAAGATAGGTGAAAGACGTTCGTCTGTGGCCTTAAAAGAAGCCATTTTCCACTTCCTATCACAACTGGAACGTTTCTCGAGAGGGAAAACGTCCTTAGAGAAGGTTGGCTCAGGTTCCAACCTCATCTCGGCTAGAAGACAGAAATGGTTTCCCTGAAATTTTACATTTCCCCGCTTTAAGCCCCCTCCTCCCTCAACACGCACCAAATGTAAGATCCCCTCGTGTTTATCTGGGCATATCCCTTTGCTGAGGCATCAGGAACGCACCACTTCTGTGGTGGAGCTGTTGGCTTTCCTGTAACCATTAGGATTTGGGTTACATCTGGACATGCATGCAGAGTTGGAGCATGTCACTAGCTGGAAAGCCCTCCTCTAATGGAAAGGACAGTTCAAAGCCATGGTGTTTGAGCAGACTCAGGCCTCATGCGGTCAACGCCAAGCGTGAGTAATGCTGGCGTTCGAAAAGGGCACATTTGTAAGGCTAAATTAATATGTCCTGTTTCTCATCCACGGCTTCTCTCTGTTTCCACTTGAAAGCAGTCAGCTGCTTTGGTTACATGACCACGCAAAAAACTTGTTTTGGGGTGTGTGTGTGTGTGTGTGTGTGTGTGTGTGTGTGTGTGTGTGTGTTATCAATCCCAGAATGGACTCAGCTCTTGGAACCAAATCAGTCAGAACTTGTCAGGAAACTCAGAGAGGAATGAGAGAGAAATCCATTTACCTTACCTTTCTGGGAAAACCCCAGAAAGCTTCCGACAGTCTTCAAATTTATGGTCATTTTCTCCTGGCAGTGAAAAGCCGGGGTGTGGGGGGCAGATGAGGAACTTGAAAGCCTCCATGGTGACGTCAGCTCCTGCCCGATACGTTGGCTTTATCATTTTATCCAATAAGGTTGGACCATACCTGGATACCGCATCAAACTCTACGCCACTAGGAAAGAAGAGCACGATGCCATCTGAACTAAACGCCAGCCTCTTTCCAACCACCCCCTCAGTCACAGCAGTTCCGGTAAATCTGTCTCCAGTCTCCATGAGAACAAAAGACTGAGCAGCCTCGGGTTTAAAGGCTGATGGGTCTTCAGGAGAAAATGTCAAAGGCTCCATCTGCAGAATCCAAGGTGACAGAAGAAGCGATTGCCCTGATGTCTGAAGTCTCCTCTTTATGCAGACAGTTTGGATCCCGCAGGAAGACATTTTTTTGTCCCTTAATTAACCAATTTCTATTTCACCAGCAGCCAGTTGGCCTGGATAAGAGCCATGGCACAGAAGGGCTCACAACTGGAGGTAAAGACGAGGACACATATAGACAAGTAAAGAATTGACCTTAGGCTAGGAATGCATGTGCTGATTTTTCCTTCTCAAAATAGGAACTTAGTGTCAGCCATTCCATGGGCTACTTACTAAAAGAATCTGCTGGCAGATAGGTTCTCATAGGCAAAAGGACAAAGCAGCCATTAGCCATGGCTTTCTTGTTTATAAACAGAAGTCATAGCGGCCTGCAATGTCACCTGGGAATAAGGACAGGGTACCTAGGTTATTATGTGTCCTGTTGTTTACTGCTCTAATGGGCGGTGGGACCTGGGAGACTGGGGCCAATGAAAGAGGCCGACTAAAGTCTCATGTGATTGCCAACTTTATTTAGAGCATCAGACATTTATACTCTGAGGGTTAAGAGGAGTCACATGAGTAAAGTGTCCAATTACAGGGACAAGTCAAGATTGTACACAAGCTGCATGTGGCAAAAATACGTTTTTCCATAGAGGTGTATAAACAAATAACAATATCCAGCTGTAATGAACAATCTGAAGTAAACTCACTCTTCTCTGCTACACCTGGGAGGAGCATAAAAGCATCTCAAGAACAATTGTGTGTTTTGAATTAACTGGGGTCACAAGACTCTTGTCTTGTTTCCTTGGAACTATTGCATAAGCCCTCAGAATTCTCCTCTCACAGCTCCATTCTTGGTCTGTATCTGACACGTAAGCCTAGAGCCACCTTGAATCACTAAAAAGGTTTCTCTCTGGAACTCTTTTCCCAAAGCATTTACTGAAGCAAAAGTTTTACCCATCAAAGCTGTCAGCAGCTCACAGAAGAGCTCAAGTCAACTGATAGGAAGAGCCAGATTTGGAATAGCACACTCCTAGACATGCCATGTTTTGGTGTTTAACTGGGTATGTTGGTTAGAGTTTTTTGGCTCTAGACTCAAGCTAGAGAGTCATTTGGAAAGAGGAAGGTTCAACTGAGAAAAATGTCTCCATCAGATTGGACTGTTGGCAAGTCTATGGAACATGTTATGGATTAACGATCACACAAAAGGGCACAGGCCACTGTGGCGCCCCTCTGGGAAGGTGGTCCTGCACTGTATTTTTAAAAAGCAAGCCATTAGAGATCAAGCCAATCAGCATTATTCCTCTATGGCTTCTGCTTCAGCTCCTGCCTTGAGTTATGCTGCCTTAGCATCCTTCAATGGACTATGTCTCCAGACATGTGTAAGCCAAAGAAACTCTTCCCTCCCCAGGTTGCTTTTGGTGGTGTTCTTTATCACAGCAACAGGAAGCAAACTAAGATACTGGGTCACTGTATGGGAGTGACTTCATCTCTAACCCTGAGTTCCTTGCTCTGCATGATGGGAGTGGCCCTCTTAAGATTACGGTGAGGGCTGAATGAAATATTACATACAGGTCAGGTAATTTACTTAAGAATTGGCAGACAGTAAGCACTGGGTAAATGCCAGCCAAGAGGCTGCTCTCCTGGTAATCCTGCCAAAGAGAGAGTGGAAGAAATCCTTGTTTAACCAACTCTACGGTTTTAGGATTCAATGTTTTATCTCATGTTAGCTGTTAATTTGCTCATTCCACGGCTCTTACTTTGGCCAACATTCAGTTGTGAGCAATTCCGTGCGCACAGCATCTCTGAAAGTTTTGGCAGTTTGGTTGGGAAAAGTCAGACTCACTTGATGTTTCTGCTGCAGATTTTATCGCATGCCTCTTTGCATTCTTAAAAATAAGAAAATTCGGGCAGGCGTCTGAGGCTGCCCTGCCTGTTCAGGAACTAGGCCCAGCATGGTGATGTCCTAGAACTAAAGAAGACCCCGCGTTTGTTTCCTTATTGTCTTGCTCTCCCGGCTCCAGGCTCATTCTCTCATTGATTGCAGGAAAACAATATCCAGGCATTAGATGCCTGACTCAGCAGCCTCAAAGATGAACAAAAGCATCCTGGCTTGAGTCAAGAGCAGGAGGAAATTAAAGAGCATCTCAGCCTGTCCAAATCAGGACACAGATGTCACTAAGGCTAATAGTGCTACCCTGCAGGGGGGTCTCCCTGGGGAAACCCCCCCTCCAGGGTGCCTTCAGGCTTGGGGTCTATACTTCCCAAGGCCTGACATTTGAACAGTGAACCACCAAGAGTAGCAGGGTGAGTGGTCTTGGTATCTGGAAGACAGGGCTCAGGAATGAACAGTTTCTTCATCCACGTGGAAACTCATCCACAGTGCATGAGTATAAGGTAGCCTGTTCCTCCACCAGGTGAAATCACACTTGATTTAAAAAAAAAAAAAAAAAACTGTGCCCATATTCCCCCACATGCAATAACCACTGATGTAGAGTATAGATCAGTGGTTCTCAACCTTCCTGATGCTGCGACCTTTAACACAGGTCCTCATGTTGGGGTGACCCCAGTCATAAAAGTATTTCATTGCTACTTCACAACTGTAATTTTGCTACTGCTATGAATTGTAATGCAAGTATCTGATATGCAGGATATCTGTTATGCGACCCCCATGAAAGGGTCCTTTGACCCCTGAGGGGTCATGACCCACAGGTTGAGGTACACATGGAAGTCTTTGGGTAGGTATGACAGGACCACTGGAAAGGCCTCTTGGTGATGGGAAAAGGCCTTGGGTGTCTAGGGTTGGAATAAAATGGAGAGAAGAGCTACGCAGACCTGGCTTTTGACTCTGTGTGTCCTCCTCACATATATATTTAATATTTGATGATGATTGACATGTGTCAGAAACTATAAGGTCACACTGGCTCTTCCAAGTTAGATCTAGAATCCCAAGTTCATCTCCCCACTTGAACTCCCTCTAACATTAGTCAGAGCCCCGCTTCCACTCCCTTTCACATATTTATTATTCTTCCCTCCCAGCTGCTGTTGGGGCCTCTGTCCCCCTCCCCACACAGCCCCTCTCCTCACTTAGGGTCTCCAGCCTGCCTTGCCTCCCTGATCCACATCAGTACGTACCTTCCTTTTTTAAGAACTGGGGTTCACGTTTGTGTGTGCACAGACATCTCTTGGTTTAAGATGGTCCACTTACTATTTTTTTTTTTCAACTTTACTATCACGGGAAAGTGAGATGCTTTCAGTCAAATCCCTCTTTCCAGCACCATGCTCTACTCTGTTTTCACTTAAAGTACCATAACCAACAAATCCCAAGAGATAGTCAACACCTACTAGAAAGTAGACTCCGTATTCATAATGATAAGTTTATTAAGGTACACAATATTTTGGGAAACACAATACCACATTTCCTCTCTTTTTGTCTAAAATTTAAAAAAGCTTATAACTAATACAAGAAAAATTATGTTCAATAAGTATATACAATATATACAGCCAAATATTACATTAATGATGTCTAGTCCATTAACATTTGACAGATTCAGATAAAAACTCCCAACTGTAGGCTAACTGATGTGTTTCAGGTTTGTTGGAGGTAGGCTGGACTAAGGCTTAAGGTTCGGGGTGTTAAATATATTTTTGACTTGGAATAGTACTAACTTACAGTGAATTTTATAAGGTAAATGTATAAAGTGAGGACATGACCGCTCCGAGGTAAGCTTGAGGGGGAGGTTTTCATGGCACACATGAGGGAAAGAACAGCCAGAGGCGTCTGGAAGAGTCCAGAGGAGGGAAAGCAGTAAACTGAACATGGCCTGCAGACTGGACTGGGCCATGAGACAGCGGGGAGAGCAAGAGAGGAAGAAAAAGACACAACCGATAGCGAGGGGGCCAGGAGAGGGAGAAGAAAGGGGCACCAAGAGAGTGCGTGGCCGAAGTAGCAGTTATATGGGAGGCAGACACGGTGGTAGAGAAGTGTGACCCCTGGTGACCCCCATACACAAGAGTATTTCAGGAGCACAAATTAGACTCAATGGTTTTAACATACCTGACACTACTGAAATGACCAAGAAGATGAGACTAGATAGGTCAGGAGCCTAGGAGAAAATTGACTACTACTATTTCTCTAAAGGAAGACAGCAATAAAATGACTCCTATGTCCATAGATCAGCGATCCACTCAACCCTCATCAGAGAGGCTTCTTCTCACAGTAGATGGGAATTAACATAGATTAACGCAGAGTCCCACAACTGGTCAATGTGCAGAGAGTGAGAGATTTGGAGCACTCAGTCCTAAATGGAATGTCTTCATCAAACCTCAAGGCTCAGGGATCTTTAAAGAAGAGGAGGCAGAAGGCTTGGAAAAGCCAGAGGTGATGGACAAGTTCAAGGAAACCGTGTCTTCCAGACACAACAGGACTGATGCACATCTGAACTCAGAGACCGTGCCAGCATGCAGAGCCTGCACAGTTGGAGCTGTAAGAAGACCTGGCACTGAGAGGGAGAGGTGGACATAGAGTCCCACCCTAAACAAGAAGGTAATTGCAGTTGATACCTGCTGGCAAAGGAAAATTCTGTTTTCTCTAATGGAGTGTCACTGGCTATATCTAGCACATTCCAAGGCAGACCCCAAGTCCAGGAGTCCTTGGCCAACACTAAACAAACTCCATAGGTTTTCTTTTCTTTTTTTTTTTTTTTTGTGGGGTTTGTGTTTCATTTCGGCACTTTTTGTCTTACTGTGTTTTTATTTGTTTTGATTTTCATTTTTGTGTTTTTGTGTTTGTTCTGATAGAGGGAGAGAGAAAAAGAACATGAAGCTGGGTGGGTAGGGAGGTGGGAAGGAGCTATAGTTGGGGGAGGGGAAACATGTCAGAATATATTGTATGAAAAACAAATTTTAAATAAAAAAAGAGAAAATAAACAAATAAAAACTTCCCTGAGTCAAACAAAAGAGCCAATAGAGTGAAAAGATAAGACACAAAGGAGAGTAATGTGTACAAATCAAGCATGTGATAAATTACAAACTATATAAAGAACTCCTATAACTCAACAACACAAAGTGAACTGATCCCAATGAGCAACACACTTGAATGAACACTTCTGCACAGAAGATCTACGAATGACCGGGAAGCACATGAACTAATATGAATGTCACAAATTATTAGGAAAATCCATAGTGAAATGGCACCCCACGTCCCTCAGACTGAAAACAAACAAACAAACAAGCAAGCAATAAAAACCTAACAAGCGCTACAGAGGATGCAGAGAAATTAAACCCCACTGTTAAAATTAAACCTCACTGCTGATGGGAATGGACAATAGTGCAGCTACTATAGAAAACAGAACAGTTTATCAAAATATTAAAAAACCTACTAACCCTCTAGGTCAGTGGTTCTCAAGCTGTGGGTTATGACCCCTTTGGCAAACCTCTATCTCCAAAAATATTCACATTATGATTTGTAACAGTAGAAAATTACAGTTATGAAGTAGCAATGGAAATCATTTTATGGTTGAGAGTCACCACAACCTGAGGAAGTGTATTAAAAGGTCACAGCATTAGCGCTAGACGATTCCAAATCCAGTCAAGTTGACAATGTAAATTGACTATCACATGCATATCTATCCCAGATAATTGAAAGTAAGAACTCTAGCTGATGTTTGTGTATCTATGTACGTAACAGCATTGCTCACAACTGGCAGAACGGGACAGGAACCCATTCATTCACTGGGAGATGAATGGATAAGCAAAATGTAGGCTATCCTACGGGATACAATTCAGTCTTCGAAGGGAAGGAAATTCTGACACATGCTACATGATTGAAACTCAAGGACACCACATTAGGTAATATAAAGCCATTTACAGAAGGACACATGAGAGATGCTCCACTTCCATGAAGTACTAGCGAGGTCATCTCCACAGAGGCAGAAAGCAGAGTGACGGTTGCCAGAGTCGGCAGGGAATAGGGAACTAGTTTCTAAAAGGTCCAGAACTTCATGCATGGTAAAGAGATGAGAAGACAGTAGTCATGGTGTACAACAATGTGTGTGTGTGTGTGTGTGTGTGTGTGTGTGTGTGTGTGTGTGTGCATTTAGTAACGGTTGAGACGGGTTGGGGTTGGGATGCATCAGCATAATGTTTGCATACTGTTAGCTAAAAAGTTGGGTTCAGTTCCCATCTCTGCAAAACAAAAGGGATTAAGGTATCAAATTTTATGTTGTGTCTACTTTATCATAATTTAAAAATGTCAGCAAGCTCATGCTTTCTTCCCTTAAAAATATGAACTAATAATCTGAGGACAGAAATAACAAAAATAACTATGGAAGAAGTGGGGGAAAGGTCCTAGCCAAGTGTGGTGTGCACATTTGTGATCTCAGGACTTGGGAGGTGGAGGCAGGAGGGTCAGGAGTTCAAGGTCATCAGCAATTATTAGTTATAAGGTTGAGTCTATTCTGAACTATGTAAAATCCAGTCTCAAAAAGAGAAAGAGAGAAATGAAGGGGGGGGGGGTCGGTCCTAGAACTTGTTGAGAAATTTCCCACAGGACTGGTAAAGACATAAATTCTAGTACTTTGGTGTATGTTAAGGCTAAAAATACACAGAGAAGCAAGTCCTAGCTGGGCCTTTGTAATGTTCTCAACAGTTAGTAATATGAACTCTGCTAAATCACAAAGAGCTCTCAAGCCTGACAATGAGTCACATGAGGAGGTCACCCCCCCAAAAAAAGTGGGATCACCATTATACTGAAGATACAAAAACAAAGAGACACACACTAGGTAGTCAGTGCAGTCTGAGTGCACAGGTATGGGTGCTACAGAAATATTTCAGGTTTTCAGTTCTTAACAGGTAGCTGGTGAGCCAGAGGGTGGTATAAAGAGCATTTTAAAAATTACACACCCTGACAGGCTAGATCTCCATCAAACTGTATAGACATAGACCCAGCATGAGGCTGAATCTAAATTCAAGGTCCCAATGTGTGACAAGGGAAATGTCTGTCTAACATCTGGCCCTGGGACATAAGGAAGGGGGCAATGGAGCATGAAGAACCTTATGTCCTTCCTCTCTGAATGCCTGGCCAGGAGATAAACATGGGCACACACCTGTAATTTCAACACCTAGTAGGCAGATTCCTGGGCCTTGCAGGCCAGCCAGACCAGTGAGAAGCCCTGTGTAGTCAGAGGGTTTCTCTGGTCCCACCAAGCCCATGCAGTCTTGTGGCCCACTTATAAAATAATTATTAAGAAGCTTATATTAATGATAACTGCTTGGTCATTAGCTCAGGCTTATTACTGACTAGCTCTTACACTTAAATTAACCCATATTCTTATCTATGTTTAGCCACGTGGCTTGGTACCTTTTCTCAGTTCTGCCTTGTCATCTTGCTTCCTCTGTGTCTGGCTGGCGACTCCTGACTCAGCCTTCCTCTTCCCAGAATTCTCCTAGGCTGCTCACCCTGCCTATGCTTCCTGCCTCGCTACTGGCCGATCAGCATTTTATTTATCAACCAATCAGAGCAACTCATACTCACAGCATACAGAACGACATCCCACAGCAGCCCTGCCTCAAAAACACCACTCAAGGCTGACCTCTGGGTATCTCCACACATACACATGCACCTCTACATACAACCACACATGTACATACACATACCTTCACCTTTATTCATCCTTGGTACAAAGCACAGCTATGGTGTGCCAGGCAAATGACACTGGTACAAAACCAGTTCTTTCCCGTGGAGAAGCAGAGGGGGATAACACATGCCTGTCATTCCAAAATAAGACAGTATGAGCTCTGATAGAGAGGATCATGCATGTGCATGCATCCCTGCACCCCATGTGCACCCAGGGATCACACATACATATATACACACACACTTGCACAAAACAGCCATAGGAAATTATAAATGCTATGAATAAATCAGGGACATAAGGACTAAGGGCCAGAGACTGACAGGGGGTCAGGAGACAATGTGATTTTACTAGCACACCCAGGGAAGAAAGCCTCAGTCTGCCTTAGGTTTCACCAAGCCCTATCCAGACTCACTCAGGTCATTTACTGCCATATGCCTGGCTGTTGTTGGAACCTAGAGCTGTGAATTCGTCCATGAAATGACGGCAAATACAAACCAGACTTTGAATGGGGAACAGGCCCAGTAAAAAGTGAGAGAGACAACAAGAATTGAGGAAATAAGAAGTGAGCGCAGGCTTGAGGGTCTTCCTGATCATCCGTGTTGGGTATCAGATTTCTTTGAGCTTCCTGGCAACCACAGCAAAAGGAAAATATTTCCAGTGACATCAAGCTCGTTTTCAGAAAGGAAGGAATAAAGCCAGCCTTTTATAGATATCTGGCTTTCCTTCTCTGAACTTGGAGTAGAAATTGACTCTGTCAGGCTCATTAGGGAACTGGGAGAAACAATGCTGAACCTCCACACCGGACGTAGCCAAGAGTGTGATCATACTAACACCCCTCTAGAACACCTCTACTGAAGTATTAAAATAAGCACCAGAGATACAAAAACGATCCGCTCTTTCTCTGCTGTCCACAGAGACGAGGGCATGCTTCATCTAACCTCAGCCCCGTGGGCATTGTGACAAGACAAAGACAAAGCAGGCGGACCTGCAGCTCCCACTGACACCAGTTCTTAGAGAAAGGCTAACAGAATCACTGTTGCTCCAACATTTTCCTTGCCCAAATCTTTCTTTTTTAATCTGCCTATACATTAAAGGCAAAGGCTCCTCTGATGGGCCTCCTGTTACTACTAAAAGGCATCTTCTATAGCCCTTGAGTATTTAATGGAAGTAGGAAACACTTCCTTCCCATTCTGGAATAGCCCCATGGAAAAACACCAGAGTGTACGCCTGCTGATGTAGTTGGTTTGTTTTTGTTTTTTTCTTTTTTACTCTTAGCTCTTTGTGGGGTCCTGCCGCCCAGCTCCCAAATAAATCACCTGGAGGCTTATTCTTTCTTATGAATACCCCGCCCTAGCTTGGCTTGTTGCTAGCCAGTTTTTCTTAACTAATTATCCCATCCCTACCTTTTGCTTCTGGGCTTTTGCTTTTCTCTATTTCTGTATATCTTCTCTTCCCTTCTTACTCTGTAACTGGTTGTGTGGTGAGGTGGCTGGTTCCCAGCATCCTCCTCTTCTCCTCCCCCTTCTCTTTTTCTCCTTCCTCAATCTCTTCTTCCCAGATTTCTCCTCCTATTTATTCTCTCTGCCTGCCATCCCCACCTATCCTTTCTCCTGCCTCACTATTGGCCATTCAGCTCTTTATTAGACCATCAGATGTTTTAGACAGGCACAGTAACACAGCCTCACAGAGTTAAACAAATGCAACATAAAGCAATGCAGCACATCTTTGCATCATTAAACAAATGTTCCACAGAACAAACAATTGTAACACATCTTCAACTAATAGTCCACAACTTGCTGATACATTAATGCCCAAGACAAGCCCACATGACGGGAGAAATCACTAAATCTCCTCATTAACTCTTTGTACAAGAGAGCTCTGCCACACTGATAGGCTGGTGACCAGGGCCAGGAAATGTTGCTTGCCTTCTAGAACATTCCCAATTAGACAATGGTCTAATTGCCTAGTCTCCTAATAGTTCCCTTGCTAGCCAGATGGTGGCAGCGCACGCCTTTAATCCCAGCACTTGAGAGGCAGAAGCAGGCAGATCTCTGTGAGTTCAAGGCCAGCCTGGGCTACAGAGCGAGATCCAGGACAGGCTCCAAAGCTACACAGAGAAACTCTGTCTCAAAAAAACAAAACAAAACAAAACAAAACAAAACAAAACAAAACAAAACAAAACAAAACAAAACAAAACAAAACAGAGTTCCCTTGCTGAAAAGCGTCTCTCCTGGGCACTCTCAGTGTGTTACTGCCATCCTGTACCCGCAGAGGTACATTGTATGTGGGCTTCCAAATGTGCTTATGCCTGGGGGGTAGGGAACACAACAAGCAAGTCAGAATTAATCCAAAAGTCCGTCCTTCTGGTTTGCAGGGAAGCTGCCTGGCCAAACTCTTCCTGCCTGGATTATCTTTCGGGCCCTAGGACTTTACAGACACACTCGCCTCCTGTTGGCAAGAGTTGGGCAGCTGTATGAGAGCCAGGCCCAGGCATTGTCTGTCCCTCCCTCTCTGAACACTGAGAGGTTCCATGTGGCTTCCTCCGCCCTGCCACCACACCTCTTGTCCCTTTGACTCAATGCGCCCTCTGAGCCAACCTCGAAGAACTGGTTCTCTGGGTCTGAGCTTTCCAGAAGTGCCCAGAGCTCCCTCTAGCAGGCATCTCACAGGCTCTGCTTAGTCACTTAGAACTCTCGGCCTTTATGGTGTCCCATTAACCCACTCCATTGGAGAGACTCCCAAGTCACCTGACATGGAATCCAGCTCCATCCTGGAGTGAGGCAGCCATGAACATCTGAAAATTTGATACGAGAGTCCTAGCTAACACTAGACTATGCTTGGGTTTTTTGAAGACAGGATCTCATGTAGCTCAAGCTGACTATGAACTCCCTAACCAGCTGAGGACAACCTTGAACTCATTCTCCGGCCTCCACCTCCTGGTTTTTGTATGTACCAACATACCATGTTGATGTTGTGCAGGGGTGAAACCTGGAGTTTCATGCTTACTGGGCAAGCTCTCTACCTGCTGAGCTGGAGCCCCAGGCCAAATACTGGGCTTTAAAATAAGCTTCGTCACCCAAATTTGTTATCAGAGACCATAATCTAATGCTTCAGGTTATAACACATTGTTGTTGTTGTTGTTGTTTTTAGATTTATTTTTTTATTATGTACACAGTGTTCTGTCTGCACGCCAGAAGAGGGCACCAGATCACATTATAGATGGTTGTGAGCCACCATGTGGTTGCTGGGAATTGAACTCAGGACCTCTGGAAGAGCAGCCAGGGCTCTTAACCTCTGAGCCATCTCTCCAGCCGCCAGTATAACACATTGTTTTGAGATACACTTTCCGTATGTGTCTTTTATCACTAAAATAAGTGTAAAACGTAGTTCAACTAAGTTTTGCTTTTGCAGGTCAAGGTCACTGTTTTAGAGTACACTAAATGTCTCTCGCTGTGATTGTGTGTGTGCTCATGCACATGTATTTGTGTGCATGTTGTGTATGCATGTGTGTATGTGATGTGTGCACTTGTCTGTGCATGTGTGCGTGGAATTCTACTTTAGGTACCTTCCTCTGTCACTTGTCACTTACTTTTTTTGAGACAGAGTCTCTCACTGAACATGAAACTCACTGTTTCAGCTAGACTGGCTGACGGGCAAGCCCCCAAGGTCTGCCTGTCTCCGCTCTCCCCCAGGTGCTGGAGTTACAAGTATGTACTACCACATGGTGTTTTACGTGGGTTTGGGGGGTCCTCAAGCTTGCAAAGCCATGTCCCCATCCTCACATTTTGAAGATTAAAAATAAACGGTCCTCAACTGGTGCTGCACAGTTAGGAAACACAAAGTGCCCTGTGTGTAGCAAATGTTCTTGTTGCTGCTATAAAACACCACAACCAAAAGCAACTTATGGAAGAAAGGCCTTTTGGGGATTCTGGCTTCAGAGAGAGTCTCTAATGGTGGAAGAGGCGTGGCAGCGGATGGCTGAAGTAGAAGCTGAAAGGTCACATCTTCAGTCAGATGAAGGAAGAAGAGAGCAAACAGTGAAGCTATGAAGTCTCAAAGCTCGCCCCTTGTGACATACTTCCTCAAGCAAGACTCCAGGTCCCAAAGGCTCTACAGTCACCCCAAACAGTGCCACCAACAGAGGACCAAGAGTTCAAATGCATGAGCCTAAAGGTACATTTCTTATTCAAACCACCAGACAGAGAGGGATGAGGGAAAGGGGAAGGGACGTGGGAGAGAGATCTTGGATGGCCCGTTCTCTGGTGATGTCAAGCCTGTGACCCACAATCTATGGCTGTGTCTCGGCTGTAGTCTGATTGAGGAACTGGACCCCTTCCAGATTCTGTATCAGTTGCATTCTGTCCATTCTGGGTGACTGCTGACTACCTCATAAAGGTTTCTGGCTTTGCCATCCTGGTGTTTGGAGATAAGCTATTCCCAGCCATGTGTTGCAAGATGTTCAGCCACACCCTCAGCCACTACACTCCAGGCTCACTAGCATCTCCAAGGTTGTGATGAGCAATAATGCCTCCAGACAATGCCAGTGACTACTGAAGGACAAAGTCACACCACGTGAAGGAACGTCATCTTAGATACACAGAGGCAGAGAGAACAATCCTCCACAGAGGTGATAGTAGCAGCTCCCATGACAGGAAGGACCACATGGGAACTCCTCAAGTAGAGGAGCCTTCTCACAGCCAGGACGTCTTTTTCACCCCACACTCAGCAGGAAAGAGACAATGGGAGCTTCGGTCTCATACCCTCACCCCCAGCTTGCAGGCTTATGGACACACAGTGTTCCTCCAAAAGGCAGAAAGCCTTTCCATTTTTGCCATTCGGACAAGGAGTCTGCACACATACATAGTTATCCTTGTAGCATTCATTTGATTCCCCCAAAAGTGTTAAAGGGGAGCCATGCTAGATCTAAATTTAGGGTTGTAAGGGCTATGTGAGAAAGCCTCCAAGCTGGCACTGCCTATCACAAGGTGGCCAAGAGAATTCTTTGTCCCGAGCTCCACCATAGGCTTGAGCTTAAAATCATAACATCATCTCCAATGTTACACGTCAGATTTTTAATGTATATTTACAATCACTAATTTGTTCCGTATATACGTTAAAACACATATCATAAAAAACACATATCATATAAATCGGTTGATTGCAAAATTTCTTTTTTAATATTCCAAGAGCTCCAAAAAGTGGAAGTGGCCTGGGTCTGTCTTGACTTTGATGCCTGCCTTCATCAAAGAAGACACAAAGGCATGTGGAGAATGTGATCTCCATGGCCAGAAAGTCCTGAGCCGCTAAATTATTCTCCTCATGTTCCGGCTGGTGTTGAAAATTTTCATGAAAACTTTCCAGGTAGTATCTTGCCATTCGGGGTAATTCCTTAAATACTATATACAACAGCGGTGTGTATAAAGGTCTCCCAGACTCAGCTCAGGATGGCTACTCCTTATCTGAGAACTTCAGAACCAGAAGTACCAAGCTTGTGAAGGTTGAGAGCCAAGTCTAAACAAAAAATGCATTTAAGTTGTATGCATACTTTATAGGCATTGCCTGGAGGCAGTTTTATGGCATGTTTTTAACATGCTTCTCTTTTGACTGTGACCTATCACACAAGGGCAGGTATGGAATTTTCCTGGCTGCTGTGATGTAAACACATCCGCTGCTCCCTGCTTCCCCTGCCATGATGAACTGAAGTCTCTGAGTCCGTGAGCCTAAATAAATAAACCTTTTCTCCCTGTTAGCTGTTTCATCCCACTGAGGAATGTATGACTAAAACACCCATCAAGAGGTGAATGATGAGCTGGGGGTGGGCCACACATGCCTATAATTCAAATACCTGGGAGACTGAGGCAGAGGAGGTAGACTTCTAGGCCAGCCTGGATTACATAACAAGAGTCTATCTCAAAAACCCTCAAAGCAAAAGCACCCCCAAGATCAAACAAACAGCAAAAAGGAGGTGACAGGGGCTGAGGAGGTGGGTTAGTCAGTGAAGTCCTTGCTATGCAAATATGAGGACCAGAATTCAATGCCTAGAAGCCGTGTAAAAAATAGCCCATGTGATATTGTATGCTTAGTGGTGGGGAGGCCAAGTCTGAGGTACCCAACATGGTAGTGTGTGCTTAGTGGTGGGAAGGCAGGCTGATGGGTCCCCAAGGTTCATTTAGCCAGTCAGCCTAGCTGAACAGGGAATTTCCAAGCCAGTGAAAGACCCTGTCTCTGAAAACAAGATGATTGTCACATGAGAAACCATACCTAAGGTTGACCTTGGCCTCCCTGGCCCCTAGAAGTAAGTAAATAAATCATCTGAGCTATGCCCTTATAATACAACACTAGTATAAAAAAATGAGCAGTTGACACACAATAAGAATGAATCCCAAAATTATCATGTTAAAGGGCAGAAGCCACATGGAAATTCCACTTACATAAAATTGCAGAGGATATAAGCAGTCTATGGTTACAGAAAGCAGCTGGGCGGCTGCCTAGAGTATTGTTGGGGAACCAAGGAAAGATGACACAGAGACATGAGGGACCGAAGCATTATAATGGTACATTTAGATCCTTGGGTGTTGGGCCAAGGGCAGGGCATCATCATCTGGCTCACTTGAGAGAGTCCTCCATCTCTCTCTTCTGGGGCTGGATTCAGAGGTTGTGGGTAGTGGTTCTCACCACTGCCTGGATAGTGTTACCAAAGGCAAGCGTGAGAAACTCATAAAAAATTCATCAGCCTATTGGCGAAAGAGAGCTCGACTGTGGGGTCTGCTCCCTCTCTGAGGGGCACCGTTTATCTGCAAAGTCCCCTCTTGGGACTAGGAGCCCTTAGACACAAATACACTGGGCGTGTTTTCGTGGCGTTTAAAAAAAAAAAAATCCTCCTTCTTAGAGAGTAAGGGGGTGGACCCCACTTTCTCAGAATAGAGAAAGTGGCTGAGCAACTTGGATCCCCTCCAGCATATTCATGCCCCCAAACAAACTGTGCAGTATCTCCGGGTTCACTGGGGAAATAAAATGCACACCCATAAACACGTGCAGAGAGAGCGGTCGGCACTGAGCCCCCTCCCAGGCTCGGGTCTGCAGGTGCTCCAATTACAGCATTCAGGCTCCCAGTACCTTTTCACTCCGAACAACAGCCACAGCCCGGATGGAAGACTGCCCCGGAAGGGGAGCCGACCAGAGTGGGGAGAACAAAGCCTGCCCAAATGTCACTCGTGTGAGTCAAACCTGAAACCCAACTTCATTTTCCAAACCTCTTGTGATAACTGTCCAATGCATGGCTTTGTTGGAAATCAGTGAGTGGCCCTGAGGAAGCCAGACACCTTGCAAAATAGAGGCAGGTGTTTTTCCCACAGTGCAGTCTCCACGGCGGTTTTAACAGTTGACAACAGCTTCCCTCGTCCTGATGTGTTTTCCAGGGCGATGGTAACTGGTGGCTCTTTATTGCTAACATCACATCCAGGCTGGAAACAGAGCACCTGTGACCCTGTGTTTTGGTGAAGGGATGTGTGAGCTGCTGGGCTCAGCGATGCTTTGGCTGGCTGCTGGCTTCTGTGGGAGAGAGCAATGAGGCCCTGGACTCACTCTGCATCTTGGCTTTCCTCACTTGCCCCCACCGACTTCTCAGAGCCAGGCTCTGTCACTCACAGGGTGCCCCTTACTTCTGTAACCCAGCTAGCTTGCCTCACAGCCACAAAGGCACAGCAGAAGAAAGGCTTCCACTGCCACCTCTCTGGCTCTCCAGGTTGGGTTACTTTTCCAAACTCTGCGTGTTGGGGTAGCTTCCTTCCATTTTGACCATCTGCTTGTAGCCACGTAAATCCCGGAAGAAGTGCTTACAACAAGAAACTGTGACAAATGGATGTCATAAGCATGCATTCCTGCTATATCATCATGCCACTGTGCGGTGTCTTCAAGATCTAGTCAACCAGCACTTTTTTTTTTTTTTTTGGCTATTTAATATGTGCATATGCATATGGCTTTCAACTTGCTATCTTCCTGGCTCAGCCTCCAGAGTCCTAGAATTATAGGCATGTGCTATCAAACCTGGCTAACTTTCTGTCTTTGGTGTGTACTTGAGTGTGTGTGTGTGTGTGTGTGTGTGTGTGTGTGTGTGTGTGTGTGTATGAGAGAGAGAGAGAAATGTGCACTGTGTGTTCCTGTGCAGAGGCAGCAGGATATCACTTGTCCTGCTCCATTACCTTCCAACTTACCTTTTAAAAACACAGTCCACATTTACCAAGCTCCAGCAATCCCTACAGCCCCGAGGTTAGAGAAATTCATGCAACCAAACCCAGCTTTCTAAGTGGGTCCTGGGGATTTGAACCATGTCCTGTTCTTACGTAGCAGACTCTCTTACCCGCTGAGCCATCTCTTCAGCCCACACACGTTTGCTCGCTCCTCCGACTTGACCTCTCCACAGGGTTTGCAGTTATGAGATATGGCAGATAGGCTGACAGTAGAGGAAACAGCCCTTTCCCCACGCTAACGCCTCAGAGCAGTCAGTTCTTATTAGTGAGAAGGAAGGTAGATTCCTCTGGAAGCCTGAGGCCACACTTTCATCAAGTGATCACACAGAACGTTGTCTCCTGTGTGGTTCTGTTTCAAGAGACCTAATTCAGTACATATTGTTGATTCTTTAACATTAAGCTCATGTCCAACTCAGGCCCGAATGAGGCTTACCTAACACAAGTTATTTTTTTTTTCCTGCAGACCACGCATCCTTCTCGGGCTTAGGACACTAGACAGCTCTTCAGAGCTGTGCTTAAGGGCCACTGGAAACAGTGAAGGGACAAAAGGAGGGAATGACAGTACTTGACGACCGTGAAAAGGGCACTTGTTTGTGGTATGAGAGCCGCAACATAAAGGCCAACGTGGCGTTATTCAGCCTCAGCTGGGAACAAGTGCATCCGCCTCCACCGCCACCTCAAACTTTCCCTGTTCAGTGCGAGTCTACAAATGCACACGCAAGCACCAGTGGGCATTGACTTGCATTCTAGTGAAATTTTATCTCCTGAGGAGTCCACAAATGATCATTGGCGGCACCCCCGTTGTGCTCGTGCGATGTATCAGGAAGACGGATGATAGTTACTTGGATTTCCCTTGGAAAACAGGTGATTGTGTTTCGTTAAAGACACTACCAGTGTTGCCGTTACCCGTGATGAAGCGTCTCCTCTTCAGTGGCTGCTGTCAGACTACATGGTGGAAGCCCTCTGTCTTGCTTCCGTTGCTAGGTCTGCTTGAATGGAGTCCATTTGGGCTAAAGTCAGAAGGTCCAATAGTGGCCCAGACTGCATTGGCAACCAACTCTTGAACACAGCATGAATGTTCTCATCTGCAAAGGAGAAAGTCCATGTCTCAATACTCTCAAGACAGTCATCATGTCACAGCTTGGCATCTCCGAAACCGTGTGTTTCGTTTGGTTTGGTTTTATAATTGCTGGTGCACTGCAATTTAATTGGCAGTCTTCTGTTTTCTTTCTGGGTGGCACATAAAAGTCAGGGTGTATGTCCCGCCCATTGGCTTCTGCGAAGTAATGAAACAGAGTACTAGCAATGCCTCCGCATGGTGTCGTAAGGACAGAGCCACGCTGCACTGTACCTTCACGGGGTTGTGAAAAGGTAAACAACGTGTAGAAAGAGGTGCATGGTGCAAGCAGATCACTTTCTTTTTCTTCAACCTGTCTGAGGAACTTTGTGAAAGCTCTGCCATGATCTCTATGACGCTAATGAACCTCTTTCAAATAATGACTGTTACAAATGATCTTAGTGGATCCTAACATTTTTTGACATTGGAAAGAGATCACAAAAACAATTTGAAAAACTCAGTTTCTTGGAGCCAGGGCAATCCTGCCTACCACGTGTGACCACGAGGTTGCATGTGTCTGGACGACTGGGAGTCTCTCCTCTGCGTTCTAAGAGCCTGTCAGCGTGAACTGCTCTCTTCTCACGAGTGTGTTGCTCTGTGTGGGAGAGAAGCTCCCAGCATCTCCACTCTGAACAGACGCTCCAGTTACAGACTGGGAGCAGGTTTCCTTGGATATGGTGGTTTCTCGGTGGAAAGAGACAGAACTGCAAGAAATGTCAATAGAGTCTCGCCGTGCATGGGAAGGCCGAAGGCAGTGTTTGCTCTTAGACAGTAAAATATGGAGGGGTCCCTCTTTTCTCTCTTCTGGTACAGTTACTATCCAAATGGATAAAGGGAAGGGCACAAAAAAACTCACATTTGTCAAGCTGCCTCTCTGTGATGACCATTTTGTGTAACGGTTTTGGACACTCCTTAATATGGTTCTTACTATTTCTATTTAAAGTTGTAGACACTGGTACTTGAAGGTGAAATGACTTACCTAAAGCTCTCCTCGATCTAATTTCTAACAGGGCAGGATACGCCATTCCGTTTCCTGGCCCTCTGAGATGTTTACTGAGAACCACTACAAACCCAGCCGCTCTGTTTGGGCCATGTTTTCCTACCATGAGGGCATGGATAAACAGCTACATGCTCATTTTTTTTTGGAGACATTTAAACCACTTTCTCCCTAAACCAAGCAAAGACAGAGTCCCTCACCTCCCTCCCTTCTCCGTTCAAAAACCAGAAAAAGTGATAGATTACAGCCTCCGGGGGAGCCCTCCGTGACTTCCACTGTAAGTAGCAGCCTTGTTCTCAGCAGTCATTGCTTTTGGAATGAAGAACAACAAGAACACACAGCACTAGAACACAGAGCTGTTAGTTAACCTGCCCAAGGTCACCCAGGAATCAGCTACAAACCCAGCTGGCGTCAATGCTTCCCAGCCCCGCTTCTCCATCACGGGCAGAATACGCTCACACTGTGTTTGTGCACACTCAGTAAATATTTACATCTTTAAATATCTTCCCAGCTGCATTCAGGACAAGAAGTACTCTCATATAGACACACGTACATGTAAAACAGATGGAGAAAACGTAAACTTGAACTACGTAGCTACAGTCTCATCTATACTAAAACAGAGAAAGCTAAACCCCAACACAGGCAAAGCTTAGCACCAGTGTTTGGTCCTTTCAATCTTGTGGATGTTTTTTGATGTTTTGTACTAAGGAGGCTTTATGAATTGGGTAAATAGTGATCAAATCGTGTCCTTAGTTCTTAATTGACCATTACATAAAGTAAATGATACTTATAAGATATGAGTCTTAGTCCCCTTTGTGATAATGTTGTTATTAATATATCAGTACATAGTAGACTCCTAATAACAAGGGTAAGTTCATGTAGGATAGTTGACCAAAAGAACATCCATATAAATGGAAATTTATATTTTTTTTCAAAATGATATATCCTTTTAAGCTTTGTGGTGAAGTGAGTGGGGCTAAGTTAATATAAACTTAAGAAAGAGGGACTTTGCAGGCTCACCAACTCTGGGACATCAAGAGAGGTGGTTCTGGTTCCCACGCTGCAGCTGCTGTCCTTCCCCACATCTGGCCACTGCACTCTGGTCTGTTGTGTAGGGTTCTGGTGCCGTTCTTACCCATCCTCACCTCCTGAGACTGGGAAGACCTTAACTGCTTGTTCTCAAAAAATAGACGAATCTACCGCCCACTCCAGACACCCTGGGAAAGGGATTAGGCTGACTGAGTGAATGCGCTGCCCTCCGGGCTGATCTTCATGACAGGGCTGTGGGTCTCTGCAACTGAGTCTTGGGCCCAACTCTTCATACGCGGAAGGTGGTGAGTTGAGTGGTCAGTGCCGGCTCAAGACTGAGGTCACACTGGGATCGGGTGACAGCGAAGGAACAATCCAGCAGAGACAAGGCTAGACGAAGGATGAAATGCTGAGCTGAGCAGACAAACAAGTGTTAATTTACCTCAGCCTGCTCCACCGAGGGTGTGGTGGGAATGATTACAATAAAGAGCCTGCTGAGTTGTTGATAAGGAGTATCCTGATGCGTGTCTCTCTAATTCCTACTTTCCTCTGGGTAGAGCATTGCTACAGCAGACGTGGGTTACAGGACTTCATGCCCCAGTGACTCAATTTGCAATGGTTCCATGGAGTTGTTAATGCAGTATTAGTAACAAAGTGTATTGTTCACAGTTTCTGAACAGAGTTCTGGTGCTTTCCAAATACTAAGTTAGGAATTCTCTCGAGGCCCTTGTGAAGTAGCTGGCACATATGTTACTCTAGAACCTTTCTGATCGTGGAGAAATGGGACTGTGAGGGGCTTACGCAGTCTCCCCAAAGCCCCAAAACTAGTTTGTGGCCAAGCCTGTGAACTCCGTCTCCTGTCCTAACTGCAGGATCTGCTCCCAGCGGGAGCCCCTTTTGGCTCCGATGGGGGAAGATGGATGAGGGCTCTTCTGTCAAGCCCTACTCTGATTGGTTTTTAATGGCCTTTAAATTTCAGTGTGAGGAAAATAGCACAGGCTTCCCTGACTAAACACTATTTCAGGAAAAGCCGCAAACCTGTCCCCCAAGTCCTGTTTACAGAAAGGAACTCACCCTAACTCTGCTGGGCTGACCAACACTGATGAACTCCAAGCAGTTTCCCTGGCACAGCTTCCCTGGCACAGCCCACAGAACGAGGGCCTGCATTTTGGGCATGGGAGTTCATTTTACACCAATGATCCTGGCCAAGGGAAATGAAGGCCAATGCAAAGAGTGAGGAGAGGAGGGGCTCTCCTACTTCCCCTCCAGGCGAGAATGCAATAGATTAGGACCATGAGACCCAAGATCTTTGACCTTTTCTTCACTACTTTTGCATGCTCTTAACAACTCCTCCACTCTGCCGGCTTTGGTATTCTCTGACAGACTTTATTTAAACATTTTAAACATACAGTAACTACGGATCTCATGATGTCAAGGATCAAGGCCGTAAAACAACCATAGTAAGCCTGGGCTGCACCCCGAGGAAAGAATTGATTAGCCTGGCATCCAGATTAAAATAAAGACGATGAGTACTTTTTAAACCATATATGTCTAGTTAAAAAAAATCAAACCAAGGCGTACCTGTGACGCATAAAAACAAGAAAGGCAACATGCAAGTCAAAGTGTTGGCCTCATGTTTGACAGGGGACATCTGCTGAGAAGAGGTGCAGTCTAACCATGCCACCCTCCCTTTTCCAAAGATTGAGCAAATCCTGAGATGGGCGGCTTTTTCCCAGGCTCCGGCTCTGAGCCTCTCCCTCCCCTCACTTCAGCTCTGTTGCTTCGCTCACTAGACAAATGGCTTGACTGTTGGCTCAGAGCACGTTGGGCAAGGCAGCGGCTTGTGGCGCAGACAAGACATTTGCAAACCATTTGGAGGACAGACTGCATCTGCCATAACTCACCTTCTTTCGAGGTGCTGGAGCGAAGCCAGACTTTGACATTGCCTGGGACATTCGATAAAGACGAGCCACAGAGAAGGTGGAGAAAACCACGGGGGACTCAGTGCGGAAGTTCTGTCCTTTAGAGTCAGCCCAAACTCAGTCTGTTTCTTGGTTATAAGGACACCACAACCATGAGTCCAGGGACAGTTTCCTGCTGTTTCCAGTTCCTGGGTTCAGGACGTGATGGCTAGGGACAGAAGGAAGGGAGCTTAGGGCACCGCTGTCATTTCAAGTCGCTTCCTCGTTGGCCGGGTAAGCATCACCTCCCTTGTGCTTGGCACGTAGGGAGATTCTGGGAGGCTGACACTTGTCCCCAACCTTACCCCTCAAAGGCTGCTTATTTAGTTTTTAGTGAATTTCACTTTCACTCCCACTTGAAAACGTGAAGAGAGGCTGACAAAACACAGTGTCGAGCTGGAGGTGTGTAAGTGGATACCAAGGGTTTTCTCCTTTGGCTGTGACTTAAATACAGTTTTCCCTAGAGCGTGCGTGTGTTGGGGTGTATGTGATTATTTAAGTCCTGGATCCACTTGACCCAAAGCTGAGGGCCCCCACTAAACATGGGGTTCCCAGTCTTCCTGGAAGAAGCACAAGAGGAGGCGTTGCTGAGAAGGAATGCGTGGATGCCTGACTGTTCTAGAGGAGCCACCGTGGCCATGGAGGCTCATCCCCTAAAGTTTGCTGCGAACAGACATGGCTCCCCACTTCAGAGTTCTGACTCAAAACTAACCAGACAGCCACACAAAGGGGGGACGGCTTCACACCTGTGTGTTCATTTAGCAATGCTTTGATCCTATCCCTCCATCCCCCTGTTTTCCTTTCCTCTCCGTGAGAGTTGTATTTGGGGTTATTTCTCCTCTTCTAGAGGAGGGGACCCCTTCAAAACAATGACTTACTTTTAGACTCAGAGGTCAGCAGGAAATAATGTGAGAGTCGATCTGTTCCAACAAAGTTGCTTAATTCTGTTAGAATTCGGTCACCAACATAATGACGAGTAGCCACTTATTTGAGAAGTATGACAAGTGCATTCTGGGCCACGCAGAACCCTCAGGGATATGACCAGAGGGATAAGTGGACTAAGCTTTTTTTCCTCTCTCTCTCTCTCTGAAACACCATAGTCTGTGAAACAAAGACCAGGGGACAGCTTGCAATGTCTTGCGCCATGGCTTTGTTGGAAGTCACGTCCCTGAAGCGGAAGGGGAAAGGAGTTTCCACATGCTATGCTGGCCTCAGATCCCTGGTCACTCTCAAAGGCACCTGAAGACCAAAGGCTCAACTTCCTCCCGTGCTTCCGGCTTCCACTCCACTGCTCTGCAGCCCCTGGTGAAGAGGGGCATGTGGGATGGTTCTCATCAAGTTTCAACAGCAAATGTAATACTTAATTCTTTGTTTTCTGTCATCATAAAGCTCCTTCTGAGGCCCCTGCGAAATCTGGCCCTTTCTTTGGACAGAAGGCAGGTCTCTTCCTTTTCTTGCCTGCATATGGCAAGAAGAATGTAAAGAACTGACATGAGCGGGGATTTCTGTCTTGGCTAGCTCCTGACCACGTCAGCTGTCCACATGGCTTCACCCTCCCTGTCTCTGTCCACACTGAGGCCATGTGACCTTTGCAAAGCACAGTTATGCTCAACACTTCTCATAGTTCCTGACTCAGCATGTCCAACAAAAATTTAGCAAATCAATGACTGACAAAATGAATTCTAGTCTATAGGTAGTAGACTCTCACTTTTTAATTAATTGGTTCGTGGGTGTACTGGGCTTTGTTGAATATATTTTCCATACTGTGAGATAGCCTCTTTAACCATACAGCTCAGCATGTGTGTGAAAAGCTTCTTAGCCATCAATACTGTAAAATGTCAGAACCCATCATCACCCTCACAGGAGACCTTAGACCCATCTTCCTCCATTGCCTCTCAATTCTATTATTAAAAATAACTAATACGTTTTATATCTTTATAGATTTAACTATTCTGGATGTATATTTTAAAGGAAATCACATGACATATACCATTTAAGTTAACATAGTGTTTTTAAAGTAGATCTGTGTTGTAAAATATGTCAGTGTTCATTTTTATCTGCGAATAATATTCCACTGTATGGATATACACATTCTATCCATCTATTCACTAATTGATGAAAATTTGGACTGTTTCTGAGGGGCGTGGCTATTATGAAGAATGATGCTGTAAACATTTGTGAACGTATTTTGCAGGGACCTGAATTTTCAGTCTTCCTGAGGACACACGTACACACATCTTCAGGGATGCAATTGAGGGCTATATGGAATTTGTGTTTAACATTTTGAGAAAAGGCCCAAGTAGCTGCACCATTTTACAAACCTAGTAATAGATGCGGCATTTTTTTTTCATTTCATATTTTCCATTTCATCCACAATTATTTTTCCTTTCATTTTCACGTCTTTGAAGTGTACAGTTCAATGTCACAAAGACTCACCTTGTCCCACTCAAAACCTCCTTCATCTTCCCGAACTGAAATTCTTCGTCTAACAAACAACTTCCTACCTGCCTTGCCCCCAGAGCATGGTGACTTTTCATTCTCTACAGATCTGACTGTGCTAGGAGCCTCATGTAAGTGGGATGAGACGGTGCTAGTCTTTGGGGGAGCCCCATTACACTCAGCTTCAAATCCTCATTCTGCTGCTGGGTGTGTAAAACTCTTGTGTCTTGGGGCCGTCGTGAGTGATAAGCCTAAAACAAGCATTGTATGCAAGCATCTGTTTGGGTCCCTGCCTTTAGTTCTTTGGGATAAATACCTAGAAATGGACTTGCTGGATTAGATGTTTAATTTTTGGAGGAACTTCCATACATATTTCCCATGATTGCAGTACCATTTTATATCCTTACCAACAATGTACAAAGGATCCAGTATCTCCACATCCTGGCCAACACTGGTTATTTTCAGTTTTGTTTTGTTTTAAATAGGCATCCTAATGAATGTTAACTAATATCTCCTTGCAAATACTTTTGGTGGTGGTGCTGGGATTTGAACCCAAGTCCTCCTGAGTGCTAGGGTAAACGTTCCACCACTGTACCATCTCCCAGCCCTCATTACAGATTGATTTTTCACTTCCCTAGTTACTAATAACGCTAAACATACTTTCGTGTGTTTATTAGCTATTTGTATAATTCACTTTGGAGTACTAGTTACTCAAATCTGTGCCTGACTTTTCATTGGCTTGTGCTATGGTTTGAGTATGTGGTCTCCGGCTGGATGCTTGGCCCTCAGTGTAGTAATGTTGAAGGGTATAGAGCCTTCCAGCAGTGAAGGCTGTTGGGAAATGATTAGGTCATTGGGATACTGCTGTCAGAAGGAATCAATACAGTCTCGTGAGGCTACGGTCATTTCCCACGAGACGGCCATTTTAAAAGAACAATACTGGTCCCTGCATTCCTCCTGGCTTTCTGTTTTTCCATGTAACCCAGCCCTGTCCCACATGCTCATGCCACGGTGCCACACTTCATGTGTTATGGCTGTGGTGGTTTGAATGAGAAATGTCCTCCATAGGCTCAGATATTTCAATAGTTGTTTCCCAGCTGGTAGCACTGTGTGGGTAGTTTTAGGAGGTGGTCTCTTGCTGGAGGAATATCACTGGGGGTGGGCTCTGAAATTGTGTTCCAGTTCATTCTCTTTACTTCCGCCTGCCATGCCAATCACTTACTGCCATGCCTCCCCGATGTGATAGATTCCTCTGGAACTATAAACCCAAATAACATCTGCCTTCTTTAGTCATGGTGTTTTATCACAGCCAACAGAAAAGTTGGTACCAGGCGTTGTCTGTTACTGTGAAGAAGCCAACTGTGATTTTTATTGTTGTTTGTTTTGAGGAATATAGAAGGCTTTGGACCTTTGAACTAGAAAGGTGGATGAACGCTATCAGCAGAGCTTAAAGGGCCATCTTAGTAGGAGCCTGGAAGACAGTAGAGATGAGAGAAGTAAGATTGTGAAGCCCCAGCTAAAGAGGTTTCAGAGCAGAATGAAAATACCAACCGTGCTAGAGGCTAGTCCTGTGATATTTTTACAAAGTCTGGCTGCCTTCTGCCTACATCTTGAGAACTTGCCTCAACCTAAATTTAAAGGTAATGGTTACATTTCTTTGGCCGGGGATATTTCAAGACAGCCTACTGTGATGCGGGGGGGGGGGGGGGGGGGGGGGGCTAACATGCTAAGGATGAGTGGGTCAGAAATACAGAATGGAGTTTGAAGAGAAAAGGAGCACTCAAAGTGTTAAAGCTTAACACTGCAGCCAAGACGTGTCTGGAAGAGAGGCTGGAATTACTGAGGAGATTAGCTTCCTTCTCTGCACTAGAACAAAGGGAAGGGTGAACCCAGGGCAAGCCCTCACCCAGCTAAGCTTCTAGTTTGTGAAAGAAAGCATCCAGAGTTCTCTGCTCCTAGGAAGCAACTGAATAAGAATACTACTGCTAATGTGATTCAAAGGGACCAGGGTCCATCTCAAGATGATAGCCAAGCTATCATCCACATTGTGCTGGCTTTAAAGGTATGGATGATACAAGAGAGAAGGCCATGGATTCTTCTTCCAAAGTTTCAGAGAGCTGCTGACGCCAGGCAATATGGTTGGAGACCCTCTGCTAAGCTCTGAGAGGCCATTTCATAAACCTCTGAGAGTAGAACCTGGATTGCAGTGAAACCCCTAAGATGCTGGAAATGCCAGAACTGTGAGGCACTGGCCAAGGAGAGTTTCATATAGGAAGTGGAACCAGACCAAGAGAGAGATGCAGGCTAGCTACAGGCAGTAAAGCTGGAGGGGCAGAGACATCTAAGCCCTTTGACAGAGGACATGGAGCTACAAGATTTAGAATTTGCCCTGATGGGTTCCTGTCTTGCTTTGGTTCAGCATTTCCTCACTCTGAGCCCATCCCATATCTTGTGCCATTGTATGGTGAAAGTATACAGTTTGAGCTTTGATTTGACAGCAGGGTTACAGTCAAGAAATTACCCTAATTGTCAAAAGACTTGGGCTGGTAAACAGTATTGAGTCTGTGAAAGACTATGGGGCCTTTTGAAGTTGGACTAAGTTGGACATTGAGCCTTATGCTATGGCCACGAGCCTATGGGATCCAGGAAGTAGAACATGGTGATTTGAAGGAGAAATGGCCCCCACAGTCTTGGGTATTTGAACACTTAGTTCTGCGTTGGTGACACTGTTTGGGGTAGGTTTAGGAGGTGTGGTCCTGTTGGAAGTATGCCACTGGGGGCAGGCTTTGAGTTCAGCACCTCACCCCACTTCCTGTTCACTCTTTGCTTTGTGCTCACAACTGAGGATGTGATCTCTCTCACCATTTGTTCCTACTGCCATGCCTGCCTGCTTCCATGGCTCCCTGTCAGGGTGGACTCCTATCTCTGGAGCCGTAAGCCCAAATGAACTCTTCCTTCTACAGACACCTTGGTCAGACTATTTTATCACAACAACAGAAAAGAGATTTTATTCTTATTTTATCACTTAAGGTTTTTTTTTTTTATATTTATGTGCTTGGGGGGTGTGTGTGTGTGTGTGTGTGTGTGTGTGTGTGTGTGTATGTGTGACTGTGTGTATGTGTATAGGAACTCATTATTTCCTTCGACAGAAATTGAACTCAGGTCATCAGTCTTGGTAGCAAGAACCTTTACCAACTGAGTCATCTTGCTAGCATTTTTTTTCTGACATGGGATATTTATTTTGCAAAAAAATGTAAGTGATAATGAGTCTCTATATGGTATTTAAGTGCTATAGGGCACAACCCTGTGGCCTCTTTATACAGTAAGGCAGCTAATTTTTTTTGTATTTAGTTATTGTGCAAAAATATAAAGCAGTGAACAAGACATGGATCTGACAGGAAATTCGGCCTCTGCAGTGAGAAAGTAGAGCAGTGCATGGGCTGAAATGGTCAAATAATTTAAGTTAAATGTTTTAATGAAGCATTAAAAAAAGGTTCAGATATATTTTCCTAACATAATAGTTTCTTGAAAGTCATGTTAAGGTAATATGCTATTAAAAAATACCACTAACATTGGTCACAGATGTTAAGTCGTCAAAAGTTACTGAAGTTAATTTTGACCCTTAATATAGCTTTAAATGATAATTAAAGATTTATTAGGTTTACTTCCTAAAGGAAATTTCACAGTTAGAGTTGGGGTATAGCTCAGTGCTTGCCATGTAAACACAAGGACCTGAGTTCAACCCCCCAAAACATCTCTCTCTCTCTTCTCTCTCTCTCTCTCCCTCTCTCTCTCTCTCTCTCTCTCTCTCTCTCTCTCTCTCTCTCTCACACACACACACACACACACACACACACACACACACACATTTAGAAAGAACACCAACCTTGTAAACACTAAAACAAAATTAAGTAGGCAACATTAAAGAAGGTCATATCTATACTGAAATGTAGTGTTTGATGTTCAGTGAACTTTGGCATTGACTAGAAATCAGAGAAAAATTCTGTCAAGGAGAAAGTCATCGCAGAATGCAAACCAACCTGACAACAAGGCTTGGTGATGGTTACATGAAGCTTCCTGGGTACATTTCATTTTCTTGATGGTGTCCTCTGCAGCACATTTTCTTCATTTTGATAAAGACCAATTCATTGTGTGTATGTGTGTGTCCTTTACCTGCTAGCTAAGAGGCCACTGCCCATTTCACGATCATAAAGGTTTCCTCATGATTTCCTCCCAAGAGTTCCATAGCTTTTTCTCTTATATGTAGACCAATGATTCCATTTTGAGTGGATTTTTACAGATAGATTGCCTAAAATCTTTAAAAATACATACCTTAAAGATATATATTATTGGGGCTGGAGAGATGGCTCAGTGGTTAAGAGCAGTGACTGCTCTTCCAGATGACCCAGGTTCAATTCCCAGCACCCAAATGGCAGCTCACTACTGTCTATAACTCCAAGATCTGACACCCTCACACAGACGTACGTGCAGGCAAAATACCAATGTACAAAAGATAAGAATAAGTAAATTTTAAAAAGATATATATTATTTTTAAAAATTAAACTGCATTTATTCCTTACTCTGGAAAAAAAGGGGGTCTGCTGCTGCTACAATGTTTGACAGTTTCATTAATTTGAATCCTTTTTTCCTATAAATATTTAAAATGTAGAACGTTGGGGCTAGAAAGATGGTTCAGCAGTCATGGGTGTGTGCTGTTCTTGCATGGCCTGGGTTCAGTTCCCAGCACCCCTGTCAGGTAGTTCACAACCACCTATCAATCTAACTCTAGGGAATCTGCTGCCCTCTTCTGTCCTGCAAGGGCACCTGCACTCACATGTGCATACCCATTCATAGACATGCACCTACACAAAATTAAAAAATAAAAATCTTTTTAAAATCTATAAAAGATCATTTATATGTATAATTTTTCTGGTTTTAGTTATATTAACTTTATATTAATTCAGAAAATGTTGGAATATTTAATCTAACTGGTCCTCTAACAGTCTTGTGCCTAGTGTACACACACCATCTTCCAAAGAGTGGGTGATCTGCCAGGTCAAATGCTACAGAAAGGTCAAGGTGAGGGGCGCCTTGGGAAAGGCCCACGGAGTGCTGCTGGCTGGAACAAGAGTGTTCTGCAATGTGCTGTTTCAGCCTGGGCCAGGGGGCAGCTGGGGATGCTGAGAAGTTGCCACTCTAGACACTATTTGTTGTGAAAATTAGAGAAATCAGATAGCGACTCTAGGGTACAAAGGAGTCATAGAACCACACCACACAAGGGAAACCTGAGCGTGTTTGAGAGAGGAATGGGAGCAGGAAATAGAGAGAGCCTGAGGCAGCTCGAGAGGGAGTAACAGACCTGGTCCCTGACATACACATAAGGTTACACATAACTCAGACGTCAGAGATTCCTCCAAGGAGGGACAACCGCCACAAGGACCCTGCAAGTCATGAATTCTTGATAGCTGTGACTCCTTAGGAGCTGTAACAAAACCCAACACCCAAGTAGCTTCAGTTGAGAGCTGGCTAAAATAATATTTTAGCTATCATGGCCTTCTTCCTACTCTGCAGTCTAATAATCTTGACAAAAAATATGAGAAACACATGTGTTTTTCTAAGAATTATTCTTTTTTCAAGACAGGGTTTCTCTATGTAGCTTTGGAGCCTATCCTGGAACTCACTCTGTATACCAGACTGGCCTCAAACTCACAGAGATCCACCAGCCTCTGCCTCCCGAGTGCTGGGATTAAAGGCGTGTGCCACAACCGCCCGGCTCTGAGAATTATTCCTATCCCCTCCTCATCCATGCTGTTTCATACTGTGTGGAGTCAAATCTCTACTCTGTGGAGGCCAGAACCATCTCATCTGGAGTAGATGGAGTTAGCACAGACCCATTCTATAGAGCCACACAAAGCATCTAAGTGATCCATCCAGGACACTGAACCCCGAATGATGGGATCAGCACCCTGTTTTGCAACGTTTTCAGCCTCCAGCCATCTCTGCATAATGAAAGGGCAATCTGTCTCCCTCTTTCTTGTGCAATTCTATGCAACAAAAAGTCAGACTCCCTTCCCAAGGAATAATATTTTGCTTATGAGAGAAATGAAGTTATGAAAGAAAATGCTAGTGTCTCCCAGTTACCCAGGGCAGATGTTAAAGTCTTGTGACACAGAGGACAGTGAACAGTTTCTGACGTGTGGGTCATACTCCCCCCACACCCCTGCCCCTCCAGCACCAAGCATTTTCTCAGTAAACACGAGCGTAACTGCACTGCGTTCTCTGGGTGGCTTGTGTTTCTCTGAAGTATTTTTCTGTTTATGCGTTTCATCCTCTCCCCTCTCATGAATTTCCCCCTTGTTTTCTTTACTGTATCCTGTTGTAATAAGAGGATTTTTCTCCCCTAAACCTATTTGGCAAACTTCCTTCCTGGCATTCAGATTCCATCTTCAAATGTCAGAATGGGAGATAATGGTCCATTGCAGGCTGGGAGTAATCGGGACTTGCTGGCCCGGGGGTAGGGACACTGAGGAACAAGGGGAGCTGTGGTCTTCCCATGTGGGGCAGCTCGCATATACTTCATGAACGCTGAGTGGCCCAGTGTGTGCCGACAGTGGCTGTACTGTTCACTGCTGCAACACCCGGGCATTAATATGCAAGGCTAGTGGTCTCAGAACTGTCAGTATGTTCTAATCCACACACTCTTTATGACAAGTCCGTGGGTTTTCTAGAGAACTTAATTGCTCAAACAGAATTGGATTGCGAGCAAATGCCAACTTTCTCAATCAAAATCCACTTCTCTGGGTGTGCTGTACACCCACATCTTCCCAAAGGCAGGTTTTGTTCAAACGCTTCTTTGTCTCGAGACACTGAATATATAATAAATGATGTTTATAAACATCCCTAGGGAAATAGGAGAACCATGTATCTTAGTGTAACATGCCTGTAAAACAGATCATGAGAAAGGATTATTAACCTCTGGAGGCCTGTTTAAATAAAACCTTAATTTCCGATGTGGTCTGCATGCCAATAAAAATTAGAATTTTTGTCCTTAAGAAGACGTATAGGGGGCCGGGGAGATGTTCAACTGGTAGAGTGCTTGCCACACAAACATGAAGATCTGAGTTCAGATCCCCAGAACCCACATAAAAAAGCCAGGTGCGGGGCAGGAGAGATGCCTAAGCGCTTTAGAGCACATGTTGCTCTTGCAGAGGAACAGGGCTCAACTCCCAGCACCTACGTGGTAGCTTACAACCACCCATAATTCCAGCTCTAGGGGATCCGACATGCCCTTCTGACCTTCACGGGTACCAAACATTCATGGTATGCACATGTACATGTAGGCAAAAACACTCATACACATCAAATAAATCTTTTTAAAAAAATGTAAAGCCAGAGATGCTGTGAGGCATGCCTGCATTTACAAAGCTGGGAAGGCAGAGGCAGGAGGATTCCTGGGGTTGCTGGCCATCCAGTCTAGCCAAATTAGGGAGCTCCAGGTTCATTAAGAAGCCATGTCTCAAAAAATAGAGAAAGAGCAAAGTAGGTATCCAGCATCCATGTCTGGCCTACACTTACACACACACATTCACATACACACACATACACACACACACACACACACACACACACACACACACACTCATGAAGACTATGGGATATGGAGGTTCTGTAAGGTTGCTTGCTCCAACATCCTCACTTAGGAATCAGGAGCCTCAGAAGACTGGGGCCTGGAGCCCAAATGTCAAGACCCAAAGCACCCCTACCTTAGATCAATGTCAGACTGGGGGCCACGCCCGCAACCCAGTGTTCGTTTCAGGTACTGTCTCTGCCTTTCGAGGTAGGCACTCATAAACAGAAATGTAATGAGAACTCAGACTGCCATCAGGGTGTTTCCAAAGTGGACACTGTATTCCCCCCTTCGCCCCTGCCCCATCCCAGTCTCTTCAACTCTCAGTTTGACTCAAATGAATCGGAGAACTGACTAGACAAGTCAGTAAACAAAGTGGAATGTGAGCCCTTAGGTAAAGTGACCACAGATTGTCTACGTGGGTGGATCATTCACCCACCCACTGTCCTGTCGAGTGTACATTGGCTAATCTTCTGTTATCCGAAAGGCAGCAAGTAGGACCAGATCCCTGCAAACTACAGAGAATCTCACAGTGTAGTGTTGGGGACAAACAGATAAAGAAACAAACTACATTCTGGGTGATGTCCAACCTCTCTGCAGTCAGAGAAGGCAAAGGGAAGGGCATCCCAGGCCGAGGATGTCTCACGGGGAATAGAATTTGGCAGGTTTGGAGAACTGAGTCACTTCCAGTACCTAGAACAGAAATTGTAGGATTTTCACACACATCCAAGTCATCTGGGGACCTTCTTAAAATGCAGATCCCAATGCTGGAGATGAGAAAGGACGCTGCAAGTCCACCTGGCCCCAGTCCCTCGGTGATGTCAGTGTGCTCTGTGGGACACCGCTGGAGAAACAAGGACGTTAGGGAAATGAGGGTGGAGCTGGTGACCAGCTGTGTCTGGAAAGCCATGCTGTGGAGTTGGGAATGTCTTGGAAGTAAGAGGAATAACGAATGAACTCACTATCTAGCGGCTGCTGTGGGCTTTGTATGCTGCTGTGGGCTTTGTATGCTGCTGTGGGCTTTGTATGCTGCTGTGGGCTTTGGATGCTGCTGTGGGCTTTGGATGCTTGTTAAACTTGAGAATTGCTGGGGTTGCCAGGAAATGGCGACAAGTCACATTTTGCAGAGGCTTAGAAAGGCAAAACCATAAGGCCATATTTCTCATCAGGTCCAATCAGGGCCAAGCATATATCCTAACGTATTTCCTGCCTACGTACCTCCTGCTTACATCCAATCAGGCACATCTGGTGCAGTGGGATCAAAGTTGTTTAGGGGAGTGAAAAACGTAAACAATAGTCTCCAGCCTCTAACTTGGGTTCTCACGTGCTTCCAGTCACTTCTGCAGGGATGCTTTCTCAGCCTTGAACAACCTGACTGCCTTGCACTACAAGTTAACATCATTTGTCCTTCTGCTAACTTCACTTGGAATCTCAGACAGGGAACAATTTTGTCTCTCTCTGCTTTGAGTTCTCAGACTGAACGTACCTATCACCTTGTACTGGGTCTGGCTCATGGTTTTTCTGCAAACTTAGGTCCCTGTTGTGTTTGCTCTAGGGCAGAGGTTCTTAAATATTAGCCTGTGCCTGAGTCACCTGGACACAGATGACCAGATTCCACCCCAGGTATGTGTTAGGAGGGGGAGGAAAACTAATGGATTTGCTTTTCTACTCTGTTCACAAGCAATAAAGCATCCGCTGGCCTGGGACCCTCACTCTGATAATCACTGGTCTGGAAGAAACAGTCAATGACCTCATACCAAGTCTTAACAAACTGGCAAAGTAGTTTACCGGCTAAGGGCAGAGGCTCTAAGTGGCTGCTTAGTCCCTTGGAGCCACACAGCACAGTGCCATCAGCTGTAGACACAGTCATAGTACCTTTTCCCCAGATCCAACGGGAGATTCGCTTGTATTAGTGCAGATGGGGGCTTCAGCAGCAGCAAGACAGAACCATCATTGCCCAAGAAGAATTCAGCTCCCCTGCTGACAGCACTACATAAAACAGCTTTTAAAAACGAATTAAATGCCTCTGTGTGTTTATTTACAAACAGATTGGGCAAATAAGCACTTAGCTTTTTTTCTCTCTCTGTGTGTGTGTGTGTGTGTGTGTGTGTGTGTGTGTGCATGTACCCATATGGGAGATCAGAAGAGTGCATTGCCTGTCTTATTTTATCATTTTCTACCTTATTCTATTAAGACAGGGTGTCTCACTGAACCGGAAGCTCACAGTTTAGCTAGAGTAGCTGACTGGTTACCAAGCTCCTGGGACCTGCCCATCTCTCCTGGCCCCTCCCCTTAGTGCTAGGGCTACAAGTTTGCATGGTCTCTCTCAGCTTTTACATGAGTGCTGGGAATTCAAATTCAGGTCTTCATCCTCATACAGTAAGTAGTACCCTTTCCCATTGAACTATACACCTACTCCCTAAAGCAGCAACAGCCTGCCTCCATCTTAGGCTTAAAAGCTATCTTATAGTAAAGATAAACCTGGCTCATTCCTGTTTATGATTAAACCTCTGTTTCTGCCGGGCGGCGGTGGCGCACGCACGCCTGTAGTCCCAGCACTCGGGAGGCAGAGGCAGGTGGATCTCTGTGAGTTCAAGGCCAGCCTGGTCTACAGAGCTAGTCCAGGACAGGCTCCAAAGCTACAGAGACCCTGTCTCGAAAAACCAAAAAAACCCAAAAACCTCTGTTTCTCAAAGATTGGGCTATGCCCCACCCATAACCTTAACGACAGATGATTCTGTACTGTATTCCAGAAATGGCAGCCATGTTTTTACTTCAAAAAGTTAATAACCACCTTGCACCCCTATCTTTGTTCCAAAAGGTTGTTATGACCACCTTGTTACAACCACCTTGCAATCATGTCTTTGTTTCAGGAGGTTGCTATGACTAACTTGTTATGGTAATGTTCTGGTCCTGAAACCCCACCTATTTTGCCTAACAAATCCCACATTTGGAAACCCCCTACTCCTGGGCTATAAAAACTTTGTTTTCCTCACATCCAATGCTGACATCTCAAATCCTGCCTTAGGGGCAGACAGCCCATGAACATAAATAAAAAAGCTTGCTTAAATTAATTTGGCCATGATGGGTCAGTGGTCTTTCTTCTCCCATCTTTGGTATTAACACTAGTCCTTAATCTTTTTTTTTAAGATTTATTTACTTTTATTCTATGAATATTTTGCCAACATACATGTAAGTGTACCATGTGCATGCCTAGTACTGGAAGAGGCCAGAAAAAGGTGCTACATCTCCTGGAACTGGAGTTGCAGGCCACCATGTAGGTACGGGGAACCCAGGTCCTCTGAAAGAGCAGTAAGTATTCTTAACTGTTGAGACAGCTGTCCAGCATTCTCCTTTCCCCCTTTTGAAGGCAGAGTCTCACTGTGTAGCCCTGGATGGCCTAGAACTCACTATGTAGATCAGAGAATAAGTGACTTTGTTTTTATTCCAGTACAATTTTTATATTTATTATTGTACTGCAACTCCAGTTTTTATATTTATGATTGTATAACTTGAGATCTTGTATGGTGATACCTCCAGGTTTTTTTTAATTGCTGTTGATGATATTTAATATTTAGTTTTGTTCTGGATATCCCCAGTCATTTGTTTTTCCATATGAAATTCAAAAATTATTTCTAATTTCTGTGAAAAAAATGTGTTGGAATTTTTAAGGCAAAGACATTGACTACATAGAATGCTTTTTGATGCACAGCCATTTTCTCAACATTAATCCTGCCATTCCATGAGCATGGGAGTTCTTTCCACATTCTGGTATAGAGAGATCCAGTTGCCTTTGCCTCCCAAGTGCTGGGGTTAAGGGTGTGTACTACCACACCCATCATCACCCTTGATCTTTTTAGGACTATAAGAACACCATAGCTCCTGCTGCATTTGTTGTGACCACAATTCTAAGTATCTTTTTTTTTTTTTTTTTTTTTTAATTCAGGAGAGCACCAGCTGACTCTGGTTTTGTTACAGTCTTTGGATGGCTATATGAGCTAGCACATGCAATAACAAAGGTTAGAAAGAGTATGAATAAATTAGAGCCTGTATGCAGAGTTGGTGGGCTTATAAAAAGGCTCAGCCACTTTGAAAACTAGTCTGGTGTTCATCAAAAGTTAAACATAGAATTGCCATATGACTCAGCTCCTCTAGATTCATGCTCAGCAGAATTGGAAAATATGTCCTTTCAAAACTTATATGAATGTCTGTAGAATCCTTGTTCATAGAATACAAAACGTGGGGTGGGGGAGGCACATCAATTGATAAACAATGTGACATGTCTTTTGAGAGATACAGGACAGTCAGTACGTGCATCTGGGCTAGTGAAGTCAGGCAGGCTTCCCCTTACATAAAAGGGCATTACAGTGGGCACTTGATGGCTGTCTCGTTAGCAGGGCTCAACACATGTAAACAGGCTAATTCAATGGATGCTTCTGTCTTTGTTTTTTGAGTAGAAGAGGCCACCTGCAATAACAGGGCCTTGTTATGGCAAAGCACGAGGTTCTGAGCCAGTATTATTTCAGAAAGGACTTTGTGTGTTTCTTGCTAATGAGACCACAGTGAGACAGCTGAGAAATACATTCTGAAGACTTAATTCCTTTCCTCTTCGGATGAACTTCTTTCCAAAGCTCAAATCCTGCCTCAAAATATCATTAACCTTGATGCGTATCTACAAAGGAATACAAATTAATTAGAAGACAACCCCAGAAGGGAAAGTTGTTTTAAAATGAGTTAAACACAATGATTTTTTGACAGACAAAATAATTGACAAAAATGTATTTAAGTGATAGCTAAATGTCTTTCAAGAAGAAAATTAAGCAGGCCAATTGCTTCTTAGAAGTCACAGTATCTTTTGATTAGAATAACAATAAATGTTATTTTGAAAATGTTCAAAAGCATCAATAAACAAATTCTAATCCCTTTAACTGAGAATTATTGTTAATGTATAGAATCTATAGATGCTCATTCTCCTGGGAGAATAGAAGAATAGAAGTCAAGAATGTCTCCAAATAAAGGAAATCAATTTAGTTTCTGTTGTTGGCTCTTCATCAACAAATCAAGTTTCTTTTCACTCAACCAAAAATAATTCTAGGGGCTGGAGAGATGGCTCAGCGGGTAACACTTGTTGCTCTTGCAGAGGACCCGGGTTCAGTTCTCAGCACCCACATAGTAGCTCACAACCATTCATAACTCCAGCTCAAAGTAATCCAAATGCCCTCTTCTGACCTCCATGGGTACCAGGTACATATGTGGTGCACATACATGCCAGCAAAACACCCATATTCATAAAATAGTAAACAAATCAAAAATAATTCCATTAGCACTCTAACTTTTGAGAAGACTCCAATTTTTATTGGTTTGTTTGTATAACGCCCCTGAGTCACAACTCAGTGGCTTAGTTGAGAATAATCCTTGTGCCTTTACCTCAACAAAACAAGAGAGTTATTTACAGTGCACTCCTAGATGAGGTCGGTGAGCACGTTATATATTCTTCTTTTCTCCCCACCGACAAGCTTGACTAAAATTATGTACTGCTTTCCTATGGACTCACGCACAGAGTGTGGGACCCTGCCAGGAGAGAGAGAGAGGGGTCGATTCTTTGCTGGGTTTTTTATGGACTCACATTCAAGTGTTTCCCCAGCTGTGTTTACAGCGCTGGGTTTCTAAACCTCTTGAGAAGTAATCAGTTTTGATCATCTTAAACCCCGAAGTAAATTTTCTTTTCTGGAGACTACTCCTGGTTGCTAACACAGGTTAGCCTGGCCTATTGAACTATCTTTTAGTGCAATGACATCCAAAAGTGAAAGCTGTGATTTCACTCTGAGGAAGAGAGAGGCCTGAAACACAACACGAAGACTTCCTGCATGGATGAGGGATCTGAATTCCTCTACTCTTAAAAAAGTTATTACATCCTGTCTTGTTCCATGGTTATTTCACTGTGAAAGTCTGGTATCTTCAAAACAACGTAAGTCGCTTTAGAGCCAAGATTTTCAAATGCTATTTTTATTATAACTCATATGTTTTATCACTTTCTATAATAACTGATGTAACCAGGGACATATTATGCTCTCAGTCATGTTTGCTTTTTGATTCATAATAAATGATATTTAAATTTTTGGTGATTGTAATTTATGGGCAATTTCTAGTTGGGAAATTTTTATAGGTAGCTATATTTACTATTCTTTGGTGCAAATTCTAACTACACAACTAGCCACACTTAGAGCCAGAGGTTTGCTAAGAGTTGAGGTTTTGCCAGTTAACTACATAAACTTGGAACAGTTAGCAAATCCAAGTGTGCCTCAGTTTCCTTGTGGAAATGATAAAGAACTAACAAAATCAGTCAAAGTACATGGCACCATGGTCAACATGTTGGTAAGTTTTCAAAAAACATTAATTCAATTGCTATCAGTGATACGATTACAACCACTGTGCCCTTGACCAAGGGGCCCAGTTCCCTGTTCTCTGGGAAGAGTCTCTCTTCTTTTCAGAACTGTCTCCGAGGGAAAATGAGGCACCATAGGGATAACTGCAAAGGTGGCTAACTAAATCTAGAGCACCACGGTGTTCATTCATGACACATCCAAGTTCCAAGAAAATGAGACAACAGCCCATCAGGTGCTGCATGAAGCACTTCGTTTTATCAAGACCTACTAAACTCCCAGTGGCCAATCCTGTTGCCCTGGGAAGAGGGTACTGAAGGGTTGAAAGATGCTGGACCTGTGTTTGCAGTCCTCTGACCCTGTGAGCTTTACAGTGTGGCGGACATAGGGATTGTTTGTGATCGCGTCAGGAACGTGTTTTCCCAAGTTCCTAAAAAGGAGGTAGAAAACACGTCTCACTATATACAGAAAACTAGAAAAGCATAGATTAAATTCAAATGACCAAGCACCTATACTAATAACATGCTGCTGCTTTATAGACAGTTTTTGTGGTTTAAAACAACCACTAAATATTATTTGCCACAGTTGTGGGTTGGCTGAGGCGTCCTTCTGTGAGTTTTGGCTGGGGTTACTTGGGAGGCTGCTTTTAAGTGAGAAATCCAAGATGGCTTCCCTCATGCCTGAGAGTTGGTTCTGGTCAGTAACCAGAGCCTTGGTTCTCTTGATGAGGTCTCTCATTCACCCCTTGATGGGGCTGGTCTCTTTCTAGCTTGGTTGCCTAATCACAAGTTCCATAAGGGCAAGAATACAAAAGCCTCTAGCACTCCCACAGTGTTCCAAGAGTCACTCGGGGAGATTGCAGGAATCAGGAGCATGCCTGCCTTTGCTTGGAGGGAAGTGACATCCGTCATCAGTTAATCATTGCTGTGTAGCAAAGCATCCCAGGATTATACTAAATTTCCCTCATCTATTCATTATGCCTTCCACTGTGACAGTTTCTTATTTGTGGCATCTGTAAATAGCTTTCTGGTTTCTTTCTGCAATTACTTAGTTTGAAGTGTCAGTGACTTGAAGAAAAAATATCTATCTTTCTCACTCTGAGAGTTCAAAAGTTGACAGAGGAAGTGAGGAACAGCTCTGAAAGTCATCTTGGAATGAAATGAAGAGGATGTAGCAAGGAGCGAGACTCTGAGTCTGACCACACCCTTGGAGACGCCTTTGAAGGTTCCCGGTGCTGCACAAGGAGATTGTGGGCCAGGGGATGAGCAAACATGAGCTAGAAAGCACTTTGTGCGCATCAAGGATGAGGCAGGAGCATGAAGCTCACACCACAGGGGCTCACTAGAGGCATCTCAAGTCAATGCTCTTGGCACTCAAATATCTAAGGCCTATAACCCAGCGAGCAACTGTTGATTGCCCGGGGTATCTGGGATGTAACTCTTTCCCTCTGGATTCTTAGATGTGGACGGAAAAGTTACACAGCTCCATGAAAATCTATCTGAAGTCGCTTGACTTGCTTTGCCTTGAAAGGTGGATGTGAGGGTGACTTCAGAGAAGGAAGTGTGGACAAGAAGGGGAGGAAGCGGAAACTCCATAGGAATTCCACTTCTGTGAGCATGTTGAAGCCTCTCTAATGCTGTTTCTGAGATAAGACCCAGGGTCACAGGAAAGACAGTGTTAAAGGCTAGGAATTCCACAGGCCAATGACCCTAGCCTGCTCTGTGCACAGTGATTAGAGGCCAGACTGGCCTACAAGAGACCTTGTCTCAGTAAACAATTTTTTTTTTAAATCCCAGATTAAGAACACATTATATTTAGGAATACATATGCATATTCATATCTGTATATTCATGCAGTAATTAATGAAAACAGAGGCCATGCATTTGAAGGAGAGTAGGAACAGGTATATGGAAGGGTTTGGAGGGAGGGAAAGGAAAGGAGAAATGGTATCATTATATTATAATCTCAAAAATAAAAATAAATTAAAAAATTAATAGCAACAAAAATAAATTCTTTCCTGGAGAATGGAGACTGTATAGGAACAGTGTTACACAGGGAACAGCAAGTTTTCCTGTTAGTCAGGAAGTCATCTGCGAGACAGAGTCTCATGTGGACCAAGTGATTTCAGGCGTTTTCCTATGTGCATGTGCCTGACATCTGAGGTTAAGTGCATTCGTGCAGTCACGTGCAGATGTGGTCACGTGAGGGTGCAGTCACGTGAGGGTGCAGTCACATGCGGGTGCCTTTGGTTTGCTTTGCTTTTAACCTTGGCTTTTGTCTCAGTGCTTCCTTTCTCTATCACACATGTCAACTCCCAAACCACCCTCACTATCATCTGTTTAGTATCTTTCCTATGTTCCCATGGCTCTATGGTTATGTGCGGACACATACACACAGACGCACAAGGTGCTTTTTGGTCATTGTTTATTTTATAGAAATCAGCTGTGTGATACATCACCCCTTGTAATCTGCTTGACTCCGTCAACAACACCTTCTGAAGTCCTCCTTGCTGGCCAGCACAACTCTCACCCATTCTTCCTGGTGACTGTGTTGCCCCATCTCAGGGGTGGCCATAATTTATTTAGCCATGCCCCTCATCCTAGAAATACTTCCTAACTTCTACACAACAATTCGCACAGAAACAATCATGAAAACAAATCATGAAAAACACATTACATTCTGGTGATCTTATGTCCATTGGAGAGTTTCTGGGAAAGGACTGCTGGCTGGAAGAGCATGTTTTTGTTTGTTTGATTTTAGTTTGTTTTTTTTTTTTTTTGTATTTTGTTGTTGTTTTGAATATTGGTTGGTTGGCTGGATATTGAACCTTGGCTCTGTGTAAGCCTGACAAGTTGCTGCACCACTGAGCTGTGTCCCCATCCCCGGTTTTATTTCTGAGACAGAGTCTCCCAAAGCTTCGAATTTTCTCTCTAGTCCAGATAATCCTTGAATTTGCAGTTCAGCCTGCAGCCTCCCAAGAGTCGGGTGTTATAACCCTGGGCCACCAGGCCAGCTGAGAGTGCGTCCATCTTAAACTTTCTACTGATGCTGCTGTGTCTCTAAGTGGATGTCACATTTCTCATTTCATCCATGCTGTGTGGCCATGCTCCCTTCCTCATGACTCTCCCAGCACAAAACGGCATTACAGACTCTTTACATTGTGGCCGACCTGATGGGCAGAAAGCCTGACCTCCCTGTTGGTGGATTTGTAGTCTTTTTACCCTTGGGGACTCTGAACAGCTTTCCTAGCTTCTTGGCCATTACTCAAGTGGCCCATGCACATTTCTTACAAGAGAAGACTCCTGTTCCTTTTGTCAAATTATACTCAGTCATTATATTCTAAAAAACTAAGCATATTATGCGGCATATTCTTTAGCTGGGTCGTGACCTGTGGTACTTTTATACTTCCCTTGTCTTAAGATGTTGTAATTTACAGTCCACTGTATCTAGCTTCCCTCCTGGAGGTTTTGACTTGGAAGGAAGATAGATTAGGAAGGTTTTCCCGTCTCCACACGGCACCATGGTACATACTGGATCTTCTCGCAAGATTTCTGCTTTACTTCGTTATTCACTCCCACATCTGTACTATGTCATTGAATGTGCAGTAAGTTGGAAGCCAGGACACTAAGGTGGATGACTTGGCTGCCCAGGTTCCAGTAACCATTGAGAAAGTCGCCTGCCCTGACGCTAGTTATTTTTCCGAAATGATATGCCTTTCTCTTGGAATTTAGATTTTCCTCTAAAAGTTTTAGATCACTTACACGATTACTTGAAAAAAAAAATAGGCAGAAAAAAAATCCATTTTGTCATCACTATAAAATAGAGTTACAAATAGGGAGCTCTGTGCCTCATGGCAGTGTCTCCCCACCCTCCATCACAATCCATCTTTCCATGGCTTGAGTGTTATCTTTCCATCACATTTCTAAGTATTTAGCATGGGATAATTTTTGTTTGTCACTATTTTAAAGGTATTTTTCATCCCTATTTTAATTCCTAGAAAAAAATAATGATGTATTTCAAATTATTATCCATTATTTGGACCCACCAGCCTTAAAAAATTCCTGTAATTCTGAGAGATTTGGATGAGTCCTTTGGGTTTTCTTGGTTTACAATCATATCATCTGCAAAAGTAGATATTTTTACTTTTCTTTTCCAGCAATTACTTTCATTTTCAAATTTGTTTCCATAGAATTTTAAATTGCATTATCTTTTAATGCTTTGTCTTTTTAATGTCTGCTATTTCCACTTCTTTTCTCTTTTTATTATTATTATTATTTGGTTTTTTGAGACAGGGTTTCTCTGTGTAGCCCTGGCTGTCCTGGAATTCACTCTGTAGACCAGGCTGGCCCCAAATTCAGGGAGATCCGCCTCCCTCTGCCGCCGCCGCCGCCGCCGCCGCCGCAGCCGCCGCCACCACCACCACCACCACCACCTGGTACTTTCTGCTTCTTGATCTTCCTTCATTTTGCTTTTTCTTTTTAATAACCCAGACTTGCTCATGGTCACATGAAGATTGTGCAGACATTTTTATGCAAAATTTTAAATTTAGTTGTATGTTCTATTACTTTTTAAAGAGTTTTAAAGTTTAGGCTTTCTTTATTAGCTACTTTTAAAGATTTATTTTAAGTGTGTGTGTGTGTGTGTGTGTGTGTGTGTGTGTGTGTGTGCCTATGTGGGATGTATGTGTGTCTATGGGTGTGCCTGTGTGCCTGTGGTATGTGTGTACATGTATATTTTCAAGTGAGTGTGGGTGCCCTAAAAGGCCAGAGGTGTCAGATCTCCCAGGAGCTAGAGTGATAGGTGATTGTGAGCCATGCAACCCAGGTGCTAGGAATTGAACTCTGGTCCTTTGCAAGAACAATATATGCTCATAACAGCTGACCCATATCTCCAGGCACTCTTTTTAAAGTTTTTTTTAATCTATGTGTATTTGTGTGTTCGTGTGTGTCTGTCTGCATGTGCATGCAGGTGCTGATGGAGGTCAGAAGAGAATGTAAATTATGATGCCTTTACCCCTGGAGGTTGCTGAGGTTTTGTTTATAACCATGTCAGTCTTTAAAAGTTCTCTGCAGATACATAACGAATGATGAAAGTTTTTCTGTATCAGGATCAAAGGGAGAGGCTATTGTATTACATAGGCACACCCACTAAAATAAAGACTTCAGCTGGGTCAGCCATATCTTCGCAGATGTTGGGAGGCTGAGACCAGGGGCTTGGATACACAGAAACACGGGAGGCAGCTGGAGAGATGTAGGTCAAAGCTACTAAGTTATGTAGCACGGGTAACTCTAGAGATCCAGTGGGGGGAGGGGGCGTACAGATTGTAGTGTTTTGTGCTGGCAATGTGCTGAGAGTGTATTTTAGGTACTTAGCACATAATCGCTTATCCGAAATAAGATGATGAGTATGCTAATCAATTAACATTATGTTAACCGACTGACTGCAATAATGTGCCCAACTGTCTATGTACATCAAAATATTACACTGCATGCCTTAGATTTATTTCATTTAAAATGCTAGGCATTGAAAGTGTGTCTTTGCAGTGTGACTGGGCCACCTCTATTTCCATCCCTTTAGCTCTGGGCCTTGCAACCCTTTAATAACTGAAATATGGAGAAATTGTGACAGGTCAGTTCTCAGCATTGCCCCTGACTGCCTTTGAGCCCCTTTCCGGGCTAATGGGGTCCCCAGATCTTGCTGTGACTTTAAATTGCTTCCTGTATTCTTAAGTTTTCTCCTAAGTGTGCAAGGCAGCAGAAGTTGGAAAAGTTTGTGCACATCTTTGGGCAAGAAACAAGTGCCATAATCAAGCCAGTCACCGAAAACAAAGGGGGCTGTTTCCAAAGTGGCGTTCAAGATACAGAATAACTCAGAGGAAACACGCAGAGCTGGATGATAGTAACAGTGTGTGCCCCAGGAGGGGGTGGGTAGAGTTCTTGCTGTGCAAAAGCTTACACTCTTTGTCAGAAATCAGGCACTCCTATGCTGTGAGATGCTTTGTTTTTTAAGATTTATTTTATTTTTGAGTATGGATGTTTTGCCTGCCTGTATGTCTATGCACAATGTGTGTGCAGTTTTTGAGGAGACCAGAAGAGGGCATCAAATTCCTCTGGAACTGGAGCTACATATGGTCTGTGAGCTGGCAAGCAGGAGCTAGGAATTGAACTCCCCCACCCCCACCCCGGGAAGGGCAGTTCTGACACTTGTGAGACAACATATTGCTCTTCTTAAGATTCTGTGAGCACAGGACTTCCAGTTTCTTGCCCCAGCACCCTCACGGAACTGTAGCCTGTGACCTGCCAGTCCACCCAGGGGCAAACCAGAAATGAGGTCAGCTCATTATGTAAAAGACAACTAAATCTGTGTCTGACTTGAAACTAATATCGTCATGCCTTTTCAGTTGTAAGAGCCAAATAGAACCTGAGCATATTCCAGAAGTCAGCTCTGCCCTTGCACACTCTTCCCAGGACCCACATGGCTGCTCACAACCATTTCTAACTCCAGTCCTGCCGATCAAATGCCCAATTCTGGCCTCCATGGGCACCAGACATGCACACAGTACACAGACATGCATAAGAGCAACTTATTTCTACACATGAAATAAAATAACAACAACAATAAAAGATTTTAAAACAAAAATATGCTTGGCCTGAACTCTGTATCACCACCTGGGAGAACTCAGCCATCACTTTGCAGTTAGTGAGTTCCTGGGCTTCCTCGTTTCTTCCTGCCTCTGCATGGGATCCACGCATTTCTGTGTCTTATGCACCTGGTTTGAAACCCTGGGGCTCTCTCCGTTTCCCTCCAGAGTGTCCTTTGTCTCAAGCATCGTGTGAGGTCAAGCACTTAGGACATGTCAGGTCGCTTTTCCTTCAGCCTTAGCTCAGTGTTTCCTCCAAACTTAAGGAAGGAATAAACACTTTCTTGTGGCCAGAGAATAAGGACAGTAAGGAATGTGCCACCTTTAGCTGTGAGAAAACAATAGCATGGATTCTTTCCAGTGATGGACTGAACAAAAATCAACAGCAATTGTGAATAAATATACTGTCCATTTGATAAATCAGTCTCCAACAAGTTCATACAACAATAAGCTGATTTTTTCTTTTCCTTTTTGCTTGATTTCTTTCTTTCTTTCTTTCTTTCTTTCTTTCTTTCTTTCTTTCTTTCTTTCTTTCTTTCTTTTTTAGCATAGGGGCAAGAGGGAGAGAGGGAGAAGAACTAGTTGTATAGCATAGGCTGACCTGGAACTCTCTGTAATCCTCCTGTCTCAGCTACTCAAGTAAACATGCCTAGCTTGACCAATCGCTTTTGACAGCACCCCCTGTCCACTTCTATTTACAAGAATTGTTCATATGATTGGAGAATGTAATAACAGAGGGATGGCCATCAGAAATAAGTTGATTTCCACTTGAAAAACCAGCTCCAAATATTCCAGGCAATTTGGTAGCCCAGGTCTGCAGGTGCAACAATGGTTATAGCGTAGCATCAACCAACCAGAACAGAGTTCAAGAGTAAAGGTGTAGTGCAGCCTTATGGGGTTCATATACCCTGCCTACAACCCAACTCCAATAATTCATATCATTCTGTATCCAAATCCTCTTTTCTTTTTGCCTTCCCTAGATATATTTTGTTCATCTGTGCATTCATATCCGGAAGTCATTTCTCCCTCCATTTGCTAGGCATGGTGAGGAGAAAAATGAGTCTTTCTCAAATGCAGCAAGTATCCTCTGATCCTCAGGCAGCCCCACAGCTCCCTGGAGTCCTGCACAACCCATGGCCATCAGGACTCAATGGGCTCCTTTGCGGTCTAAACACTACACCACTGTGGTGCTCCTTCCGCAATGCTTCCTCCCTGTAGAAACTTCGTCAGTCATTAGCAACCTCGTGGCTCAGAGCATCATTTGATTTTATAATTTTTACACCTGGAAAGTCTTCTTACAGAAGAAGAAATGGGGGCTTGAGAGCTGATGGATAGTCCATCAGACTTAGAACCAACCTCCCATCTTCTCACATCCTTCTCTAGCCTTAAAAGTATGCTTAGTTCCACACTTCCTTTGTCAACTTCCTTGGATTTCAAGTCTATTGATTTTGTCTTAAAACAGGGAGATATGACCTGTCGCAGATAGATATGACAGCCCTTTGTCCCAAGCACACTTCCACCAACCTTTCCTATCTCTCCTTCGCTGGCATTGGCTTTGGAACGCAGTCCGACAGCTACCCAGCCTTTCCAGCCCCTCCCCCATGTCACTCTTCCTAATCAAGCTCTTGCATGTTTAATCTCTTCTGGGTACCTGTTACTCACAGGACTAATGTTAAAGCCAACATTTCCAGTTCCGGACCAGCTGGTTGATCCTGGGAGTGTCAAATCCCAGGAGGCAGAGCTCTCTTGTTACCTTTGGCTCCATGGTCCTCACTGCAGAGGGTAACTTCAGACCTGATGCTTTGGGTGTATACCAGTGGGTCCTCACATGTGTTTTTCCATTTCTCATTCTTAGATTTCTCATATTATGGATTCCTAAGACTTCTTAATGAGGAACCATGTTGCTTTTCTATGAAATCTCATGTGATCATTTCCAAGGGAAGACAGTTTGGGTGCAGCGCAACCCTGTGGGTTCATATCTAGCCTGACTACAACACAGTCCTGCTAACTGGCATTAATTTGTATCCAAATGCACAGCAAAGGCTGTACCTACCCCACTCCTGGGGCATACAGTAATCACCCAACTCGGCCCTTTCTCTGGGGTTATTCTGTATCCTGAATGTCACTTTGGAAATAGTCCCATTTGTAAACTGTTTTCAGTGACCTGGCTTGACTATAGCACTTGTTTCTTGTCCAGAGATGTGCACAAACTTCCGGTGATTTGCACATTTAGCAGAGAACTTCAATGGTGCTGGTAGGAGATGAGACATCAGTCATTTGAGATTTGAGGATAGATGGGTATTGGTTCTACAAAGTGGATAATTGCTATGGGAGGTATGGAGGCAGGTAGAAATCATGATAACCAGTTGGGAGAGTGTGGCTTTTGGGTGACTGGCAGCTTGGGACTGACATGTTGGTGACCTCTGACATGTGAGGCCTTTATCCTAGAAAAGATATCCTTTGAGACAGATTGAAGGTAACCCAGCATCATGGATCTTCTCCCTACATCTCTAGGTAGGCGACAGTACACTTGGCCCTCGTGGCAGAGATGAGGATGAGGGTCCTTTTGCACAACTACTCTCCACCTTGTCCCTAACCCTGTGGCCAAACAGCTTCAAAGACAAAACCCCCCAGGATGCCATCTTGCTGTCACATTCTTGCAGTTGTCACAGTAGCTGTGAGGGACGGATGGGAAATAGTATTAGTCCAGGGACAGGCTAATCACTTGCAAGGCTGATCTCCTGGGGAGGTATTTTAGTGGAAGTCACCCAGTGTGGGGATGCGAGCACACCAGTAGCTTGACTTGTCAAGGCTTTATTTCTAGTCCACCTTCTTGAAAGACTAAGAGAAAGTGAGTCAGAAGGGGACCTCATTGTTTTAGGGCTACTAGAAAAACCAGTCTGGCCAGCTTGGCTGATAGCAGATCCTGATACTGTCAAAGGCTCAAATTAAGACATCACAAACAGGGAACTTTGAGATCTGGGGCCTCTAAACACCCAGACTGGCTATTAACACATTCCCAGCTCTTAACCTTCCATGCAACTCACCAGGTCGAGCTAAGTAGATTTGAAGACAACATACACGTCTCTTCTCTGACATTCTCATATCCCAAGAGGAACAAGTTTCTGCTCTCACTTGTGATTTGGTTCCTGGATTACAGCTGAAGTCCACATTTCCAACTGCGCCTTAATTGGACTACTTAGGAATGGGGCACTTCAGGGAAGCATCACAATGGCACTCATACTCTTATAATGGACAAAGGACAGCAGCAGGAAAGTGCTCATTACTCGGCTGAACTCTGGATGGATGTTCAGACTCCATATGGAGAGGAGATGGCTGCACCTAGGGTCAGAGTCACCAGAAGCGGACATGGACAGGTCCTCCCGTCACGTCACCCAGTTCCATACCTGACATTCCAAGGCACTGCGGCTCGTGGTTTCCCAGGAAGCCCAATCTTGTTGGCTCCAGCTACCTCACTGTGGATTAGTGACAAGGCCTCCACAGGGAATTCAGCTGCAAGAAGATACTAGGAGATCAGACACTCGGTCCAAATTCCCTGAGCAAACTAAGAGGGACTGTCTTCACACTCAGGATTTGAGAGAAGCCAAGTGAGTTTCCTTGTTTTGGAGACCCTGATGCTCAGAATCTGACCAAGGCTGCCTCTCCATTGATGGTGAGTGGTTTTCATGGTGGCTTTCTTAGTCTGACTTGGAAGGTGCAGGGGAGAGCTTCTGGGCTATGGTCCCTGCTTCAGAGGACCTGCCCTTTGTTGGATGGAGGTGGAAGTTCACTGGGAAGGAAAACACTTCTCCACCTAGGAATTTGGCTCCTCTGGGACTTCACACACCCCACCTAACCATCAACACAGTTCCTTTCTCACGAGTGTCCTTTCTACTACAGTCCCCCAGCAGAACATGTCCTTAAGTCACTTGGGGTCACTAATGACAATGAATTTTAAACTCCCTTGGGAAAAAGTTTGAAGAATTTGGTCTCCTAAGTCTAGAAAGAGGCATTTCATAGAGAGCACCAAGCCAGCAAGTCCACAGAGGATTGAGGTGTGGCAAATGACAATTTGTTCTTTTTCACTGAGGGCTGAACGTACATAAACACAATCAAGAGACACGTAAGTTACTCAGCACTTTAAAAGCTGAGGTTTGAAGTAGGGTCTTTTTTAAAAGGCCTCTTAAGCCGTCAACACCACCTTAAAGGAACCAAAGTTCATCTCAGCGTCTACAGAGGGTGCTGTCATTGGCAGAAAGAACCCAGGTCGTTCCCAAGTTCTCACCTGGGTGCCAGCCAGCCCTGACCGTGGCCATGAGACAGAGGCTGTAATTGAGACATGGCTGGTTTGCCTATCCACTCAGAGCTCCCACTTCTTACATTAGTGCAGAGGAAAAAGCTAGAAGAGGTTTAGGTCATCTGGTAACACACACGATCTGGACCGAGGGAAAACTGCTGGGGTCTGAGGTTACCACAGGAACTACAGACTGCATTCCGAGGCTAGCTCTGCTGTTTAATGGCATAGAACTTGGAGCCTTTAAATTAGCTCAAGATAGCCTCCTTCTCTCGGGTAACTACATCTGTAGCATTCTTCCTTAGGAAGATTTCTACCTTGCATTTTGTTTTAACTCTCATTCCCCATTGATTGTAAATACATAAAGTTGGGAGCCCTTCTCTTAGACACTGACTACCATACAGAAAGCACTCAACAAATGTGGATGAGTGGATAATGAATGCTTAGATTATTGACAATTGCAGGGAAATTAAATGTGATAGAAAACTCCCCAAAGCTTATGGGGAAAGGAAGGATTGATTCAACTTAGCAATGTGTACTCCTTTTTATCTCTTTCCTGGTCTCTTTTGATCTTTAAAGTGAAATGTACTGAAGGTTTCCAATGCTCCTTCCAGACTGTGGGCCGAGCCCTGGGCTTATCGGAAACGTCTCATTGCATACTTTGCCACCTTTAGAGGAGACACTCTTAAACACTCCAAGCAGCAAAGTACTGAAGTAGGACCTGTAGAGAGCACACACAAGTATCTGCTTGGAGAAGTCAGAAAAGGTTCCATGGGAAGAAATTCCTCAGGGTTCCCCACAGCGATACTCCAGGTAGCTGGCTGTGGAGCTGGGGATCTGCCTGCAACCAGCTGGGCATGTTGGACAAGTTTCTCAGGCTTGGTTTTTGCACATCAAGTACAGTTAGTTAGCATATGGGATTCTGCCAGAGCTCCGCAGAGAGAGAGAGGTGCATCATGTCACTGCAGACAGCGGCACATGAACAGTTAGGTGGGCAAGCACCGACAAGAGCCTAAACAAAAGAGAGACGGGTTGCTATGGCAACCGTAAACAATCAGGTTCTGGCATGTATTAGGGACACCCCATTTAAACAATGACCCTCTTTTCCACTAGTGTTCAGAAAATAAGAAAAAATGAAGTCCTTATGGAAACTCATATGTCACTTTTGAAATGATCAAGACTAAATCCGAGGCTAACTCTAGAACTAGGAAGACAATACTAGAAGGCACCCAGCTGGGCAGACTTAGGTATGGCAGATTCATCAACTGGAAAAAACGTGGGGCACAGGGCAACCCGGGAGAACATGGGCTTCCTCCAAGACAGAGGAAGAACAGAAGTGAGCCTACACCTACTGCTCTTTCCCAGGGGACCATTTGGAGACTCTCAGAGGCAGAGTGAGAAAAAGACGGAATACGGTGGATGAGAGTGTGCGTTAGGAAATTCTTCTCCTGTGGTCACAAGGCCATGAATGAGCATGCTGTCCTCTAATGTGGGGCAGGGGACAGTTGCTGCTCTGTGCATATAAAGGACTAAGAAGTGATACAGGTTTGACAGACAGGCTGATAAAGACCTCCAAGGGGGTAAGCCTGAGAATGGGCTATTCTAGAAGGGGTGTGTGTGTGTGTGCAAATGTCATTGCCATTATAGGGATGTCAAGGATACCAAATGGGTCCTCTGCAAAGATGTCGAGGTCCTCACATGGAGATCAAGAAATCTTTCGAAACTTTTGGCACGTGGACTTGGGCCAGCTGAAGTATGAAGAAGCGTAGTGGTTGGTGCCTGTAATTCCAGCAGGTGGGTGGCTGAGCCTGGAGGACGGGAGTCCCAGACCACTATGGACTGTATAGGAAGACTGTCTCAACACAAAGCATGAAGTAACCAAGAGAGAAAGAGACATGACCAACTTCCAAATAGCAACCACCACCACTAAAAGTCGCTGGAAAGGAACTCACATGGTTTATGGTAGGATGGGCTCATGTAAACATGGAAGTGTAGTTATACCGGCTTTACACTTTTGACGATGGCAAAGAGAGGAGTTAACATGGTCATTGTTTTCCTTTTGCTAAATGAGAGTGTGCTGGCTACAATTTGCATAGGGAACTTTTACAAAAAGTGTCTCCTCATAAATAATGGATGTAATTATAACTGCTCCGAGACCTTCCATCTCCCTGCAAAAACCACGTGAACCAGAAGATGAGTGTTTCCTATGATGTGTGTGGGGTACCGAGTGGAAAGTCTGCAAAGCAAGCAGCTCATGGCTGGGGGGGTGGGGAGTGAGATGGAATGTCATCCACATTACAGAGCCCCAAAGCCTCAGTCTCCACTGCTGTTCCCCAAAATTGCGCTGTGGAGATCAGCTTATCCACATCATGCTAAGTACTTGTACTTAGCTAACGGAAGACTTGGAGTGGAGCTAGTTTAAAAAAAACAAAACAAAACAAAACCCGAGGCCAATGTGATGTAATGTATATAGAACGATTTCATCTTATAATGCAGAATACCTTCAGAAATTATGTAGCTAAGGCTTTTTCTAAAGATGATTTTATTAAAATCAGATGAAATCTGTTCCCTATTGTGGCATTCTGCCATCTTAGAAAACCCCACAAAGATTCTGGGGGTAAAGTAAAATAAGGGTGCAAACAGGGGCAGAGTAATTCTGAATCAGAAGGAATGCTTTAGCCACAGGTTCATTGCCATGAGGAAGCCTTGAGAACGCCAGCCTTCATTGTGGGGATCAAGAGGTAAAGAGCTTGGAGAACAGACCTCCCCTCCTGCATACAAGGCTCTGTCAAGATGGATGAGAGTTCAGCTGAATCACAAAGCCCACGTGAGCCGGCCGAGGAACTGGGAAAGGCCCAGCCTTGAGTTCTGTGGGCTTCCTAATGCTTCCCACCTGCCTCTGCAGAAAATGAACTTTCCAGGATCTAGTCCCAGCAGAAGAGACCAGCTCCCCAAGAGAAGGGAGCCATAGAGAAGTAGCCCAACACTTGAGAACTCTAGCACTCACAGCCAGTCACCTCTACCCACCAGCCAGCCTTCCTTCCTGATCTGGCCCCATCTCATCATCCGGTGGATCCTCTGTGAACGTCTCCTTGTACTGCTGCCCTCCCACACACGTCCTCACCACACACAGCCTATGTCCCATCACTCCTGCCTCCGGCTCTATGAGTTGTCCATCTCTTCCAGGCCCAGTTCACGTGTCTATTGTCATGAAGCTTTCCCCAGTAGCCCCGGCAACACCAAGCAGCCCCGTCTCCCATTTGCTGTCAAAGTCAGGCTAGAAATGATTTGTTCTTGAGGCAGGAGGGTTAACATCAACTACTAGTGTACCTGGAGGTAGAATTGGTACACTCCAAGCTGTTGTTACAATTTCTTCTCTTAGGGAGATGTAAACAAAGCTTGTCCCTCCCCGGAAGGTCCCAGTGGCAAACTGAGGTGTGATTCCACCAAACATTACCCGGGGACCAATGCATTTGTGTTTCTTGGGCTTACTTACAGGTCTGTGGGGGTTATGGGCAGCAGGGTGGGTGGCCTTGAAACAGCCACACTAGAAGGTACCAGCATGGATGAGGACTTCCCAGTGGACCAATAGATGGGAGTCCCCCTCCCTGGACCTTCCCAATCTATGTACTTCTAGCCCTCTCCTGATATCACAGGCAATTAGGACAGAATTGCATACAACTGGCTAGGAGGAGAGGTTGATGACGCCCCCCCTCCTATGAGAGAACATCACAGTCAACAAGCCCAGCTGTGGTAAGCCTTTGTAAACCAGCACAGCTGAACTCATGAACACAGTGGCAGTTGGTTGTTATGGAATATTAACTAGGCAAAGACGTGTTACATCTGTTTAGGCTGCAGAATATCACCTTAACTCTGTAAAGGTGTGTTACTTTTGGTTTTGCTACGTTTGTTTAATTATGTAAAGATGTGTTGCATCTGTTTCACCTTGCCTGCCTAAGGCACCTGATTGGTCTAATAAAGAGCTGAACAGCCAATAGCTGGGCAGAGAAAGAATAGGCGGGACTGGCGGGCAGAGAGAATAAATAGGAGAAGAAATCTAGGCTCAAGATGAATGAAGGAAGAACTAGAGAAGAAGGTGGAAAGAATGAGGGGGGAAGAAGGGGAGAAGGAGAGAACTAGGCGGCCACCAGTCAGCTAGACACGGGAAACAGTGAAAATATACAGAAGAAAGGTAAAAAGCCCTGAGGCAAAAGGTAGATTAAACAGGTTAATTTAAGTTAAAAGAGCTAGCCAGAAAAGAGCAAAGCTAGGCCAAGCATTCAAAACTAATAAGTCTCTGTGTCATGTGGGAGCTGGTTGGTGGCCCCAGAGAAAAAGCCTGGTGCAGTCTGTGACAGTCCTGTATGACACCTTCAAGCTCCAGAGCACCTGAGCCCTTTAGCAATGCCAGTGAGAATGGTTGGGGAAGCAGTGTGTGTCTACTGTTTGTCGACTCTGGTCCAAACCACTCACCTTGGCAGTAAGGCAACTTACTGTGACATTATCTCACTTTATTCAACTGTATGCAGATCTTATTAGCTCTTCAAAGAGTATGTTGCTAGAAATGACCATGGAAGGTGTCACAGGGAATCACTGGTCATTCTCAAGGGGCCCCTCAAGCTCTCCTTCATTGTTGGGTTGGGTTTGACAGGTCTCCAAAAGGTAAGTTCAAGAACAACCCCAGAAGTAGTATGGTTTGTAGCAGGAATCTTAAAAGTTCTTATTAAGAAAATCAAACCTGAAGCCAGGTATTGGGGTGAATGCTGGAAGATCAGAGGAGCAGAGCAAGCCACAGCCACCTCACCTCGCCAATTCCTGAGCTGATCCTGTTTCCTCAGACTGCATGGCTCTTAGCTGAACTGTGCTGCTCAAAAGCCATGTTATATAGTTCCTCGTCCTCAAGCCTTAAATACCTTTCTGCCTCCTGCCATCACTTCCTGGGATTAAAGGCGTGAGTCACCACGCCTGGCTGTTTCCAGTGTGGCCTTGAACTCACAGAGATCCAGGCAGATCTCTGCCTCTGGAATGCTAGGATTAAAGGCGTGTGCTACCACTGCCTAACCTCTCTATGTTTAATATTGTGGCTGTTCTGTTCTCTGACCCCAGATAAGTTTATTCGAGTGCACAATATTTTGGGGAACACAATACCACCACAATGGTTTCCTGGGGCCTTCCATAGACGTATATATCCATACATTTGCATACATAAGAATATACATCTTACATCTGTATATTTTGTGTATAAACCAGGTTGTTCATTTGCAGCTGAAGGTCTTGGTCCAATTCTTGCAGCTACTAGTCTCTTCCTTCAGAGCAATGCATAGGTAAGGAGCTGAGGGCAGCCCGGCATGGTGGTGCACGACTGGAAATCCTAGCACTATTGAAGTGAAGACAGGAGGACCAACCTGGGTCAGCCTGGGCTCCATGAGATCCTGTCTGAAAATGTGTGGGGATGGACAGGGCTGGGAATATAGCTCAGTTGTACAATGCTTGTCTCACATTCAGGAAGGCCCGGGTTCGAACCCTAGCACTATATAAAACCAGATGTAGCGGCTCACACCTGTAACCCCAGGTGTAACTCAGGAGATGGAGGCAGAAGGTTCCAAGGCCAAGGTCATCTTCATGTGTATGGGGAGTTTGAGATCAGCCTGAGCTAGAGACCCTGTGTAGAGGGAGATGGGGAGATAGGAGGGAGGGTGAGGAGGAGACAGAGATAGCTAAACTGACATTTAGGACCTTACTCCGTGAACATACAATTAGAATCTCTCTGATTTCTTTCCGTGGTTTAGAAAGGCCCTGGTTACAAACTGCTCTGGCCCTGTCGCTTGCTGCATGAGTCAAGTTCCCCGACCTGTTCCGTGTGAATAGCACTCGGAGCTGACTTTAAGCTCTCGGAGCTGACTTGAGGAGTTGAGGTATAAAGTGCTTGGGATGGTAAGTAGCATCTGGCACGACTCTCTCGGTGTTCGCTTTTGTGGTTATCATTTCCACTTTTTCTATAGTTCCTCAGAATCTAAGTAAGGCTTGGCTCAAACACTACAACAGCCTGAACAGGACAATGGAGTTCCTACGGAACTTGTTTGTAGTCTTTAAAGGATACGCTACACCCAGCAGCATAGAAAAGCATATAAAATAGCCAGGAGTTCCTTATACACGGCACCTGGGCCTTAGCTCCGCTCCTAGTTTAATGCTTATTCACTTTTCCTATGTCCTTTCTCTTTTTCTTTCACCAGGCCGTACACGCAGGGGGGCGGTACGTTTGTGAATACAGCAAGAAAACTCCCCACAGTGTAGAGGCCTTCCGCGAAGTTCTACGCGCGTACGTTTTATTGCACATTTTATGCAAATATATTTCTCCGGCTCCTCGGCCCAGGGGCCCAGTGCCAGGAACTCTAACTGCCTCTCCAAGTCAGAGCCAGTCCCTTGGGCAAGGTGAGGCCTGACTGACAGCACACGGAGGGGAGGGCGGGACTCAGCGAGGGGCGTGGCCTTCAACTGGGCTAGCCAGGTCTCCTCCTATCCCCGGGGACACCTTGTCTCAGGAAAGAGAAGCCTTTGTCTTGGTGGGATGATACGCCTCCCCTCCACCACCCCAGAAAAACCTGCACGTGGAGGGTTCGGCTGCCTTCATGTATGCCTCCTATTTCTATTGTTTTGCTTTTACTAGTACAGGGTGGCCACACCCCACTTAGTGTCTATTGGATAAAGTCGTAAAGAGTTGCTTTTGTGTTTGTTTAAAGCTTCCCACGCTGCGGAAAGAGTACCTGGGTCCCAGGTGGCAGAGACAGTTCAGGCCTGTCTGGGATGAGCCCGCCTTTTGAAGTTGCCTCCCGGACTAGATTTCGTCTTCCTTCTCCTCGCCTTCCCATTCGCTTTACCGGGTACTGAGTGACAGGGAACTACCAATGTGGACTCAGTGGGGGGATGGGGTGCTTGTGTTTTCTTTTTCTACCACCAACCTTCCTCCAGCCCAGCCCAACAAACCCCTGCTAAGCAGTCGGGTATTAGAACAGGTGAAGCCCACAGTTTCGAGATGGGGAAGGGGGAAGGATTTTCAGCAGGTGTTTTATTTAAGGGACAAACGTCCGCCTGGACCAGCCCAGGAGGAGAACTCCCCAAGTGTCCTCAGGTAGCACATTCCGGAGAGTGAATACATTGGGGAGGGAGGCTGGCCCTGAGCCACAGGCGCGCACACACAGCAACTCAGCAGGCTGATGGGGGTTGTTCACCGCTCTGGGCACAGATGCCACAGGCCTTAACCGGCAGGCAGGATTCCTCATAGTTGCCACTCAGGTGCCCGCTGAGTCGTGCTATTAGCTTCTCTTTCCTGCTGGAAAAGCTGAAGCAACCATGACTTGTCCAGGGTCACACACCAAGCTTGGGACCAAAATAACCTTGACTCCTCCTCCTCCTCTGCGGCTCTCCCAGTGGACAACATCCCCTTAGCAAAGCGCTATCATTCTAGCCTGAATCATTTAAAATACTGCTAATTGCAGGCCTACGGTGAACTGTAACCACCATGTGACAAGCAGACAGGTGGGAATGACCCAAGTTTTACCAATGCCTAGAATATACTATTAAAGTGCTGGGGGCCAGTAAGGGGGTGTGGAAAAGGATGCCGACACGCATCAGATTTAGGTTTTTTTTTTTTTTAAGAAGTACACTGATAATGTCACCTCCAGTTGTTATAATAGTGCAACAGGAAAACACTAGGGACTCAAATGGATGCGATTCAGAAAGGCATTTGGGGGACAAATCCCAGATATTGCAAATCTTCACAATCTTTTCCCTTTTTTTGCACCCATTAAAAAAAAAAAAAAAACCAAAAAAAAAACCCAAAAAAACAACTTCCCTTTTAATTCTGATGTTGGCATCTGTGTGGGCTTGGGAGGGCCCTGGAAACAATCAGGAAGGCATATAAGGTCCGTCTGGGAAACAATCAGGCATATGCATTCATCTCTGTACACGGGGCCGGACACGTGCTTATGCTCAGGAAGGAAAGTAAATTCCATCCTGCAAATCGCTCTAACTGATTCATTTGTCCTCTGAGAGACGCCACCTACCTGCTCCCAGGTATTCAGGTAATTGACAGGGGTGGGGGCGGGGCCTCCGGGGATGTTTTAGTCCCTCAGGTCTTAGCCAGACTTCCGTGATGTCACACATTTCCTGCTCCGAGCCAACCAATGCCCTCCTCCTTCCTCCAGCCACCTGTACACCGAAGTTGAGACCGGTCACAGCTCAGGCGGCCCAAGAAGCTTCTACCACAAGAAATGAAAACTGGCTGGCTACTGCTACTTTAAAAGCCCCAAACACCTTTGAACAGGTGAGCCGGAACCCCATTCTCCTCTCTTGGCCTTTAGACCACTGACCTTTAAGGGGTGTACAGGGAATTTGAATGACAGCCTTGACTGTGAAAGGCTCAATCCAGAGTAACCCTCTTGAGAGTAGAGGATGTCTCTATCAGTCGTCTTCTCTGTGGCTCGTAGTGTTGCCTCTGGACAGATATTTAATCATTTTCGTTTCCTAATTATTGATCTAGCCTCTGCTTGTCGGTGAAGTTATCTGATTCTTTTTACCCCCTCCCCCCGCCCCCGGAGAAAAGGAAGATGAGATGGGTTTTGAAACTTAGTTCAAATGTGAAGACCAGCTCAGCCTGTTTTGTGGGGGGCTGGGGACACTCACCAAATTCAGATTGTCTTATTTTTTCCCTTGCATTCTGCGTTCATCTCATGCTTCTGTAGCACTTTCCCAGGTTATGTTGTGTTGTGTACAACAGAGTCCTGAAGTCGGTAAATTCCGGTTCCCTATTATAAGACCTTTTTTTTTTTTTAACAGTCTGGATTAGAACTGTTTACCTTCAGGCCACATAGGCTGCCTGCCGGCCTTTGGTTAAAGTAAAGATTACCCCTCCAAGGCCACAAGAATGTTAACGCCAGGTCTGGGTTTTAAATTGTTGGAACTCTTTTGTTGTCTGCTTTTAATATAATAAATAAAGACATAATATATTAAAAAATTACATGGAGGTGGCTGCTCTGCTAGGACCTGATTTTTCAAGTAATTTTATCTCAAGGACTCATTTTTGTTTCCTTCATCTGGATCACACACCTGACTCTCGACAGCCTCAAGAGCCACCCTCCACCAGATACTGTTATTGACAAGAGCTCAGGGACCATTTCCTAAGCCAGCTTCTTACCGAGCTAGCTGGGAAACTCCAGGAGAGAAATAAACGAGTGGGATCTTCCATTTCATAGTCCTCAGTTAGTCTATTTCCTGGGAGTTAAGTTAGCAGATGGGTTTGTAAGGGAATAATCTGTTAGGAAATAGGCCCATATATAGTCCTCTAGAAATTAAAAGAATGTGTCTATAGCAACTGAAACCCAGCATATAAGCTGAAACAAGTAAGTTGCTTCTTACTGCTAAGCATCGACCTTGTTCTTGTTGCCAGTCTCTCTCTGACTCCTGGGAAGCTCATAGTTTCTTCTCTGACCTTTGTGCCTATTATTGTCCTTGAAGCTCACGTGTTTGCAGAGTGACAGCACTTTACGCCTTACAAACATTCTCAGTGGATTCAGAGGTTTGTGAGCAGAGTGAGAAAGGATTCCCCGTGCCTGGGATTTCCTAGGTATAAATTCGTCTTTGATATCCCAGACCTCTGCAGATCTTCACCCCCTCTGGCTCACCTGGTTGATGAGTTGTTTTTACAACAATGGACTTATGATTAATTAAATCATTTCATCATTGACTGCTTAGAAATAGAATGCTGTATATATTATTGCCCCCAATATAAGAAAGAAAAAAAAGGCAGGAACCCGAGTTGACTGACTAGTTATAGGGGCAGCTTGTTGGACAACTTACATGTGTGTTTCCTGAGTAGTTCCTGTGACAACTCCATTGGTTCAGGTGTGTACAAGGTGTGATGGGAAATCTTACATCCTTTAACAAATTACTGAATTTCTCTAGACCTCCATTTCTTCCTCAGTAGGATTAGAGATAAGTACCATGTGCTATAATGTGGCTCTGAGCATAGGCAGAGCTTGGAGGAAGCTGTGCCTGGTACTGAGCCAGAGGCTAATAGAAGCCAGGTCTGCCTCGGCTGGAGGAATTTTCCTGGGAGCTTAGAGGACTTGTGTGAGCTCTCCTGTGGCTGCAACAGTTGGGAACCCAGCTCTTATTACTATAATTAATTGCCAGTTATTAACCCCATCGTTAACAGTTTGGAGAAACACAATAGTCCGGAGGGAGGAGAATGAATGAACTGTCATTCACTGGGCCAGCCAGCGTGTGTCCGCCAGCCCCCTTGGCAGAGCAAATTCTGGGGGTGGTCTCTAGTCCTTCCTTTCTCCAGCTGAAGGCTCTCTGGAGATATCCACAAAGTATGAGCTCCTCGTAGGCTTTCAGGAGAGGTCTCATTGTCATTTGCTGTAAGTTGACTTGGGAGGGAGCTCAGTCCATTTTCAATCATGTTACCACCCATCACCAGCACCCTGAGTGGCCTGGGGTACTTGGTCCCTTCTAATCTTGAGGATAAACATCTTCCACCTGAGACTCCCTGAGCACTTGGCCAGGCCAGTATGAGAGGGGACAGATAATTTGTAATGTGTACCATTCTGTGGAGGGGGAGACTCATGAGTTCTTTGAATAGGCTCACCCCCTTAATATGCTGTGCCCTTCAATGACCTTGAATCACTGCATCAGAGCAGATGTGTCCTCAGACCTCCTTGGAGCTTCTTCTGGTCCCACACTCTTCCCAAAGTGTAACCCATTTCTGCCATTCAAGAGCAAGGGCCCAGTGAACCGAGGACTATAGATTCTAACCTTGACTATACTACAGCCTGCTGCAGAGGACTTTAAGGACGAAGTTCAAGTTCCTCGCCCATCACTTCCATTGCCCCCCACCAAGGATGAGCCCCCCTGCCTCCTACAGTAGAAGCTAGAGAGGCTCTTCGCCTGAACTCCTGGGTCAGGGTAATGGAGAGCAGGGGTGGGCAGTGCCTCCCAGGCCACGATCTTACTCAGTTCCAGGTGAAGTGGTGCTGCCATCTCACAACAGAGAGCTGGTCTTTGGCATCAGACTGCCTGGGCCCAAAGCCCAGTCCTACCATGTGCTTTCTTTATGCCCCGGGCAGGTTTTTTTTAAACCTGTTTGGAATGGCCCTGGCACTACATTAACCTAGTACCCATGTGATTTTCTTGAAAAGAAGGCATGGTAGTGGGGACCAGACAGACCTGGCTCTGTCAACACAATTACTAGCCTACATGAGGCACTTGATATCTTTGCCTCAGTCTGATCTCCTGGAAAAGTGGGATACTTAGCTACCCAGGATGCCTTGATAAACAGTTGCAGTGGTCGTGTGTAAAGTACCTGGCACATGCTAGGTGCTGAGTTAAAGTGCTATAGTGTTCCAGGACACATGTTACATTAACTATAGTTGGACATCTTAGCTCATGTTTCTGTCTGGACATAATGATGGAAACAACCACTGACTGGACAGATACATTCCTGAAAAGACCTCCATAGGCTTAGAAGAAAGCCTGTTAACCAAGACCATGTTATCTTATCCTTCTGGGGTAGAGTAGCTGCCAGGGTGATGTCTGGTATTTTATAGACCAGCAGGTGTAGGAATCTAATGTACAAGATGAGGTCCAAGCATCTTCATGCAGCATGGACTCATGGCTCCACCTCTCAGCATTTCCTCTCCTGTTCTTAGAATCCTGCACACCTAAGGTGGAGTCAAGATCTGCTTGGCTCAGGGCTACAGATGCTCTCTAATGACTCCTCCCCTCCGTGGTATCTCTGGACTTCCTGGCAGCATGGAACTATTCTTGATATTTATGTGCCAGCAGTACAGACTCACTTTTATGTGGGTGGTAAATTGACTGCCCTCTGACAGTGTCTCCAAACAATCAAGAGCCTGCCAAAACTATTTGAAGGAGACTTACATGTAATTCCTCCTGAATGAATTAGATTTTAACCATGTACTGTTTTCCAAAGAATAAGGATTGATGTGAAAACCATAAAAGTCGCTAAGTACAGAGACCTACAGGGAGCTGAGATCAGGGTCATAGAATGTTGGCTGTCTTCCCCACTTGCCATCTCCTCCTTATTCTGTGTCCTATGGCACAAGGACACCATAGTGAACTATTGCTTAGCAACACAGATACACACTTCAAGGGGAGAAAGCACTTCCTATGAACTGGTGTTTCCAAAAATGGAATAAGTTACCTAGCGGGGTGCTGAATGTATTGTCACTGAAAGTGATCACTATTTGGTATTTGTAACACTTGGAATGTTTGGTGGCTATGTGCCTGGGTTGATAGACAGATGGATGTATGGGTAATGAGTGAATGGATTGGATAGATGATGGATAGATGTGTGGATAGATAGTGGATAGATAGATGTATTGATGGATGATGAATAGGTAGATGTGTTGATGGATAGTGGATGGATGGGTGAACAGACAGATAGATGGTTGATGACAGATATATGTATAGATGGATGGATAACCAAAGTTTGTGTTTCTTCAGTTGAGACATCTTCACATGTGGCATGAAAATAAATAATGTACAATCAATTATTTTAAAGATTGCATGAGAAAAATTCATGTCTATTACCAGCATCTCCCCTAACCTGTAGAAAATTGTTTACTGAAAGTAGTAACAACAAATTAAAATTTTATATCCTCAAACAGAAAGGAGAAAAGGCATTCCCACTTCAGACAGGGTGGATGAGCTGACTCCCAAGCTGGAGATATGCAGGTTTTAGGATAGTTTTTTTTTTTCCTTTCTTTCTTACCCCTCTCTGCCTCTTCTACTCTCTCAAAGAATCCCTCTTCCCTGCCCAGGGAGCCACGTTCCCTGTCATTGTAGGTTGACTGGTATACTTCAAGTATGTGCCCCAAGTTCCATCATCCCATTTAGCCAGGAAGGTTTTCTTGTTGTTTTTATGACATCAAGAATTTTAGTTTGGAACACGTACGCTTAAACACCACCATTGTTTGCCAGTGACTCGGACTGGCTTCTTGTGTGATGCGTTTGTCACAGGGACCTGAGACTTCACCAGCAGCGGAGTGGAAGCTCTCTAGGAATCCCTTTAATAGCTTCTTGGCACACAGCATGGCAACAGCAGATGCATGATGAGAGGTTTAAATATGCCATTGCTATCTGCTGAGATGATTTGTATAACTTGCTTGTGACTAAAGGCTGTTAGTCACGTGGCCTCTTTAGAATGCTACATGCTTGGGCTCATGCATCCTCATATTAACACATGAGTCACCTTGTGTTTTTCAAAGTCCTCGTTAGGTATTATGGTCATACTCGTATGACATCTTCCACAGCATGCACACAACTCAGCCAGTCCGTCTGTGACCCCTGGAGGCCCTTGTAAATTGGTTTCATGGTTACCTCTAAAGACATCTGCATTATAACTTATTAGTGAGCTAAAAGGAAATCATTAGAGTTTTACACTGGGGAAGGATTGCTACCCCTAAGTATACAGAAGTCTCAGTGGCCGCCATCTCTAAATGTTTACCCTGTCACTTAGCCCTGTGGAGAAGGGTTAGAGTGGGTCACTGGGAATATTTACTCATTCCTGTGGGATTCACCTCTAGGAATACACAGTCTCCTGGGCTAGTCTGTTAGGACTACCTTAGCTGATGACCGTAAACTCAGAGGCTTTAAACAACTCTGTTTATTATTTCAGTTCTAGAGTGTGTAGAAGTTTGAAATCAAGACATCAGCAGGGCCGCAGTCTGCCTTTGAAGGATGTAGGCAAGAGAGAACTTACCCCTGCCTCTTCCAACTTCAATGGGTCCAGAGGTCACGTGGCCTGTGGCAAAGTCCTCATACTGCCTCCTCTTCTGAGTCTGTCTTCTAAGGATACTAGATTTAGAGATCACTCAGGTAATCAATATGATCTCATTTCAAGGTCCAACACTTGATGACATCTTTTAAAGTCAAATTTACCAGTTAGGTCAGCTTCCAAGCTCTGGGGATAACCATGGACGTGTCCTCGGGATGGGGCTATCACTTTAACCTACTGCACTCACTCTATAGCTGATGTTCATATTCACAACCATCTGTCTGTTTATGGAGAAAACTTTGTGTAGACAAGTGGTTCTCAACTTTCCTAATGCTGTGACCCTTTAATACAGCTCCTCATGTTGTGGAGACCCCCAACCATAGAATTATTTCATTGCTACTTCATAAGTGTAAATTTTGCTATTGTTGATTACATGAATCGTAATGTAAATATCTGATATGCAACCCCTGTGAAAGGGTTGTTCTACCACCAAAGGGGTCATGACCCACAGGTTGAGAACCACTGGTGTAGACATATTGAGTGAAATATAGGCAAGGAAGAGTTAGAGTTGGCAGCATTTACTACTGTCATCCTTTATTCCTATGATCAAGGCAGGATGGGAAGGGTTTTGTGCTCTAATGTATTCTTCCCATCAACACTATGACATATCTCCAGAAGGAAGGTAGTAGAAGCCAATGTAGATTGTAATAGAGATGGGTCATGTCATATTCCAGGAACTATCACTCCACTGAATCTTGACCCCCTCCCCCACTCAGGACAAGCAGATAAATATCTACTTCTAAGCAGCATTGCTTCAAGGGACCTTAACAAGGTAGAAAGTGTCCTAGGAGAGCCTTTGCCATCACCGGGACTACTCACGAAGACAGTAAGTAGGACCAGAGGCAAGACAAAGGAGAACCCCCGTGATGCTTTAATTTGCGGACAGGGATCATGTTTTGAAGGGACAGTGTGACATAGGTTGACCCCTGAAAGAACAAGCGCCAACAGCCAAGGTAACAAAGAATTTGGATCTTTGAAAACTGCCCAGACCTCCATCACTGGAAACATTTGGAAGAGTAACCGGCATGTCACCCGTAGGTATGCTGAAGCAGCATTTCCCCCACTTGGTGAGAACCTAAGATCCTTGCCCAACCCAAAACCTTGTCATTTCTAAGCCAACCACAGTGCTGACACCAGTATCCAGCACCTGGGAGCCTGAGGGGGGAGGGTCATGAGTGTGAGGATAGCCTGGGTTACACTCTAAGTTTGAAGCCAGTTGGGCTATGTATATAGTGAGGCCTTGACTCAAAAAATCTGTGACTTCTAAATAAAACACTAAAAAAATGTCTTAAAATCATGGAGCTACCAACCCCCCATGTACACGCTTGTCCTTGATGGATGTCTTTGGTCAGGCCCTTCCCTCTTGGGATTTTCTCTCACTTGTCAAAAGCCTACTCACTTTTGTTTGTTTGTGGGTTTTGTTCAATAATTTTTTAAAAGACAGGGTCTCATGTAACTCAGGATGGCCTTGACCTCTCTATGTCGCTGAGGATGGCCTTGAACTTCTATCCTTCTATCTCCACTTCCTGAGAGCTGGGATTAAGGCGTGTACCACCGATGCCCAGTATATGGTACTGAAGGTTGGACCCCAGGAGTTGTGTATGTTCTGCAAGCACTCTATCAACTGAGCCTCAGCCCCCAGTCCCCAGTCACCTGTTGTGGACCATCCTAGCAACCAGTGGTCCATTAAGTTCCCTGGCCCTCGCTGTGTGGTTCTCTGGTTCCTTCTCCTCCAGAGTTCCGTTGCACTTTACCGAGTTTGCTGGCTGTGTCATGCCATCTATCTGTGTCTGACCTCTGTTTTCCTAATTAAACTTGAACTCCGTGAAGACGGCACTGAATTCTCTCCGGGAGTCCCCACAGAGTTCAGGACAAATCCCAGTCATGGACCGGGCAGTCAGCGTACATCTCTAAAACTGAAATAGTTGGAAGACGTTGAGAATTCAAATATATTTCTTTATGTCCTTCCTAAAACTTGGCCAACTGTTTAAAAACTAAAGAAAAGTTCCCTTCCTGACACGGTCAGCTTTGAGGGGGTCGGACACCAGCTTACAGGTTGTTCTTTCCCATACTGCCTTAGTGTCAGCTCTTCCCAGGAGTCGGTGTTGATGCTTTGCAACAGTAGAGCCCTTGCTCATGTGAAATACTCCCTCTTAATCGTGGATTCTTTGCAGGAGTCCATGTTTCTAGGCTAGGAAGTGGGAGGACATCTTATTTGAGACAGGACACTTATTACAGACCCAAGGACAGCAGGTGTACCATGACATCCAGGGGAAGCGTGGTGAGGTCTCCTGTCAAGGGAGATAAAGCTCTTTTCTGGAAGGTTGTGAAAAGCCATCCCCTGGCCTCCAGAACTCATTTGTAATTGGTTAACCATGGGGGACTCTGTTCGCTCCACCACTTTCTGAATGTGTTCCCAGTTATTGACTCCAGATGTGTTGGGCCGTCTCTTCTTGTTTGGTTCTGTAACTTCCTGGCAGATGCTGACCTCTGTGGAGACCCTTTATAGTTTTCTTCTGTTCTTCCTAGTGTTTGAAACACTGTGCAGGCGGATGTCATTCACAGATTTCATTAATGAGTCTCCCGCTCCCTCTTTGAGACCATTGATTTTTAGAAGTTAAGCAGAGGCAGAGCTAACCACAACCCTTGCAGCAGACTGCGAGAACCTGCCTCAGTCTCCCAAGGTGAATTGCACTCCCCTCCCCAGGTGCCTCCTCCAACTCTGGCTCATAGCTTGAAGATAGTGTTTTTGTTTGTTTGTTTGTTTGTTTGTTTTTTAATCCTATATGTGACTCTGTATTCAGGTCATTGAAGTGCTGCATTTGTCCTGATTATATACAAGTCTGTAAGCCAAGGAATAATGTATCTTAGTTCATAATCAGTACTTATTAAAAAGATCACACATTATCAGAACCTTCAGTGCTCACTGAATGTATCTGAAATTCAAGGTTTAAGTAAGATTAATAAGAAAAGATAGGGCTTATCTTGACTTTGGGAATTGCTTTCCCCAAATAATCCATTTTAAGAGGGTCAGCCAGGGCACTATTGAGACAAATGTGCCTGCTGGCAAATTCCTTTAGAAAGAGAGCAGGTGGCCAGGGCCTCTGTGGGAAGCAGTTGTTGGCACTGGTCCACTGGGCTTCTCCATGGCTAAGCTTCTGCTTAGGAATGAGTGTCCTGGCAATGGCTGGGGTGTGGGCCCAGCAGCCAGTTTGAAATACTGAGTCCCCAGGTTGCCCAACAGTGCTTCACTCAAAGGTTTATAGCATCATCAACAAAACGTCTACACCTCAGGTTCTTTAAGTTTTTCTTTTCTTCTGGTATGTTGTGATGCTAGGGATTGAACCCGGGGTTTTACACATCCCAGGAAAGCACATCATCACTGAGCCTAGAGCCTGTACCTCCATACCAGCCTCAGCTTCTATTTCATATGTTTGTGTTCATGGGGGGTACGCATGTCTGTGTGGCTGCACACATGTGTATGTGGAGAACAGAGGATGACCTTGGGTGTGCTGTTCCTCAGGCACTATTCACCTTGGTTTTTTGTTTGTTTGTTTGTTTGTTTGTTTGTTTGTTTTGAGACAAGGGCTCTCATTTGACCTACAGCTTTCCCATCAAGCTAGGTTGGCTCAGGGATCTGTCTGCTCCTCAGTGCTGAGATTAAAGCTCATGCCATAAGGCCTGGCTCTTTCGTTTGCTTGGGTGGGTTTTTCGTGGGGGTGGAATCTGGGGATTGAGTCAGGTTCCTATAGTTTCAAGGCAAGTCCTTCAGCAGCTGAGCTATCTCTCCAAGCCTTCTCCCCAGGCTTGGTTTCTCGGAGCCAAGTTACCTGAGGGATTACTCCTCCGTATAGGCTTAGTCTGTATACATTTGAAATACATTGTAAACCATTGGGGTTGTTTGAGGGATACAAAGATTTTGAACAAGTTTACGTCATCATTACAAAGCCAATGCCCCAGTGTGGAGGTAAACACTTGTAATCTCAGCACTCAGGAGGCGAAGGCAGGAGGATGGCGTGATCATGGTCAGCTTGGGCTAAATAGGAAGACCCTGCCCCCACGCTCCCCCCAAATCACCAGACTGAACACCACTCCAGCAGGGCAGAGCCTCCTGGCTGCTGTTTGGCACATTGTGGGCCATGTCCTGGATGGCAAGAACGGCTCCTCGCTTGGCTGGGATCTCATGTACACAGGCAGCAAAGCTTTTGCAGGACCCAGTTGCTTTGTCGACCCCTCTGGAAGAGAGCTCTACACTTCCTGTCCCTCTTGGCTCGTGAGCCCTTCAGCAAGTTGTGGCCCTGGTGTCTCTGCCAGGCACGGACTGAGGTGGAGCTGCAATCGGTGTAGGGCTTAGAGTCTAGTGGCAGACCTCTGATAGGTCGGCCAAGCCCACAATTTCCTCATGGCACCTGGCTGGCTACCAGGGGTGATGCAAGCAAACTAGGAAGAATCACCAAGGCTGTGTTAATCCCAGGGCTGGGTCTAAGCCACAGTGGTGACACCTCACTTTCCCTACTTGAACTTCTAAGAAAAATAGTGATAAGGCCTTGATTATAGGTAAAGCAAGGGAGGCACTCGCCTTGGGGTGCAAATTTTAAGAAGCAAAAACAAACAAACAAAAAAACAAAAACCACTTCAGTAATGGTGATTTTAATAGTCTATTAGTCTTCTATGACTGAGTGTGTGATGAAAGCAAGTTAAGGACAGACACCCCCCACCTCCACCCCCGACTCATGGTTTGAAGGGATACAGTCCATCATGGCGGGGAAGGAAGGCAGGAGTGTGAGGCGCTGGTCATATGGCACCACAATCATGGCACCACAGTCAGGAAGCCGTGAGAGAGGAACGCTGCTGCTTGGCTCAGTCCCTCCTCTTCCCCTGGGTAGTTAGTCCAGGACTCCAGTCACAGACCAGCACTGCCCACATTCAGAGCAGGTCTTCATTCTTCAGTGAAACCTCTTTGGAAAGACCTAGGTGTTGCCATGGTGACAGTGAAGCTGAATACTCAGTGCTTTTTTAAAAAAATCAAAAGCAAGACAGCAACCCACAATCAACAAAGGGTCGGCACTAGGTTAGAGATCAGATGGGTAAGCTGTGGTTGTTTAGGGATTAGTATCACAGTCTCTTTCATCTCAGGCTGTGATGTGGCTCAGCATAGCACCAGTGAGATAAGTGTGTCTGTTGTTTAGGGATGGATTCAGTGAGGTTTCTCAACATACTATGATAGTGGAGGCGTTTTCTGTAGGCAAGTCTGTTCAGCAATTGTCTCTTCCCCAGGTTGGGACAACTGTCACGACCTAGGATGATAAGCAAGCTTCCTCAGGCACACTCCTTTACAAGTACTCTTTTTTGGGGTGGAGCAGGTGGCTGGAGCTGGAAGGTTCTGTTTCTTCCTGTCAGTCCTCCATGGGTTTCTCTCTGCTCATCATTTGAACCTTTTCACATACTAGTGAACTTTAGTGAGTATTAATATTTGTGCTTTGGGTGGGGGAAATATCACTGATTGACTGTTTAACTGGTTTCCATTTTAGTTTTCTTGCATTATTTGTTGTTCATACTCTTAAAAATGAGATGGATAAAATAGGAGCCCAAAATGTCCCTAGTGCCATCTGTTCTAGGGAATAACAGAACACTGTGGATTCTAATGCCAGACTACTTAGCTGCTGAAGGCTGCCCTCTGTTTATATAAAGCCATTAAATAGCTTTCCATCTTCTCAGCCATGTATGTCCACAGACCTTGTTTATGCTTTTAGAAGCTTTGTGCTTCTCCTTATAACCCCAGATCTTATCTCTCAATCCATCTGTCTGTCTACCTATGGAGAGAATGCTGTCCCTCTTCAGCGCGGATGCTTTTAGAACTCCCTCCCCACCCACAGACACCCAAATTCACAAATGCTCAAGTTCCTTCTATAAAATGGTACACAGTATTTGCCTTTAATAATCACACATCCTCCTAGGTGGCCTAAATCTTTTCTAGATTACTTATATTATCTAATACAATGTATTGTTCTGCTGAAGTTTTAGGGAAAAATAAGGGAGAAAGGTTATATATTTAGCATAGATGGCTTCCCCCCACCCCAACCTGTGGTTGATTGAATCCAGGATTTAGAACCCTCACACATGGAGGGCTCCCTCCCTCTCTCCCACTCTCCATCTCTCTGTCTCTTTTTTTCTTTCCTCCCCTCCATAGCCAATGATTCCCACTAGTGTTCAGGGAAGCATCTCGTGGGTGGCCACCCACCAGCATCGAGGAAGCATCCTAGGCTGACTGAGAATCATTTCAACAGTACAAATACTGGCCTCCATACTGGTCTCCCTCTGTTCTGGAGTTTTGGTGCTTACCCTTTCCAGGCATTGTAGGAGACACATTAACAGATTGGGGTGCTTGCTGTGAAGAGTTGGTCAGCCTCATTGAGACTAGGAACCTGAAGAAACACTGGATGAATCCAGTTCAGTTCAGAGAAGGTCATATCTTCAAATACTAAAGTACTAAGCAACTACATATACTCTATGAAGATCTCCATGGGCAATACTGCGTACCCTGGAGAGGGGAGGAGCTATAGGGAGACAAATTCTCACTTAGTATGTGAACATTTCCTCTGATATAAAGATATGCCTGAAGGCAGAATGATCTGTTTTATAAAGATCATTACTGTATTATGTAAGGACCACTCTCAAAACTTTTTTAAAAAGATTTATTTATTTATTATGTATGCAGTGTTCTGCCTGCATGTATGCAGATGGTAAGGGCACCAGATCTCATTATAGATGGTTGTGAGCCACCATGTGGGTGCTGGGAATTGAACTCAGGACCTCTGGAAAATCAGCCAGTGCTCTTAACCTCTGAGCCATCTCTCCAGTCCTCCAAAGTTCCTTTAAATGCAGCTCCTATGTGCCATATTTGAAGGATATTGATGCAAGACATAACTACCATCCTTACAAGCAGAGGGAGCACCTTCATTTATTTCCTTGTTTGTTTGGTTTGACCGTACTGGGCCTTGTGCCGGATAGACAAGAACTCCACTCCTGAGCTCTGTATGCCAGCTGGGATTCCTTTGACACTATGGAATCTCCTACTGGTAGAAAACGGGACTTGGAAACAAGAGATGTTTTAGGGTGAAATTGGTTCTCTCAATAGGAGAATATGAACTCTCAGTGGAGCCAAGTGATGTGTTCATCCATTTGCTTTCTGTGAGCTTTCAGGGTGCCCTGAAAGAAGAAAGAGGGTGCCCGAGACACACCACGGCCATCTTGTTCTAGTGGGTTCCCTTTCTAGGTTCATTTCTATTGCTGTGATTTAAAAAAAGCCAATTGGAGGAGAAAGGGATTTGTTACAACTGACAATCCCAGGTTATGATTCATTATTAAAGAGAAGTCACCGTGGCAGGGGCTTGAGAGAAATGGTCACATTACATCCACCTTTGAGAGCAGAGGAAAATGAATACGTGCTTGCTTGCTTGCACTCAACTACATTCTTCACTCTTACACAGTTCAGGACTCCCTTGCCTAAAGAATGGTGTCGCTCACAGTGGCCTGGGTCTTTCTACATCAATTAAGACAATCCCCTCATAGACGTGTGTCAAGGCTGACCCAAAACAGCTGATCAGTCCCTCGTTGAGGCTCTCTTCCCAGCTGATCCTAGGTGGTGTCAGTGTCTGAAAGTCTTGTTGTTCTTCTGCCCTGCTCTAAATGAAAAGGGGATAGATTGTTTCTCAGTGTGGGAAACCAAGAAAGCAGGACTTCTGCTTTCTGCTTTCTCACTCTGAACTAACTGTATGAAAGCCGCATCCCACATCTCCCTCCCCCCATACCCAGGACCAGAAAGACTGGCCTTCCATACTGAGTATATTTAGATAAATACTCCTACCCGCCTGGCCCCCAAACCTTACTTTTTAGGAGAGAAAAGCATTTATCTGCTAGGTTAAATGCTTCTTAATCCTGTCGTCTCACATTCATCTAAAAGCAGGATATGTTATATGTTCATAAAATAGAAACGGGAAAAGAACTGCCAGGTAAACTGAAGGAATCTTATTTTTTCCAAGTCCACCTGGTTCATCGCTGTGGAGCCCAAAGGGCTTGTTCAGCTAACCCTCCCCTGGCCCGATTTTATTTATGTGGGCTTTATTTAGTCTAAAGCAAATTCACAAAAATATATGTAAGTGGTGTTTACATTAACATTACATTAAGAAATTGGTTTACCATCTGGCCAAGAGCCAGTGGATTCATTACTCTGAGAGGGAAGGAGAGGGAGAGAGGTTGGGAGAAAGGAAAGAGAGGTTGGAGGTAAGGGAGGGGATGGAGGAAGCAGGAGAAGCCTGCTGGCTTGCTAACCTGCTTAGGCGAAGTCTTTCCCAGGCCCCTCCAGTTCTCCTCAGAGGAAGGACTCTGTCTCCTCAGAGCTTTGACAGCTTTCCCTACAATGAGGCCTAAAGGGATTTAAATCCTTCTGATTCCCTGGGTCTTTTTTATTGAAGTGGTTACAGTATTGGAGTTCTGACCATTTTATAATGGAGAAAGGTGCTGGGAGACAAAGCCATGGGGAGTTAGGGGGAAGGTAGAGGCCGGGAGCCCTGCCTGGCTAGTTTCCTTTAGGGTGTGCCTGACTGGCCAGTCACTTACATGCCATATTCCAGTTTCCTGATCTGTTTAATTAAAAACGACAACAAAAAAATGTCATGAGGTGCTGTAAGGATAAAATGACGCAATCTAATAATGCCCTCAGCACAGTGCCTAGCACATGGGAAGTTTTAATTGTTAAGAAGCAAAGTTATAAAAAATATCCATCCGGAGGGGCATGGTGGCACAAGACTTTAATCCCATCACTCAGAAGGCAGAGGCAGGCAGGTCTCTGAGTTTGAGGCCAGCCTGATCTCATATATAGTGAGACTCTGTCACACACACACACACTGACACGCAATATCACAAGAACAAAACAAAAACATTTCATCATAACACAAAATCATAGAAATCTATTCGTGAATAGGATTTTATCTAATCTGGTGACCTACAGAGTCTTTTTGTTTGTTGTGGTTTATGACTTTTTTTAAAAGGCAGGATTCTTAGTGCAGAATATTATTTTTTTTTTTAAAAAGTGATGTGCCAGTGGAATAGAGGCAAGGTAGAGTAGATGCCCTGCGTTAATCAGCTTCATGTTACAATAATGAAAGGCCTCAGTCAGGGTCTGTCCTTTTCTATTGCTGTGCAAACACCATGACCACAGCAGCCAGCCTACAGAAGAGCTGGGACACACAAGGGACCCGATGGGAAGGAAGGACATCTAAGAGAGTGAGCAGTGGGGATGCACAGTGGAGTGTGTTCGGAGTACATTGTATACTTGCTTGAAACTTCCTTGTGATCTTTTTAATAAAAAGAATGTCAAAGGCACATCCCAATATGATCTGCCCTGGGCCCCACCTCTCCAGGCTCCATACCCTCTCTTCCCGGTAGCAGCACCCTGGGGACCAAGCCTGTAACACATGGACCTTTGGGAGGCACTTGCCCAGACCACAGCAGATGAGCCAAGGTCTCTCCTTGTCTTCTCCCACCTTCAGCCTCTGGAAGATTCTGAGGGAGGCTCACGACTCCTCCCGGAGCACACTTGACAAACCACGCATCAGGTCTACACCGCCATGTCACTGAAGGAAGAGTGGCACTCAAGTGAGAAGTGGCTTTTTCATTAGTACCTGGAGCTGTAGCCTGGTTCCCTGTTAGACTGTCTCCTGCCACAGCATGACAAAGAATGGGACCAGAGCATGTGGGGGCATATGACAGAACTCCAGAAGAATCCTCAAAGATCTAGAGCCTCAGTTTACCCTTCTGAACCTTTCTCCCTACAGTAAGATGACCACCTTTTAGGTGGCCCAATTCCATTCTCAGATTTATTTTTAACTGTTTCCGGTCTCCTCAAAGGACTTCCTGTGAACTTCCAGTGCCTTACTTAGAGCCTCAGAACAAATAGCTCTGTAGGTTTCCTTGCACTCTGACAGCAACTCACCCCCTTCCTGAACCCTCTGTGGTCTGTGGTCTCAGTGAGAGAGAAGTCAAATGCTGTTGCTTCCCAAGTGCTCTGACTTTTCAGGCATTTCACTTCAGCCCCCTGTGTCCAGACTGTTCTTTCAGGCATCCTAGCTGAGTCTGGAAATGTAAACATCAAAGCCGAGTCCGTGAAAGTCGGAAGGCGTGTATTTTCTTTGAGATAAGGCTGTGTTTGGACAAACAACTCAGAATGTTTGGAAAAGGAGAAGGATGCAGGGCAGTGTGTGACTGACCACCATGCTCCTTGCACACGTGGCCCCCTCTGTCTAGTTCATGCATCTTCATGGCCCTGTGGAAAGCTGAAAGTCTTTACTTGTTTTTGAAAAAAGTTGTGTTGGAGGTAAGGGGAAGCCAGATGCTCCCTTGTCATAAACAGTGGCAGACTTGTTGGCGGGCACTTGTTACCTGCTCTCTGCCAAGTTGAGAATGCCCACCTCCTCTCTCGACTGGGGACTCCCTAAATCTGCATTGTTTCCATGTGTTTTTGAGGTCTCCCCCTAACCTCACAGCCTGGCTTAGAGTTGGTAACTGAAAGTACTTATTGATTGTCTAAGAAATACCGAGTTTTAAAATCAAACATTGGAAAAACTCATTCTTTGGGGACTCTTTCTGTATCAAAAGAAAAGATACACCGCCATGGTATTTTTCTGGGAAAGATATTAATATATAATTGAATCAAAGACTACTGTTCTGACAAAGCAGAAAGATTCCCTTTTATGAACCAAAGTTTCAGTTCCAGGCCAACAGAGCCTGACTAAAGACAAGATAAATTATGGAACACATGTGAGAAAAATCACAAGTTAATTCGTACTCAGCGTATGCCTGGTACAAATCTAAGATCTTCACTGAACTTATGTAGTCCTCCTATCAGCCCTATAAGCTGGGCTAGTGTTAACCCTTTCCTGGTTAAAGGCATCCACACACAGTAATGGGAGGTTGAACTCCAGGGCCACTTAACTACCGATAACTCAACAGTTGAGGGTGGTAATGAAGACAGAAAGTAATCCAGGCCATCACCATAGTAAAAATACAGAAGACACACAGCTCAGGTGACTTGTTGAAGGCTCTGGTGTCCTACTGTGTTTGGAGAAAGGTGGCAAAGTCTTCAGTCTGTTTTTCTAAAATTATTATTTCTTGCTCTGGTCCGACAAAGAATTTGGTAAAAGATCAATCTCTTGGATTCTATTAACAAATCATATTTCTTGTATGATGTACACATTTCACCGGTAGACGGGACCCAAGCGATAATTAATCCATCAGCATGGGGATGTTTGTAGGTGTCCATCATTCCTACAATGTGAAATGGAGGTACAGTGAGGCGAAGGTAGTTATAGAGTGGATGCTCAAGCCTGGCCTTCGGAGTCCCTGCTCACATGAGCCCTGGTCCCCTCAGGCTATGGTGTGAACATGAGCTGCCTTTTTCTCTTGCAGGTTTTTCTCTTGGGTGGCCCTTAGAACATCTTGACCTGTTCCTGAGGAAATACTGCTTCCCTGAGTTTCCTGATCCCCACTCAGTCATGAACCAACCAGACCTCGCTGATGACCCAGATCCCAGCCTTGAGCCCCTGTGTACGGTATGCGGCCAAAACCACTCCCCAGAAGAAAACCACTTCTACACCTACACGGAAGACGTGGACGACGACCTCATCTGCCACATCTGCCTGCAAGCATTGCTGGACCCTCTGGACACTCCCTGCGGGCACACCTACTGTACCCTGTGTCTCACCAACTTCCTGGTGGAGAAGGACTTCTGCCCCGTGGATCGCAAGCCTGTGGTTCTGCAGCACTGCAAGAAGTCCAGCATCCTGGTCAACAAGCTTCTTAACAAGCTCTTGGTCACCTGCCCGTTCCCAGAGCACTGCACCGAGGTGCTGCAGCGCTGCGATCTCCAGCATCATTTCCACACAAGGTAGGAACCCTTCCTCCTCCTCTCCCGGGGCCACGGAGTAAGACGCCAACCAGGGTGCAGTGAGGATTCACTCACCTCCCTAGGGCCTGGCACTCCGCAGGCTGCCTGTTCTTTGTCTTTGTGTCTGTTTCAATAAGACACCGTCTAGGTGTTCACAGCGGTGAACCAGTGTTAGTAAATATCACTAAGTGGGATTGTGTTTTGTGTATGCCCTTATGTGTTTATGGTTTTTGAAAAATGGTGGTGTGAAATGTTAAGGTTTGGATATCAGTTATCACCACTGGGTCATATTTTCAAATGCCTGGTTCTTGGCCAAATGGTGCTATCTGGAGATGTGGCAGAAGCTTCACGAGATAGGGCCTAGCTGGAAGAAATAACTTACTGAGGGCACACCTTTGAGGTTAGGCTAGGCCCCTGTTCCCTTTCTCTTTTTCCTGGCTGCCCTCCTCACCCAGATGGACAGAAACCTCTGAAACTGTGAACGCAAATAAATCTTCTATAAGGAAGCCATCTCTCTTTTTAATTGGTGTAGGATCTACATTTATTCACTTACTTATTTTCAATTTTAATTTTTATTGGCATATGCTCATCATATAGAGTATTGGATTTTATAATGACAAATTGTTTCAAATAAATCAACTAAGTCCTTAAATGAGAAATTCAGAAAACTATCACCCTTCATTCTACTTTTCTTTCTATTGCTGTGATAAGTATCACAACCAAAGCAACTTGTGAAGAACAGTTTATTTGGCTTAACACATCCCAATCACTGTCCATCATTGAAGGAAGCCGAGGCAGGCATTTGAGGCAGGAACTGGAGCAAAGGCCATGGAGGAACACTGTTTACTGGCGTATTCCCTGGCTTGCTCAATGTTCTTTCTTACAGCATCCAGGAACAAGGTTGACACCACCCACAGTGGGCTGGGCACCCTCCTGCATCAGTCCTTAATCAAGAAAATGTCCCACAGACTTGCGTACTGGCAATCTGATGGAGGCATTTCTCAACTGAGGGTCCCTTCCCAGGAGACTGTTGCTTGTGTCAAGCTGACATAAAATTACCCAGGACATCCTCTGAGTGACTGTTTCTGTTTCTCTTTTGGCCAAGGTACACACAATGGTGGCAGAAATGAGATGCACTTCTTGCTGCTGGTGACTGGCACCCCCTGCTCCCCCACCTGCTTCTCAGTTTGGCCCTTTTCACTCTCGTGTGCCTGGGCATTCCTGTGTGGGTGGCCTCACTGGTGGCTCTGGGCCTGTTCCCCATGAGGCACTCTTCTCAGCACACTTAAGGTGCTTAATCAAGGGTGAACAATAATACCACAATTATTTTTGTAAGAGGAAATCTACAGGCTTGTATTTATCTTGGTTCCTGTCACAGCCAGGGCAAGAGGCAGGTGCATGTTATTTTTTTTTTTAAAGGTCACATACCTTAGGTCATGAATCTGTGGCTTTGTCTTGTGAGACATAAGTAGATTCTCTAACACGAAAGTTTTTATCATACAAGGGCCTGAGTGTAGTGCTTAGCACATGTTTACCATGTTGGTTATGCCAGTGGACTCAAGATACCCAGCCAGATGTTTTTAATGTACGTTTGCAGTAAATGCTGGTTTCAGACATGGAGACCCACCTGTACAGTTTCCCAAAAGAAGGTGTGGTAAAAGGAGACTGTGGGAGGGAGCCTCTTGGTGACCATTGCTGATAATTTTGGTCAGGTCTCAGAGGCATTGTGGAGAGGAAAGTAAACCCAAGGTCAAAGATAAGGTAAGTTCTGGTCCAACTATGTCAAGACCAGGGGACACACTGGATAGGGAATATAGAAGACCTAAGGAGAAAGGGTCCTGGTGGAAATCCCTCTGCACATGTGCCAATGTCCTGTCCTGCCGTATCTTTTCTTCTGTTTGGGAAGTGTCAGTTCCCTGTTGCTGCTATAATAGTGATCACAAGCTTTCTGACTTCACACAACTCAACTTTATTACCTCAGAGTTCTCTTGAGGGTTAGAAATCCAATATGGGTGTCACCCAACCAACATCATGAGGTTTCTGGGTTGAATTCCTTTGGGCTGCAGGGGAGGCAGTCACATCTTACACTTGTCAGCTTCTAGATGCTTCCTTCCTGGGGTTGGCCAACCAGTGATAAAGGGATAGCATCACTGGAGTAGACTGTGGCAACCTGTGGGGCTACAGGGAAGAGAATCCATACTTAGCTGCCCCAACAGAACTTTCATTCATTCCCTGCCCTGCCCACGCTACCCCGTGACCAGAACTTCTCAAGGAAGCTGAGGGGAAAGTGTTGGCAGTCACACAATTGGTAATGATTTGCACTTGGGAAAGAGCTGTGAGGGAGGAACCCCAGACTGACAGAAATCCAGTCACCTCTTCAGGCTGTGGCTCTCTGGGGAGGAAACCCCCACCTCAAGGAAGTATGGGCCTCAACACCTACACTTGCACCTCTTCCTCCACACTAGAGCTGCCTAAGTAGGTTGACACCAGCATTTCCCAAAATACACATTAGTCATCAAGTGCTTAATATATACACAGATGCCCTCCATTACCAGCCCTAGCATTTGTGGGCAAAGACTAAGAGTTTGGAACTAACCCTGGACTTGCCTTCTGATCCTTCATAGTCCTTGGCCTATGAAGGTAAACCACCTTTTCCTTCCCTTAGAGGGGACTTTAAGAAGACCCAATAGTGCCGGGCGGTGGTGGCGCATGCCTTTAATCCCAGCACTCGGGAGGCAGAGCCAAGTGGGTCTCTGTGAGTTTGAGGCCAGCCTGGTTTACAGAGTGAGATCCAGGACGGGCACCAAAACTACACAGAGAAACCCTGTCTCAAAAAACAAAAACAAGAAAAAACAGAAACAAAAAACAAAACAAAACAAAACAAAAAACCCAATAGCTATTGCTTTAGGTGTCTGTTGAGCTAGGAAGACTCAGGTGACCAGGATATAAGTATCCCTTGACATGAGGCCTCAAGGATTATGGCTGACAGTTGGGAGGACCATTGTCCTGTGGATATGCTGGGGAGAGCTTTTTTTGAAGACATTTTGCTTTTTTTTTTTTTTCTCATTTTTTGAGACAAGGTCTCATGCGGAATAAATTGGTCTGGACCTCTATATGTAGATGAAGGATGACTTTGAATTCTTGATCCTCCTGCCTCCATCTCCTGAGTGTTGGGACCACAGACCTACAGCACCACATGATACAGTTTAGTTTTGGTTTTGGTTTTTGATTTTTCAAGACAAGGTTTCTCTCTATACCCCCAGTGGGGCCAGAACTCGTCTGCAGACCAGGCTGGTCTCAGACTCAGTGATCTGTCTGCTTCCCTCCTGAATGCTAGAATAAAAGGCATGCATCACCACTGCCTGGCTACAATTTAGCATTTTTGATCATCCTGTATTGTCACTTTATTTGGTAGATATACATGTAAACAATTTTTTTTAACTTGACAAAAATTGCTGCGCTGGGGATGTAACTTACTTGGGTAGAGTGCTTGACTACCACACACAAAGCCTTGGGGTTGATCCCCAATACCACACAAACCAGTGTAGTGGTGTATACCTGTTATCCCAGAAATTGAGTGGTAGAGACAGGATCAGGAGTTCAAGGTCATTCTTAACTATATAGGGAGTTCAAGGCTAGCATAGGCTACCTAATACCCTGTCTCCAAGTATACATTTATGGTGTATAGCATCATCCTTTAAATATTGATGCCTTGTGGAGTGGATTAATGAAGGTATTTAACATGCATTACTCATACCAAGTTTTTGGTGCTGAAAACTTACAAGATCTGTTGTAAACTGATAATATCAGAGAGGAGGGCTTGTTGACTTCTTCCTCTTATTTCACTGAATTTCACATCTTTAACAGATGGTAGCCTTGCGTCTGGGGTACAGCTGCATCACATCTGTAAACAGACGCCATGATCTCTGGGATTCTGGCCATGTACACACAGTGACCTTCAGAGCCTGAGCTGGGGGAAGCTTTGGTAACACATGCAAGATGAACTGTGACTTGAGCTAGTGGCCAGTCATTGACACTTGCCTCAGATTAGAGCACTCTGGGAGTGTTGGGAGCCAGGGACCCAGTGTGTGGAATCTGCTCGGTGCTGTTGACTTCTTATTTACATGCCTTTAGATTATGTCATGTGTCTGCTCAAAGAGGTCCCAGTAGGGGGCCGGGCTGGTTGAGTTGGATGGCAGCCTTCCCAACCAAGATATGATTCCAGGAGATGTCACGGTGCTGCTACAAAAGGCTTGACTGGAAAGTCTCCCTCCATACCTGTGTCATTGTGAGAGCGTGAGCGGACACCAGCTTGCTACCCTCCGGCTTCTGATCAAGACGAGTCAACACCTCGTCTTCACTTTGTGACAGCCTCTTCTGCATGCATGACATTTATCAAGGGCCATAACAGTCTAAGTCCCAGTGAAAGAGACCGAGTTCTGCTTCTGAGGAAATGACCTCAGAAGGGTGAAGAAGAGAAGCGGAAAACATCCCCTCTGAGTTGCTTCATAGACAAGGCACCCCACCCTCTGTCTCTCATCCTCTGGACCTTTTGGTTGTGAGCCTTAGCCCGTAGTGGCTGAGCCGTCTCTCCAGCTGGTTTCTCTTACTCTTTAAAAGTGGTAGATAATAGAACTGGCCCTCCCTAAGGACCTGCTGGCAAGGAAAAAGAGATCATTGTTCAGTGTTTTGAAAGAAGCTGGAATGAAAACATGATCAAATTGGCTTCAGCCCCACCTGGCTGCAGGTTCCCGGGGAGGAGTGTCTTGATTAAGTCTGGCCAGTGTCCTAGGAGCACCTTCTGCAAAGATCTACCCTGCACCCTTGTTGACCTTGACTGCTGTCAGGGGCCCTTTTCTGTTGCTTTCGGTACAATCCAGGCTTAGCTGGTTGTCCACAGTCTAGGCAGGACTTCACCGCAGGGAGAAAGGAACCCCGGGCACCACTTTGTAACCTATAAGCATGTTACTAGTCAGTGTTTTTGTTTGTGTGTGTGTGTGTGTGTGTGTGTGTGTGTGTGTGTGTGTGTTTTACTGGTCCTTTCAGGTCGTCTGGACATACACACTAGCACATATTCCTACAGTAACTTGATTTGATTTGATTGGATTGGATTTTGTTCTTTTGAGGCAGGGTCTCGCCACGTAACTCTGGCTGTCCTGGAACTCACTTATCTTAGGCCAGGCTGGCCTTGAACTCGAAGAGATCCACCTGCCTCTGCTTCTCTGGTTCTGGGATTAAAGTTATACACCACAATGCCAGGCCTTATTGTGACTTCCTAACCCTGAATCCAGTTTGGTCCTCACCTCACCTCTGTTTAGCAAAAAGAAAAGAAATAAGACACGGAGAGACGATGGTGGATATCTGAGGTGGCCTTGCCCGGCATAGAGAGGACAGCCAGCAAAGCACCAGGACAAGGACTAGGGTTAGGGCTGTTTACTATCAAGGAAGCTGTAGAACAATGCGTGGTTATTCCAAGTGAGGGCTTTTATCCCCCAGGGAATTATACTAATTAGGATTACAGCTGGTAGGCAAGAGGACATCAAGTGGTATAGGATTAAGGGGCTGGAAGTTTTCTTTTTCTCATGGAACACAAAGTCTCAGGTAGCAAGGCTAGGACCAGGATGACGTCACCCTGATGCCATCAGGGGTCCAGGCTTCCTTCTGGTTTTCAGTTTAGTGGCCACCCTCAAGCTTGTCACTGTGTGCTCTCAAAATGGCCATTCACCACAGTATCACATACAAGTTTCAGGCCCAGCCTGTTTCCTTTGAAGAACTTTCTGGAATGTCTCCACCTGTGAGTTTTGCTTATACCTCGTTGGCCTGAATTGTGATCCAGGACCACTCATCTGCAGGAGGGGCTGAGTGCATTACTGCCATGAACAAACCTGGGTTCTGTTAAAAGAGCAGACGTCTGGTAGGCAGCCAGCAAGTAGCCGCGATGGTGACATGGGAACAATAGGAAGGATCCCTTCATTTTTGTGTTGCAGTCTCATTCATTCATTCATTCATTTGTTTTTTTTATCACCCTGAAATGCAAGGAGACAAATGGATGGGCACCATTCATTTTTCCTAGAATACATATTAAGTATCAGTAGCACCCCGCCATGGTCGTTCACACCAGTGTGAAGTCATGGTGGATACAGCATGCTGTTCATGAGTTAGGGTCTATACTCTAGGATCTGCACCTCTGAGTAGAGCTTGTCCCAGAACTTGCTAAACCCACATTCAGGAAAAGGAGGCATATCATCTTCCTCAGTATAAGAGGGCAGAAAAGATGAGACAAGGATTAAAAAGCCACCAGCCAGGCTCAGTCACTATTACTAATAGTCATTAGTAACGACTCACTGGTGTAAACATAATTTTGTTCTAGCTTCTTAACAATACTCTGAGTTAAATGCTATTATTGCTGATATTTTCTTACAGAGGAGGAAACAGAAGTTCAGAGAGGGTAAGCAGCATGCCTGGTACACCCAGCATGAGGCAGAGCTAGGATTCAAATTGCAAGCTTGTCACCTCAGCACAAATTCCAAACCTGACTTCCTCTTTACTGCTGTTCATTAGCTCTGACTCACTCCTGCATACCGGCCTTCCCTGCCAGAGAGTTCAAGTTTGGGCCTCAACAAAATTGGCAATGACTGTAAAGAAAGGCTTTGTCAGGATTGCATATGTCTGAGCTAGACCATGCAAGTTCAGTGTGCACGCAATGCTCTCTCAGACCTGCCTCGCCTCCACACCCGGCTCCGATGTCAGACTCTGTTGCTATGCAGCTGATTACAGTTCCTCTCCCTCTGTAGACACTCCTGCGCTCCTCTTCCTCACAGGTGTTCAGTCTGCTAATCCCGAATGTAACTGTCCCTTTGAGCCATTTCTCTCAAGACTTAGACTTTGAGTTGGCGAGATGGACAAATTCTTCTTGAATATGGAGTCTTGGGAGCATCTTGGCCGTCCAGAACTCAGGCACATAGTCCTTATCCAACTTGAAGCTGAAAGAAATAATAGTCCGGTCCCTTGAGAAACAACGTATACTAACTTTATTTCTGTAACTGAGGCTCAGACAGTGCAACTAGATGCCAGCACGTAGTTCAGAGAGGAGTGACAATGACTCTCTTCACCACAGCCAGCCAGAGATCCTGTTTACACAGCACTGCTGTCTATTTGGGGCTCATTAGTATTTTCAAAGAAAACAGCCTGGTCTCCTAAAAAGAGCCCATCTTCCAAAATTGACCAGCACACATCCCCGTGGTCATCTGTGTCAGGACAGTGCAGGGTAGAGTGTCACAAATTCATATTCTGAAAGTGCATCCATGCTCAGGAGGGGTGGTTCCTCTTTCGGCACCTCCTGTGAGGCAGCATCATAAAGCCCAGAGACTCCAGGCTTGGCTCTAGAGATGCTAATTTCTGAGTGTCTTTCTGCACCAGGCAGCAGCCTGGGTTTTGATTATTCACTCATTTACACTTGGAGTTGAATGTGCCAATGCCCGTGCCCTCTTCCAACACGGCTTCACTCACAGCCTGGCTGCTCCTAGCCAGTGATGTAAATGTACCAGCTGCTTCCCAGGAGCCAGTCCGAATCCTGCAGGAGGGGCCCATCCCTCTCCCAGGCATCAGCCTGCTGCCTTCAGCCTAAACCCTCTTGCCAACCATGGTGGGTCTCTCCGATCTCCCATCACGTTATTGGAGATGCCCAGAGCTAATCCTCTTACTGGCTCATGAATTATAGCGTGCCTTAATCTACAGACTCCAAGACAGATGCATTATCATTTTCTGATTGTGGGGACATGAACAGATTTGCTTAAAGGGGCAGCACTGGGCTGACTGAGGTGGTCAGGAGGAAGGCAGCAGCTGCTCAGAAAATGAAGGCGCTTTTGCTTCTGGTTCTGCCCTGGCTGAGTCCTGCTAACTACATTGACAATGTGGGCAACCTGCACTTCCTGTACTCGGAACTGTGAGTCCTTTCTCTGCGCCCGCATCTGTCCCTTCCCTTCCCGACCCCGTGTGTGAGTGTGTGTGTGTGTGTGTGTGTGTGTGTGTGTGTGTGGTGGATGGAGGTGGCCTCTGAGTCACTTTCTCAGCCGGTCTATTCTGTTTCCAGCAGTAAGTCTGCATATAGTGCATGTGTTTTAATAAAATGCCCTGTGGCGGTGAGGCAGCATGCTTAGTACTCTGTGACTTAACAGAAAACATCATCATCTTAATGATTCTGCTGCTTCCCCAACAAGGCATCCCCCCAATTCTGTGCTAAAGCTGTGTGCATGTGCGTGTGTGTGTTCAGCCTTTTCTTGATAGATTGACTTCTTTCCCTTTCCATAAATAGAACTGAGAGAGCAATTAAGATCAGGGCTTGCACGCAGAGCTGTGCATCTTGTATAGGGATTTCTAATGACTAACACAGTCCCTTTATTGAGACCATCAGAGCCAATACCTGAAGACAGGTGTAGTGTCTGTAAAGAGAAAAGATAAACTTATGCATTAAAAGTATAATTTTATTTGTATTTTTGATCATTTTTAAATATATGGAAATAAAGAACCATGTCACTGATGCCCATAATCATATACATCAATCTCAAGATTAATATTTTGGCAAGCTTCAGGCCATCCAAGGCTATGTAACTATATACTAAGACTCTACCTCTCAAAAAATATATACATACATATACACACACACATACACATATAAAGATATATACACACACATATATACATGTATATCTTTAAAATTATCTTGAGTAAATGTAGCTGTCATGAAATTTCACCCTCAAATATTTTATAGTATACTTCTAAAACATAAATATATTTTCCTACATGCCTAGTGTCTATTTCATGAGAGGAAATGACCTAGGCCCCTAACTTTGAGTATTTTTCTGGCTCCTTTGTTGAAAGGGCCGCAGGCTAGTGTGGGTGGTTTCTATCGGTCACAGAAGATGTGTTGCTCAGCCAACAGTATTTACAAAACTCCTCTTTGCTAACCAGACAAGAAACTACAGCAAGGATGATTTTTCTTTCAGGGATGGGATTTTTCTGTGTAAACCAGGCTGGTCTGGAACTCTCATTCTCCTGCCTCAGTTCCCTGAGTGCTAGGATGACAGGTGTGCTCTACCAGGGCTCGGAGAGAAAACAAGGAATCTAAATTGGAGTTCGTAGAGCTCTGGTTAGAAAAACTTACCTGGTCTTCCTTCAGTTGCGACTCCACTCATGGACGTGTGGAGACAGTTAGTGCTGCTTTTGTCCTTAGTAGGACTAACCAGTTTGTCAAAGACAGTAGCCACCCAGTAAATGCTTGGCAAATAGAGTAAGACACTTGAAGGCAAGGCATTCATTTTATAGATGCTGCGTTTCGGGAGTGCCTGGTCTACCTAACTGAAATGTAACCCTAGTGCACCTGGGATCAGAAAACGTAGAGAAAGTGGCTTCAACTTGAATTGTGGGAGCCCCTGGGGAGAGTATGCCATCGCAAAAGCCTTCCTTGGAAAAACACACAGTGGGAGAGCTCGCTGGGATTGTGTGAAGTCTCCTTCCCCTCTCCCAGTGGTGGCTGAGGTTGGGGTCTCCGGAATGCAGGACCACAGCATCCTTTCTACCTACCCCAGCCACCTGTATCCTTGTCAGTCGCTGTGTGAGTGTTCCATGGTGGCTGCAACAAATGTCCACAAACTGGGTATCTAGCTACCTATTCTTTTGGTGTTTTGGAGTCCAGATACTAGAAACTGGGGCGTGAGTCCACATCCACATTGACATAGTGGGAAATCCTTCCCTGTACTCCTCAGGGTCTGCTCTAAACACCCTTTCACTGGGTCTCTGTAACTCCAGTTTCTCTCTGTCTGCATGTGACCTTCCAAATTCTCTTTGTCTCTTTCCCTTCTCCTCCTCTTCTTTTCCTCCAGTGCTGGGTACCTAACCTAGGACCTTGAACATGCTAGGAAGCCACAGAACAGCATCCCAGCTCCTCCTCTTGTGAGGATATTGTCACTGTGTTTAGGCCCAGTTGGATAGTCCAGCGTGATCATATCATGAGACCCTTAGCCTAATTTAATTTCAGTCCTAAGGCACTTCACCTAAATAAGGTCACATTCACACACAATGCTGAGTGGAGTTACCTTTGGGGGCCTACCCTCTGGCCTACTTTAGATGCTATGGAAGAGCCCCTCCATTTAGTTACCTTCAGTCTTATAGCCTAGTTGAAGGAAGGATTTTCATTTTAGCTTATCAGTTTTTGTCCTGTAAGTATCTGGCTCAGAGGCAAAGTCTCTCTTGGATTATCTGAGTGGACACAAGCAGGTCACTCCGAAGCTCTTCAGAAAGTGTGGTGCTATAGAACTTCCAGGACAGCATTTCTAAACCCATTGGTCAGAACTTGTTAACCATCTCCAGTTACTGAGGAGGTGAAAATTGTCCATTTCTGGTTCCCGGAGAACTTTGGGGGTGTGAGCTGGACCCTGAAGTAAGTAGGAATTAGGCATGACAAGAGGTGGAGAGAGCATTTCCAAATATCAAATAGCACTGGTTATTACCAAAACTTTACCAATTTAACTCTGAACCACATGTGAGACTTCTCAGCTAGTTTAATGCCCTGAGCAGAGGCAGCAGGAGGTGAGTCTATGTCCTTAAGGTGAAGAACTTCATCTCCTATCTACCCTGGTCACCAGGACCTTAGAGACAGAACCATGGGATTTCCTGGCTCCCCAACCCAGGCTCTGTCACATAGATGAAGCTTGCTTTATGTCCCCAGTACTTCCAGATGCAGAGTCTCCCTTGAGTTCCCTACCCACTAGCACCAAGTTCCGCCCACTGGGGACTGATCTGGGACACTGGAGCTAATCAGTAAATGATTCAAAATTGGGTGCAGGACTGTCCCAACTCACATACCTACAGGAACCTGTTAGGAAATGTTCAAAATAGAAGTCACTCAGGTAAAAGGCAAAGTCCATGGTGAGGTCTATGGCCAATTATAGAATCTATGTGAAGTAGCAGTGTGTGTGTGCACATATACAAACATATAATATGTAACATAATTCATTATGTGCATAATACCTAATGGCATTCAAATTTAATTTAAAACTAATTTAATCCCAAGCAACAGCACTGTGTCCCGCCCAGCAGATGGCTTACGCATGCTCAGTTTGGACTCGGGCACCAAGAGTTTCTTGCTGGCAGCTATGTCCCTCTTGAAACACAACCTTTGCCATTTGTTGCCTTGGATTAGAGGAGAAGGGAACCCAGGAGAAGAATCCTAAAACCCAGGTAGTGGGTTCTAATCTGTAATTGGAGGCAGGGAGTCTAGGGCGGTCCCAGAGGCTGTACAGTTGAAACAAGTGCTTCGTGCTGGGGGCTGTATGGTGGTGGGAGAACACGTGCCTGACATGCACAGGGCCTGGGCTCTGTCCCAGGCCCCACACACTCACATTCGTCCACACAACAGTGCTGAACTGAAAGCTGCCCTCTGAACTTCCTAGACCCCAAAGGGAACACAGGCAAAGACCTCACCCATGGGCCATGGAGAAGGGGCACACAGGATGTGTCCATGAGGGTCTGAGGACAGGTGGGTTCTCGGGACTACCCAGCCTGCTTTTTAAAGTTCGTGATTCTTAGGTCTTAACTCAACCCTAGTAAAATTAACCTCTTCTGGGGTGGTGCCATCATTTTCCTCCTTGAACTATCCAGATAACCCATGTGGTCCACCATTTCCCATTTCCATAGGGAACAAGCCTTCCTGGGTGACTCTGTGGCATGGTTATTAAAGAGCCCTTTGTTCCAGCTGGGAGCCACCACCCCTGTTCCTTGTGTGTCTATGTCCCTTCTCTGGGCATCACTGAGGACTTAGAGTTGCACTCCCCACATAGTAGTGCGTGCTTAGGAGGGGTGAGAAGATGCTGGAGAATGTCCACATGCCCAGCTTCTGCAAAGCTGAGCCCCAAGGCTTAAGGTAAACTGAATGGAGTTGTTTTTCCCATCTTGGCCCCCTTTGTGATTGAGGGAAGCTGTGATAACAAAGGAATTCTGATCTTGCTCACGATGATCCCAGATAAGCTTCCCTCAGGGGGTCCAGAACATAGCCCTGCCCTTGGAGAACTGAGGTATAGTCGTCACCTGTTCAGTGACCCACTGTGGCATTCATAGCATTCCTTTCATTTAAACTACATACTTAGTTCAGCAATAACTCTAGGGGAAAACATTGATGTTTGGAGTACAGCATGCATCTCATTGCCCGCGGCGAACCTTCAAGAACATGTACCGAGAACTGGAAGGCTGCATGTTTCCTCCACCTTCCAAGTTCCTAGTCCCTATTAGCTTTGGGGGTGCTCCTTGCTGCCACTTTCAGGGGGCTGTTGTGACCTGCTGGTGCCGGTGGGACAGACTGAGTGAGCTGTGAGCAGGCACACAGTGCAAGTATGCTGAGGCTTTGCTTTTCAGAGTACACTGTCTGTCCACTGTAGGGAGTTCTCAAAGGGTGGCTCAGCATGGTGACTAGAAGAACCCATGTCCTATGAGATTAATGTTACTGCTTAGCTCTGCGACTTCTCAGGAAGGCAGGAAGTACCATTGCTCTCTAACTTGATAAACAGTTTGGATTTGTGAGTGGAGTCACTGTTCATAGTAGCCACTCCAGGATCTGGAGGGAGAAATTGCATTCTACTCCTTGGTCCCTATGAGACAGCCATCTGCATGGATGTGGCCTGTTCCCACCAGAGTTGTGTACTAGAGAAGTTAAGATGAGTGATTCTAAATGTGCAACATGGATTATCTAGGGCTGTGGAGGGCCAAGGCCTTCTGGAGAAACTGCCAAGAACAGCAGGCGGGATGGGAGTGCTGTGTGCATCCTTCTTGCAAACTGGGTCCAGTCCGCAAGTCAAGGGCACAGGGACACAGATCACCCACCAAGTGTCCTAGGACCAAGGACACTAAACACCCGCCACCTCCCTAGAAGAACCTTCGCAAAGCGTCTGCCAAGCACACCTGTGACGAATCACCCTGCCTTTCTGTACCAGAGGCTTGGCTTTGGAGCTGTCAATCAAGTATAGTTGGGCATTCTGGGCTTGGAAGTGAGAGGTCGGCTTGCCTTAGCTGTGTCTGTCACTCGCTAGGTGGTCTAGCTGCTTGCTTTCCCTTTTCTAGGTCAAGGTCTTACAACAGTAATCCCAGTGTTTCTTTTTCCTCCCTTGTTGGCCTCGGCTGTTGGTCTGTGGACTATAGAAAGCCGGGGAACCGGGAGTATCTTCTATGGAGCCTCCGGGGACTAGAGATCCACACAGGTGTGTCTTGATTACTGCCTTTGGATTCTTCTAGGAGGAAGAGAAGGGACAAAAGGAACGACTTCAGCACCCACTTCTTCCTCACTGTCTGTTAACGACACCCAACACAGTTGAAGGCCACACTGCCTGGCTCAGCTTTATGGATTCGCCAGCCAGTGTTGTCCAAACTGACTCTCCAAGAATTTGTTTGTTTTTCAATGATCTTGAAAGGGAAAAAAAAAAAGTCTCTGGATTTTTCTTGCTATATGTTTTGAGCTGAGCAGCTGAGGCCAAGTTTTGCTAGGATTCAAAAGGAAGGAGATAACATTTACAGATAAAATGGGCTGAGGTGGAGAAGCCATATCCCAATACAGGTGAAGCTTGATTTCAAGGTTTTGTTTGGGTTCGATAAACGTCTTCAAAGCATTTCAGTTGGGGTCGGGGGGGGGGGGGGGTGGGAGGGTAGGGCACCAAGGCCTCACACATCAGGCAAGTGCTCTCCCGCTGTGTTCCGTGCTCAGCCGACAGTATATGCTTTCCCATTTTCCCTTAAGTTTTAGACTTGTGTATTTGGAAGGAAATTGAAGCTGTCTGTTCCTGATCCATTTATACTAGGCTTACTGAATGTTTCTTTGTAATGATTCTTTGATGTTCACAGAGCATGGTGACCTTGTTCCTTGGTTTTTTGGTTTTTTTTTTTTTTTTTTTTCTCCTTGATAATCCACAAGTTCTCTTTTGGCAACAATGCAGCAATTCTGTTTCCTAATTCTTCACTGGTATAAAACGTTCTTCCTTGGAAAAACCTCTACTCCATCCAAACCCAGCAGTTTCGAGAGTCTACTCAAGGGTTGACCAGTTGTGTTTATCTTTCTAGTTGCGTGACTATGTCAGCAAAGTTAGGATTTTTTTAATAGTCGTATTAGTTCAAGTTTGGTTCATTTACTTTCATCTTCGTTTTAACTTGCTACAGTGGAAAATTTTGGACAACAAAAGGAGAGAGGAGAATAGAGACCTTCTGGGTCTCTTCCATCCGTCGTTAGCAGTTACCAGTCCGTGGTCAGGTTTCTTTCATCTGCATGCCCTTGAACTGTTTGGAAGCAAATCTTAGACACGACTACCATTTTTATCTGTAAATATCTCAGCATTTCATCTCTAAAAGGTGGTTTTGTTTAGTTTGGCTTCTTCCTTTTTTATTGTTGCTGGTTTTACTTAAGAAAGGATATCCCTATATAACCCAGGCCAGCCATGGACTTGAGGTCCTCCTGCCTCAACTACCGAGTTCTTGGGTTGTGACCATGTACCACCACTCCCAAGAAAAGGGTAAATTCTTAAGAAATGTGACAACAACACGAGTATCACAACAAGACAAGCAACCAATTCCTTGATATCAAATAACCAGTCAGGTCCAATGACCTCTGCCTTTCATTATTTGTCTTCTGACAGTTTGGTTGTAACTTGTTACCATATTTAATTGTCTTCCTCCTTTGCCCCTTCCTCCTCTTCCTCCCCTTCCTCCTCCTCTTCCTCCTCCTCATTCATGCTGCGTTGGTAGAAGAGTGTTGTTAAAGTGAATTTGGAGAAACATGCCTTTGACAAAGTACAAATGCTAGACTAACATAGATTGTAACTTACTATCCAAGTAGAAGTCGTCTCCCAGAAAGACCCAAAGCCTTGGGTGCTAAAGTCCTTAGGAATTTATTTGCCATTTTATCTGAGTTCAGTTTTTTGATGACAAGTCACCCAACATTTGGAGGAAACTTAAAGAGCACAAAGAGGGAAATATCTTTCTCCCAGAAAAAGTTTCCCATGGTTTTTAAATTATGGGCTTATATCAATAAAGAATATATTCATATATTCATATGCCTGTCATGTATAGTTATTTCTATACAGAGCTATGGACATATGCATATATTTCCATATATACTATCATAAATATATATCTATGTAACTAGTAATCTATATCATCAGTACGTAGTTTATAGGTATTGTCATACTATAGGTATCTATACATTTTGCACATGTCTAGTACTACATTAATAAATACCTGATGGAACATGGGCAAAACCATTTTAAAAGGCAAAGAAGTTGCTGGAGTTTTGCTGCAGCCTCCCCTCACCCTGCTCCCTGAGACATGAGCTCTCTGGACTCCTTGGCATAAGAACACAACATTCTCAAAGTTAACAGAGGACAGTTTCTCCCTGATAGTCTGGGGTGGGTCTTGGAAGGAACAGGCAGGAAACGGCCCGATTTTGCAGGCCAAATAAAACTGGAGGCCAGAGCAGCAGACATCCTTTTTTTCTTAGTCATCGTCCCTTTCTATAAAAAGGAAAGGGACTGTCCTTCTCGGTGGCCTCTCTCCCAAGGAGCCCTCTTTTTGCCCACACTGCTTCCATGACATTCCATGACATCTTAAGGCTCAAGCCTTAAGACTGCTGAGGCCAGCTAGGGTTCTTTGAGGGATGCACATGTACCAGGAGCCCTGGGCCCTGCTCAACCCCATAGTAATCCTGCTTCGGTGCAGGTAACTTTCCTCCTGACTCTGAGCTTCTTGTTCTCTTGCCTGTCTTTGGAGTGGCAGGCGTGGTGGTCCCTTCAGCCCATTTCTCCCATTTCACTTTTGCACACTCTCCTGAGGCTCTGGGCACCCTTCCTAAGCCTCTCCCTTCACTAAATCATTCTACCCAAAACAATGAGAAAAGAAGAAGCCAGGACTTCATGACGGAGAGGAGCCCTCTTGTCAGCCCAACACTATAACTAAGTGGTCCTCATGAGAAGAGGGAGGTGACGTGGCTTGGTGAGTCGCTACCAGGCCTACTCTGGAGTCAGGCTGGCTGACTCCTTACACAGGGCAATTTGGGGGCCAGTTCCTCAGCCCCACTGAGCTTACTTCACACAAAAAGGAAGGTAAGAACACCTACCTCACAGGTGGTTGTGAGCACTGGATAAAATATGAAGTATTTAATACAACGCCTGGTATAGAAGAAGACCTTATGTTGTAGATTTTGCTAGTGATGGCAAGAATATATAACCCCTAACCCATTTTAGTATCTCTGAAACAGACTGCATACAAAGAAATGTGGTCCCGCTTTTCTTGGTGATTGAAATAACAGAACATTCCCCAATAGACGGAGTCTTTGATGTGAGGAAATTTGGATCACAGCTTTGTCTCCAGTGAGTATGGGTAAACAGAGCAGAGGGATCGGTGACATGGCTCCCCTTCGCCTGCTTCACTGGAGAGGCAAGTGACTTCTGAGGCGGGGTGGCTGTCATCTTAGAATGAAGTCTCAGGAGAGGCCTGAGCTGTTTGTCAGCAAAGGGCCACACTTGTCTGGCTCCTGCCTCAGCAATGGGTCCTGGACCACACCTGCTGCCTTCCTCCTTAGGAGTCACTCCTCAGCTATTCGGCTCCCTTCTTGTTGTTCCCTCGACACCACAGCACCTACTTCCTCTTCCCTCTCCGTCTCCCCCTTCTTCAATTAGAAGATGACGACTCAACCCCGCACATTCCTTGGCTGGTGGAGTCTGGTGACACCTGCTGCCTAGCACTGTAGCTGCTTAGAGCCTCAGGAAGTCCTCAAGGGACTATAACAACTTGTCCTGTAAATGGAGAAACTGAGGCATCATAGCTTACCCAAATGACTCAGTCCTCTCAGTTACAGGCTGTGTGACCCTGAATAAGTCATGACATTTGGCTACATACAATATATTCGTTATTGTATGACATGCCCTCAGGAGCAGTAAAACTAGTTGTTAGCAGTTTTGGCTAACAGCTTTGGGTGACATAATACCATAGGTGTGACACACGTGACCTTGCACATCACCCATGAGGAACTGAGTATCCTCTGGTGGAGTCTGACTTCCTGGGCATGCTCAGAAAATGGCATCATGGGACTTCCCTGTTCAATTTTGTACAAGTGCAACCTGGGGCCATGTGATGGTAATAAAGCTACAGATTTGAATGCAGCATTCCAAGTCTTTCTGGGATCCTAAGGATTTCATATACAAAGGTCTGCAGTAAGCTACAAGCTGCAAAAAAAAATGTGGCCTCTTTGGTGGTGTAGCCACTGCTGAAGTAGCCGTGTTCCTGAAAACAAACTCTCATTCATGCTCCTGTAAACAGCCCTGCACACACGCACCCATGCTCGCACATGCACACGCACACAAAGACACACACAGAGAAACATGAAAGAAGTGGACTACTTTGGAAGAGGAAGGAGATTAGCAAGGCTGAGACGGGACAAGAGAGGGTAACTAATAAGGGTGGGGATTATGGTGAAATTACATTATAGATGTGCATGAAAATGTCCTAACGAAACCCATTTTTTTAAAAAAAATATAATTACTACATGCTAATCAAAAGCATTTTGAAAAAGCAAAGAAGAAAATGTGGCCTCTGAAGCCACTTAGACCTGAGTTCAAACACTGGCTGGGGCACTTAATAGCCATGTGACCTTCAGCAGATTACCGAGCCTTGGGGTCCCTTAATGATAGTGCGCGCCTCCTGGGGTCAAGACTCAGACACAGCCTACATGAGGCGCTTGGGGACCCGCAGCCTGCAAGTGCGCTGTAAACGTTAGTGGCCTCAGCTGACCTGGGCAGCAGATGCATCAAGCTTTTTAGCACCAGAGCACAGAGATGGAGTGGGGTTTCGGAAGCCCCGGCAGGCCAGCCTGTCAGCATTGGTATCTTCTGACTGGAGGGTCTACCCTGAGAGTCCCCCTTAGTCTCCTCGGGTTCCACTCCTCAGGGAATCAGAATTCCTCTAGACCTCACAAAAGGCTTCTGAACTCTTCTGTGAGAGAGGCCGATTCCCCGTGCAAGGCCCCTAGACACTCACCATCTGCTTGGGAGTCTTGAGAAATGGTATCTGGGCCTTAAAAATAGGACTGGAGAGGTGATGGGAGCTAAGGAGAACAGTGTGTTCTCCTCGATCACAAGATAACCGGAAACGTATTTTTATAAGGCTCTCAATGTCATGTAAAGAAAGTTCAAGGGTGACTGTCCACTTTCCAGGTGGCTTGTTGAAACAGTCTCTTCCCTGGAGAGGTTGGCAGTGTTAGACTGAGGCTGGGGGCCCCTAGGACTCCAACGTCATTTCCCTTCATACTTTCTAGCATTTGTGGTCATTTTACTTTACTTTCCTTCTTTCTTCCTCCCTTCCTTTCCTTTCTTTCTTCCTTTCTTTCTTTTTTTTTTTATTTTTCTGATTTTTTTTTTTCGAGACAGGATTTTTCTGTGTAACACCCCTGGCTGTCCTGGAACTCACTGTGTGGTCCAGGCTGGCCTCAAACTCATAGAAATCCACCTGCCTCTGCCTCCTGAGTGCTGGGACTAAAGGCATGTGCCACCATGCCCAGCATGTTCATTTTCTTTAACATTTGCTAGACATTCAGCAAAGACAAGGAATGTCTATCAATATCAATTTAAAAACGGGCTTTTGGGGCTGGAGAGATGGTCCAGTGGTTAAGAGCACTGGCTGCCCTTCCAGAGGACCCGGGTTCAATTCCCAGCACCCACATGGCAGCTCACAACTGTCTAATTCTAATTCCAAGGGATTTGATACCTTCACACCAGTGCGTATAAAATAAAGTTTAAAAAATGTTTTTAAAAAAGGTGTAAAAAAAAATAAAAATGGGCAAGTGGATGTAAACCAATGTTCTGGAAAATAAATCCAACAAGAAGCTTTCTATTGCTTTTCTTATAAATTCTGATCCTCTGTTTGTTGGTTTCTAAGTGTGGTTTCCCAACCTAGGTGCCATTCTTGTAGATGAAGAGTTTACACTTGATTAAAAAGAAAACACTCACTCCTAGGAAGAGTACAATTTAACAATAAGTATTATTAAATACTTGTGAAATGTCAGGCATGCTCTGAGCTCTGGGGATGATGCAGTAGTAAAGAGCAAGTATACAGAACTTCAGGAGAAAGAAACAGGGCAAAGAGAGGAGAGGGGCCTTCCTTAAGAAGGCCTTCAAGAAAAGGAGGGAGGCCGGGCGGTGGTGGTGCATGCCTTTAATCCCAGCACTCGGGAGGCAGAGCCAGGCGGATCTCTGTGAGTTCGAGGCCAGCCTGGACTACCAAGTGAGTTCCAGGAAAGGCGCAAAGCTACACAGAGAAACCCTGTCTCGAAAAACCAAAAAAAAAAAAAAAAAAAAAAAAAAAAGAAAAGGAGGGAGTATTGGAGCGGATGCCAGAAGGAAGATTGGGAGGGGTCAGAAACAACCTCTTGATGTCAAGATAAATGGACGCACAGGCCTTTTGGGCAATTAGATTCCTAAGTCCACATCTGTAAACTATGTACGCATGATGATTCCTGCATCCCGCGAATAACAGGTAAAAGCTGACACTGGCAGATCCTGAGTGTTAACTCCTGCTACCTCTACTTATTTTCACCTTTGCTGGATTATTCCAGGAGGAGAAGACAGGGGGATCTTTTTCTACCGGTTTAACATCACTCTGGGTCATGTACTCTAAACATAGATTTTAATAGAGCCATGCATGCTAAAGCCCGCCTTCCATCCCATCCCTGCTCGGTGGGAGTTCATGGCTAGCTTCCTTGTCTCCAAATTGTGCTGCTTTCAAGTCCCCCACTCCCACCGCCACCCCCACACCTGCTCATATCTGTTTCTAGTGACTTCTCTTGACTCACACCCTGTCCATATGTAGCCAAGTTTGTTTAGTTGCCCCCTCCTCTTCCTGTCTCCTGTCTTTGGGGACATTCCCCCACCTGAGTGTCATCCACAAATTTTATGACACTCTCAGGTCCTCCACCTTTGGTTCATATCAGCATGATGGCAGGTTGTAGAGTACACTCTGGGAAACCATAGAACTAGGCTCAATCCCATGTTTGTGATTCCACCGTTTTCATCCGTTTTCCCCTAGCTGTGACTCTTCAGACTAATAATGGCGGTGAAATCTTTCCTGAGATGCGGCGTAGCTAGCCCAACTCCCTCCCCACCCCTCACAATCTTAACAGCGCAGAGCAAAGTGTTTCGATCTTCAAGACACTCTCATAGGCATTGGGGGACAGGAGTCAACTGAAATGCATCTTCTTTCTGTTTTTCATCCTTCCTTTAAAATTTTACTTCCCTAATATTCATCCCTCAACTTTTACCCAACCATCACATACATCAGTCACTGGGTTGTTTTTTTTTTCCCCTAAACTACTCTTTCCTTTTGCTTGCTTTCTGTATCAATATCACATGTTGTTGGGCTTTTTCCAATTTCTGACATCCCCCCTGAGTGCAAGGTAATTTTTCAGAAATAATTATTCATTTTTACTGCACCATTGTTCAGTAAGCGTATTAGTCAAATTCCTTCATTCCCCAAGGGCCTGTGTCATCTGGTCCAGCTGATTTATGTGTCCTCATATTTGCCAAATATTCCTTTACCTAGATTTTAGTCCAAACTTATCTACGTGAGTTCATAAATCTCCTGATTCCCCTTACGTGTACTTTTAAAGAGCTTATCTTGGGGAGGGAGCGTTAATTTTTTTTTCAATATTTGTCCCTTCTACTTGTAAGTTGTTCTTTCAAGCTGCTTGACCTACTATGTTTGTGACTCAGAATGCACTTACCAATGTTTAGAGCTGTTCCTAAAGTGTTTGCTTTGTTTCAACCCCTGTGATTTCTCTCTGCAGACCTTCATTGATAGAGGCCATTGTCCTGGCTTCTTGCTCACCTCTGGTTTGCCAAACTGTCCATTGACCCTGGGGGGCTTCTGACACGTGACTGGAGAGGGGCCTGCTTTTTGCACTTGATTATAAACACTTCAAAACTGGAATGAAGCAAGAAACATGAACCATAAACTTCTTTTGCAAAGAAAGAGCAGTGGAATTTGCTGATCAGATCTGCTCCATAGAAACTACTAAGTCTCTCGAAGCAGAGAACTTTCCACCATGCAAATAGTTTGGCACTAATATTTACCCTTCATCGGAGAAGTAATTTTATTCAACCCAGCCTTGCCAAGTCGGTACGATTTTAGAGAGCACTTTGCTGCACTTGACCCAGTTGCTAATGGTATACTAACTTGTTCAATGCCTCCACCTGCCCACTAGGGAATCCTGAAACCATAGCCTATGGTCTTGCCATTTATTTTTAGACTCCAATGCTCTTATTTCACTCAAGACAAATGTTTGACCTTGACACATGAGGATACTCGGATCTGTGGCAACTCTGCGCTGGTAACCCCCTCCCAGCTTTCTAACTCCAGGCCTTTAACAGGCTGCTTTCACAAGGTGGTGTGGCCCCCGGCTCTGTGGTGCTCAGATGAGATTCTTGTCATTTGTTGTTAGCAAGAACAGAGTATTTGGGATATCATTTTACTTTATTCAAATAGCCTTTGATTTGGCAGTAACACCCTGAGCAAAAATGGTTGGAGCAAAGTAAAGTACTAAAGGTCTGCTTCTAACTCCAGGGCCAGGTGACTTGTGCAGTGGGTGTCCCGTGCAGGGGCAGTATAAATTACACAATTCCAGTCAGTCACGAAGAAGAGTAACCTTACTATGCTGGGCATCCTAGCCGATTGCAAGAAGCCATGGGCTCTGTTTGGAAGCACAACTTAAAGGTCCACAGTAGGCAATGCCCTTGATTGGGAGGGTTTTGATGCCAATGGTTCTGGTATAGAGACTTTATATATGCGCGTGTGCATGTATATGTGTATGTGTACGCGTGCATGCATGGAATAGATCGGAACGGGGATTAAACTCCAGCTAGAACTGAATCACTTTCTGCAAATGAAAAATTACTCCTAGGATTGTGTTTCTGTAAAAGAAATTCCAGAGTCTAAAATCTTAATTTTCCAAGTCTTAAAAATCATATGCATAAATAAGTCACTTGAAGACTTTTAGGGAACATCTGAGCCATTCATCAGCCCGTAGGTAATTCAATAAGCGAATACCTCCACTATTAACTCTACTGTTCTTTTTACTGAAAGAGGCTCAAACAACTTCCATACTTGTCAAGACTGTACAGGAGTGGAAGGCTAGGAAACTATCTTCTGGGGGAGGGGTCACGTGGACACTTGCCTAGTTCAGATCACACAACCTCAGGCATCTGGTGGCTTCACTTGGCAGGATCTGTGTGGGATTGTTGGTACCCAGTGGAACCCTTGATTGCTGTGTTTGCCGTAAAGCACCATACCTCCTTTGATGTAGCATGTGACTGCATGCTGATCAGATTGTAATCAAGTGAATCTAACTTACTAAAAGAAAAAAACCAAAAGGCAAACCTTAAAATTTCTTACGCCCTTGGACCTCACTCTGCTTTCTATGGGACCAGGTTGATTTAGTCTCCTTCCTAGACCTGCTTCAAGTGGTTAGATTTCCTGGACTTGACCATGTAAGACTGTGCTTAAGCCTTAATCAGCTGTTTGGCTCACTCCTGATTGCTTCCGGAAGTTCCGGAACACATCGTCCCTGTCTGAGGGTCTTCAGTTACCTTTTCTCTCCACGCCAACCCCCCTCCCCTCCAAAGGTCTCTTGTCCTAAAGTGTTCTTGTTGAGCTTTTCCCGGCCATGAAAAGAATGAGACTGGACACAAATGGCTGCCTCATTTTGAATCTTCGTGTGGTGTCCCTGGTGAGTGGAACACCTGTGCATCTGAAGGCTCTTTTCAGTCATAGCTTTGGGGTCACAGAGGCATCAAGGGAGGACCAGGGCTGCATGGGGAAGAGGTTTTAACCAAGTCACATACCACGTCATCAGTCTGGAGCCTCTGACAGAACAGGGTGACTGACTCTGACTTTCTACAAAATGTACAGCTAGCTCAGATTAATTGGACCTGACGCACAGTAAAGTGTTTCTTTCTTCAGAGATGAACCCTCATTCGTTCAGAAGAGTCAGAAGGTTGCCATCGTTAACCCCACATGGGTTGTGTCTGCTTCCTCCTGGTAATCAAGTATTCAAACCTATGAGTGTTTTAAAGACAAATCAACTTTGACATGAGACTCAGTTTACCTTCTCCACTGGCCACACTAGACTCAAGATGAGAGGAAAAAGTCTTTACCTAATTGCATGTCTAGTGGTGTTCAGTAAAGTGATAGACAAAAAGGTGCATTTTCCTGTGTGATTAGAAAATGATGACTATTAACTGCATGTTAGAGATATTTGGATTCTGCTACCATGAGAGAATTTATATTATCTGTATTCTCTATATAAAGATCCTGTAGCTTGAATAGAAATTCCACATGGATGCCAGTATCTATATCATAGTGTAATAAATGTAATTTATCCCAGCTTCCCTGCTGTTTACCCAAGTCAATGCCTCATTAGGTACAGAATTAAGAGGATTAGAGCCAACTGATGATAGAGACCCAAAGGAATGATTTGTGTGCGTGCACATCCTCCGTGTGGCTCTGGAGAGGCACTGAGAACACTCGCTCAAGGAAGCCAGTCACTAAAGCGTTTGTAAATCTCTTTATAAAACATTTGCGTGGGAATGGGAGCCCCACACTAGAAATGGAGCAGCCTTGAGATTTGATCCAGAGCTGGTGTATCTGGACTGCCAAACACATTTTTATAATTTGCTTCTATACAGCACATTGTGTTCTGGGGTAAAGGTCGGAGAATGATGAAAGCTTTGTTGTAAGAATTGTGTGTGACTTGGGAAATATTCTGTTCAGCACATCTAGGTACTCGGCTGTTCTTTGGGGGATAAGACGAATGGCCTCTGTATCAGAGTCCTCTTCGGAAGGAGATGTGGCATCTGTGCAGCTGATAGGTGGCTTCAGTCATAGGAAGATGTTCTGCGGCTGTCATTTCCCATGGGGTTTTTAGTGAACACTTATTTGACTTGTACTTGACCGTGGGCATCCAGTTCTTCATGGCTATGTAAGGAAAACCACGCCCCTCTGTTATATGGTACAACCGATAAAACCAGCAATGATAAGGCATCAACAGAGCACCGAAAATGCTTCTTAAAGATGGGGGAAGACTTCAGGTCAGGATTAGGTGATTAGCCCATGAGGCTGGCCGTTGATGAGACTCTAAAGACCTCAGGAGTGTTGCCCCTCACTGAGTATAACTCTCTAGCATTTGGCGCTGCCATCTGAAGAATGAACTGATGGTGTTTTGGCAGCAGTTGTCAGATGCCGTGACATCAAAGGTTGAAGCCCGGGTCATCCCAGCTCCCTGGCCCCATGGACTGAGACAGCCAATAAGGGGGTGTGACAGAACGAAAGGAGAGAGGGTCAGAGGGCCAGGGAGGAACTGCAAAGTGACAGAAGGGAGGTTAGGTAGGAAGGCCTTGGTTTGCATGGAACTCTGGGTTTGGGGAGCTGATTCAAGGATCCAAAACCAACTATCTAAAGAAATCCAACTCATGTACCTGGTTCATGCCCGCCCCATCTCATTCCAACCAATATCAAGGGACTGTAATGGTTTTCTCAAGTGACGGTAACACTGGTCACCAAGAACACAGCAGAGTGTTGTAAAGTATTTATTCGTATATCAACAGTGATAAAATTATATAAGATAATTTTTAAATTCAAAACAGTATAGTAAGCCAATCTGTGTGACTAGCTCAGTGCCTCATGTGTCCTTGTGGATAAAAAGACTGGAATAGTTTGCTCAACATTCAATCACTGTGGCAACACTAACACGTAGGCTGTGATTACATAGAATTGGCAAAAATAACAAGAGGAGTCAGCAAAAAGAGCAACCCAAAATTTGTGTCCCAAACGAAACAAAACAAAACCCCCCTCTAAATCTTATGTATTTCTTCTAGTTACGAGGATGTATAGCTGTTTCAAGAAAATGGCAAGCATCCCCCACCTCCGCCAGCCTCATAACAACAGGGAAACAATCTCATTTGCTCAGGTTCCCGCTTCCGGTTTCCCTCCTTGCACCCCAGGAATTGGTTCTTTCCATGACAACTCCTTAAAGGGCCTTTCTCGGTCATTCTCTCAACAGTGCTAAGCTAGACAGGTGCTGTGCAGGGGCGAGTTAAGGACACTGCGGCCTCCAAACCTCCAGCCTCATAAAAGAATACGGCTGATGAGAGAGAGAGAGAACAGGACCGCAGAAGTTCTCCGGGGCGTGTTGTTCCCGAGCCCTAGCAGATAGGGAGCAGTTTCTACTAAACCCTGTCACACGGTCTGTTCCACTGCATGCCATGGAGTGGAAGTCCATGCTTACAAATCCCCCACTTCCTATCCATTATCAGCTTACGGCACTCACAGCTGAAGACAAGGCCCTAGAAGCACGGTGCCCTCGAGAGGAGACCTTAGATTCTTCCAAGCCATAGCAACAAGGCTGCCCCAGCTCTGGTGATACAACTTACAGTGAAGGTGATATTTCTGAGCTCTGGCCTTTCTGCTCTGGGTGGCTCACTCACCCATTCTGAAAGAGCTCCCTGGTGCCTTTAGGGAGGAGGCTGGGATGGTCTTTAGTGATATCTTTGTGACATCTGCTGGCACATCTACTTCTTCCCACCCTCACCACCTTCCTGCCTGATCTGTTGACCAGATGCCAAGATCTGTACAGAGTTTTCAAACCGGTGTCCATCAATATTTCCTGGGGAACTTGTTAAAAACACAAATATTGGGGAGATGGCTCAGAGGATCTAGTGCTGCAGCACAAACCAGAGTTCGAATCCCCAGGACCTATGTAAAAACCGGGCAAGTATGGCAGCCTCTGTGATCCCAATGCTTGGGAGGCAGAGACAGGATTGCCAGGGTAAGTTGGCTAGTTATGACTGGTCCAATTTGTGTGCTCTGGGTTCAGTTGTCAGAGGTCCTGCATCAGTAAATAAATGGAGATTGATCAGAAACCTAGTGTCAACTTTGGGTTTTCACATGCACACACGGGAATGTACTTACACACATACCATACAAAATAAACCCACAGATTCAAGACGACTCCTCCCACAAAGAAGTCAACCCCAGTACTATTGACATTTTGGTCCAGATGCTCTTCCGCTGTGGGTTTGATCTGTTCGTTGTGGGTGTTGAATAGCACCACTGGTCCCTATCCACTACCCTCCCAGGTTGTGACAAATCAAGGTCTCCAGACCTTCACATGTCCCTTGGGGGGAACTATTGCCTTGGTTGAGAACCACTGTCTTTGGGATTCTAATTCCTAAGAGGAAAGTAGGGGCCTAGGCTTCTGTTTTCACGAGCTTTTTAGCAAATCTGGTGCCTTTGCACATCCAGTGGGGCTTTCTCTTCTCTCTTAACAGTGCTTGCACTCTAACCCTGTTTCCATGGCCACCTAGAAGGTCAATAGCTATCCTAAGAGGTACACAGCGCAGTTCTTCCGTCCACAGCCCAGGCCCCCTGTGCTAGCTAAAAGGCCATTAGCCTGCCAGTAAACACCACCACGCTGTCTGCTGATGTGGCTCAGGCTCTTGTAGCTAGAAAGCACAGGTGCTTAATGACCTGGGCTTAATAAAGGCTTCCCTGTTGGAAGTAATGTCCCAGGTGACATCGCGAGACCTCAGGGAAACAGCAGGTACCAGCTGCCCTCCTGGGACTTTGGACCCAGAAGTGGAGGAGGAAGTATCTGGCCACAGGGATAACCAGGCCATCTGCACAGTTCGCCAGCACCCTGCGGTCCCTCGGAAGCCAGGCGCTAGGAAAGTGGAATGTGATGTGTACACACACACACACACACACACACACACACACACACACACACACACACGTGTGTGTGTGTGACTCAAACGCTTTCGGGAATTCTGTTGTTTAGTCTGTCTCCTGTGGTTGGAACTTCCTCCCCAAGTGTTCACACTGGGAACATTCTTTTCCAACTGGCATGAGTAGAATTTCCTACGGGCCTTGTAAAGTGCGGGACTCTGAAGGACTGCTTCCATCAGGGAAAAACTTGCCCTGCTACTCTTCATGGAATGTGAATATCTTGTTTAAAAGTAGCTTGGCTGCAAGCCTTCCCCTCTGGGGGTGCCCCTTGGCCCTTACAGCCTTTGGAGCTGGAGATCTCAGTGTCAGCAGGTGCTTTACTGACAGAGACTGAATGTGTTGGTGGTATGTGTGTCCTCAGGACATCCCTCCTTTAGTACACAAGCCACTGAATTACAGTTAATTAAGAAATAGTGTCGTCTTTATTTGATTCTCACTGGAAGGGTAAATAGTCCCCTTAGGATGGCAGCTTCTAGCATGCGTATTTCTTTCTAAGAGTACTGACCCCTCTCCATCAAAAAGAGAAACTGAGGCAGAAGGTGTTTTCTACTCTTCCAAGCAGTCACATTGTGTCTGTCCCCTAAATGTCCCTGGAGAGAAAGAAATAGAGCACTAGGATATTATGATAAGAACACCACCACCCTAAGATCTCAGGGTCCTAACATCCCTCAGAACTCTGAGTGTTAACTGTGGCCTAACGTCAAGAAAAATGAAGTGCAGACGCTGTGGCTGCCCCACATCACGGTTCCAATGTACAGCAAATGTGGGCTTTCTCAGTCACATGCTGGATCCTGTTCAGTTTCCAGAGTGATATGTGTTCACTGCCCTCCCCTTCCCCTCTCCCCAAGCGTATATGTTTACAGGGTGGAGAAGCATCAGAGCAGAGCGAACCTAACAGCTAGTTGTCAGCTAAAATAAGTTATACTGCGAACACTCCCCAAACTAAATATTGTCCTGACCACTGTCTCAGTGGGCCTCATCCAGAGAGCTGTGGTGACAAGTTTGGGAAGGACACAGGCTGAACCCGGCTGAGGCACAGACTCTTGGCATTATTAGGGATGGTAAAGACTGTCTAAAAACAAATCTTATACTTTAGGACTCATGTCCCTGAGAAAGTAAGTGGCTTACTTAAGAGAATACAGAGATAGGCAGAACAGGGGGCAGGGGGAGGTAGAATATCTTCTCAATATATTTTATTTTATTTTGGGGGGGTTTGAGACAGAGTCTCAGGTAGTCCAGGATGGCCTTGAACTTGATATATATATATAGCTGAGGATGACTCTAAACCCCTCACCCTTCTAATTCTACCTGCAAAGTTCTAGCATTAGAGGCACATGCCCCTATGTCCAGTTTTCCTATGGAATTTTTAAAAGAGCAACAATATGTGTGAATATAAATGCATTTATGAAACTTTGTGTCTTATAATTCTTATTTATTGTTAAGCATTGTGATCCCATTTTATGCTATTTATAACTGATTTTAACTTATTAGCATAGAATTTTTCAAACATGTTGTGTAGAAAATCATATAAAGAACCCCAATGGATACATTATCCAATTCTAATAACTATCATCATTTTATAATTTTATTGCACCTCTTAACCTGCCTTCTTGCTAGAGCATTTTATTTTATTTTTTTAAAGATTTATTTATTTATTATGTATACAGTGTTCTGCCTACATATATGCTTGCAGGTCAGAAGAGGGCACCAGATCTCATTACAGATGGTTGTGAGCCACCATGTGGTTGCTGGGAATTGAATTCAGGATCTCTGGAAGAGCAGCCAGTGCTCTTAACCGCTAAGCCATCTCTCCAGCCCACTAGAGCATTTTAAAACACATTCCAGATTCTATATAACTTTATTTCAAAACACTTCAACCAAAAATGCACCTTAATCCCAGCACTCAGGTGGCAGATGCAGGCTGGTCTCTGAGTCGCAGGCCAGCCTGGTCTGCAAAGCAAGTTCCAGAACAGACAGGGCTACACAGAGAAACCCTGTCTTGAAGAAAACAAACAAACAAACAAACAAAAACAAAAACAAGAAACAGGAAAAGTGTAGCTGATTTTAGCCAGGTGTAGTAGTACTCATCTTTCAGGGTGAATAATTGGTGAGGTTATTCCCTAGACACGGCAGCATTTGTTTAGATGCATGTGGCTGTAATTCTTAAGCTTCCACTATCCCTAGTAATTTTTTAACAATAAGCCTCTCTTCAAATGTCCAACTTTATGATTAACTTTTAAAGTAGAATTATTGATTCAAGTAAATTTTAAAATTTTTAATCAAGTAAACATGCTAGATTTCTTCCCAAACTGCGCACTGCTATGAGTTTTATGAGAAGTGTTTCAGTGGAGGAGCCTGCATGGTCATGGATGGGACCATCGCCGATTCCATACATGGAAATATGTCCTCGACAGTGTCATTAAGGCCAATGTCACACTGCTTTGGTTATAAGTGAGCTAGCCAAGCTTGTGTTGGTTTCATTTCCCATGTCCCTTTTGTTAGTATTTAAGTCATTTTTAGTGGCTCTTTTGGGGTGACTTCAATATACTCTTTATAATATGTCAAAGATATCAATTCTTTGATGACACATTACAATTATTTTCCACATTATTGCCATTGCTCTTTTAATTTCACTAGTGATTCTTTCTGTATTTTTGTTGTTGTTGTTTTCAGGTTTATTGAAAATATGACAGAAAAATATGGAACGCTTCACGAATTTGCGTGTCATCGTTGCACAGGGGCCATGCTAATCTTCTCTGTATCATTCCAATTTTAGTATATGTGCTGCCGAAGCGAGCACGATTCTTTCTGTATTTATTTGCTAAAAATTTTCTTAGATTTATTTATTTTATGTATCTGTTTTGCCTGCATGTATGTCTGTATACCACATGCCTGCTTAGTGCCCAAGGGGGGGTCTGAAGAGGGTGTTGAATCTCCTGGAACTGGAGTTAGAGATGGTTGTAAGGCACCATGTGGGTGCTAGGAACTGAAGCCAAGTCCTCTGTAAGAGCAGCAATTACTATTAATACCAAGCTGCTGTGGGATGGTCTGTATGTCAAATTGCTCTGATTGGTCAATAAATAAAACACTGATTGGCCAGTGGCCAGGCAGGAAGTATAGGTGGGACTAACAGAGAGGAGAATTGAGGAAACAGGAAGGGAAGAGAGACACTGCCAGCTGCCACCATGACAAGCAGCATGTGAAGATGTCAGTAAGTCACAAGCCACGTGGCAAGGTATAGATTTATGGAAATGGATTAATTTAAGCTATAAGAACAGTTAGCAAGAAGCCTGCCATGGCCATACAGTTTGTAACCAATGTAAGTCTCTGTGTTTACTCGGTTGGGTCTGACTGGCTGTGGGACTAGCGGGTGACAGAGATTTGTCCTGACTGTGGGCAAGACAGGAAAACTCTAGCTACACCAAGCTACTTCCCCAGCCCTTCTTTCTGTATACTTAATACATTATTTAATGACAATCTTAAGGAATGTTTTACACAAATATCTATAACCACTCCTCTCTAATACAACTGTTAGTTGCTAGTTTGTTTGTGGGTGAAGACAAACATTTTCAAATAATTGCAGTCAACTTAAGATCTGTTTTGATGGTGAGAAGTGTCTGTTCTGTGAAACACAGCAAGCCTTAATCCTTGCCTTTCTTTGACGCATGCATATGAAAGTCTGAAAAGTATACGTTGTTTTCTCCAGATCTTGTCTGTGTTCACAGGTCTCATGTCAACTGTGTTCTCTTTATCCCTGCATGGATGAGAAGAAGCCAGTCTGAGACTTTTGTCCTTTGGATGATGTGTGTCACTTTCCTTTGCTGGGCACCATATCCTTGTCTTGGAGCCACAACTACTGAGCCGGGGGAGCCCTGGCTCAGCCCTGCTGTAGGGGAAGTTCTCTCTGGAGAGGTTCTGCCATAGAAGTTGGGGTTTTTATAGCCACCAACCTTGGGTTTCTCACGCTATCTGATGCTATTCAGCATCACGTTCACGTTGTCCCCAGTCTCCCTGAGTCTGTCCTTGCCAACAGGGACAAGTCCTTCCCAGGATACAACACTGTCGTCCCTTCCTTCCCTCTTGACTTTTGTTCTCTTGTTTCCTGGGCATGGTGACTCTACACAGAAGTGGAAATAGATTCTCCACAGAATGTGGAGATAGTAGTGTGGTAGTCTTAATGGTGAGCACTACGTTTCCTTGTGCTTTAGTGAGCGGAATGGTCCTAGGTCTTTGGATCAGGGAACAGAGGTGGGCATGGAAGAATTTTCTCTTCCTCCCACCATGCCGGTCAGCTTCTGTTCTGTTTCATGAGTCCTGGTAGCCTTGAAGTGCTCAATGTCTATATATCCTAGATGGTGTAAGTAAGTACATTGCTGTCTCTATTTTGGGTGTTTCCGGTTTTCTTTGGTTAAGTTTTCATATGTGTGTGTTTCTGTCTGTTTGTGTCTATGTGTTCTCTCTCTCTCTCTCTCTCTCTCTCTCTCTCTCTCTCTCTCTCTCTCTCTCTCTCTCTGTGTGTGTGTGTGTGTGTGTGTGTGTGTGTGTGTGTGTGTATTAGGCAGGACTTACATTTTCAGATACCACTAAGCCAACAAACAGATTGGCTCACACACTATAAATCCAGACATGACTGGCTCTTGGGATTCAGTATGGTGGCTGTTGCTCACTGTCAGGGTCGTGCTTTTTTCAAGACTGGCTGATTTTTTGCAGGCAGCCTTTTCCTGTCAATGAGACATATGCCTTCATATGCATAGATTTTTTTTAACCTACATATTCAAATTCTAAAAGAATTTGAAAATAAAACCAACTTGTGTACTTAAACAGACTTTTTCCCTTGTCACCCTGAACAATGTAATCTAACCATTGGCACTGACACTGTATTATAAATTACAAGTAATCTAGAGACAATTTAATATATACAGAAGGATGTACACAGGTTATATGCAAATATTCTGCCATTTTATATAAGAGACCTGTGCATTCATGGAGGCCCTGTACTGACCTCCTCAGGGACGCTGAGGGAAGACTGTACATGATCCACCTCTGATGGATGGAGAAGGTGGCCATCTTGGGACAAATCCATTTGCTATGGATGTCTTGACCATTGAGGTGATATCATGCCCTGTCCACCATCTCATCCCTGTCTTCGTTCAGGTTAGACCAGCTTTGATCAGTTATCTGCCCTTACCAGTTGTGGTTCAGGCTATCCCTGCTTTCTAAATATTTTGAAAGAACCAGAAATGATCCCTCAATTTTGTGTTCTGTTGCCATTTTCTGAACTTCTTTCTGACACTTTTTATACCCCTCTGCCTTTCCTAATCTCTAATAGGCACTGTTCCATTCCCTTCTTCTACAGGGCTAACTTACTGGTTGTGACCATGCAGATTTGTGTTTTGTTTGTTTCTGTTTGGCTTGTCTCACTTAACATAATTTTTGGTTCCATCCATATTGCTGCCAATGACAAACTTCATTCTTCTTATGGCTGAATAATATTTCATATATATATATATATATCCTGTATGTGTAAACATACTACATCCTCTAAATCCATTGCTCTGGAGGAATTTGTGTCAGTTATCAGTTAATGAGCTCCACTGTGAACTAGAAAAGCACATGTAAGTAGGCATACCCCTAACACAGAAGAGCATAATTAAAGAATAACTGACTTAGAAAATACAACTCCCCAGCACTCGGGAGGCAGAGCCAGGCGGATCTCTGTGAGTTCGAGGCCAGCCTGGACTACCAAGTGAGTTCCAGGAAAGGCGCAAAGCTACACAGAGAAACCCTGTCTCAAAAAACCAAAAAAAAAGAAAGAAAATACAACTCAATTATGACTTTGCAACCTGGGAATTAGCAAGTTCTCTGAACATATAGCTATAAAACCTCCTACCTAAAATTCTTATATTTGGAATTATAAGCTGTCTTGAAGGGATTCACAAAGCTAGAAAGTTAGTGCTGACTGTATAGAGCTTAGTGTTTTAATCCCCAGTGATGTGTTGGATGTCTGTAAATGGTGTGGGTTGAGCTGGTTGTTGGGTGGGTGGTTTTATTGGTCTAAATTGATATTATTGTTTTGTTTGATTTTAGGACAGACCTCACCATGTGATTCTGGTTGGCTTGGAACTGTGTAGCGCAAGCTGGCCTTGAACTCATAAAGATCCACCCAGCTCTGCCTCCCTGGTGCTAGGATTAAAGGCTGTGCCACCATGCCCAACCTGTTTGTGTTTTCTGGGATTCTGAAGCTATACTCCACCCAGCATATATTTGTTGTCTAGTTCATACACCCCTCCTCATTTGGCTTTGATTCTCTAGTCTTTTAGAGTGATAATTATATACAGTACAGAGAAGAATTTGTTCTATATTTTAATTCATTCTGCCAACATTGCTCCTTCTATGAGTCAATTGCGGAAAATCTAAGAGTGTTACACTGTTTTGGGGTTTTGTTTTGTTATCAATAAGAGACCCAAAATTTAATTAGAGAAATGGATAAATTCACCTTTGATAAGTGCCAGTGGTTTAAAAGAAAAAAAAAACAAAAACCATAGTGATCTGTCAATATCTTCTCCAGATTGGACAGGATGAGAAAGCCTGAGAATGCACCAGACCCTTAAATGAAGTGGCATAGTGTTTCCACACGACCTGCACACATCTTCCTGTGTACTGCTATAAAAACCTTCTCTAGTGTATCTAATGCAATGTAAATACTGTGTGAACAGTTTTACAGTGTATTAACTAGAGAACGGTGACAAGAGGAGAGAAAGCCTCCACCCATTCCGTCCAGAGACAGTTACTTCCTGAGTATTGTCTGTGTCCGCTCAGCTGAACCACAGAATTAGACAGTCCACTGTACTTGGGCCTTGGGGCTTAGAGCAAGAACCTTTGGAAGATGGTCTTTGAACTAGGTTTTGAAGCTGGAAAGGCAGTAAAATTCTGTTGAGTGATAAATGGAGAAAAGGCATTTCCCTACAGTTCCTATGTGTCGAGATGGTTGCTTTGGGTGCCTGGAGCAGGGCAGGCGGTCTACGTAGCAAGAGGAATGTGCTTCTCACCATGGCAGCTACAGCACTGGGGGTTAATCCACGCTGCCTTCATCAGCTTCTTGACCCAGCAGTTTTCACTGGGCTTCAAAGTCCCTTCCCAAAGTAGTCACTCTGATGTTATAATGCACAGTTGTTGATTTCTTTACTTCACACAAGGGCTTGATGACTTCATTGGTTGGTAATTCAGATGCAAGAGTTCAGGATTACAGAAATAGTTCATAAGTAAATGTTATGTTCACTGATGTTGTAACCATGATTCATTTTAGATCAACACTTGTAAGTTCCCTAAATGACATTTCTGACATAAACATGAAAATTAATACTCAGGAATGTGTCCAAGGAGCAGTACATCCTGTGACTGGGTTTATGGTTTGTTCATCATACTAGTGATTAGAAGAAATTGGATGTTTTATTCAGGAATTCACATGGTCTGGGGATGCAGCTCAGTTGGTAGAGAACTTGTTTAGCATGTAGGGAGCCCTGGCTTTGATCACTAGCACTACACAACCCAGACATGGTGGCACACACCTGTGATCCCCACACTTGAAAGTCAAGGAGGTCAGAAGTTCAAAGTCTTCCTCGGTTACATAACAAGTTTGCATTCAGCCTGGGCTATATCAGAGTTTGCCTCTCCTTCCCCACCCCCAAAATAACCTGATCCACAGAAGCTTGTCCACTGATGCTGGGATTCCATCCTACTGACCCCACTGAATGTGCACACATCCTAGTTTGGCAGTACTCACTGTGGCTGATTAACTTCTTAGCCTCACAGCATAGTATCACTGATGTTGATTGTTCTTCAAAGTCACGTGGATGCTTGGGATCTGGGGCTCCCTGCTACTGCCTTGCATCATGAGACAGGATGGCACCACAGTGCGGGGCTGGGAGAAGATCAAAACTCAAAGTCTGGCAAGTGCAGATTGTCTGCCTGCCGTGAAAAGCCCAGAAATCTAAGTTGCCCTGTCTGAATCAGGAATCCACTGTTATCATGTCTCGTTAGGTGGCTTCCAGACAAACAAGTTGCCTTTTGCAAAATGGAATGCCAATTGCAGAGTGATTATTTTGATTAAACAAGAATTAAATGGGTACTGGCAATTTGCAGCATGCAATTTGCAAATTGCTTCATCTATCAAATGACAGGGCACAGACTGGCACTGCTCAGGTGGTATTTCCAAGAAGTAGATGTGAGCTCGCAAAGGACTTCGTTCCCAGATCCAGTGGTACCACTGCTGCCTCCCCCACACTCCAGTTCCTCTAACCCTCCCCCAGTACCATCCCAGGCAGCTCAGCCCAGCCTGCCACGATGCCATCCAAGAAGAACCTCCTATGACCCAGTCCACAGGAAGGGTAAGCAGTTTTGAGCCCCCAAAATAGCAGTTTGGGGCTCTGACTGTCCACCAGCCTGGGTGATAATTCTCACCCCATAATGGATGATGGCCAGTGAACTTGGTTGACAAGAGACAAACTTTTCTGGGAGCAGCTGAAGTCACAGTAGAGCTGGTCTTGCAGCCATGACGCCAGCATCTTTGATCTGTGTGGGCAGTCAGATAGGCTGAAGCATAAAACGGCAAAAGGAAAAAACTCACAAAGTGGTAAGCCTTAGGCTTGAGTCCTCCGGATTTGCCAGCTCTTTAAGTTTGGATAAGGACAAAGCCTTTGTGGAGCTGGGAAAATCTGTTAGAAGAGGGATCATAGGGTAGCTTTGGGAGTTCTGAGACCAAGAATGCAGAATGAGATTGTGTGAGTTATGTGAAGGGCTGAGGCTTCAAAGATAAGAAGGGTAAACTATTTTCCTAATATACAAAAGCATTCTGGAAGCTTCAAGTAATGCAGGAGCCCCATGTGTCTACCCTATGATTCCCTCCTTGTGAGTCTGCCTTCAGATCCTGTGCTCATTAGAAACAAGCATCCTTTGGTATGACTGGAGCTGTTTTGCAAATAAAGGACCTCTTCCTCTTGGCACATATTTGGAGTAGCAGAGCACTGGCTGGGTGACAGTCCCCATGGCATCTCTGATGGGCACACATGTGCAGACCCCAGTGGCTCAACTGTGCCTTTTGACTTCATCTTGTTGACTCGTCAGAAGTGCTGTTGGCTTTCTGGGAGTCGAATCAGTCCTGGAGGTGACATCAACTCATAGAGTGTGGGTTTGAAGTCATAGAGAACTGTTTCTTATCTGCCATTTACTAATTGTTTTAGAACTGAATCTCCAAGGAAAAATCCTTACCTTTGGCAAGTGAAAAACCTCTAAAAACAAGCACCAGCTTGGTTCACAGATTTGGCAATGGCTATAGAATTGGGTGATACCATGTACTGTTTCCCTAGGGGCCGATGCCACTTCCAAGCTTGGCTCTTCAGTTATGTCTGAGACAGAAAGCCTCCACTCTCCACCAACAGTTCTTCAAATCCATCACAGTGTCAACAAGATAGTGACTATATTTGCTACTTTCATGTGGCTGTGGCCAAAATACCTAAGAGAATACTTTAAAAGAGGAGCAATTCATCTTGCTCCACTTCAGAGAGTTCAGCCCTTGGTTGTTTGGCCCTATGCACTTGAGCAGAATGTCATGCCAGTGGATGTACGTGACAGGGAGGTTCTGGTGGACAGGAAGCAAAGAGCAAGGAAAAGACTAGAAACAAGGTAAAAACTTCAAAGATATGCCAATGTCTCACTTCTTTCAACAAAGTCCCACATCCTCAAGTTTCTACCACCAAAATAGTGTCACTAGCATGGGGACCAAACCTTAACATATCAGCCTATAGGGCACATTTCATACTCAAACCTTAACAATGACCACAGTGACAGCAAGGTCAAGGGACAGCCCATTGAATGTTATTTTAGAACACACACACACACACACACACACACACACACACACACACACACACACACACAAAACCACTTTAAGCTGCAGGACTGCTTATCAAACTGTATCTTTTTCAGAAGACTGTTCACGAAAGAGCAGTGGTGAGTCACAGCCTCTTGGTTCTCTGATGGAACAAAGACCCTTATCCAAAATGTCGGTTTTATGTAATCCAATTGATGGTCAATTTAAGAGTAAGGTCGACCAGCCAGATTGTAATTAAGTCCATGGAAAAGAACGCTGTCTTCTGGATGTCAGTTCTCAGCATTGTAATTAGCCAAATCCTCTCCTGTAATTATCTAGATCCTCTATCACTGACAGGCAAGCAGGAGGATGGGGAGGATTTGAGTGGAGTCCTCATTGAGTACTTTTAAGATGATCAGCAAAGTCAAAAAGGCTGCTGATTGCTTTATATGTCTGAAAGCTCCTGAACGCTGTGTTTTCTAAGTACCTGGGTCAGTCTTCCAGGTTCAACAGTGAGGCAGGGCAGCCACACTCTGCTCTACTGCTGTACTGTCTGACTTTATATGAGGTGTGCATGTCTGTATTTGGAACACATGCAGCTCGACATAGCCACATTCGGAATTACCAACGTGGTATGCAGTGTCTGCCGAGATCCTTTCCTTAATCTTTGTCAAGAGGCTGATTCTTTAGTTGGAGCTCTCCACAGTTAATCATCTGTTATAACAAACAGCTCACAATATATGAAATGACTAACAGCTTCATAAAAACTTGCAGTATCTAAAGGATGTTAACACCGAGTTCCCTCATGGGAAGACCTGTATCTCTGTGACTGTGCTAATGCCATTCAGCTTCACTATTGTTATGTTTCTTAGGGTTTTTATTGCTATGAAGAGACTCCATGACCATGGCAATTCTTATAAAGAAAACATTTAATTGGGGTGGCTCACTTACAGCTTCAGAGGTTCAGTCCATTATCATCATGGAGGGGAGCATGGCAGTGTGCAGGCACACACGGTGCTGGAGTAGTAGCTGAGAATCCTACATTTTACAAGCAACAGGAAGTTGACTATGACACTGAGCAAAGCTTTAGCAAAAAAGACCTCAAAGCCTGCCCCCACAGTGACACACTTCCTCCAACAAGGCCACACACTACTTCAACATCACCACACCTCCTAATAGTGTGGGATTATGGGAGTGCCAATTACATTCAAACTACCACACTATGTTATTGCCACACAGCTTCACTGTGGCCATGTTTCTTAGGGTTTTTATTACTATGAAGAGACACCATGACCATGGCAACTCTTATGCTAATGCCATGCAGCGTCTCAGCCTGGTCTCCTGTTTCATTCTAGCAAATGGGTAAAAACTTCACTTGAGCAACCAGGAAGCCCATGATATCCCAATGAAGCTAGGGACTCTGTTTCCTCCTTCTGGAATAGTTGGGCAGATTAAAATATTTGACTCCATTGATTTCAGTGTAGTTTTCTGGTGACAGATTTTGGCCATGAACAAAATTAGTAATAAATTGGGTGGTGGGCAAAAGGTCAATTTTAAGTTTTACTTGTGTGTTTTTCTATGTCCTTTGCTGTCTCCTCCCTTGGGATTGTGGAGTGCTTCAAAAGTTATAAAAGAAAAAGAAATCAAGTGAACTAAAACTTAAAAGGTAACCTCAGTAAAAATAGGAGCCAGGGCCATGTTTAGGATTCAAATCAGGGCACTAGTTGAAACTGGGCACTGAGTGTTTTCTGGACACAGCCTGAGAGCTGCACATATGAATTCACAACGTTTGAGATAGCATTCATGAGACCTGTGCAGGCCCTGTGCAGGCTCAGGCCAGACCGAATCCCAGAACGGAGAGAAGCTGTAGGCACCGAGTCCCGCCCCCAGCTAAGGCAGTTGATGGCTGTTGGGAAAAGGAGGGTCTATTTTCTTAAAAAGTGTGCTCCTTGGTGGGTAGATCACCTTCCAGTGAAGGCCACACAAGCAAGAGTATATGGGCAGTGTAAACCATACTTGATGGGCTTAAAGAAACATAAAGGACAGAAAGCTGGATAGATAGGGGATGGATATGGGAGAAATGGGGGGAGTAGGTAAATATGACCGAAAATATAATACATGAAATTTGAGAACAATAAATAAACATGGGGGAGGAGCTAAGCACTGAAATATTAATAAAGTATCAGTAGCAAAGGCAAAGTTTTTAACACACAAAACTTCTGTTCATCAAAAATTATGTTTGAGAACTTATGCTGGACATATAAGGGCTTTGTGACATTTCCTCCTTTAAGAATTTTATACTTCTGTGTGTGCTGAGAAATAAAAGAAGAAATTAAGATAATGAAAAAGTAGAAGTTATTTTGAATGTTATTTCAATTTTACATGCAGTTTTTGAACAAGGATATGGGTGACTACTTTTCACATAAGTAATTACAATCACGATCTTAATTGTTGTTAATTGCTACAATATTCCCACATCACCCTTCAACAGATGCTCGTTGAGAGCTGGGAGCCTACTACTTCCCAATGCTGCCTGTTGCTCCCCTCACAGATCACTTGGGCTGCAGATTCCATAGATTCCGAAGGCTTAGTATTTCAAGATAATCAAAAAGCCTTTAATGTGATTTAAGCCCAGAAATATCACTGTGTTTGTTAGGATGACTTTTCAATGTAATCCTTGAGATATAGAGTTCAAGTTCAAGAACTAGGGGCTGGAAAGACGACTTGGGGGTTAAGAGCACTTGCTGCTCTTGCAGTGATTCCCAGCACCCACGTTAGGTGGCTTACAACCACTTCTGTAACTCCAGCTCCAAGGGATCAGATGGCTCCGGTGTCTGAAAACATATACATTCAACTTGCACAAACATACAGACATAGACATAGACATACACACACACACACACACACACACACCAAAAGTAGATCTTTTTTTAAATGTTCCACGAATAGTTGATCATGTTGACCACCCCTTTGATGGGCTGTTTGCCTGGCTATGTTTTAACTATATCATCTAAATAAATGGCTAACAGCGGAATTGGTGTGTGTATGTGTAGTATACATGTATGTGTCTCCGCACACGGAGACCTGAGGTTGACACCAGGAGTCTTCCCCAGTTACTCTACCTTAGTCGTTGAGGTAGAGTCTCTCAGTTGAGCCCCAAGCTCACTGATATGAGGTGCTCTGGAGATGCTGTCTCCGCCTTCCATATTCCCCATGCTGGCGTTACAGGGGACTGCCACACCCACCTGGTGCTTAGCTGGGGTCTGGAGATCATAGGCAAACACTTTACGCTTGCATAGCGCATCCTTAATCTGCTGAGCCATGTTCCCAGCCCGTCAGTTGCTTTGGAGGTGAAATCTGAAAAGAGGGACTATTTCTATTGTGTTCTAATTAAACTGAGGAGGTATTTAGTGAGTGTGCGCCACAACCACAGTTTTACATACAAACTGAAAGATGCAAAAGCCGTGTGAGACAGGGGCATGGTGCCAGGGAACTGACCCCTCTGAAATGATAGGAGACTACATCGTGGCACACTCTTCTTCCTTACAGTGGATGCGGCATCGTGGTCTGCACGAGGCAAATTCAGGTTTTACATTTCACATTACGGTTAGAACCTTCTGGAATTAAAAATGTGTCCTATTCATGTTTGGTTGTGTGCGCAGAAGTGGAACCTGAAGATGTCGGAGGGATGGCTGCATAGCTCATGTCGGCCTTGTTGGTGTGCCTATTTTATCACTGTGTGAAATTGCCAGGGCTGTGTTAGGAGTGCCTAACCCTCTGTCTCACAGTTAGTTGACTATCGTGGCCACTTAAATGTCTATGAAATGAACAGATGGATGGATGAATGAATGAGTTCAGTGAGGTTATAGACTTTATTCCCCCCATAGTCACTTACTTGTGGCAGAGAGTGTGGTACAGTGAGATGCTTCGACAGTCACAGTCACGTAGCTTTCATACACTGTCTTGTAGTCTATTTCTGCACCTGCTTTGTAGACTAAACTTGATCACATAGATGTATGTTTGGGATAATTAGGCTTTGGTCCTGTCTGTGCTTTCAGGCATCCACTGAGGGTCTCGAGTGTCACCCCCAATCCCATACTATACCACGAAGCTTCCAAGTGAGATTAGAAGCAAGCCTTGAGTTGAACAGTGTTTGTTTGAGTGCTAGCCACAGAGAAGAGGCCAGCTTGGGCACAAACACGAAGCCAAAATAGGCGCCATGAGGAGAGACCGTTGCTAATGCATCGGACTGCAAGAGGCCTGGTGTAGTGCAGCAACTGTGCCCCGTGAGTGGGCTCAAGCAGAGCCGTAGCTAAGACAGGGCTTTGCCAAGAGAACCCAGGGGCTCAGCCCAGGGTTCGCATCCTGCAGACGGGAGAAGCATGCACTCTGCACGCCACATTTGCATAACATACTTTTGAGGTTATGAAACGTGATTTGCAGAGAGAGTACTGTTATTGTTTCCTTTAAACGTGTCGAGAAGAAGAGGAAGCTCACTGAGCAAACATGGAAAGTGGTTGGAGAGATGGGATTTTTTTTTTTTCATTTGATTCGTGCAAAAAAAGATTTGAACACAAAGGAGCCAAATGTCTTCCCATGAAACGTTGGCAAGCAGGGAGGAAGAACACAATTTCTCAATATCCAAGTGTCGAGTCGTGTGCTCTGGAGAGTCTGGGATGCCTAGCCTGGAAAGGGTTTAGACAGACGGGGCATTTCGTAGTTACCCAAGGAGTGCCACATGATGGATGTGGAGGAATGGAGGGGTAGTTTTGAAATGTCATCTGGAAACAATTTCCACTCGAGTGCCATGCCACCTTCTCCCATGTCTGTCTCCACATGGAGTTGTGACCCCTCTGCACAGCTCCTGAGATTGAATGGACTTCACAAAAACACAAAGACCAAAAAAAGACTCTTGCCGGCATCTGGGTGCCCAGACAGTTTGGAAAGTCAGCCAGAAAACCACTGTGGTCAGGCTGCCTTGATTCCCATTACCCCAAAAGCCATTTCCCATCAACCCTGAAGTGAAAAGCAGTTGTTCCATAGCCCAGTTCTCCAAAATGTGCTATTTATGTGTCTGTCCATGTGTGTGTGAGTATTCCCGTGAATGCATGCTACAGTACTGGGAATTGAACCCAGGCCCGTGTACATGCTATGTGGTTGCTCTACCACTGAGCCATAGCTCCAGCCCTCTTTGTATTTTATTTTAGCATTTTTTTTGTTTCCTTTGAGGCAGAGTCTCACTCTGTTGGCCAAGCCAGTTTGAACTCACTCTAGATAAAGCAGAACTTGTGATCTTCCTGCCTCAGCCCCCAAGCAGCTGATATCACAGGCCAATGCCACCAGGCTAAGCACATTTCCAAGTACTTAAAAGTAAGTAGAATAATTCTCAATGGAAACAAAAATTGCAGGGACCAACAGTTGAGCAAATAGCTGGCCTCCTTCACCACTGTCTCACGTACATTGGAATCCCTACACAGTTGACAGAAAAACCCTGTTGTCTGTAGCTTGGGAATCACCAGTTCCCCTCCCCCAAAATGTCCAGGAAGAGAAGTTGATGACCTCAAAGGGGCCAGAGAGTCATAGGATGGATAAACTACCCTGACGTCTCTATGAAGAATTGACTGGGCATGTGGACTGTGCCCAAACCCTCCACCATCCCTCAACAACTTCTGTCAATCGCACATCTGGTTTGGGCTTTGGAATTCTTCTGAGGCACCCCAGGGAGCAGCGCTCATATTTATCAGACTCCCCTGGCTATCAGTTAGGCTTTGTCTAAACTAAACAATGAGTTGATTCTTTGAGTATCCAGAAAGCCCTGGAATTGCATACAATTTAGATCTGCAAGGATTGCTGTGAGGGAAGGTATTCAAGCAGCCATCAGAAGGAAGGACATTTTGGGCATCTATGAACAGCGTACACCGGAGCATACACTTTGAAGCATCTGAAACCATGCAATCCTCACCCCATTCCCCAAGTAGCTTTCGTTAAATCTTGGGGCCAAAACATAGGAAATGGGGTAAGATGCAGTGGTGTCACCAGCAAGAGCATCCTATTGAGAGTCATAGCTCTGACCTCACACTGTCTGCCACGGATGAGGTGACCAGCTCATCAGGTATGCCCGGGACTGAGCAGTTTTAATCTGGAAATTCTGTGTCTCAGAAGCAGGTTATTCCCAGGCAAACAGGGGCTGCAAGTCACCAGAGGTTAACAGTGACCGTGCACAATTTAAACTATGCATTGTTTCCAAATCTGCAAAAGAAGGATATTGCTCACACCCGCCTGCTAGGTTATAAGGGGGATTAAATTGGTTGAGCGTGCAGCGCTCAGAACTTGTGAGCCACATCCAGGACAGTGACATTGTTAACATTGTCATAAGACAGAGACGAAGAGGATTTAGATTAACATCAGAATCCCAAAGCTGTGTCTTGCCACCATGTTGAACCTCATTGTTTATACCTGTAAAGTGGGGGGGGGTGGGGGGGTGGGGCAATAACATCACCCAGTTAGGACAATGTTGAATAGGTTAAGCCCCAATTCCATGCCTTCTAATAAAGAAAAGCGCCAATCTAATGACTGTCATGAGCAGGAGCAAACAGGGCACACCAGCAGTGTGGACTACTTGTAATACCTCCTCGCTTGGTAAAGCCTGATTTCAACTGCAAATGACCCTCCTTCTTCCTGCAGGAGTGTATAAAGTCCAGAACTAAAGAGCTCCCTCTAGAGGCAGAATAAATAATCCACCTAGCAGTGCCCACAAACCCAGAAAGGATCCTTTTAAACTTCTGTTTCTAGGAGGCAGAAGCCAAAACTATTCCCAGAGATAATTAGGTTATTTCTGGAGATGAAGGATGGCAGCGAAGCAGGAAGCCCAAGGGCGTTCAGGGACCTAGGATGTGCACTCTGCTGGCAAAAGGCCCTGGTGACAGGGCAGAGGCAAGGACACAGGCAGTGTGTGTGATGTTTGTGGCTCCTGTCTCTCAGCTGCAGGCCTAAAGGCACAGGCTTGATTAGCACAGGCTGTGCTTGGCGGATCATACTGCCTGAGTGCTTCTCAGTAGCCATGCAGTAGTTGCAGTGGATAATTCCATAGTAAAGAATAGGATGTTCCCAATAGCCTGCTTCTAATTTTCCTTGTATTGACTCTGCTTCCCGTATTCCAAGCACCTCTCAATTATCAGCTACCAGCCATGTAGGCGTCTTACAGCGCTAATGTGCATGCCTCAAAGAGAATTCCACTCTCCCCTCCAGTTACCGGCTTTGTGAGCCTGGGAAGGTTATTAGGTTCTCTGTGCCTTAGTTTCTCACTGGCAAGCTGGGGTATGGTGATATTTTCCTCTTAGGGTTGGTGCGAGGGTTGAAGGGATCAGTACACGTGGAAGTGTTCCACACCGTGCCTGGTCCATAATCCATAGCAAGTGAACTGTCTGGGTGAACTACCCTAACTATTGATCCTGCATGGTGAGCTGAGATCTGAAGGATCAAAATACAGAAACAGATTCTTACAGAAGCTGACTCTGTAAATTAATAGGGGAAAAAAGAGAAGAGGAGGAAAGCCATTACTATGAAGGGAAAAGACATCGACTTCCCGCTATGCATTCTTCTCATCTCACCCCACCCCCATTAGAAACTGGCCCTGTTCAGAGACTGGCCAATTGTATCTCAGGCATGTGCAGCATCTTGGGTAAACTGAGTCAGGCGTGCCTACGGGGGTTGGCATTGGACTCTTCATTACTTGTATGAACTCTATCCTGAGGGCACACTGCCCCTCCTCACACCCCATGTCTACCCCAGACCCTCAGGCAGCTGGAACCCAACTTCCCATTTCACGTGGTTTCTCTGCTCGTTTTGAATTTTTCCTTTCTGGTGTTCATTAACAAGTGAACTGGGTGGTTGGAGACCGGGGGACATTTCCCTCAGCAGTTTGCAGACTGAGGAGAGGAACTAATGAGGAGAGGCAGTGTGTGGTTGGTGGGGAGATAGGAAGTCTGTTGGCTCTTTAGGATGAGATCCATCTAGGTTCCAATTCATACTCTGGCTCTAACCTGACTACCAGAGGGTGCACTTGTCCCCTGGGTGACCTCCTTGACTTATTAACTTATGCCACCCTCACCCAAGACCACACATAAGCATGTTTATTACTGGCATCATTTCTGGTACTTGCTTCGTTGCTGATCGCTTACCTGTAAGTCATTCCATACCAGGGAGCAGGAGTTTTAACCTAGAAAGGGGGATCAAAAGAACCTTAAGAATAATTTTACCTAACGTCCTTAGGTCGAAGAGGAATTGTGTGAGAAGATACAGGTATAGGGAATGAAATGTAGCCAATAACTATCCAATCAGAGCTCAGAACACTCCTGGTAGGGGGCTTGTGTTCAGGACCAGAATGCCTGGGGGGACTGGAGCAGTCCTATTAATAGAAACTGTACTGCTGTTACTTGAGTCTCTTCCAAGGAACATGATGAGAGCTAATTGGCAGGGATGAGCCCAACTCGAGGGTGGGCTAGGGAGCCTCAGTGGGGGCATTTGGAAGATTATGCCTGGTGCATTTATTTTTATCTCAAGCACAATAGAGATTTCTAGTGCTTCACATTAAAGACTTATGAAATATTGTCATATATTTAAAATATATAGCCTGCCTTCTCTCCCCACAAAAGCATTAAGGCAGCTTGCAACTATTAAACCATGTCTAGGCCAGCACAATTAGAAGCATAAATAGAAAATGTCTAATAGGGAGGGAAAAAATAGCCGCTCTCGGACCTAAGCTGTGTTAACACAGCCTGTGACACACTGTCTGCCTGCGCTTTGTGCACTGTGCTGAGGGCTTAGAGGTGGTCAGGACAGGCATGAGTGGACTCCCTTGAAGCTCTACTCTTTGAGAGAGAAGGTAGAGTCTCTTAAAAGGGAAACACTGAATACAGTAGCATGAACATGTAAACCTAGTACATAGGACGCTGAGGCAGGAGGATCACAAGTTCCAGACTAGCCTGCACTACATGGTGAGGATCTATCTCAAAAAAAAAAAAAAAAAAATCAAGGTTGAGAAAGAAATGGAGGGAGAAAGGGAAGAATTTTGAATGCGAACTATAAATACATGAAGCGACTGGCTGGCAGTTGGCAGTGGCAATCCTCTTCAGGCCAATGATCAGAGAGCCTGAAGAAGTGACAGCTTCCTCCAGCCTCCCCCCTCTCCAGTCTTAGCATCAGACTTCTCTGTGCCTACTGTCCCAGCCCCAAGAGTATGGCTTAGCCTTGCCGGTGCCCAGAAGTGGGGCTGGCAGTCACATGTCCCAGGTTTTACTTACAGATCTACCCTGGTATTTCTCCTCCTCTTGACCTCACTCCCACCCTGCTCTTTCCCCATCAGCGTGAACAGGGACACTGTATGGAACCCGCCATTCCTAACACTCACCATGCGCTTGGTGGCCTTTGAATGTAGTGTCGATATCTTGGGTGTTAGCTGATATCACTCATTTCTCCGGACTCATCTCTTCTGAAAAGCCTTCCCTCATGCTTCTAAGCAGGGTGAATGTACTCCTCCTCTGAGCTCCCCCAACACTAGTTTCTACCTGCATCTCTCCTTTAACAAGGCATGATGGTTTTGCTCTTTCCATGTCAGTCCCTAGTTACACATTGTACAGTGTTTTTCTTTGCAGCCACGGCGTCTAGCATGCACCTTGAGGTATACTAATTACACTAGTTACCTGCCCGCTGCCTTGCTACTGAATTCCAGGAAACGCTGGGCACTTCACATGGATATTTTAACCCCATAGTGACATCACGGGACCCATTTGATATACAGGAAATGAGTCAAGTGGACTGACTGAGGAACTTGTCTGAATTTGCAGAGTGGTAGGGAGACAGACCTGATTCCCAACTAGATGTTTTCAACCTGAAAGTCTTATTTTTTTTCACCACCCCCTGTTTCTTACATGGCCCTCTGCAAATTCATTGGTTGAGAAGATATATTTTAGTACTATTCTAAAAAGACCCCACTGTGCTAGCCTAAAGTATCAAAAGAAGGTATGTGGTCAGAGCACTCAGTGTTGAGTATAGGAATAATTTAAAACACATACTGAAGCTGAGCATGGGCCACAGGTATATAATCCCAGCATGCAAAGGGTTAAAGCCGTGTTGTAAAGTCAAGGCTAGCTTGCCAGCCTGGGCCACACTGTAGTGAGAACCTTCCTCCCCCACACCCGCAAACAAAACAAAACAGCAATAAAACTGTCAAAGTTGTACAGTGAGGTATGTAGGGAAAATAAAGGCCAGTTGAAAATATATTCCACCTTTTCTTCCTCATCATTTTGGTTTTGGAATATGTGGGACTGGAAAGGGGATATGATGAGCTTGCTGAGGGAAAGGGGCCCCAAGCCCATATCATAGTCAACCACAAGTAACTGTATGTTGTCAGGGCCGTGTGGGCGCATCCTGCAATTCTCAGTGCGGTGTTTCTATCAACGCAATGCTGAAAGGATGACTGTTGCTCCGTTGGGTTCAACAGATGTTTACTTACAGCTCTGTGGTTGCCCAGAGCTAACCAGTTAGCAGAAGTCAAACTGGTGTCTCTACCACCAGCCATGACAGACATAGGAATCCAGGAGCCAGCTCTTCCCAAGCCCCGAGTATAGAGAAGAAGGCATCTCCATCCTAGAAAGGGATGCTGTATCTCTATCCTAGAGGAAGATGTTGCATCTCCATCCTGGAGAGGGATGCTGCATCTCCATCCTGGAGCGGGATGCTGCATCTCCATCCTGGAGCGGGATGCTGCATCTCCATCCTGGAGCGGGATGCTGCATCTCCATCCTGGAGCAGGATGCTGCATGGCCACTGGTTCATTCTATTGGATTGGTTGTGGTACTCAAGTAGTTAATTTCATTTCACTGTGAAATACTCTCATTTCTTTTTGTTTGTGCTTTTTTTGTTTTTATGAGACAGTCTTCCTGTGTAGCCCAGGCTGACATTGACTCAAGTCCTCCTGCACCATCCTAAATGCTGGGATTGCAAGCATGTGCCACCACACCTGGTCGTATCAAGTGTGCTATCACACCTGTCCATACCATAGTATAGGAACTATACTAGTCTAGTATAGAAACTGTCCCTGAATTTGGAACTTAAATTCATTAACTACATTATTTGGATGGTGTATTTAGGCCTTAAAGTATTGTTCCATCTGGCTAGACAACTCAGCAGGTAAAGGCACTTGCCACCAAGTCTGATGACCTGAGCTTGTCTCCCAGGACCCACATATGGAAGGATACAGCCAGTTTCTACAAGTTGTCCTCTGACTTCCATGTGCTGCAAATGTCATCCCTCATAAGTGAATAATTGTAATAATTTTTAAGATATTTACCTTAACTAAATAACCCCTCAGGTAAACGTTCTCTGTGAAGGTCATCATCTCAGCAGTCATTACCTTCAACTATTTTTCATGCTCTGTTAGGGATTCAGAACCCTTATCTCGAGGAGTCTGAGCATGAAGGAGGTGAGGTCCAGCCTCTGTGCTGGGACTGCAGAGTGCCATGGAAAGCACAGGACATGACATGGCAAAGACAAGAGAGACTGTTGTCTTTCTTAGAAGACCAGCGGCATTCACCCACAGCAAGCATCCATCCCAATGGCTTTGTCTTATCCTAAATCACTTTCCCAAGACCCGCATCTCCAAACACCATGCTCAGATTAAAATTCCATAATCTTTTTTTTTTTTTTTTTTTTTTTTTTTGGTTTTTCGAGTCAGGGTTTCTCTGTGTAGCTTTGTGCCTTTCCTGGATCTCGCTCTGTAGACCAGGCTGGCCTCGAACTCACAGAGATCCGCCTGGCTCTGCCTCCTGAGTGCTGGGATTAAAGGCGTGCGCCACCACCACCCGGCCACAAAATTCCATAATCTTATAATAGCACAGGAGGATTAAATTTCAATACACAAACCTTTGAGGGATCCATTCAAAGCATGTTAAAACCATAGCAGATGTTGTGTTGAGAATAAATGGGGAAGAACAAGTGTGGAACATAGAACAGTTAGGGAGTTAGGCCAGTAACCCAGTGACAAGGTGGAGCAAGGTGGCGGTAGTGATGAGAATCTGCGGTTTCTGGATAATTTTTGTTGTTGTTGGGATGCCAAAGGAAAGAGAGGACTCAAGGCTGAGTCTGACATTTTTGTCCTGAACGAACAGGATGGATATAAGGAGCTATTTAACACAGTGGGAATGATGTAAGAAGAACTGGCTTGGCAGGGAAAATCGGATGTGTTGAGGGTGTGTATTAGATGTCAAAGTGAGGATGTGGAATGTCTGATAGGTGAGTCCGAAGCTCAGGAAAGCTCTAGGCTGGAGGCCAGGCTGTGTGAGGGAAGAAAATGTGGAACTCACAACCTGGTTCAGACCCCAGCTTCTCACGGTGACCTTGAACAAGGTGTTTCTCCCTTCTGCCATCCTCATTTTTATGGAAGAGGTGATACATGAGAACTAGTGTCTCAGGACAGTTGAGAAGGGGTTAAATGAGGCCACATTTGTAAAACATAGCAAGAGACTGATGGGTGTTTGTTACCTCCAGCCAGCCTCCTCTTAGTCGCCAGACTCCACTAGATACCATGAGGGTAATATGGACCCAGGAAGTCCTGGAATGTCAACAGAAGCTCCGACTCCATTCCACTAGCAAAGGAGAACATTTTCCCAATGAGTTTCTGAATGAAGAGAAAAGGTTTCAGTGTGGTTAAGTGGATTAGAAGGTGAGCAGCTGTAAGCAGAGGAAGGAAAGTGGGTCAGGCCATGCGCAAAGCCACGGAGATATGATGTCAGAAGGATCAGAGCAAGGGTGGCCTCCCCAGAGGAGTTAGGGCTGAGCACCCAGGAGCAATGCTTCTTCCTTGGGGGTTACCAATACCCTGATAGCACACAGCTCATTTCCTAATGACCTCCATAAGGGACAGACACTGCTCTGTTCTGGAGCCATCTGCCTTCCTGAAGCAGAGCCTCCTAGCTGGTCCCTGGACCTCCACCCAAAGCACAGATTGAGGGCCACTCATCCTGTGCTAGGGAGGTGATGAAACATCAAAGCCTCAGAGCCAGCTGGTGCTAGGAAACTCACTTCTCTCAGGAGCCCTCCACCATTGACTCCCTTTGTGTGGAAGAAATAATAGGTCTATCTAGAACAACTAGATGTCTCCTTTCCAGTTAAATTCTAGTTGCATATAAACAGTTAGTTCTTTTGAAAAAAAAAAAAAAAAGAACAGTTGAGAATTCACTCTCAACCTGCAGCTTGGTCAGAAAAATGGCCTGGGACAGATGGGTGAAAGGGCAGCCCTCCTGAGTGCCCATCTTGCCTCTGTGTGCATGTGCTCCTCAGACCTCACACAACCAGCAGAAAGCAGAATGCCAGAGACTCCTGTAGCTGCTGCTTTGTTTGTTTTTGGTTTTTCAAGACAGGGTTTCTCTGTGTAGCCCTGGCTGTCTTGGATCTTGCTCTGTAGCCCAGGCTGGCCTCGAACTCACAGAGATCCACCTGCCTCTACATCCCGAGTGCTGGGATTAAAGGCATGTACCACCACTGCCCAGTTTCCTATTGCCTCTTAGAGAACTACAAAGAGGGAAACAGGCCTAATTTTCCTACACTGGTATTTTTGTCTTATTACCACTGTTTAGAATGTGCTCTCCTTTGAGATAGATGTGTGCTACACGTGTATTTGTGTTTTGTTTGGACCACACAGTGTTTTAAGGCACGATTTGTTGCCAACATTAAAAAAAAACCCACATTAAAATGTGGGTTTTAGTATCCAGATTGCTCGCTTCTAACAACACTGGACTGGCCTTCTCAGCAAAGCTCTGCTATGGCAACAGAGTCCAAAACTATAATCAGCACTGTTCACCTTGGCCCTTGTCTGGCTTACCTCGTTCATTTCCTCACTTCCTTGCTTCACTATCCTGTGAGTTCAGTCCCTGGGTTACAGTGAGAGCAGACTGGGCAATTAACGGATTCTGAGTGCGGAGCTGAGTCAGGTTTGTATCAGAAGTGTGCTGAGAGCGGGAGTGAGGAGATTACCTCAGGGAGGGTTGCATTGTTCAGATGATGCTGTGAGGGTAGGGGCTTGCTTTCTTGTGGGCAGCTTGCACGCTATCATAAGTGGGCCAGTTCACAGACAGCAGGGAGCCCTCGCCTGCAAATGAGCTATATCACCCCCACCGGGCAGGCTGAGCTCTGTGGAGGTTCCCCTTAGGACCTTTGTGAACCGTGTCTGGGGTCCATCCGGAGCTTCGTCTCCAGCTCCCATTAGCAGCTCATACCACAGACTCAGGACTTTGGGAGGAAGAGGGTTCATTTTCTCTTCACACATTCAACGTTCCGCCCCTAGCCCCAAATTCAGGGCACCCGGTACTGGTGTTCTCGGAAGCAGACTGATCGTCACTCGACGCTGGCTTCAGTGGAGGAGCTCGGGACCCGGACTTCCTCAGTACCAAGAAAAATGATTTCAGGATGCTTGTTTGGGCAGACAGCATATCCAAAGTCTGTGGTTTGGGTTGAAGAAAAAAAAATGGTGTTCTGTGTTCCGTATGCTCATCCTTCAAGTTCATGGCCATCACCACCTGAGAGTACTTAGGGCTCAGGGTAACTGAAGGGAGCATAAATCCTGCTGGCTTTGAACACAGCCCAGGGTACAGCCTATCTTCCTGTCCTGGCCAACATGAATCAGCTCTCTCCCTTCTCCCTCCCTCGTTTCTGCCTGTAAATCAAGAGCCCCCCAGTATTAGTCACTGCAGAAGCGGTAATTAGTAAGGACAAGGCACTGCTTTCATCCATCACTCTGTGTCTCAGGTTCAGGCTAAGCCAAGAAGATGGAGAAAACTGACATTACGAAAGGATGAGTCGTTTACCCTGGGTTTTTTTCAGAGCTTATGAGTCTGAATGTTTCCATGTAGATTCTGCACCCTTCCCAGCCATTGTAACTACAGCTAGATAGAGTGCCAAGGGGAAGTCTAGTCATTCATGTAATGCCGTTTCCCTTCTCTGGACTCAAAAATAGGTCTTTAGAGCCCCCCAGGAATCTGAGACAGTGACGGTGTCTTAATGGTAGGGTCTTTGCAATTTATCCTCTCCAGTTCTCTTAAGGCACCAGAATGAGATTCAACTTTCTCAATGGGACCGGCTATGTCCCTCAAAGAAAGCCATAGCTTGGGCCGTTCTAGTCACCTGTGTTGTAGGGAAATGTATTTTCTGCTCTGGCTGAGCACATGGTCAAGGGCACTGCTGCCCACAAAGAGAGGCTGCTTCCAAATCCACTGACAAGTCATGAACTTCCTTTCCATGCACTGCTGACCAAATGCTCGCTGGCCTACAGAGACGTGTTCCACTCTCGGATTACAGCTTTGGCACTCTCCAACGCATGCTGGCTCTGATTTTTTCCATCACACAGTATTTCTTCCAATTTTTAAATTCCCCATATCAACCACTTTACTCTTCTGGAGCAGAATAATTCCAAGCCAAAGTAACTGATGAGGCTGGTAAAAACCTCACCAATTCAAAAGGGATGTTAAGGCTTCCCCGGGGGGAGGTCTTGGGGCAGCTCAAAAGTATAAGCTCTGGCTTGTACTGGCCTATCCATCTTCTAGAAAATAAGGGTGTAAAGTTGTGTAATCACAGGCCCTTTCTACTAAAAGTAACACCACATTTCATCACATTTAAAATGCCACTGTTTATTAAAGGCATTGTCTTGTATTGACTGACAAGCAAAAGGAGTCTTAAAATGTGTCTCCAGTTAAATTACCCAAACACCATTAAACATGGCTAGGTTGTTCACACCAGGCTCCATTGGCTTTAAAATGCACTTAGGTTAACCCGGCAACTCCCTCTGGCCTGGGTTGCATTGTTTAGTGTCAAATAGATGATCCTTTTCCATGACAAATGTAGTGCTGCTTTTCATCTCTTTGGGAGTGTCTTTCTAATGGAAGAAAACATTTTCTTAAATATTCGTTCTATTTCTACATGGTGTGTGTGTGTGTGTGTGTGTGTGTGTGTGTGTGTGTGTGTGTGTCTGTGCGTGTGTGTCTGTGTGTGTGTTTCTGTGTGTGTATGTGTGTGTGTATGTGTGTGTCTCTGTGTCTGTGTCTGTGTGTGTGTTTCTGTGTGTGTGTGTGTTTCTGTGTCTGTGTGTGTCTGTGTCTGTGTGTGTGGTCTGTGTCGGGGTATGTACACATGGGTACAGGAGGAGTACTCATGAAGGCCAGAGGAGTCAGATCCCTCTGGATCTTGAGTTACAAGAGATTGAGGGAACCACGTGACATGGGTGTTGGGGGCTGAATGAGGGTTGTCTGCAAGAACAGTATGTGCTCCTAACCACTGAACTATCTCTCTAGCCCTGAAATGGAGCCTTTGGGGGCCAAAAAGAGGGCTTAGCATTTAAGAGCACTAGCTGCTCTTCCAGAGGACTTGGGTTCAGTTCCCAGCACCAACATGGTAGTTCATAACCATCTGTAACTCCAGCTACAGGGGATTTGATGCCCTCTTCTGGCCTCTGCCAGCACCAAGCATGTGCATAGTTCACACATATACATGTAAGCAAAACAATCATACACATAAAATAAATAAAAATAAACCAAGAAAGCAAATAAAGCATTTGCTTTTTCCCTTGCAAGAAAATAACATTGTAGACATTCTTCTAGGAATGGATATCTGCTTCTTAAAACAAAACTGGCCTGTCTCTGCTCTTTTTTTTTTTTTTTTTGTATATTTAGTAACTTTTCATTCCAGTGCTGAAGCATAATGGCCTTTTCATAAATATATTTTAATCATATTCTTTCCCTTTCCCTGACTCCTCCAAGATTGTCCCCACTTCTGTTTCCATATAACTTTTTAACTAAAAAAAAAAAAAAAAAAAAAAAAAAAAAAAAAAAAAAGCCCGGCTAGCTCAGTCAGTAGAGCATGAGACTCTTAATCTCAGGGTCATGGATTCGGGCCCCACGTTGGGCGCCAGATATTGGTGAAATTATTAAGGCCACTCCATGTAGTTAAAAGGGAGATTTATTTAGTCGTGTAACTTACAAATGAAGGGATAGGCAGGTTGCAGGGTCTAGGAAAGGCATGGCACAGTCCGGCGGTGTTCTCTGGAGAACTCTGCTCAGTTTACCTCCAGCGTCCAGGGTCCAGGAACCAAGAGAGACAGCGCATCTGGATCTTGGGTCTTCAGGGTCCTCTCTTGGCCCCGCCTTGTAGGCGTGACAGTTACTGAAGCCTCAATGGGGGTTCCAGATCAAGGTTGGAATGGCTACCCACTACAACAACCCAATAAGACAAAAAAGACAAAAAAAAAAAAAAAAAAAACCACTAAAAGCACACAAAAAACATGGGGTCTGTTTTGTGATGACCAACTACTCCAAACATGGAGCCTGCCTGGAAGTGTAATTTTTATACCTAGTGGCATAATTTCCCCTTTCCCAGCAGGGATCTGTTGCAGATAGCTTCTGGGTTAGAAGTGCCCACTTCCCCTTCTCAGTGCTGGGACTTTGTCTGGTTTGAACCTGTGCAGGTCGTGTGTGTGTGTGTGTGTGTGTGTGTGTGTGTGTGTGTGAGAGAGAGAGAGAGAGAGAGAGAGAGAGAGAGAGAGAGAGAGAGCACTGTCTCAATCTCTCTGAGTTTATATGTGTATGAGTCCTGTTGTGTCTGAAAGATGCTGTTTCCTTGGAGCATCCACCACCTCTGGCTCTTACACTCTTTCTACCTCCTCATCTGTGTAGATCCCTGAGCCTTGAGGGGAGAGATTTGATGAAGATATCCCACTTGGGACTGAGTGTTCCAAAGTGTCTCATTCTCTGCACACAGTCTGCTTGTGGGTCTCTGTGTTAATTACCATCTACTCCAAGAAAAGGTTACTCTGATGAGATCTGAGGGATGGGATCTGTGGGTATAACCATACATCCGTGATGGATTCTATTGGAAGACATTTGCATGGTAACTGCACTCAGTGATGTGAAGAGAAGCAGGAGCCCAGCACAGTGGGAGGGTCACGACAGTACTGCAATGGTGTCAGCCATACTCAGGCAGCGGGACCTACATCGCAACCGCTGCTCGGCGGTAGATACTGCGCAGTTCCTCCTCAGTACATCCTGACCCTCAGACATGGGACAGTAAGAGAAACGAGTGTCTCAGAATGGGTGAGTTCAAGGAATGGCTTCTACTTCCTGAGAACTGACCATATATCCAGCAAGTTGCTATGCTCCTGGCCAAACTTCATGTCAACTAAACTTTATGGCAAGAACTATGTGTAGGATGAAAATCTTAAGAGGTTTGGATAATTTTTAGTGTTTGTCAAATTTATTTCTGAGGTGCATGAATTGTTTACAGAGAGTATATTGATTGATTATGAGAGAGAGAGAAAGAGAGAGAGAGAGAGAAAGAGAGAAAGAGAGAGAGAGAGCCATAGAGGCCAGAAGAGTGTCAGATCTCCTGGAGCTGGAGTTGTAGGTAATTGCGATCTATCTGACATGGGTGCTGGAAAGCAAACTCAAGCCCTCTGTAAGAACAGCCAGAACTCTTAACCTCTGAGTCGTCTCTCCAGTCCCAAGTTTTAACCGTCTGATCTAATTACTTCAGGTCACACAGCTAGGTACAATCAGGGCAAGTATTCTGATCCTGCCTCTAGGATCCCTCCAGTCAGTTCTGTGTGTCTACAGTCAGTCTGAAGCCCACCAACGGCAGACTCACAGGAGCTCCCATCTCCTGTCAAGAACACAAAGCATCGCTCAAGGTTGCAAATGTTTATTCGGTGGTGTGCAGCAGTGCATGCCTGTAACCCCAGCACTCAAGAGGCTGAGGTAGGAAGATTGTGAGTTCCAGGCCAGCCTGGACCACATAGCAAAAGCCTGTTTCAGAAAACCTAAATAAATAGATATATAGATAAATAAATAAATGTTCATTTTAAATAGTTCTGTCACAGTGTAGCTACTGTGCTCTTTCTTTAAAAAGAATAAAACTAGAGAGCCAGAGAGATGGGCCAATGCATAACGCCACTTGCTGACAGGCCTGAGGACCCGAGTTCGATCCCTGGAACCCACGTGGCAGGAGGAGAGAAATGGCTCCCACAAGTGTTCCCTGACTTCTGGGTGAGGTCCCGTGTGTGTGTGCGCGCACACACACACACACACACACACACACACACACACACACACATGCTCTCTAATGTAAAAAGGAACAATAAGCAAATAAGTAGAAAATAAAAGACTTCAATCATACACGTCAGCAGTTCCCAACCTTCCTAACGCTGTGACCCTTTAATATAGGTAGGTCCTCATGCTGTGGTGACCCCCAACCATAAAATTATTTTCATTGCTACTTCATGACTGTAATTTTGCTACATGAATCGTAATGTAAATTGTGAGTCATAATGTAAATATCTAAGTTTTCGGATGGTCTTAGGAGACCCCTGTGAGAGTTGCTCAACCCCCAAAGGGGTTGCTAGCCACAGGTTGAGAACCCTTGATAAGGGGTTTGTGTAATAAACGGATAAGACTAACATGATCAGCACACCTACATTAGGCAAATGGCCCCTCGGAGGAGTTCATTAATGCGATTTCTGTTGGGACAGCAGCGTGTCATCTGGCTACCCTCTCCAACAGTGCAAAACATCTCCAGTTCCTGACCAAAACCTTTGTCAGTAAACTGAAATGACTAGCCTAGTGGTAAGGAAATGTGTTCGTGAAAAAGTAAGGATCTACGCTGGCTCAAACATCGGTCTTCAGAGCCCTGAGCATTCCACCCTTTCCCTAGTCTACCAATGACTGGTCTACTTTACAAAGTTTGGTTCTTGGTGAATGAAATGAGCAAGATGGATAGAAAAACGGAAATGGACAGAAGGGTTTTCTGTTGTTAATAACAAGCCATCAAAGATGTTTTTCTTTTCCAATGCTGTGAGACACGACATTTTCCAGTGTGTGAGAGTCCCTGGTGTTGGTCCCTCTGAAGAGCATGGGAGGCCCTACCAGACCTAGGAATGGAACAGGAATGGAAGCCACCACGCCTACCCCTAGAGAATAGCAGTTCCAAGTAACCCTTGTGGCTTTGTGGCAAGGGCAATTCTGTTGCCATGGTCAGCTAAATACGGGACCTGGGAGTGTCCTCGTATATTTATGTCCAATGCTGTGGGATCGAACCCCAAAGAAAAGAGTGGGAATGTGATGAAGGGCTTTCATAGTCAAAATAGACACCAGTAAGAAGCAATTGCCAAGTCCAAGTGTTAGAGATCTCCATCCTCACACCCAGTCAGGTAGATTTGATTGCCTACTGTTCAGCAGCCAATGTGGAGATTGTGCTGGGAGTATGTAATAGGCGATTTTAAAAATGACTATCTTGAGTCATCAATGTCTCTGGCTGGCAAGCATATAGTGTATTCATATGTGTGAAAGGGGAGGGATGTCCAGGGACAGATGTGTGTACTGGGGGAGTCCTGACTAAACATTCTAACTGCCCCTTTGGGTTTGTTCCAGCTGCAAAGGTGCCTCCCACTACGGCCTGACCAAGGACCGGAAAAGGCGCTCGCAAGACGGCTGCACCGATGGCTATGCCAGCCTCACAGCAATGCCACGCTCCCCAGAAGTTTCTGCAGCCGCCACCATCTCTTTAATGACCGACGAGCCTGGCCTAGACAACCCTGCCTACGTGTCCACAGCAGAGGATGGCGAGCCAGTAACCAGCCCCTCAGACTCTGGCCGGAGCAACCGAACTAGGGGTGAGTCAAATGGGTGGGTGTCTGGGAACGGGCGCTTGGTTTTCCCTGGGATTGCCCTCTGTAGAATACTCGTGGCGGGAAGTTCTAGAAATGTTTTTTTAAGGGGAAATGGTTCTGGTAGTTTTGGCAGCCACTCCACGTCCAATTCTCCACTCCAGTTTCACTCACAGTGAAATGAAACTGTGAGTGCTCGGATCTTTATGGCTGTGTAATCTGACTTGGTGAAGGCATTTGAGGTGAGGCCTGATGACTTATGGTTCCTGCCAACGTGAGGACCTCCTCTGCCTGCCATAGAAAGTGTTGTTATATTCACTTTAACCCAAGGGAGGAGAAAAGATTTTATATAAGCAAGATATGCTTTTTCATTACAAAAAAAATTAGAAGTACGGGTAAATTCTTATCACTAAGAGACAATCACTGTTTCAGTATCTTATTGTCCTACTTCATATATTTTATACATAAAATATTTCTTTTTTTGCTGTTGTTGCCTTTTGTTTTGAGGCAAAGTCTTGCTCTGTGCCTCTGCTGGCTTTGGCCTCCTGGGCTTCCTGTCTAACCTCCTGAGTGTTGGGATTACAGGCACATAGCAGCACACTTGGCTAACGGATGATGGCCGTGAACCTGTAACTCCCGTCTCCGTTACATCTCTCCTCAGCGCGGCCCTTTGAGCGCTCCACTATGAGAAGCCGATCTTTCAAAAAGATTAACAGAGCTCTGAGTGTTCTTCGAAGGACAAAGAGCGGGAGTACCGTTGCCAACCACGCTGACCAGGGCAGGGAGAACTCTGAGAATGCCACTGTCCCTGAAGGTAATCAGAATCCCCACCCTGTGTGAGTCTGTGGGAGTCCAGCTCCGACCTGCTCCCACCTTTTGAAGGGTTCTTGGGTAGAGGAGAGAGGAATGAGGAAATACTAGATAGAAAGATAGACCTAGACAACGAGAAGAAAGACAGAGACACGGGATAGCTTCGGGAGGGCCTGGGTCAATACCCAACAGCCTTGAAGTTTATTGAAAAGGGCTTTTTATAATATGCCAAGGGGAGAGGCGAAAGATCTCCCCCTTGTAAGATCAAAGCACACTGTACAGCCAAGTGTAGACCCTTCCAAACACCTGGTAACCATGCTCATGGCCAAATCATCTTCTTATACATCCCTTCTGGGTAAAGCAAGCTCAGTAAGGTCTCACTAGGAAGCCTCTGTGGGTCTCCACACCACCCCTACCCCGAGGCTAGCCACAGGCTGGGTTTCCAAAGTCACTCCAGGAATGATGACAGTCTGATCACCACCCACCCTCCATGATCCCTGTCTTCCCAAGGGTACAGCATTGTTTTTTCACCTTGGTTAGCCTCTCCACCTGAGTAAGGACTGAAACTCTTGTTTTTGTAGTCGTCTTTCTACACAGATGAGGGTAAACACATCTGCTCCCTGGGCTTCAGGGGCCAGCTTAATACATCTGAAAATAATTATTATAGTTAGAGAGGGAAAGCATTTTATTTCATTCTCATCACATGGCGCTATACAGTCTTCTGTTGAAACGGAAAAAACCATAGATACCATGAGTGCTGTATAAACCAATAGGCAGCAAGTTCGTTCCTTTGTTTTCATTTATTGCTTTAATTTTCTTCATGTATTTATTGTGTGTGGGTAGAGATAGGTGCACTCACGTGTCCCAGTGCATGTGGAGGGCAAAAGACACCTTGTGAGGATTGGTGTTCCCCTTTTACCCTGTGGAGCCTGAGGCTGGAATTCAGGTCACCAAGTGCCTTGAGCCACTGACCTATCTCAAGGGCCCTTGAAAAAGTATCTTTGACAGGCTAACACATACTGATAGGCTTGTTACGTTATTATCTCATTACATCTACACATGAGACACTCTAAGAGTTCTATGTGCCTTTTTTACTTAATCATCACAAGAACCCTATGACCAGGGCACATTTCAAGGTCACTAGCATCTCTGAGGTGTGGTTCTCAGGATGGTTCACTGTCATTATCCCTGTTTTCAGCAAAGTGTACTGAGGCCTATAGAGGTTACTCAACTTGTTCTAAATGCTCTTGTTGACCTGTGAAGCCACAGAGAGAAAGTTATTGTATCTTAGTTCATGTATGATTTCCGTTTTCCCCAGTGTAAGTGGAGCTGAGGAGACATTGTTTTCCACCTTTTTCGTTTCATATTGAAGCTTTTAGGTTAAATTACCATTTTTTTGAGACAGGGTCTCACTCTACAGCCTTGGTTAGTCTAGAACTTACTGTGTAGATCAGGCTGACCTCAAACTCACCGCGATCCTCCTGACTTTGCCTCTTGAGAGTATTGGGCTTGCCGGCGTGCACCACATCTGGTTTTTATTAAATGTATACAGTAAAATAATAGCATTAAAACTAAGAACAGCTCCTCAGTACCAGCTAGGGCTGAGTCATGCATATGTCATAAGAACGTTGACATAAGGGTTGTCATTCCTAGTTCTCAGATAAGGAAAATGATCGCGAAGTTAGGTAAGTAGCCCAAGGTCACACAGCTAAACAACCACCACCACCACCACCACCACCACCACCACCACCATCACACACACACACACACACACACACACACACACACACACACACACACGGCAGGGTTTAACTTCAAACTCTGGCTCTTTCAACACCTTCCCGAACACTCTTTGGAGTTGAAAGTTAAAGCCCCAGGCACTTTATTTACCATGCCCTTGGAAAACTCAGGGCACCATATGAGACCCCTGGCTTGTCTATGCTGCCCTCCAACCACGTGCTCTCCGTGCTCTCCCCTCGTGGGCCTGTGTGGCTTCTCGTGTCTGTGTCTCAGCTGCTGGCTAACCTGCACGCTCCATCTCCTCCCTGCTGCCAACCTAATTCTTCACCTGGAAACAGGGATAAGAAGTCACCTTCACAGGGTCATCGGAAGGACTGAAAGTACGCATTCCAATTTCTTAGTTCAGTGCACAGATAAGAATGTTTTCAAATCCTATAATCTTCAGACGAAGTCAGAATTTTGATCAAATTCTTTTGTGTCTATACTAGGACCATTTTGACAGTTTAAAAAATCATTTTCACCCCTGAAAGTTCATGGGGATCTCATTGGTCTGGCTCTAAGGAGCATCATTTAAGAGTGTGGTGTTGGACATGTCCTTTCAAATTAAATCAGCTCTCCTCTGGTCATTGAAGGAGAACAATGTTTGCATCTCTTGTAAAGGAGGAAGGGGGAAGAGGGAGAATCGGGAGCTTTGATGATTATTTCCAAAACTTGCTTTGTTTTAAAATGATGTTTCAAAAAATTTCCATCCCCTTGATACCAGACATGTTCTGACACATGCTTAGAGCCTACTTAATACAACCAGAGCAGTTTGAACATTAATTGAGCCCAGTCACCCACATACTGTTCGCCCTAGTAACTGACAGATTACAACTGCTACTCATAGACTCACAGAAACCATTCACTGACATTAAATTAAATCTGGAGTTAAAGACCCACAAGTCACAGGCTTCCACTGGCCACTACATCACCTCGTTAATTAGGCTGGATAGTAATTGCAAATCATTTTTTTCCTGTATAATTTTTGTAGAGAGCTGAGTTGTTTATACAAATGAACTGTGGTTATAGGTTTTGAAAATAGTCCCGAAGAGTGGCTTATATAGAATCAGGCTCATAGCGTATCTTTTCAGTGACAGAATTCAAGGTGACCCTGGGGATGAAGGCAGCTGTCAGCAGCTACTGGACACTGACTGTCCCGGCCTTCTGCGTCCTAACTGAGCCTCTAGCGACACAAAGGAGCACCTCCCAGCTGGACTAGGTGTGACTTATTCGCAGCAGTTGGTGTCCTCTCTAGATACTTATATTCCAGCTGGAGTGAAAGACAGTGCCAGTCAGTCTAGACTTCTGGGTTCTTGGTCCCTAGGGCCTGTCCCTGTGACCTTTGACCTAGTTGTGAGCACCTGGCTCCTGGGAAACTATTGAGGCTATGAGTGTGCCTGTCATTAGAAGCCTGGTGTTCCTGACACGGTCACCTTACTTCACAGCTTCCTGACTGTGCATTACACACACACACACACACACACACACACACACACACACACACACGTGAATAAAGGACTGCCTGTCACTGTGGCACTGCACAGTGACCCAGACAGCTGCTATCTGGCACAGCCAGGGTTGGGTCAAGTACTAAGGTTAGGAAACGCCCGCTCCTATGATCTTTGATCCTCTCTTCAGCACTGAGTTCAGTGATCCAGGTAGATGAGGGGCACCTCCAGAAGGTGGCCGTGAGACCGTGATCTCGGCCTCTTCGTGACTATGAACGAGGTCTTCTGACTGCCTGGTATTGGCAGCAGTATCTGCCAGAGGGATGACAATTCCTCGAGCCTGAAAAGTGGAGTCTCTGAGATCTTCCAAAATAATCTAAGAGGACAGAAGAGCAGAATCGGCTTTTGTTCCTTGATAAGAAAGTAATGCAATCGCGGTTCATTCCCTGAAGACATCTGTTCATTAGTTTGTTCCTATTCTAGCAGTGAGCATCAGCCGAAGGCTCCCATGTACGGAGAGATCTGTGCACAGAACCATAGAGCGGCCAGAAATCACTGCCTCTGATGTGTATTCCAAGTAGTATAAACATTAATTGGAGCAGTCAACCAAGGACTAGTAACATTGGGAAGAGCCAGGTTAAGACAGCTACATGCAGCCTGATAGTGAGGCTGGTTGCTAGATTCTCCAGTCCAGTTGGTGATATGAGAGATCATCATTAGTAGCAATAACGGAAGGTTGAATGCTGTGAGAAGTAGAGTCAGCCTTATAGGAATCATGTGTTTAGAGACAGCAAGGAAAAGAGGGATTGGGGTAGAGTTTAATTGGAAGGGATTATTTCATGCATGCCTTGGAGGGAAAATTGAGTTTTGGCCCAGGCTGGAAAACATTCCAGCAGAGAAATGTATGCTGGCACCAAAGCAGGAAAGTGGGAAACACGCACAAGGAACAGCGCACAGTTTAGTTTGGCAAGAAGGTCTGAAACAAATACTGTTTTTGTCCATTTCAGTCTTCCCAAGGTTGTACCACCTGATTCCAGATGGGGAAATTACAAGCATCAAAATCAACAGAGTGGATCCCAATGAAAGCCTCTCCATTAGGCTTGTGGGAGGCAGTGAAACCCCGTTGGTCCACATCATCATCCAGCATATTTACCGTGATGGAGTGATTGCCAGAGATGGGCGGCTGCTGCCAGGAGACATCATTCTCAAGGTGCCCAGAAGGCATGATCGTGTAACTAGAAGCTACAAGATCATGAGCTGTAGGCTATGAAAGGCCCATAATCTAAATCCTTAAAAGTAAATAATGGTTGGATAGATAGGTGGAAAGATAGACAGATGGTTGGGCAGAAAGATGGGTGGATAAGTGGATGGGTGGATGAATAGGTAGAATCCTTCAGAGCCGATAGTGGATGGATAAGTGGATGAGTGGACAGATAATTAGATGGATGGGTGGATAGGTGGATGGATGAATGAGCGGGTGGGTAAAAAGGTGGATGAATGAGTGAGTGGATGAATGGATAAGGGGACAGGTAGATGACAAATGGAGTGGGTATCATGAAGTAAAGATAGACACTCCCTTTCCACAGTTACACTGAGATAAATCTCATATGAAGAATTCTGATGTAACTGGGATGGGTCTTTCATTCTTTCCCTCCCTCTCTCTATTTATAAACAGTTCTCTTTGCTACCGTATCATGTTCTGTCTTCTCTCTCCTCAGCTACCCCCTTTTCTTTCCTCACTTACTCTTTCTTTTCTTTCTCTTCTTGCTCCTGGGGCCTCCCCTTTTAAAAGAAACATTAGTATAAAATAAGACTGGAGCATATATTTTCTTAAACTGGAAAGCAGATGAATAGAAACTGTTGTATTTGATCTAGTTCTGTTCAGACGCCCCTTCTACAGAAAATCTAGTCTCATGACCCAGAGGCATTCTCGAGGAGTCAGGAGTGGAATGACCTGGCTTGGGCACACTGTCCTCAAGGCATGGTTGAAAGGAAGACTTTACAGAAGAGTTCTCAGGACAGAAAGGAAGGGGGTGGGGAGAACTGTTGTTTACCAGACAGATGTCAAATGTGAGCCCAAAGGGACTAGCGCACCCTCCCTGCTCATCTACTTCTAATCTGATACTCAGATAACAGTTTCATCTCACCCTTTGCGGCCAGCAGAGGGACAACTCCTGTCCCCCAACATGAGCTGTTTGTTTGGCAAACTAATTGGGATAAGAGGAGAAATAATTGAAAGCAGCTCCTGCAGAAATGTTAACATTCCCACTGGTCTCTGGGGAGTCGCACCAGGCAGGGCCCATCACTCAAGTGGGCCACAAAGACTGGGACCCCAGTCACAGCAGGGCTTTCTCCCTGCTCCAGCGGAAACTGTTGTGCCTTGGAGCGGGAGGGGAGCTGCGTAAGAAAATTCTATTCTTTGGCCCTCATCTGGAGGCAACTTGAAGATAAAAGACATGCCAGGGACTTTTACCAGGTGACCGTGACTTTCCTGGGTGGGGGACTAATGGGATAGCAGACTCTGCCACCTTTCCGGGTAGTGTTCCCTTGTGTTTGGACAAAGGGGTGCCTTGTCTTCACTGAGGGAGCCCCGTCCATCTCTGAGCTGCAGCAGGAAGGAGGCAGTGGTTGACCTTAAATAAGGCCCTTTCAAAGCTCATTCCAACGTGCCTCTAACAATTGGCTTCAAGTACAAGCAATCTTAGCAAACTCCTGAAATCTAAGCAGAGTGCAGGGATGCTGGGAACTGTTTTCCTCAGAGCGGTGACAAACACTGGGGGCTGTGGCCTCCAGGCTGGGCCCGTGGAGCCGGGGTAATTAAAGCCAGAAAGTCAGATGCAGCAGCAAGCTTGGGGGGTTGTCAGTGAGGTCCAAATGAGAGGCCTAGCTTTGGGATGCCGAAGGAGTGCTGTAGAGTGATCGGCCTTTCAGTAAATAGCCCAGCAACGTCCTTGTGCATTAGTTTGCTTGAAATTATCCAAGCCCCCACAGTCCTCTGTAGTTAGAGCAGCAGAAGACCTTACGGACATCTGCCTCGGTACCTCACATTCCTATGCACACTGCCACACTCACCAGCAGATGCACACTCGGGCCCACTCACGATACTGTATCATAGACAACAGCCCCTTCACACACTCAGGCCCACTCACAGATACTGTATCATATAACACATTGACACACACACAGGCATAATCACAGATACCATATCATACAACACACTCACACACACCTAGGCACACTCACATATTCTGTGTCAACAACACATACACACTCAGACCCACACACTGATACCATATCATACAACACACACACAGACTCAGGCCCACTCACATACACTGAGTCATGACACACACACACACACACATACACACACATACACATACACACACACACAAACACACACACACACACACACACACACAGCCCTACTCACACAGATACTGTAATATGCAAACACACGCTCAGATAACATAATGTGAAAACACACTCAGGCACATTCACACAGATACCATAACATACAAACACTCCTCTCTCTCTCTCTCTCTCTCTCTCTCTCTCTCTCTCTCTCTCTCTCTCTCTCACACACACACACACACACACACACACACACACACACAAAGATGGAGTAATTGGAGGTGAAAGTATAAGTAACTCAGTAAGAAAAATTTTGTTGAAGATTTTTGGAAAGAAAACAACTCGTTCTAAATAGTGTTGGATGTCACCATCTGGTGTTGGGGTGCAGATCAATGGCCAGGCCTGTGCTCTGCATGTACCTCACTTTAAGAATGTAGTCATTTGAGCTGAGCAGGGTAGCACACATCTTTAATCCCAGCACTCAGGAGGCAGAGACAGGCAAATTTCCGTGAGTTGGAGGCCAGCCTGATCTACAAAAGTGAGATCCAAGACAGGCACCAAAACTACACAGAGAAACCTTATCATTTAAGTACAATAGGAGAGTGTCTTTTTCTTTTCAATTTTTTTTTCTTTCTTCCTTCTGTATCAATGAAAAACTAAAATTGGCAGGCAACAGAAATCATCACCAGGATTCTACAAATAGACATACGGGTCTGTGTAAGGCAGTGCTGAGCCATAGATGTTGGAAAATTACTGTGGAAAATGAGGTATTTGAATACAGGCTAAAAAGAGATAGCAGAGCAGGCTAGGGGACAATGTCCTGATAACTCTGTGTTCTTGGGCTTGTATTCATTTGATTTTTGTGATGCTGAGGACCAAATCCATGCTGGCCTGGACCTATTCAGAAGGCTTGTGGTAGGTACACTCACTATCAAATGGCCCCGCCCCCAGGTTAATGGAATGGACATCAGCAACGTCCCTCATAACTATGCCCTGCGGCTCCTGCGGCAACCCTGCCAGGTGCTGCGGCTCACCGTACTTCGTGAGCAGAAGTTCCGGAGCAGAGGCAACGGACAGGCACTGGACTCCTATGGACCTCGGGACGACAGCTTCCATGTAATTCTCCACAAAAGCAGCCCTGAGGAGCAGCTCGGCATAAAGCTGGTGCGCAGGGTGGATGAACCTGGGGTATTCATCTTCAACGTGCTGAACGGTGGTGTCGCCGACCGACACGGCCAGCTGGAGGAGAATGATCGTGTGCTGGCCATCAATGGACATGACCTTCGATTTGGCAGTCCAGAAAGCGCAGCTCATCTGATTCAGGTGGGTCAGAGGTCACCCTAAGATCCAGTCAGAAACATCCACATGAGCAGGAACACTTAGCCCCGTATCATGTGCGCCATGTGAGCCTTCCTCTAGGGAAGTCAAGAAAGGGTTGGTGGTTTCAATGCTACTGTCCAAGTAAGAACCCAATCGATGGCCGGACGGCGGTGGCATATGCCTTTAATCCCAGCACTCGGGAGGCAGAGACAGGTGGATCTCTGGGAGTTTGAGGCCAGCCTGGTCTACAAAAGCGAGATCCAGGACAGGCACCAAAATTACACAGAGAAACCTTGTCTCGAAAAACCAAAAAACAAAAAACTCAATTAACACTAATGGTGTACCTCAGGTCATGACCTCTACTGATAGTCTTAGAGTGTATGCTCTCTCTCTCTCTCCCTCTCCCTCTCTCCCCACCCATTCCCCCTACCTTTGTCCTCCAGTTCTGCTTTGCTTCTATTTTATGGTTACCTGCCAATCTAGAAAAGTGTAGTAGCACATTATATTCTAAAAGTACCTAAAACAATGCCTAACAAGGTAAAGCACTAGATGAATATGTGTTTATTATATGTAATTATTTAACTAATAAATTAGTCAAATTAGAAACAGATAAATATATATAAAATACATTTTGCTCACTAATTCCATCTCTGAGGGATTTTTTTTTTTTTGTCAAACCATTTACCACAGAACCAGATCTACATTTGTTTTTACATGCTCTTTGACCCTATGACGTAATCTCTACTTTTTATCCCTTTGACTTTGCTCAGTTATCATTGGTTGAGCAACCTCTATACACCAAGCGGTGCCCAGTACAGTGGTGAATGAGGCAGCCATGGGTGCTTGCTTCTCAGAGCTTGAAAGCACCTTGATTTTGTACAACCAAGAAGACAGAGTTAGACTAGAAAAACAGATAAGATGAAACAGTCCTACATGAAAGAGAAGCCCCTTTTATTTTTCCCTTCAGGAAGATGCTATCTTAGCTTTTTTTTTTTCTTCCCCATTCTTAAAACTTTGACCCTAAGGGGGATTGTTAATATTTTTTCACATTACACTTATTAGCGCCCTCTGCAGGCCACCTAGTGCAACTCCCATCCTGTAGCTCTTGGCCAACTGTACTTTCGCAATAGGCAAAAGAAAAACTGTTATGTTATTTGGAAAAATCTTGATTACACATGGCGTTTTACTCTTGAAGATTAATAACAGAAGAACATGTTTTTTCCCGACAAAGTAAATGTATGAAGTAAAATCTTGCCTAATAGTGGGAATTCCTTAAAAAAATCCCTTTGCTTACTAAACAAAGCCAATCTGCTTTATAAGCAGAAAGAAAACTTATTTTTCGGAAAGGCTAGGGCAAAGCTAGTTGGAAAAGAAATGTAAAAAATTAGATGCTGTAAAAAAAAAAAAAAAGCTAAGCAATAGCTTGCTGTCTCTGAACAGTCGGTTTTATTTATGTGATACTCGTAACACACACCGGCTGCAGGGATTAAACTAAGTACCCTTCAAAGATTGAGACTCCAATTTCCACCCAGCCCTGGCAGTTGGCTAGGCTGCCCATGTGTGTCTCCTCCATGAATCACATTTGCCTCACAAAGAAATTCCCAGACAACATCTCCTCTTGGTCATGTTCTCCCCCATCAAACTACACTTTTTTTTTTTTTTCCTACGTTACTTCAGGGAAGAGTTATTACAGAGGCCACAACTGTTTTAAATTGGACTAACTTTACATATGTTGAACCCCTCACCTCAGCTTATTCAGCAGCAGCCTGGGTAGACAAGTCCCCAGGGTTAAGACACATGGAGAGTCAAGGCCTGTTAAGAAAAGCCTTAAAGAGATAGACACCTCCTACATGGAGCAGTTGACTTCTTAGCAGCTTAGCCAGGACCACGTGGGTTTCCACCATTGTTAATTTCTCAAGCTTTTTGAGCATCCTTACTGGAATAACTATATGGAAAACAAACTCTTTGGAACTATCTGACGTCATACTTGAGATAAGAGAACAAAGAGATAGCTGATCAAAGAGGAAAAAAAAAGATGTCTCAACATCTGTATCCCAGAGTGCCAGCATATTCCACCTAGTTATCACCACAAGAACCTGGGAATTCTAAGAGAAATGCTTATTTTAAGGACTTCCCATCTACATGCAATTCTAGATTAGTGAGTTATGTTTGTTTAGGAGTTCAAATATATACAGTCAACAAAGAAAGCAATTGTGAATTTCAAATTGAGTAATCCTCCATGCTCTTATATAGCTAGCTGGCTTTCTCTCCCTCTCTTCTTCTCTTTCTCTCTCCTGTTCTTTCTTTCTTTCTTTTTTTCTTTCTTTCTTTCTTTCTTTCTTTCTTTCTTTCCTTCCTTCCTTCCTTCCTTTCTTTCTTTCTTTCTTTCTTTCTTTCTTTCTTTCTTTGTAACCCTAGAAACTAAAAAAAAATTCAAATCAACTTTAGAGGTTGGGGAAAGTAGGAGCACTCAGTAATCCTGCCATATGTGTGATTTTTTGTTCCTCGGATGAAATGATATTTAAACATGCAGTTACTTCATCAAAGAACTGAAAGTCAGCCTGTTCCAGGTTTTAAAGAGAATGTGATAGGGCTTCAGACAGAGCCAAGAAGTAAACAGTGCCCTGCTCATGTTACCTACGTTTACTCTAAAGATGGGATTCCAGCTCAGGAGTTGTGCTTCATACCTGGAAAGAAAAAGGCAGAACTTGTGTGGGAATTTCAGCATTCAAGTCCCTGGGAGCCAATAAGAACCATCAGTGAAATAAGACCTGCTAGATCTGTGTGTGTACAAATCAGCACAGCTCCTATGGAATCTAACCCCTGCTTCCATAAATTGTCTTACCAGGGTCCTGTAGTCAATTTAGTGCACATAGACTAAACTTAAATTTCTTTATGCTCAATTCTCAAAGCCGGAAAGATTCCTAAATAAGACTCCAAATTCCCTGTTTTCTCAAGAAAGTGAGACTTGGAAAGCAGTACAGCCACTCAAGTTAAACTTTATGCGAAGGAATCTTCTGTGCAGCTGTACACACAAGGGTTAAAGGGTCTGGAAACCCTGCTGCCCTTTCTCCAGTGCAATAGCCCCTCCACGCTTATTCCTTTACCGTGGAAGAGAAATAATCCCGGGAGGAGCAACCTCCAGTTCCCTGAAGAGAAGTGGTGCTGAGGCAGAGGAGTGGCTTTGTCTGTTGACTCAGCAATCAGCAGACTCAGGGACTTTGTCGATGGCATCTGTATGACCCTGCCTAAGCCACCAGCTCTATTGCCATCACCACTCACTTTCTTATTCCTAAAAGATTCTGTCTTGAGGGGAAGGAAGAGATGGTCAAGAAAAGCCCTATGCGTAGGTGGAAGATGAAGCAGGAGGCAGCTGCCCCACCCGCTGCTTCTGTAGGTCCCCACCCAGCTCTCACCTGCCTGCACCAAGGCGCGGCCCTTCTAAATATGCCTTTCCTCTGGTACCCAGACTGTGCCCAGGGTCTACTGCTTCACAGAGCACAATTATGATAGCCAGCAGTCAATTCGGTCCCCCCCCCCCCCACCCCCACGTCATGTGTTTGCACAGACTAACCCTGTGCAGCATGCCGGAGGAGATGGAGACTCCTTGAAGTCTATAAAGCCAGTGCAAGAAGCACAGCAGGTAAACCCACGTGAGCTATTGCTCACTTGGTGCACACCACTGATGCCAGCACTCAAGCAGAGGCCGTGGACCTCTGTGCACTTGAGACCAGCCTGGTCTACATAGTGAGTTTCAGGCCAGTCATGGCTGCACAGTGGGACCCTGTCTCAAAACACAAATAATTTAAGCATAGAATATGTATCATATTATATATGTGTGTGATATATCTTATATATACATTATATATGATATATATTGGAGTATATATACATATGTATGTATATATATTTACACACATACACACACACACACACACACACACACACACACACACACACACATCCCCTGAAAGCAGTGCAAATGCCTTATTCAGTTTCAATTTTCCTTACAATAGGAAGCCCTTGGCTGGATGAGAAGCTTACACTGTCATGGACAGGTTCTCTGTGCTCTGCCTATAGTTAGCATTGGCCCTCTCAGTCACCATTTCCCATTTCTGATGAGCCCATCTCCTGCATATATGTGGGCGTGAAACCAGGAATCATTCCTGCCTTCATCTTTCTGTACCTCTACCTTGTCTCCCCTTTCATATATCACCGTCACACCAGTGGGAATAAAGACTCCAGTGCCCGGGACTGTTTCTCAAGCCTGACTCCAGTTGCTCCTGAGAGTTAGTGCCAAGACCAACACATTAGCCTACCTCATATCTCCAATGCTGTGAAAGAAAGTGCACTAAATAGCCTCCCTGTGAACGATTCATGAGGTGGCTGGTAAGAGCCACAGGGCCAGCCTTGCAGAGAATTTATTTGCAAGTAAATTGATACCAGTGTTATTTATTGGAGTGTTGGTCCTGCCAAGGCTTCATTCTGGAGCCAGCATTTGAAAGCCCAGTGAGAAATGCGTGCTCACAAATGTGAATGAAATAGCTTGCGCAGGTTGCACCTTGGCAATTCGGGTTTTGCCTGTCACGGTGAGCCGGGTATAGCTCTGCAACATTCACGTTTCTTATAACGTGTTGCTCAGAGCATGCACTGCTCGCTGTCCAAGATGAGCAGGACACAGTTCCAGCCCAGAGCCGAAGCTCTGCCAACAGCCTTCTCAACAGTGGAGTTTCCCCAAAGATAAGAGAGCCATCTCAGTTTCTGCAATTGAGGTTTGGACCTGAATGCTCTTTGTTACTTATCTTCCCATGAGTTCTGTTATCAATCCAGAGGAAGAGATACAATTATTGCAACACTCTCTTCCAAAATTGAACACAGTTGGTGATGCCACAGTTCTGTGTTCTGTACGTTTCTTCATGGTGTGTTACCTGGGCGCTGTGTGTGTGTGTGTGTACGTACGCGCCCATGCCATTCTGATGTAAGCTTCAGATGTGGTGAGGGACCCCAGGGAATCCAACACAGGCTAGCAAAAGAAGGGCACATAAGCACTGATTGGGTTAGTTAGGGCTGTGCATAAAGGAAAACAGGCTAAATTCAAGCTTCCTCTGTGGAGCCATTTGGTGGCATTTTCTACCACGGATATGGAATGACCAGCTCACCTAGCTGACCATCCACTGTGATATTTATAGTACTCTTATTATACCCCAACAATTGTACTAGAAGTTAGTCTAATTTATAACCACCCACCTGATGACCCCCAAGTTTCAAGAGAGCCTTTGTATAGAGATATCAATGTGAGGAAGGTTTGGGCTGGTTAGTGCTTTAGACAACTGTGAGGACCCAACTGCCCTGGCGGAGCTCTTAGTACTTAAGGTCCTAGTTCCTGACAGGGAGAGGGAGTTCTGTGCTCTGGAAAGGAAGGTGAGAGAAGTAGTGTCTTAGTCTCTGTGACTGCTATGGAAACCAAGTCCCCTGAATGGAGTGCCTTATTAATATGAACAACAGAAATACATGTCTTACAATTCCAACTATCAAGATATGGGCAGGTTCAGTATCTGGAAATGCCCCCTCCCACCTAAATCTCTGTGTGTGATGTATGCATGTATGTGCGTGTGCATGCATTCATGTGTGTGAGTGTGGGCATGGACATACCACAGGAAACATGTGTCAGTCAGAGGACAACCTGGAATGCTAGCCCTTAGCTTCCACCCTACTTGAAAGTTTCTTATTGTTTGCTGCTCCATGTGCCAGCCAGCTTCTCCTGTCTCTGCCTTCCACCTCATCCTAGGAACACCGGGATTTCAGACCCTTGCTACCTCTCCCATCTTTACATGGGTTCTGGGGATCCGAACTCAGGTCCTTGTGCTTATGCAGCTGGTTCTTTATCCACTGAACCATCTCCATTCCCAAATGACTTTCTTATATGAGGTATCTTCTTCTTGTAGCCTCACGTGCTGGAAGGAACAAACTAATCCCACTCATGGGGACTGAGTCAAAGGCCCACCTGGTAATACCACCACCTCTAGGGTTAGGATTTCCACAGATGAGGGGTGCACACATTCAGACCATAGCCAGTGAAAAGCAAGCATCTTGATTTCCACTGTCTGAGCTAATGGAAATAAGCAGGAACTGCCTGGCCCATCTTTTGCGACCTGACTTCTCCACGGCCCCATACCCATGCAGGAAAGAGATAGGCACATCAGTGTCTGTTTCTGCTGCGGTGAGTAGTCGAGACCTGGAATGACAAGGCGAACTATCAGATCTTACAGTTTTCTTCCTGGTTCCCAAACCTAGTTTTGCCAGGTACCTTTCTAACCAAATTGAGCCATGTCTCTTCCATTGCCATTTTTCACTGAAGTAATGGGAGGATCCATTTGCCATTTCAGTTTCAGAACTCAACCTTGTTCCTACGAGTTCCTCAGGCCTAGGGTCTCCTCTGTCTGCCCTGCAGATCTGAAACCTCAGGCACTGGCATGTCTGGCTTCTGACACCCGCAATCAGGGACACAGGAAGCTGACCTGTGGCGGAAAGCTAATTTGTAATTTCCTGCGTGGAACAAACCTTTCCAATAAGCAATACATTTGCTATTCTCAATCTTCTGCTTAAGTACCAGTGTGCATAAGGATCAGAATTAGTGATAGTCATATAAAAATGGTCAGGGTAATGGCTTTACTCTGGCTGTCATCCCTGTATTCCAAAGGTTCAATGCCTGAATCTCTAAGACTGACATAGTATTTTCATTTTTCCGGTTCAGGGTTGCTGCCTCTGACCCTGTTTCTCTTTCCTTCTGACCATTGAGTTAGAACTGATGTAGACGACTTAACACCATGCACCTTACTCTATTCAGAAAGGTTTTCAGCCATGCTTGTCTGCAGCCCAGCTCATCACTGAAAGTGCGTTAGCAAGACCTAATGGTGTCTCTTCAAAGACTTGTATGAGTCAGACCTTCCTTGGGCTTTTTCTTGAAGCAATGTTTAGTCCCTGGTTTCAAGTTCAAGGAAATAGTTTATGCTTTTGCCAAAGTAGAAGCTGGGCAGTGATGTGAGAATTCTAGGGTGGGGGCTAACGATATGGCTCAGTGATTGAGTGTGCACACTGTTCTTGCAGAGGACCTGAGTTCAGTTCCCAGCACCCACACCCTGTGGCTTGTAACTACCTGTACACCAGCTCCAGGGAAATCCAATACCCTTTTCTGGCTTCAGAGGACACCTGCACTCATATGTACACACCCACATACATATATGCACACCTATACATAATCAAAAATAAATTTGTTTTATGATATATATTCTTCTAATTTTTGACCACATTTTTAAAAATGAAGAAATCTAGAAGGGTTGGTGGTAAACCTCAATGGCGGAGTACTTATCTGGATTGCTCAGAGGCCCTGGGCTCAGTCTCCAGCACCACATAAGAAAGGCTTGACACTTTATTTTTCCATTAAATGAAAGTAAAAATGAAAGTGGTATCCTGGTAAGGCCCTAGAGCCATGTCTGTGCAAGCAGCTAATGTAATGTCCTCTTGTCCAGGCCAGCGAAGGACGTGTTCATCTCGTCGTGTCCCGCCAGGTTCGACATCCCAGCCCAGACATCTTCCAAGAAGCTGGCCAGATCAGCAATGGCCAGTGGTCCCCAGGCCCAGGGGAGAGGACCGTGGCTTCTAAGGTGAGGCCCAGCCAGGTGTGTCTGCAGCTCCTGCAGAGGGCTGTTTCCTGGGAAAGCTGTAAACTTGGATGTCTCTAAGGGTTATCTCTGGACTTTGTCATTTCAAGAAGTGCTACTCATAAAATTTAAAGGCCAAAGTCCCATAAATCTTCATCCTTGGGAAGTGACAGGTGCCTCCCATCCAAGCAGGAGTGAGGATGGTGCTGTTGGGGGCAGGGGCTCTGTTAAATCCCAGCTTGCAGCCCTTCTAAAGGGACCTGATTCCAGCCTAAGCCAAATGCATGCCATATTTTTAACCAAGGCTCCTTCTGTAAAAGGACTGTTTTCCATTCACTTTAAAATGCAATGAGAAGTTTGCTTGGTTTCTAGTTTTTGAGTTTCCCAACCTGCCTGGAAATGATGATGATTCCCCTGCTGTTTTTAATATTTTTGTGTCTGTACAAGAGACTAGGAAGATACTTATAACACTTGAAGCCCATGGGATGTTAGGGAGGGCAGTGTTTGGACAAGCCAGGAGCGCATGTCTTGTCTTACGGCATTCAAATCCAGAAATTAAAAACAAAATTATTATTCATTTATTGTGTGGGTCTAGGTGTGTATGTATGTAGACATGTGCTATGTATGGTACATGTGTAGAGGCCAGAGGACAACTTGTATCAATTGGTTCTCTCTGCCCGCCATACTGGTCCCAGGGCTTAAACTAACATCATCAGGTTTAGTGACCAGCTTCTTTACCGGCTGAGTCATCTCAATGGCCCCAGGACAAATTTCAACCACTGTGGACCCAGCAGAAGGGATCTGTGAGGAGAATACGTCTCTCCACCTTCCTCTCTTTGCAGCCTCTCTTCAAGAGACGTGACTCCACCCAGTCTGTGCTTGTGTGTGGCTTCTATTAGATGCAAAGTCTACATGTCCTTTAGACAAGTGTCTAATCAACACGTTGTCCAGTCCAGATTAAGCATCCTATTACCTTGGTTTAGCATTCGGTCATGAGGATGATCAGCTTCTAGCAGCCACTTTTCCTGACAACTGATGTCATGTTGTTGTTACTAAAAGCAAACAGGGCTGGAGAGATGGCTCAGTAGTTGAGAACACTTGTTCTTGGAGGAGAATCCCCTGCCACCCCACCCCTCTCCCCCCACCCCCACCATGCCCACCATGCCAGTTGTTGCCAGCACCTACAAGACTGCTCACAACTATCTGTAACCCTAGCTCCAGGGGATCCAGTGCTCTCTTGTCTCTGGGGGCACTGCTCACACATGGTGGAAAATACCGATATATATATATATATATATATATATATATATATATATATATATATATATATATCAGTGTTTAAAAAACAACCAAACACCCCTATATGTAGTCTATTCCTGAACCAGGATGAAATGAATGAATGAGTGAATGCCTTTTCCTTCCACATTAGGCCGTAAGTTGAGTTTTTTGAGCAATGTTTGCAGAAAAAAAAATTCTCTCCTTTGTAATCAGGGAGCCTGAGATCACCTTTATCTTAAATCTCCAGCCAGTTATGTCTCCACAAACCGTTCAGTTCCGTGTTTATGTATGGGAAGCAATCTAGACAGAGCAAGAACACCCTGCTGAAGAATTTTATGGATTAAACTCCCTGGTACCGTCTTCCAAATAAATACAGTTAGTGTTTTAAAGTTATTCTGACAGTATTCATTAATATCAAGCTATATGTGAGATCTTCAAAAATTTTACATAAAGCTTGTATCTAATTAATGAATTCAGTTGAATTAAGTAGCATGTGTTATATTTTCATTCATTAAACTACTAGCAGTGAGGCTTTATAATTCCTTCTCTCTGCCTGCTGTGAGCCATGGAAAAGCCAGGACAGTCTAATGGGATCTTTGCTGTAGCCCTGTGTCTTGTGTCTGAATTCCTGGAAACATACTGGGAAACCAGTTCTTCTCATTCACACTTCTATCTGCCTTCTGAAAAGCCCCCACCACCCGAAAAGTGATGTACGGGGCTGTTCGATGATTTGCTTTTTAAGCTGATGTAGGAAAACAACATGGCATTTGAAAATAGGAGGAGTTTAAATGCTTCCAAGAAATACCAAAGAAAGTGAGAACAGCAAAGCTATCTAGTTGAAGAGTTAAATACTAAGAGGCACCATCTTTAGTCCTGAAGTCACCCGTGTGAGAGAGGAAGGGGAACGTGACCAGAGAAGTGTCACTAGGACACATTAACCATAGCCTGGCAGTGATTTTATATCAAGCTTTAGGGTGCATGGGTAGGCCCTGATGCTTTCTAGATGTCTAAAACGTTTGATGTTTTAAACCCTAGGTAAATGTTTTAAAATATAAATATTCCATACAGCTTCTTAGTTGCCCATATTTTTTAATCAGCTTGAAGTATTTTACTACAAGTCAGGTTTTTAAGCATTAAGGAACAATCCAAGGTCTCCAAAGCAAGGAGTGAGGAGGAAAGACAGACAGAAAGGATTATGTCCGGCATGCTTTCCTTCTTCTGTATCACATTGGGCAACTCAGGATGAGGAATTTACTGAGAAGTTTGGGTTTCTCCATCGCTACCATCAGTCTCTCTCACACAACCCTCCATCCCTCTGGTGGAGAAGACAGAAGGCCATCAGAGACACAGGCCATGTGCGGTCCTGGTGTTCAGCCACTCGGTTCAGCAGAGTGTATCGCTCAGTGCTGCTGAGGCTGTTTGGAAAGTACCAAAAATGGGAAAGATGGATAAAATGGGGCAGATTTCTGCATGTGTGTATGATTTGCATGCAAGTGTGCGCATGTGTGCGTATTTACAAATACATGGGTGCATGTGCATGTGTGATTGTGTGCACACAGAGACCACAGCATGGTATCAAGTGGCCTCCTTGGCTGGTCTCTACCATATTTACTGAGGTTGGGCCTCTGGCCAAAGTAGAGCTTGCCTCTTTCCTTCCATTTGCTCTGTGGATCCCTGAACTCTGGATTACGCGAGTCACCATTTTTACATGCCTGGCTGTTATAGGAGGGCTGCAGATTCGAACAGTAGCCTTCAGACTTGTGCAGCAAGTACTTTAGGCACCAAGTCGTCACCCCAGGTCAATGATTTTATTCTTTTACTTTAAACATAGACAAGCTTGCTGGGCTAGCAAGATGGCGCAGTGGGTAAAGGCCTTGGCTGTCAAGCTTGCCAGATTGCGTTTGATTCCCGGGACTCATAAGGTGGAGCAAGAGAACCAACTTATGTAAGCTGTCCTCTGACCTCCATGTGCATGCTAAAGCATGTGCCCCACCAAACCTACACACACACAGTAAATTAATTTTAAATATGAAAAATGTACTGATATTCGGTGAATCATGAAGTTGACCTACCACTGTCAAAAACAGATGCCTCCCTTGAGAGATTTGGGATACAGTTCACTTCGTAAGCTCCAGATTTCTACCATGGTCTTCAGGCTGTTCCCTTTCTATGTTTACTATTCCATTTTGAAATGTAAACTTCTCTGAGCGAACTTTGGGAATTCTGCGATGCTGTAACTCTGTTACGTGCTGGTTCTCTTGGTGTGTTCTCTGGGACACCCCAGGTACCACCACCTTATTGATGCCTTGACAACTGTGTGCCTGTGGAAACGCCTCGTGAGTGCATGTGCCATGTTCTTTGTGTCTGTGCCTTCAGCCCCTCCAGCCTGCAGCCACTTGTCACGAGAAGGTTGTTAGTGTCCGCAAAGACCCCAGCGAATCTCTCGGCATGACCGTTGGAGGGGGAGCGTCCCACGGGGAATGGGACTTGCCCATCTATGTCATCAGTGTTGAGCCTGGAGGAGTCATAAGCAGAGATGGAAGAATAAAAACAGGTACAACATGAAGAGGATGAAGGTGCTGGGGTGCCAGAGCCTGGGGAGGAGCTGGCAGCTTACCGAGTTAGCTCACTGCTCTCTGAGTGGAGGAGAAGATGAGAGAGGGAGCTGGCCGTGATGGCTGGGCCTCTTTGACTAGGATGAGCACGACTGTGGCTGTAGTCCAGGCTCACCCCTCTTGGTGCATGTGAGTGGGCGTGAGGCAGCTTTGCTGGGGAGGCTAGAGCCCCTAGACTTTCCGGGCTGGACAGGCAGTCACTACACCCAGGAGCCAAGTTACCTCTAAGGCATCATTTAGTTCCATGCATTCTAATGGGTTCTTTGCCAGTAGTGAAACTGATTTATGAATTGTGCCCTTTTGTGAGATAAATGGGATAAATGAGTACACAGATGTCGATTCAGTGGTATAATTAAATATCAGTGGAGGGACTCGCTCATTGGTGAGAAGTGGACCTCTTTTGGCCACTCCTGTTCTGGGCTTCTCTATGTGAAGGGGAGGTATCCAGTTTACCTCTGCAAGGATCTTAATAGTACTGTTCAAGCACATGAGGAGGCTGCCTAGGTAGAGGGATTGTGCTTTTCGAGAGCTCAGATTCAAGGGAAAAAACACCACATTTTTCAAGTACAGTCAGTCTGCCTGATGAGCTGGGGTGGGGGTGGGGGTGGCATGGGACAGGATTTAGTCAGACAATCAGAGGGTGCTGCCTTTTGAGTCAACAAGCATTCGAGGCCATCCCCTGTTATTTTCCTCCTGTCTACAATGATTCTGTGTGAAGACAAGATGATGTACAAGAGGCACAACCCCCCCCCCCCAAAAAAAGAAAAACCAGGAGATAAATGAAATATAAAGCAAGGGTAGGAAGGCATCTTTTAATATCGTTTGCTGTTCAGCAGGCACCCGGGTGGAGAATGATGAGGTCTGACAAGGGGAGACTTAATGAGAGAACTTGTAGCATGTGACACACAGGAGCAGTTTTGTACAACGTAGGCACTTAGCTATTGCTAGCTCTGCACAGCCCAGGGATGCAGTGACTAGAAATGTTACCTGCTTTCCATCTCTGTGAAGACCGGGTCCAGGCCTAGTCTTTACCTGCTCTGGGCTCCTGTGCCAGACACTAACTCCTGTTTCAGTCCCTGTTTATTGGTAGCATCCCACACACCAGGCTCTGTGCAGGCACAGAAGCTCTTTGTCCATTGCTCTCACTGTGTGCTAAAGAAAACAGGAAATTCAAAGAGTGAAACTGTATTTTGTCTTTGGCTAAGTAGTGAACAAAGCTATCTCACGTAAGGCGACAGGTGAACATTGGTAGGTGATCTGTAGAGAACTCCCAAGTAGACATTCCACGTGCACTATTTACCATTTGCTAAATAAGACCCAGCCTCATGTCACTATGAACAAAGCTATCTCACATAAGGCGTCAGATGAACATTGGTAGGTGATCTGTGGAGAACTCCCAAATAGACATTCCCACGTGCTCTATTTACCATTTGCTAAATAAGACCCAGCCTCATGTCACTACGAGCTCAAGAGACACACTTCTCCTCACCCTGTCCACACGCCCAGTCAGCCTCTGTCCTTTCACACACGAAGCAGAATCCCATTTGCACTCACTGAGGATGCTTCTGCTTCTCTGGCCTCAGGTGACATTTTATTGAATGTGAATGGGATTGAGCTCACAGAGGTCAGCCGGACAGAGGCCGTTGCCATATTGAAGAGCACATCTTCCTCAGTGGTACTCAAAGCCTTGGAAGTCAAGGAACAGGAGCCCCAGGAAGACTGCAGCCCAGCAGCCCTGGACTCCAACCACAACGTGACCCCGCCTGGTGACTGGTCCCCATCCTGGGTCATGTGGCTGGAATTACCACAGTGAGTCCCACTTTAACACCCTTATGGATTATATTTCTTAAACCACTCTTTCACTGTCTTGGGCTGATTCCTGGGCACGAGCATCTTGCTAATAAGACCCAGTCTCGTTTGCGGGGCTATCTGAACTAATTCTGTCTTCTGTTGGCAAATGAAAAGCCACATAGAAATCTTGGGGTGGGTGTGAAAGCCTAGATAGAGAACCTTCTAGGTGCTTTTCTGGGTTTTCAGAGTCACCAGGTGGCTCATGTGGCAGGGAGTTCAGCTGATGGCAGAAACCTAGCCTGTGTCCACACTCACAAGCTGGGCTCTGCTCAGGCCAAGTTTCATCTTTGCGTGGAGATGATTGGGAGCTGCAGCCCAGCTGTGGCTTCACTCAGGCTTCTAGAGGCTCTGACTATACATACAGCAGCACAGTAGGGCACTGTGGCTTCATAGTGAAGCATCTGGTAGTTGAGGATTCTTCTCAAGGCATCTCTCTTCTGTGACTCTTCTGGAAAGTTCTTTAGGAAGCAACTGGGTTACCATTTTACTGAGGTACAACTGGAGCCTTGCGATGAACTATAAAATGACCTGACCCGATGACTTTAGAGGAGGATTTGAAGACAGCCCCAAAATGGCTATGTACATGAATTGTGACTATTCAAAGGACAGATAAATTTGATGTCTGCTTCCCTGGACCAGAGCAAAATCTACTTAGATGGTTGCCTCTAAAAGTATAGCTTAAATGTTAAAAACGGTGTCACTGATGATGGATGTACTGGAGTAGGATGAAATCGTGGAAGCAGGCAGGGTATTTGGTTTTGAAACATTTTCTTGAAGGTAGAGGTAACTCTTACTGATTTAAAGACAACCAGTCTCCTCAAATACAAACTGGTCTAGATTCTCTTTCGAGTGTCCAGCAGTTGATACATTCCTTTTTAAATCAGTAGGTCTTTGAAAGTCCTTAGAGACTGGAACATTGAGCACTGAGGCCATTTAAACATTTTACCTTCGAGCCTAAGGAAGAGGCTATTATATTGAGTAAATTTTTATATATATATATTATGTGCACTGGTATTTTGCCATGGATGTCAGGTCTCCTGGAACTGGAATTACAGACAGTTGTGAGCTGCCATGTAGGTGCTGGGAATTGAACCTGGGTCCCCTGGAAGAGCAGTCGGGGCTCTTAACCACTGAGTCATATCTCCAGCTCTACGTTTTTCTTTAAAAGAGATTTTGGAACTACACTCCCAAGAGCGTTTGTACCGTTTGTTGGAAAGCTACCTCGTCAGTCTCCTCACTGTCCCCGTGTGTGAGGAGAGAACACCAAGCCCGCATGTCTCCTCTCTTCTCCCATGAGCCACCTGGCATTGGCAGCAACTCTCTGCTCTCTCTGGGGTGTCTACACTGCACTCATTCCCTCCAAGGATGAAAGGAAATGTCATATGACGGCAACACAAGATGACAGGGACTTCCAGAAGCTCGGAGCCATTCCCTATCCTTCCTTCCCTCCTCCTCCCTGCAATATTTAATGACATGATGAGCAGGTCAGAGGGGACCAGAGCAGAGGGAGCGGGAAGTCCTTATCTGTCCTTTCTGGAACCTTCAATGCACTCCACAGAGGTCACCAGCATTACTAACGTCTTGAGTATTTTTCCAGGGAAAGACTATGGCAGAGGTTGATCCTTTCTGCGAAAGGCTGGCAAGCTTGTGCTTGGCGAGTGTGGGGCCTTGGCAACCGCTCGCTCTGCTGCTGTAGCACAGAGGCCGCCATAGACCATCGCGAATGAGCTCGTGGGCTTGGCTGTCACTTGATGCCCCTGCTCTAGATAGCAATGTACTATTGCTATATGTACACAACAGCGGCCTCTGAGCTCTTTTGTTCCAAAGCTGTTTAAAAATTAAAAAGAAACCCAATAATTAATTTTGGGCATCATGATAGTGCACCATCAATGCCTGCTGCCAGCAGGGACAGGTCCTATCTGTGAAGCCAGGTGGCAGGTTAGGTGACTCTCACACTGTTGCGTCACTTTTGTTCTTGTTTTTATCAGCTCTCCCACTCCCCAGGGTTCAGTCATAGGGCTGTTCCTTTGTGACCGCTTTCATTTCTGAGTAGTTTCTTCCCTTCTCTTCTATCCACTACCCTTTTCTCAGTGTACCATCTTTGATTTTCTTTCCTCCCTCCTTTCTCCCTCAGTCCTTCACTCTTTTTTGTATATATTTTTTTTGTTTTTGCTCCTGTCCTAGGCACTGTGGTACTCTCTGGATGTGAGCTCCAGTAGTATGGCTTCAGTTTCCATGGGGTGTGGGGTGGGGATCCACTCACACCTCTAATCTTGAGTGCTCAGGTTATTTGTTTGTTTGAGACAGGGTTTTTCTGTGTAGCTTTAGAGCCTTTCCTGGAACTCACTCTGTAGCCCAGGCTGGCTTCGAACTCAGAGATCTCCTGCCTCTGCCTCCTGAGTGCTGGGATTAAAGGCGTGCGTCACCACCACCCTGCTATCCTTCACTCTTTTTGACACAATCCAGGCTGGCCTCTAACTTGCAGCAATGCTCCTGTCTCTGCCTTCCAAATATTGGAATTACAGGCATGTGTTTCCACGCCTTGCGTCATCTTTGAAATCTTCTCTGCATTGAGCTCTTGCTGATTACATAGGGCATTGCCGCATAGGTCTTTTAAATCAGTGATATGATTAATTATCAATTCATATTCTAAGGAGGCATTTCATTTGTGTAGCATTTGTCTAGTGAGAGATTTTTCCTTATTTTTTTTTCTGCCACCTCTCCTCACCTGCTTTCTTGTGTAGCATTATTAACTCTGTTGGTTCAAAAATCTTTGAGTGGGATAATTTTTTTCTGAGCAGCTATCGGCTGAAGGCTGCTAAGAGAAAGGATCAGTCATATTCTGGGCACTAGATCTGTTTGGTAAAGGGTTTGTGCATTCTCCTAAACCAACTGAGGTCAGCCTAGCAGGCTACTCATGACACGCTGCCGTACTCAGGCTCCTCTTTCCCACCTGGCTCTCTGCTTGGGTTCTTACAGTCTGTCTTCTCTGTCAAGCCGAACCTAGGGAAACCTGTCTGCCCACTTCCAGTATGGCTAGAGCAGCCAGCCCTTCACTGCGGCTTTGCTGGTTCTTCTGTGCTGTCAGGCCTCTCTGCTAAACTTCCTCTTTGATGCCCTTTGCCCTTTGGCAGCTCTACTTCACACACATGATAGCTCTTAATTTTGCAAGGTCGATTCATTTCCACTTCCAGATTTCCTAGTCGGTTTGATAGTGAAATTTAACGCACAAAGGGACCTTGATCCTCACTCTGCCAGATTGAAACTTGATACAGTCTCCAAACCTGACACAACCACAAGAACCCTGGCATTTTTCAGGCCTCAGTCCCATCTTGCTCCTGTCCTAGGCACTGTGGTACTCTCAGAATGTGAGCTCCAGTAGTATGGTTTCAGTTGCGGTGGGGTGTGGGGTGGTGATCCACTCACACCTCTAATCTTGAGTGCTCAGAGCCTCAAGAAACCTAGCTTTTCCCTTACCAACACAACAGCATTGTCTTACATGTCTCTAGTCATTCGAGGTAAGTGATGTAATGATGAGGTAAGTGATGTAGGGTAAGAGATTCCAAACCACACCTTGGCAAAATGCATTTTACCTGAATTGTTAGACTACAAATAAACCTTTAAAATACATGCACAAAAATGTTACAAATACATTTCACTCAACAAAGTTTGAGGAAAAACATCTGTCCCAATATACGGTCTTGCCAGTTACCTAAGGCCCTCCCCCGGTGAAGAAGCATGTGTCAGCCGGCCTAGAATCATGAAGACCATAGCATTCTCTCCTGAGATGCTGTGTAGCACAGAGCAAAAACGTAAGTGAAGTGGGTAGTCCTAGGATGCCATGCTGGCATTGCCTGTGTGGAACCAGTGGGTGTCAGATTTGGGCAGTGGCCGAGTCTGAGTCTTCGGTGATAAAGAAGCCGATAAGCGTGTGTTATTAATAGTGCACTTGTTGATAGCACAGCTCCAGACACTCTGCCAGCTATGCTAATTATCAGCTGCCATTCAGCAGGAGACTCCAGGAACACCGATGACATTTTACTTTGTTGGCTCTCGGGGCCCACATTCCACATCTGGAAGTCTTTCAAAGCATGCTCTCATCTGGACTAGCATGAGAGAAATATGCATTAACTCACTTCTCTTTTTGTCTAAGAATTTAACCCTTTCCTTTCCTCTCCTGAGGCCCCTAACATATTTTAATTTAATCAGGATTATTGTCAATATTAAATGGTAAGGAAATAGACATCGATATTTCTCTTCTAGCTAAAACTTTTTGACGCTTTCATTACAAGATAGGTCCACTGTGCTGGTACATCTAAGCCATGCAGTCTAACAGTAGCCAAGAAGCAACTGATGTTTATGAGCCCTGAACAAGAGCCAGGGTCCCTCCTGAGGTCTTCACATGGTCTTCACACTTCCCTCGAGACTCACAGGCTCTGTGACTCAGTAGAAAACTAAGGCCCAGAGCAGTCATGTGACATGCTCAGGCTGCATGGCAGAGCCACAAGCTGAGCTTGCCATTCTCGACTTAGTCTATGATTTTAATCACGATGCATTAGAAAGTTGCTAAGTCTTTGTTTCTACCATAAAGCAAGTTCTGGAGGAGCTCACATAACATTCCTGCACAGGATAGTACAGATCGCTCTCACTCTTGCCGCTTAGGTAGCCTACAATTTCTAGTAATTTCCCTTACCACCTTTCCTGTGTGATTGTAAAGTCCCATTAGTCAAATCAAATGGCCACATCATTTCAGCAGGAGAGTTATTTTTAAAAATGTATTGAACACTTGCCCCCAAACCTACCTGTATTTAATATGTAAAATGATGCATTTTAATGTTTACTATGAGGGTGGACCTTTCAAAAGAAAAAAATGTCTCGTATTTCTAAAGGTCTGGAACAGTTGTTGAGTAAACCATTTACTAATGAAATAACAAGTCCCTTATGTGCTAGGAAAAGCTTTTTACAGACTTCAGATCATTTGCTAAGAGCCCCATTGGAGCAGTTTTTTTTTTTTTTAATCCCACTGGATAGGATGAGCTCCTTGCCTAGGTGGCTAGGCATCCCCTAAAGAGACACTTTGCTCATGACATTGAAGCAGAGTAGTAGTAGAGCAGTCAACACAGGAGCCCAAATGGAGGTACAAAGCAAGCCCGACCCAGGAGTCAACCACAGAAGACTCTACATTAGTGGTAATATTTACAAGTAAGTTAGGGCAAAACGTTAAAGTATCTGAACAGACAGGGCTAACAAAATTTTAAAAAAGGATAGGAACTGGTTACATGGTCAATTTTCTCTCTACAAGATAAACTGCATCTATTGTTATCTCAAACTCAGCCATTGTTGTTTTTCTTTTATAAATATATTAATTTAGAGACTTAGTGCTTTGGACTTGTGATTCCAATATAAAAACGATGAACACTGTTTAAAAAAAGACCAAAGTATTTAAAATTAGTTAATTCTCTGTAAGTAAAATAAAGCAATCCTCCAAAGTATGGTGAACAAATTCATGATCTCTGGAGTTTGACACCATGGGAAAAATCTTACAATCAATCCAGCTTGGTTAATGGACTCAGTTTACACTGTGAGGCTAAGCTCTTGTTTTGGCTTTTTGTTTTTCAAGAGTCAATGCCTTCCTTGTCTTAGTATCCCTCTGACTGAAACCCAGGCAAAGCAGTGTTTCAAATGCTTTGTTGAGTAAACTGGTATAGGAGGAAGATTTAGAGAAAATTTAAAAAACAGATTTATGTGTATAAGTGTTGTCTTAGGGTTTTCTAGAGCTGTGAAGAGACATCATGACCACAGCAACTCTTATAAAGAAAACATTTAATTGGGATGGCTCACTTAGTTTCAGAAGTTCGGTCCATTATCATCATGATGGGGAGCATGGTGGTGTGCAGGCAGACATGGTGCTGGAGCTGAGAGTGCTACATTTTGCATGCAACAGGAAGTTGACTGAAAGTCACACTGAGAGAACCTTGAGCAAAAGAAACCTCAAAGCCCACCCTAACAGTGACATGTTTCCTCCAACAGGGCCCACACTTCCTAATAGTGCCATTCCCTTTGGAGGCCATTTTATTTCATACAACCACAAGTGTTTGCCTGTCATGTAGATATGTGTACCAGATGCATGCTGGTGCCTGGGGTGGTCAGAAGAGGGTTATTTGGATCCCCTGGAACTGGACTTACAGACAGCTGTGAGCCATCATGTGGGTGCTAGGAACTGAACTTGGGTTCTCTGGAAGAGCAGCCAGTGCTCTTAACTGCTGAGCCACTACTCCAGCTCCAAAGCTTTGTGTCTTGAGCAGCTCAGGACTTCTCATACTCAATTTATTCACTGGAGGCAAATTTGTCTGTGAGCCTAACTATAACCTCACCGGGAAAAATGACCAAAGCCCTTGCCATTCCTTATGCCAAATCTTTCTCAATTACGCCTAAATTGAGAGAATGAGCTCAGAGTAGGAAAAAAGCTCACATTTACATCCAGAGGGTAAAGTCACTTAATCTCAAAGGTCACTGATCAAAACCAGCTGCCAGGTTTTCCCAGTGGGGGATGAAGTAATGCAAAGAAAAAAGAACAAAAAAAAGTGACTCATCAGTCCCAACTATCCAGCCTGACTGAGAGGTTGACATAGTGAGAGTCTGCTGCTACAACAAAGGCAAATACAGTTAGAGGAAAATAAAAGGGTAGACCATGGGTACCTTCTTCAACGGATGCTACAGGAGGACAAGCATTCTGTATATTCACTGATATTCCCCAATGCCAAGTGCATGATATATACACAAACAAACATCTAAAAGCTGATGCCTTCTCCGCTATGAAGAGTCTAGGAAAACACACTTATAATTAATATTAGGTTGAAAACTTTAATAATTTTAGATGTGTTTATAGATGAGCAAGATAAAATATTCGGACAGTCAAATAAGGCCTACAGAAATACTTACTGAAAAAACAAAATAGAACACACAATGGTCCAAAGAATGAGAAGCTTTAGTTCCGGAGACTGTGCTATATAGTTAGATGTTCTGGTTTTGTTTTTTGGAGACAGGGTTTCTCTGTGTAGCTTTGCACCTTTCCTGGAACTCATAGTTATATGTTTTAAAGAGTTACGACTGGAAGATTTGATCACACTCCTGGACAGGAACCACCTAATTACTACTTTTCTACCAAAAAAACTGGGCACATACCCACAACAGTGGTTCTCAACCTATAGGTCGCGACCCCTACAACAAACCTCTATCTCCAAAAATATTTACATTATGAGTCACAACAGTAGCAAAATTACAATTATGAAGTAGCAATGAAAATGATTTTATGGTTAGGGGTCACCACATGAGACACTGTATTAAAGGGGTCATAGCATTAGGAAGATTGAGAACCACTGCCCACCAAGGTAGGAATGTGTGACGCTTTTCCTAAGTAGTCAAATAAACTGGAACTTACCAGTGTGATATCCAGTAGACCAAAGCTCTTATTTGGATGTAGCACAGGATGCATGTGCTACTGACACATTTATACTTTCTGTTATTTCAATGAAGAATGTTGTACATGATGCCAATGCATACAAAACAAAAATGGGCTTGTTCTATTTCAAATGAAAGCAACACCATGAAAAACATTGTATTAGGTTCTCTAGAGGAACAGAACTGATATGTATGGGACTTACTGGAATGGCTTTAGGACATGGTTCAGCTAGTCCAACAAAAGCTGTCTACCAATGGAGAGTCCAAGAAGCCAGTAGTAGCTCAGTTCCCGAGGCTGGGTATCTCAGCTGGTCTTCAGTATATGCTAGAATTCCAAAGAATTAGGCTCTAACGCCACTCAAGGAATGGACTTGCCAATAAGAGCCAAGCAAGCATGTCCTTTATACAGGCTGCCAGCAGGCGTGGCCCAGATTAAAGGTTGATCTTCCCACCTCAAAAGAGCTGGATTAAAAGTAGGTCTTCCCATGCCAGGTAATGGTGGTGCACACCTTTTTTCCCCTAGCACTCGAAAGGCAGAGGCAGGCGCATCTCTGTGAGTTCAAGGCCAGCCTGGTCTACAGAGGGAGTTCTAGAAGAGCCAGGGCCGTTACACAGAGAAACCCTGTCTCAAAAGACAAAGTGGGTCTTCCCACTTCAAATGATTTAATTAAGAAAAAAATCCCTCACAGGTATACCCAGCCACTTAAGTTTATTCCAGATGTAGTCAAGTTGCAACCAAGAATAGCCATCACAGTTAAATGAGAAAAGCCAACAACCAGTACAATGACCAAACTTCAATGCTTACCATTTCACAAGATCATTTTTATTGATTATCAAAAAGCAATTGATTCTTTTAAGGTACAGTCTATAAACAAAACATCTTCATTTCTACCAACATAAAAATGCTATCTTCCGGTCAAAGCAGTTCCTAGACCACAGACACACATATGCTAGACAAGGACCCTAGAGCAAACTCCAGCTCCTGACACCCCTCTCTTGTAACACAGCAGTCTGCACTTAGCTCTAACCGTCACGACTACCCTAGTTGAGGCTTCTACTGATTCTTAGGCCAGCTGTGGTTTTCCCTTCTCCAGCTCCTTTTGTACTTTGGGCTTCAGTTTCTGCCATGTTGATTTACTCCTACAACTGTTCTACTCTTGACCCAATTTCCATTCATCGATGTCTACAGTCGTCTTTGTTTATGTGAGTATAAACCAGTGTCTTCCAAGGGTCAATAGAAAGTCTAAACTTAATGACGTTCATTAGCTTAAGTTAAAATGATTTTCATCGTGATTATTTCATTGTGAATCACTAATTCAAAGAAAGTTCGCCTTCTTGAAGAACCATGTAAACCTACACATATATAAAAATTATATTCCCTCAGTATGCTCCACTTTGGCTTATCATTAGAAGTATTGAGGCATATCCTATTTTTGGCTCATATTAAGCCCATGCACTATGGTGTCCTTAGCAAAAACACACTAGATTTCTCAGCAGATTCACAAACTGAACCCAGTAACGAAGTCCTTTTGTTGAAAGGGTGTTCAGCTATGGAAGAGATCAAATACAAAAGCCGGCTATGAGCATGAAAAGTTGCTGTCACTTCTGAGGGGGCATATGCAGTTACTAGTTTACTTTTTAAAAACGTCCAAAAAAATGAGAGATGAAGTCACAACTAGTGAACCCAACTGTACATACACTAATTATATTCTATTTCAGGTACTTATCTAACTGTAAAGACGTGACACTCAGGAGGAACACAGCAGGAAGTCTGGGCTTCTGCATTGTAGGAGGTTATGAAGAATACAATGGGAACAAACCTTTTTTTATCAAATCCATTGTCGAAGGAACACCAGCATACAACGATGGAAGAATTAGGTAATAATTAGTTAGCAAAAATAATATTCAAGTATTTTGTTTTCTACATGTAAAAACTTGGCCCCACTTTAAAGAAAGCATATTCTTCACTATACTTACTACAATATATACTATACATTCTTGAAGAGCGAGAAATTAAAAGGTGAGTGTACTAGTCAGGTTTAAGAAATTCAAAATTACACTGGGCAGTAGTGGCACACACCTTTAATCCCAGCACTTGGGAAGCAGAGGCAGGCAGATTTCTGTGAGTTCAAGGCTAGCCTGGTCTACAAAGTGAGTTCCAAGTCAGCCAGGGCTATTACACAGAGAAACCCTGTCTCAAAATATTCAAAATAAAAAATTACAACTGGCCTTGGTCCCATATTGCAATTTCCTATACTACGATATCTTCTAATGTAAGCTGTATGGAGCTTGGAGAATTTAAGTAAAGAGGGGAAAAATCTAATTAGAATTAAAATGGACAAATATGGCCAACAGTAGGACCACCCAAGTCCACCATGAGTAACTTCAATCATAAAGTGATTCTGGTCACGATCCTGTTTTTTTTTTTTTAGATGTGGTGACATTCTTCTCGCTGTCAACGGTAGGAGTACGTCCGGCATGATACACGCTTGCTTGGCAAGGATGCTCAAGGAACTGAAAGGGAGGATCACTCTCACTATTGCTTCCTGGCCTGGTACTTTTTTATAAAATCCATGATGGATCTTCAAAAGCAGAAAAAAGATCAGATAGGCTAGGTAAAACTGTATTTATCTTGTCAATTTTTATATTTAAAGAATATATTGTAAAAAATGCCAGGAAAAGTATGATATTGTGAAAAGAAGCTACACCTCAGAGAATGTTTTCAAAAATAAAAACTGGTAAGTTTTTATTTAGTGTGGAGGATTTCTCATCACTCCAAACCTTTAAGTTTATATTTTTCTATTCAATAAAAAGCCCATAAAAAAAAATCTAAAATGGTTTGTATGACACAATTCAAATCAAGTAAAAATATGGTGTACGTGGAGTTCAAGAAAGAGTACAATACAGGCATTGAAATTTAATGGCAGAGGATTTAAAATGAGAAATAAATCTTTTCTAAATGATAGCTGTCTTCTTCCCTGTGGCTCTAAGTCATTCTTTCACACACCAAGTTCCTAGCACCACTACTCTGTACTCCCTCCTGGGCTTAGTCCAGATTTTCAGCTTGGATTTTTGGTTTTACTATGAAATGACTGACTGAACACTACTGTCATTGAGTTTACTTTCATCTGTAATATGGTAATGGTATACAAAACACCCCACATTCTACTTCACCAACGAGCCTTGGAAAGCATGTTAACAGCAGCCAAACCACCTTGACCCCGGCTCAAACAGATGGCCATGGAGGGGCCCAGCGCTGTGCCAGTCACAACTGTGTCTATACGTGTACCTGCTGGAAAGTACACACGTTACATCATGGGACCACCCAAAGGCCTCTACCATCTACGCACTGAGATATAAAACTGGCCCACTTAGTTACCTTGGACCCACTTTAGAACACTGAAACCCCGCTATCACTAACATGCAGGAGTAGTAAGACAAGAGCGCGTCACTTCACGGGGGTCTGTGCAGCACTCTCTGTGACAGCACCTGACTGACTAGGAAGCTAGCCAAGGTGAGTCCTCGACCTTCATCATACTGTGTATACAGCCAACCTAAGCTCTAAATCCCCTGCTGACTCACTCACATTACTTCCTTGGATATAAAGTCATTTCTGTTTTTTATTCTTTAAATATTACAAGACAAAGATTTTTAACTTAACACAAAAAAAAATGCACATTTTTATTTTGGAAAAGAAGTTAACGTTTCATTCTAACAGAACAAGATTAAAGGTATATTTCTTAAACATTATCCAGAAAAATAAGGAGATTTACAGCATCTATTTCTGGGACTGACATAGAGAAAAGGTGGCGTCTACTCGGCAGGGGCAGCTTCGGCGCTCTCCTGTTCGGGGACGGGTTCACTGCCAGCCTCTTTTCCTTCTTTGCTTCTTTTAGACTTTTTGTGCTTGTGTCTCCTGTGACTGTCCCCTTCTTCACTTTCATGACGACGTCTACTGTTACTGCAGGAAAAGGGATTGCGTTTAACAATGCTTAAGTAACAAATTGTGACAAAATCAATCTGGTCTAAATAAGCCTGGATTTAGGTTGAACCCATTCATTTTCTGATAATCGTATTTTGGAGGGTCATTTTGCATGAGATTTTACACAGATTATATTATGGGGGGTTATCTTCACCGATACCATCCCAGATTACTAGAAAGTCTCTAAGTCTAAGACACTGAAGCATGATGACTTGGAGCAGGAAATACTATTTTATAGCATTAAAGTTGACTCTAATTTTTTTTTTTATTTTAGAACTGCAAGCCTCCAATTTTTTCTTTAAACCAAACAGCACTTTAATATAAAGATTTGCTCATATGACCAAATTCCCCTCTATCAAAGAGATAATATAAAACAAAGGAAAAACCACCCAGATATCTTATTTTAATTTTGTCTTGAAGATAATAAAGAAATGCAACCTTGTTAGCTTTAAAAATTGTTGTTGACACCCATAAGGAAGGAACTAGACAGACTGTTCTTGTCTTTCTGTTAGGAACAGTCTTGTCTATCAGCTGGGTACTGTACCTTCGCTTCCTAAAGGGCCGACTGTCGTGCGCACCCCCACCCCACCCCGCCGGCCCCCCGACTAAGGCGGGTCACTAGTAGAGAGCAGACCTGCGGGAGGACTTGTGTCTGGTCTCCTCTTTCTCTCTGTGACGTCGTTCTCTGTGTCGTTCTTCTTTCTCCCGACTAGCTCTGTGGCGCTCATAGCCTCTCTCTGCATACTCCCGGTATCTGTAACGCTCCTCGTCACTGCAGCGGAAGTGGAAACACCAACAGCAGGACTGTTAACTTAGCTGACTGTGAAAAGAAGAGCTTCTGCAGTCTAAGAGGCCTGCATGTTAGCGTCTTATGTTGGAAAACAAATATTCCCTAGACTGAGTCACAAACCAGGAGCACATCTAAGTTAAAACAGACCACTAGAAAAATGGCCTTCTGTTCAATTGCTCTGTGCTATCAGTTTTTATGACAGGTTTCATATTAGAATATCACATTTTATTTCTGGGGAAAATATGAGACCTACAGCTGATATAAAATTTAACCAGCAGGCTTATTTCTTTTTGCTCCTATTTAATAATTAAATGTATTTATGTATCTCATATCTACAAAAAAATCTGATTTGCAAAGCACTGGTCATGTGGTAAAAATTCTAAGAACATACGCATGGCTCACAATGGCTTCCACATAGAAGGCAGATAGATACAATCTTTTTAAGTGTTTGATTTTTACCAGCAGAAATAGTGCAACTTTCACCATTTGCAGAAGAATAGACACGAAGAAAAAAAAAAGACATCAATGCCTGCATACCCACACAGAACACATACACTGAACATCCCAGCTACCTCATCCACATCGCTCTCTGTCCTCCCACCCTAACTGTGTGTTAAAGACGACACACGGCTAAAAACTTCAAATGCACAAATGCACGTTAAAACTCTCTCTTCTGAGTTTGGATTCTGAATTACAGAGACTCACAAAACAGAAGTGACTGTCAGAGTTAAGAGGTGTGTTTCTGACTTTTTCTTCTTTTATATCTCCTGACACTCTTCTCCCCATGGTTTTACTAATCCTTTGAAGTCTTTCACTTTTCTTTCCTTCTCACTCTGAATTCGCTCTTCTTGCCTCCCCTTCCCGAATGCTGGGATTGCACACCTGCACTACCACGCCTGGCTTTTTCCTTTTTGTATTTCACATGGAAGTCAAGATTGTTTAAAACCTACTATCAGAAAATTCTGTCATTTTAAAATATTGCCAAAGAGCTTTAGTTTTTAAAAATATATTCAATACAAATAATTAGCAATTTGTATGTAACAACATCTGTTCAAGAATCTGGGTGGGAATGATAGAATCAGGGGAAAGCATAAGCTGTATAAAAGAACTAAGCAGCCCGTGGCTACCCAGAGAGAGAAGTGGTTCAGTAATGTTATTTAATGCCAGAATACCCTGCTGCCCAAATAAAGACCTAGGATATATTAAGATTGTAAAACATTTTACAAAACCATGTTTTAATGTACACATATGCACATGCACATGTATGGGTACACCCATGTTTTCCCCCAAGAAGCACGTACTGGTAGGCAGTGTACCATGACAGGTAGTGCAGAGTGGCAGCATATCCATGAATGCCCAGCACATTCTGCCTTTGCCACTTTTAATGCTAGAACTTCACTCCTTGAAATCTCAGTTTTCTCATTTATAATTTATATATTTCTCAGTGTCCATTTATGACAATCTTTTTCAAGGTTTCAATAACACTGACAATTATATTTATCAAGCTCTTAGTGTGAAAGTAGGCAATCAATAAATGGAATTTGGGGTCCTGACAGGATGGCCCAGTGGGTAAAAGCACTTGCTGCCAAGCCTGACAACCTAAAGTTTGATCCCCAGGTTCCATATTGTAGAATGATTGAAATGATTCCCCCAAGTTGTCCTTTGACCTCTAAAGAGGGATTATGGGACAAGCACATGCGTGTGCACACACAGCATAATACATAAATGGAACTCTTCAATGAATTTAGTATGTATCAGAAGCAGACCCTTTCCTACAAAGGTTACTGGGCCTCTAACAATCTCTCTCCAAGGCAAAGCAAAATAGCACAGTGACAAATGAACACTGCAGTCAACTCTTATCAACAAATGAGATTTCTCTAACGACTCCAACCAGGCTACATAAGAGTAAGGCAGGCAGTTATTTCACACTTGTATCATGTGTGGCTCCCTTTCCCCCTTTGTCCTAAAGCAAAGTCTTGCTAGCTTTGGGGCCTTTAGATTCTGTCAGCAGACACATGATGGGAGCCCATGAAGAAGAGACCACTGGCGAGTTTCCCTGAGTGAAAACAGCAACACCCCTCCACCCCTTTCTGCTAGGTGCTGCAGTGCAAAGGTTCTCCAGGCCTGGAACTCATCAGAGCACATTTCAGACATCTACAGCACCCAAGCCGCCTTTCTGGCCCACAATTAAACTGCCTTAAAAACAGATGTTAAAACTGGTCTCTCATTTTCAAAACAATGACCCTGTAATTTGTAATGCAACACGTACTCTGTACAATTTGCTTCAGAAAATGTTTGTCAGTCTTTAGAAGCAAAGAGCTTTTACTTCCCATGTATATTCCCCAGTGCAGGTTTTTCCTAGGACAATTCAGAACACAGAGTTCCTCGACCGTTTGCTTTTCTGGCCTTAAGCTTTACTCATATTTAAGTAGAACTAGAACTCAGCAACCTGAAAATGAAAACATGGTTTAACCAATGGTGTCCAGTTTAGCAACTCAGTAGCCCCTGAGCATGTGTGTGTGATGCACGAATCGTCTTCCTACACATTTCTGCACTAAGCTCCTTCACTATGGCATGCATATTTTACAGATGTGCTACCTCAAAGGTACCATTTCAACTACAGCAGAAGCCAGCCAGCTTCCTGAAAACTACTGCCCTTGAACTTGAGCAGAATCATGGACTAGTGTGTGTTCCACTCACATGGACATGCCTTGCCACTGTTCACCTAGTTCATCAATAAATTGTGTTAAATGTGTACTATGTGTAAGTCACAAGTAAACTGAGTGGAAGAAAAGGTATGTTAATCAACTTTTCCTGTTCTTTGTCATACACTCTTACACTAAGAAAACCAGTCTTGTTTTTTTTTTTTTTTTTTTTTTTTGGTTTTTTTGAGACAGGGTTTCTCTGTGTAGCTTTGCGCCTTTTCCTGGGACTCACTTGGTAGTCCAGGCTGGCCTCGAACTCACAGAGATCCGCCTGGCTCTGCCTCCCGAGTGCTGGGATTAAAGGCGTGCGCCACCACCGCCCGGCTAAGAAAACCAGTCTTAGTTAGCTTAACAGCACTATTAAGTTTAATCTGTAAAGACAATGTATGAATATTTGTATCTTCAGGATACAGCACTGTTTCTGGCTCAGAACAGGGCTCAAAATGTGAATCACATGAATCAAAATGAATTTTTAAGTCAATTTCACTGAAAGGAAAAAGGAGAAAGGGAACAGAGTTTAAAAAAACAAATTTTAAGAGAATAGAGAATTTTAAATAACACCACAGCCACATCTCCAGCAGTTAACAGGGCTCTACTGGTACCGTAATCTCTGACTTAGGCTGACTTATCATATTCTCAGCTTACAGGAACATTCAGACTCCAGAGTCATCTCTAAGCTTGAGTCTATCATTATAAACGTTATCACTCTGAAAACCTGGGTTTGGTCATCGTTCTATTAACAGTGTAGACTAAAGTAAATGAAATGCAACTTTTAATCACACTACCTGTTTTCATAGGTAGATAGATCAATGTTGGTATTAAACTGCACAGACAGCTTGTTACATGTATTTCTGGATGAAATAGTGCAGTTTGCCAATTCAGAGTGTGAACGTCTGCCTGATTCAGATAGTCATTTACCGTCAGTAAAGTGAGGTCAGCTGTGGTTCTAAGGCAGGTATACAAGTAAATCTTTAATACACATACATATCTACAGAACACACACAAAAGGACACAGTATTCTGGCTTTCACAACCTTTGACATCAGGACTGTGCATATGAGTTAGGACCTATTTAAGCTGACTTGCATGCGCTGCAGAAACACTTGAGAATTCCTTTAGAAATGTGACACACAAATGGAAATTCAGGTGCACACAAAGAAATTCCAACTGCTAAAGTTAGCTTATTTATGCTTTTTAAAAAATGGATATGATAACTCAGTAAAACATAGTATTTTTAAAATCACAGTACATATTTAAAGTAGTAATTTTATTTTAAAATATATATTAGAAATATATATGAATTATGAACTAATTAAGCTTAAAGAGAAACGAATTTTAGGTGATAAGACAGAAATCTGTGAGGGGATACAAAATTCCTCTAAGGGCCAAGTGAACGATGTGATTTGAAAATTGCTGCTTATTGTAATGGGAATCCTCAAGAATGAAATGAGTATGATTTCAAATGGCTTTTCTAGCCACACCTTGAGCATTCTTTTCCCAGTGAACTGGAATTCACTTCCTCACACCAACTAAAAATGCAAAGTATAAATGAAGTGTGTGCAACACGCTCACACCTAACAAACCTGTTGAAAACGCTGGGGGTGGGGCTGTGATCCCGCTCCCTCTCCCTCTCTCGGGTGCGCTCTCTCTCTCTGTCCCGGTCTCTGTCTCTCTCTCGGTCTCGGTCTCTTTCTCGGTCTCGGTCTCGGTCTTTCTCTCTCCGTGCATAATAGTCCCACTGCTTGGTGGTGTCCACGAGGCTAGGCCACGAGGGAGCGGAGCTGGTGAGATGGGGGAAGGCCACTAAGGGAAAAGCACACGAAAATCAAAGGCTGTGGTGCTCAGTCTGACAGTCTTTACTCAGCACGAAACTTCCAATATCAAAAGCAGAAACCAAGACACTAGAACATCACTCAACTATTAAGAGAAAATGAAATACAAAAATCGTATTTTAAAGACTTAGGTGTAGCTCTCTTAGCATGCACAAAACAATAGGTTCAATACCCACGTCTACAAAAAAAAAGGCAAATCCATTTTAACAATAAAACAAAGTCATTTGTAAACAAACAACAAAAATAAAGCAAAACTTATTATCCAAGACAATGAAGGAAAATTATTTTAGAAAGGAGACCTAAAATGAAAATAGTTGAGCAAATAAACAAACTATATATCCCTTTTAAGAATAAAATAAGGAACCTCAATAAGTTACAAGAGAAAAACCAATAGATACTACCACCTCTGTACTGATTAAGAAGAGAGTTCACGTATTATTTACATATTATTAAATACACATAGGAAATTTCGAGAAACTACTCAAACTGGGAGCTGTATTCATAAAGAACAAACAATAACAATAAAGCACCATAGTCGATCCGGGAAGTCACAGAAGGGATGGAAATGGCAAGATCTCAAACAGCTCAATAGCCATATTAAAAACAACACTGATTTCACCAGTTACAAGACAGTGTGTTTTGATTTTACTTTTAAAAGTCTATATTCTAAGGGCTGGAGAGATGGCTTAGTGGTTAAGAGCACTGGCTGCTCTTCCAGAGGACATGGGTTCACTTCCCAGCACCCATATGGCAGCTCACAACTCTAACTCTAGTTACAAAATGCCCCCTTCTGGTATCCATGGGTACTGTATGCACATGGTGCATAGACATACATGTAAGCAAAGCATTCATATACATAAAAAAATCTTTTGTAAAAGTCTATATTCTAAAAACATACGGGAAAAGGATGGGGGAGGGGGCGCTTCACAAAGATGAAGGGATAGGAGCACTAGCTATTATTCCAGAGGACCCAAGTCTGATTCCCAGCAACTGCATAGCAGCTCCCAACCATCTTAACTCCAGTTCCTGGGGATCTGACCCTTCTGGTTTCCATGGGCACCAAGGATGCTCATGTTGGTGAACAGACAGACATGCAGGCAAACCACCCAAACTCACAAAATAAAATAAAATTGTATAATTTTTTTTAAAGAAGAGAAATTGGGCCTATTATAAAGTTTTAGGTCATAAGGAGCATGTTCTCTAGGATTGTGGGTCATACATTCCTCTTTTATTCACTTCTGTTCTTGCCATCAAGCTAATGGTTTTGTTTCATTACACAATTCACACAAGGCTTAAAGTCATGGGTTTGTCTAAGTTATGGATGGGAACCTCTTCAAATCAAATCAGAAAAGTTATGTTGTGTTGCTTGGGGGTATGAAGATGAATTATAAATTCTGAAGTAAACAAAGGGGAAACAGAATCGCCCAGAAGCTGGCTGTACTTGTTGTCTTTAGTGTAAAGCTTCATTTCGCTGGGATAGGGAAAACTTCTTAGCCGCCTTTACTCATTTTTACCATTGGCTAATTAAAGGCTTGTCCCTGGGAGGAGAGCCGGGGGCGGAAGAAAGTGTGCATTGCTTCCTTACACTAGAAATATACACCTACCACCCTGAGAAAAAGCTAAGTTCTTAATTCACAGTTTTAAAAAAGTTCTACCAGGCTGGGGCACTAGTCTCAAGAATGACTTTTTCAGATGTGGGCTAGTCACTGTGTTCCACCTGTATTGAAGCAAACATCTAGGGACAGAGTGACAGAAAGCGTCCTACGTCATCAAAGCACTCAATGAGCAGTGCTTATCGAATGCTCACATACTGTCAGTATCGTGCTAAGCTTGAATTCCAGCTTGTTTCCATGAGGAAAAGACTTAGCTATTTTAACTCATCTAAGGTTACCTAAGACAAGCTGACCCCAAGACCCCAATACAGGTAACCACAGAGCCTGTTTCAACAATCACTTCCTACTGCTTCAGGGGTAGAGAAGAGGGAGGGAGCTTGTAACTTGCTGGAGATGGCGGTGATTATAAAAGAGCAGGGCAAGGTGCTTCAAGGTAATCCCATGGCCTTAGGAGAATGCCTTACCTTCAGTTTAATGACTGAAGACCAACAAAGGGTTTATGAGTAGAGAGAGCAAAGCAAGATTCCTACAATGTGACCAGAAGAAGAGCATGGCCATACACTACCTTTGGGGGACTGAAAAGCAAACGTAACTAACACAATTTGGGTTTGACACAGCCTGTAACAGCTTGTTAAAGGTATTCAGAAGCATATCCCCAGGATATAGATTCTACCCCCAAAATGCCTTTGAAATCCATTAAAATTTCCACCTTCAGTGGAGGAAACAGGATATCCACCATAATGCCCGCCTCTGGATTACTCCCATAGGAGAGATCACAACATGCTGCTCAGAAACAACACTTGTCAGGATGATGCTGAGGTAAAGGCAACAAAGAAGCGGCATAGCTAAGAAAAAGCTTTCTGTCCTCTTGCATTTGTCCACAGGCTGGAAATCAAATCCCCAAAAGCTCAGGTTACCTCTTGCTCTCTTTATTAGGAAGAATGAAAACTGATCACTGGACTTTCAGCTTGGAGACCCACCACCAGCTCCTTTCTTTATTAATGACTTTATTTCATTATTCTTTTAGCAGTAGGGACTGAACCCAGGCCCTCAGACATGCTGGTCAAGCATTCATCATGGAATCACAGCCTGAACCATTTATTCTGTCAGTTCGTTAGTTAGTGGGTGAACCCTAAATAAGGGTTACTTACAGGAGCATGGATGGGTGGTTATTTATAGGCACAATGGCTATGAAATGCCACAGAAGAAAATGCCCCTCCCTCCCTGAGCAACTATTAACTGGCTGCATACATATCCTTAGGAACGGTGGGGCCTCTTGGGCCCAGTCATTACAGTCATTAAAGTTGCTGTGAGTTTATGGACAAGTGCAATGGCCATGGCATACTTGGGAAACATATACTGCTTTACCACATTCCACCCTATCTCCTTCGATGCTACAAGGGTGATACAGATGTTCATTTAGAGATAGACACTGACGGCCCTTTGCAGTCTCTCATTTATTGTCTTTGTTACAGATGCCATATAAGCCAGACTCTTCTAAGCCTCTGTGTCTTTGGTGTCACACAAGTGATACAAGATAATAAGCATACTTTTCTCTTCCTATCTGTCTCTGGGAGGGTGTTTCACCTAACAACTGTGTACAGCTTTGTTTGTCCCACTCATCTACATGCTCAACACCTTCTACTTGTTCCCCAAGTGCAAGAAGGCCTAACACTATTCTAGCCTTTCTCCACACCTTGAAGTCCATACTAGCCTCACAATAACTAAGCAGAAGGGGGCATTATCAAATGTAGATAGAGCACTTTACAACTCTGCATAAAATTAACAGAAGCCTCATAGCTCTGTGGCAAATATTCATACTCCATAACACTGCACAGAGGTACACTTGATTTTACTAAGCTTCAAAAAATGCTTTTTGGTTTTTTTTTTTTTTTTTAAATAAATTGAAAGTTTGTAGCTATCTTACATGATGGAGCAACCCAGGTACCAACCAACAGCAAAGTCCTAACTCTCTTCAATTCTATGAAAGCTGGGCAAGGTAAGAAAGTTACAAAAATAAATTCCAAGACAACAGAAGCTGGATTGTAATGCTAAAGAATTGGCCTCAACCAAGTTCAGTGCTAGGTACAGACAGAGAAACTGCAGCAAGCTATCTAGAGGCTGAGAGAGTCAATGGAGGCTGGCTGCACTAACCAAAAGATTTTCAGTAAAGAGCAGATTCTCTTAGAAGAACATGCCATTTAGAGCTTTTACAGCTAAAGACAAATCAAAGTCTGGCTGCCAAGTTACAGCAGCCCGTGACTTTAAGTTGAAGTTAATGTCAATTTACCATTCATGAAGTTCTAGTGCTCTTCCAGTGCTCTGTAAATGCAATAAGACCTGCATCGAGGCACACTGTTCACAACTTGGCTCACTAATTATTTTAAGCCCACCACCAAAACCTACTACTTAGAAAAAAGGTTCTTTTCAAAATACTTCTGCTCATTGATGATGCATCCAGTCACTCAAGAGCACGGATGGCAATGTGGGGTGGAATTCATGTTGTTTTCATGTCTGCACACTAAATTCATTCTGCAATCTGTGCTCAAGAGTATCTCTGTATTAGTTTCCTAAGGCTATTGCTGGCATACTGCTTCCTCTGATATAACCAGAAAAAGTAAATCAAAATCTTCTGGTTCTGGATGCCATTAATATTCAGGATTTAGAAGAGAAGTAAAAAAACTGACATCAACATAACCCAGCAAGAAAGAGGAGGGATTCAGGACTTCTGTGGGGCAAGTACCTGCAGAGGAATATGGAAAGAGAACCGAGGAGGAACTTGAAATGGTCTCTGCTGAGGAGCAGAGAGTAGCTGACTGAGACAGAATGTATTCTAGTGAACACTAGAGAAGTATCAACAGAGTGGACAGCACATAACCTTGGTTCCTGAAGTAGTGGCACTCTATGAGAGGACCGATTCCATCAGCCCTCCTCCTCTGGGGAAAGTACCATCAAACAGCATCACACTGCTCAGGGAAACCCTTCATAAAAGATGCAATATACAGTAACCTTCACTGCAATGTTAAGATATTGCCACAGTGACTCTGTCAGTAGCCACCACCCTGACTGGGACACCCTCCACAAGCAAAAAGATTGTAACTCACGAAGGGCTCAAGTGATCACTAGCATTTTTTAGCAACAATTTTTTTTTTTTTTTAAATTAAGGGTATATGCTTCTTGAAGCATGATAGTGCACATTTATAGAGCTTAACATAAAATGCTTTACACAATGCGTTTTACCATGTTTGCTTTATTGTGCTGGTCTGGAAGCCAAACTTGCTCTATCTCCAAAATAAGTCTATACTGTTGAGTGTGGCACAAGCTCTCTGGGGTCTAGCCTGACCACACTTTCAGTTCATAAGCCTCCCGTTTCTTTCCTCTTACCCCATTCCTCTGTACAGCATGCAAGTTGTTACCAACCTTTCCCTCAGTTCTCAAGACAAGTCCTTTTCTGTCTGGTCACCTGCCTATCTCCTTACTGACCAATGAATATGATAAGGATAACCATTATAACTCACCACATCCTTAAGTTAGTACGATGTATAGCTTTTAAAAAATAAATAAATAAAGGAAGGAAGGTATACCCTTGGTGTGGATAATGTTGCTACAAATAAAAAGTTGAGGGGGCGGGCGGGGATACACATGACTTCCCAAAAACTAAGTCAGTGAAAGGAAAAAAAAAAGGTTGGTTGGATACCATAACTCATAAACAATGAGGCTGAGACAAATCCTCAATCATTTCATGAAAAATTTCAGTAAAAGCTGAACTACCTATACCTGTTGTGCCACTATTTTTTAAGCATCAATTGATAAAGTATATTCTCTTAAGTAATCTGGCATATATACTGACTTAACTCTTTCAACTGTTATTTCTTACTTACTCTGTAAAGATGTCATTTTAACCCATGAAAACATGTTTCTGTTTCTTTACCACTACATACTTTATCGATTCACAGTGGTTCTGGGTGGCGAATAACTTACCATTGCCATATGGAAAAGCTCGTGCAGAACGGCTGTCGTAACCAGAGGAATGGCCACTGTGGAGGAAAGAAGTATCTTTATGTCTGATGCAAATAAGTACTAATCTTAATAGTTCAGTACAAATGAAAAGATAGCAATGCAACAAAATTTAACTTTTAAACAATTTGTTACAGGGTCTTGCTGTTTTTTAATATAACAACATAGACTTTTTCGCCTCAAAAACACTAGTATAGTTACTTGCTGGTACTACTTAGTATGACTCATACAATCAATTTTAGCTTTTTCAGTAAGATACAGGGAAATTTTGACATCAACAGAAGGAGGTGTAAAACTTAATAAATTGGTTTTAATGCCTATGAGTTGGTTTGTAGTAGAGTATTATTTTAGGGTGTGTTACTTTTGTTTATGTTGCATTTGTTTAACTCTGTGAAGCTGTGTTACACTGCCGGTCTAAAACACCTGATGGACTAATAACTGAATGGCCAATAGCGAGGCAGGAGAAAAGACAGGCGGGGCTGGTAGGCAGAGAGAATATATAGAAGGAGAAATTTAGGAGGAGAAAGGAGAAGAGCAAGAGAAGGAGGAGGACTCCAGGGGCCAGCCACCCAGCTACACAGCAAGCCATGGAGAAAGAGTAAGATTTGCAGAAGAAAGAGAACGGGAAAAGCCCAGAGGCAAAAGATAGATGGCATAATTTAAGTTAAAGCTGGCTAGAAACTAAGCCAAGCTAAGGCCAGGCATTCATAATTAAGAATAAGTCTCTGTGTGTGATTTACTTGGGAGCTGGGTGGCAGGCCCCCAAAAAAGAGACAAAAACAAACAACAGCACTGGTTATAAATCAATTGATAGTACTTTAAATAGACATTCTGATTAAGAAACAAGTTTGTGTTCAAGGAGAACTTGAGAAAACCAAATCCTTAGTTCCCACAATTCTCTTTTTGGAGCAGCACTTTGACACTACAGGGATGAGTTGATGCCACCCTGTAAAAGGAGCCCAATGGTCCTCTGCTTTTACATAATTTGACTCTTGGTTTTTAGAGCATCTCCACTCAAGAATGAAGTAATGGAAAGCTCCTGTTTACTAGTGAGTTCCGCTTTCCAGGAACCGTAAGCTAGCAACACAGATTTGAAATCCTAAGGTTGTTTAAACACATACTACTACCATCGGGGAATAGTCTTCAATAGAGAAGACTAAGAAAATTAAATACAAGCCATGAGAAAATAAGGCCACTGCCATGGAGGGCAGATCTGGTCCTCCGTGTGGAAGTGGAGATGCATTGGGGTAGCAGGAAGAAAACAGCATTTCTTTTTTATTATGGTACAGGAACAGTAGTTCATTTCTCTTTCCAATAGATACAAACTCACTATCAATGATTGCTAACACAATAGTTTTATTTCTTAAAGACTTTCTTTGCCCTGTTTTGATATTAGGCTACAGTTCCATAAAAGTACTTAATAGAGATTAAACTTATGAATTAACAGGCAGGTGCTACTTCTTTAGCAAAGACACATGTGTAAGGTTCTATTGCGAGGCTGTCAATGATCAGAACTCCAGAGCATCCGCACTGCTTTACCTTTCGATTGTTGGTATGAGAGATGGAGGTGGAGCGCCTGGGGGAGGGGGGAAACCTGAAACAGCCAACATAAGATAAGATAATTAACAGGACGCACATGGAATGTCAAGAGTGAAACACAGTTGCTGAGCATCACTACTATTTTCTGGGGACACAAACGTGCTTCTCTACATCATTATGAACAGGAAAAAATAGAGCTGAAACTTATAAACAGTGTTTTAGAGCAATAACGTTAATTAACAGTCTGGTCTAACACACAGAGCACAAGTGGTCAGGACACCCGGTCTTATTTTCAGCACCACACATAGCCCATTTTGTGCGTATAAGGAAGTTAGTCTGAATGCCTTACCTTTTCCACATAAAAAAGTAGTTTTGCCATCAGATTATGTTTTGAAGAAACACAAATAAAACAGCATTTACGTCATTTAAAAATAGCCTGAGTTTCAGGTTTATAGAAATTTCTTTAAAGTGTATAATTTATAAGTAAAATTTAACCAGTAAATATATGTTCATAGCAAGAACATCTGCCATGAAATGTTTTAAGTAATACAACCCCAATGAACTACTTTACAAAGCAAGGCACATAATGGAATTTTTGAATTGGTCTTGAGACAACTAATTTGCCCTTTGTATTATGAGGTCAGTACTCAGTCACTTGCATGGCTAAATGAAGTCCCACAGAACAGCACGGCTAAAGGGACCTCAGCACTAGTCTCCTCTATACTTCCAAAGCCAGAATGTCACAGTGTCACAGGAAAGACTTCAGAGGTCCACAACTTCTGATACCTATTTCCCCCCAGGTTTTAACAACCTCCACTATCAGGAAATGCACCAAGTTCAACAGTTTCAATTCCCTGCCCTCTGGATCACAGCCTGCCGGAGACAAGTCCACTGCTGTACCCCACTGTCTTCTACTTACTAGCAACTTTCCACTACGGAGGCTTTCCAGTATTCTCTGGGACATGAATCCCAGCTCTCTCATTCAATCTCTAGCCCTGCTTCACACTGCTTCCCCTTCACCGTGCCTGTCACTCTGTCCAGTTTTAGCATCTGTAACTCTTCTACTAACATCAAAGCAGGCCCAGCGTTAGCAGTTACCACGAGGTCAAGTCCACGTCCTACAGGACACCGTTTCACAGCCATACTGTCTCAGACTGGCCCTGGCCAGCCTGTCTCAGCCACACCCACACACAGTCAGTGACTGGATCCCTAGGTAAGTATGTACACTAACCTTTGCAATCTAAACTCCACTTGCTGCTCACCCAGGTTATCTGGAATTGAGATCCTCTCTTCTCAGGAGCATCCCTAGAAATTTTCTTCATACTCCTTGGTTTTTACACTGACCTCAGTAAATATTATTTCTACTGGGTTCACCATTACACAATAAAAAGAAGTCATTGACAAAAATGTAAAAAAAAAAAAAAAAAAAAAACACTGGGCCACATGAACACTCCTACTGACTACACCATCACAATGCCCAATTAATTACCACTCTAAGAACAAGTACATGATTAGTTACTAAGTCATACAATTGCTGTGTAGTTCAGAACATATTTTCTCATGACAAATGAATTATGACAGTGGGTAAACAATCAGAAGCCATGATAAAGTCAAGATAAATTACTTTTCTTTTCTCTTTGAGTCACTTTTACACACAACAAAAATTATTGGTCTAAAAGGTTTTCAAACAGTGATTTTACTTTATATCTACTGTCTTCCTCACAAATTGAGAAGGTGAGAATATCTATTTCTATAGAAACGGGCAAGACAGGTTTAAGAAACCGAAATGTCTTAAAACTGGAATGAAGCAAAGGCAGAGCTGAAAATAGGACCTTGACACCCCAGTGGCCTAGTGCACACTCTAACCGCATCAACACCGTCCCTCCTGTAACTATAAACTTGAAATTTCATGTTCATTAACAATGATGGAGAAAACATGAAAAAAGTTTTACCTGGAGGTGGTACAGTTATTGGAATACCTAAAAAACAAGTGATGAAATTTAATATAGTAACTGGATTTCAGAAGCTGGTATGTTTTTATGCCATCACCAACACAAACTTTGCAATCAACCCCTGCCTCAGCACCCTGGCTTAGCACTCAAGAAAAGCGCTCTGGTTTCTTGCAGGACAACGATTCAAGTACAGCATCCAACTTCTCTGATGAAAAACCAGTCTACCAACTTCATAACAAGATTGCCCACTAGCTAGAATCACAAATGAAGTTAAAAGGCACATCACTTAAAAAGCACACTTGTGATACACAAATATCAAACTCCATAATATTGAAAAACTCACTAAATTTGGTCATCAGAAACTGATTTTGTTGGCTTAACACTTGAATGTAAATACTGCAGGTAGGGAACGCTTATACAGCTATCATTCACTTCTATAAAGGCCAGTGTGGGCTACTCAAGGATGAAGACTGTTTTACTGCTGATGCCAGGAGTCAACAGTCAATACTCTTTGATTGTAGAAGTGGAAAAGAAGGCTTAGGAGACTTACATATGGACACATGCATACCCCCACACCCACACACCATAGTAACATAAACAGATAATTGCCTTCTACACTGTTGGCAATCTAACATTTGAGTGTCTCGATTCTTTGTAAACGTCATAGCCTTTAGGAAATAAACTGTGCAGTACATTCTAAATTTACATTGGCAAAATGTCCCTGTTAAGTACCAAGCAACTAAAATTAAATCCTAATTTTAAACTTAAGAAATATAAGAAAGCCAAAATATGACATGCAAGCTGGAACTACTTTTATTTGAAGAAAAATAATGGTCTCAAAGTAAGAAAACAGGGAAAAATTCAAACAACTTTTTCATTAAAAGTTTTATATTATAAATATATTCAATTGCTCAAACAGTTTATTAAATCTTATCTTTAAAACTATCAAAATTAGCTCAAAGGAGGGGGAACAAATTAACTTGCTAACTACATGCAAGTGAACAGAAGCACTTTCAGATGTTTTCGTGACCATGGAAAGCTGCTGCTGGTTGACTGTAAAATGTTCTGATGGACATGTTTTACTGGAAGAAGGCTGTCATGAATAAGGGCTTACAACAAGCCAGGTGGTGGTGGTACACGCCTTTACTCCCAGCACTCGGGAGGGAGAGGGAGGTGGACCTCTGTGAGTCTGAGGCCAGCCTGGTCTACAGAGTGAGATCCAGGACAGTCAGAGCTACACAGTGAAACCCCATTTCAAAAAAAACTAAAAAAAGACCTTACGACAGTATATGTCCTTAAAACACAGACTCAAGTACCCAATCTAACCCCATGAAATAAAAGGTTATAAAAGCAGTGAGAGTGAAAAAGTATGTAAGACAGTCATAGTGTTCCCAACCTACCAACCCAACCCACAGGCAATCCTATTTTCATCTATCCCAAGGTTTTAGCTTGGTGCCTCTCGGATCACTGAAGTTTAAGGACCTAGCAGATGCACCAAGAAACCCCAAATGGGGGAAGGAAGGTAGGCAGGAACAGTACTGTTTTTATATATACTGCTACTTAATATTCTTTACAATGGTACGGATATTTAAAACACTACTGAACTTCACTATCTGACTTTGTTTCACCTTTAATGATGAATTTTTTTAATGTGTAAGACTACTGCTAGATCAGTTCCCACCCTGTGATACTTTCATTCTAGTAATATTATCTAAGTGTGTTTATTTAGTATTTATATAGTAATATTGTCTAAAGTGTGTACTTTAGCTACACTTACTAAAATGAGAATTTGTGCAAAAATGACACAATTACTAGTCGGGGCCTTCAAAACTTAGTCCTCTAAAGTATTTAAACTGTGAAAACAAATACAGAAGGCATAATTCCTCTAAAAGCAGGACAATGACTGTGTTGGTTAGTTTTATGTCAAATTGATACAAGCTGGTGTCATTTGGGGATAGGGGCTGTCAACTGAGAAAATGCCTCCCTATGACTAGTCTACAGGCAAGTCTGTCCAACGTTTTCTTAAAGACTGACGGATGTGGGAGGAGCCAGCCCTGAACAGGGTCCTGAGTTGTCTAAGAAAGCAAGGCGAGCAAACCGGGAGGAAGAAGCCAGCAGGCAGCAAGACTTCGGCTTCAGTTCCTGCCGCCTTGTTCCTGCCCTGACTCCTCTGATGACAGACTGTGTTGTGGAAGAGTAAGCAAGGAAAACCTTCCCTCTCCAAGTTGGTCACAGTATTTTATCCCAGCATTAGAAATCCTACCTAAAACCATTATTATGTGCCTTTAATTTTAACCGTACTATCGTAATACCACAGAAATGATTTTTAAAAATCAGCTGGCACTAAGAGCAGAGTAAAAGAAAATACATGTTATATACGCTTGTCTTTCCACTGGGTACCTACACAACAGAAGGCTTGCGCAATAGAAGGGATCTTCCAGTGAGACCTTTATTTTATGTAAGAATCTACTTCAGTGTAAGCACTTGGTTATAGAAAGGACTATAAAGTTAATGAAAAATAGAACCAATTCCTTGACAACTCCCAGAAACATTTTCAAACAATAACTAAGGAAGTTTAGTAAGTGATATAATAGAAAACCACATTTTCACTTAAAAATCTCCAGTATTTAATGTTTTATTAAAGAAACAAAACAAAATAATGTAAGGGATGGAAAATTCATTCCAAAAATCCCCTTTTCTTCCCTGGACAACTCCCTTAGACTTAAACATACAAATCAAGTGCTTTGCTTCTGTTACGTGTGTGTGTGTGTGTGTATTTGCATATGTATGTATGTATGTATGTATGTATGCATGCATGTTTTGTTTTGCTTTGAGACAAGGTCTCCCTATATAGCCCTGACTATCCTGAAACTCTCTAGGTAAATAATCTGGCCTTTAACTCATAGCTATCTACCTGCAGCTACTGCCAGAGTGCTGGGATTTAAGGCCTGTGCCACCATCTCTGGCCTTACATTATTATTATTTATCTGCAAAATGTAAAACGATGATTTGCCTGGAAAGCCTTCCCTAATGGTAATATACTAAGAGCTTCAGCAAAGTAATTATCCATTCACATTCAAGCACTTTCCTACCATCAGAATCACCTGGAGTTTGTGAGCACAGACTGCTGGGACATTCTAGAGTTTCTCATTCAAAATGTTTAATGTAATATAAAAACATATCTGCATTCCCAAGAAATCCTCAGGAAATGAAGTCGTTAGCCTGGGACCACTCTCTGAGAACACTGGATTATAACCCACACTTCTAATCTTAACTTTAAGAGACTCAGTAATACAGTTGAAAAGTACAATCAACTTTAAATTTTATGAAACAAAGGCATTTTTTTCACTAGTAAAGCACAATGACAATATATACTACTGTTAGATACTCAGCAGGGGTGGGGGGATTGAATAGAGATAGACACACAGAGAGAATGTTTAGCTTTTCCAGTATGTTATGATTATTCCTAAATGTAAATGGGGGTGGCGCATGCCTTTAATCCCAGCACTTGGAAGGGATCTTTGTGAGTTTGAGGCCAGCCTGGTCTGAGTTCCAGGACAACCAGGGCTACACAGTGAAACTTGGGGGGTGGGGGGACAGTGAGGGGGCTAAAAATCTCACCTGAGGAATTGAGGCAAAAAAAACAGAAAGGCAGTATTCCTGCTAAATATTTAAAAAAAAAAAAAAAAAAAAAAAAAAAAAAAAACCCAACGAAGTGACCCATGCCAGGAATTCCCAAAAAATACTCTGAAGACACATAAAAAAAAGCAAACAACCCCCCCCCCAAATTATCTTTAAATAAACTCATTTTCATCAGTGATTTGTAGAACTATGTCAGAAGCTGCCTAGCATGGTTCTACAAATCACTGATGAAAATTCCTTCATCTTGGTACAGATGCCTTTGCATACTTGTGGTATTTGAATCCTCCTCTAAGTGAGCAGGACATCACAGTTATTATATGACACATACAACACAAAGCCAGCAAAGACGGTAAGGCCCCATGACTAGGCTACTCCATAACTAGGCTACTCTGCTGGCACTCTTTCAATTGCCCCTCAGATGGCGGGGAGAAGGAAGCCAGTGGAACTCAAGCCCATGTGGCCCACAACCCAGCAAAAGAAGAAAAGGGTGCTAGACAGAGGACTTCTTGCAGGGCTGCTCTTTGGGCTTGGCTTCTAGCACTCACACGGTTACTCACCAGCATCTGTAATTCCCTTTCTAAGGGATCTGACACTATTCTGATCTCAACAGGTACTAAGTATGCATGTGGCATACATGCAATTAAAACCCTCATACATGTAAAATAAAAATAAATTAAAAAGAAAAAAGCTGATTTTTATCAAAGTGAGTGAGCTTAGAGACTAAGCCTTCCTCCATGAAATCCCCAGAAATGACTGTGAAGTCTGAAAGTTTCAAGTGGAGAACTTAAGCTACTCCTAGATTCCTAACCCAGACAACAACAATATGCTTCTTCAGCTACTACATTCTACATAATTTGTATTGTAGTAACAGAAACACAATACATACCTACCGATCTTTTCTCTAGTAAGTTCAAAACAAAGGGGAAAAAGGGCAGAATTACATGAATTCTACTTCCTGTTTCTCACTAACTTCCAAATCCCATAAGTACTATAATGTAGGGCTAGAAAAGCCCGACCTCAGCCCTGTTTCTACTGTAAGCCAAAGTCAGAAGCTTGTATGAAGACAAAGTCAAATGCGTATAATTTTTTAAAAAAAGATATCATTGAACAGAAATGCTTTACAAATCAAGCACATGAACATACAGACAGACATACACAGAACACTGCAGAATACCATCAACTACCAGTTTTCAAGTTGCATAAGAAGAAAGTCATTGTGAATGTATTAAAATGCTATGATCACAAAATTTAAATCAACCGAGTTACCAGCATATTTCCTATCTAAAAAGCTAGTAAAAGAGCACAAGGTTTTATATTTTTTAATATCACTCAATCATCAAATTTATAAAAATTTAATTCCTACAGAAAATAAAATTCCATCTCCAAGTAAAACATATTCGATAGAAATGCCAATGTTTTAGAGAAAACTTATAGTTGATTTTATCAGCTCTTACATACTATACTCAAAGTTACTGGAAAACAGCCAACAAAAGGCAGATATTAAAACTACCCTTCAGCCCTACAAACTGCAGCGCCAATAGTGCACTGAATGTAATAATTCAGTCTGAGGATTTGGCTTATTCCATACAAACTTGCACAAAAACCCTGGGTTTGATCCCAGATCTCCACAAACTGGGCATGGTTACAAATGCTGTAAACCCTGTAGCGCAATGGAGGAGACAAGAAAAACAGAAGTTTAAGGCCATCCCTTGTTACACAGACCATATCTTAAAACAACCAAACAATTTAGTGTGGGGCTCCTACCTGTAATCTTAACATCTGGGTAGGCTGAGGCAGGAGGACTGCTCTAAGTCTGAGGCTAGCATGGACTAAATAGAGAACTGCTTTTCTTTAAGCCCTGGTAGGTGGCTTGCTACGGAAGTATTCTGACCTGAGATTCCAGCCACGTAAACGTGGAGGATAAAGGTGTGTGCCCGCAACCCAAATGCCGCAGGCGGGCAGGAGCAGAGCACACAGGCAGAGAGAGTCCAGGGGCTTAGTGGCCAGTCTAACGGAGTGGTCAAGCTCCAGGATCAGTAAGAGGTGAGAGAGCCCATCTCAGAGAACTAGGCAGAGCAGCAGAGAAAGACACCTGAAGGGGATTCTCACTTCCACAGCAGCACACCACACGCAGGCAAGTGCACATCCACCCCCTACACAGAACATAACATCAAAGCAAATTAACATTTAAAAGTCTAAATTAAAAGCTTCCCCTAAAACTAGTTCATCATCATCGAATTCAAAATAAGCCCAACTACAATGGACAAATAGGATCACTCCTCTATACGCTAATCTCAGGAAAAGCAAATTCAGAGACAGGAAGTACAACAGAGATGACCAACACTGGGAATGGATAGAGTCACTCTTGATAAGGAGAAAACACATGGTGGGGATGATGGCAAGGTTTCAGGTACAGTGACAAAACAAAATAACTAAGTCACACATGGTTAAAATAATGAACAGAAACATTTGACAACAATAACTGACAAACAAAAGAAGCTAGCCTGTAACACCAATCCTACTAATTTACAGTATTTTTTTCTAGTTTTCAAATGATTTCAAAACTGATGCAGTCAGTTAAATATAAGAGAATGCAAGCCCAGCAGACAGTGAAACCTTAGTTGAATGGATTAAAGAATATCTAATTCTGCTCTTCACAAGCTTCCTGACCTCTGCATTCAGAAGTATCTATGCACTTCACACCAAAGGGAAAGAACAATTCTAAGATGGCTCTTGTGTATGTGCACAGTCCTGTGACACAGCCTTCTTAGCAGTTACAGACCCACTTCAACTTGGTAAGTAAAGAAACCAGACCAGAAAACTGCCTGGCATTATGCTGCTATTTTCAAATTAATCGCTTAAATTTTAAAACCTCCCTTGTATCCAGTTCAGTGTCATTCTAAAACAAACTGAGTTTACAGATGGACTGTACTCAAAACAGTACCTTACGAAGGAAGCATTCAATATATTAGATACTGGCTTAGTGGTTCCACTATTACTTGGAAAAGCACAGACTACTACTACTGTGTTCCTGAAGCAATTTCACAGAACAGAATTGTCTGATTCATTAGACAGTGAACAGATTTTTGACTACAGAAGCCATGACTAATTGCTCGTTCTTTTCAAGTTACTCCTACTACAGTGGTTCTAGTAGGTACTTTAGCATTCCCAGGAGTCTCTTCCATCTTCAACTGAAGCAGCCTCCTCTACTCTTCATTCTGTGACGGTCAAAAATACCCTATCCCGCTGTGTTCCTGAGGAGGTTCACGCATGTCTGCAGAGGGATGCCCAAGGGAAAGAGGAAACAATACACCTCCTCCTGTCAACTACTGCACGCTATCTCGGGAGGGAGCTGCTTCTGTCAGCTTCTATCTTTTTGAAAAGTGTTTAGATGTTATGTGTATGTGTGCCACACGCAGTGCCCCTGGAGGTCAGAAGAGAGCATCAAAACATTTGGAACTGGAGTCACAGATAGATGTGAGCTACCATGTAGGTGCTAGAAACCGAAGACAGGTCTTTTTCAAGAGCAGCAAGCATTTAGTGGCTGAGCCATCTCTCAAGACCTATCAGCTCATAATTTTAAGAAATATTTCAGAATATTCACATGATGAGTCATATTTATAAACTTCCAGTGATGACCACAAATTTTAACTTCCAAACCAGGGCATATAGACAAATTTAGTTACGCTGTGATAAAAGCTGTGAGGTAGGCCAGGTGGTGGTGGTGGTGGTGGTGGTGGTGGTGGTGGCGGCGGCGGCGGCAGCAGCAGCAGCGCACATCTTTAGTCCCAGCACTTGGGAGGCAGAGGCAGGCAGATCTCTCTGAGTTCAAGGCCAGCCTGGTCTTATAAGTTAGGTCTGTTCCAAGCAAATCTAGACATGTAGTCATTAATCTTTATTAAAAAAAAAAAAAAGACTTTATTTATTTATTTATCATGTATACAGTGTTCTGTCTGCCATGTTTGCCTGCACACCAGAAGAGGGCACCAGATCTCATTATGGATGGTTGTGAGCCACCATGTAGGTGCCGGGAATTGAACTCAGGACCTCTGGAAGAGCAGTCAATGCTCTTAACCTTTGAGCCATCTCTCCAGCCCCATCATTTTATTTTCTTAACAAGAAAAAAACTATTAACATCCAAAAATATGGACATATCATTACTATATCTGTCTCATATTTAGAGAAAATTTTATGAAAAGTTAACATTAAAATAAATTTAAAGAAAGTCTCAAAGGGTTTCCTCCTTTATGTTTAAAAAGGGGGGGTGGGTGTATAAGAAAAACATAGTACCTTTCAAGAGGCAATATCCAAAGAGACCCTACCCTACATGGCTTTCTTTTACAAGGTGCATATGATTCTACAGTGGTGAAATTCCAGCGGTTACAGCACAGCAGAGTGTGCTCGTGGATCTACGGCAAACAGCACCTGAAAACAGAGCTCTTGTTTCACCGGTATGTACCTACACATCCACTCAGTTCAGCTTGTGTAAGGCTGAGTGAATGTACCACCTGGCAATCGGAAAGTCACCTCTGGTGCTATAAAAACATAAATACATGGCTAATTAGTTCTATCAGCTAACATACTCAGGGAATGCCAAGTATACACAAAACTAGCACTGTGGGAGACACAGATGGACACGTCGTGTATTCCTGGCAATAGCGCACACAACAATAAAAATAGGAATAATTCAGATGGTCTCAACTAACAATTTAGTGAATGTATAACTCCAGCTAGCAAACATGCCATGTTACACACTACTTAAATATGGCTAAAAAGCAGGAAGCTGAGCATTAAGTATATAATTAGACTAGCCTATGGGAAATATATTACAATGTCACAGATAACCTGAACATTATTCAAAGACTTGTTAGCTTTAAAAGATGATCTTTTTTTTTTTCATTTTATTTATTTTGTATGTGGGAGGGGGTGGTGGAGGTAGGGAGTCAAGTAGAGGTCAAGAGGTCAGTCCTCTCCTTTCACATGTGGATCACGAGAATCAAATTCAGGTCATCTGGCTTGGTAATAAGTGCCCCCACCTAGTGAGCCATCGGTCCACCTAAGACTTATTGTTATTATAAACAAGGGTAAGGTTAAAGAAATGTGTTTTGAATATTATTTTAAAGTGTGGTGCATCTCTTCATACATCTTTTGTTAACAATGCAAAGATGTGTTACATTTGTTTGACTAAATAAAATTAACCTGCAAGCAGGACGCTGAGTCAGCAAGTAGCTGACAGGAAGTGTTAGGAGGAACCACTTGTGGCAAGGGCTTGTAAGTGGGGCTGAGGGAAGAACACTAGGTTTTCTGGAAGACACCAGAAGGGAGAAGGTTAGCACTTGCTCTTCAGCCTCTCTGAGCAAGGAGAATTCCACCTTAACCTTTGAATCCCGAGTTCTTTAAGAGGGATAGGGACTTAGGTAAGTTCCCTTAGTAGCTTTGAAAGAGTCGGTGCCTGAGGGAACAGCATCCCCTCAGACTGCGGCCCCTGTGGCCTAATCATAGCTGCGGAGTTGCAACCTCTGATTAGGACAGTCACTGCTTAAAAGGCAGCCAGTTATCAAGAAAAACAACAGAAATGAGTGTGATGTTGCCATTTGATAAAGTGAAAATCTTCCACATACTGCCCTTGCCAATCTATGAGCAATATCCTGGTATTTTATAACAGCACAGTATTTTTCACTATTTCATACCTTTTCCCTTCTGCTTTCATTGGCAAACTCATTTTAAATATACACTGCTTTATTAGTAAATAAGAACTTTTTATGTTTCATTTTCTTGGTCACTTGCAAAAACATGCATGCATCTGGAGAACATTATACTAGGCAAATCAAAACAGATACAAGGTGTCAAACACTAAATGAACTCACATGTGAAATCTAACAGACAAACTCAGAGAAATGCAGAGTAGAACGGAAGTTACCAGAAGCTAGGATGGGAGTTGGAAATAGGAAATGTTGTTCACTAGGGTACAAAGCTTCAGTCTTACACATTTACTGTACAGCAGTGACTACAGTTAATTACAACTGTTTATTTCAAAATAGCTAAAAGAATAGGATTTGAGGCTAGAAAGATGACTCAGCTGTTAAGAGGACATATTGCTCTTCTAAAGGATCTAAAATCAGTTCCCAGTACCCACATCAGGCAGTTCACAACAGCATGTAACTCCAGCTGCAAAGGGATCTGTACCTGTGGCCTCTGTGGACATCTGAACATATACACAGACACACACAAACATATACACATTTTAACTCAAAATCTTTAAGATAGATTTTAAGTAGTTTTATCATAAAATATGTTGAGTATGTGAAATAAGATATGTTAGTAAGCTTAAAATCATTCCATAGTATAAATATATAAATCAAAACACATTGTGCCTCATAAACAAATATATTTGTTGATTAAAAATAATTTTTTAAGATTTTTAAATTTTCAAAAAGAACTTTAGTACTTTACTCAAAATTTCATTATTTTTGCACCTTAACACTCTTTTTTTCTTCAGAGAATAAGGGCTTTATTTAGGAACCACACTGTATCATCATTATGAGTCACCTTTTATCTAGCTAATTCTCAACAAAGACTTAAGATTCACAAGTCTAGTCTATGGTGGACTTGGCAATGGTCTGTGCTCTGTTTGTTTAGAAACACTATCTTGGAGGGAACATTAGTCCTACAGCATTTCAAAACCTCTGCTCCAAGATAACAGATTTTTCTAAAGAGCATTTCTCATAGTATTTTCTAATCGTAGTTCAGAGCTGAAGGACAGTGAAGGACTGTGGGGTGTGAAGGACACAGGTGCAGAGAGAGGAGCTGACATTGCAGGTCAAGGGTAAGCACCGGGGAAGAGGTAGGTGGCTCTGGACTGAGCACAACAGGCACCTTAGAGAGGGCAGCTCACTCAGCATGCCTATCAAGAACAGAGTGGTTTTACCAGGAGAAGGCAAATCCTAATGCATGTTTCCTTAGACTTAACTAGGGCCTGAAGCTAACGTTTGCCATCTACTATTGGCATTCTCCACTGCCAACAGAATGTCACTGAGATCTCAATCCACCTGCCAGTGTCATAAAGAGCTGGTGACGGCGAGAAGCACTGAAAACTGACTGAAAAAGAGAAGAGTCCACTGGGTGAGCTGTGGAGACTGCTTGCAGACTTTTTCCTGTATTACTAAGGTTCTGGGTTTCTAACTATCAAAAGTAGTTAAAAACATGATAAAACTGATTTTCTGTCTTGCTTAAAGAAATAAACATTAAACACAAGACTCAGTGGTCATCTCCTAAATGGAAACCATCACACAAAAGACTTACCACTAAACTGATTCCAATCTCACAAAATACTATTTTTTGGACCTATTTATTTCTAAAAGTCACTTTAGAACCTTTTTCAATACAAGTCAACATACAGTTTAATATTTGGTAAGGATTTCTCCACACACTAAGAGCAACTTCAGTTTGTACTTATTATTATACTTCAAGGTCAATATTATTATCTGTTTATTCTTTTCTACTTTAAAATAGTATCTCTACTATGCTGAAATAACAAGATACAATAATAAATAGTAAATAGAATAAATAACAAGATTCAGTGTGAATCTACTGAAGATAAAATGTTACTTTTAATGTAGTATAATCAATCAAAGTAGGATTTCCAAATATATATTTTCACTTCAGCCCAAAGGAAAGGAACCCTAGTTAATCGAAGGCCTTTCCCCACGTCTTACCTGGAGGTGGGATCAGAGGTGGGGCAGTGCTGACAGTGGGAGGAGGTGGAAGAAATGGAGGAGGTGGAAGGTGAGTAGGAGGAGCCCCTGGCGGGAAAAATGGAGGTGGTTTGCTGAAATTGTTGTCTACTTCAGTAGCAGATCTGTCAGAAAGGACCTAAAATTAAAGCATAATTAATTAGAAAGATAAATCAATGTTCTGAAAGTTGAATCTTAGTAAGTTCACTTTATCCACTCTAAAAAGTGAAATAACGGGTGGCTTTAATGCTCACACTAGCGGAGGAGCAACGTTTCTATGTGATGTAGGCTTGTGTGTACACATGTGAGTACATGTTCACACACCTCCTTTTTAAAATGTTCATACTCAAAGCCCAGTTCAGAGAACTAGACTACCAATTCTTTTTCAATTAAGAACTAATCAAAGCATTTCAAGTTATAAACAAACACTTTGTAAACACAATACAGCAAGTGCCACAATTTAACCTCAGGCAAAGTTCAAGTACTGGAGTGAGTTAGACCAATGATCAATATAGATCTTGCCCTAAGAAACTCACATGCAAGTAAGTAAGCCAGGCATTTGAGGACCTAATCTCACCACATGGTAAAGTGTTAAGCACGTGTTAATAGGTGGAAAAGAAGCAGTTATGAATGTAAATAACTTTTTATGTGAGCCACTCTAAGAGCAAAAGTTCCCCTGGCAAAGAGTGCAGTGTTGACTGTGTGATTAGATACAAACTTGAAGACCTAAACATATTAAAGCAATGCAGGAAGGTGACCACCACAAACTGGGACTTTTAACCGTCCCATGATACATTCTGATTGTGCAATGAGGTTTACAAATAGCAAAGCCAGCTAACACAATATATACACTCTTGAATTCTTACTAAAACATACCATTTAAATATGTAATTTTGTTTTGTTTTGTTTTGTTTTTTGAGACAGGGTTTCTCTGTGTAGCTTTGGAGCCTGTCCTGGATCTCGCTCTGTAGACCAGGCTGGCCTCGAACACACAGAGATCCTCCTGGCTCTGCCTCCCGAGTGCTGGGATTAAAGGCTTGAGCCACCACCACCCGGCAAATATGTAATTATTTTTATTAACTTTTTTCTACATTTAAGTACTATAATCTTCCGAGTGTTCTACTCATAACTTATTAAAATTGAAATTTCTTGAAACCATTTCAAGAAATCATAACAATTTAATGATAGGAATAACTATCTTCTGTTTTACAAAAATTACCTTTAAAATGCTAAGAAGCATATAAATGCTAAAAAGCACATTTTATATGCTTTATTGACAATAAACATCTAGGTGGTAGAATTCTAGGTTGATTTCCCCTTCGCTTTCTTTTCAATGAAATTATACGGTATGCTTCTAACAAGCAAAGGAAAACTTCATTCACAGAAATTGAGAGGTTATAAATTCTAAATGGGAAGTTTTTCTAATAAGTATAGATAAGGCTGATGGTTTTGCATATGAAATCCCTTCATAACATTGAAAGCAACTGACAAAGACTAGCACTATGGGGGTCTACATGCATGCACACATGCGCACATGGCGTCAGTTAAACAAGAACACACAATGGCTGGTTTTGAAATAGAAACCTGTATATTGCTGTTCTCGTTGGCCCGGCGTCTTCCTTCTACTCGGCTGATGGTTATTGTCTGACCAATGACATCAATTGCACCAGGTAATCTCCTGAAACACAAGAGTTGAAGAAATTCAGTTTCATCTAATTAGATGATTGAAGAATAGAAACATTAACAAATACACAGCCTTTATGGTGTACTTTTAAAATAAAAATGTATTGAAAGAATTTCTCTGACGTAGATTCTCACTACTCTGTAATCTGATTTTTGAAAAAATATAATTTTACTAAAGTAGTTTGCAAACAAATTTACCTTCATGGAATAGAATCAGATAGTAAATGCTAGACAAGCTGAAATAAAATCTGTTAGCTATGACAATTAATCCAACAAATAATTCTATTCCTCAAACACTTAGTTCTCCAAAAAGGCTTGAAAAGAGATAATGGTCGTTTTCACACACAAACACAGCACATCCGCCATTCTCTTTAGTGATATAGTCAGGCTGTGAAATGTTAAAAGGAAAAAGGAAACCAGTTTCTCCTTTCTAGTGACTCTCCTTCAGATAAACACTGTAAGCACCGAAGCCTGGCTTACCTGTCCTTGGTATTTACCATCCCTCTCAAGTTTGAGAGGTAAGGATAAATGATCTACCAGGAACCATGCTACAAGTCAACAGAAACAGTAGGCTACTTTTTCTTTTTTAATAAAAGCTACTATGTAGCTGAGGAAGGACTTTTAAAAGCATATATGCTGAACAAGAAAGAGGAAATCACTTCAGAAACAGGCTCTGAAAAGTGGATGTAAGAATTGTTTCACTTTTCAGTCCTAACAATTCAAACTTTAAAACTTCACAGAAGAAAAAAAAATCCTTAAGAGAACTCCATTAAAGTGTACATAAACAAACATAAAACAAAATTAGTGTATAATTGTTGGATATGGTAACATCAAAGTGCAGAGTATAATTAATTGACATAATAACTGGATGGCAAAACCAATTTTCATGCCTGATACCTTCTAATCCCATGAACTATGTATGCTTCCTTCCAACAAAGTAATTAATTCACCTTTGAAAACACTAGGACTTTTCTGGAAATAATGCATTAGCCAGTTTGTTTCCAGTAACTATTATTTTACAGCCGTAAGAATAAAAGGGCCCCATCATTAAAGTACACAAGGACATCAGAGATGTCATCCAAGTACAAGTCAGCATCCTTCACTGTCTCTTTCTATATCAGACTCAACCATCTAGGAAAAAGCTCAGATACAAACCAATGTCAACAATGACCATTTCGTGCTGACTCTCTTCTGTACACTTTTAATACAATACAACAATGTTCAAGCCTTTCTAATTTCAGTAGATCATTGACTTTCTAGCATTTCCATAAAAGCAATGAGCAAGAGTAGCGCACACAACTTAGAGACATTCTGTTTAAAGATTTACTTTTATTTTTATTCAGGTGTTTGCAGACGCTCATGGAGGCCAGAAGAGAGTGTTAGATTCCAGGGAGCTGAAGCTATAGGCAGCTCATAGCCAGCAGATGTGGGGTGCTGGGAATCAAACACCAGTCCTCTGCAAGAGTAGCAAGCTTTCTTAACAACTAAGCCCCTGATTCATAATAATATCCCACTATAACTGGGGAAATACCCAAACTTTCACATATAAGAGAATAATCCAAACATGAGGCAAGCAAATAGTCTTCCAATTTGTATCCTAAAACTTAAAATAATACAAAATTATACAGATCACTGCTTCCTATTAAAGCACGTGCTCTCTGCCCTTGGAATCCAACATACTGTCAGACATGGTGCTTATTTCCCTCACCATTTATAGTCATGAAAATTTCAATATCAAAATCTACTTCCTTTCCTACTCTTCCCCACTACAGAACCGGTCCCCTCTTGAAGTTTTAAAATGTATTCCCATCAAAATTACCCTGCCACATTTGTTTGGATTTGTAGTTCAGACTGCAAATTCTCTGACTCCATAAGACATCCATTGAAAAGTAAGCCTCAGTACGAGACTGACTTTTCTCTATGATTCCTAATAAATTGTCTCTTAGCACTGTGGCTTTAAAAACTCCAGGGACACCAGGAAGCATGCAGCTCTTCAACTTTACCTTAAATGAAGAACACATTAGTTTTCTAAGCTTTAAGTGGAGTAATCACAAGAAATGCAAGATGGTAAACACCATGTTTGTAAAACATAACAGTAGAGAAATCAGTCTTCAGAACACACCCCCAGGAAGTCCAAAAACACTGCCCTAAGACCTCCTGGCCCAGGTTTTTGAATAAACTACATCAAATAATTCCCTTTTATCAGAATGAATTTGACATTTTGTTCACAAGTGGATTATGACATGTTCATAGATGAAGCAAAGTAAACAAAAGTAACATATAACACAATGGACTAATGTCAAACTCCATTAGTCCTGAGCCACATGATGGAATACACTGAATCACATTAGTCCCAGAATGTGTCCCCATCAACTTTGCCACTCCACCATCCCAAGGATTAAACCCACGGTCTCACGTACGCTCGGCAAGTTCTCTAGCAGCTCTCCATGGAAATTCCCAGCAGACAGTTTATTTATTACATGAAAACTCTCAGCAGTGCTTCACGACAGGAAGAGCTGCCGGAACTCAGACGTCAACACAGTGCATCTAACTAACCGGGCCCCAGATCTGCTCAGTACCGCCGACTCCGCTACTGCTATTCTCAGCACTCTTGATATGAGACGCAACTGTATGGTAAGAAGCAGGGACAGAGACTAAGCACTCTGGATATCTGAGTTTATCTACAGCTTAAATGGGCTCTTGTTCATAAGTTTCCATCTTGTAAGTATCCTGCAAATATGAAACCATTTCTGAAATCAAATTAAAATGTCTTATTTTGATGATTCTGATGCCCCAGAAAGAGTGAAGGGCTGCTAACAAAGATAAAACTGGGATTTCTCAATGGCAACTAGAGGTCACATGAAGATAGGCACAGGCTATTTGCTAATCTCTGTCATAATTGTATGTCTAAGCCACCCACTTTCAGCAGGCAGGGCAAAGGCATTCTCAGTGCACAGCTCTTTAGTGCATATGATAAAAATAAATCACTAGTTGCAGATTGCTTGTCAGTAATTTAGCACTTGTATTAACTGAGCACTTTACTTACATTTATAACTCATAACTTATGGCACAACTATTATTCACACTTTTACATACAAGAATATAGAGCAAAACTGTGAATTCTTTTTGGAAGAAAGTATGATAGATTACAGTAGTTTTTAAATCTTATTGGTAATAAGACACACAAGAAATGTGTTTTGCCTAAGAAATCCAGAACATATTTATTACATTTAAAAAAATGGAGTTTTGTAAAATGATGCTTACTATAAAGGAAAAGTACAATATTAAAAGCAAACATGATTTTATTATAAAAAGCCTAATGACAAAACCCAACAAATATCACCTAGAACCGCCAAACTGACTGAGACTGAGAAATGAGTTACAACTATACACTTTGAAAAGCACCAAAACCAGACAAACTCTGCAGTATCTGTACAACAGAAGCAAAAATGGATTTCACAGCTCCATTCTCAAATGCCGTGGACAGCATCAGAGTGTGAGGCTCAATCAGTCAGGGGAGTCTATCCAAAAGAGGTCAAGTCTCATCTAAGGAAGAGCGAGTGTTCTAGCACATAGAGCTTTCGAAGAAGGACCAAGAGATCCCAAACCTCAGGTGTGTGTAAAACGCAGATGAGAGGCCACTGTGTGAAGCAAGTTTACAAATGAGTTACTGCTACAAAGAAAATCGAGAACATTTTCTAGCTTTATATTTCTGAAGAGTTTTTCACAATAAAAACTGGGGAGCAGACATTTCAAAGATTTATTCTCTAAGAAAAAAATAGCATTTGAATTTTTCTTATACTAAAACAATTATTTATTTTATATGTATGGATGTTTTTCCTGCATGCTTGTCTGTACACTGTGTGTGTGGTGCCTATAGAGGTAGAAGAGGGGGTATGATCCCCTGGAACCACAATTAGATAGTTGTGAGCCTCCATCTGGGTGCTGGGAACTGAACACGCATCCTCTGCAAACGCAACAAGTGAGCTTAACCACTGAGCCATCTCTCCAAACCCCAGCATTTGAAATTTTCATATTCCCAAATAGAAGACAGTTATAGTTGGTGAGATGTCTCAATCAGGTCATATATCTAAACATATGGCTGTAACCTCTCTTAAGCTATTACAGGAAAGAATGAACCAACACACAAGATCAACATAAATACACGAATGGGAATGAGGGATATTTTAGATGGTCTGAAGAGCACAAATCAAGAAAAAGAATGTAGAGGAAGTATTGGGTAGTAGGTCTACTGCAAAACTGTCCATCATTCATCTTGCAAATGAAAACACATAATACCCTGCTGAAACTAGCTGGTAATCAAGAGGTAAAAAATATAAATTAAATAAACATTACATAAAGGACTCTGTGAGGCTATAAATGTTACCCAATGCCAACTCTCAGTAGAGTTACTGCTGTCATTCTATTGCAAGCTAGCATTTGAGGTGAACCTTTCAGCCCACCCAGAATCAAGCCTCTAAGTCAATCTGGGCAGTAATATGGCTGGTCAGGATAAAAATAAATTCAATTATTATACACTAAATCAAATTATTATATAGAAGTGCCACTAATACAAGTATTAAAATTCTGAATTACATTTAATTGCTAACAATATGAAAAAATTCATTGTTTGACTCCACATATTAGAACTAACTTTACCTAAAATAATTTTAAATTTCTCTTGATTACACATGTAAAATTTTAGTGTCATTTAAGTATAACTAAAATTTGCTAATAAAATGACTATTAAAATAAATCACTGTTTTCATTCTTTTTTAAAGCTACTGTGTATTTTGCTGGCTTTAGTTATTGACTGCGTAAGAGTGTTTTGTGTGCACACATGTCTGTGCATCACATGCATGCCTGGTGGCCGTGGAGGGCCGAAGAGGGCATCGGCTGCCTGGAACTGCAGTTACTGGTGATTGTGAACCAGCACACTGTGTACTGGAAACTAAACCTGGTCCTCCGCAAGAGCAGTCAGTGCTTTTAACCTCTGAGCCAACTCTCCAGCCTCCTTCTTTCTTTCTTTCTTTCTTTTTTTTTTTTTTCATTCTTAACCCATCAAAAAAAATCACATAAAATTGTTCTGAAAACTTTTACCTTCTCAGTTACTAGACGGATAGTTAGGAGTATTTTTTAAAAAGTCAAAATACTGTCTCTGACATGAATGCCTATTTTTTTCTTTGACATAAATAACTTATTCTTTTCTAATAGCAAACCTCAAACTGACTAGAAATTTTTACAATTCACTAAGAATATATAATTAAGCTTCTATGGGGAAAAAAATGAAAATCAAACTTTCTTTGGATAGTGCTGCCCCCTCTGCTTTTTGTAAAATGCTACAATCAAAAGCACCTGCCATAATTTGCATATCTAAAAGCTTTTACATTAAAGTTATTAAGAGCAAACCACCACCAGATCATTAGTACATGATTTAGACAAAGGAAGCATAAAATTCTTCAACAACACAAACAAAGCCAACAGCAAAATTATTCCTTGTTTGGTTGTAATACTCTCAAAGGGCATGTTAAAATTACCCTGGGCTATATATACTTCTGAGTCGTACACTAAACTATTATCTCTCACACTAACTACTGTTAGCAATACATTCTGCGTGGACAGCACTACTCACTGTATCCTTTAGAAATGAGTTAATCCCATTTCGCTGACTTAGAAATTATAGTGTGTCTATGGCTGTACACACTGTGAGGACATTTGAACACAAATCAAAAATCTATGGATGGTGGGATTATGAGTCAACCCGCTAACTAGAGAAACACACAACCTAGGGCAGCTGGTAGAGACCCACTACAGGAAGAGCAGGCTGAGACAAGGTAGCTGGACAGGATTAGAAAAATTCTGTGGAGTCAAATTTGCAAGTCCTAAAACTAGTTCAGAAAGTTACACTTCATGCATAAGCAGTGAAAAATAGCTGAGAATATCATAAAAGAATGTATAAAAACAAAGAATTAACATGCAACAAGGGGGAGAGAAAAGTTCAGAACACCATAATTAGTGTGGTTCAATGTAACAATTACATACATGAAAGGCCAAAAGGATGAGGAAGACACATGCTGGGTCTCAGTAAAATGCCTCAATGCACTCTGACAAAGCATCAATGGGGAGAAATATGGTAGAGTCTCAAAACTAGTTACCTTATTATATACTAAGAGACACAGTAATACCAGTGATCTAAAGATGAGGAAGTAGCCAAGGTTTAAAAACAGCCTTACCTTAGGTCAGGTGACTCGGCCCTCCCATATCGATCCTGCCACTTCCCAACGCTTGAACTGGCTTTTCTGGAGGCAGTACTTGTCTGAGACTGAGAAGAGGTGCTGTTTCTGGTGAGATAAATTTGCTATGTTTTTTCTTACATACTGTTGTCTCTAACCCCCCTTGTCCTGTTTATTTTTCCTTGGCATGCTTTTTCTAAGGTGCTCTGACATGTTCCTACAGTACCATTCTTTTCAAGTCATGAAGCATTTGCTGGAGAACTGACTACTGCAGGCATTTTAATTTAGATGTTGTTATCACCAACTTGTTAACTCTTGAATACTATTAGAAATGTTTCAACATAGTATGGTGTCAAGATGCAGAAATGAAAAAAGAACCAAGGGTATGCCCAAAAAATTATCAAAAAACAAATTTGTGCCTTTATGAATTAATAACAATTTCTGCTGTTTCACAAAATCTCACTCAAAACTGGTGTTGTTTTCTTCTATGCTCCTCAATAACCCATATTTGTCAGTACAACCAGTTTATCGTAATACTCGGATTTGTTTCATAAAAACCTATGATAAACTAAAATTTCATTGCAAAGGAACAACTCTTTCCAAGCACATTTCCAAAGCTATTTTCTCTCCAGTGACACACTCCATTCAAAGTTTAGCTAGGCACAGTGGCATTCACAGGGCTGAGGCAGGAAGCTCACCAGCTGACTACACAGGAAGACTCTGTCACAAAAGTAAGTCCAGCTATTTCCATTCTCGCCAATCCTGGGAAAGACTGTTTCAAAGCTACTAAAACTACACACATTTCCAAGTCTACTTCTGTAAACACGCACCCAGGGAAAAATGAACTACAAATGAACTGAAGGGAATCTGTCACTAAAATCAAAGAAAAAAAAAGAAAGTGACAGCTCCATGTATCCACTGGATAGCCCTGTCCTTGGCTCTGAGTTCACTATTTACTCATGGGAAAAGAAATTCCACCAGTAGTCATGGAGGAAAAGATGCTACAGTGAAGAGACCAAAGGAACCAGTGACACTGAAGCACATGAAGAAATGTTTCCCCATTCACTCTCAGTCTAAACCAGAGTAGAAAGAACTCTTTAATTGTGTGTGTGTTAATAGCTAAGCAGAAATCCCAAATCTATTAAGATTACATTTGATTACCAATCAAATGAGTAACAGACTGAAGCTGCTGGGGGCCAGATTATCACTTTGAGAACAAAGAGACATAATATGAACTAGTTCTGAGAAAGGAAGCATCTGTGGTATCAAACTGGATGTAAAAGAAACATGATTTCATGACTCAAACTTTATTTAAAAATATGCAAGTGACACTTTCATACTGAAATTGCTGTTTCCCAAGCTGTTAAGTGCTTAAATGGCCCTGAAAATAAATGACACCCCAGTGCAACGATCATAGCTATCAGCCTGATCTTGCTTTTGAATTAGTATTCCTCCTAAGATGAGTAAATGTCTTAAAAGAAATCAGATGAGCTTGGAATACCCTGCTAATGCCAAGAAGCAGAGATCATACATACATACATACATACATACACACACACACACACACACACACACAGTCAAAAGCAATTTTGAAGCCACTCCCACCAGTCAATTGGGAAAATTTGACACATCAAAACAAAACAAATTACTATATAAAATCACACACATGCACCCATACGGGCGGGCGGACACACACACACACACACACACACACACACACACACACATCCTTCTCTACACATAAGAACTCATACACTTTGTGAGGCATGTTGTCAATGCCAGCACTGGAAAGGGTGAGGTGGAAGGATTGTGATAGCCTAAGCTACATGGCAAAATCTTGTTTCAAAAACACTGAAAAGCAGGAGCTGGAGAGATGGCTCAGTGGTTAAGAGCACTTGTTGTTCTTTCAGAGAACCCAAGTTTGGTTCTTAGCACCCATATGATCCCAAGGGATCCAGCATCCTCTTCTTGCTTCCTTAGGAACCAGATACACATATGGTACATGTACATACATGCAGGCAAAATACTCATAAAAGCAAGTAAGACTGGGTAGATGGCTCAGTGGTCAAGAACACTGAGAGCTCTTCTAGAGGACCTAGGTTCAAGTCTCAGCCTTGTCTGTTCCAAAGGATCCAACATACTCTTGTGACTTCTGTGGTACCACATACATACAGTGCACAGACTTATATGCATGCAAAACACCCATACACATTAACAAGATAATTTAAACAAAATTTTAAAAGTTAATTATTGTTTTAAAGACATTATAATAGCAACTCAGTTATTATAAAAATCATCAACAGATGATAAAGTTCTTGGGAAGTTAGGACATTTATACCTAGTTTCTCTGCAAAATTACTTTTTTTTAATGGTGCTAGGAATCAGACCCAGGGCCTTGCACATGCAAGCAGTTTCTCTAAAACTGAGCAATATCCCCAATGCAAAAATGACTTCTTAAATGCAAAAGGAGAAACAGGAACTTGACGTAGAGCCAGAAAGGCATGAGCACAAGTAACTCACTAGATTTACCATCATTAGTAAAAGACAAGTGGGGCAAATGGGTTATTTCTCTTGAGGCTGGTACACTGAAGAGGAGAACACAGCATCATTTACACAACAGTCTCAAAGTACAAGCCCATCTAATAATGAGGAGGAACTGGCAAAGTCAGAATGAGGAACCATCTCTAAAACAACCGGATTACACTCTTCTAAAATGCAACCAAAGGCTTGAGAAGCTGCTCTAGATGGTAAACATCTGAAGAGAGAGCTCAAATGAATGACCCTGGACTGAGTGCGAGGTCAAAAAGAAAAGGAATTCAGTAAAGGACAATATTGAGATAACTGGCAAAATTGATGATCTGGGTATTAGACAAAGGATTGATTCAGCATCAGATTTTCCTGACTTTGATAACTGCCCTATTTACACTTATGTAATAAAACGTCCATCCATGTTCCTAAGAAATACAAGGTGAAGTGTTTAGAGGTTAAGAGAAGCATGCATCCAATGGTTACCATCCAAATTAGCATCCAAACAGTTGAGAGAGAAGTATTTTTAAGAAGCAAATACAACATGTTAGAACCTAGTGAACTGTGTAGATGAGGTTCTCCGTGCTTTACTTGGAACTCTTAAGTTTGAATACTTGTCAAAACAGAACAGTACAAAATGAAAACAACAAGGAAAAGAATAGCAAAGATTTGTTTTCCAATGTACTTGCTAGTTTACAACAATATACTGTATTTGTAAAATCTTATCAAGATGTAAACTCCTATCACTTTTCCATAGATATGTACTTCAAAAGAAAATAAATAATATGAGAACTTAAAAAGACTAAACAAAGCATTCTGATATAGCAAATGTAGACCTCTCCTTAAGTATGCCAGCTTGCTGGGCAGTTCCGAAGTTGCAAACTCACCATTTCTACCAATCCCAAATTTCAGAAGGTCTCTGCAAACATCCACCTACACATTAGTAAGGCATGTAAGATTTTAGCAAGGGAGATCTAGTGCTTAGGCCAGTATCACAGATCACTACTCTTAAATCTGGTTTATGTCTCAGTATTGACAATACTATCTTCCTCCTAAACTCAATAAAAATTTATTTCCAAAGATTTTATCCAATTTTCATATATATAAAATGACCCCCACACACACACACACACGATTTTTAGGGAATTAGTTTACAAAGATTCTAAAAGTCTATTTTTGATTAACTGAAGATAAATCCAGAAAACAAATTTTCCTAACGAGGAATGAGCACTGCCCTTTATATTCAGAAGTGATGAGAAAAGCATGCTAGGTATGTTCCTATTAGTTGCAAGGGCAATTACTCATACTTGAAGTGGTGACGGGCCTGCTAATTTCCCATCCTTCCTTCACCAGGTGTTTTTCTGTCCCTTACCATCTTTTTCATTCCATCTTTATGCATATCTTCCAATGTCTTTATCTCTACTTAGGTCCAGTCATTACTATTATCACCCCTTGAATACACATTCACTTTTTGGGGCCCTCTGTCCCTTAGTTATTGCCTGGCATAACCTCCACTCCTGTGAAATACAACTGTAACTGCTCTTCATGAGCACATCTAAAGCACACTTGACTTGGCTCATTTTAGACCTTGGCTTCTTCAATCTAACAAACACAAACTGCAAACACAAATCCATTAACTTTTCATTTTATTAACTCATTTCCATCAACATATAAAAACATTGTTTCTCCCAATTTGGAGTAAGCCTTCGAACTCTGTTTCCCTCTGACTACTGCCAAGTGATCCTATTCTTTTTTTTACACAAAAGTTTATTCACCTACCCCAAAAAAAGACCACTTCAGGCTTCTCTTTCAAACATCAACACCCACTCTACCATCTTTAGTCTGCCCTGCTAAGTCTTTATCTCATTTTCCTAGGGGAAAAAAAGGGTAGCAATCTACGAGAGTGTCCCATTGTTCTCATTATTTTTTTGTCTAGGTACTTGCTGCAATCTCCTACAAGGGTCCCTGTTTCTACCTTTTCTCACTCTACACGTTGTTCTTAGCAAAGAAACTAAACTGAGACTTGAAAACCCCAAGTACAGCACATTCTCTCCAGTTAGGAAGTTGTTTACCACCCATGCATTCATACCCTGTTCCCTTTGGTCTAACTAAGAACACTGCTCTACAACTGTCCCCCTTCCTTACTTCTTGATCATTAAGATTTCTAACTAACTCATTCTCAAGTACACATACACTGCAGTTTCTTTTACCTTGAAAAATCTGGCCTCACATGTCCCTATTTCCCTGGTTCTAGCCCCACAGACAAGAGAAAATAGTCTTTAAAGTTGTTCATATTTTTACTTTTCAATTCCTCTCATTTCTGCTTTGTTTTTTAGAAAGTGTCTCTCTATATAGTCTACCTGTCCTGGAGCTCACTCTGTAGACCAGACTGGCCTTGAACTCACAGAGACCCACCTGCCTCTGCCTCTGTCTCCTAAGTGCTGGGAGTAAAGGAAGATCTCTTGTTTCTGTTGAAGCCATTTAAGTCTTTTCAATTTACCTTGTACACCATCTTGGTCAGGATCATCAGTGACTATCATACCTGAAAATCTAATAGACATTTGATCTTCATCTTCCTGACCAATTTATCACTAATGTTTGACAGTTGACCACTCCATACATTAACTTTCATCTATGCCTCCTTATTGGTCCTTTGTTACTGATTACTATTCATTCTTTTAGTATCTCAAGGCTCTGTCCTCTTTCCATTCTGGATCAATACGTTTTTGATGGTCTAGTTAAATTTCCCAGCTTCACTTTAGATAGCATTTGAACAGTGATCACTGTCTTCAGCCAATGCTCTTTTCCTTATTCCACAGACATTATCCAGCCCTCCAACTTCCACTTTCATATTACACCGGCACCTTGACTTCTATCCCCTCGACTGAATGCCTTGTCCAAGTCTCTCTCCAAGTCATTCCTCTTGTAGTCCTCTCCATCTCTTAAATGACACCCCATCATGACATTTGTGTTGAGCAAGGCAAAATCCTTGAATTCATTGAGAATAACTTTTCTCTGTAATATACAACAAACCAACCCAGACATGCCATTGCAAGCCTTTGGAATACACCCAGTAGCTAACTATTCTGACCATTCATCATCACCTTGGTCCAGGACACCATTATCTCTTGCCTACACATTTGTTGCAGTCTCTTACACCTTGTCCCCTTTTCTATCACTGTTCACAATGTAAGCTGCTCTTAGTAAAGCAGCTAAATTAAGACTTGAAAACCTTAGTCAGACTGGCTTGCTAAAAACCCCACTGTGGCTCCTCATTCGTTTCAAATAGAGGAAAACACAAAGCAAAGCTTTTATATTATCACAAGATGTGATACAATTCAACACACTCCCCACAAGGAGGGGAACACAAAAGGAGACAAAGACTCCATGACTTTTAAAGAGTTTCACTGTAACAGTATCTAGAGGAATATTTCCATGTGACAAACAGTTCCACAACACTTTACAGACCTTAATTCACTTGACACATGCAGCTAGACTCAATGGAAGTACTATTACTACATTTTACCAATTTGGAAATTCAGACCTAAGAAAATTAGAGTCGGCCCAAGGACACTCAACTAGTAGACTGCTGAGTTAGAATTTAAACCCTAGAAATCTAAGGCAAGATTCCAACCTCTTAACAAAATTCAAAAGCAGAAACTCGACAAAATAAAGTGGAACTTTTAGAAAAATCCAAAATCCAAAATACTATCTATTAAAGGATCAATACTCTTTAGCTTCTGTAATTGGTTAATCAAATGTTTTATGAAATTTCATTTAGTTCAAATTACAGCATTTGAGATGTTTCTATAGTAATCCATATAAATCTCGGCTCACTTTTAAATGTTTCACTTTGGACTAAAGCTTTAAGAATCTTTATTTTAACTGGTCATGGCAGAACATGCCATTAATCCTAGCACGTGGGAGGCAGAGGCTGGCAGATCTCTGTGATTCTGAGGCCAACCTGGTCTATACAGCAAGTTCCAGGCTAGCCAGGGCTATATAATGAGATCCTGTCTCAAACAAACAAACAAACAAACCCTAAACAAATAAAAGAGCATTTTAGTTAGAGATGAGCCTAATGCTTCTTTAAGGTCTCTTCCCCCATTAGTGTATATCATAAAGTATAATTTCTCAGGACAGTAATAAACTGAAGAACAAATGAAAAGAGACAACTAGAACATACATTTAAGCAGGTAACAGAAGGTAAATAGTCTGGCAGAGAATCTTTAATGGCTGAGTTGACTTATTTCAGGCCCAGACTTGTTAACCTTAATCTAATCCAAGACTAAACTGCTGGCATCCTCAACCTTCCCTGGTCTTCACTTATTCTTTGTTATTTTCCTTATAATGGAGTCACAAAGAAACAATTGTCACATTTGAATGAAAAGGACATTTTTTTTTCTGCATAATTACTACTTCTATCTAGTATTTTATAAACACAAAATTGGGGGTTATATGAAAGCAAAGAATGCCATAAGACTTTTATGGATGAAATTTCTATCATTTATTTTATAAAAATCCCTTTAAGTCCATAGATCTAGACCTAGGAAGTCCAATAAATCTTTATGTGAGAATAATACACACAGTGAAGAGCATGAGCAGTCACCACTTCTGCATGGAAGATTATTGTAACTATACCATGCTCCATTTCGTGCAGACTCGGGTGTTTTGTTTTTTAAGATGGAACAGCACCCTGAGAAGTTGTTTATAATGATTCAAACTACAGGTCGAGTGTCCAGTTTGTACTGGTAGAACCCCGGGAGACTTCATATTTAACACAGCATTACAGCACAGACACAGCGCCAAGATCCCAACGCTGGGACTATAAAGGATCTAACTAACCTGCTTGGTGGCAGGCCAGTCTTGAACAACGAGGGCGGAGAAGTAAACTCTGCTTTTGTAGATGGAAGCGCTGCTTCTTTCTCTGAATTTCCAGTTCTCCCTTGCTGTACCTTCAAAAAGAAAAACGGGGTTACTACTTTGCTTAATTTAACAGACACTCAAGTACGAGGCACTTTTAAGTCTGTAGCATTTGCTCTGAAGTTAAATATGAAGAATGTACCATGCCTGGATATGTATTAAAAGGGATCTATCTTAGATAGCATTAGGTGAAACACATCAAAGATGGATTTGAGGATCAAAATGTTCCAATTACTAAAATGTTCAGTTTGTCACTTAGAAGCCCCAAGAAACCCAAATGTAACTCTTCACAAATTGTTCATCAGCAAAGTTAGCCTAGGATATACCTGGTTACAACTCCATGTTTTCGAGTTCAAGGAAAGCCTTGAAGTTTTCCCCTTCTGTACTCACAAGCTTTACTAGCAATCTGACCATTTGCTATTTCACACAGTGATCTGCTTCAACATTAATATAAAGAATCTGTTTCTGGAAATCAGACTGTTGCCCAACTAAACACTTCACACCTCATGACTAACATTTATGGTCCTGGAAGGTACTTGGCACATCACCAGAGGAGAAAACTAACCGTCAATATTCCCCAGCTACAAACCCTACAATGTCCACCGGCCACCTGTTTGCATGATATACTGGAGCAACATGACAAAAACTTGGGGGGAGCAATCAACCCTTTTGATTAGAGTTAAGGCCCACTCCGTAAGATGGAGCCTCTATCTGACACCAGATCATTAAAGGGGCCAACCACCTGGGCCCAGCCAGATCATGGGTTCCATGAGGAAACCTTCCGTTCTTATCAGCTCAAGGAACAAAGCAACAATATTACTCCTAATGACTTATTGCTATACTCATAGTTCAGAGTATTGCTCAAGGCTCATCAGAGAAGCCTACTGAGGTAGATGGTAATTAACACAGAGACCCAGGACTGAACAATATGCAGAGAGTAAGAGACTCTGGAGCACTCAGTCTTAAATGTGATGTCTTTATCAATAACTCCCACCCAACCCCTCCACCCCCTGCAAGGCTCAGGAACCCGTACAGAAGTAGAAAACCTGTAAGAGCTAGAGGTCATGAATGATTCCAAGGAAAGAACATCATCCAGACACAACAGAACTGATACACATATGAGCTCCTGGAGACTGTGAGAGGCATAAGACTTGCACAAATTCAAACCAAAAAATACCAGCATGGAGAAGGGCAAGTAGACATGAAGTTTCACCCATAACCGAGAAGCTATTTACAACTGATAACTGCTGAGAAAAGGAAAATCAGTTTTCTCCAATGGAGCGTCATTGGGTATATCAACTACACTACAAGTCAGGCCACACGCCCACAAGTTGACCAATACAAAACAGACTACATGGGTTTTTTTGTTTGTTTTTGGGTTTTGTATACTTTTTATTTTAGTATTTTTTGGTCTTATGGAGTTTGGCTTGATTTTTTTTTTTTAAAAGATAGAGGGAAGAAAGAGACAGAGCATCAAGTTGGGTGAGCAGTGAGGTAAGAAGGATCTAGGAGAAGTTGGAGGGGCAGAAAGAATATGCTTCAAAATATTGTATGAAAAAAATGTCATTAAAAGAAAATCTGCTCCTGCACATCCCTAACTTATCACCAGTAACAGTGCCTATCACGCCAGCTCCACATACCTAGATACTAAGAATCAGTCCTCCGTTTCCTTACTTAGTATTTTTACCTAGTGTTTTAGGCCCTACTTAAATTCTATTATCCTGCTCCATCTAAATTTAGCATCATTTTCCTTTCTCATGAAGCAAGAGACAACAGAATCTCAGATATTTTGATTGATACAACAGAATCTCAGATAATTTGATTGATATATTTAAATCATTAATTTAATTTCAGAAATCATTTATCTGCAGATTAATCAACATCAGGAAAACAAAAAGATCGTTATGCATTTAAGCTAGTAAGAGTTCGATCTCTGACCAGAAAGTCTCCTCCCTGAGGACTAGCTTTCATGGTACCAGAGAGAATCACTCCAGCTACCAAGAGAGGGAAGCAAACAACAGTTCTGGCCAGCTATGATGCCCATGAACCACAATAGCCTGCATGGCATGATAACCGTAAGGGTGAAAAGAAAGGTGAGAGGAATAAGGCTGAGTAGGAAGGCATAGTTAATTGATGGTGTTACATAATTAGGAAGTTGGCTGTTTTAACGGTATTACTTAGGGATATTAGGATGGCATGCAAACCTTGACTGTAACCAACAGCTGTTTAATAGGAGTTAAAGCCCACTCAATAAGAGGGAAACAATGCCTGGTACTAGAAATAGAGTCAACTACCCAGGGTTAGTGAAGTCATAGATCTTGGAGGAGAACATTTCACTTTACTAAACTAGCATAATCCCTAACTACATCCTAAATATTTATTTTTATGCCCATAGATAAGTATAGTTTTTACCCCTTATCAAAGAAACTCTTTCTGCAACAGAAGTAGACCATTATAGAAAACCTCTACAGATCAAATGCAGCACACAAAAGATCATGTGTCCAGTCCCAATCAATACGTGTACAACATGATTCCTGCATTGAGAGCACAAGAATCATTGAGGGAAAGAGGGACAGAAAGATCTTTAACAGCCAGAGGAACAGCAAGTTTTCTGTGAAGCTGTGTCTCCTAGGAATGTTAGGTTTATCAGCATGCCTGCTTAAACAAGAACAAAACAATGACTACATCAATGGGCATGCTAACACAGAAGGGGGAAAGTTCCAGGGTCTTCAACCCTAGCTAAGAACTATGGACAACTGGGAAATGCTGAAAGTGAGAGAAATGGTCTTTCCTGAACAAGAGCCCCTAACTGGTTATCCGATACCAAATGATCAGCCCTGAAATCATATACATACAAGTCACCTAATACGGACTAAGAAAGTTATATTTAGGAACACATGTATAAATGTAACAACACTTTAAAAAAAAAAGAGGCAATGAATTTGAGAGCAAGAGGGGTCTTTGGGAGGGGCTAGAGGAAGAAATGGAAAGGGGGGCTTAATATAAGTCAAAATATTAAAAATTATTATTAAATAAATTTTTAATGAAATAAAGCTAAGTATTAACTTAAAGAATCAGACCTCTATGAAGTAGTGGCCAGTTTTACCCAGTTGGTACCTACCTATAATTAAGCCTTAACACTGAGTTCATTTGAAAACAAGCTCTACTGCTTACTAAAAGCAAATTCATTTAAAACGTACAGATCCTAATGGGATATTAGGATCATCACTAAGGCAAGGAAGACAAAAGTAAAAGACTGAAATGGATTTAACACACACCTGATAGGTAAAATGCCAGGATTTTATGTGGTGACAGGGAAAGTAAACAATTCAATTACCAAACATCTACTAACTATCTACTCTGTACCTAAAGCTCAGATTACTGAAAGAAAAACAAACAAACAAACAAAACTCTACCTCTCAGAGAAAACAACAAAAATCGTGAGCACAATACAATAAATGCTATAAAAAAAAACATGGGATGAGGTGGTTCAGAGTGTAAAGTGCTTATTTATTTTTAAGTCCCACAACCTGAGTTTTAATTTCTGGGACCCACAAGAAAGGAAAGAACCAATTCCTGAAAATCATCCTCTGCCTCTCACAGATGCACCACAGCATGTGTGCGTGGACACCCCTGCGCCACACACACACACACACACACACACACGCACACTCTCTCTCTCTTTAAAAAAATAAAATGGGGTAAAAGACGTAAAAGAAACACATTACTCTGCCTAAAGGACTGGTTAACATTAAGGTCCCAACTGTCCCCATGAATACCAGCAATTTATATTCAGTTTCTTGGCATATCAAACTGACACCTCAAAATTATCATGGCTTAAACTAAACTATCAATTTCCCCTAATCTGATCCTCCCCATATTTTCCTCATATTAATAAAACAGCATTATCACCTCCTAAACTTCTCAAGAACGAAATACTATACCTTTATCTAGCTGACATTAACATACGGATGTCAGCTCCCCAGGCAAATCCATCAGTGTGCATCAGCTACTGATACTCTCTCCACTTCTGGTCTAACTCTGTATAGAGGCAAAGCAATCTTACCACATATGCACGTCAGCTCATGTCTCCTCTGTTCAGAGTCTCCAACTGCTTCCCAATGCAAGCAGAATAAACAAGTGTCTTAATATGGCCTATGGTTTGAGCACTGTATCCTTCCAAATGCGTTTCCTTCTATTCTCTCTCCATCCATGTTTACCACTCCTAGTCACGATAACCTTTTTTCTCGTCTTTTTGGACATGTAAGCTCCTCTTCTCTTGTCAGGGTTTCTGAATTAACTAGTCTTTCTGTTTGGAATACCCTTTCTCCAGATCATCTCACGGCCTCCTCTATCATGCAGAGCAGTCTTCTCAACCTCCATCTAGGATATTGCTCTCTGTACTTTCAATTATAGATCAAAAACAAACTAAAATAACTTACGTGAACAATTCCAAAAACTGACAACTGATACAGTAAACCACATAGTCTGCACCTTTCCAATTCCATCTTACCTGGGACATGAATCATCCCTTTGTCTATGCATCCACATGCATACTTCGGCATCCTATTAATCGATCACTCAGCTGCTTGGGATACTAAAACTGTTAAAAGTGTTGATGTCTGACTAACCTTAACTTAAAAATGCTCCTAAAGCACAGAAGTAGTGATGCTGACAATCAGAACCAGCTGTCAAGTGCTCCCTCTCAATAAGTTATTGACTTACATCAACAGAAAAGTCATATGCTATAACAATTATTTTGAGCATACTGGAGTAATTTTATTAGGATATTGCTCTGTATTGTTATTGTTAATCACTTACCGTGACTAACTTAGAAGTAAATTTGATTATGCATGTGGAGAAACAAACAGAGGGTTTAGTACTACCCAGTTTCAGGCATTACAAGGGATCTTAGTGTGTATCCCAGTGGCCAAAAGAGGACTACTGTGTCATTCAAGTGATCCCTCATAGGAGGAGTAGCCTTCCTGACCACTCCCCAGACTCCCTCCTGTGATTTTCTATTTTCTTCTTAAAATTTCTGATTAGCATCATTATCTGAATATTTTGCTGTATGATGCTATCTGCCTATCGTCACTACAACCAGACTTGTAAAGACAATGACTACATATAAACTCTGTATCCTAAGTGTCTGGACAACAGGACGTGGATGAGCCGATACTCTTTTTTTAAAGTTTATTTAATTGGTTTTAGAGTCTGCTTTAATATCACTTCTTCAGTCTTTCAAATAACACGGAATGTATAAGTATGCAACCATTGGCATCATTAGTCACTCAATACCTAGCTTTCCCATTACAGAAGGTTAGAGTCCATGTCCATTATGTCACTTTCTTTCCCCAACCAGCTGAACACATTGTGTCGTAGAGTCTACTAAAAGCTGGAAAGAAAAATGGGAGGAGGCTGAAGAAGAAAGTAGGAGAAAGGATAGATCTTCAAACTGAAAGGGAGTATCTCCACTATCTGCATGCACGTGTGTGCATCTCTACAACAGGGAAAGCGAAGACAGAAGACAAAACAGACAGTAACTGAAAAACTGTTTACGTTTCTTAACTTGGACACTTCATTTCTTTAAACACAATTATTAAATAGTCTTGAAACCACTAGGCCAGCTGCCCTCCTCGTCACATTGAACTCTAACTACCCACTTGTCCTCAGAGGCTGCACTCAGGGTGACAAACTCGAAATCTGTCCAACCAGAACATGAGGATATTATTTCACATAACCTAGCACTGTAGAAATAACTGTACAATATACGCTTGATTTATTGAAACGACGTTAACATCAGATCTTACACATCTTAACTACAACTTAGAAGCTTGAGAAGCTACGGGCTGGCCAGACGGCTCCTACTGTCTGAGTTCACTTCTCCAGTCCCACATGATGGAGAAAACCAGCGCCTGCATGTTGTCCTTAGATCTCCTACATGTGTGCCAGGTACATGCTGCTTGTGCTCGTGCTCGCTCTCTCTGTCTCTGTCTCTCTCTCTGTCTGTCTCTCTGTCTCTCTGTCTCTCTCTCTCTCTCACACACACACACACACACACACACACACACACACACACAAGCTTTTTTTAAAAGAAGTTAAATATTCATACAAATTATTATGCTATCACTATAGCAAAAGTCCTGAAGTTTTTTTTTGTTTTTTTTTTGAAAATAGCATTATTTATAAAAGTTTAATGTTATAAGCAATACTTAAGAACATAAATTAGTATTTAAAATTCTAATTAACAAAAAATATAAATTACCAATCTCCAAATAGTAGTAGGGTGAAAAAAGGAAAAGCTGAAAGTTGTAAATAGTCCCATCTCAACCCACAGCAACTAAAACCAGGAAATGTTACAGAGCCAAGTATTTAGAAGCAGAGAGAGAAAATGACTGGGTAGACTAAGGTGCATCCTAAGTCAGTGAAGAGTAAACACCATACACGGCCGCAGTCATGGCAGAACCAGAGAGCAAGGACAGCTCAAGCTCCTGGAACATCTCAAGCAGCCAGCAAGGCCTTCCAGTCACACTGAGGGTTCTGAAAGTCAAGAGTCCCACAAAAAGAAAAACTAAAACAATAACATAGGAAAACAACTTAAAGCTAAGAGCACATAAACAAATCACAAGCCTATGGAAATCCTTAGTAAGTTTTAGTCACATTAACAGGGCTTCTAAGAGTTTGTAGGGTCCATTCTTACCGAAAGACTAAGAATAAGACAAAGAACATTTGAGAAAAGTCCAAATCAGAAGCTGAAAACAACAAAGCTAACAATTAACAGAAAGAAGAGACTATGCGGAGAAAGAAAACAGCAGAAGCAAAAAATTAAAAATAAGCCTTCCATTAAGATCCTCTCAAAGATGGGGTTGGAGAAGAGACTGAAAAACAAAGGAAGATGATAAGCAGTGAAAACTTTCTTGGAAAAACTTAACAGCAGAAACGAAAATCTAAGTAGAAGAATCCAACTGTCAAAAAGAAACCTCTCGGAAAGATGAGATGGAAAAATTAGAGCAAAACCAGCTATTATGGGACTAGTGCAGAAAGAGAGTAAGAGGTAATAAGTAAGAGAAGCAGAAAAAAGGCTCTCAGATACGAAGCCTATGTGTTTGCAAACTAAAAGGAAGCGGGTCAAGTTCCCAATACTGGTGAACAAATTCGTACATATGTGCAGAGTTCGTGCTGTACAACGTAAGGTTAGAAAACTATTTTTAAGAAAATGTTACAACCTACACAGGTGACACACATCTGTACTCTGGGCATTTTGGAGGCTGATGTAAGAAGATGGCCAGTGTGAAGTCAGATTGGGCTAGTCAGGGAAACTCTAAGAGAAAGTAAAATCATAAAATGAAAGAAAGTAACAAAAAGGAAAGGAGAGAGGTTGTAGTTGATGTTTTTCCTAATGGTCACTTTCTCCTGGAACCCCTCACCCCAAATTATATAATCACCAGATTTCTGTACCTGAGAGGCTTTTATACCTGAAGTTTCATCTTTGACTTGGCATAGGGAAAGACAAAACAAAAGAACAACAACAACAAAGCCGGACACATATAGTGGCACATGCCTGTAATCCCAGCTCTTTGGGGCAGAACTTGTGTTCTGAACTTAAGGACAGAGTGGGCTACCTAGCAATTCCAGGCCATCCTGCATTACACAGCTAGACTTCTTCTCACCACAAAACAAAACAAAAAACCAATAAAACTCACTCATGTCAAGATACATAAAAGGCTATTACTTCCTGAATATCAAAATGTTGATAACCACTGATGCTAAAGGCATCTAGAGGTTGCTTTCTACCACTCTCTGGACTTGTAACCAAAGCTTACGTAACATAAAAAGGAAGGACGCCTTCCAAAGGCTGCTGGGCTGTTTCTCACTTGACTTTGACTATCTTTGCGGTAGAAAGAGCACTTAAACTGTGACTCTCCAGCAGTCTATCCCTTGGCCCAGTCACCACTAAGTACAGCCATGTTCATTTCACTCTATACTACATATGACATCAACCTCCATCTGACCTTTTATGTCTCTTACAGTTCACTGAGCTGCCATTTCATTTCTAAAAACCAGATCTGCATAATATCTACGGCTCAAGATCCTTCTAAGGACTGACTGCCCACAGCTCACACGAAAGTGTACAAAATGGCTTAAGATGAAGGTCTTTTTACATGGCTTTATTTCCACCATTTCCTACAGACCACAACATAACCAAAGGGGTGGGGGGGAGTGTTCGCCTAATCACTGAAATTAATCATCCCCAAATCAGTATTTCTAATAGATTTACTAGTATTTAAGCACCTGATCAAAGCAAAAAAAAAAACAAAAAACAAAAACCGACTGGACAACAACCATAAAATTCATTCAGAATCAATCAATCAATCAATCAGAAATGTAAAAAAAAATTAATGACTTCCTCTCAATCAAAAGGAACTCAATAAATATTCTTCAACAGACAGCCTATGTAAAATAAATATCTACAACTTTCAAGAGAAGCCAGCCCTAGTTGTTTCTTATTTCACTGTTTACAAATCTAAGATTAAAAAAATATGTATAAGATGATGGCTTATAGTGATAGTTCTCATTCTTCATAGGGGGAAAAAAACACCAATGAAATGAACCAGCTCATTATTAAACTTGCCTATGTATGTGTTATAATCATCTATCACTAAATATTAAATGCCTCAGCAGACATCTAAAAAGTTGAGGACCATTACAATAGAGTAAATATTACCAGGTACTTTCAAAATATTAACAAGAGAAAAAGAACCAAATACTCAGCTATAGCAGGATGTAAACTAAAAGTCTCTACACAGAACTGTGTCCAGACAGCAGCTACATCTGCAGATATAGCACATGTATTGCATAAGGCAGTATTTTGGTGTCCCCAAAAGGGCACAGAGTTCTCTATCCAGACCACAAAAGGTCACTGAGATACATAACCTAAACTTGACCCAGTGCCATCTGACATAAGAATTGGAATTTCCTCCAAGGTGGGGAAAGGCTACCCAACCAAACCTCAGGAAAAGCAGCAATGAAAATGTGGTATTCTTTGAACCCGAGAAACCACAAGTCAGACCGGATGTCACCTAATCCTGTCAACCTTCATGTCACGCACATCAACCTATTCCTTTTAAGTATTAATTTTAAAACTCAGTGTCTCTGCTCAAATCTTAGGAGGTTGTCAGAGAACATCTGAAAGTCTTAAAGGACCTCAACTATGAGCTATTACACCAATGCCTTCAGTGTCAGAGAATAAACACTGTCGTCATCCCTCCTCCTTTGAAGAATTGGGAAAACAAAAAGCTTCCAATTTTGCTAAGGAGAAGAGTGAGATGATCAATGAATGCTGAACCTGCGGCCATGACTTTCACATCCCACAAATATGTATTATCCTTAGGTCACAACACACAGCAAAGAACAGTTTTGCTTGGAGTTTGTTAGTATGATAGGCTACAAATTCACATGCTTGCAAAAGTAGAGTAAACAACAACCAACAAATGAGTAAGTCACCAGGAAGCTGAAGGTCTGGGGAAAAAGGTAGCGATTTCCACTTGAATTTTCTCCCTTGGACAGTAGTACGGAGCAGACTCAAGAACAAAAATGAGAGCAACCAAGGATAATTGACTAAAATTCACCTTAAAAAGATTGTATCTGCCATCTTGGATCTCTGCACCTGGTGTAACTTCCATAGTACAGTCTTCGGCCTAAGTTAAATAACACATTCCCCATTAAGATACCACACAATATTTAACTGATAGGCCACATAAAGACAAACTAGCTGTGGCTAGTCTGTGATTTGAACTAAGAACATACAGTAATCATTAACATGGAACAGAAGGGGAAGGAAAGGGAGAAACAAACATGGTCAAGACAACAAGAAACTAAACTGTCACACAGTACTGAATCACCTTTTTAGGGGAAAGGGACGTATTTGGGGAGTCAAAGTGGGACAGTAAAAGAGGCAGGGTTACTCTGGAAGATTTACTAATTACCGTAATTTTATTTGTTGTTGAAGTAACCGGTATAACTTCAAGTCCCATTCGTATCCTCTTTTGTTTTTCACAGTAAGCTTTCCAAGTGTCTTCATTAAAGCCATAATTAAAATAATCAGAAAGATCAGCACCTGAAGATAAAACAGACTTTTAGGACACAACCATTTTTAACTCCATGGCAGCATCAAAAACCTGGTGTGGTATAGAAATGTAAACTTAGAGAAGATGTGAAAAGAGAAGGGAGCAAAGTTGGAAGTGAAGGGGGACTGGTGGGGATTGGAGGGGGTCAGAGAGGACAAAGGAGTGGATACGCTCCAAACAAATTCTATGGACACGTGTGACAAGGTCATAAGGAAACCCATCACTATTAATAATATATGCTAAGAGAAATACTTATGCCTGTATGACATCGGTCTTACCACCCCTTGCATTTTTACTAGTTCTCAGAATTACCACAATGAAGCAAAGACTGAAAAACATTTTGATCAAAATGTTTTCCTTTAGAAATGGCATTATAATATATAATGTGAGTCCACATTTATGTTAATTCCAGTGACTAATGAGATTTAATAATTCAAGTACTCAATACTTATTATTAGCTTAGGACAATAAAAAAAGACACTGTAAAGGGCAGTATTTTATATTGCTACCCAAAACACTTTTCTGATCATTTTATACTAAAAATCTTTTTTGAGATTAATGTAATAACAAATAATCCTACCAGGTTTCCGCCATGGTTTATCTTCAAAAGAATCCAAATCCACTTCCAAGAGTGGCACTCCATTAATGCTGCCAGGGGCATCAAGGTCTACCCCTTTGACTTTGGTTCCTATTTTACAGAAAAGCAAAATGGCAAAGAAGCTACATTAGCAAGGAGCTAGAAGACAAAGAGGAAACACCAATGTCCCTTTACCATCCATCCTGATGATTAATAAAGCTAGATAAAAGCAAACTTTGTGATGGAACTTTTAAGACTAACAGGATGGAAAGGCTAGGGATTTAGACATTACAGCCTAGCATGGTAGCACACGCCTATATCTATGTACTTGGGAAATGGACACAGGAGGATCAGGAATCCAAGGCAAGCTTTGGAAACACAGCTAGGTTAAGAATAGCTTAGGTTACATGAGATACTGTCTCAGAAAACAAAAGGTTACTACATCAATGGAGTTGCTAATGCCCACATGTTAAACTGCTGTTTTATATCACTTGTGGGCAAAGAAAAGTTTCTCTTACAGGGCTCTAAAATGAGCAGAGCAGCACAACCACAACAGGCCAAAAGTCTGCTTCTGTGTGTCAAGGTGGTCAAACATTACCATGAAAAGAGCTGAGACAATCTGCTTGGGACCTATTTGAGATATTTTCATACTGAAGCAGCTGCAAATACAAATTTTACCTGTATTTCCATACACTCTTCCCCCTGCCTTGATATTAAGATTTACTGGTGCTGTTCCATAACTCCTAAAAATAGAATAAAAATTAACCTCAAAAACATACAGTAACAAAATAGGAAGATAGTCAGCGTGTATAAAACCACATAGTGAGTGAATGGATTGGCACTGTTTTGCCTGCATGTATGGACATCACAAGAGTGCTTGGTGCTCAGAGGTCAGAAGAGGGCACTGGATCCCTGGAACTAGAGTCATGGGTTTCTGTGCACACTGGGAACTGAATCCACATCCTCTGCAAGAACAAGCGCTAAGCCATCTCTCCAGCCCCAAGAACTAATTTCTAAAGAAAGGCCTGACATTTCTCCATCTCAAATATTTTTTAATGTCATCTTCCCATCTCAAAAGTCTCCCAACTACTAACTCAATGTGCCACTGTAGCAAAAATCTTAAGAACCACCTTTGTTGTTACCTCCTAGTTCCTTACCATCTAGCAATCCTGCAGCAGTGAAAGCTCCCTGACACACTGCCAAATCCCATGGCCCCACTTGAGTCTTTCTCACATCTTCTATCACCAATCAAACCTCTTTCCAAAACACACCGAGTATTTCATTCATAAAAATGAATTCACTAAGAAACATGAAAGAACTAATCTGGAGTACGTGGAAAACAGTGACAAAAGGAGGCTAATAACTAAAGGGGATGAGGGACAACTTCCAGGACACCTGCAGTTCTCCACAGCTTTGTCTGGGCTGTGACCGCAGGAACACATATATATTCACGTAACAAATAACTGAAGTTAAACAACCTATGTTCATATACTAGTTATGCAACTTTGTGCAAGGCACCACCACTGCTACGATTTTTCCTTAAAAATCAGTTGACCTCTGAGTATAGTGGTGCACACCTTTAATCCCAGCACTCGGGAGGTAAAGGTAGGTGGATCTCCCTTGAGTCTGAGGTCTGCCTGGTCTACAAAACGAGTTTCAGGACAGCCAGAACTACATAGAGAGATCCTGTCTCAAAAAAACCAAAAACCAAAACAACATATTTATTTATTTATTTATTCATTTGGTTTTTCGAGACAGTAGTTTTGGTTCCTGTCCTGAATCTCACTCTGTAGACCAGACCAGCCTTGAACTCACAGAGATCCACCTGGCTCTGCCTCCTGAGTGCTGGAATTAAAGGCGGTGTACCACTAGCAATATTTTTTAATGAGCAGAAAAATCAAAATCAAGTATTAGTGCAAACTGAAATGGTTTTCCACACTGTTGGGGATGTAGAAAAAAGGAGACTCAGGGGACGAGGTAAGAATGAACAGTAAGAATTTGTAGTGAACAGAAAGATATTAGTAAGCTTTCAGATCACACTCAAGACTTTCAAAGATTAATATTTCATATCATGTTCATTCTACTTAATTGTGCTCTTTTCTCTTAGACTTTCAGCTAACCAGACCTAGGATGATTCCTGCTTTTGTTCTGCTCAATAATTGTCTTTGTGGACTGTGGTGAAGGAGTACTTGCCTAGCATGTGCAAGGAAGGCTCTGAGTTCAAGATCTACCACTGCCAAAATAAATAGGTTTTGTTTGTATGTTTTATCTTTGAGGAAGTCCAAACATTCCTTCAATAAAAATCCTGAAGCAATTAGAAATAGAAGGAAAGTATCTTAGCACGCAAAGCAGCATGACCTTCAAACACACAGCCAACACTGGATGGGATTGTTCCACTAAAGCCAGTAAAGAAATAAGTATAGCCGGGCGGTGGTGGCGCATGCCTTTAATCCCAGCACTCGGGAGGTAGAGCCAGGCGGATCTCTGTGAGTTCGAGGCCAGCCTGTGCTACCAAGTGAGCTCCAGGAAAGGCACAAAGCTACACAGAGAAACCCTGTCTCGAAAAACAAAAAAAAAAAAAAAAAAAAAAAAAAAAAAAAAAAGAAATAAGTATGTGCTTACTTTCTACTCTTACTCATTACAGGGCTTTAAGTTTTAGCTTTAGAAAAGGGAAAGAAAATGGGAGGAGGAAGTCTAATAATTTCTATTAGCAAATATTATGAGTCTATGTGTAGAAGATCCCCCAGGCTCTACCAGAAAATTCAGTAGCCAGAATGAACTATATGTAAGTAAGGATGTCAAGGAATAAAATTAATATTAACTTCTAAAAAATAAGTATCACTCCTATATACTAATAAGGAACATAGTGAAAAGTCAGGAAATCAATCCCATTCAAATAACAAATAAGAGAAGAGAGAAAACCTAAGAAATGAAAGACCTCTTCAATGACAATTTTATTGTGAAATGGCAATATTACCAAAAGCAATCTATAAATGTGATTCAATAAAATCCTCATCAAAATAACAGTGACATTCTTCACAAAAGCAGAAAAATCCTAAAATTCCTATGGAAGCAATGAAGGACCTCGCAGCAATCTCAACAATGCCAGGAACATCACCACACCTGATGGGACTACTGCAGAGTCAGTACAAAAACAGACATCAGATCAATGAACAGAGGATTCAGGAGTGATCTCACACAGCTACAGGCATCTGAGCTCCCACAAAGACGTCACCACTACAGCAACTGATGTCAGAGAAACTGCATGTGCACCTACAAAAGAGTAAAAGGAAATCCTTCCGCCTCACCCTGAACCAAAGTCTATCACACTGGTCAAAGACCTTACTATGAACTTGGAGTTCTCAAAAGCTATGCTATGGAAAACAAGAGGCACTAAAAGGCACTACCAAGTTCTATCTGAAAATGAGCCCAATAGTTTAGGAAGTAAAACCAAGAACTAACAAATGGAATTACATGAAATTCAAGCTCTTTCAAATACAGCTCAGTGAAGACAGTCTACAACACATCTGACAGAGAATTGACATACAGAATATATAAAGAACTCAAAAGCAAATACCAAAAACCCATACAACCTAATCCATAAACGGACTCATGAAAAATGAAAAACATCCTTATAGCCAACAGACATCTTAACCATCAGGGACCACACTGGGATTCAACTCCATCCCATTCAAAATGATTAATGATAAACAAACAAACAAAACCACCAAACCCAAACCCTCCCAAAGATGAGGACAAAGTTTCAGTAGTCATCTTATACAGCTAGTTAAAACCCAAAGCTCTTAACTCTACCACCATAATAAAACCACAAGCTACTTTAACATGTTTACTTGCTCCAGCTCATGGAACGTAAATCTTGCTACCAACACACTGGCCTAAAAGGCCTGACAGATAATTAACTCAAAAAAAAAAAAAAAAAAAAAAAAAAAAAAAAACAAATTATGGCAACAAAGAAGAAATGGGTTAGTTTGTATTGGATATAAAAATTGAAGACCTAAACTAAGGTTTTGTATAATAAAATGAACCAATGACAAGAACACAAGTGACAGTTTAGGTGTTCCACTTCTAACCAAAGACCTCATCCTAGCAAATCCTCAGGAAAAGTACATTTTAAATGCAGCGATCAGCTATGGCTGCTTCCATGACCCCACAGAATTCAGGAGGCAGAAAGTAATTAACCACCTGTTGAAACTGTCACAAGTTCTTTCCTACCATGGTAAGATGGAAAATGTAGCATCAACAGAATCAACCACTGACAATCTAAGCACAAAACTTCACAAGGTAGCACTAATACACGTAACTTAGGGCTGCCAAGGCGGCTTAGAGAGCAAAGGCACTTGTAGCCAAGCCTCAACGACCTAAGTGGAAACAGAGAAGTGACTCCTGTACGGAGTCTTCTGATCTGCACATGCAAACCATGACACACATGACCCCTGCCAAATAAAGGAACACTAACTTACCCATACTGCGGTGCTCCAGTTTTAATGTCTCCTATAGTGACATGAACATCATCCTCATCATCGTCACTGTCACTGTCACTGTCATCTTCAGTCTCAGTCACTTTCTATACCAACATAAACAATTACAAAATGCATTCAATAATCCTATTCAGCATTTAATATGAATAAAAAATTGATTCTGTGTTTTCTGATCTTGTTTAAGAGTAAAAATTACAAGCTTATAAAACTGTTATCCCAACTTTGATGGACTACAATAATTGAGTTTATATATAGGAAATAGAACTTTTACTGCCATCTTTCAGAAAACAATACATGCTTCACATTTTCAATGCTATGTTAATTTAACTATTTGGTAATTTTTAATGCTGACATTTAATCTCACAAATGTTTTACTCATAAGAATTTCTCAAGTACTTATTTTTAAACAATTCTACAGTAGATACTACATTTCCTTAGATTCATTCATTTTGCAAGGTCATCAATTACAATAGGAAGAAACTCTACGTGCAAATGATTGGAGAAGCATTATGGATCTTTTCAAACTAAAATGGATCTGCTTACCATGGTTTTAGTATGGATCTAAAATGTTGTTATATTTTAGTTACATAATGGTAGATAATCATATCACCTAGGCAAATGCTTTTTTGGTTATAGGTTTCAGTTTGAAAAACAAAAAAGCAAAAACAAGTTTCCTTCTCTATTCAGTATTAAAATGTACAACTATCAGAGGACACCAAGTACCATTTCAACAGCCACAGAGTCAGGAGTAAAACCTCTAGAGAGCATTCCTAAAAAACTGTAAGAGACAGTTCAGATGCTGGCTTTGGAAATCAAGCTCACTTATGACAGTTTTTTGATCTATAACTACTTAGTTATTTGAAAACAATAGACAGCAAGTCTTTGCATCTGCTGTATGTCCTCCAAGTTTCTTCCCAGTATTTTTTCTCCTAAGTCCTACATACTCTTTTGATGATATCAGATGGAGCAGCTGACAAAAGAAGGGGTCAAGGCATACAGAATGCTGAAGGTTATGATAAATGTTGGTTTTATTTGTAAATAAACTGTGACGTTCTTAAAGATCTGAAACCTCAAAGTAAGTGGATTTCAAAGCCTGAGAGGTAGGTTACCGGTTTTGACACGCCATTTTCAGCGGTTTCCTCTTCCATTCCAGCTGGAGGATTAGCACTGCAACCAAAGAAAGCAAGGAGACAGGATGGATGCTGCTGCTGCTGCTGCTGCTGCTGCTGCTGCTTCAAGACGGTTACTCTACAGTCTCAGGCTATCTGGGAGATTTCCTAAAGTTACTATCTCTACTGCAGGATGAGAACAAGATGGGAAATCTGTCTGGTGTTCCTGTTAGTGTGCATAAAGTCAGGATTCAGTTGGAAGTAAGAGTTGGGCTTACTTGGTTTTTTGAGACAGACTCCTTAAACTCACCATGTAGACCAAGCTGGCCTCAAACTCAAGAGATCCGCTTGCCTCTGCCTCCTAAATGCTGGGATTGAAGGTGTGCGCCACCACTCTCTGCCTAACAATTTCTTGTGTTTTTTTTTTTTTTTTTTTTTTTGGGGGGGGTGTTGTTTGTTTTTTGTTTTTCAAGACAGGGTTTCTGTGTAGCTTTGGAGCCTGTCCTGGAACTCAACTTTGTAGACCAGGCTAGCCTGGAACTCAGATCCAGCCGCCTCTGCCTCCTCAGTGCTGGGATTAAAGGCGTGTGCTACACTGCTCAGCTTCGGCCCAACCATTTCTTAATGACATACAAATTGATTGTAGCACACAACTTAAGTTTACACTGCACATCATATCTCTTTTCCTTTCTGAGTCTTTACTAGGTATCTGCTGTGTGCCAAGGACTGTCAAGGACCACGTAATACGGTTTCTCTTCTCCCCGGTGCCCATGGAATTCTCTATGACAGGATCATATTAATTCTTTCAGTGCTCAGTTAGCACACATGGTTCTGCCTGCTTTGCTGTTCCATTAACCTTATCAGATGGGTCTATCAAATACAAAATTTCAAGATTAAAAAGAAATTATCTTCATGGAAGACTACCCTCTAGTTTACAGTAACTAATCACTTTTAGAAGGCAAATTTGACTTGTCGTTTTGCAACAAAAACTGTGTCATTTAACAAGGAAACATTCACATTGCCAGGAGACTCAAGTTATTAACAAAAAATACTTCCAGAACTATAGTATAATAAGTTTCTTGACAGTAGAAAAACTGTACAAACAGAAAAACCGTACAAAACAATGAATTGATTTGGCCCAAGTCAGTGAAACTCTTAGTATCATTTCATAGTAAAATGCTTAGATTTTGACAAGTTCAGTGCTCTTTTTATTATAATACTTTTATAATATTCCTTAGTGGCAATTTATAACACTATACCCAAGTAAAGCAAATTAGGAAAGAAACTGAAAACTTCAATTTTTTCCTGTCCTAACACAGGACTCAAGATAAATTTTCTACTATAATTCTTCTTAATTTAAATAATTTGCTTATATAAACTTCTAGAGAGCCAGAAACAAGTTTGGTTTACTTGTTTGTAGCACATGCCTGCAATCAGTGAGATGAACCCTCAGTGTGCTTCCCATTTCACAGGACAGTATACGATAGTCAGCTAAAACCTGGACACAAAAAGCATAACAGCATTGAAATCTGTGTAATGCAATGCTTAAGGACAGAGGCTTCAGCAATGAACCTGTCCCAATGAAAATGGGCAAATGCAACAACAGGGGTCTAGGAGGGAAATGCAAGGCTGTACCAAGCTGCAGGCTAGCTTTGCCTGAACTCCTTTCCCTGTTAGAATGTGTTACAACTTCCAGCTCCTTATCATCACTAAAATATAAGAATGATAAAATTGTAAGATTTTTCTAAAAAAGTAAAAATGTAAAGACAAATGTCCTCCCAGGGAATGAGACACACATAGCTCTCCAAATGAAATTAACAACAAATAAAGGCAACAGTACTCGAAGAAGGCAGAAGTGGATTAACTCCAATCAACTATCACACTGTGTCTCAGAGAATTCAAGAAAGTTCAATGAAAAAGCGAACTTTGAGGAAGGAGAAATGGCTCAGTGGTTCAGAGCATGGTCCAAGACCTAGGTTTGAGCCCCAACACCATATGGCAGATCACAACCATCTGAATCGCAGCCTCAGGGGATTCAAAGCCTTCTATCACTCTATCTTCCACAGGCACCAGGCATGAACATGGTACATGGACATACATGTAGAAAAAACTACCAATACACATTAAAAAAAAAAAAAACAAAGTGAACTTAGAATTGTAGTTAATAAAACTCAGAGATAAGGATTAGCCCATAAAAATGTGTATTTGAGCCGGGCGGTGGTGGCGCGCGCCTTTAATCCCAGCACTCGGGAGGCAGAGGCAGGCGGATCTCTGTGAGTTCGAGGCCAGCCTGGTCTACAGAGTAAGTTCCAGGACAGGCGCAAAGCTACACAGAGAAACCCTGTCTCGGGGGAAAAAAAAAAAAAAAAAAGTGTATTTGATCATAACATTACCCTGTAATCAACTTCTTCACACTTAATAAAATGGATATGCAAAAACCATCTTTTTTCTTTTGGTTCTTTGAGACAGGATTTTGTTGTGTAGCTCTAGCTGTTCTTGAACTCGCTCTGTAGACCAGGCTGGCCTCTAAATCACAGAGATCCACCTGCCACTGTTGGGATTAAAGGCCTGCCTACACCACCGCCACCACCGCCTGGCCATACATACATATATATAAATGTATGGTTTTTTTTTTTGGTTTTTCGAAACACAGGGTTTCTCTGTGTTGCTTTTAATGCCTGCCCTGGTTCTTGCTCTGTAGCCCAGGCTGGCCTCGAACTCACAGAGATCCGCCTGCCTCTGCCTCCCGAGTGCTGAGATTAAAGGCGTGCACCACCGGCTTAATCATTTTTTTTTTTTTAAAAAACTATACATTCCTATCAGTGAGCTGAATACATAAACTCCAAACATAGATGATTAAATTTCAGATAATACAAAAATACAGCTCTGCCGAAGATATATTTTGTTCACAGTGTAACCGTTACGTATGAAATCCCAAAAGAAATCTTGTATCACCAGTCACCCCATTTTCTCCTATGCCACGATCCTGATCTTTCTGTCTCTATGCATTTGCTTCTTCTGGATAATTAGAATCGAATCAGACACGTCTTTTGTAGCTGCTTCCTTCCTTTAATATGTTCTTAATGTGTTCACCCATGTTGTGACAAGTCAGGACTCGATTTCCTTCCACCATGAATATAAGGGTACACTGCATCGAATCTATTAACTTGTATGATGGTGGACAGGTGGATTATTTCCATTTTCCTGACTCGGTATGAATAATGCTAAGAACACTGATGTTCAAGTGCTTATGTTCACGTATGGTTTCACTTCTCTAAGTTAAAGAGAGTAGAACTGTTGAATTAGTGATGACTCTATTTGACCACGTGAGGAGGCTACCAGCTTACCCTTCCAAGAAGGGACACACTTTACAGTAGCTCAGCAGCGTATGCAAATGGTCCAGGTTCTCCACATCCTCAGTACTGCTGTTCTACCTTCTGGATTATCCTGCTAGGTATGGGGCATTATTCCCTCCACTTTGAAAATCTAAATATTCTTTAAATGCATTGTGTGTGTGATACAGGTGTATAGGTTTGTGCATGCACCTGAGCATGCCATGTAGAGGTCCCAAACATCAGATATCTTCCCAACAGCTTTTCATCTTTCTCTCTTCTTTTTTGAGACGGTCTCTCACTGACCTGGACTTCACCAATACAGAGTGGATGGAGAATGAGTGCTAGAGATCCTGCTGTCTAAGTCTCTCCTGGGATGTCAAGTCCACATGCTTATGCTGCATGCATCTCACGAACTGAGCCACTTCTCCAGCCCTTAATCACTCTGTTGAAAACACTTCTCCCCAGGCTGGAGAGATGGCTCAGCAGTTAAGAGCACTGGCTGTTCTTCCAGAGGACCTAGGTTCAATTCCCAGCACCCACATGGAAGCTCACAACTGTCTGTAACTCCAGTTCCAAGGTACCTGACACCTTTATGCAGGCAAAACACCAATGCACATTAATTAAAAACAAAAACCATTCCTTCCTCATTATTTCAAACAGTCATCTGATCAAAGTAAAGTCAATTTAGCCATGTACTTATATGCGAGTTATACTGATTTTTGAGTAGATGTTTGGTTCCCTGGACACACTCTGTAAAATACAAAGTTTTGTATAATAACAAAAGAAATCAACTTTTTTTTTTTTTTTTTGGTTTTTCGAGACAGGGTTTCTCTGTAGTTTTGCACCTTTCCTGGAACTCACTTTGTAGACCAGGCTGGCCTCGAACTCACAGAGATCCGCCTGCCTCTGCCTCCCGAGTGTTGGGATTAAAGGCGTGTGCCACCATCGCCCGGCAGAAATCAAGTTCTTAAAAAGAAAAAAATCACCTATTGTGTCCATGGTACAGAAGTGAGCATGGTTCCCTTCCAAAATTTAGTTCCATTATGAATTTAAATAAATATAAAAAACTGAAATTACAGCCAAGCCAGGCACAGTGGCACATGCCTTTAATCCTAGCACTCAGGAGGCAGAGTCAGGCATATGTCTGTGGGTTCAAGGCCAGCCTTGTCTACAAAGGTATTTCCAGACCCATCATGGCCACAGTAAGGGCTGCCTCAAAAAAAAAAAAAAAAAATTACACCAAACATAAATGATTAAAAAAAAAATACTAAATTACGAAATCAAAAATTTTCAGTTATTATTTAAAATCTTACAGTAAATTATTTTTTTCTCAGTAATTCAACAACACTCAGCCAGACATGGTGGCACATGTCTGTAGTCCCAGCGCTCAAGAGGCAGAGGCAGGCAGATCTGAGTTCGAGGCCAGCCTGGTCTACAAAGCGAATTCCAAGACAGCCAGGGCTACACAGACTACACTTGCCTGGAGGGGGGAAAAAACAAACAAAAATACCAACAACAACAACCCAAAAAACCAACAACTACATTATATACTCCACTACTAAGCTCAGTTAAGAATAAAAAGTTACCCAATGGTGAAAAGTTGGTAAACACTTAACTCCAAAAACTGTCTTTTATAAGCTACTAGAAACCAACACTGAATTGGTCTGGAAACAGAGTCCTCCAAACTTGGGTCAAAATGTAATTAAGCCAAGGACTATATATAATGAAACAGTTGACAACGTGCTAGAAACCCAATCTACATAAAACATCGACAGGAAAGTTCACCAACCTGGCATTTTCTTCTTCTGGCCTTTCAACTTCATTCTCATCTACCAAATAAGATAAAATCAAGTAAATCAAGAAATCAAGCTTAAAGCAACAAGCATTATAAAAATCTGAAGGGAACGAGCACTAACCTAGATCCTTTGCCAAATCACTGTGCACATGCACGTCCCATGGGCCTACAAGCATAGCCACAGTTAGATCATTTTATAAACAAAATACATCCATTATGGAAAAAAAAAAAAAATCAAGACAGTCACCGCTATATGAGCTTCTAAGAAGTAATGAGGATTTACACATCTTGGTCCGAGAAACCCCACACATTTCACACGTTCAGGGTGGTCAATACAAGTTTATCAAAGTTACATCACTCAAAGGCTGCCTAGATTCCAACGTGAACTTTTATAAGATACTCTAAAACAGTCAAGGATTTATGTTCTAGGTAAGGACAAAATACTTTCAAATCTGGTGTAACAGACAAGGGGGATTACGACTTAATTAAAGTTAAAAATCAGACATAAAACATATCCCCTAACAAAAACAAAGTACATGATGCATTAAATTTAGGCAAACAGAAATCCCTGACACTGAAAACAAGCCTACAGGGAGAGCCACGAGGTACAACTATGACGTGAACTTTCTTTTTTTTTTTTTTAAAGAAAAAAGATAAGCTTCACCTTAATATAGGAGACAATTCAGGGTTTTCTTTAATGGACCATAGTGTATTCCATCTGTCTCTCAATATTTTTAAAGCACGTCTTTCAAACAAGGAGGTACCCTTGCAGGTGCATGCCATACAAACGGACCATCAAGAAACAAGACGTTAGTTTTATAGCATTAACTTTATTTAGCTGTAGTTACAGAATGACTGTTTCTGAAAGAAAGGGACGAGAAAGGGCACCCGACAACCACCGAGCAAGAGACACACCGAAGCAGCTCAGGATCGATAGAAAGGGCATGAATAGAGAGCGCAGGAGCGAGGAGGCCGGGATGGTGGGGAGGAGGGCGAAGCGGGGCTGCCCGGCCTCCTTGGCCCGCGTCCACCGCGCGGTGAGCGGCTGCGGGTCCGGGCGAGGGCCAGGAGGTGCAGGCCGCGCTCGGCCTAAGTGAGGCCGGCCAGCGCTAGTACGAGAGAACCCGGACGCCCGGGCCTGCGACGCCGGGAGGAAGGCCAGAGAGAACCCGGGAGACAGACAGGAAGTTCCGTACCGCCATACAGCCACTCTTCCTCCTCATCCCCGCCGGTCCCGCTGCTCAGCTCCACCAGGCGCTCGACCTCGCCGGCCGACATGGCCGCCCCCACGCACAAGTTAAAGGAGGCGATCAACAGCCCCTTTTCAACCCTTTCCCCAGCTTCGCCGTCCCGGGTCGCGAGAAGGGGAGCGAACCCGCCGGTAAGCGAACGGAGAGAGCGCGAGACTCAAATCCAAGGCCGACCGCGGCGGAGGGAGCGACCATGAAGAGTCAGCTACACGCCCGCCTGCGCATGCGCAGCGGCACCCAAGCGGCGCGGCGTCTCTCTCGGAGGCTTCGCTTCCGCGGCGGCAGGCACCTGGGCCTCGTTGCGCGTGCGCGGCGCGATTGGCTCCGCCCCCGCCCCGCCCGCCCCGCCCCCCCCCTCCGCCCAAGATTCCAGCTTTGCCTTGCAGAGTGGCTTTTGCTCTGGCCCCTGGTGCTCTTTGAAGTTCCCTTCCCCCCAAACCACTTCCAATCCTCAGTTTACCATTGTTCTTTTCTGTCCTTGACGCTTTCTCCCTCCACAGTTTGTTTATTTTTAAATCCTGAAGGCCATCATCCCTCACGGGTTTACTTGATACAAAATCATACCTGTCTGTCGGTTTCTCATGTACTCACTCATTCGTCGAAATTTTGACAAGCAACATAAGAAAAATTTAAATATATGAAGAATGCGTTCTCTTTGGTGGCCTAGTGGCGCACGCCTTTAATTCCAGCACTTGGTAGGCAGAGACAGGCAGATCTGTGTGAGTTCGAGGCCACCCTGCTCTACATCGTGAGTTACAGGATAGCCTGGGCTATATAGAGAGACGCAAAGGCTGGATGGAGCATTTTATGTCAACTTAACACAAGCTAGTCATCTGAGTGGAGGGAATTTCAACTGAGAAAATGCCTCCTAAGATCTTGCTGTAGACAAACCTGCAGGGCATTTTCTTAATTCATGATTGATGGGGAGGGCCCAGCTTTAGGCTCTATCAATATCCCGTCATTCCACATTACCTGAATAGATAGATCATGTGGGTTTTAATTGCTCTTAGCTTTGAACTCACTGTTGCCTACTATGTGCTGTTGCCCTGTCAGAAATTCTTGTATCGTTTTAACTTCTACGTACAATCTCCCCTATAAAATCTTTCCTGAATTCAACAAACATGTATGAAAATCTACCCAAGTATTAGGAACTCTTCAAGGCTATATAGATTCGGCAGAAAAAAAAAAAAAAATCCTTCCTCTCATGAAGCCTGTATTCTCACAGAAGAGTAAAGCCTGAAACAAAGAAATACACCATGTTGATAAGGATTAAGAACAATAATAGCTGTAAGGAGCCCCAGAGCAAAGTGATTAAAAGGGAGGAGGTGTAATCATATATCAAGTGGTACAGGAATGCCAGTAAGATGAGGTCAAAAAAAAGTAGACACCTGCATGGAGAGAGGCAGTAAACCCTGTGGATTCCTGGGAAGGGACTACTTGACAGGGAGATTAGGAACATGCAAAGGCCCAGAGACAGAAGAGTTCTAGGCAGCTAACTGCACTTAGAGCAGCAGAGCCGGTGGTGGGGGTGCACGCCTTTAATCTCAGCACTCGGGAGGCACAGCCAGGCGGATCTTTGTGAGTTCGAGGCCAGCCTGGTCTACAGAGCGAGATCCAAGAAAGGCGCAAAGCTACACAGAGAAACCCTGTCTCGAAAAACCAAAAAAAAAAAAAAAAAAAAAAAAGAGTGAGGGGCAGAACGCAGATGAGCTGAGCAAGCAGATGAGCTCGGCAGGATTGGGTGTGAGGGGAGTACAGCTAATAACACATTTAGACTGCGTGGTGCTTCTAAGACATGTCCATCACAATCTGCCTTCATCTTGTTTACCTTTTATCTGAGACTGTGGGGGTTCAGTTCCTTGATAGTCCCCTCTCAGGGTCTGGGAAGAATCTACAACCAGCTGATAATTAATCTTTGATGAAAAGAAATGAATCTATGTACACGAAACTCCTTAGTCCATATACTTTATTATTCTGTGTCAGTTTTCTCTCTACAAGCTTCTATTCTGCTCTCATTTTTAGCTCCTTTCTTGCCTGATTTCTCTCTAAACTTATCTGCGGTCCCCTCTAGGTTCTATCTTAATTCCTTCATCTTAGTTCTGCCCCTTCTAGGTTTTCATCCATCTTATTCTTTCCCATATCATCTTCTCTCCCATCTCCTTCTCTCTCATCTTGTTCTTCCCCATCTGGCTCTTCCTCATCTTCCATCTCTTTCCTCTAGTCCTCTCTTCTAGCCCTTCAACCTAGTTCTTCCCTGTCTCAGTTTGTTCCTCTCAAGTTCTTACCCATCTAGTTCTTCCGTTCTCTTTTCTCTTCTCCATCCCCCTGTACTCTGGGAGTCCTGGTATATATACACTTACAAGCAGTATTCCCTTAGCAGTGCAAAGCCAGGCTTCCAGGGTCAAACAGAGGGGAGATAAGAATCACATAAGGAGGCAGTAATTGTTAATTATCATTTGCAACCCCAAAGGAAGTGACCAATGCGGAAATGAATTAACTAAAGGCTAAATTCAGGTAATATCTAAGAAGAGGGATCTTATGTGCTCAACTATAACCTTAAGCGTGATTGGTAGAGAATGTTAAGAATCTATAAGTTGCTAGGTCAATGGGAGAAAATAAAACAGCCTTCTTTTTTCCTGTGGCTCCTATCTGTCCAAGCTATCTGCCGTTTTTCTGCAGGGTGGGGGAAGGTGTGCTCGGTCGCTAGGCAACCTGTGTACAGCTAGATGCCTCTGGTCATAGTTAAAAGGAGATCTGGAACTAGAGGTAAGATTTGGGAAAGGAGGTAGTTAAGCAATTAAGGCACATCTGCCAGGCCTTCTCAAAAGGTAGTTTGGATGCTTAAGTCTGTTCTTAGAGAGTACAGAGGTTTCTCTGATAAGGTACTTTCTTCCGTCTGGGGATGGACCTGGCCAGATGCCGCCAATGACGATAATTACAGGGAGGCTTGAACTGGGGTTCTGGCTGAGCATAGCTGTCAGCATAGGTTATCTAAATATTCCTTTAGTGGAGGGGAAATGGTGCCCAATAAATGATGGAAAAGCTACAATAGCACACAAGAAACTCATAGCAGGAAACGGCTGATAATCAAAAGCCAAATATCAACAAGGCTCCTTGAACCTTGACCTCTGAAAGGCCCTTGGCTTCTTCCAGGTATTAGCTTTGTCATAATCAGCTGAAATCCTACTTTGCATAGTTTTGTGGCTTGCAGCAACCTTTCACTCCCATCTGTCACCTAGTGAGTGCACAATATCTTTTTTGCCTTTGATAAAAGAACTAGAAAGAAGCTTTACTATCGGCTTGGGAGTACTCTAGGCAGTCACTGTGCCTGTCTCTATTTTCATTGTTTTGTGCATCTATAATAAAATTTGGTTGGTTTCAATGAGAAAGTTGATTGTCTTTTTGCAGAGCAGGCTGTTTTTCCTTCTAGTCTGGAAGGAGTTTACCTTTCAGAGCATTGTTTAGACTAAGCCAAAGAATTAATGAATGATGATGGGTACATGAGAATTGCCTGTGTAGTGGAGGTAGCACTTGAGCTAAGCTTTGAAATGATTTCTACAAGCAGAGAAGCCCATAAATCATTAAAGAGGCATCTTTAAAGGCCTCTTCCCTCCTCCCTCCCAAACGGAATTCCTTGTGTGGGTATGCTTAACCATATGGATATGGTTAAGGTATCTTTATCTCTTCATTTGCCCTGGGAAACTTCGAAGATAAGTAATTTGACTATTTATAGACCACCTCTCACTTCCTATATTATGACCTCATCATACTACAATATTACATCTATCCTGATATATTTGTTTGCCACTTCATTATTTATTATGATTTATTCTTAGCAACAATAATAATACTAAACTGAGCCTGGTAGTATACACTTGTCCTCCCAGGTATTGTGGGGACTGAGGCCGGAGGTTCACTTAGGCTCATAAGTTATTAGCATGGGCAGCATAGTAAGAGCCATCTCAAAATAATGCCAGTAATAATGATATGTTTTAATATGATATAGACTCTTGAGGAGTACTGAAAAGGACTGCATAATGATTAGACAATAAATTATCATTAAGATGATGCCAAGAGGCCAGGGGTGGTAGCACATGCAATCGGGAGGCAAAGGCACCAAATCTCTTGAGTTTCAGGACAAACAGGGCTATGTAGAGAGAGATCCTCATCACAAAACAAACAAAACCAACCAACCAAACAAACAAGATGATGCCAAGAGTTAAAACCAAATAAAAATGTCATGTTCAGTAGCTAGTATGCAGAAGTGCCATGTTCATAAAGGTATTTTAAAAGAATGTATTGCTTAAACTCTATGTCACTGTTTGCTGCTAATATATGATATGTCACTTTAATAAAATCTCAGTGTTCTTTAATTTACACATCAGTAAATCCATACATTAATTCATGTTTTTATATGCATTTGTTGAAAGGATAGAAGATAAAAATGGAGGTTTCAAATATGAAAACAGTTGACTAGGGGCTGGGGAGATGGCTCAGCGGTTATAGTAATTGCCATGCAAGTGTGAAGACCAGAGTTCAGATGCCCAGAACCGACGACGTAAACGCTGCCTGAGCCTGTCAGCCCACCTGTAATTCTAGCCTCAGGTAGGGGGTCCCCAGAACAAGCTTGCTAGTAAGACTAGTCATACTGTCAAGCTCTGGGTTCGACTGAGAGACCCTAATCAATGAATAAGATGGAAGAACAATGGAGGATGGTTCCAACATCGACCTCAGGCCTCCACATGCATAAGTACACATATGCACATACACACAAACACCCCTACATATATGTGCACCCACATACCTGAATATACACATGCACGAGTCACCTGCATGGAAAATGGATAAAGAAAACATTTAACTAGATAGTGGCCAGCTGGTGTGCTGTGCACTCAGCTTTTTCTCCTTTGACACGCCAGAGGAACTGCACCTGAGGAGAACTTTTCCTTTTTAAGACACTGTTCTGAGGAATTAAGGCCCAGCTACGGTCCTACTTTTTGTATCTTAGCATCTTTTGACGTGAAGTTTTAGATTGCTACTTGTTTCTGGAATGTTGAATCATCTCTATTCACTTCTCTGCTGCTGTGGGAAGTTCTTCTACCTTTGAATGATAAAAACAAACCATCCTTCTCTTTGTACTCTCCAGATCCTATCTCAAAATGTCAGTGTATGGAAAACCCTCACTGCATCCTTTACCTAGCTCTGACCACACCCATAGAGGATGTAGACATCCTCTATAAGGAATGAGACATAATGACCATTTCTGTAGCGAAGTACACATTGTAGTCTAATAAGGTTAATGTGATAGTCTTAAACAGCTCAGGTTTTTAAAATCAGAAATCCATTTACCACACCATAACATCTGAAAGAAAGGATTTTTACCCCTGATTTTTTCTGTTTACCTAGCAACTCTCTTGGATAGCTAATAAGTATTTCAAACTCGTGCCCAAAGTAGCACTAATAAATTGTCCTTTCAAACTTGTTCTGTCTCTTCTCACATTTTCCCAGATGATGCACATCTTACTGTTAGTAACCACATCCAAACAATTTTATCAGCTCAAACCCCTCAAACCTCTGATTCTCCCTTTCCTCTCAGCTATACCTCTCATGCCTATAAAAATCCACTGCCAACATGTTAGTACTTTCTATACAATGTACCGCAAATCTGCCCACCTTTCTATAGCTCCACTGCCACACAACAATTCAAGTCACACACATTTCAATGGTGATTTCTTACTGTAAATAGAAAGCTAAGCTTCCTTGCTCATGGCCTGCCAACTACATGTACAGTGTGGACCACTCAGGATTTATACTACATATATTTTAGAGTTTTAAAATATGTTGGCTCCCCATATTACCACTACTGACTGACTATTTGTGGCTCAAGCCCCCCACCTGCAATGTCTAAGCTGAAACCTTAAATCTACTATGTGGTGGTATTTAGAGAATGGCCTTTAGGAAAGAATTAGGTCCTTCTTAATGGAATGGAGATTACTGTCCTCATAAGAAGAGATAGGAGAGCTAGCTGTGGAGTCTGGAGATAATATTTGCCAGTTCTTTGGCCCTCATAGGCCACCACAGGGCATTGTGCTCCCAGGTGCCTGTGAAAATTCTCCTCTTCCTAGTTCATACCACCCACCTTGACCACTCTACCCTGCTTCTTCACCTCCCCTTGTTCACAGATGATGCCAGGATCGAACATGGGATGAAGTAGTCTCCTCCCCCACCACTCAGCATCACAATGAATGACTTGCATATCCTACATGTTTTATATTCTTTGTTTATGTTCTGAAATCTATTCAACCATCTTCACCATTTCCTCTACCCCAACAGTCCACATTCAAGGCTATCCCGTGGATTTTATTAAATTCTTCAATTGTTCACGAGGAAATGTAGAGGCCCAATACTTTTTTTCACTTTAACCTTGCAATTGTCCAACCTTCTCCCTCATTCCTTTAGAACCTATTCAACATCATGGAGAGAGTTCCTAGGATTCTTACTGACCCTACCCCCATCTGCTATTCCACCTGTCTTGCCTGCCCTGTCTTCTTGCACAGGTTCAAATCCAATAGATTCTCTGCAGATTTCTCTTTACTTCCCCTTTCTCTGGCGCTGGTCATGGTTGGCCACTCTGTTCCGTGTGACTTCACACACTGGCTCCTCTTCTGCATCCTTCCCCCAAGGTTTCTCCAACACATCCTTATCTTTCATATTCTCCATACTCTCTTAAAGCAGCCTCAGTACCCTTATACTAATGATTCCCAAATTACCAGACTTCTCTCCTACAAGATAGAGTCTCATATTCGACAACCTGGTAGTCATTTCTAATGGGATGTCGCTAAGTATTTTTACAACAATATACATCTTCATCCATTAGATGGCTACTTGAAAGAGAATATATAAAATATTCGAAAGGATGTAGAAAAACTGGAACCCTTGTGCACTGCCAGTGGGAATATAAATGTTGCACTTATTGTGAAGAACACAAGCTCCTCAGAAAACCTAAAAATCTTTACTATGTAATTCAGCAGTTTCAATCAAAAGGATGGAAAGCAAAATCTGGAAGATATCTGTGCACCTATATCTAGAGTTGTCTTATTCATAAAGGCCCCAAAGTGGCAAAGCGCAAATGTCTATTGATGGATGAAGTAATGGACATAATGTGCTCTATGCATACCACCAAATATTATTCAGCATTTAGAATGAAAACAAAAACTGGGGCTGGAGAGATGTCTCAGTGACTTAGAACTTTTGACCTTACAGCAGACCTGAGTTCAGGTTTTAGCATCCTCATTTGGTGACTCACAATCCTCTATAATTCCAGCTCAAGGAGATTCAAAGCCTCTGGCTCTGAGGGCAGCTGTATTCACATGCGCACGCACACACATGCACACACACACACACACACACACTCAAGAAAAATAAAACTTTGTAATGAACACAGTGGCATGTGTCACAACTGGATAGACATGAGGACATTATGTTAAGTGACATAAGTCAATCACAATCAAGCAGTGTATGAACCCACTTGTATGACCTACAGTCGCCAGCTCAAAGAGAACAGAATTAACATAGAGGCTGCAGGAGGGTGTGGAGGCATGAGAGGCAGGGGCGGGGGCCGGGGAGGATGGGAATTGTTATTTAAAGGGCATGGTTTTGAAAGTATTTGGATTTTGCAAAACAAAAATTCCAGAGATTGGTTGTACAACATCATGAATGGTTTTTAATATTATAGAACTGTACATTTTAAAATGATTAAGGATGGTGTACTGGCTGGTTTTGTGTGTCCACTTGACACAAACTAGAGTCATCTGAGAGGAAGGAGTGAGCCCCAGTTGAAGAAATGCCTCCAGGAGTTCCAGCTGTAAGGCATTTTCTCAATTAAATGATCAATGGGGGAGGGCCCAGCCCAGGGTAGATGGTGCCATCCCTGGGCTGGTGGCCCTGGATTCTCTAAGAAAGCAGGCTGAGCAAGCCTGGTGAAGCAAGGCACTAAGTAGCTTCCTTCCACGGCCTCTGCATCAGCCCCTGCTTCCAGGATCCTGCCCTGTTTGAGTTCCTGTCCTGACTTCCTTCAGTGGTGAACAGCAACATGGAAGTGTAAATTGAATAAACTCTTCCCCCCCCCACTTGCTTTATGGTCACGGTGTTTCCTTGCAGCAATAGAAACCCTAACTAAGACAGGAGGACATGGAGGTATACACCTTTAATACCAGTATCAGTGAGACAGAGGCAGGCAGATCTCTATGAGTTTGCAGCCAGCCTGTTCTACTTGGTGAGTGCCAGGACAGCCAGAGCTACATAATTAGATCCTATCTCCAAACACACACACACAATAAATAACTAGATAGATAAATGTGATTTAAATAGTTAATTATCTTATGCATACGTCCACAATAAAATAAAAACAGGTCCCAAACAGAGATCAGTATATTTATTCCTCAATCTTATTCTCTTTCAGTTTGCTAAGTCTCAGTAGTTGTAAAATGAACCAAAAAGCCTTTTGATTGTGTGTGTGTGTGTGTGTGTGTGTGTGTGTGTGTGTGTAAAACATTTCAAATTAATTTTCCACATAATGATCTGGAACCCTTTTTCAAAAAACCCACAGGCAAACAAGTTAGTCTTACTCCTAAAACCCCGTTAAAAATTCCCACTACTTAGAACAGAAAGTATTGTCCTAGTCTTGTTGGTTTTTCTTTTTCTTGTTTCTTGTTCATGTTTCTTCTGAGAACTTTTCTTCATACATCTCAGCTATGATAATTTAGGTTGGGGGATTCCAGTCTTCTAGTGTACATCCTAGTGATAAATATGTTAAGAAAAACAGCTATGTTAGAACTTTTAGCTCAATGATGTAACAAGCACTTTTAGTGAATGTTACATGTCAGTCAATTCTGACAAAAGATTAGTAGAGGTGATGAGTTGGGAAATACCATCAGCTGAAAGGTAGAATTGGAATTTGCTTTGAGAGAGCAAGATTTACCAAGTGTAAATTTTTGTACGTAAGGTAGTGGTTTCAATTGGACACTGGATCTTTGAATCTTAGCATGCAGAAATGGTGGGAAAGCATTATAGTTGTCCAGACGAGTGATGACATTGACCTGGGGGGCGGGGAGTAGCAAGGATGAAGAACTAGAAAGTAGAAGTTTTGAAACAGATCAAGATTTAGATGTAGGAGGAAAGATTGAGAAAAGAGAAAAATTTTGATTGATTGTGTGTGTGTGTGTGTGTGTTGTATTGGGGGTGGGGATTGTGCGCTTGCCATAGTGAGCATGTGGAGATAGGAGGAGGACAACTTTCCCTGAGTCCTTTTGGAAAGGGGCCTCAGAGTCAGTACAGAATACACCTAGACACCAAATTCTCAGTACATAAATTTTGTTACCCTGCCCCCCGGGGGGCACTCTGGATAGGGCCAAGACAGCAGCAGGTGTTTCTTCTGCAGGAGTTGTTTTTAAGGAGAAAAAGGAGAAGTCTGTGTTAGGATGAGTTGGTGACATGTTAGACAGTGTAGCCAAATATTGAATTTTGATTGCTCGACCTTGGTGTTTTGATAGTTGGACCTTGGAGTTTCAGTCAGGCATAAGGAAGTGGTCAAAAAAGAGACTAGACCTTGGTGGCTAGCTTTAGGAATATAATCTAACGGTTTAGCAAGGAAGAGGGAATGGGAGAGAGCAAGAACTGTTGGCGCCATATTCCTCATTTTCTTTTTCTGTATCGAGTCCCAAGGATTGAACTCAGGTCATCCAGCTTGTGTTGCAAGAAGAGCTTTTACCCGCTGAGCCATCTTGCTGGTCCCGGTAGGTGTTTCACGAGGCTCGTGTGCAATAGTGCAGAAGATAACGTATACACGACAAACTTCTACGTAGCAGTAATTATCCCTGTTTCCTCCGGCTGCTCAAAGTTGAGGTGGGGAAGTGCCTGTGCGGAGGAGAGTGAACTTCAGGCTAGGTTTCATGATCCCTGAGAATACTTAACTGGAAGGAAAAGTGCCGTGAGCTGACAGAGATGAACAAACATAACCCATTTCAACTCCTTCCTAGAAAGCACCTGCCACACTGAATGTCTGCGCACGGCGGGCCGCCTCCTCCCGCGGAGAGGCTCCTCCCGCCAGCCCGCGCGCCCGGCCAGCCAATCAGCGCCCTGAAACGTCATCACCGTGCGCACACTTGGACGCGTCAGAGACTGGCCCACGTGTACTGTGTGTTGACTGTCAAAAGTCTCAAGGTACTCGGGATCCGGAAGTTCTAGAGTTCTGACCGAAGTTCTGCCCACCAGCCGGCAAATCCCCCCCGGGCCAGCCGGCAAGTACCGAAGCATGAGCGCCGCGGGCGTCCTGTCTTTCGCCCAGCAAGGCTGGGAGCAGGTGCTGGCCAAAGTGAAGTGGTCCGTGGTCTACCTGGACGCCGCCTGCGCGGAGAGCCTGCACTGGAGCTGCGGATCCAGCCGGCTTCTGGAGGCGGTGAAGGGTCCGGCGTGCCACCTGAGGGAGTTTGAGCCCCAGGCAATTGGCGGTGGAGCCGAGCAGCCCCGGGCGGTGTTCGTGTTGAGCTGCCTGCTGAAAGGCCGGACGGTGGACACGCTCCGAGACATCATTCGCCGCAGTCACTTTCAGCACTGTGTGGTGGTCACGGCCGTGAGCCACGCAGTCCACCTCACGGCTAACCACGTACCAGCGGCTGCCGCGGCCGAGCTCGAGGGGCAGCAGCCGGTGTTCGAACAGCTGGAGGAGAAGCTATGCGAGTGGATGGGCAACGTGAACTACACGGCCGAGGTGCTGCACGTCCCCTTGTTGCTCGCCCCTGCTGCTCCCCACCTTGCCTTTACTCCTGCCTTCGCTACCCTTTTCCCACTGCTGCCTCGGGATGTACATCTCCTTAATAGTGCCAGACCCGACAAGAGGAGGCTGATCAACTTGGGTGAAGTGGATGCCACTGCCCTGACCCCTGAGCTGCTGCTGCACATCAGATGCCTGGTGTCAGGCCTCAGCTCTCTGTGTGAGCATCTAGGCGTACGAGAGGAGTGTTTCGCTGTGGGTTCCCTCAGTCGGGTCATCGCTACAGATCTGGCAAATTATGCCCCTGCCAAGAACAGGAAGAAGACTGCCACAGGCAGGGCGTCCGTGGTCTTTGTGGATCGAACTCTGGATCTCACAGGTGAGTGGAATTTCTAGGAGTTCTTCATCTTCACTCAGCCAGCTACAGGACCTTTTCATCGATACAGCGTTGTTGGCCTCATATTGAGGTTGATAATAGAAAGATGAACTAAATGAATCAGTTTCTAATTTGACAGCGTCTGGAGTTGTTTTGTCTGGTGGAGGAGGGGGTGGATAGAGACCAAGTACAGTATAATTTGTTAAGTGCTCTAACGGGGCAAATATGGCTTTAGTGTACATTGTTGTTGTTGTTGTTGTTGTTGTTGTAGTATGTTTTAAACAACTGCACTTAGTCCAGAGACTGTTAGAAACGTCCTAATACCTCTTAGTTGCTGTGATAGAGCACCATGACCAGAAACAACTTGGGGAGGGAAAGGGTTCATTTGACTTAAACTTCCACATCATAGCCCCATCAATGAAGAAAGTCAGGACAGAAACTCAAAGAGGGCCGGGACCTGGAGGCAGGAGCTGATGCAGAGGCCCATGGAGGGGCACTGCTTACTGGCTTGCCCCACATGATTTGCTCTACCTGCTTTCATATAGAACCACCAGCCCAGGGGACGATCTTAGATTGTTCTGTGGGACACATATGGTTGAGGGTTGTCCAGTTGTCCTCTGATCTCTGCAAGAACCCATGGCTTGTACATGCCCCTCCATATGCAAATAAATAGGTAAATGTAATTTTTTAAAAACTGAAACTGGCCGGTTGGTGGTGGTGGCGCACACCTTTAATCCCAGCCTTTGGGAGGCAGAGGCAGTTGGATCTCTGTGAGTTCGAAGTTAGCCAGGTCTAAATAGTGAGTTAGTTCCGGGACAGCCAAGGCTACACAGTGAAACCCTGTCTCAAAAAACAAAACAAAAAAGTGGAACTGACCCTACCTGTAGGGAGATGGAAAAAGAATTGTAGAAAATACTTTTAAATGTGTATTGATTTATTCTTAGCTCTCGTTCTGTTGAAGTTTGTATAGCAATCTCATATCTCAAATTTTGGCAATGTATTGTTTATACATGCAAGGAATAACTCTAACCTTAAAATAGGTAAAGAAAAAATGCTTTTTGATATAACATGTGAGCATTTATTTTCAGAGGTCAACTTTGTCCTAGAGTTAAGTAGATATAATTCAATAATAGTATGTGCTAGCCACTCAGGGTCAGAAAACTGATACCAGTAGGCATTCCTTTTGCAGGTTAGAAATAAAAACTTGAGTGATGTTATAAGAACTAGTAGGAAGTAGTTTTGAAATTTTACCTTAATTAGATGGATTTTAAGATGTAGTTCTGAGGGAATGCTAGTGGGATGTACCTATGGTAATCATAGCTAATTTCAAGAGGGTAGTGGCCCTGTTGTGGCCATGTCATGCCCGGAGGGCAGAATTCCACAAAACACATGGTAGCAGAAGGCTTCTATACCTCCCTGTCACCAAATCTACTACACGTTTTATACAGTTTTCTCTTTCGTTTATATTAAAAGGGAACATTGCTTCCTTCCTAACATTTTTACCCATGGAGCCTAGCTCTGTGTTCTCTCATCACTTCTCATGGATTTGCTTCAGCCCAGTACCCCTAAGTTGATCATTTTTACCTTTTTTTTTTTTCAGACTTTCATCTTTGGCATACAGGCAGAATAGAGCATATCCTTTCTTGACTTCTCATCATCATCCAACTTCAATTCCATTATATTTGGCTTCATTTTGTAGCAGACTTGAGAACTGTCTAGATGTGGGCCATTTCCACAATCATCTATGTCGGTTTTTATTCTTTACTTCCATTCCATTAAGCTTTTATTTTTCAAAACTTCCCATATAGTGGCTTCGTTAGTGACTTCTGTGTTTCCAAATCCATGGATGAGTTGTAGGACTCCTTTTCCCCCTGAACCTCAGATTAGCGTTTACTACAATAGAACACAGCAAAGAGTAAAAGGAAATTTAGGGATAGGGAGATGGTTCCATGGGTAAAGTGCTTGCTACACACGCGTGAGTAACTGAGTTTGGATCCCGAGAACATAAGTAGAAGCTGAGTGTGATGGCCTGAGTGTGAGAGCATGCATCTGTAACCTCAGCGCTGGTGGTGGTGTGTGGTGGTGGAGGTGGTGGTGGTGGTGGTGGTGGTGATAGTGGTGGTGTGGTGGTGGTGGTGGTGGTGGTGGTGGTGGTGGGTATGGAGAGGCAGATCTAGCCAATTGGTGAGCTTCAGGATCAGCAACAGAATGTCTCAAAAAAAAAAAAAAAGATGGAGAGCCATAGAGAAAGACATGCATTGTCTACCTCTACCTTCTACAAGCACGTGAAAGGGTGAGCATTTCAGCAAACGCATAGGCTCACCCCAATTAAATAATAAAAGATACAAAGGATAGATAAGCACTCAGTGATTTTTGCTGTGTGCTTTTATCAGTCATAAATCTGGCTTGCCGTTTTCTTGCTATGTCTTCTCACCATAGTATTCACGTATTGTAGTTTGCTTCAGTTGCTGTGATAAACATCATGACCCAAAGCAACTTGGTGAGGAAAGGGTCCATTTGGCGTAGACTTCCAGGTAATACTCCATCAGTGAGGGAAGTCAGGGCAGGAACTCAAGCAGGACCCGGATCGGAGACCATGAAGTAATGTTCGTACTGGACTTGCTTTCTTGTACAACCCAGGACCACCTGCCCAGCGGTGGCATTGCCTACAGTGACTGGGTTCTCCATGTCAACCATTAATCAAGAAAATGCCCCACAGAAATGCCATAGGACAGTCTGGTGGGAGGGGGCAGTTTTGGGTCACTCATGGTCCTGTCATTAATCTCACTCCTGCTCTGTGAGTGACCCCACCAAACTCATTGGTTCCCCAAGTTGGACTTTGGTGGAAGCATGCTTTGGTTTGTCACTGATGCTCTGTAAGGAGGGAGTAGCTGTTTACATCTCCCTAGAGAATGAGTTCCTGCACCTGTAGAGGGTATCTCCCACGTAGGATGAGGTCACGTGTGTGTCGGTAGCGGGCAATAGTCTGGTGAGGTGACGAAGCCAGAGATAAAGGACTGTTTTCTAGGACATGATGTGCTTGCTTAGCCTCTGCTATGTGGATCTAAGATTGACTTATGTTCCTGTCTGGAAATAATCACCTTTTGGCATAGTGTAAGCTAAGAAATTTCTATACCCTGCGGAAGTCGGTTTTTTACTTTGGCCATGAGAGTTCCAGGGAATGAAGTCAGATTGTTAGACCTGACTTCTAACGATGCAAACACCCTTTTCCCCTGAGCCATCTAGCTGTTCCATCTCTTTTTCATTTTAAAATTATGATACGCTTTCCTGTAGAAAAGATCGAGTAGACTTTTTTAGGGTAGATTTTAATTTAGATTGGTTTGTTACTGGGCCTAAAGCTTATAAGTGCAAATATTTCTATTGGGTATCTTTTGGGTAATCACCCAAGTTATCTTGCATATGGTCAACTTAAAGTTTCATTTGCTGCAAAGATGTGTGACTGTAGTGTTTTGATTCTGTATCAGTAATATATAGATCGTTTTCAGTTTCTAAAAGCTTGTATTCTAAGTTATATTGTTTAAATGTTAAAATGCTCTGCACTACTGAATAAAAGGAAATTTCTACTTGATGAGACCATAAGTTACTTATTTAATACTGTGAAATGAGTGATAGCCTATGGTTGTGTTAGTGTAGATGTAGTGAGCCGCACAAGTATTGAGAGTACTGAAATGGAGGGGGTGTGGTGCATTAATGTTATGGGAGTGCAGTGTTTGCCCATTGCTCCTGAGTGACCCTGAATTGATGAAGGTATGAGGTAGGTAGTGTAGGTGGCATTATTGGCATGGGTCAATGTTTTCCCGTCCGTTTTGAGTTTCCATTTGCTTGTGTGGTTAAACAGGAGCGGTTGGACATCATGGAGACAACTTCGTGGAGAAGATCATTTCAGTGCTTCCACAGCTGCCAGGCCACACCAACGATGTGATGGTCAACATGGCAGAGCTCACTGCTGTCCAGGCCCTGGAGGAAAACCAGAACGTGATTGCACCAGGCTGCCTTGCACAATCCAAGTAAGACATGTGGCTTTGTTGTTTTTCTCTCCGTCTCCTTCCTCCTCCCTTTTCCTTAGCTAAGACTGAATATCTCTATAGAAAAGAAATGAGCCTGTAATCCTAGCACTTGGAAGATGAAGGCAGGAGAGTCAGGAGTTCAAGACCATCTTTGCCTAGTTAGCCAGTTCCAGGCCATCCTGGGCTACATGAGATCCTGTTTTTAAGAGAAGAGAGAAAAGAGTGAGTGAATAAAACACTACTCAAATAGAACAATTCATAATGGGTAATATTTAGGAAAACACCACCTATAAAATATATCAATAATCATACCCACTAGGCATAGTAAGCCAGAGAGTGTGGCATTTTATGCTTTTTCCAGCATCCAAGAAGTGAGTCCATGAGTGGATCTCCATTTGATAGATAGTTTTATAGGGATTAAGTCTGGGATTCCACAGTTTCTCTTGGTACTTGGCTTTCTCAAATGACTAAATGCAACCCATACAGCTATGAGTCAGTGACATATTTTATATTTAAATAATATGCTTTGGGCATCACTGGGTGATGTTTTCATTTAAAGGCATATCTTTTTTCTCCATACACTTTGAGAAATCAAACAAAGAATATATGTCCTTGAAGTCATGCAGTGTATCAAAAACAAAAGACTTTTCTTTAGACATGACAATAAAAACATATGTAGTCACATCTTTTCAACTTTGTACTTCATCCACAATTCTTAGGAAAATTATTGTTTTTTTAGATTTATTTATTATTCTTATTTGTATAAGTGCTTTCCTTGAATGGATGTATGTGTCCCATGTTTGATGCCCATGGGGGTTAGAAGAAAGTGTCAGAGCTCGTGGGACTGGAGTTACAGACAGTTGTGAGCTGACACATGGGTGTTGGACCCAAACTTGGGTCTTCTGCAAAAGCAGTTGGTGCTCTTAACCAGCCGAGCCAGCTCTCCAGCCTCTGCAATTGTTTTTTAAATGTATTAGTAGTGAAATAGCGTATTTATTTTCTTTATTTATTTTGTATTTTTAAACAAAAGGATGTTTTGACGTTATACTTTCAAATCTAAATAGTAATACATTTAAAATTTCCTATCATTTTAGAATCAATTTTTAGTATCTGAAGTTTTCAGCTTCTCTTTTGGTACCTAGGGTGGGAAGAAACTTGGAAGTTTTATTCTTTGTCTTCTCTCTGCTTATATAAACAATGAGGAGCTAGAGCAAGAGCTTGCCTCTCTTCTGAGGTCCTTGTGATTGGAGGGTCCTCAGAAGCTAACAGTTACGTACTTTCTGTGAGCTAAGAAAAATGAGGACACCAAAGAAATGAACCAGCATTCCTGTCTTCATGGAGCACTGTTTTTGTTGTGATAGTGTCATAAGTTATGTTCAGGCACAGTAGGAAAAGTGTAGACATGATCTGACCTGAACTGCCACTGGGGATGTTGAACTGCCATTGGGGACCATTCCTATAGATAGCTGTCAGGTAAATTCGTCAGCTTGACCTCGTGGAAGAGTGGGCCTTGAGTTGATTGTGTCTCAAGGTTTGGAAATAAGGTCCACATGGAAAGGACATAGACAGAAGATGCTCAGGGCCTGATGTGATGACCGTGAAGAAGAGAGACATTCTTACAGGGCACCACTGTCATAAGCTCTGTTAACATTTTCCAGAATGTACTATTGTGTCAAGCTCATCCCCAAGCATCTTGTGTTGGGAAGTCACTTTAAGTTTTTACACTAAATCCATGAGGGAGATTTCCCCGTTTTTCAAGTAAAGAAATTAAGGTAACAAGACAGTAAGTTACATAGATGTGGAGCTAGAAATGCACCCCGAATGTCTGATTTCAGAGCCACTGTCTTCCCCTCTGTGTTGTCCATATGGGGCCCAGAGGAGAGGTAAGTTCTTGACCAGACTCAGGGACTCAATATGACACAAAATAAAGTCACGTCAGTATTTAATACAAGGAGTCCTGTTTGTTCACGATGATTTTTATAGAGTAACAGAAAAAATATTGGCATATTTCAGTAAAACAGTGCTGTTAAAAGGTATTTAACAGCTAATAGAACCAAAGGAAGACTGTTGATCAAGTTTTTGAAAGTAGAAATAGTTGGAGTCTAGGGAGCAAGAACTCAAGAAAAGCCTCTCAAGGCCTTGACATCAGAGAGAGACTTAGTTTTAGCTGCCTCCTGTCTTTTAGTCATTCTGCTTAGGACAGGCCTATCTTGCCATTTATCCCTATTTTTCCCAGTGGGGGTTGGGAGCTGTTCATACTAAGAACTATGCTGAGATCATGTGGCATGGCAGGGAGGTGAATGTCTATAGATAACTGGAGGACTTACTTAAAAGAGACCAGACCAGAGATACCCTTTGGTAATAGAGCACATTTAAGGGAGGACTTGGCATGTCGCTCCTGAACACTTAAGATATGTTAATTGATTTAATGTCTCTCATATCTGTGAGGTATATTCCATCATTCCCAATTCTAATCCTTTCAGTTTCGTCATGTGACTTAAGGTGTCATATGCAGTTAGACAGATGGAGGTCCAGCTATAAGTCAGTGCTTCCCATTACCCAATGTCTCTTTCATAGAAGCCTAAAGTAACTAGAAAAAGAGCAAGTAAGCTCTGAGAAAAGGTTGTAAAATGAGAGGAATTGGGTTGATTAGAGTACAAGAAAACATGTGAACTCTTATACATTCAATAGGATAGATAAAAGAATGAAAGCAGCCTCAGATCCTTAACAGATGTTGTGATTGTGGCCAGCGTATTTAGTCTCTCCAGCATCCATTCTACATCAGGGCCTGTACTGAAGTGCCTTTTCCCTTGCGAGTGATTGTTTAAGAATTGGGCATGACACCTGAGACCATGTTGGTGTCTGAGGGCCTTACTGCTGCCAGCGTCATACTGATCTGGGTGACCTGTGCTGCCACTGGGGCCATGGTGATGTCTGGCCGAAGCTGCTACCAAGGGCCGTGTCTGAGTCTGTGTTCCTGCTACAGCTGGGGTCTGTGATGATGACTATGGCCTGTGTTACCACGGGTGGGGGGGGATCTTAAGAGCCATTCCAGTTGAAATCTAAGGGCCATGCTGAGCTGGTCCTGCCCCTCACTGGCCCTGGGATAGCTGGTCCTGTCACTTTCTGGACACTGCAGCAGGAAAGCTGTCCCTGCCCTATGGATGGATTTTTCTTTTTGGGCTACCAACTCACAAAAAAATGACATGGAGACTTATTAATTATGAAAGCTTGGTCTTAGCTTAGGCTTGTTTCTAATTAGCTCTTCTAACTAAATTAACCCATATTTTTAAATCTGCGTTCTTCCATGTGCTTGTTACCTCATTTCCATTATGTCCATCCTGGTTATTCTGCATCCAGCTGGCGACTCTGCCTTTCTTCTTCCCAGAGCTCTCTCTGTCCAGAAGTCCTGCCTATACCTCCTGCCTAGCTATTGGCCATTTAGCTTTTTATTAAATCAATCACAGTGACACATCTTCACATAGTGTAAAGGAATATTCCACAACACTGCTCCCCCAAGGAAGAGCTGCCCCCCAACCCCTACTGAGGAAAGATGGCCCCACCTATCACTGCAGGTGTGGGAGAGCTGGTCCTGATGGCATGGGCTTAAGAGAGCTACCTCTGCCCCTCGCCTGAGGAGGGTGGTCCCGGTGGCCTGGACCAACCAGCTCAGCTACCACCGAGACCCACATCCTGGGCCTTGGATTGGCCTACCCTAACATCTGCTCCATCTATGACCTGCTGGAGCATGTGAAGAGACTGGTCCTGCTGAATGATAACTGCAGGATCTCCATGACTCCAAGCAACAACAGGATGTCTGAGAGGAATTTTGGTGAGGGTCCAGTGATGATGGTGTACCAGAGGCCTTGAACCAGACCAATGACTCATTGCAATGAACATTTTGCTGGTGGCGCTGATTTGTCAAAAGGGTATACTGCATGGCACACTGTGGCTCCCAATGCCACCAGGATGAATGAAGAGGTGTTGGAAAGATGGAGGAGGGAGGTGGGTTGTTTTTGTTTTTGATTAATTGGGGGTGGGGGCTTAGGGAACATGCTACAGGGGTGAGGAGTGGATATGGAGAAACTGGAAGGTGAATGGGATTGGGGTGTATGATGTGAAATTCCCAAAGATTCAATAAAGAATTATGTAGTTTTTTTTCTCTCTTCTCTTTGAGGGCCTACCACCCAGCTCCCAAATAAATACACTGATGCTTATTCTTACTTATAAATGCCTGGCCTTAGCTTAGCTTGTTTCTAGCCAGTTTTTCTTAACTTAAATTATTCTACCTTTTGCCTCTGGGCTTTTATCTTTCCCTACTCTATGTCTCTTTCTTCCCTTACTCCATGGCTGGCTGTGCTGCTGGGTGGTTGGCCCCTGGCATCGTCCTCTCCTCCTTCTTCTCTCCTATTTATTTTCTCTGCCTGGCAGCCCTGCCTATCCTTCTCTCCTGCCTTGCTATTGACTGCTCAGCTCTTTATTAGACCAATCAGGTGTTTTAAACAGGCAAAGTAATACAGCCTCACAGAGTTAAACAAATGCAACATAAGAAAATGAAATACATCTTTGCATCATTAAATGTTCTACAGCATAAACAATGTAACACATCTTCAACTAATATTCCACAACAGAATTATGTTAAAATAAAAAGAATGGGCATGAGGCAGGAGGGAGTGTCTTCTTCCTCACATCTTTGCTTCCTAAACGTGACTCACGGAAAACCCTGGCTCCTTCTCTATTCCTCTTCTCCTCTAACTCCCAGGACTCCTCAAACTCCCTGCTGCAACAGGGAAGGTCAGTGACTAGGATTGTTGTAAAGAAGAGCAATCCTTGGATGCCCCCACACTGTTTGAGTCTCAAATTATGTGGTAAAATATGTTTCTTTATTGTTTAAGCTAAATTGAATCACTGTTTTCAGACAATCACAACCAAAGCCATGCTGACACATTTTCTGTACCTTATTTCATCTGTAAAATGAGAGCATTGCTTTCAATGCTATCTAAGCCTCTTCTTGTATTTTAAACAAAAGTCATCATTACCTAAGCTTCTGCTGTGACCTAGCTCCACCTCTGAGCACTTACGTAGGCTGTGTCCATTTGTATGGTCTTTGCCTTCATTGGTACTCTTTTCTTTTTCTCGTTAGACTATGAATGAATGTTACAGAAAATGAGGTTAAGTGACATCCAAAGATGAGTTCTAGAGGGGTCTGAGCAAAGCAGAAAGCTTTAGTGAGGGCAGAGCTGGAGAAATGATGATGATGGAAATACATTATAAAAGACACAGAAATACATACTGAGAAAATTAAAAACAATCATTGGGAGAAAAATGGTGGCTTTGTTTCAGTTGCTTGGACGGATGAAGGAGTTAACATTGGATAATTTGTCCACAAAGAAGGAATTGAAATAAATCCCAGTTTTCCTGGCGTACACCATATGTCCATCACAATAGCAGTAACCACTGCTACCTTTGACAGCTCTTCAGAAGCTTCTCAATGAGAGGAGTGAGGATCAAATGCAGAACAGATGGGTACTTGGCAACAAATGTGCCTGCAGTGGAATAGTATTTAAAAAGCAAGTTTCTAAGTATGATATAAGCTTTTATAATAAAAATTTATTGCTAATACAGTTTTTATAATAAGCTGTTTGCAATTACAGCCATTGAAGTTCCTGCCAATGCAAATGAGAAATTGAGAACATAAATCCATTACAGCATGGTATGGCCATCCCTATCCACCCTTCACTGGATTATGTGAAATATTTTTGGCATGAAGAAGGCAGAATCCTTTTTCTTATTGAAATGGGTTTCTCTTCTTGGCCCCAAGCCCCACTCTTTCTAATCTCTTAGACTTTCAGTATCTTCAGCCTTTACCTGATTCTCCAACTGCATGTAATCCAACTGGTTCTGGCCTAGGGCTGCAGAATTTTCTGGCTACAGTGCCTATTTTTCCTGTTCTTCCTACACTCTTCCTGTGAAAGCCAAGGACTTATGATAGATTCCAAGACTGAGAGCCACCTGGCTTCCTAGGTTCTCTCTTTCTCACCTCCTCATCTGCCCCTTTCCAGTTGCACTGGCTTTCTTACTATTCTTTGCATAGACATGCAGTGTCTTCTTTCATGTCCTTGGCTCCTGATGGTCTCTGCTCCTGGATCCTTCTCACACACTTGCCCCAAGTTTTTCTTCATTTTCAGCAAGTCCTTTCTTGTCACAGGGTAGGCAGAATTTTTGTCAGGACTGCCAGCTCCAAAATAAACCCACAGAGACTTAATATTAATTACAAATGTTTGGCCAATAGCTCAGGCTTGTTACTAGCTAACTCTTACATTTTAAATTAACCCATTTCTATTCCTTTACTTGCTGCCAGGTACTCATGGCTTGTTACCTCATTTTGTACACACCCTGCTTCCTCTTTGGCTGGCTGGCAACTCTGACTGCCATTCTTCCCAGCATTCTCTCTGCCCCGAAAATTCTGTGTACCTATTGGCCAATCAACTTTTTATTAGCAATGAGAGCAACACATTTTCACAGTGTACACAGGATTATTCCATAGCATTGCAGTCCTGTCACAGCCTGGGTTTAGGTCCTGAGATGGGGAAGGGGTGTCAGCATGAAGAAATGAATTGTCTGACCACAAGATAAGTTTCACACAGTAGCTGACCCAGAATAGCTCCAGCTGCCTTTATTTATACATCAAAAATAAGCATGTTTTTCTATACTAACAAACACATTTTTCCCATCCTCTAATGTTAACCTCTATCAAAAACAAATATGTCAAATATGTTTTTTTCCAACGTTTACATCAAAACATCAAACCATTAAACCAAAACAACACTTATCATTTTGCTAGTTTGGCCAAACATCAAGCCAGGTACATCCTGTCTTTACAAAACTAAAATGTGATAAACATAGGCACACATTTTCAAGAACAACAATATTGTTCAAAACTTAACAAAGCATATTACAGAAATAGGGGTGATCTGCCTCTGATCCTGTCAGCACTGAATCAGAACAGCTCCCAGGGTCTGGAGTGACAGCTGGTATCCTCAGACAAGAAACTTGAGAAGCATCAGTCCCCAAAGAATTTTAGGGGAAATTATTTGAGAAAAAACGGGGTTCCCAGGAACGATCACATCTGTTCCCTGTATGACTGACAAAATGACACTAAAATTTCCAAGAAAATCATCAGTATTATGAGAGAGAAGAGAGCATGCTGGCCGCGTGGTCCAGCAGTATTCTATGCTATCCTGAAGTTCACTGGTCCTTGCCGAGTGAGACTGTCCCTGTGGGCTTTGCCTCATTTGGGGACCTGTTGGATAAGCACTTATACACTGGTCTGAAACTAGGCTGCATGGCTCCCAACACTTTCCTGTCCATCTTAGCACTTTTTAAAAAATGTTTGTTTATTATGTATACAGTATTCTGCCTGCCCCCAAGAAGAGGGTACCAGATCTCATTACAGATGGTTATGAGCCACCATGTGGTTGCTGGGAATTGAACTCAGGACCTCAGCCCCATCTTAGCACTTTGTATTTGTCAATTCACCTGCATTTTCCCCTCAACACTGCTCTTTCTATTAGAGTTGTTTATGCTCTGTCTTGGTCTCTTTCTCTACTAGAGAGAGAGAGAGAACTCTCTGGCAGAGAGATCCATGATAGTAGAGATACTTGTCAGTTTTATTCGCCACTTCATTCCATACCTGGAATAGTCCCATACCTGGCACTTGCGCTATTGAATGAAAAACCAAATGAGTGAATGAGTGAATGGTGGTGGGTGCTCCTTCTGCACATCCAGAACAGGATCTGGAGATGGGGTGAGTTATGGACTTTGAGAAGGGTAAGCCAAACAACAACATGGGCTTTCTAGATTATACTTGTTGAATAGTTAAACATAGTCATTGTGTTAACAAAATATTATAAAAACGAGGGCCAAAGAGATGGGGAAAGAAATGGGAAAGAGATGGGAAAGGTGCTTGCCACCAAGCCTGATAACTTGAGTTAGATCCCATACAGTGGATGTAGAGAATGGATTCCTGCAAGCTGTCTTCTGACCTCCACATGAGTGCCATGACATGTATGTGCACACACACACACACACACACACACACACACACACACACTGACAGAATAAAAAACAAGGAATGCAGTCTAAAATAATAAAAGTAAATTATAGTGCATACATTAAACTACTAACATTATTACTGTGATCATCAAGAACCAGGTACTGTGTACAATTGCGTGCACTATACTTTCCTGTAACTGTCAGCACAGTATCACCACAAATGTGCAAAACTGTCTCTAGATGCTCATTAAATTTTACAGGGCCACCATCCTGAATGTGGCCCATGGTTGACTGGAACCTCACTGTATGTTGTGTGATTGCCTTGTGTCTCTATCTGATTTATTTCATAATATCCCTGAATGATACTGTTTTGTTGTTTTGATGCTGAGGCTTGACCTAATGCATGGTGCATGCTAGGACTTGACCATTGAGCAATGCCCCAGCTCTGGACTGGTTGTGTGTGTGTCGGTGTGTCTGTGTGCGCGTGCATGTGTGTGTTTTGCTTTGTTGGGTTTTTGTTTGTTGGCTTCTAACAACTGCTCTTCTTCCAAATGCATCTCATTGACATGTCACTTTGAAAGAAACAAAAAGCATTCCATGTCCAAGTTGTGTTTTAAGATGAGTTGTCACAATTTATTCAAAAGCAACTCTATAAGGCAGGTATTATTCTTTTGTTTATTTACTTTTATAGAAGTTAAAAAAAAAAAGACCTGGAGATCCTCTGGGCTCAGCTACAGTTTTAGAAAGCAGAATTTATGAATAATTTATGGATTCTTCTCTGAAAATTAAAGAATAAAAGTGTCTACTATGAAGTATTGAAATAATTGAAAATAACAGAGCTATTATAGGCTGTTTTTCTGTGAGGGAGAATTGTGTTTAACATATATACTTTACAGAATTCTGTTTGAATTAAATTTTGAAAGGGGCTTGCAGGTAGATGCTTTTGTCTCTAATTGCTGACATACTGCTTCTTTGACACAAGGAATGCATATTCAACCCCCTAAACCTCTTCCATATTGAAGAATTTAGAATGGCTTGTGGTTTCTGTGTTGTAAGAAGACTGAACTCTAGGTCACTGTAACTTTGGGATTCATAATTTGAACGGAAACTATGGCTCCTTTAAACAAAGTCAGGAACCCTCTGAAGTTAGCTACAGTGGAAAAAGGCGGAATGGAGAGACTTACTGCAGTTGAGCAACAAGTAAGTGTTGGTGTTCCTACTTGGGCTGGGGTCACTGCCAAGAAAGAAAAAGGTACCAACTCTGAAAATCTGACTCTTGGGGAGTTAATACTGCAGGCTGTATTGGGTTCTGTCTAAATCTCATGCTGTAGAGACAGGAGTTACTCAGGAGAATGCCCAGATTGCCCTTTGGCTGTCTTTACAGTGCTTTCTCTTAGCACTTACTTGCTGGCATTCTTGCTAGAGGGCCTTTCCCTGTATTTATAGTTATAGAGTTAATATAAAAATGGGTGTGTGAGAGAGAAACATTTGTGGGTAGCAACAGAGGCCCAAAGACTGTTGTATCCTCTGGAACTGGAGGTATTGTAGCTGGAGTTTTCTCCAGTCCTGCCCAGCCCCATAGACCCTACAACTGCTTATAAAATAATTACTCAGAAGGTCATATTAATTAAACTGCTCAGCCATTAGCTCAGGCCTACCACTGACTAGCTCTTACACTTAAACTCAGCCCATTTCTGTTAATCTATATGTTGCCACGTGTTCTGTGGCTTTACCTGCTGCCTTTACATGTTGCTCCCTGGACAGCAGGTTGGCAGCTCTCTCTTCTAGCCTTCCACTTCCCAGAATTCTTCTCTCTCTTTGTCCCACCTATACTTCCTGCCCAGCTACTGGCCAATCAGCAGTTTTATTTATCAATCAATCATCCACAGCAAGGTACTGGTGATTTCTAGATGAGCAACCAATGCTCTTAACCAGAGCACCACCTCACCAGCCCTGAGAGTTGTTTTTGAAAGTACATATGAGAGTGGACCCAGATTTCTAAAATGATCCTTTCAGTACTGAGTCTACATGAGAGGCTGTGTGTGTTGCTACGAGTGTGGGTTTTGTTTGATGTTGGTTCTGCTTTTTTCCTTCTGTTCTTGAGCAGCTTCTGTGGAGTTCTTGTCTTCTAAAGCACAGTGACTTTTCTTTTTCTCTATCTGTCTATCTATCTATCTATCTATCTATCTATCTATCTATCTATTTATTTATTCTTCTATTATCAGCTTGATACAGTATAAATTCTTATCCTAATAGTGATAGTGAAATGTTTGATTGAGGCTTTTCAATCAAACCTTTATGACTTGACCAAAGGTTTGGTTTTATTATTCATTTTTGTTTTTGTGTTTTTGAGACAAGTTCTCTCTACGTAGCCCTGCTGTCTGGGAACTTGCTACATAGACCAGGCTAGCCTTGAACTCAAAGTCGCAGAGATCCCTCTGCCCCTGCCTCCTGGGAGCTGGGGTTAAAGGCATATGCTACCACACCTGGCTTGACCAAAGTAGTTTTGATCCATCATGATGATAGTTTTCTTCTTGGTTGTGGGAGACCTGTTCCTACTTTTTCCCCCAGGGTACTCTTGAGTAGGGAGAAGTGAGAAATATTTAGATAGAATATAGAGGGGAGAGAGACAGATAGAACCATAGGATAGCCTCCGGGAGGGCCTGGGTCAAAACCCACCCGTCCCTTCTGTCTCTGCTAAAGGGCTTTAAAGGAACGCCAAGGGGTGGAGCAAAAGACCTCCCCCTCGCTGGATCAAAGCATACCACACGGCACAGCCAAGTGCAGACCCTTCCAAACACCTGGTAACCATGCACGTGGCCAATCCATCCTCTTATGCAGGCCTGCTGTGTAAAGCAAACCCAGATCTCACTAGGACACCTCTGTGGACCCCAACACTTGGTGAGAAAAGTAGAGGAGATGACTTCTAAGGAGTGGTCTGAGACCCTTGGTCCCAAGAAGAGTGCCTGGTGCATAGTAAATGCTCAAAAAATGTGTTGACTAAAAAAAACCCCAAATAAGAACATTCAATAGGAGGAAAGGAATACTCACTATACTATAAGATGACTATACATACAGATCAGGAAGCACTTTTATCCTGGTGTGCAGTTAGTGCTAAGTCTGAGTCCAGTGCCCTGGGAAGGTCTCTCAGTGGCTCTCCTCTGCCCTTTGGGCAAACACTTAACTCTGGAATTTGAGGAAGTTTGTGGTTCTGCTCTGCCCTTACTGTGTCAACCTTCTCTTTATCTCCTCCTTCTTTCCTCCCTCCCACATGCTCATGCTGTTGACTGCAGCTGCATTGAATGCCGTCTGGGTACTCAGTGCTCTGGCCATTCACCTGGGGCCTTCCTACACTGCTTCTTCCTTTGTGCTCCTTTCTATTTGCTTCCAGTAAATAGTGCCTTCTGTTTCCTGTAGTAGCTCAGGCTGGATGATTTGTTTCTCTCTCTCTCTCTCTCTCTCTCTCTCTCTCTCTCTCTCTCTCTCTCTCCTCTCTCCTATCTATCTACTCATCTATCTATCTATCTATCTATCTGTCTATCTATATATCTATCATCCGTCCATCCGTCCATCTATCTATCTATCTATCTATCTATCTATCTATCTATCTATCTATCTATCAAGATGGGATCTCACTGTGTAGACCAGGCAGGTCTCACAGTGACCTTTCTGCTTCCAAAGTGTTGAGGTTAACGGCTCTCATACTGGATATAAAGTCATACTAGATGACTTTATAATCACTATTTTATAGTGACCAGACTTTAAATGCTTATTAAAGAAACTCTATACCTAACCTTTCCATTCTTGTATGCTATCAAACCATAATGCAGAGCCCATAAGATATTGGTGGCAGACTATGACCATCCATGGGTCCAGGATGGTAATATTCAGTTAAACCAGAGTACTTATATTCTTAATGTTCCATTGCTACTTTTATTACAAAATTTACTAAGATAATTTCCTGTTAGTGACAAGTATTATAAATATAAAATAGGAAGCGGTATTTGTAACAGGGTCACATTTGAGGGGTTCAGGAAGAAAACCATTTATCTGTGCCTAGAACATTATATTGTAAGTTCTTAATAAATATTGAAGCCAGGCTTAGTGATGGTGTCCTCTACTCCCAGATACTCATGAGACTGAGTTAAGAGGACTGCAAATTGTAAGACCTGCCTGGGCTACCGAGTGAATTCAGGGCTAGCCTAGGCCACTTAGTGAGACCCTGTCTCAAAATAAAAAGTCAGAAGAGGTATAGGGATGTAGCTCAGTGGCAGAGGGCAGCTTCCAATTCAGTCCTCAGATCCATTTGGCATTGTAAACTCCAAGTGATTCTTCAACAATGCAGTCGGTTGTTAAAGACCCTTCTGTTGCCCTTAGAAGAAGTCAGCCATCTCTGACATGGGCCGCCAGGCCTGGAGTGACTTAATATTTGCTTAGGAGGGGTCAAAATGGATCTGCTGGCTGCATCCACACTTCTTTCATCTCCACACCCCTTTCCCCAGCCACTCTAGCTCCATCTACTGGAATCCCATTCTGTCTGGCTATTCCTCCCCACACAGCTTCTCCTGGACCACATCCTCAGCTTCCTTCTCCCCTTTCCCCCTCACTTAGACCACTGTTTTGTCCTCCCCGGGCTGCTGTTTGTGTCACCCGAAGGAACATGCCCTCTCCTGGTTCTCTGTTAGATCTCGTTCCAGAGGTAGAATTGCTCCATGAACATTCAGCTGCAGGGAGTGCTGAGATTTTTGGAAGAATGACGAAGGAGAGACTGGTTTCCTGTTTCAAGGGTTTACTTCATGTCTCCTACACAGTAATTCTTTCTCTTTTATTGAGATCAAGGCTGAAGGGTATGTGTCTTAAAGCTGAATTGTTTAAAACAGCCATCAAGAGTAAAGATGACTACTGAAGTCTGAGTGATTTATTTAGCTCATCAGGCTCACACAGATGGAAGCCATTATTCCTCCCAGTAACAAGCTGTGACTCAGCTTGCTCTGGTTCAGACTAGAACTGTTGGGTCAGTTGATCAGTGCTGTTGTTGTTGTGTTTCTGTTGGAGTACTGAGACTGGTGACCCGGATCTCGTGAGGAAGCTTAGCTTCCCTGCACACCGTGAAGAAAGCATTTCCCCCAGTTAGTCAGAGGATGACAGCGTGCATTCATAGTGCATCAGCCTCTTAATTACTGCTTCTACTTGACGGAGCAGTACTGTGACTCAACATCCAAGCACCTTTTAAAAATTAATGCTGCCATCTTTGTATTTTATTTGGTGGTGAATATTTCCTGTTTATTTCTAGTAGACTGAATCTGACATTTCATACTTGCCAAACCAAGTCAACTTCTAAAATTCCATTAAGAGCTGAGTAATTATGGTGAATAAAGAGCCAGGAATGAATGCAAAGGGCCATATCTTTATTCAAGAAGTCTCTTGAAAGATTTTAAGATGGTTTCTGTAGCAGGTTGTGATTGTTATCTTGTAGTCTTCAAATGTGGTTACCTGTCAAAATAGTGTTAATTTTAGGAATATAACATAGCTTATAAAAGCACATTTGTATGTATCTAGCATTTTACACACCCATATAGGCTAATTACATCTCATAGCAACACAATGGACCTTTTCGTAAGACAAACATCTATGATTTTATCATATACTTCAAAGAATGAATTGTAACAAAATTGTATTTCAGTAACCACAATGAATTAAAACTTAGGTCTGGAAAACAAGCCTTTAGAAGCAGAGGAGATGGTAGAAAAGTGCTTCATTCACGTTCTACAAGTATGTGGGATATCTTTTTGTTAATGCTTTGTTTCTGTCACTAGATTTGTGAAAGGGGAAATACTTTTAGTAAAAGAAATAACAGCACAGGACAGTCACCCATCAGGTGGTGTACTTTGGAGGCTAAATCAAATTCATATGTGCATCTGGAGGACCAAAATGTGGCAGAGATCTGTCCTCAGATGCTGGCGTTCTCGCTTCTTTCCTTCACAGAATTGTATGCAACCAAGCTCACTATACGGAGTTTACAGGGACATGGTCCAAATGCCAATGTACAGACTGTATAACTTGGGCAAACTAATCCTTTTTTCTGTTTTTGAAGCTCAAGGACAATTTATTAGAGTTTAAAAGAAAAACTCGCTGACCAGACAGGCTGTCAATCTCAGTAGTAGAGGGGGAGTTGGCTAACAGGAAAGGGAAAGCCGTGGCGTTTGAGTTAGGGGCATGGAGTCAGCCACAGGACAGAAAGCCATGGCGTTTGAGTTAGGGGCATGGAGTCAGCCACAGGACAGAAAGCCGTGGCGTTTGAGTTAGGGGCATGGAGTCAGCCACAGGACAGAAAGCCGTGGCGTTTGAGTTAGGGGCATGGAGTCAGCCACAGGACAGAAAGCCGTGGCGTTTGAGTTAGGGGCATGGAGTCAGCCACAGGACAGAAAGCCGTGGCGTTTGAGTTAGGGGCATGGAGTCAGCCACAGGACAGAAAGCCGTGGCGTTTGAGTTAGGGGCATGGAGTCAGCCACAGGACAGAAAGCCGTGGCGTTTGAGTTAGGGGCATGGAGTCAGCCACAGGACAGGAAGCCGTGGCGTTTGAGTTAGGGGCATGGAGTCAGCCACAGGACAGAAAGCCGTGGCGTTTGAGTTAGGGGCATGGAGTCAGCCACAGGACAGAAAGCCGTGGCGTTTGAGTTAGGGGCATGGAGTCAGCCACAGGACAGAAAGCCGTGGCGTTTGAGTTAGGGGCATGGAGTCAGCCACAGGACAGAAAGCCGTGGCGTTTGAGTTAGGGGCATGGAGTCAGCCACAGGACAGAAAGCCGTGGCGTTTGAGTTAGGGGCATGGAGTCAGCCACAGGACAGAAAGCCGTGGCGTTTGAGTTAGGGGCATGGAGTCAGCCACAGGACAGAAAGCCGTGGCGTTTGAGTTAGGGGCATGGAGTCAGCCACAGGACAGGAAGCCGTGGCGTTTGAGTTAGGGGCATGGAGTCAGCCACAGGACAGAAAGCCGTGGCGTTTGAGTTAGGGGCATGGAGTCAGCCACAGGACAGAAAGCCGTGGCGTTTGAGTTAGGGGCATGGAGTCAGCCACAGGACAGAAAGCCGTGGCGTTTGAGTTAGGGGCATGGAGTCAGCCACAGGACAGAAAGCCGTGGCGTTTGAGTTAGGGGCATGGAGTCAGCCACAGGACAGAAAGCCGTGACGTTTGAGTTAGGGGCATGGAGTCAGCCACAGGACAGAAAGCCGTGGCGTTTGAGTTAGGGGCATGGAGTCAGCCACAGGACAGAAAGCCGTGGCGTTTGAGTTAGGGGCATGGAGTCAGCCACAGGACAGAAAGCCGTGGCGTTTGAGTTAGGGGCATGGAGTCAGCCACAGGACAGAAAGCCATGGCGTTTGAATTAGGGGCATGGAGTCAGCCACAGGACAGAAAGCATCCACACTGTGGGGAGGAGATCGTCAGAGAAAGAGAAAGAAAGCCCACAGTACAGAAGAAGTGTACTCAGGCTCTGGCCAGCATCCAAAGGAAAGAGACAGGAAAAAAGAAAAAGGAGAAGCTATACCTTTTGAGGCAGGGATCAGAAAGGCAGGCAGACCCAACAGAATCTTGTGGTGGCCTGGAGGGACTCCAGTTAATCTTTTTAAAGAATCTGCTTCTTCATTTATGAAATGGGGTTATGATACCCTGGAGAATTGTTATTCAATGAGATAGTCATATTGCCTGTGACATAGTTCTCAATAAATGAAAATAACAGGTGAGATCAGGTGAATTATTCAGAGGCACAGATAGCTCATTGGTGCTTGGAGTTTTAGAATTCTTTTCTAATGCTCCTTTAACTTTTTTTTTATTATGGAGAGACAAGACATGGTTTATATAGGATGTAACTCAGTACTAGAGCCCAGATTTGCCTCTCTAAGGTCAGAGGTTCTAATCTTCATCACTTAAAAATAATTACTAAAAACAGGATGTTAGATAAGTGGTTTCACTTTGTCAGTTTTAGGACTCAGAAAAGAACTAAAGGATATTTTATCTTTTCTAAGGATTCAGTGGATATAAAGTAAGAACAGGATTAGAAATGATCTCTCTAGGTGGCATAGACTGTGATAGTTTGTCTTTTCATTTTTAAAAGTAATACACACACACACACACACATATATAATCTGAAAATTCAGAAAGGTAAAATATTTCTCTATATGTTCCTGTGTGAGAGTACAATGCATATATCCATGGCATGCATGCAGAGGTCAAAGACAACACTAAGTGTTGGCCCTTACTGTCTACCTTGTTTGAGACATGTTCTCTTGTTTGTCACTGTGTATACCAGGCTAGCTGGCTCACAATCTTCTGGGGATTCTCTTATCTCTACTGCCCACCTTGCCACCGGGATTACAGATCTATATTATGGGGGCCCATTCTTTTCAGGGTTCACACTTCTGTGGCAGGTGTTTACCCCTGGATCAATCTCCCCATCCTTAGGAAGTTGTTTTTTTTTTTTTTTTTGCAGGGGCATTTATACAATAAAGTTAAGTGGAAAATAAGGAACATTGAGAAACAACTTGACTGTTAGTGACTAATGATAACTACAAGGGAAAGTATGCTAGTATGTAAAACAAGACAACAAAAGAGTATAAAATCTTGAGACAGTTTTATCTTCTTTATATGTTTATGTAGCAATAGGAAGAAGAAAAGAGTGTGAGAAGAGAGGAGCTGAATTAAATTGCCCTTCAAGCAAGAGATATCTTAGCCAGCGGACAGGCAGTACAGCACAGTGATGGGGGTCTATGGCAGGGATGACTCTTTCTCTGAGTAGAGGGGTGGTTTGTGTGTGGCACCTATGTGACAGTAGTCAGGATCCTCCTGGGTATGTGAAGTAGTCAGGCTCCTCCTGGGTGGTGGTGGGGCATTTGGATGTGTTCTGACTTGCCTGCAGCCCTCTTGGCTTAGGGCCTGCTTATCTGGAGGGCCTGTGCTTCCTAACATGCCAGTCTACTTCACTCTTCATTCTTATATTCTAGCCTCTGGCAGGCCCATGTGCCAATTTAAATGGAGAATAGTGGATATTATGGAATTAAAGACTGGAAAGGAACCCAACAGAGACTATTGAAAATAGCCAGCATCCTTCCTAGTTGACCCTCTTTGATGGTTTGCTCACCAAACTTAAAAGTTCGTCACCTGAACATGATCTCCAGTTTTGCCATTTTCAGGCTGTACTTTAGGTAGTTGCTTGGCTTCTCTGAGGCTCTTTAGATTGAGTTAGTGATCACGGCACAGAGCTCGAACAAAGAATCAAAGCAATGTATTTTTATAAAGTCTAAAGTGCATTGTAAATAGAATGTGATGAGAGTATCTGAAAATATACTTTAAAACTCTGTTTTATTTATCTTTCAAAAGTCCTTAAATGAAAGAAAGAGTTAAGTTTTAAAATTTATAAGTGTGTGTGTATGTGTGTGTATAGAGGGTGCCCATAGAGGCTAGGAGGGAGGTAGAGTTACAGACAGTTGTGAGCTGCCTTATAGGTGCTGGAACTGAACTTGAGTCCTCTGTAAGGTCAGCAAGTGCTCTTAACTGCTGAGCCATCTCTCCAGCCCCACAGAAATCTTATGTAGTAATGGGGGGGGTGAAGCTGTTTCAGGCTAGACTTATTAAAAAGGTGTTGGTCAGCTATTCCTGAACTTAAGAAGAAACATCTGACCAAGATGAAGTAGGTTTAAAATAGGACACAAAGGGTGTAGAGTAGGTGTAGATAAGACCTACTAGTAATGTGCTTTCTTTGAGGTTGTAGTATCAGATCTTTCAGGGACATTCTTATGGGAATGTGGCAGTGCACGTCTGGCTCATAAAGTTCCAGAAGGGAAGAAGAACTCAATTGGGAACTATACTAGAGATCATTTGTATTACTTTCTGGCCAATGAGTTAGCTATATTCTGGTTTTGCCCTGGGAATCTGAGTGAGGTTGAGTGTAGATGTAACCAACCTTCTTATTAAATAAGAAACACAGAACCAATGCAAAGAAGAAAGCCAAGAGGTCAGAGCTAAGAGCTAAAACCTTACCCTTCCTCCTGCAGTGGTCCTACCTCTCCGAACTCACTACCCCTGTGTTAATGTCTTTATATAGTGTTCCTGTTCTGCCTTCTCATTGGTTGTAAACCCAACCACATGACCGCCTCGTCACGGCCTGTCTGTATAGGCCTCCAGGTTTTCCTTGCTTGGTATTGAGATTAAAGGCATGTGTGTCCAATAATGGCTGTATCCCTGAACACACAGAGACTTACCCAGCTCTGCATACCAAGTGCTGGGATTTCAAGTGTACGCCACCACTGCCCTGCTTTCCTATGGCTTGCTAATAGCTCTGACCCCCGGGCAACTTTATTTATTAACATACAAATAACATTTTAATACAAATAAAATATCACCATAGTTGAGTTAAAAACTAATGAAGACATTTGTTTTTGGAAGGACTTTTAACCTACTGTCCAGGTTGTGGCATGGTTACTGTTCACTGTTCTTAGTTCTACAGCAAAAGACAGCAGGTGAACACTGTGCAGCTTGTTTAATGAAAGGAACTTGAATGAATTTAAAGTTCCTAAGGAGATTATTGCAGAGGAACCGCTATAATTGTTAAAGACCCGTGCCAATGACCACTGTCTTAGTTAGGGTTTCTGTTGCTGTGAAGAGACATCATGACCATGGCAACTCTTATAAAGGAAAACATATAATTGAGTTTTAGTCAGAGGTTTAGTCCATTATCATAATGGTGGGTCATGGTGGTGTGCAGGCAGACATGGTGCTAGAGAAGGAGCTGATAGTTCTACATCTTGATCTATAGGCAACAGGAAGTTAACTGAGACACTGGGCATAACTAGAGCATAGGAGACCTCAAAGCCCTCCCCAAGAATGACACACTTCCTCCAACAAGGTCATACCTTCTAATAATGCCACTCCCTAGGAGCTTATGGGGGGCCAATTACATTCAAATTACCACATTCCACTCCCTGGCCCCCATAAGCTTGTAACAATATCATAATGCAAAATGCATTAAGTCTAATGTCAAAAGTTCCAATAGTCTATCAGTCTTAGCAATGTTTAAAAGTCCAAAGCTCAAAGTCTCTTCTGAGATTCATGCAATCTCTTAACTGTAATCCTCTATAAAATCAAAATCAAAAAGCAGATCACATAATTTCAACACAAAATGGCACAGGATATACACTGCCATTTCAAAACACAGGGACGGAAGTATAGTGAGGAAATACTGGAACAAAGCAAGACCTAAAACCAGCTGGGCAAACTCCAAACTCTGCCTCTCCATGTCTGATGTCAAAATACAGCACACTTCTTTCTCTTGATCTGGTTCCACTTCCTGTTAGTAGCTCTCCTCAGCAGATATCCCATACCTTTGGCATCAACAACATCTTGGGGTCTTCAAGACAATCCAGGCTTCAACTTCACAGCTTCACTTACTGGCCTCTCTAGGCCTCCATTAAGGGACACTCCTGACACATACCTGGCCTTAGTTGTGGAGGGAGATTCTATAACTCTTTGACTCTTCTTCTGTCTTTGACTCTAAAACCAGAACCTTGTGACTGAAGTTGTTGTCAAGTTCTACTGCTTGCTGGAGCTGGAACATGGACCCTTTGTTCAATTACATACATCATCATCAACTTTCTGTTTTCAATAGTTTCCTTCACTGCCTAAGCTTGGCTGTCTTGGAACTTGCTCTGTAGTCCAGACTGGCTTCAAACTCAAGAGATCCACCTGCCTCTGCCTCTGCCTCTGGAGTGCTGGGATTAAAGGCGTGTGCCACCACACCCAGCTCTAAGCTTTTCTTTAATTCCCTTTCACAAGTTGGAAACTTAGCTAGGTGGGATCTTGCTCTGACGTCACCACTCTCTTTATTCCATTTTTTAATCTGTTTTATCTTCTTGAACACATGACTTAACTCCATTCCACCTCCTGGTGTTCCCTTTCTCCTCAAATTGTACATTTTGTATTTTTATTTGCCCAGCTTCCTCCTGTTCATTATAAATCTTCATTAGAGTGAACACTAGTAACCACATAACAGAGTCAATACTAGGTTGTTTTAAGATTTCTTCTGCCAATGGAATTAATCCAGAGCTCTTCACTTTAGCCTCAGGTAGACTTTTCAGACAAGGGCAAAAAGCAGCCACATTTTTCCAAATATCACAAGAACAGTCTCTAGGCCACATTCTTAATAATCTTCTCCTCTGAAACCTCTTGAGTCAGGCCCCCACAGTTCAAGTAACTTTTAGCACTACTGTCTTCCATGCTTCTACTATTATGGCTCATTAAGCAGTGCCTAAAGCATTCAGCTGCTTTCCTGACCCAATTACTCTAAACAAAAACATGTTCTAGCCTATCACAGCAATATCCCAGTCCCTGGTACCAACTTCTGTCTTAGTTAGGGTTTCTATTGCTGTGAAGAGACACCATGACCATGGGAACTCTGAAAAAGGTAAACATTTAATTGGGTTGGCTTACAGTTCAGAGGTTTAGTCCTTTATCATCCTGGTGTGACATGGTGGTGTGCAGGTAAATATGAGGCTGGAGAAGGAACTGAGAATTCTACATCTTGGCCTGCAGGCAACAGGAAGTGAACTGAGACACTGGGAGTGGCTTGAGCATATGTGAGATCTCAAACCTGCCCCCACAGTGACACACTTTGTCCAACAAGGGCATACCTACTCCAACAAAGCCACACATCCTAATAGTACTACTCCCTAAGAGCTTATGGGGGCTAATTACATTCAAACTAGCATCTACTGCCCCCAAACCCTTAACTGATAAGGTCTGAGAGCTGTGCTAATCTATGCTTATAAAAATGAATTTAGAGGTTAGTTTGATACTATGTCCATTTAGCAAAATAATAGTAGTGAGTTCACCTCTGGGGGCCTTGAGTTCCCAGTTCTTTACCAGGTTTATAGTCCCAGGCATGTGTTTCCTCCAGTGAAGCAGGCCTTCCATGGCATTCTTGCCGCTATTGCGCCCATGTTCGTATCTTGCCACACCGATCATTACTGTAGCTCATGGGTCACAGCTGGGTAAGACTTTTGAGTATTCTCTGCCCCAACCCCAGAAGTATGCAGAACACCTTCTAATACTACAGATGCTAGCCCAGGGAGGAAGGAAACTTCCTGACTAATGACAACTTGATTTCTCCATATTTCCAAGTTAAGCTTCTATAACACATAGAATTCATTACTGCTGTAATAGAAGTATATGTGTGGGATGGGTGGCTATCAGACTGTATCTTTACTTGGCAGCAAAATTTGGTAGTGTCATCACTACATGGTTGTAGCATGGATCTTAAAAGTTCTTATTAATAGCTGGGTGGTGGTGGTGCACGCCTTTAATCCCAGCACTCGGGAGGCAGAGGCAGGCGGATCTTTGTGAGTTCGAGGCCAGCCTGGTCTATAGAGCGAGATCCAGGAAAGGTATAAAGTTACACAGAGAAACCCTGTCTCGAAAAAAAACCAAAAAAAAAAAAGTTCTTATTAATAAAAAACAAACCCGGAGCCAGGTACTGGGGTTAATGCTGGAAGATCAGAGAGACAGAACAGGCCATAGCTACCTCACCTTGCCAGTTCCTCAGCTGATCCTGTTTCCTTAGACTGGAAGCCTCTGAGTCCTTATCCAGAATGAATCTCAGCTGAACTGTTGCTCAAAAGCCTAAAAACTTAACCAGCACTAGTTCCTGGTCCTCACGCCTTCTATACCTTTCTGCTTTCTGCCATCACTTCCTGGGATTAAAGGCTCACTTCCTGGGATTAAAGGCATGAGTTACGATGCCTGGCTGTTTCCAGTGTGGCTTTAAACTCACAGAGATCTGCATGGATCTCTGCCTCGCAAGTGATAGGATTAAAGGTGTGAGTGCCACCATTTTCTGGCCTCTATGTCTGTCTAGTGGCTGTTCTGTTCTCTGACCCCAGATAAGTTTATTAGGGTGCACGATATATTGGGGAACACAGTATCACCACACATCCACATCATGGTGGTTTTTAGGCACACAAGCAAGGCATATAGGGTCATAGTGGCTTTTAACCAAAATCATAGAAAGCTGCTGGGGCCAGTCAGTGTCTAATAAGACAGGATTCCCTGAAAGGAGGTCCTAAGAGGCCATTACATAAAACTGTGATAGGGAAGCCTAAGCTACTGTGGAGACTCCTGGATGTTGGAGGTTCCAGGACTATGAGCCATACACTGAGGAAATAGAAGGGAGCCAGTCCATGAGAGGAGCCACATGTGTTGTGGGCTTTATTATAAGCAGCAAAACAAGAGGGGTGGGGCTGCTCCAGTCCACTGGAGTCCAGAGGATACTACTACCGAAAGCCCCAAATGTTAGATACAGAGTTGTAGGGTCTGGTGTTTTCTCTGCTGGTTTTGGGTTTACATAGGTTTGCTATTTCCTTGCTATAACTCTGTTCTTCCCCTTTGGAATGTGCCATTGTATAATAGAAATATGTAACTTGTTTTTGATTTTGTGTGATCTTTGCCTTGAGTCTCAGGAAACTTTGGACTTCGGGCATTTGAACAATATTAGAGCTGTAAACATTTGAAAGACTTTTTACAGATTAACTAAATGTATTGTGCATTATAAAATGTTCATGGATATTTGAGGACCAGGAGTGGGATGCTAAGGTTTAAAAGTGATATATTTGGGGATTGACTTGATGAGAAGTGAATTTGTGATGGTTAATCTTGATTCTCAACTTGAGATTTAGAATCATACCCAGAGATGTGTCTGTGTTGGTGTTTCAGGCAAGTTTAACGTAGGAGGGAAGACCCATCTGAATGTGAGTGGCAGTTTCCCGAGGGCTGGGTTCCAGACTGAAAAAAGAGACAGTGAGCTGAGGCTGAATATCCAAGTCTCTATTTCCTGTTGCACGAATCCTAAATGGTCTTATAATAAAAGCCCCGAACCAGCTATCAGGGTGAGAGCTGAAAGGTCAGAGAAACAGAGCAAGCCACAACCACTACCTCTTACCTCACCAACTCCTCAGCCTGAAAAGAGTGAATTCCTGTCTCCTCCCACCTTATATTCCTTTTTCTGCGCAGCCATATCACTTCCTGTCTCAACCTTCCTAGTGCTGGGATTAAAGGTGTGTGCCTGCCACCACTGCCTGGCTCTGTTTCTCTTTTAGACTGGTTTCATCTCCTGTAGCCCAGTGTGGCCTTGAACTCACAGAAATCCAGACAGACTTCTGCCTCTGCCTCCCGAGTGCTAGGATTAAATGTGTGTGCCACCACTGCCTGACCTCATTGGCTAACTCTGTGGCTTGGTCTGTTCTCTGATCTTCAGGAAAGCTTTATTTCCTAGATTACAAACAATATATTACCACATTTCCCCTTTTTTGTCTAAATTAATAAAAGAAGGTTATAACTAATATAAGAAAAATTATATACAATAAGTATAATAACTATATATATTATTACAGGCAATAATTACATCACAATATCTAGTCCATTAATATTTGACAAATTCAGAGAAAATACTCCATTATTTATCTTATTTTGGTGAGTTATAACTTCTTCCTTTGGCTGCATTTAGAGCTTATGTTTATTATTTATAGTAGAAATTATTCTCTCAACCCCTAGCCTCCAAGATAGGATTATATTTGCATAGAATCTATTTACTCATCAATCATGACTCATATCACATTTTTGTAATGTTTTTACTTATGCATTATAAATATGTAAGCTTCCAGATTTTAAGTCATTGAAAGTTTATTTCATATGTATGCCAGTCACATATAGGGCATGCCATGTAATTTGCCCATTCGTTTATTTAAATTTAAGGATAATAGATGCGGAGTTCTGTTAGGGTCTTTTAGAGGAGCACAAAGACTGAGTGTGTAATTATAAAAAGGGCTTAGACACTTGCAGACTGAGAGTCCCACAATAGCTGTGAGCAGCTGGAAAGCTAGAGGTAGCTGCTCTGTCAAAGAAGCTGGATGCCTCAGACAAGGTAGGGGATCAGTGAGGGGCAAGGTCTAGCCCAAGTCCTAGGATGGAGGCCTGGAAGCTTCTTGTAAGTCTCTGATGTGAGTGTGCATTCAAAAGCTGAACATAGAGTCTTGTGCAGTGGCGTCAGCGACAGAATGCCCACATTTAAGAGTCAGCATTCCTTCCATTCAGGTCAGGTCTTCCCTGCTCAGTTTACTGACCCTTTGGAAACATCCTCACAGATATTGAAAAATGTCCTTTACTGATTTTCTATGTATCACTCAGTCTGTCAAGTTGTAGCCAAGATAACCTCAGAGGAGTTATAGTTTTGAGTGTTTAAAGCTGTTACTTCACTATGGAAAAGTGGTGATAATAAGACCTACTCCTCTATTGAGAGGTTAGTGTGTGAGTTAGTGGGGCTTTAAGTGGAGATAGGACAGAAGTCATCCTTGTTTCCTCTCTATGGAGTTTTGAAAACGTTACTACAAATGTGTATACTTGGCTTTGTGGCAGCGGCCTTCCGGAAAGAACACTGCACTCATTTATAATGGGGACACAGCATGGCGGATGAGACAGAGAGCTACTGGGAAGTGAACCCAGATGAGACCCTGCATAATGCAGTGCTTGGGGCTGCTATCAACAGATAATTGTGAAGGCTTCCATAAGTGCCATCCTTCCAGCTGAAGGCCTGGAGTGGAATACTTCAGGGCCTGCTCCTGAGTGCAAGCCCTCATTCTTATTCGGTAGGAAGTCTATTGAGAAGCCATACAAGAATCCTCATTGAGGATTTCTCTGTGCTTCTCAAGCTCAAGTTGACACAGTGCTTGTAATTATTGATAAGTTGTTTTTATCCTTACATTTAATTTCGGCTTATATGACATTCATGTTTCTTTACCAATGAATTGCACTGTGAACTACTTTCAATTGAAAATAAAAAAAAATCTAATACGTAATTTTCTCATATTTTCATGGAACACTGTAGCCTTTCTTCTCCCTTATGGCTTGATTTTGTTGTCTCCTTAATTCCTCAATATTCTGCCCATTATATGAATGAGCTCTTCTGTATCGAGTTAATACTTACCAGTGGGAATGCCTGTATCAGTGCTTATAAGGAAATGCTGGCATTTTCCTTTTCTTCCAGCCCTTCCCATTTCCCAACAGGAGTGTATTCTAAGCTGTCTTGTCTTCCTCTGTAGTGACGCCTCAGCCAAGGCCCTGTGGGAAGCCTTACTGAACACCAAGCACAAGGAGGCCCTGATGGAAGTTCGGAGACATCTAGTGGAAGCAGCCAGCAGAGAAAACCTGCCCATCAAGATGAGTATGGGTAAGCCTCTCTGTGCACTTCCAGGGGAGCCATGGCAGGCTCTGAGGAAACTTCTCTAACCTTCTCCTGAACTGTGGCCAATCTAGCCAAAATGGAATTTAGATAGAAGTATTGACTATTTTGTGAACTATTGACAAAGAGAAGGAGTATGTGCATGCTGTCCCTGGGGCTCAGCAGTAACTACTTTTCTAAGTTTTAGCTTGAAAACTTCAGGAGAGTCTTTGAATATATGGACTAATTCTTTCACTCTCCTAATTGATGTAGAACTGTAAAAATTGCTCTGAACCACTGTCAGCTAATTCTATTTTATATCTACTTTTCTCCCCCCCACTTATGATGGGTGAATGGGCTTTCATCAATTTTGAATCAATGATTGACTTGCAATTGAGTAGGCAGATAGGCTGTCCTGTCCCTTGTCCTCAGTGATCACCCTGCTAATTGTCCGCTCAGTGATGACTGAGCCTTGTTCCCTGGGAAAATACAGTGCTCCTTTTCCCCCTCATTTTTGTCCCCACTTAACTTTCTGCTCTGTTATTCTTTGCCTTTTCCCTTGCTCTAAGATCACCCACTGAGGCTGGAGCTAGGCTGGTGGTCAGCAAGTGCCAGCATTCTCCCTTTCTCTGTCTCTACAGCACTGGGTTATAGAGGGACATGGTCATGCCGAGGTTGGTTTGTGTGGCTTTCTTTCTTTCTTTTTTGTGTATGTTTTGAGATATGGTTTCTCTACGTAGCCTTGGATGTCCTAGAACTCACTGTGTAGACCAGGCTGGTCTCAAACTCAGAGACTTACCTGCCTCTGCCTCCTGAGTGCTGGGAATAAAGGTGTGTGCCGGCTCATGGCAGGTTTTTTAAAATTTTTATTTTCCATGGGTGCTGAGATCTGAATTCAGGTCCTCATGCTTGCACAGCTTACCCATTGAGTCATTTCTCAGGCTCCACCCTGCTTTTACATTTTTGTTTTTTAAAATATGATGAGGACTGGAAAGATGGCTCAGAGGTTAAGTGCACCAGCAGCTCTTTCAGAGATCCTGAGTTCAATTCCCAGCAACCACATGGTGGCTCACAACCACCTATAATGAGATCTGGTGCCCTCTTCTGGCGTGTAGAAATATATGCAGACAGAATACTATATACATAATAAATAAATAAATAAATAAATCTTGAAAAAATAATATGATAATGATTTAAAATATAGAAATATTTGAATATGGATATTAAATCTGGCTAATAGGTAGAATTTACTTCTAGAGATGTGTGAAAATGTATTCCTCTTTTAATGGTAAAGTTTCTTTCTTGTAATGTGCTCTCTGTTCGCTAGTAAGTATTAGTATGTCCTATTGGATGGGAATGAGAGTTGGTCTGAGTGTCAGCTTTACGGGATCCAGAGTCACCATGGAAACAGCCTCTGACATGTCTGTGAGGGAATCGCTAGGTTAAGTCAGTTGAGGTGGGATGACCCGTCCTAATGTGGGTAGTTCCATCCCTGGGGCTGGGAACCTAGACTGGATAGAAAGGAGAATGCAGGCTGAGGCCTTCATTGCTGTCTGCTTCCTGACTGCAGATTCATGGTGGACCGCACCCTGAAACTGTGAGCTGAAACAACCCCTTCTTTAAGTTGTTTCTGTCAGGCATTTAGTCTTGGTGAGTAAGAAACTATCACAGTACAGAAGCAGAAGTTCGTCATCTAAGTTCTTGTTTTATTATGGGTACAAACATCAAATATCAAGATGAAATAGAATAAATTTTGAAAATAAAATGTAAATGAAACTAGGAGGAAACGAATTAGAGACCACAGCATAAAACTACAACCCTAACTTACAGTGTGTTTGGTGACTGTAGATGACAGCTTCTAGGAATGTAAGGATGACATGGAAAGTGAGCGCAGCTGATGTTTACTGAGCACCTAAAAGATGTCTGGTCTTCTCCTTAGTGGGCCATCCTATTGAATTGATATAGCTCTTGTAGACGTTAGCAACGTGTTGTGTAACCATTGTTTATCACACAGGAACCAAAACATTCACCTCCAGTTGCCCCGTCTCTGAGAAGGACTAGGGCTGGAATTCAGATGCAGACATCTGACGTCAGAGAAGATGCACTTATTCATAGGATGCGCTAACTCTTTGTAGACAATGCAGAACCCGTTTTGAGTAGAAGTTGCTGCTTTGAAACCGTTCTGGTGTTTGACTATTAATTCCAGCCCCTGCCTTCCTACCTTTCTATCTTCTCTCTTCTCCCCACTTACTTTCTTTTTTTTTTTACTTGGGAAAATCTTTCTTTTTTTTTTTCATTTTTCTTTATTAAGAAAATTTCTACTCACTCCACATACTATCCACAACCCCCCTCCTCCCACCCCCAGCCCTCTTTCCCAAGCCACCCCGCAACCCCACATCCCCCAAATCGAGGTCTCCTATGGGGAGTCAGCAAAGCCCAGCACACTGAGCTTAGGCAGGTCCAAGCCCCTTCCCACTGCACCAAGGCTGTGCAAGGTGTCACACCACAGGCACTGGATTCCCAGAAGCCTGCCCATGTACCAGGGACAGATCCCGATCCCCCTGCCTGGGTGCCCCCCAAAGAGTTTGAGCCAAACAACCATCTTCCGTATCCAGAGGGCCTAGTCCAGTCCCATGGGGGCTCCACAGCCACCAGTCCACAGTTCATGGGCTTCCACTAGTGTGGTCTGTCATCTTTGCACGTCCTCCCATCATGATCTCGACGTCCCTCACCTGCAGTATCTCTTCCTCTCTCTCATCAATTGGATTCCCAGATCTCAGCCTGGTGCCTGGCCGTGGATCTCTGTATCTGCCTCCATCTGTCACTGGACAAAGGCTCTATGATGACAGCTAGGTTATTTGCTAGGCTGGTCACCAGAGTAGACTGGTCCAGGCACCCTCTAGACCACTGCCAGCAGACCAAGCTCCCCACTTTCTTTTATCCTCTCTCTCTCTTTTTTTTTTTTTCGGTTTTTTGAGACAGGGTTTCTCTGTGTAGCTTTGCGCCTTTCCTGGAACTCACTTGGTAGCCCAGGCTGGCCTCGAACTCACAGAGATCCTCCTGGCTCTGCCTCCCGAGTGCTGGGATTAAAGGCGTGCGCCACCACCGCCCGGCTTATCCTCTCTCTTTTTAACATATGTATTGTGTGGTATGTATATATGTATGTGCATGCATGTTTGACTGTACATGAGCACATGTATTTATAGGTATGATGCATATGAAGATGTGAGGTTGACATCGTTAGGTATCTTGCTTCATAACTTCCCACATTATTTACAAAGCCGGGTTGTCCAGGGATCTCTTACCCCCCCACCCCTCCCCCCCAATTGGCTGGCTTTGAACCGAATCCTCCTTCCTTAGCTTGCCCAGTGCTGGGACACAGCACCATGCTGGGCTCCTTGCCTCGATTTTCTTTCCGCAACCCTGTGTGTGATACTACCAAGTGTGTTTAGTTTGGAGTTCCTTACTCATAAGTACACTGACACAAGTACTAATTCATATTGTGAACTAAGAAGAGCCAGAGTGCACAGACGATCTGGATGACGACTTATACTGTGTTTTAATGATAAACCTTATGATGATATCGCAGAGCATAAATCAATTTTTATAGCTCAACACTGGACTCTTTAAAAATCAATAAACTTTACTTTCCTAAAGAGCTCTATTTTTGAAAAATAACCAAAGCCAGAAATAAAAAAAAAAACAAAACCCATGAGTAACTCCGTGAAGAATTCAAATTTAAATGTTTGATTTTTTCCTATCAACTCCCCCTATCCAAAAAAGATAAAATGGGTTTCTTTATGCCCAAACTCCAGACAGGGGAGGTGGGGGTTGAGGGGAGAAAAGAAACAGTCGATTGTTAGCAGGGTCAGCTCATGCTCTATCCCCGTGCCAACTTCAGTTAGTTAAAGATAACAGTGTGGCTACCCACTTCTGCTGTGTGTCACTAGCCATAATTTCTTGTGGGTCTCGTTCCCATGGACAGATCCGTAGCCATGAGAAGTAAGAAAAAGAATTGGAAGTTTTAAGTACACCAAGACGTCAGTATTTGAAAGCTGCCTATCATCCAGCTTGTCATGAAACAGTCGCATTCTGTTATCTCAAATGCCTGGGCTGGGGAAAGCAGTCAGGACTGCAAAATGTACACTGAACTCCTCAGGACTCCCCAGCCCTCTGCTCTAAGTTTTCCTAAAGTATGAATTGTCTGCCTGTAACTGAGGCTTCTGGGGTTTTTGAGACATTAAACAGATTTTGATTCTAGACTGAGGATCCGCTTGTGTTTAAATTTATGAGAGGGTTTTTCCTGCTGGAAACCTCAGATCTTCACTATAAAACCCCTCAGCATTATGAGCACCAATAGAAATAAACTTGGTTCTCTTAAATGATAAAAGTAATTGCTAAAACAAAGACAAAGCTTCGTTTTATCATTGTATATCTAAACATCTGTCATCTTACTGAGAGTTTGTTATTAAATTGTCAGTTAAGTAGATACGTTCCAGAAAAGTGATTTTTAAAACACTGGAAAGGGAATTGTATTTTTCCCACTGACTTTCATAAAAAGAAAAATGTATTCTGAAAGTCAAGAAACAAATAGACCCCAAGAAATACATTTGTTTCCACCCCAAAAGGCCAAGTAGAGAAGACAGGAATAGAAATTCCCCGCTCAGGTTCTGCTCTGTTCCCAGCACACCCCTCTCTGGAGTTCCATTGTGCTGAGGGTCTTCGCAGCTTGACCTTTGCTCCCTGCAGAAGGGACATTCCCTGTTGTGGCAGGAATGCCCCGCTAGAGCTGAAGTGAAACATTATTGTCCTTTCCTTCAGCTGGATGCCTTGAAAGAGTGGTCTATGCTTAAGACCTTTATTATCTCAGTGCTTTGTTTTAAATACAAGAAAGCATTTCGTTGGGGGCTTGCTTACAGTTTCAGAGCATGAGTCTATGATCATTAGGGCTAGGAGCATGGAGCAGATGGGCAGGCGTATTTCAGTGTTTCTTAGTCAAGTGCAGACTGGATACTGATACCTTTGCACCGAAGTTTTCCCCAGACCACTAACTGTGCGGACAGTTTTCTCAGTCCTTATCCTTTGCAGCATCCTTGTCTGCTTTACAGGACATCGTGTTTTCTGTAACTGTAGTTTCTCCACATTGTGGAGGACACAAAGTCAGTTATATTTAAGAGTGGGTCACACTTCTGTGGTTTATTAGCCCAGTTTCAATTTATCCATAAAACTGGGGCAAAGGTCTGTTCGCTGGAGTTTGAGAATGAAACCTCTGAGCAGCATGAGAGGACTCTGCTTCCTGGGTTTGGTCCTTGAGTTCACCATGTTTGGGCTGGATACTAGCTGTGTTTTTGTCGAATTTATGATTTTTTTTTTTGATTAGGAAGAATTTTGTGACTAAGAGGAGAGACAGAGAGACAGAGAGAGACAGAGAGAGAGGGCGCGAGTGAGTTTGTGTGTGTGTGTGTGTGTGTGTGTGTGTGTGTGTGTGTGTGTGTGTGTGTGTGTGTAGGAGAGAAAGAAAGAGCAGGAGAAAGGGAGAACTCAGCAGAGCACACTTCTCCTCCATCTGGCTCCCTGACAGGCTGTGCTGATAAGGAGTACTGAAGGAGACTGGGGCTGGGGATAAGGAAAGTACTTGCTCCTTCTGGTCTGTTTGCGTCCTGGAAGTACCACCACCACCCGGCTGATGCTCCCCGGGGTCACAGTTGCAGTTCATCCAACACCTAGAGAAGCAGCTTTATGCTTTCCACTCCTGAGAGGGACCAGCCAGCTGAGGAATGCTCCATTCTCAGGGCTCTAAATTCAACCTATAGGTCTCTTTAGTTTTGTTTTCTCCACCATGGTGTTGGCAACTGCATCTTCCCATGATGCCCTTAGGTTCCTCTTATTCTTTTACTTAGTCAGTTAACAACTGTATGCGTTAAATTTCTGTGTCCAAATAGCTGATATGCTTTCTGTCTACTGCAGTGGTTCTCAGCCTTCCTAACACTGTGACCCTTGAATACACTTCCCTGTGCTGTGGTGACCCCCAACTGTAAAGTTATTTTCATTGCTACTTCATAACTGTAATTTTGCTACTGTTATGAATCATAATGTAAATATCTGACATGCAACCCCTGTGGGAAAGGGGGTTGCGACCCATAGGTTGAGAACCATTGGTCTACTGGCTGGGCTGGGACACTGTCACGTAGAAATTAAGTGAAGATACAAGCCTGTGTCTGTCAGACTTCCTTCTCAAGCCCCCATCTAGAGAGAGGAGTCCAGAGGGTGTCTACACTGCTTCAAGTGCAGCCATGATTGTGTCATGCCCTTGCTCAAAGCCCTCCAAGGGGTCCACATGGCCTCGAGAAGCTGCCCAGACCTAGAGCATGCTACTTCCGAACAGCTCTATGCCTTCAGGCCCTGGGGTGCATCTGTGTGCTCCCCGGCTTTCTCCCTTTATCCTCTGCTCCTCAGTAGGAGCCTTCGCGGAAGCAGGTCCCTGCTGTCTGAAATACTTGGATTTGCTCGCTCCTCTGACTCTGCTTTCTCCCCGTCTCTCATCACACCCCGGAGGCTGACCTCCAGGACTGCCTTCAGAGGCTCTCTGCCCTGTACCGTGCAGTCGGGTTAACTAGAGAGAGGTGCGAGCATGGTAGTGAGGGAGTTGAGGACACACACAGTTGGGGTTGTTGCCTGCCTGCCTTCTTGACAGTACAGCTGTCCGTGCTCCTTCCCCTCGGGTTTCTTACTAACACTGCACGGTTCTTAGCTTACACGCTAGTGAAAAGCCCCTTCCTTAAGAGTTAGGCATTTCCCCGGTTGTGTGTACCATCCTTTTTCTGCCACAACCTTGACTAATATAATTACTCACTTTCCAACATGCAGTCCCAAGCATGTGTGCACACGAGCTCACATCTTTGTGTTTCATTGTCAAAGCCGTGTTGTTTTTCTTGACCTAACGTGGTGTTGCTTTCTTTGAAGAGTTAGTGACGATTTTCCGTCTTCCTCGCCTTCCACCCCTTCCTGGGTGACTCTGGTTCTAAGGACCCACCACTCTTTTCTTAGCACCTGCCACGGTGTAATGTACATTCATCTGAGACCTCCCCAGACAGTGTCTGTGTCTGTCTTCCTGGCCATTTGAAGAACTGGCACATGATAGGTGGTGTCCAACTTGGTTCAGGGAATGGGTTGCCACCAAGTGTGGGCACGATGGAAAGAACCTGTCAGTGTTTCTGCTTTAGTGTGATGTGTGACTGCTTGTGTCTACAGACTTCCTTTCTGATGTCTTTATTCCACTTGACGTCTCTGGGGCATCTGTCATGTCTTCTTCCTTGGAATGTCCCCCTGTTGTCCTCACATCATCCTGCTTTTCTGACAATTTCCTCTTTCTGGTAGGTTCATGCCTTCTGTTCTTTCCTTCCAGTTTGCTACTGTATAGACCTGTCATCCGTGGTTATGCCTTGCAGATGGAGTTCAGTTAATGTGGTTTATGGACCTTAGAGTCTTAGCCTCTCATCCTATTTCCACTTCACTTTCCAAAACAAGACCACACATTCCTTACCCTCCAGGACACTGGGGCTATTGAGCACAGTGCTGGGCTAGGTTTCTCTGGGCCCTGGGGACTTGAGCTCAGATCTTCACTCTTGCACTGCAAATGCTTTGCTCACTGGGCCATATCCCGGCCTTCTCTGTGCTTTCTAGTTTCCCTCTTTCTCCTCTCTAGACTCCTAACTTGTCCTCATGCTCACTTTAGAGAGTGCGGTTTCTCCCTGGTGCCCTGACTCTGCAGAGGCACACCAGAACGTTGCTGTTCTACCACCTCACCGCCTCCTCTGTGATTGGTTCCCAAGGCTGCAGTGTGGTCAGATGAGCAGCATTGCATCATGGCCATTCTGAAGTGGCGCTGACTACTTGTATGATTTGGTGCCACTGTCTTGATTGGTGTTAAGAGGCCCAACACTTTCAACCACTGTCGTTTTTATGTCAAAAGTACAAAACAGCACAGTAACAGAACTTCCATCTTATCAACCTAGTTGAGCCCTGAAAGTGTGTCAGGAATGTGGGTTCATAGGACATCTTTGAGAATCATTATTGAAAAGATTGCCATAATCTATGGGATTTAAAGTTGGCCCATACCCATACCCAGTGGAGTCACTGTTAGATGTCAAAAAGGAGACAGTCTTGTCTGGTCATCCAATCCCAAAGTGGTCAGCCTCAAATGCATGAGCATATGTGCAACAGATGGAGAGAGAGAGAGAGAGGGAGAGAGAGAGAGAGAGAGAGAGAGAGAGAGAGAGAGAGAGAGAGAGAGAGAGAACACATAAGTAATTAAAGAAGTAGAGGTCTTGAATTGGAGAGTGAGTGTGTATGAACAGGAGAAGTTGGGTGGAAATGATACTAATAGAGTACTCATGCATGAAATGCTCAAAAAGTAAAACATTTACATTTAAAATAAGAGAACTCATGGAATTCTTTCTAGAGATTAGAAGATGAGGCAGGAGGAGCAAGAGTTGGAGGATAAGCCGGGCGGTGGTGGTGCACACCTTTAATCCCAGCACTCGGGAGGCAGAGGCAGGTGAAACCTGTGAGTTTGAGGCCAGCCTGGGCTATAGAGCAACATCCAGGACAGGCTCCAAACGCTACTCAGAGAAACCCTGTGTCAAAAAACCAAAAAAAAAAAAAAAAAAAAAAAAACCAAAAAAAAAAAAAACCCCAACAAAAAAGAGTTGGAGGATAGCCTGGGCTAAGTAGAGAGTTCTAAGCCAACATGGGATATACAGCTAGACCTTGTTTCAGTTATTATGTGTATTTCTTATCTATTAGGTTCTTGTAGAGAGGGAGATCAGGCTGCAGATATTCTAAATTATTCTATATCATATAAAATTTCAGCTTTCAGGCTGCATTTTGAATGACTGAATGTGTTTGTGTAAGTAAACAATCATTGTGTGTCCAGCACAAACAATGAGCCATAGACTGACAGAAGAGTTATTTGCACAAGTAAATCATTACCACCTGGGAACTTATCAAATTAAACCAACACCACACAGATGCATGAGTATCAAAATCCTATCAGAAAGCCAAGCCTAGGAACTTACTGAGCACAGCAGACCAATGAGTGAGGCAGCCAGCTCCCCTGGGTCATATCAAAAGCAGGCTACTGTTTTCTGATCATCTGGGGCAGGTGGGAGTCACGGGATAAAAGATGATGAACTCCTTGCCCAGTGGTCTTTGGGTCTTGAGTTCAGCACAGGCCTTCTGCTAAATACAGTCCTTGGCATTGCTGTTCATCTAGGTCCAGCTTTGTGTGGTTTCCAGCTCGGCACCCTCCTGAACCAGGTTTGTGTGCCCGAAGAGTGCGTGGTGCTCTTTCTCCATCTCTCTTGTTGATTGTTTGCTTCTGTTTACGAGAAACCAACTCTGATTTTAGTCCCCCCCCCCTTTTGTGGGTTTTCTGTTTTCTTATTGGACTTTTGTTCTGATCTGCATTATTTTCTTCCTTATGCTAACTTAAGGTTTGATCTTTTTCTAGTTCCTTGGGTTCAGTGTTAGACTATTTGGGATCTGTAAGTTTTTATTGGCATAAATTTACCATTTAGAATGTTGTACCCCATAAATTTTGATTAGTTGTGTGTATTTTTTCTTAAGAATTTTTTATTTTCATTGTGTGTGTATTACAGAGAGAGAGAGGGAGGGAGGGAGACAGACAGACAGAGACAGACAGAAATAGAGACAGAGAGGGATACACACTGGGAATGGTACCAGGCTTTGAAGCTTCACCCCCCACCATGCTTTACTTCCTCTAGCAAGGCCGCACCTTGTAGACCTTCCCAGACTGCACTACCAGCTAAGTATCAAGTGTTAAACGTTAGAGCCTATAGGTGATGTTTTTTACAGACTAAACTACTATACTGTGCGTGTGTGTTTGTGTGTGTGTATGTGTGTGTGTGTGTGTGTGTGTGTGTGTGAGAGAGAGAGAGAGAGAGAGAGAGAGAGAGAGAGAAAGAGACAGAGAGAGAAAGAGACAGAGACGGAGACAGAGACAGAGACAAAGACAGAGACAGAGACAGAGATCATGAACATAAGTGCAGATGCCCAATGTAGATCAGACCAGATACATCACACCTCCCTGGAGCTAGAGTTAAGGAGGTTATGAACTGAACTCTGGTCCTCTGCAAGAGCAGTAAGTGCTCTTAACTTCTGAGCCATCTCTCCAGCCCTGTTCCCTTTTCTCTTTCCTTCCTTCCTTCCTTCCTTCCTTCCTTCCTTCCTTCCTTCCTTCCTTCCTCCCTCCCTCCCTCCCTCCCTCCCTCCCTTCCTTCCTTCCTTTTTTTCTTTCTTGTCTCAAATCACTTCTAAATTTCCTTTTTGGGTTTATTATCTATTGGTTTCTTAGGAGGAGTGTGTTGTTTCATTCTGCATGTTTGTGAACGTTCTAAGATTCCTCTGTTGTTGATTCTGACTTTGTACTGTTGTGGTCAGAGAGCATATACCAAACTATTTCAATCTTGAACTCATTAAGACTTGTTTTGTAATTAATATTCTGTCTCCCTTAGAGAATTTTCCTTCCTAGAGTATTCCTTGAGTCCTAGAGAAGCATGCATATTTCACTACTCCTGGATGGATGGTCTGTTAGGTCTAATTGGACTAAGTAGGGCATTGAAGTCTCCTATTATTGAACTAGAGCCTAATTCTCTTTTTAGATTTATGAATATTTGCTTTACCCACTTAGTGCTTTGACATATGTTCATACCTAAATATTAAAGATTGATTTATTTTATGTGTGTGAGTGTTTTGCCTGCATGTTTGTGCACCATTGCATGTGCCTGGTACCCGGGGGTTTCAGAAGATGGATCCCCTGTGAGCTCCCTGTGGATGCTGGGAACCAAACCCAAGCCCTCTCCAAGAACAATAAATGCCCTCAACCACTGACCTATCCCTCATCTCCTTGATGTATTTACACTGTGTATGTCCACTTCTTGCAACAGTCTTGGCTTGAATACTGTTTGGTCTTATAAAGTGTAGACCATTGTTTGTTTTCTATTGTCCGATGTGTGTATGAGCTATCTTTATTCATCCATTACTTTCAGTCCTTGTGTGTCTTTTAAGCTAAAAGGTGTCCCCTGTAGGCAGCCTACACTTAAATCTTGTTTTCCACCCATTCAGCCATTTCGTGTCTTTCGGATGGCCACTTCAACTCTTTCTATTTCAGTTCTCTTTTGTCAAGACTCATTCTGCTGGTTGGGTTGTTTTCTGTTTGTTTATTTGTTACCCCTTGCTGTGTTTACCTTTGTGCTGTGGTGTTTGTTCTGCAGTGTGAAGCTCTAACTCCTGGCTTTTTCCTGTTCGGGCATCTGCTGCAGTTTTCTGTTCTGTGCTCGCCCTGAGCTTGCAGAAGACATATTGTTGTAATAGACTATTTTAAGCTCACAACAACTTTGATCACAAACAAATGCCTAGGCTTTTTTTTTTACCCTATTCCCCAAATGTATATTTTTGTGTTTACAATCAACATATTGTTTTTATATTTCTTTAACTTACTATAGCTGGAGTTGTTTTTTTTGAAAACTTTAACTTTTGGCTTTCATGCTAGAGACTTAAAAGGTTTCCACACTGCCATTGCAGAAGTGAAGTATTCTGAATTAGACTACATATTCATCTCTACTAATGAGTTTAATAGTTTTGGAGACTTTCCTGATAGTAATTACCATCATTTCCTTTCTAAATGGAGACTTTCCTTGAGGAATCCAATGAGGGCTGGGGTTGTAGCAGAGTCTTGCCTAGTGGGCCCAAAACCCTAGGTCCAGTTCAGTACTGGATAAAATTTGGCCTGGTGGTACATGCTTGTAATCTCAGCCCTCAGTGGGCAGAGGCAGGAGGATCAGAAGTTCACATAGCCTGGACTATATATATGAGACCCTGACTCAAACATTTTTTTTTTCTTATATGACAGGTCAATTTGGAGATTGGATTGCCATGATTCTGAGGCTAACCTGGCCTATATAAGAAATTTTAAACCAGTCTGGGCTATAGCACTTATTTCACTTAACATAATGTCCTTTAGTTCTATACATTTACTTGCCCGTGGTTTATCAGTTATCTACCATGGTTTTACTTTACAGCTGAATAAGACTCCGTTGTGTTTACATTTTCTTTATCCATCTTCTGTTGGTAGATAGGTAGGCTTAGTTCCATTTCTTAGATATCGCAAATATTGTAGCAATAAGCATGGATGTGCTAGAATCTCTGTGGTATTGTGACTTAGCATTGTTTGGATGTACATCTGGGAGCAGAATAGCTAGATCATATGGCAGATCTATTTTAATTTAAAAATTATGTTATTGATTTATTGTGTGTGCATGTCTATGTATGAGTGTGTGTATGAGTGAGGGCTTGTGTGGAGGTCAGGGACAACTTTTTAAAATTATTTTATTTTTTTCTGAGACAGGGTTTCTATGTGTAACAGCCCTGGTTATTCTGGAACTCACTCTGTAGACCAGGCTGTCCTCAAACTCACAGAGATGCTCCTGCCTCTGCCTCCCAAGTGCTGGGATTAAAGACATGCACTTCTACCACCCACCTAACAGGACAACTTTTGGGAGTCAGTTTTTGCCTTCTGCCTTATTGAGGAGGGTTCTATCTTGTTTCTAATGCTGCACAGTATACATCAGGCTATCTGACCAGAGAACTATGCTAATTACCCTGTCTCCACCTCCCTTCTCTCAGTAATAGTGCTGAGATTATATATATATATATATATATATATAAATAATCAATCGATCTATCACTTGCACCCCCTCACTTTTTGAGAAATTTCTACATTGACTTCCATAGTGATTATTTCAGTTTTTATTCCTAGCAGAGTTTATTAGGGTCCCTCTCCCCCCACAACCTTGTCAGCATTTGTTTTCATGTTGCTAGCCATTCTGACCTGGGTGAGATCAGATCTCAAAGCAGTGTTAATTTGCATTTCTCGGTGGCAAAAGATGTGAACACTAATTCAGATCTTTCTTTGTCATTTTTAATTCTTCGATTAGCTCATTTGTCGATTGGAAATTATTTGGTATTTATTTTTTGCAGCTTTTTATATATTCTAGATAGTAATCATCTGTCTGATACATAGTTGGCAAAGATTTTTTTCAGTCCTTTAGGCTAATTTCACATGATTGTTTCCTTTGCTGTGAAAACCCTTTTTAATTTCCTGTCATCCCATTTATCAGTTCTTGGGATTATTTTATGTGCTTTTGTAGTCATGTTCAGAAAGTCTTTGCCTATGTCTACATTTTTTAAAAAAATTAATTAATTAACTTTAATTTTATATAGGTTGGTGTTTTGCCTGTATGTAAGTCTATGTACCACATGTGTCTGGTGCCTACAGAGGTCAGAAGAGGGCACCAGATTACCTGGAACTGGAGTTGCAGACAATTTTGAGCCACATGTGGGTGCTGGGAATTGACCCTTGGTCCTCTGAAATAGCCGCCCAGTGCTCTTAACTTTTGAGCCATCTCTCCAGCCCCCTTGCCTGTGTCTTGAAGTGTTTTACCTATGCTTTCTTCTAACATTTCCTATGTCCTTGATTCATTTTGAATTGCCCTTTGTGCAGGATGATAAGATAGAGATCTATATTCATATCATAGCTGTTGATCTCCAGTTTTCCCCAGTGCAAACTTATCTTTTTTCTAATGTATACTTTTGATGTCTTTGTTGAAAATTAAGTGGATTAAGGTTAATTTTTGGGTCTTCTATCCTATTCCATTGGTCTACATGTCTCATCTTTGTGCCAGTACCAAGATGCTTCTGTTAATATGGCTCTGTAGGATAGTTTGAGAGCAGGTATTCTAAAGCCTTGACAGAGTTAGATATGTTTTTTCACAGCATAGAAAAAGGAAAACACATGAGAAGCAAGGTTATATAAATGAAAAGAAAAGGGAGAGGAGAAGTATAGAGGAATATTATGGAGGAAGAAAAGTGAGCAAGAGATTAAAAGAGAAGAAAAATCAAAACAAAATTCCAATCATGGGAAAGTTTGAAAACAAAGTGAGAGCGGTCAGGAGAGATGTTTATCAGTCAGAGTACCTGCTGTTCTTACAGGGGACCTATTTCATGCCTAGCACCCACATGGTGGCTCACAACCATTTGTACCTCCAGTTCCCAGGGATCTGATGCCCTCTACTGACCTCCCTGGGAATCAGGCATGCAAATGGTACACATGCATGCATACATGCAGGCAAAATATACACATACAATAAAATAACTCTAAAACAGTATTTTAACACCCTCCCCCTAGTTAGATACATGTAAGAAGGGGAATAAAAAAGATGCAAGTTTTAAATATGAAGAAACAATAGCAATAATAAATACAGCCAATAAGATATATAAAGTCCAAATACTATAGTTAAGTACAGTAAAGTGTGGATACAAAAAGCCAGGAAGAGGATGGAGATGTCAATAAAGTGGTAGGCAAGGGGGAGGGGGAGAAAAAGTTGCCCAATGAAGCAAATGAGTAAACAAATGGATGAATCTATTAAGAGGATAAGCTTGTGGCTGGGTCACAACTGCTTTGCTGGGCTGGGGCTGAGGGGTCCCCAGGGTTCTGGGTTTTGTATTGACATAGGTGTCAGGGGCAGGGCTTCGCAGCTGGGCTTAGGCCCCAAGTAGGCAGAGGGTGGAAGCTGTGGAAAACCTCTTAGGAGGTCTGTAGGCACAGGATAGTGAACCGCAACAGCTTGGCTGGCGAATGGTGTCCTATTGTACGAGCCAGTGTGATACAGATGACAGAGTCTGGGAGAGGAAGGGATGCTGTGGTCACTGGCCTCTATCAGGCCTCTAGTAGGGATGCACTCTAGAACTATCCCATTTCAAGTTGGCACGGCACAAAGCATCTTGCTGTACTGTGAGTGATGTGTGTCAAGCCACACTGTGAGCTCCTTTTCTGTAATCACAAGGTGAATTTCACTATAGTCAGCTCAAGGCAAGGCTGCTCTCTGAGCTGAGATCAGGACCCGTGTCCTGCATGATTCTATAAAAGTGAAGACTACAGAGATCTGCAGCAGTGATGCGGGCCACTGGAGTCCTAGACAACTCCATTTCCAGAAGACATCCCTCCTGCGGTGTTTTCAAGATTTATTTTATTTTTAATTATTTGTGTGTGTGTGTGTGTGTGTGTGTGTGTGTGTGTGTGTGTGTGTGTGTGTATCCTGGGAGAGGCCAGGATCCTCTGGAGCTATATCTACAGGGAGTTGTGAACCACCTAATGTGGGCACTGGGAACTTAATGCAGGTCCTCTGCCAAATCAGTAGGTACTCTTAACTACTGGTCTGTTTCTCAAGACCACTTCCTGATTTTCTCTTCCTTCCTTCCTTCCTTCCTTCCTTCCTTCCTTCCTTCTTCCTTCCTTCCTTCCTTCCTTTCTTTCTTCCTTCCTTCCTTCTTTCTTTTTGGAGACAGGGTTTCTCTCTCTCTTTGTACCATTGGCTATCCTGGAGCTCACTTTGGAGACCAGGCTGGCCTTGAACTCACAGAGATCCTCCTGCCTCTGCCTCATGATTGCTGGGATTAAAGGCGTGCACCACCACCACCTGACTCTGTTTTTTTCTTTTGTTAGTGGGAGCAGGGACAGCTGAGATAAGAAGTTTCCTTTGGGGGTTGGAGAGATGGCTCAGAGGTTAAGAGCACTGGCTGTTCTTCCAAAGGTCCCGAGTTCGATCCCCAGCAACCACATGGTGGCTCACAACCATCTGTAAGGAGATCTGGTGCCCTCTTCTGGCCTGCAGGCATGTAGGCAGAACACTGTATACATAAATAAATCTTTTAAAAAAAGTTTCCTTTGGTCTGTGTGGCCATCCTGAGGTTTTGATGTAACATACTTCAGAACTCTTCTCTTGCCCTCTTCTAAATGTAGCTGTCTATTTACTGAAGAGCTCCTTTGTCTGGAGGTGGAAGGTGCATGAGTGTTAGGCTCCTGTAGTTAGCCATCTTGCTTATACAAAGGGATTCTGAATAAGAGAATTTGGGGCCAGAGTTAAAAAAAAAACAAACCAACCTAAGAGCATGAAATGACGAAAGGCTTTTGGCTCCTGAGTGGGAGTTTCTTTATCAGAGGTTCTTTTAAGAGCAGAAGTTCTTTGCATCCAAGTCGACTTACCAAGGAAAGGTTCCGCTGGCCCCTGCTATTCTGTCCCTTGATCACAGGAGTTTCGTCCTTGCTGTCCACTGAGTTTCTATTGCTGAGGCAGTGTTAGTCCTGGGGAGGCAGGGGTTCATAGAAAAGCAAGCCATAACTGTTTCTGGTGGTTTCATATTTCACCGTTTTGTGTAACTTTAGTGAGAACTGTTTATTTTCTCTTGGAGACTTGTGATCCTGGGATGGTTGTACTTTATTCCAGACTAGCCTCAGAAAAGATCCTCTGGCAGATTTCTTTGGACCCATTGAATTGATTTGCTTCATAGAACTACATGCTATTTTCACATTCGTTTCTTCTTCTACTCTGACTATATATACTGTGACCACAGGGCTAAAAAAGCATGTGTAGCCAGAACACATACTAGCAAGGCCTACCCCCAAATCTTCCTGAGTATTTATGGGGTTATAAAGTGGACATCAGTTCACAGCTGCACTTGGTCCAAGCTTCACTGTACAGATGGCTGTGTATACTGCCCTTCACATCCCCGTGGAGGAAGATTTATGTGCTCTTCTCTCTCCCTGCCCCTCCCTTTTAATATTTTGTTTCTGTGTCTAATAGCCATCTTGACCAGGAAATGTTTTTCTCATGTGTGGCTTAAATCTCTCCATCTGCACCTTAACCATATTTCTTTACCCTTCGACCTCAGTTGAGGTGGGAAGCAGGCAGTTACTATTACTCCTCAATTTCTGTGGCTGTTGAAAGACAGAGCTTTACCCATTGTACAAGTCAGTGGTACTAATAAAGTCAAATTTCCCAGAGAAAAATAAACATCTGTCCGTTCTACATGAAACAGACATTACTTTGTTTCAGAGTCAGGAGAGTATTAAAGAAGAGATACTAGTACAAGCTTATGGGAAATTCAGATGATCACATTGTACAATAAAGCATTAGTGTAGTATCCTCCACCCCCTACCCTCACCATCTGTTTCTCAAAGTAACTTGTGAATAAGACAGTATAACTGCAGGCATATAATTGAGCCTTGCTATGAATAGTTATATAGTTTATATTGATTTAAACAGTGTTGACTGCTTTTGAACATTTAGATGTAACCTATAGAAAAAGCATGTAATACTAAAAGTATGCTTCTGAAATGAAATGTATTTACCAATAAATTCTGACCAGGCACAAACAAAGGAACAGATGATTTGAAAGGCAGGAAGCTGAGAAGTGAAAAAAACAAAGAAGGACTTGATATCTCTTTAGGACTTGAACAATGTGATGTCTTTTGTAGATGACACCAGATAAAACAGCTTAAGCATGTAATGCAACTTATGATAGGCAACAGGGAGGACTGAATGCTTTTGTCTGTTTGTAGATTACATCCTGATCTCTTTCTGTTGCTTCCCGTCATTCCTGGGGTTCTCCTGAGAAACCCACGTATTCAGGGTAGACATTCGGCCTTTGTACATAATTTACAGCATTGCTCAGCCATAAAATTGTATTTATTCTTTCAATCTTACAGTGTACTCTGATTATATCTTCCCCTTTATCCTCTCTTCTCTCCTAATTGAAACCCTTTTTCCAATAAGTCCCCTTTCTACATTAGCTCTTGTCATTATGCAACATTTGGCTCTTCGTGTGGGCTATTAAGTCAACATTCTGTTTGCTCCAGTAGTGCTGTCTGCTATGAATAGTTAAATCTAGCAGAGTTGCCTCCCTGTTCTGTATGTTATTTATCTATATTTCTGAAAAAAAATTGTGTTTTTAAAAATCACATTAGGCATCAGGGCTCATTGTGAAAGGAGAATTTACCTTCAGAAACAGCCCATTACATACACACACACACACACACACACACACACACACACACACACACACACACACCCTTGTAATCAGAGCATTAACAAAAACAATAATAATCTTAATAAATTCTGGTACAGTTAAAAAGATATATTTAATTGCTACACATTAATCTTATAGGACTTGATATAAAGAGTTGAAGGCAGCTCCTTGGGAAGTGGTAGAGAAGAGGAGGCTGTTTAGCACTGGAGGCAAAGGGAAACGCATTGAAGACAGTGGCCATCTGGGGGGATGCAGGCCAGGACAAGCATGACCAGCAGAGCTGAGCTGCAGAGCTGCGGATGGGCATCGCTTCATTAGTACTCAGCTCTGTCTGTAGCTTGTGCTGCTCAGCACTGCCCATTTACTTTGTTTTTCCCCAAGAAAGAATTGTATTTTGATAAGTTTGCTTTAATGTACTGAATTAGTGGTTTAAAGACTTAAAAGTCACTTGTCCAGCGTCAAAGTGTCACTTGTTAAAAAGTTGCTGTATATCATTGTGGTCTTGATATAAAGTAACCTTTTTTATGGTCCTTAAAATTGTCTTGCAAAGCCTCTGGGTTGACATTTTTAAATCACCATGTAAATCTGCCTGACAGGTCCCCCTTCTCTTTCATAAAGTGAAGGATGGCCAACGATTCTGTTACCTCTTCAATGCCTGGTTCGTATTGCTTGCTGTCTAGTTGAAGGGAACTGGGGAGCTTTATTTAATTTCCCATGGTAGCATTTTTTGGGCGGGGGTTTGGATGACTTTACTTGACGTAATAACATTGGTGCAAAACCACTTCTGTCTAATTACTTGTAACTTTTATTACAAACACATGAAATATGCAATATTTACAGCATTTTCATTTTGTAAATGCAATGCTCTAAAACACGTAAAGCACCCCAGTAAAAACAGTTTACAAATAAAAGGTGCAGATGTGGGGAAATGCACCTAAATTACAGCTCACTGATGGACTCATCATGCAGAATCACCGAAGCATGATCATGGAAGAGTTTTTGTTAGTTAATTGGTTGGTTTACTTTTTTTTTTTTTTGTATAAGGTTGTGCTTAAATTCCAAAAACTGTCACAAGTTTACTTTAAAGCATCTGTGTGAAATACTCGTTTGCCAACCTCCAGTTTGTGTGTTACTCCAGTTAGAGAAGTGACCCACTGTCATGGCATAGCCTATGACATGGTGGTGGCGTGGGTATGGGAGAAGAGGATGTACTGTGGGTCAGAGTACTGATGCTTAGTGATTACCAGCTCATGGTGTGGGATTTGCTTGGCCTTTCTTGTTAAGAAATAGTTTGTCTCTTTAGATCACAAGCCTTATGTGGAAAGGAGGCATTACCTAGGTATAGTGGCTAAGTGAAATCTAAGCATTGCGAACAGGAAAAGTTCTGTCTTCTAATTGGAGACACCTTGTCTTCAAAATGAGCATATGCTGAGGCTAGGGGAGGGCTCAGTAGCAGACCACTTGCCTAGAGTAGGTGAGGCCAAACTAGAACATAGAGTTATTACAATAAAAATCTAAGCAGATCGTCTGGCAAGTTCTTTACTGATTCTCATTTCCGATAGCCTCTCTAAAACAGAATCACAGGACACACAGGGAGCGTGTCATACTCTGGAGACTTATGTTTCTTTGTTGTTACCATCATGTGGAATAAAATGTGTGTGATTGTTATATGGATCTCCTCATCCCACCCCACCTGTCACTCTCCTGTCGTGCTGAAGAATGAACCCACTGTTTCCTGCATACCAGGAAGGCCTTCTACCATGGCGCTACATCCTTAGCTCCTTCCACCCTCGCCCCAGCACCAAGGATTGAACCTGGAGCCTTGCACATGCTAGGCAAGCATGGCTGTCTCTTTCAGTGCACTGAAACGTGCCCTCCAGGAGCCACACTGACGTCATCTGCACTGTTGCACATCCAGAAATGCATTGAGGAGCTGAGGGTGTGGTCCAGCATCATTTGCAAGCAGTGGGCTAAGTTCAGAGTGCATACTAATCTTGGGGTCTAAGCACTTTAGATCAATGGTTCTTTTCACATATTTAATATAGTAAGTGTGTATCAGCATATTGTGGCACAAAAATGACAATCATTTGTACAAAAAGTATGTAACATTACTTGTAATTCATGAGACAACCCGAGTTAATCAGGAGAGCATCAAGGAGACATTTGTCCGTAAGTTTACTACTAGCAGCAATGTATTTATTTCTGTGCCTGGCATGAAAATATATAGCAAATCAATAGATAGTTGAAAGTTAGTGGTACAAACCAATAATAAGGAAAACAATTAAGGCACAGGGAAAGGTCTGAATGGGCATTTTACTTGAAAAAGTGTGGGATGTCAGATAGGCACCTGAGAAGATGATCAACTTTAGTAGTCCTTAGAAAAATGCAGGTTCAAACCACAAGGGGCTCTTACTACACACTTGTTTGAATAGCTAAAATAAATGGAACTGACACTACCCAGTGCTGGTGAGGCTCTGGGGTGACTAGAACTCTCACATGTTGATGTGAGTCGGCCTGTTTGGCCTTCGGTTGCCAGTTTCTTATAGTAAGTGTGCACTTAGCACATGACCCAACTCCTGGAAATTTGCCAAAGAAAAAACGAAACCATAGCTGCGTGTATATGCATGAAAACCTGTACTCAGATATTGGTGAAGGACTATTTACAGTTTTAAGAATGAAGATTACCCCAATGATCATTTGCTGTGGAAAGACAACTAAATGTCTAAGCTTCAGTAAATCTAATACAATGAAGTAATATTCAGCAAGTAAAAGGAGAAAGCTATTATTTAATTCAAGAACATGGATGAATCTCAAATACACTATCCTAATGTGAAAAAAGCCGGACTCAAATAGTTACATCTGTGTGGTCCCATAAAAAAACTAGCAAACAGAAGCTAGAGAAAGGCGTTTTAGTGCTCATCAAGGAGTAGAGTTGGAGATGGAGTTGACTACAAAGAGGGAGAGTGTTAGAATGATAGAAATGATGTGCATCTAGATGGTGGTGGTGGTTACCCACCACAAATACTGTATGTATGCGTCAAAACTCATAGAACTACACACTAGAAAAGGGTGGATTTTCACTGTATATAAACAGTATCTTAATAAACCTAAGAGCAAGGGAAGAAGTATAGGGTGAAGTTTTTCTTTTCTTTTTTCTTTTCATTAGTACTTGAACAAGTAAATTGTTAGGTTGCACTTCGAGAACCAGGGATGGGAGAGGGTAGTTGAGGAGGAGAATGAAAGCAAAATTCAGTGATATATGATATGAAGATGTCCTAAATGAAACCTACTATTTTGTATGCTAACTAGAGAGAAACACAGAGATGGATGGATGGATGGATGGATGGATGGATGGATGGACAGATGGATATCAGGATGAGTCTGTACCTTGTTAAGGAAGCAGAGAACCTCAGGAGGTACAGGCATTTTCTGTTCTTTTTCTTAGATGCTTGCCGTGATATATTGATAAGAAAGAACTTCAGTATTTTTTTAATCTCTTCAAAAACATTTATTTAAGGAGCAAATGTGACTCAGGCTTTTAAGTTTCTCATGGCCAGGTCTGTTTTGTGTGTATCCTAATCTTCAACAACAGCTACTTACTAGGTGGTATCTGCCAGCTAGCACTGTGGCAGACACTCAGCTGTGAGCACCTTGGGTGAGGTTAATAGATGCTGCCTTGTGTAGTTGCTCTGAGGTTCAGAAGAGGGCATGTTTCTTTTAGTGCATGCATGTGCTGAGTTAATGCAGGTGGTTTTATTAACAATTTAAAAAAACTGTAAGTATAGCAATAAAGAGTTGAAACTCAGTTTCAGAAAACAGTCCACACATGGCATTGGTGAAATCTACAGGAATGGTCTATTGACTTTCAGTTATGTTTGCCTCACTGCCTTCTTTTTGTCTCGTGGGGAGAATTTGGTATATAGGAAGGAGCCTTGTGTAAAGCATTGATGACTATCAGCTATGAAATGTAACAAATCGGAGAGTGGGAGAAGAGTCCATCAAAGGACAATGAAGGAAGTGTATTGGTTCACTGTGTGCACGTGATTACATGCACTTTGTACGTTCACTAGCAATTTACCCTCATTTGTCATACACTTTTGGGCCATGTAACAGATGGCCTTGAACCTCATGAATGCAGTTATGAAGTCTCTGATACCGGTGGTGAATGTTTTAGCCATGACTGTAACATGCTTTTTCTACATGCACACAATTAAAAAGCTTTTCATTTACCTCTTGGATTCTTGTGTCCATATGTCATTCATAGATATCTATGTAAAGATCAACAAATATTTGTGTGCCTTTATTTGAAGGCTCATTTTAGGATATTAGGAAATTGTAGAATGAGTCCTACTAGCAATATGGCTCTGGCCAGTTAGCTTAATCCCTATTTTTTTTCTTGCAAAAGCAGCAAATATGATCAGCTTTGATGTTGTCCTTGTGTTGTTGGAAGAATCATAATAGTTTAGGAAAGATTGATCAACTCTGGAGTTCTATGCACATCTAAGACAGGGTTTGTTCACAGCCTCCTTGTCATTATTTAGTAAAAGTGAAGAGATTGCACTGATAAATTTTTATGTTTCTCCAGGGAGAGTCACGCCAGGGCAGCTCATGTCCTATATTCAACTCTTCAAGAACAACCTCAAAGCTCTTACAAATCACTGTGGGCTCCTACAGCTTGGGATGGCCACAGTTCAAACTCTGAAACACCCACAGACTGCCAAGTGGGATAACTTTCTGGCATTTGAAAGGCTCCTTCTACAGGTATGTTGCTATGTGAACTTATTAATATGTTACTGATTAAAGTTTTGACTTCCAGGAAAACACTAAATCATATTGTTGACATGTGCAAGTATGTTTTGAATGAGAAGTTCTACAGAGGGTCAGATGTTGGACTGCTTGGTCTCTGGTTGGTGGTGCTGTTTGGATAGGTTAAGAGATGCGGCCTTGATAGAAGAAGTGCACCACTGTGGACAGGCCTTGAGGACCCAGGGCCTCCCGCAATTCCCGGTTTGCTTTCTCTGCTTCATGCTTGTGGTTTAAGATGTGAGCCTTCACCTCGCTGCTTCAGCCACCAAGGCTGCCTGCTGCCACACTTCCCCATTGCAGTGGTGATGGACTCTTATCCCTCTGGAACGGAAAGCCCAAATAAAGCTTACCTTCTGTAAGCTGCCTTGGTCGTGGAGTTTTATCACACAATAGGAAAATAACTGATATGTGTGCCCTGCACCCAATCCTCTACATGCCATCCAGTTAACATTCAACCAGAAACTTCCACATTATTATAAAAATTAATATTTTTGTCTTGACTTCTTGATTATAAGGAAAATTTTGACCATTTTGCTAACTTCTGGAAGCATTTCACTTTTATGGCCTTTGAATCTTTCTAGATCTTGATAGTCTTTATTTAATTCTTGCTACTTTTCCTGTAAGAATATCCAGCTATTTAGATTTCTTGTGGCACTACCTAGTCTGTAGTCTTTAAACAAGGTAGATCACATGCCTTAACATAATGCTTGTCAACAGATGGAGGGAGAGTAATCCTGTTTATAGTGTTTAGTAAGAGATCTGTTTGTAGGGGAAGAACTTTCCATGATTTACGAACTGTCTTCATAGGAAATGTCTAAAAATGTGCATTTTTATATTATTATAGAGCATTTACACATATGTATTTTTAAAATATAATATTATAAAAGATAAACTTACATAATACAGCTAACATCTATGAACTTCCGTACAGGTACAATAATTTACCATTTTTTTTTCATAATTACCCTTCAACCCTTTAGAAATAAAAGTAGAGATAAGTGAAGTATCTTTGATATAGATTTTTCCCTAATCTGGTTATTTTTTCCCTCTATAGGTAGTCCTAGCTCTGTTTCTTACTTTTTAAAAAATATTTATTTATGTTTATTTTATGTACGTTGGTATTTTGCCTGCATGTATGTCTGTGTAAGGGTGTCAGATCCCCTGCAATAGGAGGTACAGACAGTTGTGAGCTGCCGTGTGGGTGCTGGGAATTGAACCTGGGTCCTCTGGAAGAATAGCCAGTGTTCTTAACTGCTGAGCCATCTATCCAGACCCCTGTTTCTTGCTTTTTTTATTTTCTTAAATATTTATTTTTCTATATAATTAGTAGAGTACAGTTACTATGGCCTTTAATTTTTGCATAAGTTATATTATATTGTAAATATCCTTAAACAATTGATTTTGCCTCTCAACTTCCTATACCATACCATGAGTAAACACTTGATATATGTAACCGTATTGATGTTCAGTAGGTCTTCTCTGAAGAGTGTGTGTCAAAGCAGGTGGCTGAGTATCCTGGAGCATGTCTTCAGAAACGCTTGGAAAAGAGTTCCTCCAGGGCATCCATTTGGGGAGGATTGTTAGGTCACAGACTGTTCACATGATTGACTTTACTTAGTATCATCAAATTGCAGTTGGGGGTGTTTCTGCGAAGGATGACTGCTTCTCAGCGTGGTGTCTAGTGTTTCAGTATTATCCAAAATATTCCTGTCTTACAGAAGTCCGTCACTACCTTTTGTATAAATTTACAGTTGTAGTAGGTAAGCCTGTGCAGCTTTTACTTATTTTTTTGAATTGCTGTCTTCTTTTTATTATTATTTTGCCCACTTTTTATATATTAAGTAACAAAGAACTTTTTTTGTTTGTTTGTTTGTTTTGAGACAGGATTTTTCTGTGTAGCCTTAGAACTCGCTCTGTAGACTAGGCTGGCCTTGAACTCACAGAGAACTGCCTGCCTTTACCTCTTGAGTGCTGGGATTAAAGGTGAGCGGTACCATTCTAGGGCTGAAGTTTTTGAGAACATGGTCACCATCACACACAGGCCATTACTGCCAGTGGTAGACTGGCTTTTAAAAGTTAGGCTTTAAAAGTTATATGGTATAAATATTTCACCCAGTTCCTGTTTACATAGTCTATTAATAAATATTATCCTATATGGCTTGCATGGATTATTAATCCTTTTGTATCCTCAATTTGTAAATGTTCTTTTCACTAAAAAATGTTTTATTTTAACATTTGAATTTTGAATCCATCTAGATTTGTTTTTACTCATGGTCTGGTTAGATCTAATTTTCTCTTGTTTGTGTGTGTGTGTGTGTGTGTATATGTGTATTCATATATACATTCATACATATAATCAAACACACACATGCACATAGCTGTACCAGGCTTTTTCTTTTATGCCAATAACCAGCTCCCAAATCATGACACAGAGACTTAATATTAGTTATAAATGCTTGGCCTTGCTTAGGCTCATTTCTGACTAGCTCTTTTAACTTAATCTGTTTCTCTTTATTGACATTTTGTCTTGAGGCTTTTTATTTCTGTATGTCCTGCCCTGTGTCTGCTGCTTGGTTGGCTGGCCCAGGCTTCTCCCTCTCTTTCTCCCTCATTCTCTTCTCCTCCTTCTCCTTCTCCTCTATCAAGCCTAGATTTCTCCTCATATTTATTCTCTCTGCCTGACAGCCCCACCTATCCTTTCTCTGCCTAGCTATTGACTGTTCAGGTGCCTTAAGCAGGCAAGGAGAAACAGATGCAACACATCTTTATATAGTTAGGCACACACCTTATGTCATTAAGCATAGGCAATATAGACAAATGTAACACATTTTTGCCTAGTTAAAATAATATTCCACAGCATATAACACATATGTATGTGTGTGTTTAACTTTACTAATACAGATTACATCTTCAACATCATTTTCCTCCCCTTATGTTGGGGGAGTATTTTTTTCTCACATGGTTGAAATTCTGATTCATCTCGGACTTTTCCTTAAAAGATATTTAGATGTTCTCATGGATAGTTTAAAATAAAAGTGATTTTTCCAGTTTTTGTTTACTGGAATTGTTCAGTAAATACTGATCATGTATCTGTGACATAGTTGCCTTGTCTTGCTTTTCTTTAGTATTCTCTTGGGTCTCCAAGTATAAGCAATGATGTATGTGTGTGGATCGGAACAGTTGCTTTTCTTTTCTGGTCTTGGTATACTTAGATGGTGCATTGAAGAGGATGCAGCCACTGCTCAGCCAAGGGAAGGAGGACAGGCTTCTTCATCTCGTCCCCAACTCTGAAAACCTCTGCCGCAGTTCTGCCCTTCGATGTTGTCCTATTAAATCAGTTTGATTTAATGAAGATTTGGAACTTTTTAGATAACTGTTTGTTTTCTTCCTTTAGCCTGTTAATATGAGGAATTGAATTATAGTATTCCAAATGTTAAATAGTCATCCTTGTATTCCTGGGCAACTTCAACTTGGTCTCTCTGTCTCCGTCTCTGCCCCTTCCTGTGAGTGTGAGTGTGTGTGTGTGTGTGTGTGTGTGTGTGCGCGCGCGCGCGTGCGCACACGTGCGCATGGTTTTGCTTAATACTTTCCTTAGATGTTTTCATGTATGCTCATAGTTGAAATTAACATTTTTGTCTTCATTGTGCTGCCATTGTAGGGTTCTGACAAGAGGTTTTAGTGATTTAGTAAGATCAATGTAAGTTTGATTTTTTTTTTCCCCTGTGAAATTACTTGTTTTACAAAAAGAAATTTATTAGTTGCTTGAAAGTAAAACAGGTCTGGAGAATTATCTGGATTTATTGCTTTATTGTATTAATATTTACAACAATAGTATGAACAGTCACTAATTATTGGGTGACTTAAAACTATAATTTCTTTACTCCCTTTTGTATTTGACTGATCTTCTGATACAAGTGTTTAAATGTCTCATGACTGTATTCACCAGTCACCTTTTATATATTCTGACTTGGAACCGAGGACTCTCTGACCATGATTGTGCCTTCCGTCCCCATCCCTCTATTGCCTGCAGTGTGTGTGGTCATATACACATATATACAGGTATATAAATCCCCTGGTGTGTGATCACATTTCTGTCTGTGCTGCTGCCAGCCCCCAGGGGTGCCCTCTCTCCACCTAGTTCCCTTCCTAGTCAAGGCTGTCACCAAGTCCACACAGATGTTCAAGGCTGTCACCAAGTCCACCCAGATGTCTCCGTCACTCAGGTCTAGAAACTACTGTTGACACCTTCTCACTAAGTGCTTGTCTTTCTTTGCTGGAACACAGACATCTGTCACTGTTGTGGCCCTGCTTCTAACTGGTCCGTGGTACCCTCCTCCTCCTCCAACTAGCCCCATCCCAAGCTCCACTACTGTTCCAAGATGCAGCTTCTGCTACTCCATGCCAGGCTCTTCTATTGCCACTTCCCTGTTGAGCTGTCCTCACCTACTCAGGCTCTGGCACTCTGTTCAGGGATGTTGTGACCGCCAACCTCTGGCCAGATCCCCTTTGATCCTAGTAACCCCAGAGTGGCTGCAGCTGCTTCTCTTTCTTCCTCAGAACCTCTCACTACTCCAAGGTGTCCTCCTTACCACCATGCACATCAACACCGTCCTCACCTTGCTCTGAGTCCAATAGCCAGCACTGGGATGCTCCTGTTTCTGTCCCCCACATAGATGTCTCTGCATTCCCCAACCCATGCTAGGCCTAACCCCGGTGCTCAGATGACCTCCTTAACATGCTGTGGCTCTAACAGCCTGCGCTGGGCTAGGTCATTTCTCCTGACCTCATAACTATCTCTAAGACATTGGAGAAACCTCCCTTGTGCTCCCTGATATACCTTGGGGCAGACTCTGCTCCTCCATACCACTCATGTCTGCTAAAACTAGCCTCAGGCTTCAAAATGAATCAAAGCATCTCAAAACAAGATTCGATAGAGATTTTTCTCTCAGGTAGTAATAATCTGTCAACTTACTACAGGTTCCTGAGGAAACTTGAAAATATCAGTTCTGTGTTGTCTCATTCATAATGAACTATTTGAGTCCTTCACTGTGTGCTAGACTGTTAGATGTGGTGGTGGCATCAGTGTACTCATTCAGCAATTGGAAAATGAACAAAAAGACAGAAGAATGAAACATCGAACTTATCAAAGCTCTACTATGATTCTAGTTGCATATCGCTCTGGCTGTAATATGTGCTCAGGGTTTTAGCCTAGGCAGAACCATTAACTAGCCATTGTAATGGCTTTTTGTTTATGAATATTCTTATTTGATATAGCATACACTTATCCATTAGTGTAACAAGTCCTAAGATATGCTCAGTGTCCTTTTTACAGACTTTGGTTAGAAAGTGGAGCATTTGAGTTTATTTTGAGCACAAGGGCCACATTTAGCTTTTCCCAAAGGTTTGAGAACTCTCATGGAGCTGAGTTGCTGACTTCTTTGGAGACTCGTTTCCACCACTGCCTACCAGGCCTCCATCACAACACCTCAGTGTTGACCTTATGGCCTAAGCCACAGAGTAGACAGCCCTAGGGAAGAGAGACTCCCATCTTGGAAAAGTGGCACATGGTACTCACTCTCCCACTGATTAAATTCAGAGTTGCTGCAAAGACTTCAAGTCAGGCTCTGAAATACAAATCTACTGACTCAGGCTTTTAATTAAGAAAGACAATTAATGTATTAAAAACAAACTCTCTGTGAAAAAATCTGATATTTACCATCAGTAATTGTATTTTAAAAAATCAGAGATAAAAGGTCTTAATAACTCTTTCTCCCCTTCTTATCCCTGAGGTCCACAGCAGTGTTTTATATATTGATCAAATGTATAGTAATTGTCGTTAATTCTATTTACAAACAGAATATTGAACCCGGACACACAGAGACTTGTGATGCTAATCATGGATGTGATCACAAAGCAACTGCCTTTTCTTAACAAATGGTATTATTATTTTTTTTTCAGTTTACAACTGGGACACTGGTTTCTTAAAAATTACTTTATTATTTTATTTTTTATGTGTGGGTTTTTGGCCTACATATATGTTCCCATGGGATTGAGAAGAGGGTATTGGGTTCTCTGGAGCTGAAGTTACCCGTGGTTTGTTGGTGCTGGGAATCAAACCCCAGTCATGTGAAGAAGCAGCCAGTGCTCTTAACTGCTCAGCCACTCTCTAGCACCCACACTGAATTTTATTAGTGTGTTAAGTTTAGTTTTAACCGATGTATAAGAGAACAAAAATTGTGCATATGAGTAGAATAACATGATGTTTTAATTTATGTGTATACTGTAGTGTTCAACAGATTAAATGTAGGTCTGACTTGATAAAACCTTTGAAGTTCCTTCCATAGTTCCTTTGAACTGTGTGGTCCTCGGCTGCTGCTGTTACTGGGAGAAGCCAAGCTGAGCAGCAGCAGCAGCAGCAGCAGCAGCAGCAGCAGCACACTAGGACTGCAGGGCTAGTCTCTTAAATCAGAATCTAGAGTTATTCAGCTTAGCACTGAGGATGTGGAATTTCCCATTTTTATAGTATAGCAGGAAAGTTGAGATAAGAAAGTAAAACTGCAATACAAATGCAGTATCTTCTTCATGTTGTTTTAGGACTGAATGAGATTCTAGGCACACATCACTACGTTCAGTGCTGGGGATATACCAAGTGTTCAGCAAGTAGGAGTCATCATTTGTTCTTTCAGATGAGCAACATTTTGGAACTATCAATTTATTTTTTGCAAGTCATGCCTTTAATATATTCTCCCCTGCACTTTGTTTTCCTAAATTAAAATTTAGTGAAGAAAAATGAATGCCACTTAGAAAAATGTTGTATTTTAAAAGTTACTATTTAATAATACTCAGCAGTACTTTCCTTTCAATCTGCAGTGTATAGCTGATATTTTTATGCTGATTGTCGCCGGAAAAAGCTTGTATTGGGTGTAATATAATTTACGGTGGTTATAAAATGCTAGCAAGCTATGGGGTGGAGGAAGCAGCTGTGTTTATGCTTCCTATAGCACACATTTTGTAAATATATATATATATGTACTATCCTTCTTTGGCTGTTGCTTTATGTAAAGCCATCCAGTGTGGAAAATAGGTTTTAAATGAAAAACTAAATGAGTTATAAATCAATTCAAGTCTGTACAGGTATAATATTGCTTTAGTTTAAATTTTAATCTGTCTTTGCAATCAATGAAAAATAAGCATATGATTTTTAAAGTTGCTAAAGCAGTTTTTTAAGGGTAAGATTTATTTTTTTTATCTATTAAATTTTAGATTACCCTTTTCCAAAACAAACTACATTTAATAAGATAAATAGTAGTATGTCTGCTAGTCCTGTAACATTGGTGGCTTTACTTTCTGAATTCCCTGATGCTTGTATTAGCTTTCAAACCACAAGTCTTGGCTCAGAAATATAATGGTCATTATCGCACTATTCCTGATTGGCCATCGCCTTGGGAGGTCCTGTTTTATTATGCCTTGTTTCCAGCCATTTATAATAATTAAGATTGAGTTTTTCTGGGAAGATGGTCAGACCTGTCTGCTTTTCTTTGGCCTGAGGCCATGATAGGGAGTCATTATGTCCCCCAGCCCTGTTGCCATTTTACAAACCAAGGAGATAACATTTGAATAAAGACTGAGCAAAGGAGGAAACAATGATCCTTTAGCTCAGGCCTCGATGCTGTTTCAGAGAGGTAGGGATTCCAATAGGACTGTTTCTCAGGACAGTTGTCAAGTGTACTTTTCACAAAAATACACTGAAATCTAATCCCAGGGCTGGAGAGATGACTCAACAGGTAAGAGCATCTGGCTGCTCTTCCAGGGAACCCAAGTTTGAGTCCAGTGCCCATATGGCAGCTGTCTGTATCTCCAGTCCCAGGAGATCTGATGGTCTCTTCTGGCCCCCACAGGCACTGCATGCATGTGGTGTGCAGACATACATGCAGGCAGAACACCCATACACATAAAAGTAGTGCATAAATAAAATGTTTTTAGAAAAGAAAGAAAATAGTCCCAGAGATAAGCAGCAAAGATGTCACCCCATCCTCCATCCCCACGGGGTTTCCTTCGCACACTCTTGGCCTCTCTCATCATCCACGTGGTCTCTTAGTAGCAGTGGTGTTCCACCTCATTGGTAAATGTGGGTGACCCACTTGGTTTAACCGGACCTGTTTTCCTCTTGCAAAGGCCCTGCCCCAAGGTGCTTTGTGCTCCTCTCCAAGATCAGGATCTGCTCTCACGGATGGCTGCCGCTGCTCCCTTCTCCTCTCTTCTTTGGAGCCAGCTGTCTGTGTCCAGCTGTGCCTTGCCCTGTGCCTTTGTCGGTGGCCTGTCCTGGTCAAGGCTTGCCTGTGACCAGGAACAGAAGGCTGCCTGAATTCTAGTACCGTAGTACCAAGAGCACTAGGCTTCCAACTTTGACCTTCTGCTTCCAGCTTTGACAGCTGGTCCTTAACTGAACTGTATGTTCGTACAATGTATACATGTGTCTTCATGCTACATAAAATTTACTTATCCAGACTGATAGTGTTTAAGATGTTTTCAGAGTCCTGATGAATAGTAGTAGGAATTAAGGAGGTCTAGGTAGCTTAACATATGGGATCCTCAGGTGCTCATATGATGACACTCTTGATGATTAACATGACCTTTGACCTTTTTTTCTTCTTCAGTCCAGAACACCTCGTTTGGTTGGGGACACTATCTCGCTTATAAGTAGGAGAATTAATACACTTTAAAATTGACTAATTCAAAAACATGTTTTTTTCTCCATCACTCCCTCTCTCTCCAGAGAAGCCCTTGACTTCTAGCTCTTTGCCAAGAGATGTGATGCTTCCAAATCATAAAAGGAAAAACCAACCTAAAAAGCTATTCCCAAAAGAATTGTTTCATTCCATGTAATAACCATTTCTTGAGTAAACATAGTCTGCAGACAGGGAAGCTGTGAAACCAGAAAGCCACATGGCTGTTGACTGTGCGTACTCACTACTCTGTAGCAGGCAGATGGCAGTGGTATCAGTCCTGTGGTAGCGTCTGGAGGGACACAGGCCTGAACGGCATTTCATAGGCTAGCTCCGTGTCTCAGTGCTGCGTTAATATTCTCCTGTGATAAAAACAAGTCCTAGATTCCAGTGAACCCATTTTTAAATGAATTTCATGAACTGATTTGAACTAACTGTGCTGGAGAATGAGTAAGTTATGAGATTGACCATGATCTTATTGCTAGTGCTGGGAGCTAAGTTGCAAGCCAGTCTGTCTGATGCTGAAATCCTTTATAACGATGTATTCCTAGAGCATTTATACTGGGGTAAGGTATCAAAATGACTGTTGATCCCTTTTTCTTCCATTCTTCTATACTTGTTCTCAGTATGAGGATAGGAAGTTGTCAGAATATGATAGTCTATGTAACCTGTTAATAAAATGATTAGTTTATATAAGTCAGTAATTTTCTCTATTAATGTTAGAATCACTAAAGTCCAACATTTCCAACTAATTTTTCTTTGATACTTGATGTATGGGTGTGTGTGGGTGTGTGTGTGTGTGTGTGTGTGTGTGTGTGTTTACTTATGTATGTGGAGGTCAAATGTCACCCTTGAGTGTTTTCCTCCATCAATCCCTACCTTGCTTTTGGGAACACTGTCTCTCACTGAACTTGGAGCCCGGCATTTTGGCTAGGCTGGCTGGTTAGAGAGCTTGCTGGGATAGACGCATCTCTGTCTCTCAGTTCTGTTACGTCTGGCTTTTACATGGGTTCTGGGATCTGAATCAAGTCCTCATACTTGTCCAGCAAGCACTCTATCCAAGGAGATGTCTCTTCAACACCCCTCACTTACACTCTTACCTTAGGTTTTATTCCTTAGCAAGCCTTTGATTGGACCTCATAAGACGTAACACATTTGACCATAAAGGTATTAACCATCTCAATTTGACCTGTTTTTACAGAATATTTTATTTTAATGCACTATAATTTTGAATAATGAGGGGAGAGGGAGGAGGAGAGAGAAAAAATCTGAACTAAGAAACAATGTCCATGAACTTGTTGTTCTTTTGTTGAGCCCACGTGGAGGCATTGACAGGTTAGGAGCGGGTGAACCTGTGCCAAGCGCCTGATTAGACGGGGACTCAGAATGGAGGTCATGTAAACTAGTGCTCTTAAACTTGGCTTGTCTCTAAAGTGATGATATCATGTGTTATTCCAGCTGGAAGCCAGAGTAATAATCAGGCCACGTTAATTTAATACTGACAATTTTGTTTCTTAGTGTGTTAGGGTCTACCAAAAATACTGGAAGTGCAGACTTTATGCTGGCAGTTGAAGGTGCTGCATACATGTAGGTGGGTCTTCATTTAGGGAATCACAAGAGTTGCCTAGCCCCTCTGGTTTGCTTGACCAGAAGAGAAAATAGTGACGTGTGTCTCACTGCACTGACCCTCTGTCCTCAGCCTTTGCTGCCAGTGCCACGCTGGCTACACCAGTGATGGATGAGATCATTATTTTCTTTTTCCTTGTTAAATATCTGTAAGTTTCTAGGAGTGCTATGAATCCAATTCCATGCCTTGCACATACTAGGCAAGGACTTTACCACTGGGCCACACTCTTAGCCCTAACATCTGAATGTCTAAGAATGAAAGGAAATAACACGGTGTAATGGAGTTTCTTTTGACATTATTTTCCCTCGGAGAAAATATCTTGCTTATGTCCATTTATAGAAATTTTGGATATAACTTAAAGGCATGGTTTTATTTTTTAAATATGTATTCTTTGACAGTTCCTTATATTTATACACTCTATTGATCATATCATCCATGTTCTTGTCCTCCAATTGCTGTGAGTGCCCCTTACCCCCTCTCCCTTTAAGAGTCATGTGTGTTTGTGTTGTTGTTAGTAACCCTGAGTTCAATACTGCTGCCCATATGCACATGGGTGTGTGAGCATCCATTGGGGCATGAACAGCCTACCAGCAGCCACATCCTCAAGGATAACTCTCCTCCCCCAGCAGCCGTCAACTGCCAGGACCTCCTCTGGTCAGGGTGGAGCCTCAGGGCCCTTTCCCATGTGTGCTTGAATTTGGACTGGTTTCATCTTGTGCAGGTTACCCCAGCTGCTGTGAGCTGATGAGTCCATACAGCTCTGTCGTACGCAGAAGTCAGCATTACACAGCTCTCCTCCTAACTCTCACTCCTAACATGGGTTCTAACCCTGCTTCCAAGAAGTTCCCTGAGCCCTGGATGGTAGAGAGTTATATGGAGGACCAGCCACAGCTGAGCACTCAGAGTTATTTATACTTGACACTGTGATTAGTCATGAGTCCCTGCATTAACCACTACTCACTGCAAAAGAAGCTTTATTGACCAAAGTTGAGAGAAGCAAAAAAAAAAAAAAAAAAAAGAGTATAAATGTAAATATTTAGAATACATCTGACATGACTGTTTCCCAAAGGAACAACAGCAGACTGCCCCTGTGGCTTATGATCTCCCTAGTCACTGACTTTTCATGAGGGTTAGTGTTGTGGAATATAATTGAAGATGTGTTACATTCATTTTAAAAGACACTAAAAAGACATAATGTGGGGATTGAAGAAATGGCTCAGCTGTGAACATGAGGATCTGCGCTTTCCCTTCAGAACCCACATAAAAAAGCTGGACATGGAGGGGTAGGCGTGGGATCCCAGTGCTGGGGACTAGAGACAGTGTCCACAGGGCTCACTGGCCAGCCCACCCACCTGCCTCTAGATGCACAGGCATGAGCAACACACACACACACACACACACACACACACACACACACACACACACACGTGTGCACACACATACAAATAAACAAAGACATAATTTTGAAAGATTTATTTTTATTTATGTGTTTGTGTGTCTGTGCACTTGAATGCTGCATGTGTACATGTACCTATGGAGGCCAGAAGAAGGTGTTAGATCCCCTGGATCTGGAGTTACACATACTCTAGAGCTGGAGTTAAAGGCAGCTGTGAGTCACCTGACATGGATGCTGGGAACTGAATTTAGGTCCTCTGGAAGAGCATCAAGCACTCTCAACCACTGGGCAATGCAGCCCATAAAGACATAATTTTGACTAAGTTATCCAAAAGGTTTTCCATGCGCAACTGCCATTTAATCTGTTTTGAAGGAAGGATACTTAATAGGTAGGAAGGGTGAGAGATTGGTAAGGCCGGGAACTACATATCCAATAATGTGTGAACATCATAGGATCTCTTTTGGGATGGGCTGGATGTTGGGTCACATTTGTGAAGAAAGGGATGATACCCAGGGAGGAAGGGTGACATTCAAGAGATGACCCAGACACAGAGTGCACAGGCTTTGGGGACTAATTTGCTGTAACAGAGTTAAGAGCTAAGGCGAGAAGCTTCGTAGAGCTCAGGTGGGGCAGAGTTTTTTTTATCATAGCAGAGGTTGGGGTGAGGGGATTTCCAGGGTCCAGGAACCTGATTGACTGACAGTTGTCTAGGGTATCTGTAGGTGTGTGCTAGACTCAAGGACATCTATCTGGCCACCTTATCTAATGGTTGGAATGTTTGGGATGTCAGGTACTTCCTCATTCCTGGGTGGATCCCTGGGTGGTATCAGCTTAAGGCCCTTCCTGGAACTGGGTGTTGTCTGCCATTAAGCCTGTCACAGAAGTACAGCAGTCTCTGTCTGTTCCTAAGTCAGTCTCCTTTCTTTTAGTGTTCACATGAACTTTGTTTTAATTCAGACCAAGTAATGAAGTACATATGGGTAGATTTCTTTTCAAAGTAAAATTTTCAAAAATGAAAGATTTGTAGAAAACAACTGACCAAGTCCTATTTCTAGTTTTAAATAGTGATTTATGTGTTTTTCCCCAAGAAAGTCAAGAGCAGCACACATTTGTCAGTCATCTCAGAGCGTCGCTCCTGCTGGCTGTGCTGGTGAACGCCCTTCTTATTATCCAGGGCTCTGTGTGCCTGTACCATATGGGCTCCACATCTGGTGGCCAGTCCATGTTCTTTTGGGAGGGGGGCCCCCAAACTCCCTTTGCGGAACAGCATAGATACATTTCTACAGAATCTAGTACTGCCCTTGTCTGCAGATATCGGCCCCAAATTAAATGCATAGCTCTGAAGTTATAGTCCTCTTCATAGCTCATGGTAACTAAACAAGACACAGTACAAATTAGGGCTTTAAACTACTGGGCACCAGTTTTCTCCCAGTACATTACTTTCGATGATATCTCTTTGATGTCTTGACATATCTCTGAAATCATGATTAAATATGGTAACCAGAACTAGTTCTGACTTGCACTGGGAAAGTCATTTGGAATCAATACTAAAAGGGAAATGCTGCTTGGAATGGCTCTTTTAGTTTTAATGAGTTTAAGTGGTATTGAAGTTTCAAGTCTTTTTTCTCTCACTTCCTCCAGAACTGTCATTAGAAAAGTTATCATGATCTGTTATTAAACTAAATATACACTTCAAATAAAACAGTGAGTCCCAGATATTATTAGCAAATGTTTGTCACTCAATGTTTTTCAGATTTATCCTAGACATCCACGGTCCTGTTTGTAAAATGACAAACTTTTTGGCAAACGCTCTTAGCAGTCTGTCTGCAGTCACTTGAAAAGAATTTCTTCAGTCAAAGCCTTGAACGTCAGAGCATATACATGCTTCTTGGCAGGTGCTGAAGATTGTCTTGACGATTGAAATACAACTCTGTGTTCCAACACTGAGATTTTTTTTCCTAACCCCAGCCATTGTTACTTCTCCCACTGTTTTAGAACACAAGTACAAATGGTATCAGTTTTCTGTGTGAAAAACCAGAGAGACTAAAGGGAGAGACACAGTTTGGATGATATGGCTGCGTTGGAACATGTTTTCCAAATGTTAACGGTGTGCGAAGCACTTTAGTAATGGGCCTGATGGGAAAACAGCATGGCCAGGGAATTGACTGGTGCTGCAAGTTTACTCCTTCAAAGTGATGTCAGCATGTACAGCCAGCGGGAACAAAAGGGTGCAGTGCGCACAATCACTTCCACCTGCTGCTAAGCAGTTTGCTCTGTGAGTCCTCTGATGCTCCCCAGCGTGTGGTAGCATCCTAGGCCTGGAGGTATCACCAGCCTTCTTGCTCCTTATCTCCTCATCACCATCTACCAGCAAAACCAGTCTGGTCTTATTTTCCTGCATTGGCCTCCTGGAAGTCCGTTTTAATCTTGACCCGATTGTTCTCCGTACTACAGTACATCTTGACTGAAATGTGTCTGGGTGGTTGGGTAGGGAGAGCAATCCCTGCACTAACAGCAGAAACTTAACCTTAAGTCTGGAGATTAGTCATTAGATGGGATTCCTGTCATGACCCACCTTCGGAGGGGTTAGAGGTGAGGAGACGTTGCCACTTAGATTGCAGTTGCATTGCTGTGATCGGATTATTAGCAAATTCTTTTAATTGATTTGTGTGGAGGGGCTGGGGATATTGGTACATTGCTACAGTTCCTGCCTTGCAAGCATGAAGACCTGAGGTGGGAACCAGCACCCAGTAAAAGCCCTGTAGCTTCAGCACAGGTGGGGAGAAACAGACAGATAGATCCCTGGAGCTCATTAGCCTGCCTAGTCAGCTGCTGAGCTCCAGGTTGAAAAGACAAGGACTCCAGTAAACAAGAGTTGAAGGGTGCGTGTGCGTGTCCATTACTGAAACTGGAGCTCTGGTATTTGCCTAGGCTAGCTGGCCAGAAAGCCCAGGGATCCATTTGTTTCTGTGTGCTGTCATACCTGGCTTTATTTGTTTTGCATGTGTGCTGGAGACTTGAACTTGGGTCCTCCTATCAGGTCCTCATGCTTGCTCTGCAAGCATTTACCAACTGAACCATAGCCCCAGCCTCTTGAAGTATATTGTCTTCATTTTTAAATACTTTTACCCATATTTTTTCTTTAATGAAATAAGGTATTGTTTTCTTCCTTATTTTCTTGAGGACAGTCTGAATGGTCAGGATTAGCTCACTCATGGGACTCAATGGAGAGCTGCTTGACCTTTCAAAACAATTTCCCCACTTGTGGAATGAAGGTAGCTTTGTGTGGTTTTCGGTAAGGTCCCACATGCTGCTGGTTTTAGGTGCTGAAGGTAGAGATTTGATCCTTGCAGTAACTGCTGTCTGTCCGGCTCCTCAGCTGCCTACCACCTCATTAGCCAGTATGTTAATAATGCCAGACTTTTCTGTCATTGACATAAGCATCTCGATACCATTGCCATGAGCTGCTACCACATTCTTCACAGGAAAGTTTACTTTACTTTATTGAAAGGACAGATAAAGCATTTCATATACCCTGTGGGTGCAGTAGTAAAAGCATTATTACTGCCACTTATATTTTGTTCTTAGTATATGTTAAAATAGTAAGGAGTGGAGGCCATATGGAATTCTTAGTTCAACGAATAAGGAGGGCTGAAGAACTCTTTGGTCTAAAGTTTCACCGAGACTCTTTATGATGTTATTTACTGTACATCTTGATTCTTTAGCCTGAATTAGCATGAAGTTTTTGTGTATGGACTCAAGTTGTTCTATTTTCTCTCTTAGTGGGGCCTGACTGAAAGCAGGTAGGGCTTTGGAGTCTGGGTTTAATTTCAAACCCCTCTTTGTCAAATGTCACGTTTCTGAAGAATGAATTAACTCTGAGGCAGTTTTTTTCTTTCCAAAGAGTCTTTGGAGGTTTTATTTTGGCACTGTACCTCTCCGGGGAATTTTTTTCTTATACACCTGCAGCAATAAAACATAAAAGCTAGTGCTCTTGAGTTCCAGCTTCACCAATCGCTTTCTGCTTATACTTGAGACAGTCCTATCTAGAGTTTTCTGTGAAGCTAGGTTGTCTTTAGATGTCAACTCCGTCAAAGAAAAAAGAGTGCATTTTTCACAAATCCTACTAAATAATTTTAGTGTAATCGCCATAGCTGGAAAGTTTTTATTGGGACCATGTGTGTTTATGCACACCTCATTTATCATTATTACTGAAGTATTTCCATATTTTAATAACTAGAGAAGCCAGGATAATATACACAGACCGAGCACATGCCTTGGTCACCTGTCTACCTGCACCACATTAATTATTTAGTTTTATCTTACGTGTAGAATTGTTTTGTTTTTATTTTTATTTTTTAATCAACTCTGATTTCTTTCTTTCTTCTTCTGTGTTTTTTTATGTGTACAGATATTTTGCCTGCATGTATATCTGTGCACCATGTGTGTGGTTGGTGCCCTCAGAGGCCAGAAAAGAGTGTCAGATCCTCTAGAACTGGAGTTGTAGACAGTTACGAGATGCCATGTTAGTGCTGGGAATTGGGCAGTGTTCTTAATTGTTGAGCCGTCTCTCCAGCCTCTATTTTCTTTCTTTTATTTTTGAGACAGTGTCTCCCATGTATCCCTGGGTGAACACATCAAAGTCACTATGTAAAGGAGGCTGCCTCAAAGTCACAGAAGTCCACCTGCCTGTGTTTTGAGAGCAGTGAAAGTAAAGATGTGTGTCACACCTGACTTAACTCTCTTTTCTAACAAGACAGAACAAGTAAATATGCTGCCTGAAGATTACTGATGGGGTCTTTGTGAAGAGTTAAGTTCATCTGGGAAGCAGAATTTGATCCCTTTGCCTTTCATTTTAAAACTACAATCATGTCAAGAAAAAAGATGATTCCAGGTGACTGTTCAAAAAACTACCCTAAAACTCCATTTATAGTAAGATCAGTTCTTCCTATATTTTAATGTTAGTCATTTGTCTGTAATTCTAACGGATCTCTATGTTTCCCCACTCCCTCCCCCAATACTTCATTGTGCTGTTTTCTCTTCCTGTATTTTCTCTACTTAACACTCTCCCTGTCCCAGACTGTGTTCTTGGTTTGGGATGTGAGATGCGCAAATAATTGCTATCAGTTCATTATTTTCACTGTGATGATAACAGCCCGGCTGCACTAGAGGTGACACCGACCTGAGTGGACTTCCTTCCTTGTGCTGACTGACTCTTGCAAGGCCATGGTGCATGGTTAACTTCACTGGCTTTCGGGGTGGGGGTGGGGGGGACGACACATTTGTTTTCAAGGGACCGAGGTTTCCGGACAGTGAATTCTACTCAGTTTGAACAAAGGTGCTTTGCCTGCATCCTTTAAGACCTAGCTGGAGGAATTGCTGCTGGAGAGGCCACAAGCACTTTAAGACTATAAGTACTGTACGAAGAGGGGGCGGGAAGCAAACCAGAAGCAGCAGAAAAGGGAGGCTTGGCCTTGTTGAGCCTGACATCAGACTCCCTGGCTGGGCCTTTGGTCCTACCATGTGCGGTCTAACCCAGTGGATTATAGTCATTTTTCTCAAAGTACTCTCTTGCATTCTTGAACATTTCCACGGGTGTCAAGGAGTTTTTACTTTTGTAGATTAATGATATTTATTGATACTAGCCACCTTAGAAATTAGAACATTTAAAAGTGCTTATTAAGTATTAAAAGAATGATTATTATTTGTTTAAAATAACTATGTATAGTGACATGAATACATTTTTATGAAAATAATTCAGTTTTTCAGAGCAGAAATATTTAGAAAGAAGAATAACATTGTTTTGCATTTAGCGAATCTCTTTAATGTCTGCCTTAATAGAAGACAGCTGCCTTCCCCTGTACACTTCTGCACTCAATCTGTTGTCAGATCACACATCACACGGCCTCTGGAAAACTTCACTGGGAGCTCCTGAGAGAGCGACAGTGGAAAGGCAGATGATGTATCCATATAATTATGAAAATAATTTTGACCTCATGGACCCTCTGGAAAAGTCCTATAAGAGTGCCCTGACCACAGAAACATTGGGCCTAAACAAATACTCAGAGTCACCCATTTACATGCACTTCCATACAGTCTCTCGGGGGCGGTAACAACCCCTCTCTCCCAATTGCTTTCCCAGATGCCCTGTAGTTTAGGGAGTGGGGTCTTAAGCATAGAGTCAAGTATGGTCTTCAGGACAGATGTTCATCACTGGAGGGTCTTCCACTCCTTCCTTCAAGAAAGGGATTAATTCAGAACAAGTGGGCTCACTTTCTATAGTTAAAAACTAGAGTTGAAGTCCTTTCCACAGTGATCAGGATGTGGAGGTGATTGGCTAACTGAACAGTACTTCTAAGGAGAATCATAAAAAGATACCTATATTAACATTTTAGAAATTTATAAAGTATAGTTCATTGCCACTATGGGAATCTTTTTTTGTTTGTTTGTTTTGTTTTGTTTGTTTGTTTGTTTCTAGACAGGCGTTCTCTGTGTAGTTTTGGTGCCTGTCCTGGATCTCACTCTGTAGACCAGGCTGGCCTCCAACTCACGGAGATCCTCCTGGCCCATTACAGGCATGTGCCACCCTGACCCGGTCACTATGGGAATCTTTTGATACAGGTCCCAAGTCTTGTCTTTCAGTCAATGTTTGCTGACTGGAGTGCTCCCTCTTCTTTGTATGAGCCACATTAAAAATGTATTTCTGGTTTTCTGTTTTTTAAAAAAATGAGATATGATCTTCATATCATGTTCAAGGCCCTCTGAGTTCTGAAAGTAATGCTTGGCTACTTATTCATGTTGTAGTTTCTTTAGAACAAAGGCCACGTCTCACCATCTTTTCCTAGTCCTAACACTGTGGCTGGTCTTAATTGATAGAGTTGATATGTGTGAGAGCTTGTTAGTTCAACAGACTGAACGAGGGTATGCATGCATGAGGGCATGAAGCGGAGGTTATAGAACAGAATTCTTTATAAGTGATATCTTATGACTCTATTAGCAGTGCAAGGAATGATCAGGTAGACATTCTTTTATACGTAAGATGAGCAGCTTCTAGTTAGTATTAGAATCAAATGATGCAACATTAGCCAAAAGTCTGTCTGTTACTCAGAGTGCAAACCATGTTGGCTACCATCAGTTCATCTCGAGTATGCCATTTCTGTCTATCCATAAAGGACTGCTTCTAGTCTCCTGCCCTCCAGCCCTGGTCACTAAGGCATTTAGTGCTCAAGTTCCTTATATAAAGTAGCTTGGCATTTGTATATAACCTACATATATCCTCATGCATGCTTTAAATCATCTCTGGCTTATGTCCATGAACACTACAGTGTAAGTGTTATGAAAATAGTTGTTTTCCTGCACTTTTAAAGAATAATACAAGAAAGCAAAGTCTGTATTTAGTACAGATACAATCACCTTTGGCCTAACTGCTTAGTACATGAACAATCTACAAGGCATTTGATGCTCAAACCAATGCTGGAGAGACTTGAGATCTGTGAAATGGTGGACTGCCACCACAGGGTGCCAACACATAACTTTATTGGTTTGGATTCTTCAGTGTTAAGCATGTAGCAATTCAAACTTTACTTTTCTGGAACTTTCTAGAATTGTTTTCTGAATATTTTATATCTACAATTGTTGAATTCAGAATGTGTGGATGTGGAGAGATGGCTGTATTATGGCAGTACCACAAAGTTGTTCTGATTGTTGACGTATATAACTTGTATTAAATGTATGGCACACAGTGAGTTTTTCAATAAATGTTCCCAGAGTCAGTATTGATTGTAGATGCATTACCCAGACATCACTCTCCTCATAAACTATTGTTCCATTTGTCAAGTTTTTTAGTTCTTTGCAAATGTAAGTGTGTAAGGTTGCTAATACTTCTTTTCAAACTACTCAGACATATTCTTTTCTTCCTCTCTTGATCCATGATATTTATAGATTTGGCTTCTTTGGATATTAAGAATTAATAGTTTGGGCTGGAGACATGGCTCAGCAGTTAAGAGCCCTGGCTGCTCTTCCAGAAGACCAGGATTCAATTCCCAGCACCACATGGCAGCTCTCAACCATTTGCAACTCCAGTTCCAAGGGGTCTGACATCCTCTTCTTGCCTCCTTGGGCAACACACACATGTAGTGAATAGATATACATGTAGGCAAAACATTCATACATGTAAAATAAAAAAAAACGTTTTTAAAAGAATTATTAGTTTGGTAATACAACAATGTGAAAAATGTGGGGCTGCAAAATGGCTCAGGGGTAGAAAGGGGCTTATTGCACATGCCCAAGTTTGCTCTCCAGAATTCATGCTGGAAGAGAACTGACTCCCGAAAGTTGTCCTCTGACCTCCGCAGATATGCTGTGCCTGCCCACACTCAGATACCTGTCTGTGCTCGCTCTCTCTCTCTCTCTCTCTCTCTCTCTCTCTCTCTCTCTCACACACACACACACACACACTAATAATAATAATAATAATAATAATAATAATAAATTTTTCAAAAGGAAAAATGTGAAGTTTTTTCATGATTCTTTTTTTTTAATACTTCTTTTCCCCTAATGGCATTTAAAATTTTGATTTTGGATGGTAATATGCATATATAAATTTCATAGTCAAATGTAAATAGTTCTCAGTGGCTATACTAGAGGACAGTAAAAGTGACTAGTAAGCTGAAGCTGTGTGATACAATCTTCCTAATCTGTAGGGAAATTGCAGTTGTTCCATGGCCTTTGACATGTTTTGTCCAAACATTGAAATCCCGTTTACCCTGCTGTTCTTCTATGGGGAAGTTAACATTTGTTTAGTGCATTGTTGTAGAGTGCTGTCCTCTGAGCCTACCAGCCATTGCCGTGCCCATCAGAGCAGTGTGACTACTCGCAAGAGACCTTCAAGACCAATCAGGCATGTTGACGGTCCTTCGTAGAAGGGGCTCGAGGCTCCTTTGACTGTCCCCTGAGGTCCCCGCTGCTCCTGTGTACCCTCATGCCAGTGGTGTGCTTCTTCCCTAGTGGCATGTGGCCTTGTGGGCTGAGAGAATGCTGGGGCACATAGAGGGTGGGAAGTTAACTGAAGGAGTCCTCCATCTGTGCAGAGAGGGGGAAGTTGTCATCCTTGCTGGGGTGAGACTTCCTGGTAGTGTAGCTGCTTTCGGGTCACCCACACTCTTGTAAGCAAACGCCACCCCCATTTTCAATAAGTGGGCCCGTTAAACTCTTTGGTTTGCCAAGGTAGACTTTGCTAGAAGCACACTTGGATGTGTGATTTGTGCCCTTTCAGGGGTGAGCAGATGTTCACATCTCTCCAGGAGAAGTTCACACACCACACCATATGATTTAAAGCAGCTGAGATGACATGTGGCTCATCCTCTTCCTCCCATTTGTACAGTGATGACCACAAGCTGTCCGAGCATTACTTGGTCCCTGTGTAACTTCCGGCATGGACCATGCATCTTTTCTATGCCTTGATTGCTTGCCATCGTCATTCCTCAGTTCAGCACAACTTAAAATTGTATCCTTTTTACAGTCGATGCCACAAAGGCCTCTGGGAATTCCTTCATGAGCAATTTTTCTCCTGCACTGTTCTCTTTCAGACCTTCAACCTCTTTATCACAACTAGTTTCTCTGTTCCTTAGATAAGTTCATCTCTAGTCCATGTGCACTCGATTGACAGTGCATTCCATTTAATTGCACTCTCGTGCTGCCCCTTTTGCTTTGATACACTCGTGCCTCTGTTGGCCTGTGTCCACCTCCAGTCAGCCCTTTGTTTATTTACTTAGTTATTTATTGGGGGAACTGCTGTTAACTATTAGTGCTAATTATGACTAGGCAAACTATTCAAAGCCGAGTCTCCCAATGTGCTAGTGTGCTTTTAAGATTTTATTTTATTTTTTATTTACGTGCCTGTGTCTTGTGAGTATATGCCATGTGAGTTACAGGTGTTATGAGCTGCCCACCAAGGGGGCAAGGAACAAAACTCCAGTCCTCTGGAAGAGCAGGAAGTACTCTAACCACAGAGCCATCTCTCCATCCCCCAATTACCCTTTTTGAAAGTTACTTTCCGTTTTTCTTAAATTAGTAAATACTTACAGTTTGGTAAATTTATGTTATATATATTTATATTTTTGCACATCCCTCAGCAGCCATTTTTGATTCTATACTTTTGTATGAGATTAGTCGCATTAGGGATGGAGCTTTCTATTTTAAAGCTTTCTTCTCTCTGTTTGTGCCTAGTTCTCATCCTGGGAATCATCACTGTTCGGCCATCTTTCAGATTTCATTTGCATTTTTCCTAGGGTAGAGTCACATTCTGTCACATATTACCCTTATCTTTCTTGGCTTACTGCCTTGATTTGGTGGGACACAGTTCAAATAGAGTCGAACTGGGAAACAATCCTGGAGGTCTGACAACATTGCTCCATTGTTTTCTAGCTTTCTGTGTTGCTTTTGAGATGGCTGAACCTGTTCTGGTTCCTAATCCTTTGAAACACATTTTCCCTCTTAATGGAAACTTAACAGGGTCTTGAATTTGTTGTATGTTTTCTGAAATGTCATAATGATATATTACCATGAGGTAGGCCTGTGCTCTTTTTTCAGTTTCTTTTTATTATGAGTACATACTCATTGTGGGCAGTGCTGGGCTTTGTAAGGACATTTTTCATACATGTATCCTTACAAAGTATATAATGGAATTTGACTGGGTCCCCCATCCCTCCATTCTCTCTCTGTTTTCTCCCATCCCACTCCTGTTAGTTCCCTTCAGTGCTCAAGAAAGTGTCTCTTACTTTCATGGGATATATACACATTATTTTATATATCATGTAAAATGTAGAGTCTACACAGGAGAGAAAGCATGAGTTACTTGTCTGAGTCTGAGTCTGGTTAGCATAATCTCCAGTTACATGCATTTCCTGCAAATGACTTACCTCTTTCCTTGTTCTGACTGCATTTCAGTGTTTTTTTTTTTTTTTTTTTTTTTTTTTTGTGTGTGTGTGTGTGTGTGTATGCAAGAGGTCAATGTAAGATGTTGTCTTCTGTTACTCTCCACCTTATTATTTGAGACAGGATCTCTCCTTGAACTTGGAGCTCACCAATTCAGCTAGACTAGCTAGCCAGTAAGTTCCAGAAACTTACCCATTCTGCCTTCTGGTACTAGGATTATAGATTTATGTCACCATTCCCATATTTTATTTTAAATGCATGTATATATGTCTATATTTTGAATATTTAAAAATGAGGGTATTATGGTTTTTTAAGGGTAGATGGTTAATAGTGCAATTACTTATCACTTTTTCAGATATAATTACTGTTATTTTATTCTAGTCTGCATATAAATACACATACATACTTTAAATGAAATTTTCTAGCCGTGGGCTGACAATGCTCCCTCTAAGAGCCAAACACCAGCAACAAAAACCCCAATACCAGGTCTGAGCTCTTTTGAGCTGACCAGGGTTTTCCAAGAGACTCCCCAACACCCTTAGTTTTCCCCAGAGGTAGAAGGTAAGTCCCTATTTTGAAGACACCGTGCACTTCAGATGCAGGGACCAGAGGCTCCTGCACTGGAACGGAGCAGAAAGCCTCCTCTCTGAGGACTGGCTTTCATGATATGAGAAGATACTATGCAAGCTTCCAAAGGAGAGAGGCAACCAACAGTCTTCTAGCTGTAATGCCTATAAACCACAACAATGACTAGCGTGGCATTATAACCCTAAGTATGAAGTAGTGGCATGTGTGTCTTGGCAATAACCAACAACTCTCTGATTGGACTTGAGACCTGCTCAACAGAACTGAAATCATACCTAGTACTGGAAACCTAGCCAATGACCCCAGGTTAATGAAGTCATGGATCTTGGAGGAGAACCTACAACCACTACTTTACTACATCAGCATAATCACTAACTACGTTCTCAATATTTGTCCTTATAACCTCAGATAAGTGTAATCATCACCTCATATCAAGGAAACTTGTGTTTGCAACAGTTTGAGACCAGTACAGAAAACCACAACTAATCAAAATGCAGAGTTGTAGAGCCCAGTCCCAACAGATACATCTATAAATCAACTCCCATACCTAAAGCACAGGCATCATTGAGAAAGAGGAGGTAGAAGAAAGACTATAAGAGCCTGGGGATTGGGAAGTTTGCTGTGAGACTGAATCTCTAGCAATGTCAGAAACTACACCTATAAAGATTCTAATGACTGTAAATATGAGATGAACAAGGACAACCACAGACGTGCTGAAGTGGACAGGGGAAAGCCCGCTTGGCCTCACCCCTACACAAAGAACTACAGGCAACCAAGGAGTGGGGAGAGTTGGCAAATAGTCTCCCAGGGAAGAGTACACCGTTGGTTATCCAAAACCAAATGGTCAGCCCTGAAAATATACATGCAGAGCAGGGTTTATTTATCCTCCAAAGAGTGCCCTTCCCGTATCTGGCATGGAGTAGGAAAGCTTGGCTACCTGTCTTGGACTTTACATCTGCATTGTTACCTCAGCACCCTCCCCTCTGCAGAGCACCTTCACCTGCCTCATGAGGCTGCTGCAGTGCCCCCAGGTCTGTTTTTCAGCTTCTCCAGCAGCTGGAATTCTGTTCTTTCCTTATGACTGCTTTAACACCGATCTAGTTGGTTTTAGTTTCAGAAAGTTTCCTGTTATCATCTCCTCTACACTTTGTGTTCATAGGATGCCTTTCTAAAAAATAAAAGATAAAGACTAAAGCCTTGGGTTTCGTTTTGCTATTCTTAGTAGAGTTTGTAAGGTAGTATACTTATGTGAATATTCAGTTTGCCACCAGAAACTCGAATTCCTTTGATCTTTCTAAAATTGCCACAGTACTTGCAATCTTCAATTATTCCTACTTATTTCATTGGAGTCAAATACCACTGAAAGGACTATTTGACCACACTGACTCTAAGATACAAGCTCCTGGTAATTGTAAATGATGGTAAAAGTTTTCTTTTCTAGCAAATACTCAAAACTTTACTGGATTTTTAAAGTTTTGATATATAGGGTGAATTTACATGGTTCTGGTGAGTTCTCAGGGGAGCTCATTGAGCATTCGTGTATACATGTGCCTTTGTTTGTTATTTTGGGACTATTAGAAGCTATACAGGGCATAATGCAAATTAAATTGATATTGTTAAGACAGAATGTACTTTTTATCTCCATTTATCTTCCAGTAGTAAATACAGGGTTTGGTCTGAACACACTTAGCCTAAAGCAGACTCTGCACAGGATGGAGGCAAACTCTTTTGGTTATTAGCAGAGTGCTTACACTATCTTCTGCCTTTCCAAACAGGAAGCTGCAGGCTTGTTTCCAGGGACAGATTATTGCTTTCCCTGTGAGTAGAGGAGATCTGCTATGAGTCATGGAGACAGTGCATAAGCTTTCATTCCAGCTGTGATTAAGTCAGGGTGCCACAGTACATTTTCTTTTTCATTTGCAGTCACGTTAATAGTTTGTAATTTTCAGTTTCCTCTTTTAGCACTTCCTGTATCTTGGACTTTTGTTGAGGGTGAGTTTAGAGGTTGCAAGATCAGAAGAGGATGGACATTGCTGAATAGAGAGTGAAGCCTACACGCGTCATAAGGACCCAAGTTCACCGGCTTTCTAATAGTCTGGCGTGAAGCATTTAGGTCCAGAAGGATTATCCATGCCCTGGCTGGGAGGGCTAACCCTCATTATGAGCAGGATTTTTGATTTTGTCTAGTGATCACTATTTTGTGATCTGACCTGGGTTCCACCCACCAAATCTACTGTGATAAAGTTGTTGAGATAACATGAGGCCTTTGAGTGGTCATTAGGTTTAGGTGAGGTCATGACATCAGTGGGACCCTTACTGTGACCAGATTAGTACTCTATCAAAAGAGGTAGCGGTTCTCCTTCTCTACTCCATGTGGGAACACAAAAAGTTCAGTCATCTACAGCAAAGAACTCTCTCTCACACCTGACTACACTGAAAATCTAATTTCCTGTCTCTAGAACTGTGAGAAAATGTAGTTTGTGTTGTCAAAGACACCTGATCTACAGTATTTTTGGTGTGACAGCCAAAGCTGATTAATCTGTTCAGATACCTTGTCACTGATAATTGGGAAGCAGTCTGGCTTCAGGCTGTCCATACTCTGGAAATATATGTTGGGGATATTTTTTTCATACTAACCTAGGCTCTGGTTCTCTGGATACCTTAGTGGCCTTAGTGTCAGATATGACAGTTTCCAAGGGCTCAGCCCACAGAACTGCCCCCTTTTCAGATACATGCTACAAGTCCTGCACCACTCTTTCTTTTGCCCAGCTGAGCATAAAGCAGTGGTTCCCAGAACGCTGTCTTCATGTTAGTCATTTGTTGGTATCAGTTTTAGAAGATAAGAAACTATGTATGTCTATTGTTATAAAGAACGCACATCCTAACCAGCCAAAGGAAGACAAGGCAAAAGGCAGAACATTTTCATGCCCTTTCCTAGTAGGTTACTTGCCCCAGCAAGTTCAAGAGCTTTTGTAGAGCCTGGTCTCCAGTCCTCATGTTCCCATTGATTGGTGGATGGAGATGGGAGTCTAGGACTTTAATTACTTAATATTTCTGGAGACCAACCTCATCATGATCTCATCTAGGGGTCCTACAGTAGTTCCTGCATTAGTGTAAGCTCATGTGCATTCAGAGGAGGCTTGTAGGAGTAACTGAAGACACTGAACACATTTCATTGATTTATTTTGTGTATGAATGTTTTCCTTGCATGTATGTATGTACACCATGTGTGTGTGTGGTGTCCAAGGAGGTCATAAGAAGGCCTCAGATCTCCAGGAGCTAGAGTTACAGATGGTTGATGACTACCATGTGGGTGCTGGGCACTGAACCTAGATCCTCTGAAGAGCAACAAGTGCTCTTAACCACTAAGCCATCTCTCTTGTGCCTGAAGATGCTTCTATTTCGGGAAATTCTCGGGGATTTTAGGAGCTCTTTGTTAGGAATCAGAGACAAAGCCAAAATGTACTTCTTACTATTTCCTACAATACCAAGTTTATTCCTCATTGTTTCTAGTCATCTCCTCATTCATCATAAGATGTGTAAAAAGGAAGAGAGATAAAAAGGTAAGCATCTGTGTAGTCTGCACAGGTTCCTTTTGATGAGGAAATGGGGGAAATAATAAGGAAAACATGCTCTTGGCAGGAGAAAAACACTCCTTTTTTTCCATCTCTGAGCCATTATTGGGAGATGAAATAAGTACATGCTTTCAGAGGGGCAGAGTGCTTGCATCAGCCTGACTACAGAAGAGCCTTGACCCCTCACCTGACTCCAAACAGTCTTGGCAGCGATACTGTGGTTGGTGAGAAGCTAATTAGAAGATGGGACTTTCTAGGGACTCTTCAAATGACCCAGAGTTTCAAACAGATGTTTTGGGAAAATGCATACCTGGGGAAATGCTCTTCCATTAGCCAATTACTTTGTTGCAACTGTCACAGGCCCTGTTTTGCAATAATTATGAAGAATTATGTCCCATCTGGCAGCTCACATGTTGAGCTCAATTTGAAGGAAATTTAGTGGTAATTATAGGGCCAGTGTTTCTGTTAAGTCTTGAAAAAGAGCCTATCCCAAGTGCAAAAACTTTGGTGAAAAAGCAGAGCACATGTGGAGGGAGGAGTCTCGTAGAAACGGTAAGCAAATCTGGTGCATGTGCACCTCTCCCTGGACAATATCAAACAAAGAATAAGTGCCCAAGAATATAACAAGCCGCAGCATAACAAGGTGCTGAAACTTCAATGCTAGAGCATTGAACTAGGATTCTATGGATTATTGCTGGCTTCTGATGTTTCAACAATATTTTTGTATTCTTAGAGTTCCTTTATACATTTTAGCTTATATGTCTCTAAAGCTGTGGGTTTTAATATTTTTTTCTCCCAGTAGAATTATGAAATTATAAAATAATTTTTGTTTAAATTCAACCTTATCTCTTAATCAAGTGAAAAACAAATCTTAAAGTTGAAATTGAAGACAATGATAATAACTTGCTAAGACTGTGGGAGGTTTGATTTTATTTTAATTATTTAATTTTTAAAAACATTTCTATGTCACACAGTGGAAGAGCAGTAGATGGGGTGTGGGGGAAGGAAAGCGGAATGTACTGGGAAGAGGAGAGGGAGGGGAAACTTTGACTGGGATGTAAAACTAACTAGGTAAATAAATGAACACACAAATTTCTCTCTCTCTCTCTCTCTCTCTCTCTCTCTCTCTCTCTCTCTGTGTGTGTGTGTGTGTGTGTGTGTGTGTGTGTGTGTGTGTGTGTGTGTTATACATAAGTTTATGTGTACCACATACTTGCAGTTACCAGGAAGGGTCAGAAGAGGGCATCAGACTTGCCCCTGAAAGTAGAGTTACAGGTGCTTGTGAGATGTCTGATATGGATGCAGAGAAGTGAACTCGGGTCCTCTGTAAGAGCAGTAAGTATTCTTAACTGCTGAGCCATCTTTCCAGCCCCTTGACTTTTTTAAAAATTCAAATAATGAATTATTGTTTTGTTTATTAACCTTTAGGTTTTCAAAAAGTTTTATTCAAGTCTGTAGTATTGTATTGAGGTGTGTGTGTGTGTGTGTGTGTGTGTGTGTGTGTGTAAATAAAATTACTATGTAAGGTAACTAAAATTACTGTGACATATTCTTGGGACCTGGGAAAGGCTTTGCCCCTTCTGCCTCCCACTCAAGGCTTCAAAGTAGTGTAAGTATTGGGAAGCAAGTACAAAGTATCAGTTTCCATACTTTCTAGCAGGCCAGCCAAGAACCATTCCAGGCAGATGGAAGAAAAAGTTTATTTCTGGAAGATATGGAGACATTTTTGTACTTGTAAATATTTTCTTACCCCATATTTTAAAAATTAACATCTAATTAGCAAGGGTCACATTGACTTGTGTTTTATAAACCAACTCTGCATTTCATTTTAGACCAAGATGAAATATTCATTCATTTTTTAACCATCTCCCAATGTGATATTATATTTACAATAAAGAACATCTGGATATTTGCAATCGGAGAAGTCTTCGTGCTTTTGAAATATGACATTCAACAAATAGTTCTTCAGCTGTTGAACAGCAATCAGCCATGTCTCAGATATTTGCATAGATTTGGTTTTGTTATTAAAGCATTTGTTTTTGTATCACTTAAAACATCTTCATATGGTATGTAGGTGGTAAAAAGGCAGGTTGGACTACAAGGGAGAACTCTGAAATTTTGTAATAAATTAGGGTAATTATGCTAGGGTGGTTAAGCTTTAATGAAGAATAATGGCTGTTGTTTTGTTTTGTTTTGTTTTTCTCCTTTGGTCTGGCCTTGATTCTTCTCCAGTGAGAGCAAGGTGGTGCAACACTGCCCCCTGCTGTAAGACTTGGCCCTGCCCTTTGAAGGGAGCCTCAAGAGGGGGAAAAAAAAAGGAAGAAACCAGCAGCTTGGGGACAAGTCTGTCTTTTTACATTTGGTATTTTAAAAGCGCATTCTAGAGAGTAGTATAGGCTCCCTCAGTACAGAAACCCAGAACAATACTATAATCCAGGCTTTTGTGTTTGGGTTTGCTTTTTTAAGTCAGGCCGTTGCTAAGTTAAACAGATAAAACATTCTTTTCCCAACCGATGGTACTGGAGGTTTTGTGAATGTGTTTTTGTTTCAATTAGTGCTTGTTTCAAGGAATGTTGCATCTTTGAAAAAAGCACACAGGAAATCTTTGAGGCTGGAAAGAACAGGGCTTTTGTCCATTTTCACGGTGGCTTTAGTGTTTTTAATAATAGGAGCAAACCTTGTGGTAAAGTGTATCAGTTTAACCAATCACGTCTTGGAGCTTGTCCAGGCTTAACTGTCTATAAACAACTTTGTCTTATTTTTCGTAGTAGAACCCTTAAATTCATGTGCACGAGCCTTCGGCATAAGTAAGATACAGACTTTTATTTTGATGAAAAGTTGAATTCTTTCCCTTCCTTTTTCTTTTTTTTAATGGGTATTGCTTTAACAAAATTATTTAATGACATGTCCTTTGCAAATGCATATTTTCAGACATTAAAAAACAAATCGAAAGCCACTTATCATATGAATCATTGTTAAAGTCAGCTGTAATCCACTGTGTAAAATCTCCCTGTAAAGGCGCACAGGCTAGGGGCTTAAACCTGGAGCACATTAAATTAGTTCCAGTCTCTGGCCAACGGGTTTTGCCTGCCCTGCTTAGGCAGGCAAAGCGGAAAGAGGCAGTTTATAACAAGAAGTCAGCTTTAGAGACCGCGGGGTCTATTGGAGGAAGATTTATAACCCCCACTTATGTAAACATTACAAATGTGGACTCTGAGGAGGAGGGGACCGTTATCGAAATCTCCCGAAGAGCGTTTTCATTGTGAGTAAAATGGACAGTGTGCTCTGTTGTTTGAAGATACGCCAGCATTTCCACAGCCGTCCCCTCCACTGCTTTGCCTGATTAAAATGTAGCATTGTGAAGACTAACCAGACCACCTACTTCTAATTTGTTTTCACAGTGAGACTACATTGGCATCAGACGTGGAGCCAAAGGAACTCTGTGCCAAAGGAGAAAGTATCATTTCGGAGTTAAAGAAAAGGCAATATAATTATATGAAATCTGGGGGTAATGGAGTCTGGACATGAGTTTATACCACTGGCTGATTTAAAATGATTTTTACATATAAACGCTTTCCTAGATATCATGTTGTCTTTGAGATTGTAATAGAATCCAGATGACGCTTGAAATATTTGGTCCCATAAAATGAGGAAGGCTGAAAGGAGAGATTAGCATTTGAGATTAGAATAGCTATTTATTTGATACTTCACATATGGTGAGCTGAGGTCCATGAGCTGCACGTCTGCTTTCTTCTCATTTGGTTTTATCTCATTTGTAGTGTCTTGAAGCTTTCCACAGAAATACACATTCCTTTGCCCCGAATATGTCTAACAGGGCACTAAAATCAAATCCTCTTTCTTCTTTTGGGCTTGTTAATAGTAGCTACTGTTTTATGGGTTCTAGTCTCAATCCAGGAGGTACTGAATCTACTTTCCTTAGGATCTCTCCAACCTTCCTGGAGGATAGCACTTCTGTTTTTAGCATTTTTAGCTTGGTCCAAACATAAGGTTATTTGAAATGCACCTTTAAATTAGGGGCTACTGTAAGAAGGGACATGATGAGGGGCTGTGATTGACAAACATGAAGTCAGAACCCACAAGGAGAGTGTGGAGTTGAGTGTGTTAGACTGTACAGCCCCCAGAAGGGTCATCGTGTTCTCTTTGCCCACCAGGTCTGTTTGTTTGCTTTGATAGCAAAAAAAGCCACTCCTTTGCCATTAACAGGTGTGCAGAAATGAAAGATCTGGTTAGGGCTAACGTCAAAGAATAGGTGAAATCAAAGTTGGGCTTTCTGACTAGTGCCGTACTACTAACACTAATGATAATTCCACTGGGTCTCTAAACTTTTGTTATTTTTTTATTAAGTTTTGAGAATTTCATACACACATGCAGTATATTTTGATCATATTTTTGGCCTCATATGTCAAGGTTTACACATACCATGTCCCACACTAAGTATTTTATATATGTCTTTACTTTGCAGCAACTCCATTTTTGAAATGAAGAAGCTGAGATTAGAAGTTCGGGTACATGCTCAGGTCATTCCACTGTGGGTGACAGTGACTGCTGTGACCAGCTCTTCTGGCTCAAGAGTCCAGGCTTCTTACTTGTTTAATCACTACACAATGCATGTTGAACTTTTCATTTTTAAAGCCCCTTGGGGTATTTACATGTCGGCACAACCTGTAACCCCATTGTTGTCCAGCCTGCTCCGATGAGATCCATGGACTTCTCCTCAGCAGCTCTCTGCACCCAATTCCTCGATGCACCTGAACGTGAGGGGAACTTTTGTTACATTCTGGGTTGGATGCAGATGGGATGCAGGGTGACTTGTGCAGAGGTCCTCCAGGTAGTGGTGAAGATAACCCTTTGGTCTTGGAGGCTGATACTCAGTGCAGAAGGATTAAGATGATGGATGGTTCCTGTCATCTGCACATAGTTTATTATCTGTTCCTTCATGTGACTGAGATGCCCTAAGTCTTTTTGATACTTCCTATATTTTCTAGTACTGCCACTATGAAATTGTACCATGAAAGGCTCCAGTTTTGAACATAAACCGAATTTGTGCTGAAGGCAACAGAATCTTAATCACTTATTGCCACTACTTCCTTCATTGAGTGAAATTTAGTAATTTGAGAAATTTGACCCATGCCCATCTATATATGGGGAAAAGAAAATATAAGTAGTTAACATGGATTTCAGAATGAATAATGGTCTCCAAAAGCGAGGCACCAAAGTAAGCCAGCAGTAATGTGTAATTATAAGGTCTGAAGAGGTTGTGATTGATAATAGTGAATTTATTCTTCACTTACATAATTGGGGTAAACACTGAACAGAAAGGAAAAAATTCCAAAGACATAAGCAGACCTAGTGGTGGTAGAACTGAGGAGGATGGAGGAAGAGAAAGGGAAGTACTCCCTCCTCTTCAAGAGTGTTCCTGTGAGACAAGAGGCATGCTCTATAGTTGATGAAAGAAGACACAATGGTGTAGCTGTCATTGTTTAAACTACAACAGTGAACTGAAAACTGACATAAATGTGTGTTGTGTGTGTGGGGCAGGGGCAAGGGGGCCGATTCTGCTCTATCTCAGAGCGAAAGCAGTGGATAAAGCCGAAGAAAGCGGTTTGCCAAAGAAGGGTATGGCGTGCTATTTAGTGACTTGACGCTGAGCTGCCGAGCAGCCAAAAGGTGGTGTCCACCAGACAGCAGTTTCCTCTTCGAAGTGGAGCCTGGCTTGGGGAGGAAGAGTGGTGCTGTTGATTTTCCCTGTATACCACTCGATGCTATTAGAGTTGAATCTTATGGAGTGTGTTCATTCCTTTCTTTTGATAGCAATAAGATTTATTTAAGACAACCTCAGTGGAATTAAAGGATGCTCAGGTTCTCCCCTCTGTCACCAGGAATGTCCTGTCTTGCACACGCTTTTCTTTTTCCCCTGGGCAGAGAGCTGAGGAACCACGTTGAACAAGCACAACTGTGCTCCTGGTTTCGTTTTGTCCCTAAAATTCCCTTTGTGGGTAAGGTGAGGCTTTCCAGAAAAGACATCTTTCATAATCCACTTGGCTAATTAGGCTAGCTTTTCTTGATGACTAAATAAACCTGACCAATGACCTATGGACCGTTTTGATTAATCTTCAATCCCAAGTTACCAAGCTCGGTAGATTTAAATGATGGATGTAGCGACACAATGCCTCAAGGACTTCTTAGATTATGTTTGTCTTTCGGTTTTGCTACCAGGATGTGCCCAGACCCTGTAGGGCTGTTTCTTTGTAACAGATCAGCATGCAGCAGCCTTGACTGTCTGGAATTTTAAAGCTGGTTAAGCACTTAGTGAAATGCTGTGAGTTCTCTTTGGAAGTAGTGCTAATCCCAGCCCACCACATGCGTCCTAACGTCGTGGTTTTTCTCAGTTTCCTTCGCAGACTGACTGGCTCACTTCTTACATTGTCATTCCTAGACTGACTTTTTTGGTCGTGTCTGTTTTTCCTAGAAACCTCTTTGACTGAACGTATTTGACCTTAAACTTACCTGTACTTCTCAGGAAGTTCAGTCACCTCCCACTTCAGCACTGGGACAAGCGAGATGTTATTCATGCTCATGGTTTCTTTCAATGGAGAGACCATTTCCAACATGTATGTTTTTCTCATTTCCTGGGTGTATAATCATAGTCTTAGTTTGTATTATGCTAGTAAACTGAATAATCAAAGGTTCTTGGTGCATCACCCTTAAAAATGCTCATAGATTACTGTTTTTTTTTTTTGTTTTTTTTTTTTGTTTTTCGAGACAGGGTTTTTCTGTGTAGCTTTGCGCCTTTCCTGGAACTCGCTTTGTAGACCAGGCTAGCCTTGAACTCACAGAGATCCGCCTGGCTCTGCCTCCCGAGTGCTGGGATTAAAGGCGTGTGCCACCACCACCCGGCCGATTACTGTTTTTTAACATAATTTCTTTATTAATTCTTTGAGAATTTCATATAATGCACCCTATTTCTGCTCACCTCCCGGTCCCCCCCATATCCTCCCCTCACCGTTGCAGTGCCCCCCAAAAGAAAATTTAAATAAAAATCAAAACAAAATAAGCAAACAAGAACAAGAACAGAACAAACCCAAACAAAAAATGCCTACCTCTTCATTTCTTCTTTCCGCCTCTCCAACACCTCTTCATTTGTCTTGGTGACATTGGGAGCAGTGTGTCATATAGTATATATACTCTTTTGTTCAATCAGCTTTACTAGCAAATGTTCATTGCAGTGAGTCACTGGTTCAAGGCTTCTGGTTTCTGGCATACCATCATCACTAGATCTTCACTGGAACTCCTCTGGGATATCCCTCAGCTGCCTAGAGTCCCTTGATATTGCTCCACAAGCCCAGTTACTTCATGAGCTCCAGCAGGTCCTAGTTAATGTAGATGTTAGGATGAGCCAACCCAAGGCCCTGCTGTGGGCCTGAGTGGTAGCTGCACTGGTCATTCCTGGCCACTGGGGCCACCCACCTCAGGCGAGGGGTGGAGCCAGCTCCCCTACACCCATGCCATCAGGGTCCTGGGTGGCAGCACAGGTTATCCAGACCAGCATGGCTCTGGTGGTAGCATGGCCCTTGGACCCCAACAAGGCCGCAGATTGCGGCCCAGACCCCAGGTGTCCATGTGGTCTTTGGTGGCGAAATTGGCACAGACCCAGCCTTCTTAGGGTCACAGACTCAGACATGGTTTCTGGCAGCAGCTCAGGTCTGGACAATACCACTGCCCCAGGTGGCAGCATAGGCCAACCAGATCAGTTTGGCTCTGATGGTGGCCCCTGGGCATCTATATGGTCACAAGTGGTAGTCTAGGCACTGGGCATCCTTGTGGCCTTTGGTGGCAACATGGGCCACAGAATCCAAAGGGACCCTGGCTGTGGTAGGACCAAGGACCCATACATGGCCCTTGGCATCCGCCTGGCACAGATATCACCATGGCCACAGGTGGCAAGCAGACCTCCCACATCAGCCTGCTCCTCACTGCCTTCACTTCTTCCTTTCTGCCTCTTTCCACAGCACATGAACCATTCCACTTCCCTTTCTCTCCCATTTCTCCACCACATATTTGCTCACCATAATGGGACCCACCTGCCACAAAGGTGGACATGGGTGGGCACATGGATGTCTGGCCCTGGCTGACTATCCCCTGCCTGAGATGAACTTCATCAGCAATTACAGTTGTTTTACAGTGTTTTTGTGATGTTGGGAATCAAGCCTGTAGTCTTACATTTAGCTAGGTAGTTGTTTTATAACTGTACTATACTCCTAGCCTTTATAATATTTTAAAGATATTTAGTCTTATCCAAAGATAAGCATTTACTGTGTGCTGATACATTATAAAATATCCACTATCCATTTTCTTATCCCAGGAAAACTGTGAGGAGGGTGAGAGAACTCCATCTCCCCAGTTACAGATAGGGAAGAGAGATGAGTAAACTGTGTAGTCGCTCTGTCCAGTGGGCCTTGCTTCCATGCTAATCTGCAGTAGGTTGGACTCTACTGCTGGGTAGGCAAGAGCATAATGAAACATGGAGTTTCAATACAGCAATACTGACCAAAACTAAGGCAAGTTGATACTAATATGGTTGGGGGTATTGCTGTGACAGACCTGACCATGTTTTAGGGAGGATTGTGGAAGGACTTTGGAACTTTGGGCTAGAAAAGCCATTGAGTATTGAGAGCTCAGTGCAATGTTCTGTAGGAGCTTAGAAAACAAGAATGTTAAGAGCAGTGCAGAGGATGGAGGCCTGGCTTGTGAAGTTTCAGGGGGCAAGTTCAAAGACTCTATCAGAGTCATTTGCTATTTTGAATTAAAATTCTGTTGTTCTGGTTAACTGGGGCTGAAGAGTCAGTCATGATTAATAAAGAGACCGGCACCATTGAAGTGAAACCTTTGAGTTACTGGGACAATTAATGTTGGACAGCTGGAGCTAAGAAATTCTTGGTGATTAAGAAGAAACCAGCATCACTGAGGTGAAGTCTTCTGGGAAGTGTTTCCTCAGAGTCAGCACACAGAGGCTGTGTTCTGGAGATGGCTAGGGTTGTACCTCATGCTGACAGCCTGGATTGGTAATGTTCAAGAGTCACCCGGGTGGTACAGGTTTTGAAGGCATGAAGGGGTTCTGGAGAGCAGCCGAGGCTCGGCACTGTGAGAGGTCAGGAGAGGCCACGGGTGAAGGGGCAGCCTCAGTGGCAGTTGAAAGCCCAGGACTGAAGGGGTCATGCTGAGAAGTTGAGGCTTGGCACCGTGAAGAGAGCCCAGGAGCGTCTATGGGTGAAAGTGCAGCCCAGGTGCAGGAGGAGACCCCAGCATTTTGGAGATGCCAGTGCCATGGGATGACACCAAGATCAAAAGTAGCAGTGGGACGAAGCCAGCCGGAGCCTGGGAGACAAGCTGTGTGTGCTACAAAGGGCAGAGCCAGAGAAGTGACCCAAGCTCTTTGGAGGAGCCCTGAAGATCATGAGTGAATCCCAGATATGGGACATTGAGTTATTTACCCTTGGAGTTTGGATTTGCTCAGATTGTGACTGCACCCTGGTTCTTCCCTCTTGTAGTAAGGATGTTTTTAATTTGTTTTTGGTTTTACAGGAGCTCATAGTTGAGAGACTGAATTTTAAAAGAGATTCTAAGTTCTAAAAGAGACTTTGAATTTTAAAAAGACTGAATTTTGAAGTTTAAATTTGTAAAGACTGGATCGTTTTAAGTTTGTAAAATGTTTTATATTGTGATATTGATATTAATGTGTCAACTTGGGGATGAACAAGAAAAGAAAGATTGTGGCCTAACAGTGATATGTATGTCAAGGGGTCAGTTGTACTGGCTAGATTTTGTCTTTTGTGTTGTGTTGTTGTTTTTTTTTTTTTTTTTGGTTTTTCAAGACAGGGTTTCTCTGTGTAGCTTTGCGCCTTTCCTGGAACTCACTTGGTAGCCCAGGCTGTCCTCGAACTCACAGAGATCCGCCTGCCTCTGCCTCCTGAGTGCTGGGATTAAAGGCGTGCGCCACCACCGCCCGGCTTGTTTTGTTTTGTTTTTGAGACAGGGTCTCTCTGTGTAGCTCTGGCTATCCTTGAACTTGCTTTGCAGACCAGGTTGGCCTTGAATTCACAGAGATTGGCCTGCTTCTGCCTCCCGAGTGCTGGGATTAAAGGCGTGCACCACTATCACCTGGCTTGTTTTTTGTTTATTTGTTTTTATGTCAACTTGACACAAGCTAGAGTTATCTGAAAGGAGGTAGCCTCAATTGAGAAAATGCTACCATAAAATTGGGCTGTAAGGCATTTCTTAATTAATGATTGATGGGGAGGGCCCAGCCCATCGTTGGTGGTGCCATCCCTAGGCTGGTGTCCCTCTGCTCTATAAGAAAGCAAGCTGAACAGGCCGTGGGGAGCAAGCCAGTAAGCAGCACTCTCCATGGTCTCTGCACTAGCTCCTGCCTCCAGGTTCCTGCCCTGCTTGAGTTCCTGTCCTGACTTCCTTTGATGAAAACTTGTAATATGGAAGCATAAGATGAATAAGCCCTTTCCTCCTCAAGTTGCTTTGGTCAAGGTGTTTGATCACAGCAATAGATACTCTAAGACACCTTTTGCCACTCTAAAAGCTAGCCAACAAAGGAAATTTTCAGGTCAGGCCCAACCTGATTTTTCTATATCCCACAACCCAGTGTTCAGTGCCTTCAGAATAGGGTCTTACATGCAGTTAAGGTGGGCACCTAAAAGCAATAATAGCCTGTGTTGTTTTGAGGCTTTTGGTGGGCTCTCTGACGAATAACTCATAGGGAGGTATCCCATGCCTGGCACTGAGATTTTCATTTAGTAGCCCATGTCTTCTATGTCTTGTCTACCCATGCAGGGAACCTCCATTCAAATTCCTCTTTAAAATTTTTTAATCTATTTATTTATCTATTCATTTTCAACTTTATTTATTCAATGTGTATGCATTTTGTCTGCATGTATGTCTGTATGTCACAGACATGCAGTGCCCATGGAGGTACTGCAGTTACTGATGGTTTGTGAGCTATCATGTATGTACTAGAAATTGAACTTGAGTGCTCTGGAATAGCAGCTAGGACTCTTAAGAGCTGAGCTATCTCTCCAACTCCCCAAACTCCTTTTTATAAATGTCATTATAAATTTAGTTCACAAAGTAGTGGGTTTCTGTCCATGCTTCTTAACAATACTCTTAGTTTTGGTTAATCCACTGTTTCTCCCACTTGTGTGTTTGACTAGCCTGGTTCCTCCAATGCTTTCTTTAAGCTGAGTATCCTACAAGTCCATCCTTGTTTAAATCTTTAGCCCCAGCATAACCCCTTCCTTCATGTAATGTGTGTTCTGCTGCCCTTCCCCTAATAAGTCCCTCTCCCATAGACCCTTTATAGCTTCCTGACTCCTACAGGCACTCCAAGTTAAACATAAAAACGCAGGCTCTAATATGAGAGAACATGCAGTGTTTGTCTTTCTGGGTGTGTGTTACCTCACTTAGTGTAATATTTTCCAGTTCAATCTATTTCCCTTCAAAGTTCACTTTTCTTTAGAGCTAGATAACTACAACTGCATTGTGTATATGCACCATATTTTCATTATGCATTCATTAGTGGGCGCACATCTAGGCTGACTCCATTTCCTAGCTATTATGAATAGAGCAACAAGGAATATGGCTATGCCCTTGTCTTTCTAGGAGGATTGGAGTGCTTTGAGTGTGTTCCCAGGAGTTGTGTAGCTGTGCTATATATTTAGCTCTTGGAGCATCCTCCTTACTGTTTTCTGTAGTGACTACACAGTGTGTACTTCTAACAATAGTGCACAAGCATCCTCCTTTCTCCACATCCTCACCAGCATTTGTTGTCACAGATTCTTAATGAGGTGGGGTCGCCAAGGAACTGGAGTTTGCGTTCCCCTGATGATAATGATGTTACACACCTTCTTAAAGGGTTACTGTCTCTTCTTCCTCTCCCTCCTCCTCTTCCTCATCCTCTTCTTTTGAGAACTCTCTGTGTTAGGTTCATAGTCCCTTTTTGATTGGGTTATTTATTTTCTTGGTTTAGTTTCTTGAGTTCATTAAATGGTCTAGATACTTAACCTCTGTTGAGTTTATATCTGGAAAATACGTTTCACCCGTTTTGTAGGCTACCTTTTCACTTAACTGACTACTTCCCTTATTGTACAGAAACTTTTTAAGGTCTTGAGGTCCTATTTGTTACTTGTTTAACCTGTTTCCTAAGCAACTAGGGTCCTATTCAGAAAGTCCTTACCTTTGCCTGTACCTTGAAGTACATTTCCTACTTTTTTCTTTAGCAAGTATCTCATTTTTTTCTAAGTCAAATTGTATTTAACTTTATTAAGGAAACTTTTAATAAACAATTATGGTATTTCAGGCAGGATATGGGCCAGCAGTCATTAATAGTATACAAGAACTTCCAAGCGCCTTCCTGTGTAGACTACCAAGATCAGAAAGCTACTGTAAAATCTAATGAAGTCTTCCCTGATGCTGTGAACAGGGAAAGTTTGGAGTGAGAACTGATATAAGCATGTCATTGAACATCTCTTCACAAGCTGACTCCGACTGTCAGGAAATGAAATAAAAACGGCAGAATTCTCATTCTGAAGATCCACGGTCTTTTAGAAAAGGACCCGCTCCTCTTGAGGAAAACCATCTCAGTGATGCCAATGCAAAGCCAGATTGCCCCACACACTGGCATCACCAGTGGTAGGGGGTCAGGTCCCAGCAGGTCTCTGTTTTGTTTTGTTTTTTTGTTTGTTTGTTTGGTTGGTTTTTTTGAGACAGGGTTTCTCTGTGTAGCTTTGAAGCCTGTCCTGGAACTCACTCTGTAGACCAGGCTGGCCTGGAACTCACAGAGATCTGCCTGGCTCTGCCTCCGAGTGCTGGGATCAAAGACAGGTCTCTGGTTTTAAGGGAGTTAAATATATGTTGATGCTCGAGGGGGCAGAGGATGTAAAAATGAATTTCCAGTTTTCCCTTATCACAGATGTTTTTTTTGCTAAGGTGGCAACATGTGTCAATATCAGGTAATCGCTCCTGGGAGCCAAGAGGAGTCTTTCAAAGCTCAGGGAAAAGTGTTTCTCCCATGTTAGTCCAGCTTGGTGTGTTGGCGATACAAGTTCTTTCCCTGCAAAACAATGAAGTAGTCTGTGTGCTAACTACACAGCTTAAAAGCAGTCAAGCAAAGGCCAGTGTTTTCATGAACCTTGGTAAAGACAGTATCTCAAACTATACGGTCATCAAAAATGTACACATTTCCCTTGGCATCTCCAGCACCTTCGGCTTCCTCTGCCTGCTCTGTTCGGGCATCTCTGCTTTCTGCGGCGTCATCCCATCCTTGCTGGCATCAGCTCCTCCCTTTGGGTCCCTTCTCTCCCTCCTTTGAAGGTCTTTTTTTGGGTTTTTTGTTTGTTTGTTTTTTGAGACATGGTTTCTCCGTGTAGTTTTGGTGCCTGTCCTGGATCTCACTCTTTAGACCAGGCTGGCTTCGAACTCACAGAGACGGGATTATTAAAGGCATGCACCACCACCGCCTGTCCTTTGAAGGTCTTTTTATAGCTTGGAGGAGCAGGTTAGCAGACAGCTTTGCAGATCTTCCTTCCCCGTGGCTCTGGAGGATCCTCTTCATCTCTCTTTGGGGGCATGGGGTGGGGGATGCAGCGATTCATGGAGTTGGTTGGTCAGCAGAGGTTTGGCCACTGATGCTGCTGCTCCTCCCCCTCTCCTCCCCTCCCTCCTCCCTTCCTTCTCACTGCTCTGCAAATATTTACTGACTGATGTTCTATTCCAGCACTAAACTAGTCTTCGAGGTTAAGCAATGATATGTACCTGTGGATATAGCCAACATTCTAGTGATCCGTGCCAATACAGTGATTGGAGGGCCACAGGATGACCAACTCCAGCCCATGTTTTGTGTTGAAAAGCAGTCTGGGGACTGTTAATGGACTGGACGTGTAAATTCCTGTGTTGAATAACTACTCCATGTGATGGTTTTTGGGAGGAAGTAAACCAGAAGCTTTTTAGAGGTAATTACATTTAGATGAGGTCATGAGGATGAGAACCCCATACTGAGATTAGTGTCTTTATAAAGATAAACCAGGGTGTCTCTCTTCTCTTCCTCCTCCTCCCCTCTCTATGTATGTATGCATGATTTCACTCTACCTCGTCTCTATTTCTTTCTCTAATTTATACACATACAAACTGAGGACACAGTAGGAAGGCAGCAATGTCTGTAAGCCAGAAAGAGGGTCCAACTAGAAGTTGTTTTGTGGGCACCTTTATCTCAGATTCCCCCAGACTCTCGAACTTCGAGAATATATGTCTATTGTTTAAGCCACCTAGCCTAGAGTATTTTTGTTATAGCAACCTGTGGTGACTAAGATAGGCAGCTGCATTGGGGAAAGGAGGCAGCCGTCCAGCTTCCAAATCCCCCATGTTTAGTAACTTCTTTTGCTTCCCTATAACAAAGATTGTAATTGATATAATTGATGGTTTCAGCGTGGTTGAATTGGCCTTCTAGAGGAGGTTTGTCAAGAGTGTATAACTCAGTTCCATTCTCTCTTTAGTGCTTTTTTTTTTTTTTTTTTAGGGAGAGAGGCTCTTTCCAAGTAGCAGTGAAGGTGTCACTAGCAGTGAGAAGTCTGGATTAGGGCAGAAGAGCATGCATCTTTCCCAAGAGCCTAAGGGAGAGTGAAAGGCTTCCGGTCCCTGTCTCCAGTGAGCCTGGCACAGGCAGTCTGTCTGATGCAGGTCATTCCCTCAAGGGAGGCATTTCCTCCATGGCCATTGCTGGGCTACTTGTCAATTATTAAAGTTGGGAAATGAGGTGAAAACTTCCATAGGAGCTGGCATATGATCGGTAGTCACCCAGGAGACAACTGAGTGTCATTATGTAGAGGATGGGCAGTGGATAAGCAACTTAAACTGGTATTTAATTGACACCTCTTTTGTATTTTCGAGGTTATTTTTCTAGATAAAACTGAGTCTTCTTTTCTCATTGGTTTAAAAATAAAAGTCAGTGGCTGCTCTCCCCACTAATGCCCCGGCTCTCACTCCCTTTGCTTTTTGGACTTTGGTAAGGATTGTCAGGAGAATGAATGTACACACTGGTAGCACAGTGGTCTGCTTGCTTCTTTGCCAAATGAGGAGGACAAGACTGCAGGCATTTGATTGCATATTGGCTTTGTTATGAAATTAAGGCCTTTTTGATTATGCAGCTGGAAAGCCATAAAATATGCTCACATACCGACACACACACTAGCACACACTCAAACACATTTAGTAAACATGTAAATACATATACCGGCTTCCAAGTTTTTAAGCACGAACTAATTTTTTCCCTTTGCTGTGACCAAGTGTTTGCACAGAGAGCCAAAGGAGTTTCTTCAGATGTACAGAAAGCGATGAGTTACAGCATAGATAAACACACTGGAAGGATTTCTACAAGTGTGACCATGCAGAACACTAAATCTTCCATAATTAATGTTTGTTTTTGTTTTTTCTGTTTGCTGCTGAGTAAGCATGAGATTATGGCTTTAGTGTTATCCACTGTTACTTAGTTTCCTTTTCTTTCTCTTGCCATCTGAGCACTAAGCATGAGATACTCCCTTAGCTGCTTTAGCAGTTAGTTAACCTTATCATTGCACGGTTTCTATGGCTTCTGCAGCCAGTGGGAGCTCAGCATTATATTCTTTTCCTGAGGAACATAGTGCAGCCACCATCACATGCGTATTTTATTGTCAGGGCATCTGAATCTTTCCTTTGGGGGAAAGATTACAGTTTTCTTAATTATGAAAATATGCTTACCATACAAAATTAAGGCATTACAGCTTGCTAAAGTGACTATAGTTTCAATATCTAGAGATCTTCTTAGTATGTTGGCATGTTTCTATTCATGTCCTTTCTACACACACACACATACAGGTCATTATTGGTGTTTTAATGAAGACAGGCCCATTCAGCAATGCCCATCCATAGTTTTCTCTGTTTTTCATGCCATTGTATGTCTTCCATACAGTCACGGCTCTCACGATCACACCTTTAATGTACTCATTATTCTATTGGATCAGTAGCTCATGCCCAGATCTTACCCTATATATAAGGCTGAAGTTTATGCCTTTGTACATATCAGTAATTATTTCTTTAACATACATACTTCATTTTCGTACATTATGAGACATTTTAAGGATTTCAGTATTAGCAAAGGGCCAACAGCAATGCACCAGTTTAAGTGCTGTACAGAGTTCCAGAAACTGCTGATTGCACAGCACCATCATTAGTGCTGCCGATTTAATAGCAAAATCAAAAACTAAACCAGTCCTCTTTTTTTTTTTTTTTTTCCGAGACAGGGTTTCTCTGTGTAACTTTGCGCCTTTCCTGGATCTCACTTGGTAGCCCAGGCTGGCCTCGAACTCACAGAGATCCGCCTGGCTCTGCCTGCCGAGTGCTGGGATTAAAGGCGTGCGCCACCACCGCCTGGCCAAACCAGTCCTCTTTAACACATTGTAGTTACTTAAGTCGGGTGGGTATTTTTCATGGCTGGTTGTCCCAGTTGCCTACATTAACATGCCTTGAAATACTAAATTCTGCTTTCTTTTGGGGGAGGAGGGAGGTTTCCCTTTATCCTTATCTCTTTTTTTTTCCTATGGAAGTTTTCCTCCAGTTTGTGAATGATATTCATGTTCTTGTTATGTTCATATATTATGCTTGTCTTTTTTTGTTTGTTTGTTTGTTTTTCAAGACAGGGTTTCTCTGTGTAGCTTTGTGCCTTTCCTGGAACTCACTCTGTAGCCCTGGCTGGCCTCGAACTCACTGAGATCCACCTGGCTCTGCCTCCCAAGTGCTGGGATTAAAGGTGTGCGCCACCACCTTTATGCTTGCCATTTGATATTAACTATTGATACTTTTAAGCATAGATGTTATTTTTATGCAGCCAAATCTGTTTTTTCCCTTGGTTTGTTTTTTGAAATTTCACGGAAGATGTTATAGAATGCCTTCCATCATCCATTTATCCATGCGTCTATGTGCAGCAGTATTGTTCCCCTCACTTGGGAGGTGAGGAGACAGACTCTGTCAGTGGCAGGATGGGAGATGGGATCCTGAAGCCTCACTATGAGCGGGCTCTCTCCAGCTTAGTTCCACTTGGTTTTGCCTTTGGTGTTATGTTGAAGTCTTCTACCTCTCAAGATGATGCAAACATTCACCTGTGTTTTCTTTCAGTATAATTATGACTTAAGGCTTAACTCATATCTGTGTTTATAATTCCTGAAATCACTTTTGTTTTCTCATCTGCAGACAGATGAGAAAGACTTGTTGCTTTTCATTCAAAACTCTTCCTTTGTTTTCAAAGTTGTTGCTAAATTCTTTTCTTCTTTTCCTCCATATTAATACTGTTAGTTCAACAAACTTGTGTTTGGCTTGTTCCTTGTGCAAGAATCTCTGCTAGGCACAGTAGGAATGCACACATGCATGAGATGGACTCCATCCTTGGTGAGGTAATATAAAGAGAAATACATAGAGGAAACTTCAGGATGAACTATACTGACTATGGAAGAGCCACACAGAACAGAGTGGGGCCAGGGCAGGCAGAAAACAGTTGGTGGGGAAGATGAGAGGCATTAAGGACGGACTTGGAGGGGGTGGAATTGAAAGACAGGTTTTGAAGGAAGGAGAAACTCAGCCTATAATCTGGGCATAATAGAGCCGTCTCACAGGGCCGTAGTAAAGATCAAATGAGTGTGTGTGTGTGTGTGTGTGTGTGTGTGTGTGAGTGTGTGTGTGTGTGTGTGTGTGTGTGTGTGTATGTGTGTGTGTGTTTAACATGCCTGGCATGCAGTCACTTCTTATGATCACTACTAGGACAAAGGATGGGAAAATGCCAATGGTGGGGGAGTTCCACCTTGTTCACTTACTTGCCTAGCAGAGTCTCCCTCTTGATGATTTTGTGTTAATAGCTGGTTTGCAGTTTTTGTGCTTTCCCGGAGTTGTTCATGCTGTGCTTGAAGGAGGTCAGGCTATCACAGAAGGAAAATAAACTTAATTAACTTGGAGCCAGTTTTATTGAATTTTATATATAATGCTTTTATTTTGAAAATTATTCATTTGTTGTGAATTAACCTTAGAAAGAAGTTTAATTAAGAAAGCCTAACAGTCTCATTTATAGATTGTAATCACAGTTAAATTGAAATAATTCAAGTAGTGGTGTGTGTGTATGTGTGTGTGTGTGTGTGTGTGTGTGTGTGTGTACATGCACATGAATGCTTTTCATTACTCCAAATGGGGAGAATTCCATTTTATTTCCGACTGTGAACGAACTTTTTAAGAAGCATCCTTGATGCTTTGTTATTGTTGATTTGGATATGTGGGGGCTGCTGAGTGGAGACAGCCTCCCCACCCTTTCCTCCTGGAGAGAGGCAGTCAATGTTTTAGACTCCATAGTTCTTGTGCAGGACTGTGTTGGGCACTGAGGGACATTTAGTGCTGTGGGCCCCCCTTTTACCTCCAATGCTAATAATTGCTATAAAGCTCATCCTCTGTGTCAGCCAAACCATTTCCACTTCCTGATGCTCATAAAGGCTCAGGATCACCCAGTAGAAAAGCTCTACTTTAACATCCCAGTACCAATCTTTTCTTGAAGGTGCAACATATAAAGGCTCATCCTTGGAGACCTAAGCTCTACATTACCTCCTCTCTAAAGACCTTTGGCTTCCATCTAGAACCCATTCCCCCTCTCTATCCCTTCACAGCACCTGTTAACAGCTTTGCTAGCCAGCTCCCATGTGCAGAAGTTCCCACAACTACCCAAACAGCAGCAGCATCTGGAGACATAATGCTTCAATATCTGAACCTGTTGGGGACATTTCACATTCATCCCTGTTAGCAGCTTACCCTTTCTAGCTAATTACAATCTGGGAAAGGCACTGGTTACATCGGAAATGCTGATGGGATTGACTAAGTCTGTCTTTGATCAGGTGTTTACATTTCACGAATGTTCTGGGCTGCATTGTCATGCAGACATGAAGGGCAAGGCTCTACTGTTAGACCATTTGTGGATGCCAGGTGGAAACCAGTACAACTTTATCCTTAAACGTGCTGTCAGGTACCTACTAACTAGTCTCTGCCATCCTAAACACCAGGATGTACAGAAGGTAGAAATTTATACAGGATATCAGACCAGGCTTGTTCTTCTTGTAATCCTACTAAATGTTAGTTTTCATTTCTCAAGTTTCAGAAAATATTTTGTTTGGCTTTCCAAAAAGAAAAATTTGATCCATCTCCTACCTTATGCCATCCATGGAGGCAAACTGCAAGGTGGCAGTGCTCTGAACCAGTCATCTGTCTCCTCTTCACACGTGTTCTGAGCGGGAAGGAAAGACAAGTGTAGACAGCCTGTGTGAATCCCATTCATGGTGCTTTTCAGTCAGTGGAGGACTGATTCCATAGAGTCAATGCTAGATAAGATGGAAAGATTCACAAGTACAGAATTGTACAAACCCACAAAACGACTCACATTAAAATGCTGTTCACTCTTATTACACATACAGGGGAAAGGTAAATTTAGTAGTATTTTAGTTATATTTTAACAATTTGGATTACATGTTTTTTGTATTAAGTGAATTTGTACATCCAGCATTTTCATTTCTAAAGACAGGAAACTCAAAAACTTGAAGCAAGCTATAATGTATCTTATTACATAGTTTGAAGAAAAAATATATTTCTTTTCTAATAATATTTACTCTTAAGTGGAAAAGTTATTAACTCTAAGAGTGATTTAAACGTTTCTCTGTTTGTTTAGGGCAGCTTATGAGTTTCTATATTTCAGTTTAAACTTCTGTGAAATCCCATGGAAATGGCTAAAATATGCAGCCATTGTGGGGGAGGTGTTATCTGGAGTCAGCAGAATAGGAAACCCCAGAGTAAGCTGAAATCGGAGTGAGCCTGTCTGCAGTCACCATGGTCTGCAGCAAATATGCACAACGTTGTGTGTGCTGTGCTGTGCGGGCAGCAGCGTTGGCTTGGCTGATAGGAATCTTTATTATGCTCAGAACTCTCCACGCTAACTTTACTGAATAAAAGGCATTTCTTTTTACTGGGGACATAGGGTGAGACGGGGGGACTCACTGTTTCATGTCGGCAGATGTTTCTAACTTTGTGGTGAATGTACCGCACACCCCCATCGAAATCCCAGAATTCTAACAAAATGAGGAAATAAACCAATTTCAGACTTCATTAATGTGAGTCTCATTTTATTCTTCCAAATGTCTGATTTAATCATTTGATTGAAGTGGAGATGGAGAATACAGTTAATTTATTCCACCAACATTTTCAGTGTGTGTTAGTGTATACTTAGCGTTATAGTAGAAGCTAGGGACTCAAAGATAACCAGGGCTTTGACACTTTTCTTGGTGTGTGTGTGTGTGTGTGTGTGTGTGTGTGTGTGTGTGTGTGTGATGCATATGCCATGGCACATGTGTGGAAGTCAGAGGACAAGCTTGGGTGTTAGCCTTCACCTCCCACCTTGTTTGAGTCAGGCTCTCCCGTTGTTCACCACCACATAAACAAGATAACCGGCTCAGGGGCTGTCGTGGGTCCTCCTGTGTCCACCCCGCATCATGCCGTAGGAGTGAAGGGTTGCAGATTCATACACGCAACCACATCTGGCTTTACATTGGTTCTAGGGATTGAAGCTTTGGTCCTTATGCTTGCTCAGCAAATGCTTTATCCGCTCCATCTTCTCAGCCCAGTGCTTTGACTGTTGATTCCATTGTGTCCGTCTGCTGTTGGTGAGACATTTGCAACATTAGAATGCTAGTTTCTTCGTGTGTGATTCATGTTAATTTTCTCTTCAGACTTTTGTATGTATGGTCCTTTCCTCCTCTTCTTCCTCCTCCTCTTTTTATTTTTAATACTTTTTTTTTTTAGTTTTGTAATGTTTAATTCTGGATTTTTTTAAATGTTCACCCTACTTGGTACATCCTGTATCTGGTGTTGTACATCCTGTGTCCGGTGTTTTATGCTTTTAACCAATCCTAAAAATTTACATTATTATCTTATCCAGTGTGTTTCTTCTCTATTTTTTAAATTTTGGAACTCCTATTAGAATATATTTTAGGGATAACATGCTGGCTCAGCTGGATAAGTCACTTAAAAGGCCACAGAAATATCTGAATAAAAGAGATTGAAGTTACAACAGCATGAAAATCAATAACAGAAGACTTTTTGGAAAATTAACAAATATGTGGAAATTAGACAACATGCTCCTGAACAATGAATGGGTAAAAAAATATTTTGAGACAAATGAAATTGAGCAAACACCATAATAAAAATTGTAAGACACAGCAAAAGTGGTTCTAAGAGGAAATTTTATAACAATAAACACCTATCAATCAAATAGTTCTAGGGCTCTGGCATTCTTCCTCTTATGTAATTTGCTTTTGTGGTCTCTCAGTATCTTTTTCTCATTTTCTTAGGAAATAGAGTCAATGTCAAATTTTATATGGAACTACTTTAAAGGAAATGCAGACAGAATCCTGATGTCACAGGGTGAGGGAGACGGAAAGTCATAGAGGAAAGGGAAAGCAAATCCGAAGGCCTGCATCTCTGAACTTGCCTGGCTGCACGAGGCACACCAAAGTTGTGCAGCCGTGAGGGAACTCTGAAGGGACCTGTGTATTGTCGCTGTTCCTGCCAGCGTACAGGGCCAGAGCTCTGCTGGGAATGTATCATTGAGATACATGTACATGCCTGTCTCCCCCTGGTCTCATTGTTTTTAAAGCTTGTCACAAGAACTGCTATCCATCCTTACTTGCGCTGGATCCTCTGGTGTCTCTACATGGCCAGGAAGAAATCCAGAGGCTCCATGGGATCAGTTGGGTTGGACGCAGGCATCAGGCTTCTTGCTTTGTAATGTTATACATCCGTGTCAAAGTTGTTCCCCGGGCAGCCTGAAAGAGTGGGCCGTGCTGGGATGGGGTAGTGCAGCACCTCACTGACTGAAGTATCCCATTAACCAATGGCCAGTCTTGGGGTGTGTGTGTGTGTGTGTGTGTGTGTGTGTGTAGCGGGGGAGTTGGAGGGTGTGTAAATGCATCCAGTTCACCAGCCCTCTCTAAATAGGAGCCTCCCTTTGGAGAGCAAGGTCATCAAATCGTAGTAATGGAAGTGCTAAAGCAAGCACACCCACTTTAAAGCTGCGGGCTCATCTTATTTATTTCCCACAAGAGCCTGGTGAGGAGTGAGGTACTGTGCAAGAACTTGAGACCCTGAGATTTAAATGCTGTGCAGTAGCTTGAATTATAGCCTTTGGTACCATTCCTTTACAGAAATAGGCAATCTACCTTCTAAATTTCTATCAGTGCACTTTAGAAATAGGAGAACAGTACTAAGAGCCCTTCAGTTAATTTCTGTAAAATCTCATTTGAGGAAACCCAGAAATGTTTTCTATGCCAAAATGCTTCCCAGTTACCATTAAATCAGAAATTCAGCCACCAAGGAGTCATCTTGCTTCCTCTCAGGGTGCCGCTTCGCTTTTTACATGCAGTTTTGTCTTGGAAGAGTTCGGCTTTCTAGACATCCATGTCTTAGAGGAGGAACTGCTTGATTTGCTGAGTCCAGGGAGAACCTGGTGAGTTCTGAGTAGAGACCAGAAAGGAGCAAAGCCAGAATGGAGAGCGGGGACGGTGGGCAAACTGCTGACTTCATGCTTTGCTCCTGGCCGCTGTCCCATCGTTCAGTAGATCTAGTCGGCGGCACTGCCAACTGCATTGCCGCTGGAAGACAAGACCTCATCCTGCACCCGAGCTGGAGGTCGTGAATGTGAGGAACAGTTTCTGTTCCTGAGAAGTCACTCTCCTAAGGGAGCCCAGGCCCTGGCCACTAAGGGGCCGTTCTCCTCGCTCCAGGGTAGGATGTGAAGTGCACAGAAACAGGTCTCAAGGTGGCATCTCAGCCATTGTCCTCTCACCAGGATTTTCCCACCCTCCCCAAGCGTTTGCTCTCTTAGCCTTGCCCTGAGAATCCTGGAAGTCACATTCCACACGGGCTGAAGAATTCATTATCACATTCTTCATGGCGATAACTAACGTTTATATTTTATGTTTTCAGATATCTCTTAGGTTGTCAAAACTCAAACTCATATCATTTCTGTTGCATGCTAAGATTATGGGATTGTTTCTTGGCCATATTAAAAAGCAGGCAAGGGGAGGGAGAGATGGCTTAACAGTTAGGAGCACTGGCTGCTGTTCTAAAAGACCTGGGTTTGATTCCTAACACCTACATGGTGGCTCACAACCATCTGTGGGATATTTTATAATTGGGACAGAATCTACCAATAGTTCAAGCCAAGAGTGGACACACTGAGCTGGTACCTATTACAGGAGTGTGATTTAGTGTTTCTTAGTGAGGCTTTGGAAAGTCGGACACTGACCTGCTTTTATTATTTATATTGATTCCCCTGATGATAGACAAACAGGCCTAACCTGGGGCCGACAGGACCAGCAGGAAATTTAGGTCACGGATAGTTGCATTTAAAAATTCCCAGTTCTGAGAGCTGTTCTATCGTGGTAATAGATTGATGATAACATGACACAGAGCTCTTAAATCATTAAAGGTGGCCAGATAGAGACAAATGGCTGGTGGTTTTGTTGGATGAATACTTTCCAAATCCCCCTGGTGCTCTGTGGTGCTCTCAGAAGTCCCCTGCCCCTCATTTCATGCAGCTTAAGGCTCTGCTGGCCTGTTTACAGAAAACAGCCTCTTAACTGGACAGCTCCGTTGGAGCACAGCATCACATCATTTCCCAAGAGACGGAGAAAACATTACAAAAACATACCTATCCCCCTTGAAACATCTGCGTGTTTTAAACTGAACAGCCATTGAAGTCGTTCTTTCCATCTTTCCCCAAAAATCAGGGCCTTTCCCTGTCCCCTTAGCCAAAGGTACAAGTGTCCCGGAGAGATTACTTGATGAAACCTGTAAACGTTTTATGTTTTCCTGCTCTTGCTTTGGAGAAATGCTAATTTGTAATAAGAACTCTAAGTGGATGGCTCTGTTCTTCCCAGGATGCAGGAAGCATGGCCTGGTGTAATGGCATTTTAAAAACATATTGAGGTAAAATATAATATTGAAATGTACAGCTCGATGAATTTTTACTAAGCAAAGACAGCTGTGTAATCACTACCCAGATCGGTCTGGATAGTTATCAGCAGCCCTGGAAGGCCTGCCTTCCCCCACCCCCACCCACTCCTTCTTATCATGGGGCAGGATTGCTAAAAACAGATTACTTTTCCATGGTTTCTATAATTTACATAAAGAGGATAATACAAATGTTATTTTTTTGACTTTGCAATGTGATATTTTAAGATTTATCCTTGCCCTTGCTTTCTAGTATAGATCATTCGTTCCCGCTGTGGTGTTGTATCCCATTATGTGACTGCCTTAGATTTTCCTCAGGGGCATTTTGAGGGGTGAGTTTTATTTTTGAAACAGGGTCTCACTATGTGTTCCTGGCTGGTCTAGAACTCACTGTGTAGACCTGGTAGCCTCAAACTCACAGACACCCTCCTGCATCTGCCTCTGTAGCGTGGAGACTAAAGGTGTCTGTCACCAAGCTCATCTCTGGGCATTTTTAATAGGAAAGAAAGCTTGTGGAACCTGGTTTTTCAGACAGAGTTTCTCTGTGTAGCTTTGTGCCTTTCCTGGAACTCACTTTGTAGACCAGGCTGGCCACGAACTCACAGAGATCTGCCTACCTCTGCCTCCTGAGTGCTGAGATTAAAAGTGTGCGCCACCACCACCCGGCCTGCTCTTGACTCTTTCTCATGCCATTATTTTTATCATTCTAGCCCTGTACTTAATTAAACATCCCCCTTTCTAAACATTCTGTCCTGTCTGCCATTTCCTCTGAACCACCTCCTTCTATGATCCTTTATGTAAAAATTTTAAAATAGTTCTGAAACCTTCTCCATTATCAGCCCGTCAGCACACTGTGTTGGCATGAGAGTCAAGGTGCTTCCCAGTCCAATGGTGACACTACCTTCAATGCTCCTGCCTTGGTTCAGGCCTCAGCGTTCCTCACTTGCATTGTTGAATTTGCTCCTATCTTTCTGTTTCTACCCCCTCTCTCCATGCTCTGTTCTCTTCCCTGCACCCTGAGTGATAATCTTTAAAACAGATCAGATCACAGCAATTTTCTCCTCAAAATTCCTGTGAATTCTATCTCAGAAGAAAAGCAAAAGTTCTAGCAACCAGCTGGCTAAGCAGTCCTGCGGTATCTGCTCTTTCTCCTCATCTCTCACCATCCTTCCACTTCCCTGCCTAAGAGCACTGAGCCTGTCCAGACAGCTTGGGCCTCATTGGTATGACTCATTTGAAGTGAGACACTGATGCAATGGACCAGGTAAAATTTATTATGGAAAGAAATCAAATAAGGTACACTCACGAAACAGAAGAGTAGACACCACTGCTAATCCAGCTGTTGTCCTGATGTTCTGCCCAAGAGCGATGAGAACTAACTACAAGCTGTTGCTTGCTCCTGATCCAACCACCCAAAAGAGAGCACTTGACTCCTCTCCCTCAGCTCTTCAGCAGTCATGTATGCAGACAAGATCACACCCTAAGGCCTGTTACCCCAAAGCCATTGACTGAATGGATCGAATTTCCACAACACCTCCCCTTTTTTGTCTAAATAAGAAGGTTCTAATCCTAATACAAAACTATACACAATAGGAACAATTATCAAGTATTGTTCAGAAGAAAGAAAAAGGTAATAACATAAAAAAGGAACTACAATCTACAAGAACAACATCAAGCAAGAAACACGTTCTAAATGTCCAGACTATAGGTAATCGGCAAGTTACAGAGATTAATCCAATAGCTGTCCTATCCCGAAGAGTCTAAGTCTTGTACATAATATGACCTTAGCTAAGCTATGAGAGGATAGAAACTGTCACTGTCTAGTCTTCAACCCCATCCAAGACCTGAGGAGGAAAATAATATTACCTGAGCAAGCAGGAAGTTCAAGCAAGCAGCTTCCTAAAAATGCATGAAATGACAGAAACAGCTGGCTGCCTGGACAGTCACCCAATGTTTCTCTGAAGTATTGGGGCATCCAACTTTGGCTATAGGTGTAGAATATCTGACAGAGCATTTTCAGAAACAAGAAAATTTGAAAGACTGTCCTGTCCTGGCTTGGCAAGGTCTAGCAGTCACTTTTCCTTGTGTCCTTCCCACAAACACTCATCCTGCTTCTTCCCATTTTAGGCTCCTGCCATAGTCATAGTTGAAATGAGCTGCTTTTAGAGATCATTGCTATCCTGTTTTCTGACTTCAGAATTAGGCTCCTTTTTGTGCATATCTCTTCAGTGCATCACATTCTTTTTCACATACTGATAAGCACACAGTGAACACTGTGCATTTATTCATTTATTTATTTCATTTTGTTTATTCATTGTGTGTGTATGAGAGAGAGGGGGTTCAGGAGGGGAAGGGAGGAAGAGATAGAGCATGTACCATGGCACACTTGTAGAGGTCAGAGCACAACTTGTGGGAATAGGTTATCTCTTTTCACCATGTGGGTTCAAGAGATCAAATGTGAACCATCAGGCTTGGTAGCAAGTGTGTTTCCATATTGAATTATCTTGCTGACTTGACATGTAGAACTCTGTGCTGTTTATAAAGCACAAGTTGTATGTTGTTATATGATAGAACTCAGAACCAGATCTATCTTCTGTCTGAGGGGCTTTTGAATGACTCTAGCTGCTTGTAACTAGGGCTAGGGAGTGAGGTAAACATGGCATAGTCACAGTCCACTTTAATGTTTAAATCCAGAACCACCTTGATTAAGGTTCTACAGCTAGTCATGTGCCTTGCCAAGGGGCTCTAGGGAATCCTAGGTCAATGTCTCACCTCTGCCGGCTTATATTCATCTCCTGCTGCCCTTAACGTTATCATTCATCTGTTGTCTCATGAGTCGGTCTCCTTTGACTGTTTGTTTTAGCTCAACTCATTGGAGAAAACTTCCTTTCCCAAGGGTCTAGATTCTCTTTTCCCACAAACTTTGCTCTCTCTGTGACTGGGGAACACTGGAGAAGAAATGTGGGCTGGACAGTGGTAGGCTAGATCCCAGTTCAGGGTTGAGAGGACGGCCTGGTCGGTAAAGTACTTGCTGCACAAGCATGAGGATCTGAGTTTGGAGCCCTATGACCCATGTGAAAAGCTGGCCTTCCTTCTAATTCCACCATGGGGGAGGCAGAAATACTTGCATCCCTAGAGATTTGCTAGTCAGTCAATCTGGCCAGTCAGCAAGGTCCAAGTTAAGTGAGAGACCCTGTTTTTTGTTTTGTTTTGTTTAAAAAAAAAAAGAAAGAAGGAAAAGAAAAGCAGGGGGGTGGGGTGGTCAGAGAATGATTGAGGAAGACAACGGCCACTTCTTGCCTCCAAGTCCACATGCACTGGCACACAGATGTGCACACATACAAGTATATACACATGCATCTGCCATACACACAAACCAGCTCATACCTGACATCCTGGATCTTCTGAAATAGTACTACCTATGATTTAGGGCAATTAGGAGGACTGAAATAGTCTACATTTGTATGCTTATTTTATGGTTTTTTTTTTTTTCTCTTAGAAGGCTACTGGAGATGGGTAATGAAGTTCAGGGTAAAAGGACCTAAGAAGACCTAAAAGCATCTCTAGGATCATAAACTGAACACATTTAACTCAAAACCAGAGGTTAGGAAAGATAGTATTTGAGTTGAAGCTTGAGACCAACTGAAGAAAAAGGAAAAGTACATTCTATACAAAGAGATAAGCTTGTGTAAACACAGAGAGGCAAGTGGAAGTGGGTGAGAAGGTTAAACCACAATCTGTGAGGAAAAGATTCATGATGGATGGGCTGAACAGTTCATTAGGGCCAAGAAGGTAAAAGGCATGCATACCATTAAATAAGTCTAAGAACTCCGTGTTTTTATCATAGAATGAGTTAGCTCATGGCTGGGAGGAGTGATAGTTGCAACGTGGGCAGCAGGAGAAGGAACAGAGGAGACAGGCTGCAGACATAAACTCATCAGCACTCACTGACTGATTTGATGTGGCAGGGACAAGGGAGAACTCCAGTACAGGCTGAATTTCTAACTTGGGAGGACGATGGCACCACACAGCAGCTTAGGGACAGAACCCCAAGAGCAGGTCGGAAGGCGTGTTTAACTCAAAACCAGAGTGAGGTTAGAGATGATAGTGCTTGAGCTGGAGCTTGAGAGCAAATGAGGAAAAGGAGAAGCACATTGTGTATAGAGAGATGAGCACGTGCAGACACAGGGGCCAATGGAAATGGTTCAGAAGGTTATACCACAGTGTGTGAGGGAAAGAGTTTAGCTGTAGATCTGTTGAATTAAATTTGCTGGTTACGTGTCCAATAGGCTGTTGGCTGGGTTTGCAGCAGGGTGGAGGGAGAGGGAGGGAGTAGGAATTAGAGTAGAGCTGATGCATTTGTCAATATAGAGCTGATACCTCTGTCAATTTTAATAGTTAACAGTCAGTGGTAGAGTACTGAACTAAAAGACGCCACACAGTGACTTGAGTAGGATTCTTTATTTCACTTTTGTGCTGTAGTCTAGAAAGAGTCGAGTGGCCCATTATAGATGCCACCCAACTAATGGGATCCATGGATGAACAAATGACATTGAAATCAACCTGGAAACTTGTTAGAGAGACAGCCTCACCAGGCTCTGTCTCAGACCTGACGAATTTAGCAGGAGTCCCAGATTGTTTATATACATGTTGCATTTGAGAAACTCTGACCCAGGAAATCCATTTTCTTTTTATCTTATTGCTTGGCCCTCTTCTCTAAGAACGTGGCGACAGATGGCTTACCATTTAAGTTATGAGGAAGGGAAAAAGAATAGAGAAGATGAATTTTCTTTAGAATGTTACTCAAATTATTACATATAATATTGACTGTGTTGGTTGTTAAAACAGAAAATTTAAAAATTTCCATTTGTTACCTTAAAATTATAAGTCCAACCACCTATTGTGGCGCACGCCTTTAATCCCAGCACTTGGCAAGCAGAGGCAGGTGGATCTCTGTGAGTTCGAGGCCAGTCTGGTCTACACAGTTAGTCCCAGGACAGCAGTAACTATTTTTTTAAAAACAACAACAACAACAACAACAACAACAAAAAACAATAAGTGAGAATGTCATTGGTTTGTGTTATGTTTTCAAATTTTAAATCTCTGCTGATAGAAACTGGCCAGACACTCATTTGTCCCCGTTTACTGGCTGCCAGATGCCACTTTGGAGAGAGTGTAAGAACAGAGTCCTTGGAAAAGGAATGTTAGACAGCTCTTCCAGATGTTTGTGGATATTATTTTTGATACCATATTTAAACTCTGTAAATACTGACTTCTTGAAGTTGCAATGTAGAATTGGAAGACATATCAATGAGATCAGCAGTTAAGAGCACTGGCTGCTCTTCCAGAGGATCCAGGTTCAATTCCCAGCACCAATATGGCAGCTCACAACTGTCTGTAACTATAGTTCTAGGGGTTACCAACACCCTCACACAGACATGAATACAGGCAAAACACCAATGCACAGAAAATAAAATTAGATAAAAGTCTTTTTTAAACAATAAAATAGCCGGACGGTAGTGGTCCATGCCTTTAATCCCAGCACTTGGGAGGCAGAGCCAGGTGGATCTTTGTGAGTTCGAGGCCAGCCTGGTCTACAGAGCAAAATCCAGGAAAGGCACAAAGCTACACAGAGAAACCCTGTCTCGAAAAATAAAACAAAAATAAATAAAAATAAAATAAATTAAAATAAAACCACTGGCCTTTATTTGGATGGACTTTTTTTTTACTCCTATGCCTGATTTTAGAAGCTTTGGTTCCCTAACAGTTATAGATCTTACAAATGTTCATACATTTTATTGTGCAGTTTTGAAAAACAAAATTCACATTTTAATGTCACCACTGACTGATCAGAAAAAATCTGTAAGAATAGAGAATCTGGCAATAGCAGGTAGATGGTTTCCAAAGTTGGAAGTTCCCTTAGAAGCTAAGAGCTTTATCAGTTGTTTTCCTTTTGTTGTTGTTTTTCCCCTTGATTCAAGGTCTTGCTGGAGCCCACACTGGTCTTGTACTTGCTGTGTGTTGTAGGCCAGTTTTAGATTTGCATTACTCCTGCCTCAGCTTCATAGGAACTGGCATTATAGGCATCTGCCACCATACCCAGCACTTCACTTGATCAGTTGTTTGCCAAATGCCCCAGTCTTTTGTGTGTGTGTGTGTGTGTGTGTGTGTGTGTGTGTGTGTGTTTTACTAGATAATATTTTTATTCGAAGTTTACAAAGCAAAATACTAACCATAGACATTATTTTTTTTCTTTTTTCTTTCTTTTTTTTTTTTGGCCATTCAATTCTTTATTAGACCATCAGGTATTTTAGACAGACACAGTATCACAGCTTCACAGAGTTAAACAAATGCAACATAAACAAAAGTAACACACCTTAAAATAGTATTCTACAACAGAGAAAGAACAAAAGAAAAAAATCCTGCATTGTTACAGGGTTTTACACAATGTTGAATGCTTTCTATATTCTTGGAGGAGGTCTGGCTGGGTGGCATGGATTCTCCCATGAAGTTTGGTTACTGCGTCGTAATTTGGCTTTTTTTTTTTTTTAGTGACTAATGCCTTTTATTGAAGGAGGGAGGAGGTCTTAGTAAGTGCCATCTCTGTCATTATTCCAAGAACAACGGTATTGCTCAAGACCAGCGATTAGTTCAGTTCCCACTTCATCTTTTGCAAAACGCTTTGCCTAGAGAAAAGTCATTGTACAAAAGGGCTGGCTTATGCACTGTTTTCATTTTGTCATATACACTGTTAAAAATATGGTTGAAGTCTCTCTTCCTTTTCCTCCACTCCCCTACTTCCTGCTTGAGTCTTTCAAGGACTGAGATTACAGGTGTTTATTACCCAGTCCAAGTCCATCAATTTTAACTCACCGTACATTTATGTTGTTAGTGCCATTGTGTACTCAAATAAGGCAAGGAATGCCTTGGTATTATTCTAAAAGTATGTTTGAACTCCTGGTCCTCTTGAAAGAGACTCTGGGACCTCAGGAGTCTCTGGATCTCACTTAGAAAGCCTGTATAATCATGTACCTGATGAGTGTTGGCTTCTTAGATGTCATGATTCAGGGCTGACTAGTAACAGACAAATTACATGAGTTTGAATTCTGGTCACTCTATGCCTTTCCTTTCTATCATTTCCCTGAAGACTCTCACTGTTCCCTAAGGACAGAGATGAAATGAATACCATTGAGGTATCTATTCATGCTGGCTCTTGCTTGTCCATCTAATCATTTGACAATTGTTTTATTGATTCCTATGTTTTAGTTCATTTTGTGCTAATACAATGGAATAATTAGCCTTGGGTAAGATAATGAGTAGAATTTGGTACAGGTTCAAAGTTATGGAGCCTGCAAAGTCTGGTACCAGGTATTAGCATCTGTGAAGGGCCTTTTTGCTGCATCATGCTGTGATGGACTTGCAAGAGCCAGGTGTGAGCCTTTTATAATGGCATTAGTCTCACTCCTGAGGGGGTTAGTCTTACAACACAACCTCTTAAAGACCTCGCCCCTAGTACTAATATACTGGCAATTAAGTTCTGGCATGAGTTTTAGAGAAGACAAACATTTAAACTATCACACCCTATCACAAGCAAGTTTCTCAGTGAGAGCTATATGCTCTAATATGGAGCTTCTCATTTTCTACCTCACAGACCTCTTACATTAATTTCTTATTGCTGCTGTAGCAAAGGACATCAAACTTCAAAACACACATTTATTAATTTGTAATTCTGGAGATCTTATTGAATTAGCATGAAATGTTATCAGGATGTATTCCTCTCCAGAGGTTGTTTCCTTGTCCTTCCCAGTTCCCATGGGCCTCTGTATTCTTGGCTTATGGATTCTCTCCTCAATCTTCAGGGACAATATTATTGCATCTGTGAATCATCTCCTCTCTGGCCATAGCTGGGAAAAGCCCCCACCTTTAAGAAGTCCTGTGATTAGGTTGGACCTACTCAAATAATGTAGGATCATTGCCACATCTCAAGATCTGTAGTGTTAGAGCTTGACCTTACAATGCCCGCACAGGCTCTTGTTTTCATGATGAGGCCTCAGCTTGTGGTGCTGTTTGAAAATTGTGGAACCTTTAGGACATAGAGCCTGGTTGGAAGAAGACACTAGGGGTGGGCCTCTGAAGGTTATAACTACCATGGGTTCCAACCTGCCTTCGTAGCTTTCTGTCTGCTTAGTGTGACTAGCCTATCACAGAAGCTCCTGCTGTAGGGTTGCTGCTATGATAAACCTGACTGTAGTTCTAGTTAGGCCTTTTACCTGGTTTTCAGAAGTGTGGAGGAATTTGTAGATATAGGCTAGAGAAACTCCAAGATGCTATAAACTTCTCTATTTTCTTATGTTGAGATGTGTGTGTGTGTGTGTGTGTGTGTGAGAGAGAGAGAGAGAGAGAGAGAGAGAGAGAGAGAGAGAGAGAGAGAGAGAGAGTTAGTTGTATATATGTATGAGTGTGTGCTCATGTGTCAGAACCTGAGGAAGCCCTGCATTCCTTAGAACAGTAGTTACAGGTGGTTGTGAGCCATCTGATTTGGGTGCTGGGAACCAATTTCAGGTTCTCTGGAAAAGCAGCAAGTGCTCTTAAACCACAGAGTTATCTCTCTAGTCCCTGTATGAATGTGTGCTCATGTGTCAGAACCTGAGGAAGCCCTGCATTCCTTAGAACAGTAGTTACAGGTGGTTGTGAGCCATCTGATTTGGGTGCTGGAAACCAATTTCAGGTTCTCTGGAAAAGGAGCAAGTGCTCTTAAACCACAGAGTTATCTCTCTAGTCCCTGGAAGCTTTTCTTTTTTTTTTTTTTTTTTGGTTTTTCGAGACAGGGTTTCTCTGTGTAGCTTTGCGCCTGTCCTGGAACTCACTTGGTAGCCCAGGCTGGCCTCGAACTCACAGAGATCCGCCTGGCTCTGCCTCCCGAGTGCTGGGATTAAAGGCGTGCGCCACCACCGCCCGGCTGGAAGCTTTTCTTAATGGAGTGTTCTGATGGGCGCCCAGAAGACCAGACTACCAATAGAAATGCAGAAGGTAAAGATTGCTCATGAAGTTTAAGATGGGAATGTGGACCCTATTGGGATTTAGGCCTTCTGGCAAATAATCTGGCTATATTTTGCCATGTCCTGAAAACTTGAGTATGAACACATTGAGGAAATAATGGACTAATTTATTTGGGAGATAAAGATTTCAAAGCATAATGTTCATGCTGTGGCATGGTTATTGTTTGCTACTTTTTGCCTGGTTTATAGTGAGAATCCGAACCAAAAACAGAACAGAACGATTTTAAAAACATGGCACCTGGCAAGCAAAAGAACATAAGTGTAATTACAGTTGTGGGCACAGGTAATGCAGCTATAACTGTGAGGCTTTACTACATTAGAGAGAAGTGCATATTTTGCACTGGGGAAATACGGAATGTTTCTAGGGCAAGACCTCATATATTGAAAGCCCCAGGTTGCTGAGTGTTTGTGCATCTGGACCTTGGAAAATGTTTCTTTGGGAAGCCCATTTCTTTTTTGAACCAGGCATAATAGTTTATGGTTTGACTGGAATGTCCCCAACAGACTCCTGCTTCAGATCTGGATCTTCAGCTCATGGCACTATTTGAAGGCAATGCAGCTAGTGTTAGCAGAAGTAGGTCACTAGGAATAGGTTATACGTGCCCCTAGTCCAGCCCAAGTTCCTCCTTTCTGTCTGCCATGATGTGAACAGCCTTTGTGTCAGGCTGCTGCCAGGGACTGAGCTGCTCCTGCTGTCACGCTTTCTCACACACCAAACATGGAAACCTCTCTGCAACTATCAGCTGTAATAACTGTCCTCTCTTGTGCCGTTTCTGGACGGCCTTTTGATTGTAGTGATGGAAGTGACTACCACACAGTCTTCGTCATTCATCACATCTGCAAAGTCTGCCCCATGTGGTAACCTAGTCACTGACTCCAGGAAGTGGGGCATTGTTCTGCCTAGCCTACGTTCTTGGTAGATGTACATGAAATATTTATTGAAGGAAGGATCCTACCCTATAATTCATTTCTTAGAGCTTTGTTCCTCCCTCATGTTGGATGTGGGCTCTTTAAAACTCAGTTGGCATGTGCCTCTATCAGGATTTGGGTGTTTCCAAAGCAAATGTAGATTCCTCTGTTGAGAACTTTCTTATGATGTGGCTGTTTATTCCTTCTTCCACTCATCTCTGAGTCCCTTGTAGCCTGTGTCTCACTTTGTTCTTTGTTGTATAAAATTACTTTTACAATTAGTTAAATGATGTACTTATTTATGTTTGTATCTATGTGCACAATGTGTTGATATTTGGGCATATCAATGAATTATTTTACATTTTTACATTGTGCCTGAATTGTACAAAAGGAAATTCAGATTCTTTCAAAATTGTCCAAAATAACAGATTGGTTTTAATTCTGGCCGGTACTGTTTGGAGACAGGAGGTATTTGGGCCCTTTTCAAAGACGCCCATTGTAATATCTCACCAGCCTGCACACACTGACTGAGGATTGCTGAGAGGAGTTTTCTGCTAGTGGCTCAGAGTTCCACTGAGTGTCTGCAGGTTCTGTTCTCCGATGAGCAGGTGTGGGGCCAGCCTGGGCCAGCCTGCTGCCATATGGAGTATGGTCCTCATGCCAGAACAGAGGCCAGCTCTTGACTTCACAGTCAGCTTTTCTAAGGGCATGCCTTTTAAAGAGGGCCTTTGTATGGAGTTGCTGGGGACTGATTCAAGAAAAACAAGAACCCAGACTACAGAAATAACAAGGTGCTTTGTCACCCTAGCCACAGCTCAGGTCCTCTACCTCCTACTAGTAGGTCTGCTCATGTAAAGGTGAATGGGAAACTTAATCCCAGTTGCTTTACAAAGAAGCCATTTTTTAAAGCCCTCCACCTCAGCTATGGTCTGCTGTGCTCGTCACTTTCAATAGCAGCATTTTGTAACGTTTGATTTTCTTTGGCCTTTCACTGGCTGTTGAAGTCCCATGATAGAATCTTACACTCCATGTTTGTAGACTGTCCCTCTTGCCTCTGAGACTGCCAATGTCCTTTCCTGGAACATGTGCCATTCCCATACCAGCTTTCTTAACTAGTCCTTGTGGGTAGAAAAGGAGATCATAGGGCACTGGGTGGTGGTAACGGAATAAGATGCCACATGCCAGGCATTGCTATGTGACTCACTTCTGTTATTAAGTTCACAGAACAACCTGGTGAAGTATGGCCGTTATTGTATATTCCTGAAGGATATCAAATGTGTTCTGCAAAGTTAGCCCTCAGAAGACAGAGTTATGTTTGAGTCTATATAAAGACTACCCTGTTGTGGGGGGGTTACTTCATTTTTGAAGCAGAGTGGTTGAAGCAATTTGTGCCAGTGTTATATAAATGCATGCCTGTGTAATGGGGCTACCCAATAGTCAGGCATTTTTATTTCCAAAATGGGGAAGTTGAGATGTGGAATATTAGACGGTCTCCCTAAGGTCATACAGCCTATGACACAGATCCTTTCAAATGCTACATTCACACATTGCTGTTACTCCTGTTGAAGTTATTTCTTTTGCTTTAAGAAGGCTTCAATCTGGGGAGTCTCTGATCTTCCTCTGAGGAGAAACAGGCATCAAAAACTGGCCAACAAGCTAGCAAAGATGGTCAGTGGTTAAGAGTGCTGGCTGCTTTTCTGGAGGACTCAAGTTCTGTTGCTAGCCCCTAGGTCAGGTGGCTGAGTCACCTCTAACTTCAGGGAACCCACCTCCCTCTTTAAACAGGTTCTAGGGATTGAACTTGGGCTCTTGTATTGACTGAGCTGTCCTCTAGCCCTAGCTCAGCCACAGTTATGACAACATGAACAGATGGATGTTTTTGTGTACTTTAGGTTATATTAAAATGCTAATTTATGTTGTTTTTAAAATTATCCCGATGGTGGTCATCTGGGAAGTCTTGCAATTGGCTCGTGGGTCCTTTTGACACATTCCTAATCTCTTTGTGTGGGGGTGGGTGGGTAGGGCTCTAAGATCTTCCAGGCTCATCCTGTATTTTCCTCCTATAGCCTTGGTGTCAGTCACCTCTTTGGAGATTACTGGTTTCTTTTACCAAAAGAAACCAGCAGAGACTAGATCTGGGTGTGTCCATTGCCACTGAGGTGTCGTAGTTCTTAGATCACCCCACGGAACAGAGCTGAACTACATCAGCCCACCTACTTCACACACTCTCATGTTATTTCTGAACTTCTCTGCCTGTCTGTGGTAAAGCTACTTTTTTTCTTTTTAGGGGGCAGTCTATATTTTACTGAGTAGGTAGCAGTAAGAATATGACTTACTGCCTTCTGCTGTCTATAGTAAAGTAATTGGAGAGCCTGGAATAATGTGCCTTCCTGCTCTGCCATCCTCTAGGCCAGTGGTTCTCAACCTTCCTAGTACTATGACCCTTTAACACAGTTCCTCATGTTGTGCTGACCCCAATCATAAATTTTTTTGTTGCTACTTCATAAATGTACTTTTGTTACTGTGATGAATCATAATGTAAATATTTTTAGAGATAGAGGTTTGCCAAGGGTGTCATGACCCACAAGTTGAGAATCACTGCTCTAATCAGATCATATCGTTTAGACATGGAGAGATCCTATGTTAAGGAACTACATAATAGAACAGTCAGAATTGGAATTAGGTTTTCAAAATGGGGCATTTTTATTTTCCCATAATTCTCACATCTTTATAACTGCCCACTGCTTTTGGCTTTGTATCAAACCAACTAACTATTGCCTTCTTGGGATGATTGAAGCATATTTTGAATGTCATTTTGCTGGTGTGAACAATGGAAGTCATGCTTGTGTCTCTACTGAGGGATTTTTCTCTCTAGTGTATATCATAGACCAGAGAGTTGAAAATGCAGGCCTGAGGGGCAGATGCTAGCAAGTACATCTTTACAGATGAGTCCCCTGCCCTGACTCACCCTTCAGACCCATTGTCTCCAAGGCTTTCTTCTCTGCGGGTGCAGGGCTCCTGCAGGGTAGACCCATTGTATTCCACCTGACTGTTAGGAGATGGGATGGGGGGCAGTGCAGGAACCTGCTTCTTACCATCCATGAAGAAGCTGGCCATGGAGCGAGAAACAAGGAGGCAAGCTGCAGCCTCTGGGACCCTCTCTGGACCGGCCAACCACATGGCTCCTTTCCTTAAGTGACTGGGCACCTGGCAGCAGGGCACCCTAGGGGGCTCCACCCTGAGCTGTACACCAGCCCTAGGGCTCCTGCAGACCTTTCTGCTCTTGGTACTGTGAATATACTTTTACTTGGTAAACCATATCTTGTTGCCATGTGCTAGTAAAATCTCTGTCCTTTCCATTCTTATCCAATCCAAAGACTTAACACTTTATTTTTGCATAATATGCCATAAACATATAATTATATTAGAAATAAATGGTAAAAGCTGTCTCTGTATGTACAAAATAAAATTCTGAATCTTACCTTGACATGATCCGTCTGAATTTGAGCAGAAGTGGCCAGAAGAGCTCTTTTGGGGTGGCCCTTTTCTTGCAATTCCTTCAACTGTTTGCATCTATCTGCTTAAAGAAAGCATTTCTGCAGGGTTTCTCCGTTCCCATGTCCTCTTGCTATAGCATCTACCATGTGAAGAGTGATAAGATCCTGAAGTCCAGTCTCTCCACCCCCTTCCCTGCTCCCTTTTCCTCTGTAGCACTCACCATCGTATTCTGTACCACAGCATTTACTTTCTCAGTTTTTCAATCATGTTTTCCCCTTTGATAAAAACTATAAGCGTAGAGAATGTGTCTGTTCTGTTTCTCAGGACTAGAATAATACAACACATAGTAGGTGTTCAGGGCACTTATAAATGAATGATGGAGGTTTCAAGCTCTGATAACCTGACCTTTAATGTGAATATAAAAATTAGTACCTATTTACCCAAAACTTCAAGATCGGTGCTGAAGATATATGTAGTTCCTTGACACAGTAACTCCAGCAATGCAATACTCTTACCACATGTAAAGAATCCTGAAAGTATCTTAGTGTCATTTAAGAAGTTGGTACAAGAACTAAAACCATTTTTTTTAAATTTGAGGTGGTAGATTGGAGAGATATCTCAGTGGTTAGAGCACTGCCACTCTTCCAGAAGACCTTAGTTTGATTCCCAGCACCCACATGGAAGCTCACAGCTTTCTATCACTCCAGTCCCTGGGGATCAGACACCCTCTTCTGGCCTCTGTGGGCACAGCATGCACATAGTGCACACACATGTAGTAAAACACCATACACATAAAAATAAGTGAAGAAAATTTAAAAATATATTTTCAGAAGTTATGGTGAGGGCTGGAGAGATAGCTTAGCAGTTAAGAGCAGTTAAGACCTTCTTCCAGAGGTCCTGAGTTCAATTCCCAGCAACCACATGGTAGCTCACAACCATCTATAATGATATCCGGTGCCCTCTTCTGGCCTGCAGTTATATATGCAGACAGAGTACTGTATACATAATAAATAAACAAACAAACAAACAAAAGAAGTTATGGTAAATTACCTTCAAATTCACCAAAAGAAATCTTGAACCCATCCTCAGTGAAATTGCCCAGTTTGAGCCATTATTTTATTTGTCAGATTTAGCAGGGAATGGCCTATGGTTGCTATGAATATTCTTACCAATGTTTGCCAACATAGAAGATATCAGAAAGGGTATCCTGTAAGACAGTGATTCCTTTAAAGGAGTATCAGCACTCCTTTGAACATGTAAATTCTGTTAAGGAGCCTCAGCACTCATTGAATATATAGATTCTGCTAAAGGAGCGTCAGCATTCCTTTGAATAGATAATCTGCCAGGTTTGCTTTTCAAATTGTATTACTTTACATTTTCATTTAGATTTCAAGTTTTTGAAGTGCTGACATTTTCTCACAGAGCCGGGGCTCAAACCTGGGGCTTGTGTGCTATGTAAGCATTCTGCGACTGAGCTCCACGCCCTGCCTGTTGAACCACTTACACTTTATTTCTAAAAAATCACCATCTTATTTGCTCAAGGCACACTAAGATCATTATCAAAGGGCCTGTGACTTCACTTGCCATTTTATCAAACAGGTTTTTCAGAATAAAAGTTCTAATGCCAGACTTCTTGCAGTGTTCTAGCCAGGATTAATAAACACAGACATGAAAGACAGTGTGGCCAACAAGTACCATACAGATTTTGCAAGCCATCTCTGAACCAGTTGGAACCCACGTTATGTCTTTGTGGAAGGCTGACATATCTTCCTGTCCTTGCTGCTGTTTCAGAGCCTTGGGGATTCAACCATGACTGTTGTGCTGAATCAGCTGCTCCCTATGATCAAGTCCCCAAGCCAGAGAACCAGCGATGACTACGGCCCCGAGGAACTGCTAATCCTCCTCATATACATTTACTCTGTCACCGGAGAGTTCACAATGGACAAAGACCTGAGCGAAGCTGAAGAAAGGGTGAAGAAGGCCTTGGCCTGTGTCCTCTCCGAGGAGTCGGAGTTGTCGCCTTTGCTACAGAAAATCACAGGTGAGTGGGGAGCATCGTACAGAACACATATCCTTGACTAAAGAAGGCAGGCTTCTGGTAAGGACTTCAGGAGGAGGGGACCACTGTCTCCAGCCACCTGCAGGGTCAAGCTGTCTTTTCCGTAGTTTCCTTTTCTGGTAGTGATAGTGGAATGGTCTGCTAAGTGCTTATCAGAATTCATGTTTGTTAGTGTCAAAGCCTTGGTCAAACAGCAAAATATTCAGAGAAAAATTGTTTTGTAAGGTGTTACAGTGTCTTGGGATTAGAAATCACCATTTTCAGGAGTTTAATATTATTTTGAGACTGCTATACTTCATTTGAATTTTAATTAATTAGTACTATCCCAAATGACACCCTAGCCTCCCAGGAAAGTAGGCTGTGCTCGTTTGGGGAGAATCTACAATTATCAGAGACTGTAATGGTCCACCTCCAGTAAGAGCTGCGTTATCACTCATGAGAGCATCCACATGTAGTGTATTGACTCTTTCAATAGTTTATATTTGTGTAAAGCTAATTATAGTGGTATAAGTCATGCCTAGAAGTTATTGAAGCCTATACATAAAGCATGAATACTTTTAACGCAGTCCAAGTTTCCTTTCATTAATTTGCACATGTGTGTATGTATGTGTTTATGTGTATGTAGACATCCCTGCTCAGAAAAGCTCAAGCGAGGCCCATTATGCATCCTCTAGACCCCTGTGGGCCTCATTGGGGGAAGTATGGAGACATCTCTGATCCAGGCCATGGTGCTAGAGATCTTAGTGTCCCATGCATGTGTGTTTTATTTTGTGCTCACTTCTGACCTTTCCTGTGGCCGGTTATGGAGAGCAAATCCCTGATGAGCTGGAAACTTCATTCAGTTTCCACAGACGGGAAGCATTTCCTTGCCTCAAATGGAACCTGCTTGCCAGTTTATAATCTACTCAAGTAGAACTTGTGGAATTTGTTGCCATTTCGTTAAATACAACACTATCTGCCATTACGTGTGTTTGTTTGGCTGGAAATAAATATTGACTTAGAATGGTTTTAATATGGTTTATACAATGCTTAGAACAGAGCTTTGATTTAAAGTAAATTTGGATGCTAGGGGAATTTCATTGGAAATGATGTTGAAATGAGCAATTCCCGAGACAGACAACAAGGCTAGTGTGCCTGTTCTAGTTACAGTTGTTTGGGTAGGCTTTATAACGTTTGTATGTTGACAGTTTATTGTTGGAACTAAAGTAATGAATGCTCTAGGAATATTCTCTTAATATTCACTCAAGGTATTCATTGACCCCGCAGTTCATTTTTTATTAGTTTCTTTACACTTGCTCAGGATATTGCATTTTCTTGCTCTGAAAACACTTCTGTGAACTCATGTTTGTATAGGAAAAAATTGTTAGCTCATAATTTAAAAATTAAAAATAGTAAGTTGTGGAATTTTTAGTTTTGTTTAAACCTTTCTTTTACAATATTAAGCATACATTTTTACCAATATTAACTTGGAATATTTATTGTAAGTGGCACAGAAGGTGTTACTTTTGCATATGTGAACTGGTCACTGGAAAACATACACATGAGTGCACACACACATTCTCTCTCTCTCTCTCTCTCTCTCTCTCTCTCTCTCTCTCTCTCTTTCAGCTTCTGAATACACCCAAAGGATTATAGTTCTCAAGATAAATTTGTAGTTTATTAGTATGGACATATCTTTATTAATGACATTGAAAATTCAAATATTCTAAAAGAAGGATTTATATTTTTAAAATGCTGCTAAGGAAAATGTAACATTTGTGTATTAGGGTGAAAACTTAGTCACATAGTATTGTAGTAATTGTGATTGAGTCCTGTTAGGAATGGATACTTCAACCTGTATCCAAAAAATGCATTATCTTCCAAATATACATAGTATGCTGTACCAAGGTTAATGGCTTTCACAGGGAGCCTGTTGTCAGTACTGGGCTTATAGCACTCCAAGGCATAGGCTTGCTTTTCTTGACACTGAGTAGCAGACTTTATTTAATTCCTGATGGATATTTTGTAGTTAATGAAAATAATTTTGAAAATAAATAATCAATAAAAGAATTCTGCATCAACTGTTTTACCATCTTACCTGTTTATAGTACAACAAAATGGCCTGTTTTCTCTGTTAAAAGCTTTACCAAGCTGCCTTTTCTCAGTTGCTAATTAGTAGAGCTAGCATTTGACTCCAGGTTTTGTGAATATGAAACCCATGTCTTTAGACATGAGGTATAAAACCTGCTTCAAGCCCATGTAACTGCCACACCCATTGCACGCTGTAGCTCAGGCCTGCTCCCCACATTGTTTCATGCCATGTATGCCCAGCCATTCCATTAGCATCTGGAGAGAAAACCAATCTTGTGGTTAATAGTTTGGATATTGCCTTTGCTTTTCATCCATCACTATTACATAGTTGGACATTTCTGCCATACCCCCTATTTTTATGCATGCATCCTCTTTTCTCTGCATTGTAATAAATTACAATATTACTTATAGCCATAGAAGTCTATTGGTTGGCTGGCTTTTAGAAGCAAGCGTAACAAGCTTTAATTCTGCTTATTTCAATAATATCTCTTGACAGTAATTGCTCATGTTTAAAATTCATATTTTCTTTTATCTATTCATTATGTAATTTATTTTTGACAGTTTCTTTTGTGTCTCTGTATTCTTTCTTTGTATGGGAAGGATGATAAGAAACTGTGATTGGTAAAACAAAACAAAAGCTGGACATGTTGGTCAATGGCAGGATGCTATTTTCTTTTTAATCTGTACTCTTTTAAGAGGTACTTCCCAGGAACATTTCTAGAGAGGTGGGCAACTCTTTCCTATTCATGCAAAAAAGCCAGAATTGGCTTTTGGGTGTTGGGGCTGGGAAGCTGGAAGGAGAAAACTGTCCCGGCCTGCTTATACTGTTTGGTGTTATGCTTCCTTAGTCCTGCTAAGTTCAAAGAGAATATGGGTTTCTGTATACTTCAGTGTTCGCTTGCCAGCCACAAGAAAAATAAATCCATTTGAACTGTCTTCAGAGAATGAAATTTAATGCAGATTTTGAAGTGTACTCTTGGAATGTTGTCCTACAGAGAGGTGTACCAGAAAAAGCAAAAGGTTTGATTGCAGAAACCCATGATTTAAAAGTTCTGGCCCTGCTGTTTCCTAGCAATGTGGTGCTAGCTGGCAGCTCCCTGGCCTTGAGCCTTGATATTGAACATCACGGTCCTTATTGATCACTTGTGATTTTGATGAACATAAAATGATATTCTGTGTGAGAACTAGTTTTGGGTCCATTTGGGGTTGTAAATAAATAATTATTTTGCTAGCATGTGTCACATAGGTTGTACTCTTCAAACCTTAACAACTGATGCACATAGGGAGAGAGATGTTTGCATGGCTTGCTGGCTAGTGTTTTTTTTTTTTTGTTTGTTTGTTTTTTGTTTTGGTTTTTTCGTCAACTTGACACAAGCTAGAGTCATTTAGGAAGGAGGAACCTTAATTGAGAAAATGCCCCCATCAGATTGGCTTGTGGAGCATTTTCTTGATTGATGATAGATGGGGGTCGGTCCATCCCACAGAGTGTGGTGTATCACTTCTGGGTAGATAGTATAAGAAAGGCTGAGCAAACCATGAGAAACAATCCAGTAAGCAGCATTAGTCCATGGCCTCTGCTTCAGTTCCTGCCTCCAGGAGCCTGCCCTGAGGTCCTGCCCTGACTTCCTACCATGATGGACTACAACTGTAAAATGAAATAAACCCTCTCTTCCCCAAGCTGTTTCTGGTTGGTGTTTCATTATAGCAATAGATACCCTAAGACATATGGTGAACTGACATGTGTGGGCAGACTGTTGTGGTTCAAGGCAGCTGGCCTAGGGGGCATTAGCTACTCTGGGCTTGAAGCTGACCTGTGGACTTCGGAAAGACAGCAGCTTGATAGGCCTGTGGCCTGTTAGGAGCAAACCACTGATCTAGGGGACATTGCTTAGAAAGCACTGAGTCAAGAAAAAAGAAAGAAAAGCCTCTATATTCTTTTAGAGCAAATCACACTTTGAAACTGTTATTAAAACACATTAGTTGTACATATTAATGAGTTTTAATGTAGTTTATGCCCACTCTCCTTTGTATTCTGTCCTCCACTAGAAGTGTACCCTCTGCCACTCAGTCTCACATAGCACATTGCCTCCATAATAATCCCTCTTCTATTTTCAGATCTTTTGTCTTCCCATGCTTAGCTTATTTAGCTTAACACAGTGTTCTTGTTTTCTTGCAAATGAACATATTGGCTTTTAATACATAAAACTAATTTGGATAAACTTTTTGGTTAGTTTTTGTCATGCTCATTCATTTATTTTCCCTGGGTTTTTATGGTGTCTTTAAATACAAGGTCATAGGGCACTACGTCTGTTTAGTTCAGTTTAATGCAAAATGAGAGAATGAATAAATCTGAGTATCTCAAAATTCTGTGGTTTAAGCTCGAGGCACAGTGAAACTCTAGAAATAGTATAATGCATGTTAAATTTATTTTGCTCCCTTGTGATAATATAGGATTAGGGGTTTTAGCCTCAGTGCCTCAGGATACATTGCACTTGATGAACCTAACAGATGAGGATTTGCTTTTCTCTGAAAGATTAGAGATGGTCTTCTTGAGTGGCCTGAAGCTGTAGTTCTATCACTGTAGTCTTGAGGTGGGGGATTCTCCAGAGACCACCTGTCTAATGGTTTAGATAAGAACTAAGAAAGGTAGAGGGGAAGGGCACTTATTAGTTGCATCTGTACCCCACCATCATTTTCATTAGGGAACCAGTAGTTTTCATGAAAGCTTCATCCAGAGACAACAAGGTAAGCTTTCTGTTAGAAGGAATGTGGGAATGGACAATAGGTAGGAACTTATATTTGCCACAGTTATCATTGTAGACATTCTTGGCAGGAAATTCTAAAGGAAAATGGTATACTTTAAGGTAAAGTAGTAACCCACATGTTCTCATTTTATACTTAGAATATTGGAATTGTTTTCATTTCAAATGCTAAAATAATATATTGTCCTGGGCTTATATCACATTTTCAATTTATCAGTATTGATTGAACACATCTTTTTATTTGGCATTATTCTAAATTCTCCAAGCATAGAAACCCTGGGGCAGCAGTAGCATTAAGTGTTGAGACTCTGAAGAAGAACTTGGTGCAAATAGGTCTAGGTTCTGACTCTCATTAATTGTGGATCATTTAACCTCACAGACTCTCAGCTTCTTCATAACTGAAATGCATCCACAAAGAGGAAGTAGTCAAAACCCATGAACTAAAATGTCCCAAGTGCCCGACATAGAGCCTGATGTCCAATGTGTCGTTGTTGTTATGCATCAATAATGAATTCCATTTGTTGAGTCGAGTCTGACCAAAAAGGATTTCTTAGGGACAGAATTTGGTTGTAATACCAGGCGATGACATCAGTATTGGCTGATAATCGTAAGTAATAAAACTATAGTGTTAAAAGCACACTCATATATATCTCCTTGGGATAGCAAAGAATATACAAGTAAGAGTCTATAAACTTGTATGTCTAATAAACATACCATGGGCATCTCAGCTCCAATGAGGTATACCTAAAATGCTAACCTTTCTCTGTGATAATTTCTTCACAAACATTGGTGTAGCTAGAGTTTTCCTGCCTGGCCCACAATCAGGACAAATCTCTCTCACCTGCCAGCCCCACAGCTGCTCAAATCCGACCAAGTAAACACAGAGACTTATATTGAATACAAACTGTATGGCCGTGGCAGGCTTCTTGCTAACTGTTCTTACAGCTTAAATTAATCCATTTCCATTAATCTATACCTTGCCACATGGCTCGTGGCTTACCGGCATCTTCACATGCTGTTTCTCATCATGGCGTCTGGCAGTGTCTCTCTGACTCAGCCTTCCACTTCCCAGCTTTATTCTCCTTGTCCCGCCTACACTTCCTGCCTAGCCAATGGCCAATCAGTGTTTTATTTATTGACTAATCAGCAACACATTTGCCATACGGAACATCCCACAGCACATTGGCATCTCAGCTCCAGTGAAGCATACCTGAAGTGCCAGCTTTTCTCTGTGATAATTTCTTCACAATTGCACTACTAGTTTTTGAACATGTTTTGGGACAGAAGACAAAGTTATATCTAAAACAAAAATAATAGAGTTTCAATTTTCACTATGTTTTCCTTTTTCAGTTGTGAGGGTTTGAATGTGAATGTCTTCCATAGGTTCATGTGTTAGAACCCTTGGTCCCCAGTTGGTGATACTGTTTGGGAAAGTCTAAGAGGTGTGCGTGGCCTTGCTGGAGGAAGTATATTGCCAGGGAAGGCCTTTGAGGTTTCAAAGCTTCATGGGGGCTCTCAGCATTCTGCTCTATCTGGCATGTCTACCTGCTGCCCTGCTTCCCAGCTGTGGTGGTGATGGACTCCTATCTCTCTGGAATTGTAAGCCCAAACAAACCCTTTCCTTTTATAAGTTTGGTCATGGTATTTTACCATAGCAATGGAAAAGTAACTGATAGAGTTGCTTTCTCCAATAAATTCAGGCACACTCTTTGACGGTTTTGTAGTTGCCTAGATTTTTATGCCTAGAATTCATAAGGCAAAGTATTATTGTGCTTTGATAGTGGAACTGTTCTCAGCAGTTACCCCCGTATAGTCACCCTACACACAAAGAAATCAAGACAACCAATGGTAACTGCCTCGCCTCAAATCACCACCCAAATATCCTGTTCAGTGCAGGAAATGGATTGGAGTCTGTCTCTGGATTTTCATTCTAGAGTTATTATTAGGGTGGTGGTTCTCAGCTTTGGCTTTATGTGTCCCTGCAGAAACACAAGACTTGAAGCTGATGTCCACCAGGTAGAGTACTTCAGGAATCATCTACAAACAGTGTTACTCCTCATATATGAACACACAAATATTTGCAGGTCTACTGTGATTTATTAAACTTTTTCCTTAGGTTTGTGAAAGGTAATTCTTGTAAAATATGAAGCATTTTCAAACAGAGAATTGTTAAAGAAAAATAAAAGAGGAGGTAATACGAATTTCTCCTTTGAGATTTCTTTTAGTATCACGTATGCATCCTTTTCTCATCTCATAAGTTTCTCTCAGTAATACATCAAATTTCAGATGATGCATTGTTCTATGTTTCTGTCCCTATGGAGACCGTTCCAATTTAAAAAAAAAACTGCAAGACTTTATAAATCTTTCTCTTGAGCATTCCTTCTGACTTGGTAATAACCCTAAGAATGATTCTGTAAGTCCGTTATTGGCCTTTGAATTTCATACACTTGAGTAAAAATATTAGTTCATTATTATAGGTGATAGTGTACCAACCCATGACCACAGAGTCAACACACACAGCTAAAGGAACTCATTGGGATTAATAAAAAAATCCATGTAAGGTTTCACCTTGTCTATTGGTTCTAACCTGTAGATTTTCCTGTATTATGACATGCAGGTATCAGGCACTTCCACTAAAGATTGCTTTCCTTTCTTGTCTCAGGCCTGCCAGAACAAAACAGAGAGCTTTATCGAGTTGTTTTCTACCATGGCTTGTAATTCGTTTCCCTACCTGGGTCCTCACTTCTCTTGATTTCTAAGATTTCTGTTGCAAACTCTGATGAATAACATATGTCTGCTCCCCGATCACTCCCCCGAGAAATGTTAGAACTGTTACATTTGGTTTTACTATCCAACATATTAAAACAGTTAACCACAGCACATATTACTAAATAGCCATATCAAGTGAAGTTTAAAATGTTTACTACATATTTAAAATACATCCCGAGCTGTGCAGAAAGAAATACAGAGCTGCCTATTGCAAAGCAGTCTCACTAACGTAAGGGATCCCTACAAATTATTTTCCAAGCACTTCATTTTTCCTTGACACATTATATAAAGCAATCATTATTAATTATAACACTAGGAGAGATCTTCTTGTGCTGATATTTATATGTATATAAATGCATGGATTATACTGTCTATGTCACCAAATTTTATATCTGCAAACAGTATAAACTGTAGTGCTGTCATGTATCAAATAATGACATTCCAGTTAGCCATGGACAGCAGATGTGACAGTGGGTTTACAGAGAGTCTCATGTTTATTGTCTCTTGATTACATCAAGAAGCCATATAGAGTGTAACCTACACCATCTAGATTTGTGTAGTCAACTCTGATGTTCACATTATGATGTAATCACCTGATGATGTATTTCTCAGAACACACCCCTATTGTTAAGCAGCTAATGACTATAATTATGCATATGATTTGACAATTAACGAAGAGGTTTTACTAGGTTTTATAAACAATAGATATGGTATAAATTTCCTAATAATAAAAGAATGTGTGATATACAAGTGTAGTTGTTTTGAAAACATAGCTCTGGTGGGGGCCAGGTATGGCTGAAAATATCACAATGGGGAGAAAACCTGCTCCCCAATATGCCCATTGGAATGCAACCTGAATTTCTCTGATTCAGTGATTCTCAACCTTTGTAAAGCTGTGACCCTTTAATACAATTCCTTATGTGGTGGTGACCCCCAACCATAAAATTATTTCATTGCTACTTCAAAACTACATTTTGCTACTGTTATGTATAGTAATATAAACATCTGATGTGCAGGATACCAGATATGTGACCCCAAAGGGGTCATGATCCACAGTTGAGAACTGCTGCTCTAGTGTCTTATAAAATAGCATCAGAGCAGGTATTAACTGAAATAATATCTGAAACTAATGCCAGGCATGGTGGAACAGGCTCATGATCCCGGCACTCAGGGGGCTGAGGCAGGAGGGTCATGAGTTCAAAGCTAGCCTGGGCTACATAGTGAGTTCCAGGCCTAGGCTATGTAATGAGATCCTATCTCAAAGGAAGAGAAAGAGGAAGAGAAAGGACAAAGGACTAAAGCCTCTTGCACCTTGTAATTGCCCCTCTACATTCAATTAGCTCTAATAATTGTGATTGTTGTGTAATTATTTATAATTCTTTGAGTGTTAGCTTTTGAAGGACAGGCATTTCCTTAAGATGGTTTATCATTGGACTTTCTTGAACACAAAAGTGATTCTCATTTGTTCCCTAATTATCACAATAGAACTTAAATCATTTGTAAACTCACTCTTCAGAGAAAGCATTCTAACATTTTAATAAGTACTGGTGCAAAATCAATCAGTAAATGTGATAAATGCCAGGTGACAGTGTCAGTCAATATTGTGTTTTACATGTTTTGGAGTTGGTCTATTGTAGCCATGATGCCTTGGATGAAATCACATGTATATAACATGATAAATGAATCAAAAAGTGATGTTGTGAAGGAAGATCTTGAGAATGTTGGTGTCTTAATAAAAATTTATTGACAGTGAAGAAAAACATTGAGATACAAACATTTCAGCCTAAAATTGTGGCAAAGTTGGAAGATGGATGGATGGATGGATGGATGGATGGATGGATGGATGGATAGATAGATAGATAGATAGATAGATAGATAGATAGATAGATAGATAGATAGATAGATAGATAGATAGATTAGACAGACAGATAGAAGATAGCTAGATAGATTAGACAGGCAGAAAGATAGATAGATAGATAGATGATAGCTAGATAGAGGCAAAGATGGACAGATGGGTGGATGGGTGGATGGATGATAAGAAAGAGATACAACAGACACTAGGCTGAGACTTCCTGGATGATGGGAGAATGAAAGACTAACATGCTGGACACGGAAAGGGGCATGTATGTGTACACACACAGTCACACTGACTTGTGCTTTGAAACATAACTCTAGATGTAATCAGAAATGTAATTCTCGAAGAGGCTGCCTGTCTGTTTTCGTGTGCTGCCTGTTTACTCTGTTCTTAGCACCTGGACTGAATTGGTCCCAAGCAGGGTGGTGATTTTCACTGAAGCATGTATAAAATGCCCCCTCCTTTTTTTTTTATTCCTTTCATTTTTTTTTTTTACAGCAAAACACATGCCTGCACCTCTTCTTCAGGCTCTTGATTTGCTGCCAAGCTGACAGCGAGCCAACTGGAACAGGAAGCTGATATGGTGCAGTGCTCATTAGCAATTTACATTTTCTAATGCAACAAGAGTTAGTGTGTTAGGTTTTAGAAGCTGTGGTTTTATCCAAACCATTCACTAAAATGAGTAGACTCTTTCTTCCTTATCTGTATCGTGTATGGTTTAATTTGAACAATTCTTTTCACATAGTGGTGTAGGATTTGAGGTTCCTTCCCTGTGCATATCAACACCATGCAAGGAATTCAGACACTGGCCAAGGAAGGTTTCTTCCTCATTACATGTGTCTGGATACTTTTCTGGCCGGGAATGCACACCCTTTTCGTGAGTGTGGAAACCAAACACAGGAATAACTATAGTTACAGCTGCTAGTGTTCTTCACCTCTGTGTTTTGTAGGAAGCGAAGCAACACAGATGTTCATAGTTAATAACTGCAGAGTGCTTTACATTGTGTTCCTAGAAACTGGTTTCCATACAGTGGGTAATTGTAGTTTTATTAATTTTTAAAATGTAATCTCTGTCCTGCTGTCAGCTCCACTCTTTCCTGTTCCTCGTCTCACACCTCTCTGAGAGAAATCAGAAAGCAGGCACTGAGCACCTCGGTGACTGGGTGCTTGAGGAGTTAGCACACTTCTCTTGATTATTTCAAGTTGTTCTTCCAGGGAGCAGGAATCCAGACAAGAATGACATCATCTGCTTCTTTAGAAACAGGCATTTGTAAGGGCTTTTGATTAGGGGTGATTATGGCATTTCAGAGGAGCAGCCCTGCTAAGGTACAGGCTGGAGGTGTGGGAGCTGTTATGTGTCTGGGAAGGCATCCTCAGAGCCTCCAGCAGAACAAAAGCCATGGGGGTGTGTGTGGGTGTGGTAGGGGTTTGGATGGTCCATGTGCGCGCGGGGACCTAGCATTAGCTATTCCTATTGCTATTATCTTGGCAGTTCCTGCCTGAGCCTAAATTTATTTTAAACACATATTTAACGTGTGAAAAAAAATCAGGAAAATATTTCTGGAAAAAAAATGTATCTGTGTTTCCCCTGTCTGCCTCTCCCAGTGTAGGGATTAAGCTTAGGGCCTTAATGGTGTTAGGCAACATTCCAACGCTGAGCTATACACCCAGCACCATATTGTGGGTTTTTGATCGGCTCTTGTTTTTCTTTCTATTTGACAGTGGGGGGGAAAAATCAACATTTTTCCTAAAATAATAGAACAGTAAAAGTACACATGATCAGGCTGAAAAAAATCTGGGATATTATTCCTCAGGGTAGGGAGGAACCCCAAACAGTTACAAATAGTGTGCTACACCCAGGGCGTCTTCTGTGTCTGGATTCAGCAACACACCCTCAGTACCGGGTCTTGCAGAGCAGTAGAGTATCCTTTTCCATGATCACCTCCCTCTGGGGCCTGCTTTTTTCTTTCATTGCCTTTGTTCCTACCACAAGTCTTGTGCTTACCTAAATGTATTACACTGCCCCATGCCTCCCCAGGGCAGTGCAGTTAACCCCTGTAGAGCTCATTCCAAACCACAGAGTCTGAGGTCAGCCTCCTCCACCCTCCAGATTGCTTCACTGCACCCCAGCCTACTGTGTGTTTTAAAGTGAGCATGCTTTATTATATAGTTGTGTAATAATTTCAATAGTGTCTGGCCTTCCCTTCTGGACCATAAACTCCCTGGGTTTTGCACACCTCTGTACCTCAAGTGCTAATCTTGTTTGCAGGTGTGTAGTAGGCTCTTGCTAAGTATTAACTGAACAGTAAATACTAACAAGGAAGGAAGCTGTGACTCTGTTTCAGAGTTTCCCGTGACACTTTGCAAGAGCACAGATGTGGGGCCACTTATGGAGGGCCTGTTTTGGACAACAGAATGGTGCCCGAAGAAGAGCATGGACCATGGAGGGAAGGGGAGTCGTGACATCACCTGCTGGGAGATACTGTCAGGAAAGCATTCTGTGCAGTGAGAGTAGAGAATAGCAACTGTCCGTGCGAGTCATGCTTTACATCTTCGTGTTTGCGTACAATCACAGTCAAACCTTTAGACTCTGGAGACTTCTGGCTCAGTTAGGTGACCCCCATTACTACTGGTTTTTCTCGGCGGCGGCGTTCTTGTCCTCTGCCCCATCACCCGGTTTTCCTGGTCAGACATGGAACACACTACTCGACACCTCCCGACAAAACATTATTAAGTCCGTCTTTTAACTCCCTGCTCTTCTCCAATCTGACCGTTGTGGGAAGGAACTTCTGTCGTGATATGATAATAATGCTGGCTGGCGAATGGCCAATAGAGTATTCTGTCTATAGCACTTCAAGACAAACAGCAAAATGGTGGACATGAGTTAGAGACTACTACAACTCTTTCACAGTTCAGAAATATCTTAATTTGTTTGTATGAATAAGATGCATGTATAATATTAAGAATGAGTGCAGCTACCATTTATTAAGAACTTTCCTTGCATTTGGTCTTCACTGCAAACCCCTGACACAAGGGTTGCTACCCCGTCTTACAGAGGAGAAGATGGGATGAGCCAGGCAAAGTCACTTATTTAAGACACTGTAAGCGGAGGAGCTAGAAATCGACACGGCCCATGTGGGACCAAAGCCAAGGTTCTCTGTGTCCTGCAGTGTTGCCCACTGACTGGACTGAACTTTTCCACCCCCCCCCCTGTGTGTCCTGTTTATTTACCATTGTTGATTGTCACACAGCTGTTCCGTTTAGTGGCTGAAGGTCTTGGCAGGACAAGAATTCTCCCTTCCCTTTCATACAGAGTGGGCTGGAGCTTGTCAGGGTTAGAGTTGGAGCCCTCCGAAATCTGTTCCTCGCTTCCTTCTGTAATATTGCCTAGAGTCCACAAATGCCATGCAGCGTGTGGCTTCTGCTGTACCATCACGTGTGGTACTCATGGCCACCTCCCTGCCTGTCGGATGACAGTGACAAGCAGTTGGGATCTACTTGGAAATGACCCACTTCTTCTGTCATGTGACAGAACTTGTATATAGGAACTTGAGACCCCCACAGGCACAAGTGTCCTCAGAGATCCAGAAATGCATCAAGGACAGTTGTGGCACGTGAGCCACTTGGAAACATTTGTTAGCTGTATAAATCTGCCACTGGAATCCTGACTGTTAGGGAACTCAGGGTCATTGGCTTTGTTGGAAGATGACAGGAAGAGGCAGCTTGGGAATATTAATTGCATCCTTAAATACCTGCAGACTTTGGATGGTGACCAGCAATTTTCCATTTGCAGAAAATCTAGGGTTTTATTTTTATTTGTGAAAGGTTACCTAGGCTACTGTCTGCCAAAAGCCATTTGGGGAATATTGAACTTTGGTGACCTTGCAAATTTCAACACACTTTCTTTTCATTCAAGAAAATGTCCTCCTGAGTTTGATCAGGCCTGACTGATTCTAACCTAATACTTTTCCTCCTATGAAGGCTGTGTCTAAGTTAACAAGGAGCACTTGTTTTGTTAACACCCAGGCTCTGTCTGCCCTTCCAGACAAAGTGTAGGTTAACCACCCTCTTACCACTGTCCTAGGAGTAGTGTCCTCAGATCACTTGGCTTGGTTGTGCATACTGGTTGTGTTGATTGCCAGTGCTCCCGAGCAATTTATGCCACCTTCTTGGGGGTAGTTTTTTTAGTAGTGCCTGAGTCATGACATCAACCATATGCTGTATGTAGGTCTCCTCCATCAAATGACAGCTGATGTTCTAGCGGGGTAGCGATTGCAGCACTGATGTCTGCCTTCAGTTACAGAGATGCAGCCACTAAGCTCGTTTTTGAGAATTAGTTTTGTCTCCCTTTTCCCTAGCTTTAATTGGGTGTAGTTGGCAAGCTGAACCACATGTGTGTGTATGTATGTATGTATGTATGTATGTATGTATGTATTTAAGGTATCTTTTTTCTAATTGTATCTAAGATATCTAAGGCATCTAATTGCTAACTCTTCTTGTCATCAGATTGTAAAAATATTGTATGTTTTCTTTTTATTTATTTACTTTCCCAGTGCTGGTGATCAAACTAAGGCCCTTATGCAGATTAGGCAAAGCACTCTACTGCTGAGCTATAACCCCAGCCTATTTTATCTTTTCTCCTTTTAGCTCTGATCAAGCTTGGTATTTGTGCTGGATAGTTTTATGTCAACTTGACACAAGCTAGAGGCATTAGAGAAGAGGGAACCTCAATTGAGAAAAGTATCTCCATAAGATCGGGCTGTAGGCAAGCCTATGGGGCATTTTCTTAATTAGTGATTGATGTGGGAGGCCATAGCCCATTCTGAGTGGGACCACCCCTGGGTGGTGGCCCAGGGTTCTATAGGAAAGCAGGCTGAGCAAGGCATGAAGAGCAAGCCAGCACGCAGCACCCCTCCATGGCCTCTGTACATCAGCTCTTGCCTCCAGGTTGCTGTTCTGACTTCCTTTGATGATGGACTGTGATGTAGAAGTGCAAGCTAAGTAAACCCTTTCCTCCCCAAGTTGTCTTTGGCCACAGTGTTTCATCACAGCAATAGTGTTTCTAACTAGACAGTATTGTAAAGCAAGAACTTTTCAGTACCTATTCACGGTGCCCATTTCCTTCCTGGTTATGAAAGAGAAATGAGGCTGCTTGAGGGACACTGGTTGTCTCCCCACTGTGCTTTCCCTTCTTTAACAATCCAGTGACTTCTCATCCCTGACTGCTGGAGGAGAGCGAGGCACTGGCCTCTCGGAGCTCTTTGTAGTAAGAGGCCAGCTTTGGAATGTGATATGAGGCCACTGTTGATCAGTGCAAGGTTCTGGGTTTCCTCTTTGTGATTGAAATAACTCAGTGTATCTGTTTTGCCAGGAGATTACTTACTGTCTCTTCACAGGTCTGGGAGGTTCTAATAAGAACGCATGCTTGAGGGGTAAGCTATGCCTTTTCCAAACACAGCAGTCTAGGCAAGCTGAACCATGTATGCTAACCTTAAGGAATCTTGAACTTTTTCATAACCATCCAACCTTGGGATTTTTCTCTTGCCGACTTTCCTATACCTACCCCTTCTCTGTCTTGTACCCTTTTAATAAGAAACTTGGAGATGTGGGTAACATTGTAAGTAAAGCATTTATGTTGACCCTTCTTTCCAGCTTCTTAGAGACTAACTCCAGATTTCTCCCATGAAACAATAACCACTCAGAGTTAGAGTGGATATCTAACATGCCTTTTGTATCCCTTCCAGTATGCATACCACTGAAACATTAGCCTTCTAAGAAGGAATATAATATAGGGTTTAAAGGGCAGAAGAGGGGTCAGGGAGGGAGTCTGCTGCTGGAGACCCAATTGAGTGTATCCTTGCCAAGGCAGCCTGTGACTCTGGCAAGTTCTGATGTCTCAAGTTAATCATCTGTTGGTCAAGTGTGTGAGGAAGCCCTGTCCTCCTCTAGTGGTGGGAGGAGTGTGTTCCACCTGATCACAGTCAATAGCATACTGTCATTGCTGGAACTGTTAGCATGCCTTGTTCTACATGGAACCTGGAAGAGTAGTCTACTTACTCCAACTATGAGTAAGATCTTATGTTCTCAAAGCTCTTGCAAAGCAATTTTTCCCTGATAGAAAGTTTGGATGAACGTTCTGTGCTCATGTCTCACTTCAGATTGTATTGATCACTATAGTCTCTTGATCTAATCAGTAACTATTCATAGATGGAATCTTGGTTAGAGTTTCTATTGCTGTGATAAAACTCCAAGAGCAAAAGCAACTTGGGGAGGAAAGGATTTGTTTTATCTTTCACTTCCAGGTAACAATCCATCACTGCAGGGATTAATGGCAGGAATTCAAGCAGGGCAGGAACCTAGAGGCACAAACTGAGGCAGAAGCCAGAGAAGTGCAGCTTACTGACTCGATCCCAATGGTTTGCTCAGCTTGCTTTTTTGTACAACTCTGGACTGCCTACCCAGGGCAGCATTGCCCACATGGGCTGGGCCCTTCCCCATGCCAGTCATTAGTCAAGAAAAATACTTCATAGTCTTGCCTACAAGCCAATCATATGGAAACATTTTCTTAATTGATGTTCCATCTTCTCAGATGACCCTGGCCTCTGTCAAATTAACATAAAAACTAGCCAGAGCCAGGCATGGTAGCACACACCTTTAATCTCAGCACTTAAGAGGCAGAGGCAGGCAGATTTCTGTGAATTTGAGGCCAGCATGGTGTATAGAGCTGTAACATGAATCTTAAAATGTCTTATTAATAAAAAACCCAGAGCCAAATAGTGGGGTAATATCTGAGAGATCAGAGAGACAGAACGAGCAACAGCTAACCTCAGCTTGACAACTTCTCAGCCGATCCTGTTTCCTCAGGATCCCTGGAAGCCTCTGTGTCCTCATCTGAATGGATCTCAGCTGATCTGCTGCTAAAAGCCTCAAAGCTTAAAAGCCTCCAGTTCCTGGTCCTCACACCTTATATACCTTTCTGCTTCCTGCCATCACTTCCTGGGATTATAGGCTTGTGTCACCATGCCTGGCTATTTCCAGTGTGGCCTTGAACTCACAGAGATCCGAATGGATCTCTACCTCCCAAGTGACAGGATTAAAGGTGCGTGTGCCACCATTTTCTGGCCTCTATGTCTGTCTAGTGGCTGTTCTGTTCTCTGACCCCAGATAAATTTATTAGGGTGCACAATATATTGGAGGACACAATATCACCACACAGAGCAAGTTCCAGGACAGCCAGGGCTACAGAGAGAAACTATCTCAAAACAACAGGAACAGTAGAAAGCTAGCCAGCACAGGTGGTGAATGCACTCCTCCTTAGGACTGGTGTTATTAACTTTTAACTCCCAGGAGACCATGAACTTCTTGAAATGGTCATTTCATCAGCTGCCTCTTACCACTGAAGACCTCCTATGTGCCAGGCAAGAGTCGGTTCTGGGGATGCTGTAGGCAAGCTAGAAAAGGCCTATGCCTTCAAAGAGCTTACGCCCTCTGCTACCATCCTTTATTATTCATATTTATGTTCCTCTCATGTGGCATAGTACTTGGTATGCAGTAAGTGCTCAGAGTGTGTTTGGTATACACTGAGTGTAACTGAACTGAAATGGGTAAAGGAAAAGGAATAATCTAAACTTTTTCCACTCATGGGCCCTCCTGTCTTGATGTTTTATTTGTTTATAGTCTTTTTTCATTATAAAAGCATTGCTTTATTACATTCCATCTTAATCAACCCTGAATGAAAGTGAGGACATGATCGCTCCTCGGTATGGTTGAAGAAAAAGTTTGTTTTAAATATGCGGGAGAGAACAGCCAGAGGCATCTGGAAGAGTCCTGACTGAACATGGCCATGAGAGGAGAGAGAGGGGAGGAGAGCGAGAGAAGAAGAGAAGAGAGGAGGAAGAGGAGACAGTGCAAAAGGACAAAGAGAGAAGAGCACCAAAAGGCCAAGAGCAGAGCAGGGGAGAGCGCACAGCCAAGATTGTTGAGTTATCTAGGAAGAGACCCTGGGGCAGGGAAGCAAAGCTCAGGCTGCAGAGGCTTAGGGTAGGGCCAGGGCTCTCTAACTGGTACTTGTGATGCCCAGAGAGAGACTGGCAGACTGGTGGCCAGTGTCCGCCTTGATGTGTTAATAGGCACCTCAGTTAGCCATTTGTCCCAGGTTTCCTAGGGACCTTTGTTTATTTTGAGGTTCTTAGGTTCTTATTTTTAGTTTTGGTTTAAATAGACAGCTTAATTTTAAAAAGGCACCACTAATAAAACTCAAAATCATTGCCTAAAGTCTAAATTGTGGCAGATTCACTCACATATTAGCAAGTGGCATGGGTCAATATGACCTCAATGAATAGAAATCCAGTCAATATTCCTTTTTGAGATTGTAATAAAATTACATTATTTCCCCTTTCCTTTCCCTCACTTCAAACCTTTCCAAATGCCCCTTATTATTATCTTTTAAATTCATGCATGGCCTCTTTTTTTTCATTAAGTGTGTGTGTGTGTGTGTGTGTGTGTCCTAAATACATAAATACAATCTTCTTGGTCTGTATTATGTTACTTGTATGTATATGTTTTCAGTGCTGATCACTTGGTATTAGATAACCAGTTGGTATGCTCTTCCATGGGGAAGACTATTTCTCCCAATCTCAGGACTCCCTAGTTAATTGTAGTTCTTTGTGTAGGGTTTAGGCCTCATGGACTTTCCCCAACCATGTTAGCATGTCTCTTGGTGCTCTTGTTCAGCCATGGTTAGGCAGTCAGTTTGGTGAGACTTAACAGGTATAGCTTTTGACAGTCCTAGGAGACAGACTCTCACAGGAGGTTTCCTGTTCCTCTGGCATACAGACATTTTAATCCTAAGCATTACCAATGACCCTGCATAGTTACACCATCTGCCATCCTACTAGTCATATGTACAAGAGCTTGTTTTCCTGAAGCCTCACCAATACACCACAGCATTAAGCTTCTGAATTTTTACCAGTCTATTGGGTGATAAATGCCATTTTGGTATCAGATATTATTGCAATTTGATTTTTTTCTTTTAAGTGAAGTTGAATATATTTTTACAGTTTAATTTAACTTTTCATCTTTTGTGTGAATTATTTATGCATGCTTTTTGCTCACCTTTAAAAATTGTTATTTTTGGTGTCTTTTTCATCAAATTTTTGAAGCTGTTTGTAAATTAGAAACATTAGTTCTCTATGATCTATCTGCATATAATTTGTCTTATGACTTTGTTTATGGTGTTTGTTGCTTAATTTTCTTTAATACTGAAACATAGTGATTTTCATTTTAAATTATGTCTGGATTTTGAGTCATGATTACAGAGTCTTTTCTACCCTCAAATATACAGGAACTTACCCAATCGAAAGGTAATTGTGTCATTTTTGTTGTTTTTGTTTTTATTGGATCACTTTGGAATTTTTGTTTACAATTGACATTAGGAATAAGTCAAACTTTCTTTTGACAAATTGCTATCCAGTTTTCCTAACATTGTCTGCTAAAAGGTCTAATTTGGGAGCTAGTGAGATGGCTTAGATGGTAAAGACACCTGCTGCCAAGCCTGATGACCTGAGTTCAATGCCCAGGACCAAACAGTAGAAGAAGAGAACCAGCTCCATAAAATTGTCCTCTGACCCTAACTCCCTACAAATACGTGTGATGAGTATATAGATGATAGGTAGGTAGGTAGGTAGGTAGGTAGGTAGGTAGGTAGGTAGGTAGGTGGATGGATGGACGGACGGGCTGATGGGTGGATTTTAAAGCTATATTTTTAGTCTCAGAGCTGACACACCTGTTTCATGTATTAGAATTTCCCCATTGGTCACGTCTCCTTGTAGGTTTGCTGTTCCATTTCACTGGTCTGTTTGTCTCTTGGTATTTCAGGACACCATGTTAGCTGTAGAAATTTCAAAGATCTCAATATCCCTAGCCTGGCTATTCCTCCTCACAGTTCTTCTTAGTTACTTGATATTCTTTGGTTACTTTTTCATGTGAAATTCTATGCAGTAAAGTCAATTTGTCTATTTCCAGGAGAAAAATAATTTAAACTGTGATTTAAAAATTATTTACTGGCTTAAAAAGAGAAACTAAACATCCTAAGCAAGAATTGGCACGTCGCTCCATTGCTCACATCTGCATCTGTTCTTTGTTCCTTTATGTAATAGTTCCTTAAGTTTGTATTCCTAAGAATTAAATCTTTCTCTATAGCTATTGCAAGTGGAGGTTTCTCCATCACTGAAGTTCTGAAAATTTTAGTTTAAAAATTGCTTACTTCACTGTTGTGATATTTTTATTTCTGTTTTTGTTTCATTTCAAACAACCATTGCAGCATGGCCAGCCTGTGTTCAGGGACTAAAGAAACTTCTTCCATGAGTAACTTCCTCGGTGTCAATAGATAAGTGTAAACTTCACGTGTGTTCCGTGAACTGGGATCTAGTGGAACCCTGCATTGTGTAGCGTTAAAAGACCAACCATTGCCAGCTGCAAATAGCAGGAAAACTGAAAACTCCGTTTGCCTTAGATCAGTGGGACAGGAATGTTGAAGAAGGGTCACATGAGGGAAAGGACCAAAGGGGGCCCATTGTCCTTCTAACCACATCAGCACTGGAAACAGAGCTCGTCCGCAGCACAGGAGTGGCTGATCCTGAGTTCCCGTTAGCCAGGCTTTCTTACAGTGTAGCAGAGGTGAGTGTGTTAAGTATGTTAGCATCCGGAAAGCATTGGCGGTTTCTGTCTGCCCCTGGGAGCTGCAGAGCTTCAATGGAATCTTTGTGTTTGACATTTTCTGTCTTCGTTGAGGCATTTGAAGTTGTGCCAGAAATGGGGATTTTTTTCTTCTCTACTTAATCTCACAGCTGTGGGTTTGCATGATTTATTCTGAAATACAGTTTAGAAGTAGTGATTGCATATGTAAAAGTTATGAGTAGTTGCATGGTCATGAAAATATTACTGAAACTCACAATTATTTTCTTTATAATTACTTTCAACTTTGGTATATCTTGCATGTACTTTTAAAGATAACTACTAAAAACTACATTTTAAAAGTAAAATTTCAAGTCCCAGAAAAATGCTGGAATAAACCCAGAAACGCTTTCTTGATACCTACTGAGTTTGGCCTGGTTATATGAATTTGTTTACTCATTCCTCATCCAGATAATATTCTCATTGGATGCTTTGCCAGAATACCTATAAAACCATCCTTTAAAGAATGGGGATATGTAATGTGATCCTAATAATGTTTCAACACCTAATTTAACAAAGGCTACTAAACGTTGCTAACAAGCACGGATGGAAAAATGGTTCATGGATAAATTCCAGTTTAAGAACTCGTGCCTTAGGTGCAGAAATGAGACAGTGTGTAGGTCACAAGAGCATGAGGACCTGAATTCAGATTGCTAGTACACATATAAAAACCAGTCACAGTGGCACAATTCAGTATGGAGGAACATGGGAGAGTTGGGGGCAGGCAGAAGGGTCCCAGTGTAGCTGCAAAGGTGAGCTCTCAGTACCATAAACCACTCTGCCTCAAAAAATAAGATGGAGAGTAATAGAGGAAGATACTGGACATTGACCTCAGACCTCCATATGTATATACACAAGCCAGCATGCCTGCACACACACACACACACACACACACACACACACACACACACACACACACACACCATTTCTCTTCCAGAACTCATATTTGTACACACTTATTTTTGTGTAATTTGCCTAATCTTTCATAACTATGATGATGATAATTCTGATTGGCCACAGAGCCATCACTAGAAATGTTGATATTTTTAGATTTAAAAAAATAATAATAGTTGTATAATTCTGTACTGGCCATTATTTTAAAGATGTTATTCTTAATAGAAGCTCTAGTAAGCATCTGTTGTTTATTTACATTAAACAGATGAGAAAATGAGGAAGTTTTTACATATTGGTAATTTAGTTCCTGAGTTCTTACTGATTATAGAAGTGAAATCTAGGGTTCTAGGTTTCAGAATGACCCATAGCAGAGTCATCGATGCTAACAGCACTGAATCACCAGCTCTGGTTTTGTCATCTCCTGGTATTTCTAGTACTTCTAACTAGCTTTGCCCTTGGATTTCCTATGTCCACTGAGCTAGAATGACGATCATCTCAAGGTTTTATAAACATCCCATAGCTTTCACTCATGAACACATTTTTAAAACACTGGTTACTTTCCTACAGTCTCTTTTTAGTTGCTGTGACCAAGACGAATGCAAGAAAGAACGTAAGGGAGGAAAGACTATTTAACGTAGATCCCAATTTCCAAGTCCGTCCACGCTTCGTTGGCCTGCGTGCTTGGAAGGACATCATGACAGTGGAAGCGTTGGGAGCCCCTCACTTCATGGCTGACCAGAAAAGAGAGGGGCGGGGGAGGAAACACCCTGGGATAGTAGACCCCCCACCCCCACCCCCGCATAACCTGCCTCCAGTTTACTTCCTCCACCTAGGCCCCACCTCCTAACGTTTCAAGACACCTGCCCCCCTCAAAAACAAATACCACCGGCAGGTGACCAAGCATTTAAAAACAGCGTTCAGGAGACATTTCATATTCAACTGTAGTATCCCTCAAAGACTGAACCATTCGGGGAATATGTAATGAGGATAGGACCAGCAATTGTTTGTTTAGTGAGTATAAAGTAAAAATAATATAATATAATGATAACTTATTCTTTTCTATTTGAACTTTCTGGTTTGTGAATTTTTGTGATCCCATATGGAAAGAGAGATTGCCAAAGCAATACTATGTGATTTGACCTTAGTGATTTGGAAGGCTGGTGAAGACTTATAATTCTCTCTCTCCCTCCCCCCTCCCTCCCTCGCTTGCCCTCACACCCCCCCCCCCCCCCCGCCTGTGTGTGTGTGTGTGTGTGTGTATTTGAGAAAGGGTCTTGCTGCTATTGCCTGGGCTATTCTTAAACTTGTTATGTAGCCCAGTTTGATGTTGAATGTTGATTGTCAGCTTGACTGGATTGAGAGACACCTAGGGGATTAATAAAGCTCTCTTCGGGTGTCTGTGAGCATGTTTCCTGATGATTGATATATGAGAGAACAAATGAGAAAGAAAGCATCATTCAACAGGCTGGGAGAGCAGATGGAAGAAAAGTAGGAGAAGGAGAAGGCATGGTATACTCACTCACATTCACATTCTCTCACACCTCCTTCCTTCCTTCCTTCCTTCCTTCCTTCCTTCCTTCCTTCCTTGCTCCGTCCCTTCCTTCCTTCCTTCCCTCTCTCCACCCTACTCTTTCTCCTTTTCCCTCTTTTCCCTCTCTCTCTCCTTTCTCTCTCTTCCCACCCCCGTTGTTCCGTGTACCTGCAGTTTATTTGGCGCCCTGTTTTTGTATCCTCTTTTTCCTGCTGAGTAGGTAGTCCATGTAACTATGCACCACAGTTTATTTAACCTTTTGTCTGTTGATGGGTATGTGGATTATTTTTGGATCTTGCCCACTACAAATAAAACCACTGTGAACATTCATGTACCGGTTTTTGTGTGGATGTAAAATCTCTGTCCTCTAGGACACATACACGAAAGTGGAAATACTGGGTGGTAAAGTATGATTAACATTTAAAGAAATTGTCGGATTGTTTCCAGGAGTAGCTGTATTATTTTACATTTCAGCTCATGAGATTAAAAGTATCTTCCTGTTAAGATACTGAAAAAAAGGGGGAGCTCTTTGATATCATGCATTTCATCAAGAATTTTGTGATGTAAATTTAGCAAAGATTGACACTGTGAGTTTTGTCTCTATATTTTTCTAACACAGATCCTATTACTGTCTGCAATATTGGTTACATGAAGCAGAAGTGTGTTATAATTCCATGACATGCCATCTTCTAATTTTTAGTTTAGTTTTTACTCAATGAGCTTAGTCTCAAAAATAGCATTGTAATAGTTTCAATGTCTGCTTTCCAGCCACACTTAGGTGAGACCCTCAGTGACACTTGACTTGACTCTGGAAGATCATCCCCTTTCCTTCCTTCCTTTTCCCCAACCCCCGACTCTTTCCTTCCTTCCTGTGCTGGGGGTTGAACCCAGAGCCTCCTGCTTGCTGGACATGTACTCTACACTTAGCTGTATCCCTAGTCCCTCACATTTCTTTATTTGTCAAATCATTACATCTTTTAAGGGTTTTGATATCCCAACAGAATGTAAATTAAAAGAATTATTTTGAGAGAAAAACTCGGCATTATAAGAGGTGAATGAGCATGACCCAGAGTGTCTCAGTGATAAGGCCTTGCATAGTTGGATTTGGTGCCAGACTCCATGGTTCTGTCCTTGATAGGACATCCCTTCTTTGGGAAATCCTCCTGGCAGCCTGTGAATGTAGGTCATCTAAGCGGCTTTTATGAGTCTTGTACCACAGATTCAGGTAGGGCTTCTTTAAGTATTAAAACTTTAGACTGTTAAGAGCTAAACCTAAATTGGCATTTTATGGAACAGTAAGTGGTAGCAATTACTTAGCAATAATATTTATGTCAATCCTGGAGGATTATGCAAGTGCCTTGTAAGGTTTTTGCCAGAATCTGAATTAGGGGAAGCATCATAGGCAACAATGTATATTCAAATGACTTTTTTAGTCTTTTTATTTTGAATATATTTTAAAATAATTACTTGACATTGTCCATGCCACCAGTGATACTCTTTGCATTCTGAATTATCCGTAGTGTGAGAGAATTCCCTTCCATCTTAAAAATGCTCATAGTATGCTCCTGTTCCATTGGGAGCATCTGTTAAGACTGCATCTCCTAATTCCCTTCTCCTTCCTGTGCAGCAATCACCAGAAGCACCAAGTTGCCTTTCCTGAGCCAGTGGATTTACACTTCACAAATCTGAGACCCTTCCCTCTCATCTTTGAATGACCGGAATGGAAGAGTGCAGGACTAGATAGCATAACACTAATTTACATAATTATTGCCCCAAACTAAACAGTATATCATAGTGATTATAAAAGTATGGTCACATGATGAGTGGGTGATGGAGCTGTGCAGAAGTAAGCTTAGAGGCTTAGTGGCTAGGCAGAGCTGTGTTTGAGTCAGTGATTCCTGGACCATGACATGGCTTTACCTGAACTAAACTCTTTTCTCTGCAATCAGAACCTGAGGGTTCTTTGCTAGTCACTCCTTCGTGTATTTATGGAGCCAGCACTGAGGTACCAAGAGTGCAGAATAAGCACACAGGCTTCCCTGAAAGAGCCTCTGTCTTCGGAGGTAAAATGGATCAGCTGCTCCTGATGAGGCTGCTTGCCCAGCTACTCTTCCGTCCCCATCCTATCTGAGCATGTTCAGTGAGCTGAGCCTGTGCATTTGCTGAAGCCTCTCCAGGCTTGGTCGATCCAACAGAAAGCTCAGTTGTTTGTGGGAAGATGTTTGGTTTGAGTCCTTAGTTTCTGTTTGGTTGCCAAAATGTTTTCTCTTGTCATTCTTTTTCTTTTTGACTGGCTTCCAGAAGAATTGCAGATACAAAGCAACAGATGGCGGAGGTGGTCTCACAGTGTCCCCTGGGCCCGTGAAGTCCCACTTGCCACCAGCCTTCAAAGCCTTCCTAGTTTGTTTTCCTTTGCAAAACTGTACGGTGCTTGGAAGTCTCCATAACACATTTCATTATTACCGAGGGGAAGTGCTGGCTGTTGGAGCTCTGTCTAAGAGAAGTAATATATCAAGTATTTGGGCATGGATGTCTGAAAATTCATTTCATTTTAATGGCTGAACATGTTTTGAAATGTTGTAGAGCAAATATGCTTTTATATCTTCACAACTTTAGATGACAAAGATTTTCTGGGGATTAGTACTAGTCTTTAGTTCATATGTAGATTCTAAAACAGTTTTTTAAACAATTACTTTATTTCATGTGTGGATGTTTTGCTTGCATATGTCTTGGCACCATGTTTGTGTCTGATTCAAGCCAGAAGAGGGCATCAGATCCCCTGGCATTGGAGTTACAGGTGGTTATGAGCTACCATGTGGGTGCTGGGAATCCAAGCTAAGTTCTCTGGAAGAGCAGCCAGTGCTCTTAACTACTGCGTATCTCTCCAGCCTTCAAGAGAAACTTCAAGTGTGGGACTTCTGTGAGCAGACAAGCTGTCTAGACAGCTGTGCCTTAAACTGGCAGGATCACTTCAGTTCCTTTCTAGATAGTGTCCCTGGAGCTGTAAAGTATAAAGACTATTACTCCAATTTCATGACAAAATGAACTTGGAGCTTTTGTGACATCTTTAATCCATCCGCTTCATAGATGTGTCTCTTTTGTAACTTTAGAATAAAAAGAAATTTTGATTTCTGTGCTGGCAGAGGGATTATAAACTGCTTTCTGATGCTGTTATTTGCCAAATGAATGAAATAAAACAAGTAGCTATAAAATGCATTTTTATTTTAGTCACTGTTATCATAATGGTAAATTTCATTACAAATTTTGTATTAAAAAAAATCTCAGTTTGACCTCATCAAAGTGGCATACTGTACTTCATAGGACACTAACAACAACAACAAAAAAGACAATTCAAAGAAATCAGAAAAATACTGCAAATCATGTCTGATAAGAGTCTAGTATTAAGTTTATATAAAAATTGCTCGTTACTCAAGTGAAAAAGACCAATAAAGCTATTTAAATGTAAGGAAAATATTTTAATACGTCTTCATCCTGGTCTCTTGAATTGCTAGGACAAACTGCCATAGGCTGGCTGGCTTATAAATAAGATCTTTTTGTCTCTGATCCAAGTACCAGCAGACTCAGTGTGTGCTTGGGACCTGCTTTAGTTCATAGATGGCACCTTCTTATGGTGCCCTCCCAAAGCATGAGAGAGCCTTTGGAGCTTTAGTCTTCCCAACCTATTTACCTACCGAAGTCCACCTCCTAACGCCATCACACTACCTATTTACCTACCGAAGTCCACCTCCTAACGCCATCACACTACCTATTTACCTACCGAAGTCCACCTCTTAACGCCATCACACTACCTATTTACCTACCGAAGTCCGCCTTCTAACGCCATCACACTACCTATTTACCTACCGAATCCCACTTCCTAACGCCATCACACTACCTATTTACCTACCGAATCTCACTTCCTAACGCCATCACACTACCTATTTACCTACCGAAGCCCACCTCCTAATGCCATCACACTGGGATTAAAATCTCTCCTTATGAACTTGGGGAATCCAAAGACTCATAGTGATGTCTTTATCAACTTGTTGCTTGGTCATTTCCTTAATTACCTCAGTTTTTTGAATAACTTGTAGGCTGAGGAGTTTGTAACCTTTAGCTGTTGTTGTGTTTCCTTTTGGCTTAAAATTGGTCTAAATTGCCCACCACTAGCCCCTTCCTTCACTTTATGTCCTTCTTAGATGCAAAAGTATTCACTGCATCCTAACTGTACCCCTAAAGTCATCACTCATTCCTGCATCAAACTGGAGCCTAAAATTCAAAGTGTCATTACATATGACCATCTCACTTATGGAGAGCAATAGAATATGGTTATTCTGGAGGCAACTACTCTCTGGTTGTACACTTGGGAAACCAAACAAATGATATGCTTCTAAAACATAGTAGTAGGATGCATATATAGTAGATGTTTCCATTCCAAAAGGGAGAGATGGGCATAAAGAAAAGGGAAACAGAGCCTAAATAAGTTCAAAACTTAAGACAAGTTCCACAAGCTCTTGAGGCTTAAGCACATTTTCTTTGCTTTTGTGCCCTGCTTTTGGTGCCCACAGGAGCAGGGGTCCTGTGTTCTAGACCTACTGAGTTAGTGGAGGTCCTGCCTGGGCAGCTCTGCCGGACAGAGCTTGAGTCAAGGATTCTAGGTGGGCCTGCTTCCGTGGTTGCAGGCTTTTGGCAGAGTTTCCCTGTAATTCTGGAGGGAAGTCATTAGGTGGTTGAAAACGAGATGATAATCATCCATTCTGAAACTCAGGCCTTGACACTGAAGAGTTCTGACCCATCGTCAGTGTCAGTCTTCAGTGGCCCAGAAGCCTCCCTGTTTCCCGTCATGGTAACAGGTCTGTAATGTCCTTATCAACTTCTTCCATGGACAAAGCCTTCGTTTTTTTCACTAACATGAATAGAACAAGCATTTTTAAATCTTAAGTTAATATTCCATCTCCGTCCTTTAGCATTCCTCTCATCTCTGGTTTTACTCTAAATGATGAGAAATAATCAAAACTTATTTTCAGCATTTTGCTTTGAAATAACTTTAGGTAAACAGAAGCACTTAGGAGAGGATACAAATTCAGTTCCAGACTGAATGGATATTGCTGAGAAGTGAGTACATGAGAGGGGTGTGTGCATGTGTGTACGTGTGTGTGTGTGCGTGGGTGCGTGCTTGCGTGCGTGCTTGCGTGCGTGCATGCGTGAGTGCGTGTGTGTGTGTGTGTGTGTTTCCCAGAGCTTACAAAAACTATGTTTATTTTATATTTTATTCTATTAAATAGCCAATAACACCAGCTCTTTAACAATGTCTGTATCTTAATTAAAGAATAATTTATTGCAAAATGCTAATGCTCACCTGACCCTTTGCTTAGTCATAATTTTCTCGCTGGTGTTGACTCTGACTTCAGTGATAGTGTCACTGACTAATAGAAGTGACACTTCTGGTTGCTGAGATTGAGGTGGCTATGGGAACTTTTGAAATTTTTTTGTTTATTTTGTGAAAATTTCATGTACAAATTAAAATATGATCATAAGTTAAAATAGTAATGATGTTTGATGCATCCACTGGCCCTTCCTTTCATGAAAGATTTCTCAGTATCATTAGGTGCTACTTGATAGCGTTTTATACACAGTAGAATTGTTTTCCAAGTAAAGTCGATCTTTTCAAACACAACTATTCTAAAGTCATTACCATCATTCCAGCAAGGGTTGCAGCATCTTCAGCAGCAGCAGATTCTGTCTCAAGGAGCCATTTTCTGTGCTCATCCTTGAAAATCGCTCAGGCTCCATGAATGCTTTATATGTGGTCCCAGCAGTTCAGACACATCTTCAGTCCACTGCTAATTCTAACATTAATTCTTATGCTATTTCCATCACATCTGCATTTTAGTTCCCTCACTGAAGTCTAGAACTCCTCAAAATCATCTATAACAGTTGGAATCCACTTCTCCAAATCACCTGTTAATGGTGATATATTTTGACATCCTCCTATGAATTACCAGCATTTTTAATGGAGTCTAGAATGATTAATCTTTTCTAGAGGATTTTCAATGTACTCTGCCCCAATCCATCAAAAGAGTCATTACCTATGGTAGCTATAGCCCTGTGAAATGTATGTCTTAAATAATAAGACTTGAAAGCCAAAAGCATTCCTTGATCCATGGGCTGCACTATGGAAACAATGTGAATCTCACTGTATGTCTCCATTAAAGGTCCTGGGGGACCAGATGCATTGGCAAGATCAGTAATACTTTGAAAAGACACCCCTCCCATAGTAGGAGCTTAAAATACCAAGTAAGCATGTTGTGAGCAGATGTGCTACTACCATGCAGGCTTTGTTGTGCCTTCTCAAAGCATAGAGCAAACTTAACGTCTTTCTTAAGGACCCTAGGAGATTTGCAAATGGAAAGAAGCACTCAATTCAGTTTATTAGGTTCTAAGAACAGAATCTCCAAAGTTTTGAATCCAGGCATTGACTTCTTTCTAACTATGAAAATCTTAGATGACATCTTCCTCAAGAATGATGATGATTGGTTGAAAAATCTGTTTGTTGATGGAAAATTGGTCAGTTGTGTTAACACTAAGTTCAGGGTAACAAAGGAAGAGACTTTAGTTGAGTGTCTGAACATGGCAAAACTTGACTCTTAATCAAGAAGGTGCTCTGGGAAGAGGGAGCACAGGGCAGGAAGTGCACTTGGCTTTTTTCTAACCAGGTAGTGACCAGGGTCTTTCCCCATTGGCTGGATTCCAACCTCTAGTGTTTGGGGATTGGCTAATTTTCGAAGAGTTGGTGCAGAGGGAATGAAAGAAGCAGGAGTGAGGGATCGGTCTCTTCACTCTAGTTCTGAGAGTGTAGTGGGGTCTTTATGTCAACATAGATTTTACCGGTTGTCTGTGGAGGGGGATGAAGACATTTGCGTAGATGGTGAAGATACAACATTTGAATTCCTTGCCATAAACACGGGGTTTACAGCCCTTGATCGAAAAGCCTCATGGTTAACACATCTCACAGTTGATACGGCCACCGTCACCCACTCTTCTTTAGGTTTGGAAACTTAGCTATAGTGTCTTCATTAGCACTCTCTGCTTCCCTTGCACTTTCAGGAATGGAGATAGCTTTTTTCTTTAAACCTCATAACGAACCCTTGCAGGCTTTAAACGTTCTCGCTTCTCTCATCCACTGACAGACTCGAAGAGGGCCGGGCTCTAGTCCGTTGGGCTTTGGCTTGAGACAGAATTGTGGCTAGTTTGATCATCTTTTCAGATCACTAACATTTTTTTCTGTATTCAGCACTAATGCTGTTCCACTTTCTTGTCATTCATGTGTTCATAGTGTTACCAGGGAAACCGAAGTTTCCTTTTGTTTAGTTCTCAGTCTCATTAATAAAAGAATTTAAAAACAGACACAACAGAAACTCAAGGAAAGTTTTACTAGAATTTGAGAGAAAAGCAACAGAACAGATTCACAGAGGAGGGAGATGGAGAAACAGGCTAAGAGGGTGGCCTCCAGAGAAAGAGGGAAAAGGTCCGGAGTGCCAAGGAAAGCATGCTTAGACATTTGTCTGATAACCAAAATGGGATGCCTTACTCAGCCTTGATACAGGGGCAGGGGCTTAGTCCTGCCCCAACTTAGTATGCCAGCCAGTGTTGACTATCCAAGGGAGGCCTTGCCTCTTCTGAGGAGTGAAGGGGGGTGAGATGGGGGGGGGGAGGTGTGGGGAGAATGGGAGAAGGGGAGGGAGGGGGAACAGTTGTTGGTATGTAAAATGAAAAAAATTAAAGAAAAAAAGAAAAAATAATAAAATAAAAATATTTAAAAGAAAAAAAGAAAAGTAATGCTTTTCTGACAGACAATCTTCATCATGTTGTGGTCAGCTGCACACAGGGAGAGGCTTCCAGAAAGTATAAGTACAACACAGCATTAAGGGATACTCAGTCCTCCCTCCTCCTTAGCACATCTTCGTATAAAGTTCTTAAAAAGTTAGGTGGTGTGTATGCATTCCTGGCCAGGTGACTGACAGTCCCAGCTGGATTAATTCATAAAAGCAAGAGACTATCATAGCGTATTGTGTTTGGGGAAGTTTAGGATGATAGGTCACCCAGAGCCAGGGGTGAACTTAGATTGTACTTTTGACCAAGATAAAGTAGATTCCCTTAGTGGGGTCAGCAAAGCCCAGATATCCCCCTCTTTTCACCTGGTAATTTAAATCCAAAGAAACAGGGGAAGGGTCCAGCCTTGTGGCTCCCAAGCCCTGTAGTGCTTGTCTAGCTACCTAACTTTAGGAGTAAGACTTTCTTTTCCTTTAAGAACTTCTCTTTTCCCTTGTGACTTGACACAAGACGTCCAGTTGGCTTTTGACATATCTTCTTCATTACATTAATCATATCTAATTTTTATTTAAAGGAGGGGTGTTCAGCTCTCCCTTCTTCTGGAACATTTAGAGGCCATTTTGGCTAATTTCAAGACTTATGTTTCCCAGAGAATAGAGAGATCTAAGAAGAGGTGAAGGAGTGGCAGGTTGGTAGAAAAGACAGACCACACAATTTATTGATAAAACGTTTCACTTTATGTGAGCAAGGTCTGTAGCACCCCAAAACAATTATAATAATAACATCAATGAGTACCATACATATGTAATAATAATAATAATGTAAAAATAAATAGTGTAAGACTCACCATATGTAACACAAAGTGGGCACACACCGTTGGAAAACCAGCCTTCACAGATCGGCGTGTTCAGTGTAAGCTTGCTACAGCCTGTCTGTGGGGGAGAGGAAGAGCAGTGTCTGTGGAGTGCAGCCAGGTGGGCATGACTGCACATTGCTTCCAAGTTTATGGCTGTGAAGTTCATTTTATAACAGATGATTTTCCTACAGTGATTAGTAACACATTCAGTTTAGTCTAAGCCCCGCCCATCCATATTGCTACCAACATTCTGCACATGATCCCTTAGCTAGTCTTTAAAAAACTGGTTTTTTCTCCATGTTTCTTCTCTTCTGAGCCCTAACCAAAGTCACTTTTCACGTTTTGTTTACAGCAATCTAGGTTTTTCTAGCATGCACCTCAAAATTTTTTCCAGTGTTCATCCATTATCCAGTTCCAAAGCTACTTCAATATTTTAGGTATCTGTTATGGTAACACCCCATTCTCAGTTCAAAATCTATATTTGTCAGTGTTCTCCAAAAAGATAGAGCCAATAAGAGATATGAGTTGAGAGATAGAGAGACTTGTTATAAGTTTGGCTTATGTATCTGTAGAGGTTGAGGAACCATACAGTCTACTGTCTAAAAGCTGAAGACTCAGGATAGCCAGTGGTGACTTTTTAAGGCCATGAACCAGCAGCCTCGTTTTGGACAGAAGATGGAAGTCCCAACTAAAGCAGAATACATATGTGGTATTGCCCAAACTTTTGTTCTATTCAGGCCATAGTAGATTGATCTTTGTTACTCAGTCTACCAACTCAACTGCTAATCTCTTTTGCAAGCAACCTCACTTGCACATACACAACACACAAATAATGTTTAATGTTTACCTGCTCTTAGGGCGCCCTTCAGTTCAGTCAAGTTAACATATAAGATTAAGTATTCATCTTCCAAAGAGGATAACCAGAAGGCATAGCAGATGCTAAGCCTAATTAACTTTTGTAAGACCTGCAAATGAAAACCACAAACAAATTATTTTGCACCCACTATGATGACCTATAATAATAAAAAGAAAAGACAAGTACTGATACAGAGATGTTTGAACCTTCTTCTGTTACTGGTAGCAATGTACAATAGTGACATTGGGAAAAATGGTTTAGCAGCCCGAGGAAGTTGAACATAAAGTACTCATATCATCCACTAATTCTACTTTAAGATGTTAATCTAGCAATTCCACCCCTACCCCCAAGGATGTACACACAAAACTGATCCATCAGTGTTCAGCTATTATTGAGTTATTCAATAACCTCAAATTAGAAACAGTCAGTGTCGCCACTACCAACAGTTTAGCGCAATGTATATTCACAGACTTCAGTCCTGAAGTTAGATGAAGTACTGACATATGCCACCACATGGACGGGCCTTGAAAAGAAAAGCAAGACACAGAAGCCACACGTTGTACGAGTTCACTTATATTAAAGAGACATAAATATGAGTGGTTGCCAGGGAATTGCTGAGCGATACAGGAGAGAGCAAGAAAGAGGGAGGGAGATGAGGAATGAGGTCAACTGGATCTGGATTTCTTTAAAGGGTGATCTAAATGTTCTGGAATTAGATAATAGTGGCCATTGTACATGTCGATGATTATGATAAAGAACACTGAATTGCATATTTTAAAAAGTAGGGAATTTTATTGTGGTAAAGTGTGTTAATTTTTAAAAATCACCATAGGACAAAAAAAATAAATCAAAAGAGAGAAAACTTAGAAAAAGGAAAACAAAGAAGAAAAAAATCCAACACAGAAAACCTATGAAAATCAGCTAACATATAGCCATCCCGATGTGACAATTCTCTCTAGAGCTCTGACTCTCACCTAAGATCTTATTAAAAGGTAAAATGCTTAGGAATATGAATTACATGTGCAAATCACATTCCTAAAATGCCGACATCACAGAGGCAGCGTTACACCAAATACTTGCTGAACTTCAGATGCACTCCAACCTAGACTTATCCATGGGCTGCGTTTATGGAGCAGTTGAAAGTAGATCATAATTTGGGACAAGCCATTGAAATAATGCACTAGATAATCTCTGAGGCTGCAACTTCACGTGTGTGTTTTACCTACTCTAGGAGACGTGTTTGGGTTTAGGGTTTTTTTTTTTTTTTTTTTTTTAATGTTAGTGTCTTTGGGTTTGAATGATGGTTGAGTGTGATGAAACATGATAGTTATGGATTGTGTGTGTTGTTTTAAATACCTTTGTAGAGTAGTTAGCCATGTCAGATGAACTTTGTAGTCCCTGAAGGGCCGTGTGTAGTCAATAGCACTGCCAGTGCATACTCCTCAGTGGTGTGTTTATTTTGCGGCTTTACAGCTGGTTGTTGCTCTATCTCCTCATTGCATAACAATATGAAAGATTCCTATACCCCCTCCTGGTGATATTGTGAACATAGAGGATGATGGCTTTCGGGCCTTGGAAATAGCTCAACAAGTAACACACCTGAGTTTAAGCCTGAGGGCCTGAGTTCAAGGAAGGAACTGACTGCCATGAATTGTCCTCTGACCTCCATGCATATACTGTGTATAGGAAGAGTTAAATTAACAATGGCCTTGCTTCATTTTTGTTGAGGGGAAAGAGAAAGGCCTATGATGTGTCCCACCTGCAATTCAAAGAGAAAAATGGAATGCCAGAGGATTTGGCATTCAACATTTTCCTGAGTGGCATAAGAAACTATCCTGTGTGTGTGTGTGTGTGTGTGTGTGTGTGTGTGTGTGTGTGTGTGTGTGTGTGTTTCTGCATTTTATTTTCATTAGAAATGTTGAGTTTAATAATTTTATTGATATAGCATTGTAATGATACTAAAATAGCCTATAATGCAATTAACTTCAAAGTTCACCCATGACTTCTCTATGGCATTTAAACCAGAAAGTCTAAGGTTCTTCACTAGAACCTAGGACTATATTATAAATCATAGTTTCCAAAATGTTTGTTTTACCCTCAAATACAAACTGAACATGGTTATTTCAAGTGTCATGCTTCTAAAAATTCTAAATATGTCCTAAGAATTCAGCAAACATATCAAGAAGCAATTGTTGAGAGTATTGTAGAGAAAAGGGACATCTTCCTTCTTAGGACACCTAGTCTGTGTGATGCCACTCTTCCCAAGGCAGAGCTTCATTATTTTTAACTAAGTGTACAAATCCTTACTCTCTGTCCCCCTCTTCCTATATGGAGAAAGGAATTTCTTCACGTTATATTGAGGTGTGTGTTCATACATGAAAGTTTTCTTATCATGTGTTCTTTATAGTAGAGATAAGCCATACGGCCATCAGACATTCCCTAGGGATTTTAGCACAGTAGTGATTTATAATAGGGAGAGCAATTCTCATTCTCTCCCCAGACCTCTGATTTGAATTTAGATTAGTCCAAGTGGCAAAGCACAATGTAAACAAAGCACGAGCAGCCAGGAAGAGCCTAGTAATCACCGTGCCAGGACCATATAATAATAATTAATGAGTGCTTTGAATACTCGAACTTTTCATTTTGGATTATTATCATTAAAAAACATTAAAAAGATTACAAAACAGAGTATGTTGATGGTGTATGAAAGATTCATTACATACTAATTTCTCTCATGGAACAGAAGCAGATAGCACACTGAGGCACGCTTTGGCTTCTGTAAACAAGCTGCTTTTCACATAGTGAACACAGCAATTATAAGCACTAGGGATGTGTGCTTGGGGTACTGAATGTGTTCATGGGGGATGGATGCTGTATCACACAGTAAGTTAAGGTATCACATTCTCTGGCTTCTGTAAGTTTCCTTTTTATGAAGGCACTAGCAAGGCACAGGATGACCACATGCACTGGGCAATTTCTTTTCAGGGCCAGCCACAAAGAGGTGAATAAACTCTAGTGCTGTGTTTACCTAGTTCCCTCTGTTCAGGATATATAGCCTGTGATAGTACATGTAGAGTAAGTACAGGACGTCCCAGGAAAAGCTGTTTCAGATCCAGGAGAATGTTGTGTTCTTCCTTAATTTACATGCTGTCTGTTCTACTTTAACTCAGTGGGATAATTAATTTCGTGTGTCACATTGACTGAATGAAGGATACCTTGTGAAGTGGCAGAGCATTATTTCTGGATGTGTACATGAGGTTGTTTGCAGATTAGATGTTGGGTGTGTAATGACCACCATTGCCCTCACTAGTAGAGGAAGGCTTCCACTAATGCAGCAGGGGCCTGGATAGAACAAGATTGCACTCTAAGGTGGATGGTCCAGCTTCTGATTCTTTTTGTGAAGATTTCTTTACTTTGATGTGTGTACGTGGTTGCCTGGATGGATGTCTGTGCACCATGTGCATGCCTTGTGCCCAAGGAGGTCAGAAGAGGCCATTGGGTCCCTTGGAACTTGAGTTATAGACAGGTTGTTGTAGCTTGAGTTTTCCTGCCTGGCCCACAGTCAGGGCAAATCTCTCTCACCTGCCAATCCCACAGCCACTCAGACCCGACCAAGTAAACACAGAGACTTATATTGGTTACAAACTGTATGGCCGTGGCAGGCTTCTTGCTAACTGTTCTTATAGTTTAAATTAATTCATTTCCATAAATCTATCCCTTGCCACATGGCTCGTGGCTTACCAGGATCTTCACATGCAGCTTGTCATGGTGGCAGCTGGCAGTGTCTCTCTGACTCAGCCTTCCACTTCCCAGCTTTATTCTCCTCCTTGCCCCGCCTACACTTCCTGCCTAGCCAACGGCCAATCAGTGTTTTATTGATTAATCAGCAACACATTTGCCATACATCCCACAGCAGGTTGTCAAACCTATGGCTCCTGCTTCTTGGGATTTCAGTTTCAGACCCATACTGATGTGGTCAATACTGTCTGTTCCCATTCTTGGGCCTTTAGACTCAGATGGACTCCCCCCCAACACACACACACACACACACACACACACACACACACACACACTTTGGACACACGCACACACACACTTGGTTCTTTTTCTTTGGAGGACACTGATGTACACTATGTGAGTATAACTACAGTACAGGTAATAGCCATTTGGCAGATAAATTTGTGCTTTAATTTGTATCAAGGTGCAACATTGTAGATAATGCTATGGATACTGGAATCAGATTACATGAGCTCATCTAGTGTTTATTAGTTGTGTGCTCTTGAGTAAGGTGGTAGGCTTCCTGTGCCCCAGTTCTTTATCTGTAATTTGGAGCTAGCCATTGAACCTGATTTGAGCATTATTGAACCTGATTTGAGCATTATTGCCATAAGTGAATTTTTATACATGAACCATTTTGAACATTAGCAGTACATGATGGAATAAGCAAGCAAGGGAATGAATCATAGTTTGTTATAGAACGTGGTCCTTCTAGTTTAGACTCCGTTGTTTAGAAGCATATATGACACACAAAACAAAAAGGGGAATACTGAGAATATTTTCACAGATAAAAAAGAGTTATTTGAATTGTCTGTCAAAATGAACCTTAGAATTGGGCTTTGCTCCAAATTATTAATTAATTAATTATGATGGTTCCTTTTCCACTTTTAGAACTAAAGTAGATTTCTGAGCAATGAATGCTTCTTCTGAATTATTTACAATAAAAAGGGGCAAACTGGGGGCCAGCAGATGGCTCAGCAGATAAGAGTGTTTGTTGTGCAAGTCCAGCCCCAGAACCCACAGAAGAAGATTGATCCCCAGCGCAGACCTATGACCCCCGCACATGTGCATCCATGCAACCCACACTTACATATAGCATACACACAGACACATACATGAACACACACACACACACACACACACACACATCATGCTATACATACTGATAAAAAGTAATGAAATAAAAGAATAAATTTAGGTTAAAGTCAGCTCAATGTATTAGAAAGAATTTGAGTTTTAAAATCATATATATAGTCCTGGTTTGAAATTCATTCCATCACTTACTACTTTCTGATTTGAGGCAGGTAGTTACTTCTTTTGAGCCTCACAGGTCCTGGTGTATAACATGAGAGTAATTGATCTGTCTTGGTAGAAAGCAAATGATGGTGCTCCCAACTGATCCCTGTAATTTAGCAATGCTACTTCCTATTGACCATGGAAAGGATTTAGAAAATCAATACAAGCTGTGAGGAAATCCCTGACATACAACTGTGGAGGATAAACTTATTTTGGCTCATATCTTCATAGGTTTCAGCCCAATGTCGGTGAATCCATTGCCCTGGGCCTTAATTGAAGAAGATTAGCTTAAGAATGGGCTGTGGCAGAGACTAGGCATCTTACAACAGCTCTGTAACAGTGAAGGGTCAAGGACGTTACCTCCTCCATTGTCCAATAAGGATGTTGTAGTATGGCTCGAGCATGGGACTAAAGCATCTGTTATGTAAGAGCCTTTGAGAGCCATTCAGTTTCCAGAGGCCATCAGCCGGCAACCAAGTTCCACCACATGGGACTTTTGAAGGGCACTTTATATTTAAACCACAACACAATGTGGTTCTAGTAAGCCTGGTCTTATGATACTCTTTAAAAAGCTAGAACTTAAGAACAATCATGGCATGCCAAGCTGTCCTGTAGAATTTTAGACTCAAAGCAAGACAGTTTATTGAAAAAAAAAGTCATATACATTTTCTATGTAAAAACCAAGCAAACTAGTAAGAAAAACTATGTGTGCTTGTGTAAGTTATCATTTAGTTGTCCTGTGTCTTGTCCTTAATTTGGGGGATTGATCAAGATGACCACAGAAATGTTCATTCATATTTAGAGAGAAATGTTCATGACTCCAGGAAAGATAGAATGGCTTAATGCCATGGAGACATTTGAGTACCTGTCAAACAGGATATTACTGAACTTCCCCATGATTTGTTGAGATAGCTCATGGATCGGAGAAGTGAAACCCAGATCCTAAAAGAGAGAGATGACCTGTCCAACACAGTCAAACACTTAATAGAATCATAAAGTTTGGAGAACATTGACCCTTCCCCCACCCCCCACTGAAACAACTATGTGTTGAAAACTTCTACTTTTTTGTTGTTATGTTTCCTGACATACTCTGAGATTTTAAAATTAAACATGGTCACACTTAGGCTGAATATGTATGTATGTGTGTATGTATGCTCATGTATGTATGAATGCATATATGTATGTATGTACCTATGTATGTGTGTATGTATGTGTGTATGTATTCCTTCTCTAAAGCTTGAGTCTCTCAGAAGAGCAGAGGAAAGTCTTTCTCTTACAGGAAGACATGGTGTAAGTTCTATGATGATGCCGTTGGGTACTAAAGCAATGATACGCCATAAGCTAAGCTATGTTCCTAGAATTTTCTCAGCATATATTGATCAGAATACAAGTGGCTTCTGGTGCTGAAATTAATGTGCTCTGCACTGCTGCTGGATGAAGAAATAATTTGTTTTCCAAAGTTAAAAGAAAAAAAGAGATGGAGAGAGAAGGAGGGAAGAAGGAAATTTTTCTAAAGGAAAAGGCAGATAGGGAAAAGCATTGGAGAGACCCAAATGTGGCCAGACACCTCTTCTGGGCCAATGTAGAAATATGCTGCCAAGGAGTCTCTCCCCTTGCTCATCACCATTTAAAGGTTCATTGAGTTTGATGGAGAGTCATATTTAACGTTCAGCGTTGGCAGGCCCTTTTTTCCTCACAGCTTTTTAAATTCCTCCTCCTGCCACCAATGGGTTCATCCACCACATTTTCCTCTTCACATGTCACTAGCACCTCTGTTCCTGACAGCTCTGAGGACAGGAGGCCAGCAGATAGCAGCAGGCCTGCTTAGCCCTGCAGTGGCTTGGGAAGGAGGCTGACGAGAGCCAGGGAGCAGAGCTCGGCATGAAGAATGGTGTGTTCTTGTCAGCGGTTTTGGCCCTCGGAGGATGGGAACGTGTTTCCATACAGATGGGTCAGCTCTTGCCTGCCATTCTGTCTTTTGAATTTCCTGTTCAAGGGTATGGTTTTCATCAACCTTCATGCTGTAGAGAACACCTACTTTATAAGATAGGATTTTTTTTCAGCCAAAAGAAAATAACTAAAGGTTTTTGTATATAAAAGGTTTCTTTAGAAAAGTCTAGCAGAGAGTTGAGTAACCAGCCAGACATCTAAGTACAAAGTTGTAACTGTGATAGGTGCTTTCTCTTGTGATGCATGGGAATTAAGGCTGAGGAGAATAATGCTTTCCAGGCCCAGAGGTCATCAAATGTCATTAGGAAACTACACCTTTTGCTGGAAAGCTGCTTCTCTTATGGTTTTTGAAACAATCCCCGCACACAGATGTCATTTTGCCCACTTAACGCCTACAAATCTTTTGGCCAAAAAAAAGAAGAAGAAATAATGTCTCCTGCCTTTTTAGAATCTTGATCTTATTTTCAGAAGGATCCAAATGCAGCCCTTGGGGTAAGCAGGGCTTGGGATGCTTGTCTGCTAGCCTCCTTCAAAACTATGTACTGTGGGATACAAAAACATGGCACAGTAAATTACAGGGACTCAGTCAACCTTTTTAGACCCACGGAGTTGACTTTATCCAAGAAAGATGAGCAACTTCCAAATGTCTGTGGCTTTTTAGTGTGGAAAGCAATGCTTTTAGTTCAAGGTTTGTATAGATTTCAAATTCTTCTTAACATGAAAAAAATAAATCAATAGATGGGAATATGATCGATCACAGGACTCTAATGTCAATACTTGTTTTTTTTAAATGTAGCTTAAAGCACTATAAGGATTCATACCCAGTATTAACTTTTGCCATTTGGCTTATGTAACTGGTTTTGAGTTTTATATCACTGGTATTTTTCTATTATAAAACCACTATGAGATCATTAAGTGTAATATTTAATTATTTCCCTTCAGCTCCTTCCCCAAATTTCCAATGTTTCTGCAATAATCAGTGTATCCTTGTATACTTTTCTCTGTTATCATCTGTTGTTATCAACATGCATATATAGGCTTTGATGTTTGATTTGATTTGATTTTCAAAATTTGTGTTACTCATCTTTCACTTATTTGTGTAATGAATCAAGAACACTTTCTTGAAAATTGGCATACCTTTAACTCATTCTTAAAAGAAGCTGCACTATTTGATTTTGATAAAATTATTTTCTATTGTGGGATATAATGTTCTAATATAGCTGTACACTGCAAGTTCTGTATGAAACCCCACCCCCAATAAGACAAATGCAAGGCAAAAAATAGCTTCATTGGATTCAGTTATCTATGTATTGATGCAGTTTCAGTTCTCTAACAAGGGCTTACGCTAGCACAGAAACTTTTCTGTGACAGTTCAGGCGACCGAATTCAAAGGTTGTATCTTCAGTGTATTAGACATTCCAGTTCCTTTCAGTTCATTGTTCTGCATTTCCTGCATGTCGCATCCATCCTCATGGGCTAGCAAATCTCAGTCACATCATATGCAAGCGAATGGGAGGGACCAGAGCAGGAGCAGGGGAAGGCGTGATTGCATCTTCACTATAGATAGCCAGACATGTCCTTCATTCTCCTGTCCCCATGCCTTAGAATGACATACCTGTTATTTCTAGTTTCTTTCCCCCTACTATATCATGCTGTATTAACATTCTTTTACTAGTGTTTCTTCAGGCTAGATCCCCAAGTGGATTGTTACACATCAGGCATTTAAAGCCTTGAGAAGTTTGATCTCATAGCTGGCTTCAGTTTTGAGTTTGTAAAGACATTAAGCTACTTTCTTAGTTCCCTTCCTGTTTCTATGATAACACAACCTGACATGAGCATTGAAGGGAGGAAGGGCTTGTTTCTGCTCACAGTTCAAGTTCTTACCTGGGGTGTACACAGTTGTCTTTCTTGCATGTTTTAGGAAGGATTTTGTTTCTTTAAGTGTAGCATACGTGCATGTACAATAGTTACCGGAAGTGAAAGAACGTGAGATTTGAATTACAGTCTCCACTCCCTTTTTTCTTCAGGGCATGGGAGACATCTTAAGCTTCAAGATTTTGTTTGTTTATGTTTAAATCAACAATATTTACTATATAGGTGATTGTGAAGATCACAAAGACTAACGACATAAAAAGTAATTAATTGTAGAGTATAAACATTTTACCCTCTATATTTTTAATGTGATAGTATAAATTTGAGGCTTCTCCCTGTGAATGAAATGTTAACTTATACAAGTCAATACTAGGTTCAGCTGTGAGAACAGGGCAGCTGTGTAACTGTGGCTTAACAAGTCTCATTTCATTGCCCTCTCGAGCACTTAAGTGCCACAGAGAAGCCATCCAGAACAAGTGTGACAGTTCCTTCGTTACCAGGGGCCAGGCTCCGGCTTTGCTCTTTTCTTTTATAAGGCTTCTTTCTCATATTGCTTGTTAGCTCAAGATCCAAGTTTCCTGTCTACTTGCAACTCACCAATAAAGGTGAAAGAGAGGAAGGAATAGAAGGCCATACTGCCTATCTTTGAGAAAATGTCCCTTCTAGAGATCATCTTGATAAGTGAAATAAGCCAGAACCGGAAACACAAATATTGTGTGTCTCACATATGGAAGAGATCTAGATTTAAAAAAAAAAAAAACCAGAAAAGTAAACAAGGGATTATTTGTGATGAGGAAGGGACCAGATGAAGTGTGGGGAGGGGAGATGAGAGAATAAGGTGGTGGGTAATGCAGATATGAAGCAGCTGAGCAGGTCTGTGGGCCATATCAGAGCACAGTGAGATGAGGTGAGGGCACACAGGCACCCACAGTGACTGTCCATCAGTGGCTTCTTAATCAGCTTCTATTCCAAGAAGCAACACAATTCAGCATCAGCATCACAGAGTTCAAGTACAGACTGGAACTGGTGGTGGGCAACCCTGCTTCCTTCATGGAACTGTGCCCCGGCCAACGGGGTCTTCAATGGGGACCTGAAGGCAGGGCCGGCGAATGAGAGGGACAAGAGACACAAAGAATGAGAGCAAGACAGGATGTCTGATCAAGCTCCAAAATTTTATTTTCCTCTCAAGGCATATATAGGCGGGGGCAAATTGGGGGGGAGGGTGCAAGCAGGGAGGGGACTTTAAACATGGGTTGTTCAGCCAGCAGGGAATGTTGCTATGTGGATTATCTATCTACTCTTGCCTAACTGCCTGACTGCAGTGCGGTCACCTGATCTCTGAGAAGAGGTTCTGGTGCTATGGAGACTTAAGCAAGACCTAGATCTAGGAAAAGAGGAGAGAAGCCCAAATATGGTGGCATGTGTGTCAAGGGTCACTTAGGCTTATGGCTCCCGTCAGAACTGGAGCTGTGTGGACTGATGACAAGTTCTGCCACAAGGTAGATCCCACACTGCTGGCTGTGTACCATGGGTGATGGCTGCCATGGCCTTGCCATGGACCAGTAGCCAGGCCAGGAGAGTATGAGGATATGTCCCAGGTGGAGAAATAAGAGATATCACAAAAGGCCTGTAACCAGAGGCAAAACACAGTTCACTCCTTCATGGAAAGCAGCAAGCCAGGCCCCCACAATGCAGAGCAGTAGGCATTTTAAGATGCCAAGGCTACCTAGAGCTTCAATGAAAGGGCTCCAGACAGTGCCATTTCTGGGAACAGCTGCTGCGAGTTATGGGCACCCAGGCAGTCCCCTGCCATAGTACTGTTATGAATATGGGACTCATGGATTTCAAGTCCACCTATGGGATTGTTGTTGCCTTTGGAGAGCAGTTAGGGAAAATGATGGCCTTGCAAATGCTAATTACTGCTTTGAATACCAGGCCAAGTGCAGTGTCTTTGTCAGTTGTGACTGTGGGGAATTTCCTGTGGAGGACTAGGGTGGATGGGATGGGAAGGAAAAGGGGCGTCTCTCTTCTCTAGGTCTGGTGCAAGCCCCTCATTGCCCCTCTGCCTATACACCTGTGGCCCACTTCCTCTGACCCCATTTTAATTTTATTCACCCTTTGAGATTCATGAATCAAACTGATAAGAAACAAACAAAACATGATGAAAGTGCATTGTATACATGTATGAAAATAACATAACAAAACTCATTATTTTGTATAGGTCATGTACTCTAATTTTAAAGCAAAGCCCACTTCCTGGAGGTTGAACATGGTACTTATATTTGTTGTCCTATTGACCAAAATTTGCTCACATGACTCATCTAACCAAAGGAACTAAAATATGTTGTCTTTGTTCTAAGTTTTTTGTTTGTTTGTTTGTTTCAGTTTTTCGATATAGGGTTTCTCTGTGTAGTTTTGGTGCCTGTTCTGGATCTCACCCTGTAGACCAAGCTGGCCTTGAACTCAGAGATCTGCCTGGCTCTGCCTCCTGAGTGCTGGCATTAAAGGCATGTGCACCACCACCACCCGACCCTAAGCTTTTAATAACTAAAGAAGAAAGGAGAATGGTTAATGGGAGAATGATGCATGTCTACAACAATACGAGTATTTTGTATAAGGAAAGAGCCTGCAGCTTTCATCAGTCTCAGAGACATATCAAATAGGAACATGTTTAAAAGCATCTCACTGTTCCAAAGCTTTGCTGCTGTTGTCATTGTTATGGAATCCTAGAGATTACAAGTGTCTTTCTAGCCATTCTTATCTGTGTTGTGAACACATGACTAGCCGGTCACAGAGCAGATTAGGTGCTGTCATTTGATAGTGACTGTTACACATCAGAAACCAATGGCCTCTTTATCATGCACTCTCCTCATAATGTGAAAAGATTCTCACACAAGCTAGTTTACACGCTTTTCTTTCATCATTTGAATTCTAATCAAGATTCCTTTGGAGAATTAATTGACTTTTGCTTCTCATAATTGAATTTCTAATTCACAAAGTCTAGTAAACAGCTTTCTTAGTTTAATTCAATTTTTGCCTTTAATGTTTTTGCTTTGTACAAATCATCTGAGCTTTTCATTTTCACATTTTAAGTAACATGTTGAGCAACACATAAAATGTCAAAATTATAATTTAATTGGGTTTGAGAGTAAACAACTGATAAAGCCAGCCTTAGAAAAGCAAACTGCTCTGTAGACGTTTTAATGGTTTTGTTTCTGTTTTTATTGTGCATACTCTCTGTGCTTAGTCTGAACTTTGTAGCTATAAATGGTTGGGTTATTTAATTTATGTCCACTAAGAAATCTCCCTCTTTCAAAAGAAGCCACGTGTCAACATTGAAACACATCATTCCAATGGTCTTACTAATTTAATTGTCAAAGTAAACTTATGTCAGGACTTTAAAAGTATTAAAAATACTTAATTATCCAGCTGTAAAAACAATATAAATCAACACCAAGATATATATGTGTATATTGTCAAACAGAGAGGTTACACAGCAAGTGTGCCTAATGTTTCTACCAATATTTATGTACCAGGGAGAAGAAAATCTCTAATACTAAATATCACCCATCAAAATATTTCATAACACCTATCTTTGGCCTATGAGATTAATAGAAATTTCTTACTTTTGGGAGTTTCTCTCCTATAGTCCATGGATTTTTTTTTTTATAGTATTCTGTTTATTTCTATTGCTAGGAGCAGAGTGATGGGACAAGGAATGGCCCATGACTACTAGTGAGCTAGTTCTATTTTGGAGAAAAATTAGGTTACCAGAAAATCAGTTAGCAGAGCAGCTGCCCCACTCCCAGCTGGAGTCTATAAAAATAGCCACTTAGCAGGTAAGATTGTGTGCCTCAAGACCGATAGATTGGGATTCTGAAGTAGAGCATCGGAGAGATGTGATTGATGGGTGTCTATCGACCATGTGCTCTTGCTTTGCCTGTAGTGGGCTGAATCGCAATTACTACACTGAATTGCAGTAAGATGTGAAAAATATAATAAATCAATGTGAATTTAGAAATCCAATCTCTTGAATATCCTTCCCATCAGAATGGAGGAGTCAGTGTTAATAAAGATGTGTGTGTTACTTATCCTAAGGTGTGAGATTAGCAGATGACTGTGAGGCAGATCAGTAAAGCTTTTGTGCACTGTGAAAGCAGAATAAACCAGCTATTTTAGCTCGAGCCCGGGCATTCCCTTTTGCTGGATTCCCTGTGAATCTTTCAACTGAATTTGAGCCTTAAAAAATAAAGCCACTTTCTGTGCTTCTCTGTGCCTGCTGAGAATCCTGCCAAAGCCTTCTATGAGGTATCTGTGAATTTACCCTGGGAGAACACCACATAGTGTCCCTGGCTTCCTGTTCTAAATGACCCACTCCAATGACACACTGTAATACTACTCAAGGTAGGGAGACTGAGCTGCCAAAACCTATTTATCACTTTGTTGCCCTTGGACTATACACATCCGTCCTCAGTTAAATAAGGGTCATAGGCGGAGCTGTTCTCTCCCTTCCCACAACACTAGGATCCTGTGTGAAGATAAAATCAATTATCTAGTGTTTTGCTGCGTTCATTTTCCCAGTCTACAAAGTACTGTTCTTTAAGGATGCATTAAGAATGAATTGGGGGGAAAGGCACTTACAGCTTCACAAATAAATATTGGTTGTCCAAAACTAAGAGATACTGATTAAATAGATTGTAGTTTTTGTAATGAATAGTATATTATTCTACTTCTAAAAGCAGTTGTGGAGAATATTTAATAATGTGCAAGGTTGGCTATGATATTTTATTACTTGGATACTTTCCAACTGTTTAACCAAAACAGTGTATATACTTTTGTCTCAGACTTGTTTTTTTAATGTAAATTACACATACAAAGGAAAAAGTGCTCAACACGCTTTTTGTTGTTAGCTTTCAGTAAAGAATTACATGTAAATTTACCATCTTTTTTTCCCTCTCTCCTTCATCAGTATTTATTACATTGTCTAATTTTGAGAAAATTAAAATTGAAATCATTTAAAATAATTGGTGTTGAAGCTTCACTAAACTAGAAACTTTGATGGGAAGCTAAGGGGATGGATTTTGGAACACTTTCTTCCCCAGTTATACTTACAACATTTAGAGGATGCTGTGGAGCTTGGGAGCTGACTTTTCTGTCTGCCCAAACCAGCTCTGCAGATAGTGTGTGAGAGTTTCTAAAGGTCCTCTGCATGCATTCACACTGCTTAGCCAGGGATTATTCTCTCTACATCAGGAGAAGCATGGCGTTCCTGAGCCTTAACAAGCCACAGGGGCAATGCTTGTGAGCAGACACTCTTGTCGCCTAGAAAGACATACTCACTGGGTGCTCTGGAAACTGCTGCCACCACTGTTCCTTATCTGGCTGGCTCCTCTAGGCCTCTGGAACCCAGACCCCACCAGCCTCATCCCCTCCTGAGCATAATCCCGGCAGACTCCGCCTTTGATGCCTGTGTTGGTGAAGACTCTGGTTCTCAGGGACTTCCGTATGCTCTGTGCACATGCTCCTTCTGAAAGGCTGCTGTCACAGTGCCATGATAACCACTTTTCTGATTATGCCTCTGCCCACAGAGGGCCCACATTGAAAGGTGAATATAAATCCTAACTGCAGTGTCCCCAAGCAAGGTGTGAGGTCCAGGATGCTGAAGCCCGTATGAGGAAGTGCAGGAACTCTAGACCAAACTGCAGGGTGAGTCTCCGTGCCTCCCTCCACTCAGGTGCCCAGAACAAGAGGCTGTAGGAAGATGAGAGTGGAGGGCAGAATGCTCAGTAACATGGGCGGATGGTATACCACCCTGTGGTGCTTGTCCTGAGGTCTATTCCTAACCATTATTACTGTCTAGTGGTGGCCAGTAACCAGGTAACCAATTATCAGTACTCCAGTAACCAGTTAACCAATTAACTCTCATTATTCAGTCTTACTCATCTTCTCTTTCATCTTTTCCTAAACACAAGTTAAATGTACACCTAGATTTGCTCTTAGAGCCGGGACTGTAATGATAGGAACAGACTCCTCTAAGTCCTTACCCTCAGAAACTTACAGTCTAATGGGAGAGAACTGATCACAAAATAATACAGATATAATAATATAAAATTGCAGCTGTGGCAACGCCTGTGTGGGAAATGTACACAAACAAGAGAGAGCTTGAAACTGGCAGTCAGGAAAGATTTCCCAGGAAAATGGCACGTCACCTAAGCCCTGAAGGATGGTTTGGCATGAGCTGGGGAGAATGAAAGCTTTTCCAGGTAGGAGGAGCAGCCTGCACTGCAGCTCTGCCTGACACCGATGGCTGCTCCCAAAGCATCACGGTTAACCTCCAGTTTCTAATATTGCAACCTCTCCAACCCCTCGGGACACACCCAGGCAGAAGGAAACACTCTTGTGCACCTATTCTGTTCACTTTCAGTGTTTTCTCCCCACTGGCTGTGAGATTTGTTTTTACAGCTGTGCTGTTTGGTTCAGAATTTGAATGCATATCATAAAGCAGTCAGGAGGAAAGAACACACATGGTGGATGTTCAGATCCTGTTTACTAAATTCGTACTGTCACTCAGCAGTTATTTCATCACCCTGATAACTGTAAAAGAAGGACAGAAGGTCAAACTCTTGCATGTAGGCTGTCTTAATGACATGTTCTTCTATACCTTCTCATTTTGCTCAGGGTTCCTGCTTTGATCTTTAGATATACACCCCACAGGACTGGGTCTTTTCCACAGTTGTTTTCTTTGTAACTTGTTGATAAGGTAGAGTTTTGTTGAGCACTGTTTTGAATGCTTGAACTCCGAATACTTCAAAGACAATTAGTCTTGGTCAGAGCATTCAGCTGTGATTATTTTCATGGTGAAATGGTAGTATTAAATCTCCTGATGGTAAGGGAATGATTTTACTTCAAAGCACAGTTCCAGAATATTCTGTCTGGTCTTGCCACAAGCTAATATTCCTTTAAGTTTTATTCTTGTTCATTCATTGACTACAGTAGCAAGAAAATGAATAGAAAGCATATGGTGTTGCTAGTCAAGGACTAAGTTAATAATTTTCTTTTTAAAACTTCACTTATTGATCATATTAATTTCTCCATGATAGAAGCTCATGCTGTGCATGCGTGGAAATGGTTGGAAATGATAAACGATTGTGTAGTAATACAAGGGCAATAGGAAGTAATATGTGTATTTAATTTTAAGTTAAAAAAGAAACAAAAATTTTACTTTGATTTAGTGTGAAAATAGAAGCCAAAATAGAAAGTTATTATGATTTTTTTTCTCCTAATATAAAACTTTTTGGCAGTAGAATAATAATGCATATTGAATAATGTTGACCTAAAAGATACTATGACAACTTTGAAGTATGATATTGTTAATGTAAAAACAGAATGGTATTTGTCTTTAAAAAAATGACTATAGCTTAAGAAGTATAATAAATGTTATCAAATGAAATGTTATTGACAGTTTGCTATGACAGCCTCAGCAGGATTGCAGAGATCACCAAGATTTCTCCCAATCAGATGTCTCACTTTGTATTTTGAATGTTCTTACAACAGAAGTATTCATTTTCTTTCCTGATTTCCTTCCAAATTTATACCCGCATCTGTATCCTTTCCCCAGGCTGCTCCTTGGTCTATACCTTTGAAGTAATTTGCATGTGGTAGAAATATCCTTCGCTTCTTTGGTTTACTATGCTTACTGGTCTAGGTGGCCTGTGACGGCTGCTAGGTAAATGCCTGCCATTCCTATAGCAATTTTCTCCTGAGATGAACTCCTATTAAAAGTACCCCTGGCGCCGGGCGGTGGTGGCGCATGCCTTTAGTCCCAGCACTCGGGAGGCAGAGGCAGGCGGATCTCAGTGAGTTCGAGGCCAGCCTGGTCTCCAAAGCGAGTTCCAGGAAAGGCGCAAAGCTACACAGAGAAACCCTGTCTCGGGGGAAAAAAAAAAAAAAAAAAGTACCCCTGGCATCCTTGAGACACTCTCTGCATTTTTAATAATTAAAGTTGTCCTTATGCCCTTTTGTAGCTATTGGAAAAAACTAACTTTTTTTCTAAAACCAAGTATGCTTTTCCATAAATATGCTTCTAGAAGTATGCTATTGGGAAATGTGGAATGTTCCAAAAGAAAATACTAAGAGAATTGTTATTGTAAGTTGTGATTGATTGAGTCCCTTCTGTGTGCCAGTGCTCAACTGAGTCCTTTCTGTGAGTTCTCGTTGAACCCCCTGACATCAATGGCTTTGTTTGTGCCTGTGTTTGAGTCAGTGAAGAAATATATTAGAAGGTAAACAGTATATTTTGGTTAAGGTATGGTCATTTACATTTATTATGGTATTTTCATATCACTGTATCTATTCAATGCTGTGAGTTCCATGAAATAACACCAGCTTTGTTACAAAAGAGACTAAATCCTAGGAAGCTATGTTATGCCCAGATCATGGGGACCCCCAAAAGACCACCACAGAGACTGAATCCCATATATAAAAGCAAAGAGCCTTTATTTCAAGCTCGGTGCTTGGACTCTCTGTCAGATGCAGAGGTGAGAGTGGAGAGCCCGGAGCCTAGGCAGGGTGGAGTTTTTTATCATAGCAGAGGTTGGGGTGAGGGAATTTTCAGGACCCTGATTGGCTGACATTTGTCTAGGGTTATAGGGAATGTTTGAAATGTCAGGTATTTCCCCTTAGATGCAGGCCTCCCTGGGTAGGGTCAGCTTATGGCTTTTCCTGGGTCCAGGTGTTGTCTGCCAGAGCTGTGTCTGGGCTTCTAAGCCTGTCTTGGCAGCTGTGAGGTCAAGCTTTTTTGGGCCTCCCCACAGCTACATACAATCAAATTGCAGGGGTGATTTGCTTCTCTCTTACTTGAAGTGAAAATATATTAGTTTTCTGTCTGCCACCAAGAATTCATAATTGGCCTTTAATCCCAGCACTCAGGAGGCAGAGCCAGGCAGATCCCTGTGAGTTCGAGGCCAGCCTGGGCTACAAAGTGTGATCCAGGATAGCGCAAAGCTACACAGAGAAACCCTGTCTCCAAAAAAAAAGAGTTCATAATTGTATCATTGTATCCCAATATTATATTTATATCATGATTGGGTAAGTTGTAGATCTGAGTAAACTGTTAAAAATCTCCGTCAGTCAGAGGGGCTCATTTTGGTCTCCTGACTTGAGTTCTTCAGCTGATGAGAAAGGATGCTCTTGCTGTAGGTGTGTGTGCCATGTTACTCTTGCGTTAGTTACTTTTCTCATTGTTGTGACAAAATGACTGGCAAAGATGACTTAAGAGCGGACAGGCCAAGGGCTTGGAGAGATGAAGATGCTCTTCCAGAGGACCTGAGTTCGATTCCCAGCTCTCACACTGGGCTTTAAGGGGATCTGCGACCACTGGTCTCCAGCCACCTACACAGTGCCTCTGCCTTCTGCTCTCCTCTTACGTCATTCTGAAAACATTTCATCAGCACCTCATTTCTCCTGCACTATCAAGGGGATAAAATGTCTCCGCTATGATCTTGTTTCTCACTCAGTGGTAGAGCACTTCCATAATGTGTGCCCATAGCTTGCCTCCTTCCACACACATAATTCAAATCTTCGTATTTTTTAAAGGGAAAGCATCTCAGTTTGGGGGCATACTAGCATCCTGGAAAGGAAGGTATGGCAACAGCATGAGGGCTAGTTACATGTTATTGGAGGTCAGTGGCCAAGAAAGGTGAATGTTGGCATATTGTCTGGTTCTCCCTTTTATTCTACCCAGGACCCCAACCCATGGCATGGGGCTACCACATTCAAGACAGATCTTCTCTCCCCAGTTAAACCTCTTTACAGCCACGAGAATCTGAGTTTTAGCAGAAATGCAGAGGGAAACATCCCAGTCAGCTGCTGTCTTCAAGGGAGCAGGGGGCCTGCTGGGGTGGGACGGAGGTCTTCCGAGCAGACAGTGAGAGTTGCCGTCGTCACTCCCATACAGCACTGCCTGTCTTATAGCTGTAAGGATGGTGGGGTGCCTATTTCAAGTCGCTGAAAGGCATGTTGCCCCCTCTCTGGATTAAAGTGTGGCACCATATGTAACTAGAACCACGTGAGTCCACCACCTCTCTCCACCTTTGTGGAGGGGAACTGAATCGGCAGCTGTATTTACATAATGGAAGAAGGGACATATTGCCTTTATGAGAATTTCATGCACCATACTCCCTAAGGGGAGAAAGTCTTTCAAATGCCATCTGATTGCCTAGCCCTGAAGCATCTCACACATAGGGTGTTATTTTCCAGATGAGTAGATAACACAAAGACAGCAGCAGAACTCTGCCCTGAGGAACACACTGTGTAACAGGAACAGAAGGCAGATCCGGGAACCCCATCCCCATTCGGGGCCTCTTTAAAGCCTGCCTGATGTGTATGCTTCCTCTCCTCATCTTCACTTGCAGTGTCAGCTCCTCTGAAGGCAGGGGAGCACTGGATGAGGCTTAGTTGTCCACTGAGGCTTTGGAGTTGAGGTCCTGGAGTCAAACTGCCAGGGATCAAGTCCTGGCTTTCCCACTCACCAACATTCCCACTTCGGAAAGTCTAGTTGAAGCAGCCTAGGCCTCAGTCCAGTACCCTCCAGGAACTGTTGTGGGGCTTAGTGGGGAGGGAGCAAGTGGGAAGGAATCTCTGAGAAACAGGCCTGGTGTAGAGGAGATCTCGGTAAGTGTTCACCATTTAGACTGGGTATGGCAAAAATAACAGTTCAATTTTGTTTTTCATTAGTAGCAGAAGGACAAAATTCAAGAAAGATTTGATTTGAAAGATCTTTTTTTTTTTTTTTTTTTTTTGAGACAAGGTTCCTCTATAAAACAGGAACTCACTTTGTAAACCAGGCAGGCCTTGAACTCACAGAGATCTGCCTGCCTCTGGCTCCTGAGTGCTGGGATTAAAGGCATTCACCACCACTGCCTGGCTTGATTTTGAAGAAATTCTTATATTTTAAGATTCTGTATTTTAAATAAAGAAATATTCACACAGATTCATAAAAATTATGGTATATTTTAAATATATTTTCTATTATTTATATTGTATACTTTAAAAATAAAGGTTCATGGTTTTAACTTTTAACCAAAAATATAGCTAGCACATTTTCTAACAATAATTATAAGATGAATTCTAAATTCACCGTGTGTGTTCACCTAGTACAGTGGCAGTTCTTAGATTATATGAGTACCAGACTTTCTTAAACTCTTACAAAGAATGAGAAACTCCAGAGACTTTTGTCTATATGGGTTTTAGCTATTGCTCTTTATCAATTATAATTTAACCCTGAAAATAATAAACCCAATACATGGTAACATAGCAATATGTCATTAGTTTTTAAAAATTCTCTTTTCAATAGTAACAAAACATACACCTCTCTTTCTCTCTCTCTCTCTCTCTCTCTCTCTCTCTCTCTCTCTCTCTCTCTCTCTCTCCCCCCCCTTGGGGCTTGAGGTTCAAGATGCAAGCCCTCAGTATCCCCATCCCACTCCATTTGCTGTGTCTGCCTGTTGTGATGGTGATGGACACACAAACACACACACACACACACACACACACACACACACACACACACAGAGGATTTAATAGAATAGAATTGCTTATAGGCTATGGTCTGGCTAGTCCAGCAATAGCTATTTACCAACAGAAAGTCTAGTAATCCACTGGTTGCTCAGTTCATGAGGCTGGATGTCTCAGTTGGTCTTTAGTATAGAATAGAATCCCAAAGAAGTAGGCTCTACTGCCAGTGAAGGAATGGACTTGCCAGTGAGAACAAGAGGAAGCAGGCAAAGAAAACAAGCTTCCCTTCTTCCATGTCCTTTATGTAGGCTGACACCAGAAGGTGTGGTCCATATTAAAGGTGGATCTTCCCACCTCAAAAGAGCCAGATTAAAGGTGGATCTTTCTGCTTCAAGTGATTTAATTAAGACAACTTTCCTCTCCAGGCACTGGTGGCACATACCTTTAATCCCAGCACTCGGGAGGCAGAGCCAGGCGGATCTCTGTGAGTTTGAGGCCAGCCTGATCTACAGAGCGAGATACAGACAGGCACCAAAACTACATAGGGAAACCCTGTCTCAAAAAAAAAGAAAGAAAGAAAGAAAGAAAGAAAGAAAGAAAGAAAGAAAGAAAGAAAGAAAGAAAGAAAGAAAGAAAGAAAGAAACCTTTCCTCACATGTGTACCCAGCCTCTTGGGTTTTCGTTAATTCCAGATGTAGTCAACTTGACAACCAAGAATGGTCATCACACAGGCCCTCCTTTACATTTTGTTAGTGTTTAAAGGCTTGGTCTCAGAGGTCAGACATAGCCAGGGTCTGTCCCCAGTTCTGCTACTTGGTGAATATAGGAACATGGACACATGCTAAACCTGTTTTGTCCTCACTGAAACAGAGCCTAAAATATTTCCTACAGTCACCCCTATGTTGAGTGAGAAAAGGTGTTGCCATACCAGGCCATGGAAGTCCTGAATGCAGGCCCTGCCCCTCTCCAGGTTCCTTCCCCTGTAAATGGACTCTCATGGTGTTCTCTTGTACAGTGGTGGGGGGTTTGAATGGCAGAGGCCTTTGCTGTTTCTGGTATCTCTGATTATAGGGGTTGTCTGTGGCTCTTTAGCCAAGATCTACCTCTTGTCCTCTGGGGGTAAGGGGAGGATCTGGCTGGCTGGCTGGCTGGCTGGAGAAAGAAATCTAGATTCTAAACTGCTCCTCAGACAAACTCCACCCCAGTCCCCGTGCTGGCCACAGCCCTGGCTGCTGGGCACTGAAGGGACACTGCGGGATGGTGCTTTAATACGTTTTCTCTGCTGTGATTTCCAGTGCTCGTCTGTGTGCTCCCCTTCTTCTAGAATCCTCTTTCTCTTGAACGTTGTTTGTAGCGTGTCCTGCTTGCTCTGTCCTTGTGGGTTTGTTCTTCATTTACCATCTTACTGCCCATTCTGGAAGTTGGAGTAAACACTCTGAGCTTCCACACTTAGCTGAAAGTTCCCACCATTTTTTCTTAAGCAATTGATAAAAGCTCCAGATTCAAAGATCCAAACCCAGACATTCAGGTAAGGGAGGTAGTCGGGGCAGTATTGCTTTCCAAAGCTTTCAACTTTGACTACAAATTGGAATCACTAGAGAGCTACATGGCATTGGTGCCTGGTACCCGCTACAGGGATGCTGATGTCATTGGCCTTAAGTGTGACCTGGTACTAGAGGGTTTTTTGTTTGTTTGTTTATTTTTTTAACTTCATGTATGACACCATATGTCAGGACTACATTAGTACATTACTGTAAAGACTTTGGACCTGAAATTTTGCATCTTTTTTGAAACAGCCAGTTTTGCTGGGACATTATGTATATTTGAACTAAAGGTAGTAAAAACTCTCTATGAAGTTATCTTATTGGCATATTAAAATGTATTATTTTTGTTTTGATAAATTTAACATTAATTTATATTTTGACATGAATGAATCTCCTATTGTGCCCCCACAATTATTTATAAATATATTGGTAAAGTGTTACTTATAAATAAGAGTCTTATTCAAATAATCTCTGTAACAACACGAAGTACTGAAATTTATTACCTCTGTCTCAAGTTCATTATATAAGAAATAGTGTCAAAAAACTAGTCACATTTATAATTAGCTTCATTGGTAATGAATTCAACTGCCTATGGAATGACCAGATTTAGTCTGAGCACGTTGCTTATCTGTGGAATTATATGCTGAAGGGACTGTGCCCTTCCATTAACTTTCTGAGATGGTTCATGCTGTGTGCTGCATGCTTTCCTACCTGTAAGCAAGCTCCCTTCTGCAAGCTGACATTGACTTCTTGCTCATCTTTGCCCTGCCCTGTGGCTGCTCAGTGTTAGTGTGGGTAACGTTGCTTTCTGGCTGCTCACACAGCACAAGACTGTCACATGTGAGAAACTAGCTAAGGTCTCTAGTGTTCCTGCCTCCAAACCTCAGTAGCATACCAGGATAGCCCCACTGTAATGAGCAAGCCCCGGTCCCTGGTGTTGCAAGTCAGCTGACTCGCCATGCCTCTCTCCACCAGTATTTCCTCCCACGTCCTCCCTGCTCTTCTCCATCTCTCAGAGTCTCCTCACCAGTGCCCTTTCTTCTCCCCCTTTCATTACAGTGTTAGAGTGTATGAAAACCATGAAACTATGGGACATGGAAGAAAAGATGGCGGAGCCCAGGTTTTGGTAGCTAATTGGGGTTCGTTCCTCTATGAAGGAAGCTGAACAGCATACAATATGTAATGGAAAATCCAGTTTCTAGGTCCTGGCATGGCATAGCAGTTCACACTACTTATAACAAATTACCCAGCATGCTTTATTCTGCTATCTAATTGCATTCCACTTAGGAACATACAGATGTCAATCCATTTGTTGGGGATAAAACAGAATTCACATTTCTGTGCACAGTGTACCCTAAGTGCAAGAGCTGTCCTTTCCTTGAGAAGAAAAAGCACATACATTTCATTAACATGGTAGAGATGTCAGTGGGGCTCAGGGTTAAACTGTGGCTGACACGGAAGGGTAGGGATTTGCTGGAAGAATGGACAGCCCTGGGGTCTCACCTTAGGTCATTAAATTGATTTAGTTTAGGCCCACTGGCTGTATTTTAATGCAGTTTAGCTGTAAAAATACAAGGGCCCATTGTATAGCACAGGCAATGCATTGTTAGTTTTTAGGCCCGTCAATGTAAAGAAAAAAATGTGTCTCTTTGCCTTCCCTTATGACCTGGAAAAAAATTAGCTACATTACAGAGTAGCAGGACACCCTGGAAATGTTAGTTTTGGAAGGAACCTTGAGGAGTGGCATAAAAAAGTCTGGCCACATCCTCTGGCTCTAGTGCCAGGGATACACATGTTCTTGGGGTACTTCAGTGCTCCTCCTTCCCGGGAAAGTGCTGGGGATGGAAGAACCACATACAGCAGCATCTCTCCATGGCTGCTGGTATGGCAAGGGTGGTCTGCTGTGGGCGGAGTAGTGACTGTTGCTGAAGCTAGTGGAGGAGATGCCAAGCTAATGGGTACACATGCAAATGCCAAAACCTTAGGAAGCCACTAAATAGACTGTGTCCAAGACTTGCTCCAAATAAGCCAGAAGACATATGGTGTACAGGGCGATTACTAGTGTGTGTTGTGGGTCGGTGCAGGACCTGTATGTCTGTTAAAAAGGCTAGTGAAACCCCATGCCCGCCCTCCCTCCCTCCCTCCCTCCCTCCCTTTCTAAAACATTGGTAGCTCTTTTAGTTACTTTTTCAGATCTGTTAGGCTGTGGGTTCAGGGTGGTTCTATTCATTTTAGTAGCTATGGGATGAATACCTACAGGAAATCCCACAGCCACCACACAGCACTGTATGTGCCTTGCAATAGGCCTGTTTGGGTCTGCTTTTAACCTCTGACACTCACAGCTCTCCTTTCCCAAGAACATCTCCCTAGCAGCTGTGAAGCTGAAATGCTGAAGGTAGACACCGAGAGGCAAGCCCAGAGTGCTTTTCTGCCTGTCCCCCACCATGTTTTAAGTTTCCAAGGAGTTCTTTTGGGACTTTGGTTGTTCTCAGTCTCACTGCCTCCGGCTCTGGAGTCTCACAGCCTGGGTTAGAATCTGAAGGGACTGTGGCTGGTCATGATCCCACTGCCTCAGGCTCTGGAGTCTGACAGGCCCAGCTTAGAATCTGAATACTGCCACGTCCTGTGGGCGAGACTTCTATCTTGGTGCCCTTTTGGAGCATCAGTTTCCCCATATATAAAACAAAGAATAATGGCAGCCCCTCAGTGGGCACTGTGAAGACCAAGTTGGGTAATGGCTCCAAACTGCCTCAGAAGCAGGAAGTGCTGAGTAAGTGTTAGGTGTAGCTGGACTTTCTTGGGGACCGCCAGCTCCCCGATAATGACACGGAGACTTATTAATTATGAAAGCTTGGCCTGTAGCTTAGACTTGTTCCCAGCTAGCACTTATAACTTAAATTAACCTGTCTCTATTAGCCTATGTGCTGCTTTACCTCTCCTCCATTCTGTATGTCCGACTCCCTCCACCTCTCACTGGCATCTCCCTTGTGGGCCTAGATTCATCCTGAGTTCCTCTCTCTGCCTGGAAGTCCCACTTAACCTCTCCTGCCTAGCTATTGGCCAATCAGCTCTTTATTAAACCCATCAGAAGGAGCCTTAGGCAGAGCCACATCTCTCCAGTGTAGAAAAGATCATCCCACAACAGTTAGGTACTGCAATTGACTGTTACTATGCCTCTGTGTGACTAGCCCAGCGGATGCTCAGCACCTGCAAGCGAAACCCTCTCAAGACTGGTGTTGCTTTTTCCTTCATCTTAAACTGTTAAGCTTTTTCTTCTTTAAAGTTTAACTTTAAAAAAAGTTTATTTTTGGTAACAATTGTTTTTAGAGTATGAGTATGTATGAATGTTTTGTCTGCATGTATGTGACTCACATGTGTGCTGTGCTTGCAGAGGTCAGAAGAGGGCATCAGATCCCCTGGAACTGGAGTTACAAACAGTTGTGAGCCACCATGTGGGTGCTGGGAATAGAGCCCAAGTCTCCTGCAAGGATAGCCAGTGTTCTTAACCACTGAGTCCTCTGTCCATCGTCTGGGACATTCATTTGGGTGTTTTCCTTTACCTGTATTTGGCCTCTTATACTCCAAAAGCAGTTAGTTATGGTAGACTCAAATTAAAATGTCCTCTTGTTACCTATTATCTGCTTTACTGTGGAGTTTTTCAAGTACAGCAAATAGTATGGATACCATACAAGGCACTAAGTTAATCTTGTATTAAATTAACTGCTGGATATTACAAGATTCTGTTCTCAAGAAACTTTTAGTCTAGCAGGGAAGCAGGCACATAAAGCCACCAAAACCATCAAATGCAATTTGTCACAAATTGTGTGAATGATGAAAATACCCAGGGGAACAAAGATGTTCCTGGCTCAGCCCCAGAGAAGCAGGAGAGATATAAGGACTTAGGGCAAAACTATTGAGGTTTGTCAGCTCAGCCGTGACACAATTGTCCCTGTGTTTTACAAAAGCCCAACTTCAAGTGGAGACTACATGAGAGTGAGCCAGGCCGCTTTTCCCTGACTTCTCTTCCCCTGTAGCCTCCCACCACTGTGTGCAAAGCTCTCAGGCTCCAATGTGCTGGTGTCTTTCAGTTCCAGACAGATGCTATCGATGTTGTTGAAGTAGAATTTAAAAAAAAAAAATCCAATTCTGAGTTCTTTGTCATCTTGAAGTATTCCTCATGGCCTCTCTACTATCTGCCTCGATTCAGTTAATCACGTCAGCTTGTTAGCCAGACTGTGGCTGGTGAAGCTGGGCTGCCACTTCATCTCCAGCTAATAGGACACAGTGCCCCTGCCTTCCTCTTATGTCATTCTGAAAACATTTAATCAGCACCCCATTTCTCCTCCATTATCAGAGGGGATAAGATGTCTCCTCTATGATCTTGCTTCTCAGGGCCAGGCATGTTACCCAATGGTAGAGCACTTGTATAATGTGTGCGAGATTGTGGGTTGATTCCCATCACTGAAAAGGAAAGTCAAGATTCTGTTCAGTACTTAGAAGGACTTTTATGAACTCTGTTCTTATTTCAGAAGTGTTCATGGGAACAATACTAAACACAGACGTAGAAAGAGAAACAATGGCTTCCCTCCATTATACAGCTGTTTCCACACAGAGCGTTCATGTACTTAGGTACACGTGTCTGAGTAGCTTCTAAGTTTTGCTTTCTGTCCACAATAAACTATAGAAGAAGTAAATAAATATTTACTGAGTGAATGAATGTCCAAAAGAATTCACATCAACTGAAGAATAATTTTTAAAAATTTAAAATCCTAAAGGAAAAATTAATGGAGCTAAAAGAAAATGTAACCATGAAGTAGCCCATAACCCCACCGCTAGACAGGGTATTTGGGCTGTGAATTGCTTTGAACAGACCATTTTGCATGTTACTTTTTCTCACCTCCCTCCCACTCCTGCTGACCCCCTTCTTCTACCCTCCTACTTTCTTGTATTTTCCTTCTCATAACATACTGAATTGAATTGGAGTTGCTTGCATAAGCACAGGCAGGGAGTTATTGGTGGAGCATGGAAACCTACCAGTGGCTACACCACTGAAGAAAAGACAACCCCCCTAACTCCCCCCAACCCCCCCCCAACCATTAGCTGCCAATAGCCAATAGGGGGAGGGCCCTCTCAAGCCCCTCCCCCATCCATAGCAGGAAGACTCAGTCTTGAGAAGAGCTTGTGTAGGTATACATAGCTACCGTGTTCACGTTCCAGTTGTGAAAAGTGCATAGCATAGTGTGTGGCACATTGTACATGCATGTGTGTGTGTGTGTGTGTGTGTGTGTGTGTGTGTGTGTGATATCATTGCTGCTGTTGCTGTTACTGCTTGTAGATGCCTCATTCCCGCCATAGGGCAGGTCGAGCAGGAACCTGATTTTGGCTCTGTTTAGAATTGGTTATTAAATATTCTCAGGTTTAAGGTGGAAACTCCAGCCATTGGGCGCCATTTGTAGCTGGAGAGCTTTTCTCTCCAGGTCCCGCCAAGTCCCGCCAATCCTGGAGCCCACTTATAAAATAAACACACAGACTCTTACATTATTTAAACTGTTTGGTCATTAGCTCAGGCCTATCATTGTCTAGCTCTTACTCTTATATTTAGCCCATTTCTATTAATCTATTCTTTGCCACATGGCTCATGGCTTACTGGTACCTTACATCTTGCTTGTCCTGGCGGTGGCTCCAGGCAGTCTATTCCTCCGCCTTCCTGTTCCCTCAATTCTCCTCTCTGTTAGTCCCGCCTATACTTCCTGTCTGGCTACTGGCCAATCAGTGTTTATTTATACAGAGCAATATCCACAGCAGCCCATGATCTGCATGGTCTCAGGATCTTGACCACTTTAGCAGTGTCAGATATGAGTTCCATCTCATGGAGTGGGTCTTAAATTCAGTCAAAAAGTGGTTGGTCACTCCTGTAACATTTGCGCCACTATGGCCCGAGTATGTCCTACAGGTGACTGTTGTAGAATGCAGGGTTTGTAGCGGGGTGACATTGATGATTGCTTTTCTCTTCTAGTAGCATGCAGAATACCTTCCAGTACCATGGCCGTTAGTCAGTGGGAGTGAAGTCAGGCACCAGCTTAACTTTTCTGTGTTCAATGACACAAGGAAGTGCTGTCCTTAGTAATAGGCCACCATCAGGTTATGGAGAATAACCGATAGCCTTGGCAATAGCTGGTGATGTTTGAGGGTTTCTGCGAGGCCCTTTGGACTAACAACTCAGTAAGATCTAACTCATTCCTGGCACTGGAATCTTTACTTGGTGGCATAAAATGTCCAGTTGAGACATGCTCCACTATTGTTTGGTGACTCCATTTAGATTCCTTTCGTGTGTGTGTGTGTGTGTGTGTGTGTGTGTGTGTGTGTGTGTGTGTATTAGGAAACTTCAACAATAGTAGGTTTCCATGATTTTTCAAATGACCCTTAATGTTTGTTATCCCTCCCTATATCCATCCTTTACTCTTCTCTCCCACTCCCCTCCCTATTTAATCCCCACTCCAGGATCCTCCCTGTCTCTTCATAACAATGTATTCTATCTCCCCTGCCTTGAGAGAGCCTCTTCTCCTGCCTAGTCCCTTACTAGGTACCTAACCTCTGTGATTATTTGGATTGTATCAAACATCAAAAGCTAAAGGCTAATGTCCACATATAAGAGAAAACACGCAGTATTTGTCTTTTGAAGTTACCTCACTCAGGATGATTTTTTTTCCAGCTCTATCCATTTACCTGTGAATTTAATAATTTGATTTTTCTTAACAGCTGGATAACATCCCATTGTGTAAATGTACCACATTTTCATTTCTGTTCATCAGTTGGTGGACATCTAGGCTGTTTTCAGTTCTTGATATTGTGACTAGAGCAGCAATGAGCATGGATGAGCAAGTATCTGGGTATATGCTTAAGAGTGGTATAGATGGATCTTGAGATATATCTATTGCCAACTTCCTGATGAAATACCACATTGATTTCCATAGTGGCTGTATCATTTGCATTTCCACCAGCAGTGAGTAAGTCTTCTCCTTATATATTCTCGCCAACATATGCTGTCATGTAGCTAGAGTTTTCCTGCCTGGCCCACAGTCAGGACAAATTTCTGTCACCCACCAGTCCCACAGTCTCTCAGACCCAACCAAGTAAACACAGAGACTTATATTGCTTGCAAACTGTATGGCCGTGGCAGGCTTCTTGCTAACTGTTCTTATATCTTAAATTAGTCCATTTCTATAAATCTATACCTTGCCACATGGCTCGTGGCTTACTGGCATCTTTACATGCTGCTTGTCATGGCGGCGGCTGGCAGTCTCTCCTCCCACCTTCCTGTTCTCTCAATTCTCCTCTCTGTTAGTCCCGCCTATACTTCCTGTCTGGCCACTGGCCAATCAGTGTTTTATTCATTGACCAATCAGAGCAACAGATTTGACATACAGACCATCCCACAGCACTGTCATTTGTTTTTTGTTTTTGATCTTGGCTGTTCTGACTGGGATAAGATGAAATCTCAAGGTAATTTAATTTGCATTTTTCTAATGCTAAGGATGTTGAACATTTCTTTGTTTCTCAGACATTTGTGTTTCCTCTTTTGGGAACTCTGTTTAGTTCTGTACCCCATTTTTGAATTGAGTTATTTCTTTTCTTGATACAAGTTCTTTATATGTTTTAGATACTAACCTTCTATCAGATGTATAAGTGGTAAGCATCTTTCCCTATTCTGTAGACTGCTGCTTTGTCTGAATGATTGTGTTCTTTGCCATGCAGAAGCTTTTCAGCTTATGAGGTCCCACTTATTAAATGTTGGTCTTATCCACCTGTGCTACCAGTGTCCTGTTCAGGAAGTATATTCCTCTGCTGATGAATTCTAGACTCTTCCCCCACTTTCTCTTCTATCAGATTCAGAGTATTGGGTCTTATATTGAGGTCCTTGATCTATTTGGAGTTGAGTTTTGTGCAGGATGATAAATATGAATCTATTTGCATCATTCTATATGCAGCCATCCAGATTGAGTAGCACCACATGCCCCAAGGTCTCAGGTACAGACTGAATGAATGCCCAGCCCAACACAGCCATTATTAGCCAAAATGACCATCTTCCCTACTCTGTACATTCTGACAGGAGGCCTGAGGAGCCTCTGGGCAGTCACATATTTGGAAGAATTAGACACCTCTACCAAATATTTATCAGCTTAAACTAAGGGCTGTGCTCCCAGAGATCCCAGTTTGCATGAAGGTTTTAACCTCATTTCTTTAAGGAGAACAAATTTTTGGAAACAGACAAGTATGTTTTTATGGTTTTCTTTAGGCAGAAGCAACCCAAGTAGAACCACAAAGCCAAAAATGGGAAATTAGTCATCTTCAAAACAGAGAGGGCGAAACATGTTAGTCTTCTGGTAGGATTGTAGGTGTGTGTGCACACTATGGGCACACTAGTGTGTTGTGGGTGTGTAGATGAGTAGTTATGTAGGTGAGTGACAGATAAGTGTGGAATAAGAAGAAGCAACCATTAGAAAGTCCTTTGGAGAGAGCTGTATTTTGAGAAGGTCATTCCCTGAAGAAGAGTTGCTAAAGCGTGGTACGTCTGGGAAGAGTGTACTGAATCAGGTACAAAAGGATACAAAAGCTCCAAGAAATACTCACTCCATGCACCATTGCAATCACCATAGTTTGTTAAAGTGGGAATGTCACGTACCACTAAAATTGAAACTTTCTACTTCTGAAATAGTATTTTTCAAAGCTTGTTCTTAGTTTGTGATTTTCTGAGTATCATAAGAAAAATCTGTGCTGTTGAAAAAAATTAAGACATTTTCAAACAATGTTTTGCAATGCTCCATCATCATAGATACTCAAGATCCTTCTAAAACTTTTTTCTTTTTTTCTCCTTTGTTTATTTATTTTACATCCTACCTGAAGTTTCTCCTCCCTCCTCTCCTCTCTGTCCCTCCCCTCAAGCCCCCTCTATCCACCCCTCCTCCATTTCTGTTCAGGAAAGGGCAGGTCTCCCATGGTTATCAATAAAACATGGCATATGTCCCCATGGGTATGTCCCACCGCCTCCAAGCTTTCCTTGTTACCTAGTTTCTCTGAGTCTGTGGATTGTAGCATAGTTATCCTTTATTTGACAGGTAATATCTACTTATGAGTGAGTACATATCATGTGTGCTTTTCTGGGTCTAGGTTACCTCACTCAGGATGATTTCTTCTAGTTCCATCCATTTGCCTGCAAATGTCATGGTGTCATTGTTTTTAACAGCTGAGTAATACTCCATTGTGTAAATGTACCACATTTTCTGTATCCATTCCTCAGTTGAGGGACATCTAGATTGTTTCCAGTTCTGGTTGTTACAAATAAAGCTGCTATGAACATAGTTTAGCAAGTGGCCTTGTGGTATGCTCATCATTGGGTATACTAAAACTATTTTAAGTGTGGATCCTTAGCCTCTTTATAGAAGAGAACTACAAACCAAACTGGAAGTCTAGGAGCCTACTTACCCATCTAGTGGCAGGGTGTGATCATTGGATTGGAGTATGACATCTTTGCTCATCTTTAAAATGTAGTAGTCCACTAAATGACTTCTGAGAGACATTCCAGATCTAAACAACTGTGAATTTTTTTTACACTGCATGGGTAGTTAGTAAACATTTGTATTTTAAGAAGTTAGATAACTATGAGAACATCTCAGAGCATATTAACATCTTTCTTAGTTGGTGGATTTAAGTTAGATAGATACAGACTAGTATGATCTTCCAAGTTCAGTAAACAAAGTATAAATCCATTAATTTGTGTGATCATCCAATAAGCATTTGGAACATTCACTATTATGTGCTATGTGCACATAAAAAAATAGCTTGTTTGGCAGAATTATAAGAAGCCATCTAGTTTTATAAGAAAATTTTAGAAACAATATAATTCTAAGTATGTTTCATCAGACAGAAAGTGAGAAATATATTCTGGATACATAGTAATGCTACAAACCATCAAAATGACACTTTTAAGATTGATTGCTTGATTTGTATAGACTTATGTGAATATGACAAGTTTGTGTGTTTGTGTGATGTGTGGGTATATACACGGTTGCATGGTACATGTGCCACGTCAGGGAATAACTTGTTGAGTCAGTTCTCTCCTTCCACCTTATATTGGTCCCAGCGATCAAATTCAAATTGTCAGGCTTACACAAGTGCTTTACCCACAGAGCGATCTGGCCAGCCCCAAATTACACTTTTAAAGCCAAATTTCATATCTCTTAAGAAACATTATCTGCCATGCGATGGTAAATTGCAAGTAACAAAATGCAAATTGCATTGATAAGTAAAGTGACCCTACCCACAAGATCCCCTGGGCTGGAGAAGCAAGTACCACTGCTGTATTTCACAGAATGCCAATAAGTGCAAGGCTATATTATAAACAAAAGATAATGGAGTCCGGTAGAGGGGTTGCTATCAAAGCCATGGCATCGTGAAACTCGGTACAGTGAGCGTTGTGGTGCTCATGTCTTTTCTGTGAAGTGGTGTTGAGCTTTCACACTGCTACGAGAGCAGCGGGCTGTTATCCTGCTGCTGTCCACTGAGGCAGACGACAGGTGTATTGTCAGAACTCTTATTGCAGTGGCATTGTTTATTTGTAGCCTAGTTGTGGTAAAATCTCTGGGACTTATTGGCTGTAAGTTTCAGGTAACAGGTTTACCACAGACCAAAGGCAACTCTTGTTCTTCAGGAAGCAGAGGTGGGTGTTAGGGTCAGGACAGCTTATGAGCTGTCAAAAAGGAAAGAAGAGCCGCAAGAAATACTCTGGACTCCTAATAGCCTCACTGTGGACAAACAGACTTGTGGCGTATGCGACAGTACCTTACGATGTCAGTCCAGCTGTGCAGCATCACTGAGGGCGCTTTGTTACAACTGGAAAAGGTGTTCGAGGAGGAAGAGGAAGCTCTAAGACTTTCTCCACCACCGTCTCTATGAGGGAATTTGACCAATAACTTCCAGGGTGGAGGTGGAAAGCAAAGGCCCTCAGAGGAAGAAGAGTGCTTGTGGCATAGAGAGACACCTGAAGACCTTGGTCTGTGTTGCTTGCGTCCCTAGGGAGCAGCGCTGGGATAGAACTGTAAGCACAAGAGCTTCCTTAGGGCCTTGATGGTAAAGGGGGAGAGTCCTTTCTCCTGTGATATCGTTCTGATCCCTGGGACAGGACAGCAAAACCATGATTGGGATGAAGGGAGAGTCTCCATGCAGATAAGCTCTGAGCATGGGGTTGAGAAACCCTGGGGACAATGAAGGAGAGAGTTGCCTGCTGGTGGAGTCTGGGTTGGGAGGAAATGGACAAGACTAGCTCTCTCCTCTTCTCAGCCACTGGCTGGCACTCTGGGGGACCGTGGCCAGGACTCAGAAGCTGAGGATGGCACACTGGCTTGCCCCTGGGGCTCTCCACTAACTGTGCTTCTTGAAGACAGTCAAAGGCGAGCCTTTCTCAAAGGACTTTGGACAGTGAAGGACAGAGCTTCCACTCTGTCTGTAATTAATTGTGACATATTTTGCTTATCAAATGCGGTGCATGTAATCAGCATGTCAGTGTCCAAAAATAAGAGACATTCTGTGCTTTGCAAATGTTTTTCAAAATTTTCATCATTTTGGAATATTTCTCAATTCTTTTTTAAAAAAGTATTTTGAAAGGAAATTCAAGTTTTAAAAAGCATAAATAATATAGAAAGACCCATGTTTCCTTTTACCACTGAAATATCAGGTATGTGGCCCAAAAAGCCTTTTCCTCCTTGTATTTTATTTTGTATGTGTATAATGTATTAATATTCAAACGTGGGGAATACTTACAACAATGGTGTGCGCATTGCTTTCTGTGTATTCAGCACAGTAAAGCTCAGCACAGTGGCGTCCTGCTCCTGTCCCAGTCCCCACGTTCGCTTGTAATTAGCTAAACATTTTGTTTCACATGCTTATTATAGTTTTGTTTCCTGTTGGACTTAATTTTTATTTACACAGGCGTGGAGTTCCACAGCAATCATTTAGAGTTGTGCATGGCTGGGTTCTTCTCTCAACGCTGAGTCCCCCTGACGCATTTATATTTGCTAGTTGACAGCCACCTGAGATCTCCAGCCTAATCATGACACTTTAATTTGGCTGCCATCTGCTTCCTGAGTCCCTTTGGCTGGAAGCCGTCCCTCCAACTTCACTCTTCACTGACGGGGTCTTCGTTTGATGGCTCCTCGTGGTGCCTTCTTGGCTTCCATCTGAGCAGCGGCTGCCGCCAGCATTTTGAAGTGAAGTCTTGCTGAGGTGGTTCCCTAGCCACCTTCCCTTATTTAACAAGAAGTCCCTTGGCTAATGCATGATATCATAGTGTTTGTTGATAGTCATGTATGCTGCCTTGGTTACAAATGGTGACGTGATGGTTTCTTTCAGAAAAGGTCCCTGTGGCCCACAGCTGTTCTAGCTTATGATGTCCAGATGACCAGAAGCTGGAGAAAGCCCCTATCCCTCTAGCCGTGACAAACCAGGGGTCTCATTTTGATAGCAAGCATGGAGTCCCTAAAGGAAATTTAGGCGGCTGCTCTGAGAAAGGTCAGCGGAGTGGTGGAGGGCCCCTGTTGGCCCCTGCCTGAAGGAATGTAACATTTGCATGGGTAGAGGGAAGCAGGATCAAATCTTAACATTCTGCTGGGGGAAATGGGCTGGGACCAAATAAAGGGGAGACTGGCCTAATAAGTGAGGTCTCCTTAGAGGGCGTTTACCTGAAGCCAGAACTCTTCTGTGGATGTCTTCCTGCACATATTACTTTGTTTATTTAGATATTGGATCTTACCTTAAATTCCAGCTTCAGAGAAGTCTAGCGTTCATTTCTCTTCCGTCTTGATTCAAGAAAGCTAAAGAGCATGGCTTATTGGACCAAGCTGAGTCAGACACAAGATCTTGCCTTGCTGTTTAGCTTAAGCTGAGGTTAGCCATAGAAATGAAGGCCCCGGATTGTCAGAGCATGTGATTTGAGTTTTTTTAAGGAGAAGCCATGTGTTACCCACATAGAAATGAATTCTGTGGCACTGAATTCTTGAGGCCAAAGCAGTGACTTTATGCACTTCTGGATTTGGGCTGGGGAATTAGGGCTTCCATAACAGAGTGAGAAGAAAATCATCTAGGCTTCTCCATCAAGAATGGCTTTGTCAGCCCAGCAGAGCGTGGATGTTTTATTCTGACCCGTGAGACTAGCTCTTGATTCCTGAGTATACCTGAGACATGCTTTATCTCCGTGACAGAGCCTTTTTGTCCCTCCACTTGTCTTAACAAAGTGGCATATTTATGTGCCACATTGTTATACTAAAGAGAACAAAAACAAAAATAAAATTCATAGCAATAGCAAGTAATAAAGTGAAGGCCTGCAAGCCCTGAAATAGGGCTGGATGAAGAGCAGACTCATAGCACCACAGTGATGAATAAGTAAGTGTTTAAAGCAACCAGCCTCAAACTAGCCCTGTCCCACGTGCACAGAGGCAGCAACAGTGTGGGTCATTTGTTGCCTTTGTCCTCACCCAAGGCTCTTCTTACAATGCCCTCAACTTAGGCACTTGGGTGTACAAATCACTCTCCTGGTGGGTCACACCATACATTTCATCTCCTGATTTAAATGCCGTTTTACTGGGCTCATGGGTGGTGTATCTATAAAGGTAGCAAGATAGTGATGTAACTGACAGAGAATTGTTACAGAAGTCTGGCCATTAAAACTAAGTCTACCAAGCCAAGCAGTGATTGCAAACCTCTATCCAGCCTAAAACACATCGGGAACTCAGCAGATTTGCCGCCCCTTCCCCAATAACGACAATGGTCATTTCTCAGTCACTCATAAATCCATAGGAGGTAATATAGGGTGCAGCCATACTGAGGGTCTAGAAATAAGCCTTTGCCACTGGGGCCTCACAGATGCTTGTATAAGCCCTTTCAATTAGCATATTACTGACCCAATAATAGCTTCTTCTAAGATGTGCTTTATATTCCAGTCCACCCATCTGGCATGGATATGCTGCTTAAGGACCACATAATAAAAGGCTTTATGAAAATACACAGAGCATATGTCTGGGAGCCAATTTATAGATTAAATAGTCCCCATGGTTTTCTACACCCCACTTATCAACTAGGAAAGCGAGTAAACAGCTAAAACTTGTGCAGTTGTCTAATTCAGCAAGGGTTTTGTCTAGGTCACAAAAGATTTTATACCAGCAACTTTAGAGTTTTTCAACCTTTTTCAAGGTCAGTTCTCATTTCATTGCTGATAGAGCTCTTCTCAAAATTATTAAGGTTTCAGACTAAACAAGGACACTCACTGACAATGTGGGGGACCATGAACCTGCCACTGCCAGGAGATGGGAGGGCCCATATGACTGAAGTAACAGAGAAGATAGGGAGACCTGAGGAACAGAGGTGTTTGTCATCCTGCAGCTTCAAACCCTCACAGACATTTTCAGCCAGATCCTGGGCCAAAGCAGCCAGTATATTTCTGTGTCATATATATACTTCTCAAGAGCTAGTAAAGCTCTCATAATGAAACTATAGCGTCACAGATCATTTTATTTCATTTTTTACTTTATTGCATTATAGGAAATTAAATTGGTTTCAAGGAACCCCTTCTTATGACGTTGAGGTAACAAAGTTGATGTATAGAGGGAAAAATAGTTGAATTTCAATCAAAGTACATTGAGAATCTATAGAAAGATTTTCCCTTAGCATTAAAATGGTGTGGGGGGGGGCATTTGCACATGTGTGTGTGGATGCATGGAGAGAATGTAGTGTGTGTGTGTGTGTGTGTGTGTGTGTGTGTGTGTGTGTGTGTGTGGTATTATTACCTTGTTCTTTTTATCCTTCCCCAGTACTCCTGTAGTTACACTTGTAACATACACTCTGGGTGTGTTTCTGTGATCCCCATCCTATTGTGCATACAGTGAACTCCTAACAGGAAGGTTCACAGACGTCAGACAGAGGCTTGATTGCTGTGCAAAACTCTCCTTGCAAATCTACTCTTCATCAAAACCAGACTGTTACAGCAAGAGTGATTGAAAATGAGCCCTTCTGTGAACATTTGAACATCTGTAAAATAATATACGGGAGCCCAATTATCAATCTGAGAAATATCTGAGAAAATGCTACTGCCTTTACAGCTGAGGCCGAGCCAAGGTAAGGCAAAGTCATCCACAGAGACGGCTGCTCTGTATAATCCTCTTCAGCTCACGAAAGGATTTGCCTATGGCACAGATACAGACTCCAGTGGGTGCCAGTAAATAACTTAGTAAATCAGAGAATACTGCTTTTCTAGACTTGTATTCGTTTTTTTCTTTTCAGAAGTATCTCCTCCACATATTGTTCTTATTAAGGAAAATTCTGGGAACCATGTGGCTCTTCTAGAGTCAATTTATGTTTCCAATTAATTTTCAAAAAGTATTATATTTACAGCCTAATGTTGGCCAGGACTTTTCAAAAATCCATGGCAAAAAATCATTTTATTTTCACTGAATACAATCTTCATAAAATTTCTATATTCTGGCTTACAGTAAGGTGTAATGTTCCAAGAAAATATCCAAGATCTGTATTTCCCAGGGTTTGCTTGGACTGTGACATTCTCCTGCTGGGTTGTTGTCATGTTTATCACAGATCTTTTCCCTCAGCCTACTTTGGATAGGATGCATTCTCTGGCCTACAGTGAGTATGCGGCTTTACAATGAGGAGACATTTTTCTGTGAAAACAGAGCCTTTGGTGTGAAGTGTAAGGCTGCAAGCTTCTAGAGGCTGAGCCTTGTATGAACCAGGATTACAGTGTGTCTCACACTGGTTTGCGTTTTTCATTTGCTGTATAGAACATTCTTTTATATTTTTAGTTTCCAGTCCTTCACTACATTGTTAAGATTTAATGATGTCAAATAAATTAAATTTTTCATAGATAACTTTTAATGATTAATGTGGTATTTTAATGCATTATACCTTCTTTACTGTTATACTCCCACATTTGATTTGCTCTGAAATAAAAATTAACTTGTTTTCATTCATTAACTTCTAAAATGTAGTCCCTCTTTAACTTTCTTTTAATCTACATATAATGATTCTTGTATAGCATGTGCACTAGAAGAACGTTCTTTTAAACTTGGCAGGCACTTGCTGATTGGTAAGCCCAAATGTCCCTATAATGTGCTGCTGGGCTGGGCTTCAGAAATGACACGCAAATGCTAGCTTATAAGGGGACCCTCCCAGCCTCACTCTCAAGTCTGACCCTAAACTCAAACTCAGGCTTCTGTGTTGAATTATTGCTAAAACCCATTTTTAAGTGCCTCGCATGAAATAATTCAATTTTTTTGCTTTTATTGGAAAATGCATGCATGTCTTTTAGTTTGGCATGTGTTATGTTATGAAAGCAATTCAGACTTCATTATTATTATAGATAAATCATTAAAAAAATTAAAGTCCCTATCATTCCAATTTCTTAGAAAAAAATCTCTTACTATTTTGTGGTATATTTCTTCTGTATTGTTATTACTACATATGTCTACATATTTGTGTGTGTGCATGCTTTTGTGTGTGCAGGAGTGCACATGTACATATGCATGCACACTTATGGTGATCAGAAGACAACCTCAGATTTCATTCTTTATTCCTTATTCACCTTTAATGATCTATCAATTGGTTGACTGATTTTTTTTTTAGACAGGGTCTCTTATAAAACCTGCCAGATAGCTCCAAAGTGTCAGTGTCCATCTCTGTGATGGTTCCAGTTCTGAATAGCTTACCAGCATCTAGCATCATCAGGGATTTTGGTTTCGTTTTTTAACATTCTTGTTGGTGTATCTAGTAGTATCTCATTATTGTTTTAGTATGTGTTTCCATAAATAACTGGTGATGCTGAGTCTCTTTTCACGTATTTATTTGCACTGGCACACGTTTTAAACTAGCATGTATGTTCACGTCTTATTTCCTTTTTTGGTTGTTCTCTGATTATTGAATTTTGAGAATTATTTATAATTTGTTTTGAGAATTATTTCTAATTTGTGGATACCAATACTTTATCTGGCATTGTTTTTTAAATATTTTCTTTCAGGCTGTGTTTGTCATTTTGTTCTTTCAATTCTTTTTACCAGTCAAACGTTTTAAACTTCAGTGATAACCTATTTATTATTTTTGGACAGAATATGAATTTGGTGTCATATCTAAAATATCTTTGCCTAACATAAAGGCTCAAAAACATTCTCTTGTAGTTTTTTCTTTAAATTTAGTTTTAACTTTCATACTCAAATCTATTTCCCATTTAGTTAATTTTCATGCAAAGTGTCAATTAAGATTTATTTCTTTTTGCTTACTTACTTCCAGTCATGTCAGCCCTATTCCTTGCAAAGCTTATTGTTTCTCTATTGACCTGCCTTTACCTACCCGTCACCATCATATAGATGCACATATGTTTCACCTCAGTATGTTCCAAAGTTATAAATTGTAAAGACCTATCATAGTGCTGAAGTTTTCCAAGTACAGCTACCAAATTCCATTTAGACTATGTTGTTTGTGGATTAGTAAAGTCAGAGTGAGTACATTTCATTGTTGAGGAGTAGGTCTCTAAAGTGGAGCACAGGCACACACACACAGGGGCTGAAAGGACATCTTAGGGGGTCTTTCTGTTCTCTGGGCCTCTGATTACATTACTATATTAGGCAGTTAAATAGGTTGTGGTACTCTCCAGGGTTGGACAGACTGAGAAGAATAAAGTTAATGCAACACAATATGTGCACTCTTGGGCTTAAATACTTTTGGTGATTTTTCCAAAGATGAAAATTGGTGTTAAACTTTTCCAGATTCTTCCTAATAGGGAAAGTGTGAAATTACAGAAGGATTTTTCCTTGAATACACACATACACATACACACACCACATCAGAAGGAAAACTTTATAGCTCAGAAGTGTTTGATATTTGTTTAAGCCGAAAATAATTGGGTTCTTTTTTGTTACTAAGAACTTTCCTTTCTTCTTGTATTAGAACAAAGTATTAAAAACTGCTGCCTTTATAAAAGGATCTCACAGTAAGTGCACACCATGTGTAGCACACAGTTACCAGTGGATAGTTCAGGAAATAACCTACTTCTCACCTGTATTTCCCTTACTATCTGCTAACTTACTATACACTGACTCTACCTACCTCTCCAAACCCTGGGGACATTTTATAAGTAACTCAATCACAGGAGAACTCAGAGAAAAATCTTTTCCCCAAACTCGAAAAGAGCCACACAGTCACTTCCCTTTTATAGTAACTCATAAAATGCCTGACCAGGAAAAGAGGAGGAGGATGTGGGAGGGGCTTCCCCCTTCTGCCTTTCCTTCCTTCCTCTTCTCCACTCCCTTTTTCTTTTCCACCCACAGTCAATATGTGTTACAGAGATAGACTAAGAGACTCACGGGAGGGAAAGGATGGCAGTCCCTCTTTGTTAGGCAGAGAACATCTACCATCCAGACAGAAATAATATTATAGTGGGATTCACAAAGAATGATGCTCTAAAAGCTGTCTTTACTGGGGTGTACTTTAAAAATTAATAACACATAATAGTTTTGTCTGATTTTCCAAAAATGTTAGTGCATAAAAAATTTAAGCATTTCTCTCATACATTTTTCTGAAAACTTTAATACTTACCAAGTATGGTGGCACACACCTTTAATCCCAGTTCTAGGGAGGCAGAGGTGACTCTTCATGAGTTTGAGGCTAGCCTGATATACACAGTGAATTCTAGGACAACCATGTTTTTTAAAAAGTACTTTAATACTTGCTATTACTAATCTGACCCAGAAAGAAGAAAATAATAAAATTTATATTAACATAAAAATGTACTTCTTTGTCTCTGTCTCTCTGTCTCCGTCTCTGTGTGTGTATGTGTGTGTGGTGTTTTTTTAAATTGTTGCTACTCATCTGCAAATCACCACCAGACTTTCAGGAAAGGAATTTGACTTGTCACAGTGACAAATGGTAAGATATATGAAATTGTAGACAGTGGGGCTAGGGGGACCTCTTTAATCACCCTGTCTGTGCCTGTCAGGAAAGCAAGGACACTGCCCAGGGCACTTCAGAGCTAGACCATTTTCCCAGCCCTTCCTCCCAGTTTTCTGAGACAGGGTCTTACTATGTACCCCAGGCTGTCCTCACCTTTTCATTTGCTGAGGTTACAAGTGCACACTACCACACCGAGCTCAAGACCAGCTCTTTCTTGTAAATAGCTTCTGAGATTGCTTCATGTAGTAGCAAAGAAGATGCATGTGTGGGGCTGGGTAAGCAAGGAAGGAACAGTGAGCAAGGCAGAAGGGGCCTGGAGATTGGGAAGACGTGAGCAGCTTGAGTGCATGCATATACGGAGCTCTTGAGTTTCCAGAATGCCGGAGAAACAAGCCTGTGGCTCTTCTGCATTAGACACAGGTCTTCCTCGTAATACATCAGCTGGGAACTGAAGGAATCTGCTCAGCAGTGTAGAATCTGTCAGATTTTTAGGTTGACGGTTAATTTGCTGCTGTTTCTAACAGTAGAACACGCTCAGCTCACTTGACCAGACAGAACAGCTTCACACTTTTACTAGCAGGAAAAACCTGGAAGACTTTGGAATCTGTCGTTCTCCACTCCTTGCTTGTACTTGCCTGCTCTAGGCATCTGAAAGTGATGGAGTATTTCAGGCATCCAGAGGTTCTGGCTCCCGCTGTGATTGGCGAAGGTGGAGGTACCTTCAGGTAGCAATGTGATGACAATCTACCGAGGCTTGTAGTGTTCTCAGTATCCTTTTATTTGGATCAAAGATGAATGGAAATGGGTCCTGATGGTGAGTCCCCTTTCAGCTCTTCGCTGAAAAACTGGCCTGGTGCCTTCCATCATGCTATAGAAGGTCAGATCTGGAAACCCAGTGCTCTCTGAGTTCATGCTAAGCCACCTGCTTATCCAACAAACAGTCACTGATGTCGTCTGTGCACCAGGCATTGTGCTAGCTCTTGCCCTGGTTGAGCTTCACGTGTCTCTAGCTCTGAGCAACTCTTCTCTACAGTTTGAGAAAAGCCCTTACGACTGGCATGCTCTGATCCTGAAAGCTGGAAGGTGCCTGGTATCTCAAAGGAAACCTGGGGGCAAACAAGCCATATGGAGCAGGGGGATCAGCATTAGTTTTAATGGAAGGATTTTTTTCTCCTAATAATGTTAGCTTACTTGGGGAGGAAAATGTTATGGAATTTTCCCATGTAGGGTCATCATCTGAGGTGAATGAGGCATGGTCCTTGTGTTTAAGGAGCACACAGTGTGGTAGTTTTCCTGCGTGAATTGAGTGGCTTTTTATTTCATTTTTGATCTGATTTATTAACATGTCTTTTTTCTTTTTAATTTTAAAAAGTTTTGCCTGCATATATGCATGCATGTATGTATGTATATATGTTCACCACGTGTGCCTAGTGTCTAGAGATACATAGGGTGGTGAGCTGCAATGTGGGTGCTGGGAATTGAACCCAGGTCCTCAGCAAGGGCAACAATTGCTTTTCATCATTGAGCCAACTCTCCAGCTCTCATCTAAAGACCTTTTTATTTGTTTGTTTTTTTGTTTTTCAAGACAAGACTTCTCTGTGTAGCTCTGACTGTCTGGAAGTCACTCTGTAGACCAGGCTGGCCTCGAACTCACAGAGATCCATTCTCCTGCCTCTGCCTCCTGAGTGCTGGGATTAAAGGCATGTGCCACCACTGCCTGGCTTATTAACATTTCTAATGGAAATACTTTGCTCTTGAATAATGAGTACCATCCTGATGGGATATACTGAGAAGACATGCAGGTAAAAGTCGCTGTGTGTTGGCAGTGAGAAGTTGTGCTTTAACTGACATGCTAACCATTGGGAAGGGTTGTCTGCCTGTGGTGAGCTCCTTCCTCTAAGCTGTGCTCACTAGACACTCCACAGCACAGAGCATGTTCACTTCTTTGATGTGCTCTTGCTTTGGACATATCTATGCTATTTGGTATCAATTAAAGTAAAAATGTTTTTATGGACTAACAGAAATGTTTGCTTTAGTGTTGATTTTCTCATTTTGTTATAAAATGGATGTCTCCATCTGTGCTTCATCCACACTTGGAAATAAAGATATTTTTAAGTGCACAAATATGATTTGAGAATTCGGCTAATTAGTGTGGTATTTATATGAGCAAGTATAGATTGCTGCTTACGAGGTGGCCACCCAGAAGGGCTCCACCACCTTCTGTTCTGTCCCTCTCTTCTTCCTCATTCCATTCTTTTTATCCCTATAATAATAGAAGCTTCCCGGAGAGCCACACAGTAGGGCTGTAGAGGAGCTCACTGGTTGGATTAATTACAAGTGCCACATTCACTGTGACCGGGTAAGATACAGTGGAACCTGTGGACCAAATGAAATGGGATTACAGAGTCCAAGCTGATATTCTTGAGGGTGGGGGATGTAATTTAGGAGCCTCGAGTATTGTCAAGTTACCAAGGACTTCCTTCCAACTGCCTCTGCCCTGCAGTTATCCCGACCAAAGAGCGGTTATTGAGATGAGGACAGTCACAGTTAAAATAACATAAACCTTTCACAGTAATATCATCCTATGGGTCAGGTGAAAACCTCTTTTGGAGGGGCTGAACCCAAGGGAAATGTCTAGAGGTCTTAAGACAGCCTTTTAACAATCCTACCCGCCCCCATGACTGCTTACAGAACTACACAAACTATTTTAGTTTAAAGAGTTCAGTAACAGTATTGGTCCCAACTCAGTATATACAGCAGTCTTGAAAACAGGTCAAACCAAAGCATCTACTAAGAGCTGGTGGTGTCTCAGCCTCCTGCTCATGCCTGCAGCTCTTCCTTCATCGTATGTGCAATAGCTACCTCCTTCCTGTTGCTGCCCCTCAGCCTCTGTCCCCTCCCCAACCTGTCTTCAACATCTTATTCCACGTCAATCCTGCTGCATTTTAAAAGGGACTTTAAATCTTGTTTACATATAACAAATTAGAGGAACGTGGAGTAGGGGGTACTGGGGGTTGAAGCTGCATCCCTGTACTACTTTTCTTATTTCCTGGAAGAGGAAAGGCTTATTCTGCCTTATAGTTCAAGGGCATGCAGTTAACGAGGGTGGGGAAGGCACGTCAGGCATCATAGTAGGAGTGGAAGCAGCTGATCACATTAAATCCACACTCAGGAAGTGAGGAAAGATGAACCAGCGTTCATTTCTTCATTCAACTCAGGTTCTCACTTCGTGTAGTCTGGAACCCCAGCCCACGGAATGGCACAGCCGACATTTATTCACTATGGCAAATAACTGCAATCCATCTAGGTGTCCATCAACAAATGAGTATGGATAATGAAAATTTGTGTGTGTGTGTGTGTGTGTGTGTGTGTGTGTGTGTGTGTGTATGAATACTATTCAGCTCTAAAGAAAACTGTAATCACAAAATTTGCAAGAAAATGAATGGACTTAGAATGTATAATATTAAGGGAGGTCATACATTCTCAGAAAGAAAAAAACCTGCATTATCTCCCTCATATGCAGAACAAAGCCAATAATGTACGTATATTAGTAAACAAATGTCCATGGGGGGACAATATAGCATGTAGAAAAGGAACAAAATATTGTAAATATTAGATGATGAACAAGGCCTTAGGGCTGGCAATTGACGAGTTATGAAAGATGAAACAAAGATAATTGTTTTTCTAGCTCTACCTCTGTCATGGATTTTTCATTTTTGGTGGCAGATGATGATAATGGTGCATAAGAATATATTTGATAGTAAGCATATAAAATCCAATGAAGATCCACAGCTTCAGAGTGGATGTTCTAACTGTATAGAAGTTCATTGAAATGTATAGACTTGGGGTCTGGATAATTTTTGTTGTGTGATTTTTTTTATTCACAAGCTTTTTATAATAAAGTTTTAAATAAAAATTTTAAAAGGACATGAAGATAAGGTGTTAAAGAGGGGAGAGTGGATCTGAAGAATGTTAAAATAAGGAGTTGGGGTTGAATATGATCAAAATCCATTACATGGAATGCTTAATGAATGAATAAAAATTTTTTTTTAAAAAATCCATCATAAAGTGACAGTGAAAAATACTAAATTTGTAATTCTAAATCCCATTTCTTTTTTTACATTATATAATTTTTTATTAAGGAATTTTTTATTCATTTTACATACCAACCACAGATCCCCCTCTCTTCCCTCTTCCCACCCCTCCAGCCTTCCTCCACCAATCCACCCCCTATTCCCTCCTCCAACAAGGTATGGCCTTCCATGAGGAGTCAGCAGAGCCTGGTACATTCAGTAGAGGCAGGTCCAAATCCCTCCCCCTGCATCAAGGCTGTGCAAGGTGTCCCACCATAGGTAGTAGGCTCCAAAATGCCAGCTCATGCACCAGGAATAGATCCTGATCCTATTTCCGGGGAGCCCCTTAAGCAGATCAAGCTACACAATTGTCTCACTTATGCCGAGGCCCTAGTCCAGTCCCATGGAGGCTCCACAGCTGCTAGTCTAAAGTTCATGAGTTCCCACTAGTTTGGTTTGGTTGTCTCTGTATGTTTCCCCATCATGATCTTGATGCCCCTTGCTCATAGACTCCCCCTTCTATCTCTTTGACTGGACTCAAAGTAAGGCCTGAGCTTCCTGCATTCTTGGTGCTTCCTGAAAGTGGCACAGTATTTTCAGGGTTCACATCTGTTCATTGTTCTTTTTCCTGAAGCATACTGGGAGCTGATGGCCTTCACTTGCCTTTGCATAGCATTGGAGTCAAGGACTCATTGAATTGGGCTGAGGATGTAGCTCAGTGACAAGGTACTTGTCTAGCATGCACAAGATTGCAGGTTCAATCCTCAGTGTCCTAAAAAGTTCACTGAAGGGGTCACAAGTCAATGACAGATTTCCGTTTCTCATCTTACATACTCATGTTTTGGTGGGGGGCACATTCAAATCAGAAGGAAAGAGATATGGACAAGTGAACTGGTTCAGAATTAGATGATGTATCATTGAAGGGTTTTTCTCCCTGGAGTCTTCAACATTTAGACAATGAACCCGTGTGTCTAAATGTTTATTGAGCTCTCTGTACACAAAGGTTTAAAGATAATAAATCTGTTGCCTATAATATACAAAGGAGGTATGGTGTGGCTTTCTTTAGCCTTTGGATTACTTTCAAATATCCTTTAAGAAGCACATGACCTATAGTTTTCCCTAGACTCATTAATTATCTAATAAATAATTTTCACAGTCCAGGTTGAGCAGGCACTAGGAATAAAACAATGAATAAAATTACCAAAGTTTCTACACAAACAGTTTGTAATTATTACTTTGTTGTTACCTAATGGTAAGAAGGAAAACAACTTCTTTTTTTCTTTTTTAGCTAATAACAGTCCTTACATACTATCTCCCTTTGACTTGTCTCTGACTTCTCCTATGAGAAGTTTGGCAGGAATGAATTCCCCCTAGAGGACTGAAGAAAAGTTTCATACGCATTAAAGGTTCTTCAGAGCTGAGACCCTGTCTCCCAGCACCAGTGTTTAACCTCGCCTCTTTCAGATTGCTTTCTCAGCTCTGTATTTACCTCCTTCCTCGCCTTCAACTTGCTGTATGGAGAACTTCAGCAGCTTTTATGACACCATAGATGCAGATATCCAGACAGCATGTTGTTGACTTCTTAGGACAAGCTAGTGGAAGGGGAGAGGGTTGTTGGGATCCCAGTTCAGAGGTGGAGCCTATCCTGGCAGGGAATACATGTAGTGGGTGGGAAAGCAGACATACTGGGACATAACCCGAGGCAGCAAATCCATCTTCAAGGCCTAGTCCTGGCAGCCTAGGTCCCATGTCCTTAACATTCCTCAGCCTCCTAAAACAGTGCCCCCAGCTAGGAGCCAAGTGTTCAACATGGAGCCTGTGCGTGGAGTTTTACAGATTTTTAAAGGGTGAGTTAGGGAGGAATAATATAAACAGAGGGTTTTTTCTAGCCTCCCCGCCCTCCACACACACATACCTGATTTAATGTTGGCATCACATAGCCTCAGAGGACCTGAACTTACAGAGTTGGGCATATTTTCAGGGTTTGCTTTATAGATACAGAACAGAACACCCTGTTCTTAATCTTTGTCACTAACAACGTTTTCACATTCTGATCACTCAGTAAGAAAAGAATACTATATTTTTTTTCTATGTTTCTTCCATTTCTCATGCAGCTCTCAATAGCTAGCTTTCCCTTGCTATCCTTTTGTAGGCCAACTCCTTTTCCAAACCTAAAATTCTATTTTTCTCCCTCTCAATAATAAGAAACTATAGAGGGAGAAGTTTCTGAAAATCTTACAGATCACTTGACAACATCCCCAGTGGCATTAGCCATCATGTTTCATGATGGACCTGTGATCCTCTCCTCATTTTTTACAGGGGTGCTGGCATCCAGTCACTGGGGTAGACTTGTCTCAGTGATGGTTTCCATCTGCTGGCTGGGCCCAAGTCATCCTAGAGTATCGCCTGGATTTTGTCCTAATGGTCTCTAGGGCCAAGGTGAAGGCTCCACAGAATGACTACCATATTTATCTGTCTGCACAATTGATTCTTGTTTTTTTTTTAAACAAAACAAGATTTTGCTGTATAAGAGAAATTTACTAGGAAATTTTCTAGTCAAAAAGTCCAGAAAGGCTTTTCCTACCACCTCTCTTCCTTCCCTTTCCCCTACATAATGGGGGATTTATTAAGGCAGCTCCACTTAGTTAAAAGGGAGGTAGGTTTATTTGGGGGTATCTTACAGCCAGTAAAGGGGTTGGTTACAGGATCCGGGAGAGGTGAAGTGCAGTCCAGCGGCGTTCTCTGGAGAACTCTGCTCGGCCTACCATCCAATGTCCAGGATCACCAGGAACCAAGAGAGCCATCTTGGGTCTTTTTTTTTTTTTTTTTTTTTTTTTAAGATTTATTTATTATGTATACAGTGTTATGTCTGCAGGCCAGAAGAGGGCACCAGATCTCATTATAGATGGTTGTGAGCCACCATGTGGTTGCTGGGAATTGAACTCAGGACCTCTGGAAGAGCAGTCAGTGCTCTTAACCTCTGAGCCATCTCTCCAGCCCCCATCTTGGGTCTTAAGGGCTCCTGTCTCGGCCTCACCTCCGGGGCAGGCCATAGGTAGGCATGATAGTTACCGGAAGCCTCACTGGGGGTAGTACTTCCAGGTCAAAACTGGAACAGCTACCCACTACACCTATATCTTCAAATCCTGAAAAATCTCAAATGTCACCTTCTCTAAGGAACATTTCCCAACCCTTTCAGTTCTCTGGAAGGCCCTCGAGAGCCCACTTCATAAGGTATTATGCTGCTATTGCTCATTGAGTCTGCACTCTCCCACTGAACTGGAAACTTTCAAAGGAAAGAAGGCATTGTATCTTTTAAAGTTGATAACATACAGTGTGTTTCCCTTCAGGAAATGATTTGCAAGTTTAGAGACCATTAATAATCTCTGTTAGTTGTAAACTAAACCTACAGGACTCAAACACGTTGGAAGTTATTAAAACATAATGGTTAAAAATGGTTTCTCTTTTCATAAAAAGTTAGGAATGGAAAATTCTGTGTTTGAGAGACTCTAACTTTTCCCAAGGAAAAAATAGAAACAATTTAACTTCTTTTTGTTGAAAAGTAACAAGATATTTGAAACTATTCAATATCATTTAAAACTGACCTCAGACATTAACTGCTGAGGCTCATCAATTAAATGGTTTAAGTTCATGCTTATCCTAAAATGGATTTCTGCTTTAGTTGAAAGTTTCATATTATGTGTACATCATCATCTAAGAGAGACATATAGACTTTTAAAAACTCTGTCATGGGATGGAGATATGGCATAGTAGTTAAGAGGATACACTGCTCTTCCAGAGGAGCTGACTTTGGTCTCCAGCACCTGCATCAGGAACTGCTGCTCCAGTGGGACGCCTCTGGCCTCAGGGCACCTGTCCACATGTGCACACCCCCACTGTCCATATGTGCACACACCCACTCACGAGCACACACATACACATGTTTTTAATTACTTCTTTTTATGTGTCTAAGCATTTTATCTGTATGTCTGCCTGTGTGCCACATGTGGGCCTACTGCTTGTAGAAGCCAGAAGAGGCTGCCAGCTCCCCTGGGACTGGAGTTACAGACAGTTGTGAGCTACCATGAGGGTCTGGGAACCGAACTCGGGACCTCTGGAAGGTCAGTCAATGCTCTTAACTGCTGCACCATCTCTCCAGCCCATACATATAATTTTCTATTTTATTTTTAAAATTAAAATATAATTGCATTATTTCCTCCCTTTCCCCTTCCTCCTTCCAATCCCTGCCATGTTTCCCACCTACTTGCTCCATCTCAAATTCATGGCCTCTTTTTTCTTTAACTGTTATTGTTCCATATATGTGTGTATATGTATACAATATATAATACATACACATACATATATGTATACATTACTTATAGATACACACATACATATATACATATATGTATGTATGTATTTATGAAACCTGCTCCTTGCTCAGTCCATTTAGTGTTACTTGTATGTATATGATTTCAGGACTGACCACTTGTTGTGGCATAACCATGTAGGGGCTCATCCCTTGGGAAGACTATCCTGTTCTTGGCATTCTTTAGTTGCCTATAGTTCTTTCTGTACATCTGGAGCCTTGCCCCATGAGATTTTTCCCCCTTCCATGTTAGCATGTCTCTTGACGCTGTACTTGTTTGGGTCTTGTTTAGGCAGCCATATTGTTGAGGTATCATGGGAAAAGCTTCCCTGTCGTTTCTAGAAGCACAGACTCACAGCCTCTGTCTTTTACAGTCTCTCCCCACCCCACCCCCATCTCCCATCATGTATCCTGAGACTTAGGTGCAGGAGTTAGGTTGTACATGTCCCATCGGGGCTGGGCACCCCTGATCAGTTGTTCTCTGCATTTGACCAGCTGTGGTTCTCTGCAGTGGTCTCTGTCTGGTACGAAGAGAATGTCTTTTGTGAGGAGTGAGAGCTCTGCTTATCTCTAGGTAAAAGACTAGGTATTTAGAATGCAGTTAGGACTTGTGATGGTTTAGTACAGTGGCAGGGGTAGGTTCTCCTCAAAGTTCCATGACCTCACTATCCCTGGATATTTGACTAGGTTTTGAGTTCCAGCCTTGACCCCTCCTGTTGAGTGGGCATTAAGACCAATTAGACGGTTATTGGTTACCTCCCCGATCTAAGTGCCTTTGGGATACCTTGCGATGCTGGTCATTGTTGTGGTTCGTAGGAGCCACAGTTGGATAGGACTATTGGTTGCTTCCCTCCCTTGGAGGCATGCATAGAACCTTCTGGTACTACCAAAGCTAGTCTTCAGGGGAGAAGATCTCAAGTCAGATCCAGCTTGGATCCTGTATCTGAAGTGCATGATGTATTCTGCAATAGTGGCTTACCTTCACTACTGGGAGGCACCCCAAAGCAACAGCAGTAGCCTATATTCCTTTGAGAGTCTCTTGGACTCCCTTGATGAATAACTCAAAGGGGAGTTTCTTGTGCCTGGTACTACATACACTAAGGATATCAGGGAAAAAAAGCCATAAGGAGTCATATTACTTTTTATTTACCTTAAATTACATCTAGTATGTATAAGTGTTTGAATATATATATTCCATATATATATATATATGGAACAAAAGGATCTCACTTGGGCTGACATGCTCCCCACAAGAACCATAGATTAGTTAACACAGTTCTCAAAAAAGAAACTATTTAAAAAGAAGCCTGTCTCTTTGGGACGAGCATGGACAATTTAGGGAGAGGTGGCTGTATGTCACAGCAACAGTCCCAGAATGAGGAATAACTGAGGACAATTTGACTTTCTTTCTTGGCATTAGAACTTGCCACACCAAATTTTCCTCAAAGGACAGGTTTTCACACTGCCTCACAACCAAGCATATCTTACCCAGAATCCATCTTTAATGATGGTGTCTACCATTGTAGATGAGAGGTCACATGCCCCCTCCTCCAAGCAGGGAGGCTGGGATACATGGTCTGCTAAGGGCTCAGGAGAAAGAGGACATTAGCACCCTGGTGAACTGCTATCTGGTTTCAAGAGATCTGGAAGCATCTCCCAGAAAGCCTTGTTTCAGGACTGGCACTATGGGAAAGCCACACACAGAGAGCCATTTAGACTTGGTGTTTGTTTTCTTTTTTTGTAGTGCTAGAATTTGAGTCTTGGTCCTTGCACAGGCTAACAGGCACTTCACTGCCCCCAACCTGCCAAGGGTATTGGAACCAGCAGATTCGGTAGCTTGTAGATGGGGAATTAAAAAGACAGAGGGTAATACTGACAGTTTCCTAACCTTTCCCTGTGTCTGAAGACATTTCTAAAATGTGACTGAGCAAGGCTTGGAATGGTTTGCCTGTTGCCTGAAACAGTGACCTATTAAGACACCAGATGTGTATAAACTGGCTTCCACATCCACTCTAGACCTTATGACTTTCAGGGATCACAGTCTTGATTTCAAAGGGGGTATCATCTAATTAATGTGAATTAGCACTAACAAGCTCGGTACTGTTACAGATACATGAAAGGCCTTTACTGTAAAGAAAAGTCATGAACTGACATGCTAATTTAGTGTGTGGGCACCGGAAGAGCCATTACCTACTCAAAACAGAGTTGTAAAAGAGTCGAGCAGGGGGAGATGCTTGCTAATGGTTCGTGCGTGGGAGGAGAAGGCTACACACTGCAATTCTTGGCTCTGGGGTAGGGTCAGCAAGATCAGTAGCCCAGCATTGACCTCTGTGTTTGGATCCTCTCTGTTGACTCACCAGACTTTTATAGTTCCATGAACCAAATAGCAGAAATGCAGACAGAGCTCTCTGTGCTGAACCTTGAGTCCTCTGAGTAGCTTGTTCTTTATGACCGTGATGATCCCAGGTGGAGACCTACCGTATTCATCAGATTAAATTAGAATGACAGGGACTTGTGCCTGGTGGCTCAACTGGGTGCTGGTGTGTGTTCTTGAAGACTGAATGTTGACACAAACTCTATGCCTACTAGAAAGAGGATTTTAGTGACGTTGATACAGTTACACATTGATCAAACAAACCCCTTTGAACCCAAGTGGGATTTCTGAGCCCTGATCTTCTGCTGATGCTATGATGTGTCCATTTATAATCAAACCAACACAGCTCTTCCATATTAAGATCTATTTGTGGTAGAAAATTATGACAATAAAATATTTAATCAGCTTTAACTTTTTAATCCCATCACCCAAAGATAATCACTATAGATATTTTGGTAAGCATATATAAACACGCGCACACACACGCACACACACACACACACACACATATATATATACATGACTTCAGATAAAAATTAACCTTTATTTCAGGGACTTGTTTACAAAAACTTATTGTAATATATGAATTATATTCTAAGACTTACTACTATTTATTTAGGCACTTTTCTATTTTTGTTCATTTAGTTGCTTCCAGATTTTGAACATCCTTGTACATAAATCTTTGTCCTTATCTTTGATTACTTCCTTAGGATAAAGTCCTAGAAATGGAATCACTAGGTCAAAGGTTATAATCACTCTTCAGGCTCCTGATGACTTTGGGTCACACTGTACCCTCAGGAAATTTGCTGCAGTTTATTCCCACCAAGCAGGAAAGAGGGCCTGCTGCCCAAAGTCATCCTAGCCTGGGGCACTGCCCTTCTCTTACCAAGCAGAAATCGGACGTGCCTTGGCCTCTGTAGCTTTATGCTGTGCTCTGTGAAATACCTGGTCACCCCAAATCCATTTACAATAAAGCTTATTGTGGCTGTCCTCACATAAAGGCTAATGAGAGAAGACACAGCCACTTAAGACTTGACCCACAGGAGCACATACTGATGTTGTTCCTCATAAATGAGACTGCTCTGGTGTGAGTTTTCTTAGGCTGTGTGTCCTCAGCATCCTTTGGGAAAGTTGTTTGTGGTCTCCAGGGTCAGCATGCTGGTTCTCTTTCCCATAATTGTCCAACAGTGAATGGAACCCCAAGCGTGAAAACTGCACTTCATGGGCCCACTGGAGTTGTCCTGCTGACAGAAAACTGATTGACTGAATCTAAATCACCATGACTTGTGTGATTCTGCCCACTCAGGATGAATAGGGAGAAATCACCAGAAGGAAATTGGCCTCTGAAGTGTGAGAGCATTGGATTATTGCCGTCAGGGCCAATGCCTGTCAGGAATACAGTGTCTCCGTCTGACTTGGGTTGCTCTAAGCTTTCTCTGGGCATGCATGTGACACTTACTTCTTTTTCTAATTTAGAAATCCACAACTGGCAAGGGTATACTATTTATATGTATGACGCTTAGTGTGTTCTGCAACAATACCAATTTTTCTCCAACTTTTTCTTAAATGATTAACAATAGGAAAATGAATCAGAATATTGAATAAATATGAGTGCCTACACCTGTCAAAGCCCCCAAGGTAGACTAGAGTAGTGCACAGAACCAGCAAAGCCCCACCACTGTGGAACTTACAGTATAGCGTGGATACCAGTGAACAGATACGTATTCTCACACAGTTGGTAATAGCTTTGGAGAATGGGATGGGGTCGGGTAAGGAAAGTATAGCGTGGTTTGCAGATGTGTTGTTGTGTATGACAAGGCTGAAGAGAGGTTCTTTGAAGGAGATTCTGAACAGACCTGAATGGGGCAAAGCAGTGTGCCTTTGGATATGGGAGAGGACCCACCAGCCACACATAATACCAAGGCCAAGGCCTTGATGTTGTGGCTTGCTGAGTTTTTTCCCAGATCACATCCAAGAGAGCCGGAAGGAGCAAGAAAAACTAGGTGATAAAATGACAGAACTTAAGATGGGGCCGGGGGGGACCTTAATGACTCCCATAGGGACTTTGTCCCTGTGTGGAAAGAGAGCAGAGAGGTGGTATTATTTGATGCTGATTTGTGTTGGCAGTAGAGGCACGTTGTTCACTGACGTGGAGGGAAGGAGTATGTTGGCACAGGGCCAGAATTTGGGAGAGGAGGATGAGAAAGCAGGGAAGGCTCCACCCGATGGCTTCTGTATGTTGCATAGCAAAGGGCCAGACAGCCAGTTAGAATAAGGTCAAGGAGGACTGGAGAGAGGAGGATAAGTAATGCAGGAGAGCAGGAGGCTGGTGGGACCAGAGAAATGCAGGAGGAGTGAGAATCTGTGCTTATGAACACTGTGCTTCCAGGAGGAAGGGACCCTTGAAATCCTCGAAGGCATTAGGCAGCGGAGTCGGCTGCCTTCCTCCTGCAGCCCGGGGTGTGGCTGAAGTTCTTTCAGTATTGCTACAATGTAACTCTAAGAGTTCAGTTGTGACATCAAAGTCCGGAGCTGATGGAGCCACACAGGCCTTGGAAACCATGGGGCTCTACTCTTCAGTTTACAGATGAGTCAGATGCCCACCCAAGAGGCGCAGGAGCCTCCCCACTGCACACAGTGCCTGGGTGTCGAGATGTTCTTAGTCCGGTCTCCTCACTGCACATAGACCCTGGGTGTCCAGCTGTTCTCAGTCCGGTCTCCCCACTGCAAACAGTCCCTGGGTGTCCAGCTGTTCTCAGTCCGGTCTCCCCACTGCACACAGTCCCTGGGTGTCGAGCTGTTCTCAGTCTGGTCTCCTCACTGCACACAGTCCCTGAGTGTCGAGCTGTTCTCAGTCCGGTCTCCTCACTGCACACAGACCCTGGGTGTCGAGCTGTTCTCAGTCCGGTCTCCTCACTGCACATAGACCCTGGGTGTCCAGCTGTTCTCAGTCCGGTCTCCTCACTGCACACAGTCCCTGGGTGTCGAGCTGTTCTCAGTCCGGTCTCCTCACTGCACATAGACCCTGGGTGTCCAGCTGTTCTCAGTCCGGTCTCCTCACTGCACACAGACCCTGGGTGTCCAGCTGTTCTCAGTCCGGTCTCCTCACTGCACACAGACCCTGGGTGTCGAGCTGTTCTCAGTCCGGTCTCCTCACTGCACACAGACCCTGGGTGTCCAGCTGTTCTCAGTCCGGTCTCCTCACTGCACACAGTCCCTGGGTGTCGAGCTGTTCTCAGTCCGGTCTCCTCACTGCACACAGACCCTGGGTGTCCAGCTGTTCTCAGTCCGGTCTCCTCACTGCACACAGTCCCTGGGTGTCCAGCTGTTCTCAGTCCGGTCTCCTCACTGCACACAGACCCTGGGTGTCGAGCTGTTCTCAGTCCGGTCTCCTCACTGCACATAGACCCTGGGTGTCCAGCTGTTCTCAGTCCGGTCTCCTCACTGCACACAGACCCTGGGTGTCCAGCTGTTCTCAGTCCGGTCTCCTCACTGCACACAGTCCCTGGGTGTCCAGCTGTTCTCAGTCCGGTCTCCTCACTGCACACAGTCCCTGGGTGTCGAGCTGTTCTCAGTCCGGTCTCCCCACTGCACACAGTGCCTGGGTGTCCAGCTGTTCTCAGTCCACTCTCCTCACTGCACACAGTCCCTGGGTGTCGAGCTGTTCTCAGTCCGGTCTCCCCACTGCACACAGTCCCTGGGTGTCCAGCTGTTCTCAGTCCGGTCTCCTCACTGCACATAGACCCTGGGTGTCGAGCTGTTCTCAGTCCGGTCTCCCCACTGCACACAGACCCTGGGTGTCCAGCTGTTCTCAGTCCGGTCTCCCCACTGCACACAGTCCCTGGGTGTCCAGCTGTTCTCAGTCTGGTCTCCCCACTGCACACAGTCCCTGGGTGTCCAGCTGTTCTCAGTCCGGTCTCCTCACTCCTAACCCCATACCCTTTGTTTTACAACAAGTAGCTCCTTATTTTTCCCCAGAAAATTGATTTAAAAGTAATGTATTGTTCCTACCATTGGATATTTTTAAGCTTCATATTTTGATGAAATCCAAATGGCTTTAATTTAAAAGATAGAAGTAACAGTACTTTAAAAAAAGATTTTATTTAGGGACCAGGCATAGTAGTGCATGCCTGTAATCTCAGTGCTTGGGAGGCAGATGCAGAAGGATGTCAAGTTCAAGACCAGCCTGGGCTACATATTAAGCATTCGTCTCAAAACATTTTTATTTATTTACTTTTATTCATGAACAAAACTGCATGGCACTCGCTATTCTTCATGAGTCAACACAGGATAGATCACAGCAGCTCATTGGAAGTTTGGGCAAATTATGTCATTCCCATGGCATGTTTCCATTTAACTTGTTTTCCTTCTCTCTCTCTCTCTCTCTCTCTCTCTCTCTCTCTCTCTCTCTCTCTCTCTCTGTTTTTCATGTGATTGAAATGTTTTCCACGTTTCCTTCTCGTGGGGTCATGTGGTCCATGTGGTGCCCTTACACAACCATTCCCAGCACTAGATGAGTTTCCCCCTTATTTTTAGGAAGCTGAAAATAGTCCATTGTATTATAATTAGCCAACGGTGCCCACCCAAATATGATTGTTATGGCAGAGACTGTTGCTTCTTCTCTCTTCTAGGGGAGAGGATGTGGGTGGGAGGAAAAAGCTGGGTAATATTTTGAGCATTTTTTAATGCCGTTAAAAACACTTAAGAAGCCTTAGGGAAATATTTGTGTTTTCAGGTCCTCTAGGAGACTTTTGAAAAATACTTTCACAGCTAGTTTCAAACTAAACGTTCTGAACTCTGGGAAGCTGAGTCTCTTTCACTTTTATCCTAATTGGGGCCACTTACTCCTCTATAGCACTGGCCTTAATTTGTGTAGTACAAAGAAAATGAGAAACTTGTCCGTGACTAGTGAGTTCTAGAGTGGTGTGGAACAGTGGAAATTTCACTTCCAAACTTCTGCACAAGTATTTAGAAGATTTTTAAAATTCATATTATAACAGTTCTGTCCAGTTTTTCTGAGTCTCACTAAGCCCTGAAAAGAACGTACTAGCACAGGAAAGACCATTTGCTTGGCTGCTTTTGCCTCTGTATGATCCAGGAGTGGTAACCCTAAAGATGTCTGTGACAGTAGATTACTTCCCATGGCAACTGATTGTAGTGTTACAAACAGGCAATGTTGGCCAGCTCCGCCTGAAGGTTAAGGACAAGTTCTGTTTGAATAGGGTCGTTCTAAACCAAGGCCAAGGGTGACATTATCAGAGCTGCTTCCAGCATGTGTCCTTTCAAAGAGATGTTCTCATCGTCCCCAGGGCTTCATTTTAGCTTGTCAGGGCTTTTCTTGTCTGTTGTTGTTGTTGTTGTTGTTTAGTGTTTTGTTTGTCTTTTTATTTCCCCACCAGGTGACCTTGAGAAAGCAGTTATTTTTAGCTTTAGAAACCGCTGTAAGATACAGGCTCTGCCTTCAAACCATACCTTATAAGAAAGATTTATTTTGGAATTCTGGTCAAAAAACATCTGTACTCTGTGCTGGACAAACATCTGTCTTCCTGCAAGAGTTACTGGCCCTCTGAGGCCGGATAAGCCCTGTTTGCTCTCTAGAGCCCCTCACAGATTGGTGCTCTCTCATTTGTTAATCCATAGTGCCTCTTGGTGGCCCACATAGGTTACTACAGAAAGAAAATGAAGCGTGCTCACCTCCCCACGCTTAGAAAATTCTTAGAGACGGAGGTGTGTTTTACTACAGGCACAGCTTGAGAACGTGTTCTGAACAAGCTATAGGGAGCCCCAGAGCTGGGCTGTTAGAACATGGCCATGGCTGGAGGCCTCCGCTGAGCGGCTGCACTATGGTGATGGGAGGCACATACTGGCCAATTTTCAGTCTTTTCTAACTGCCTGTGATTGACAGCAGCATACCCCTGAGAGTGGGATGTTCCTGGCAAGCCTGCACCAACTCTCCTGCTGCTTCTTCCATACGCAGGGATAGAATTATAGCTGGGACTTTTGTCATTCACGTTCTCGCATCCCTTACTGCCAACTCCTTCAGAGAAGTGCTGTTGTCTTCCTCGCCTCTATATCCCAGACACGCAGCCCAAAGCCTAGCTCACCGCTGGGTGAATAGGAAATGTCTAAGGACCAATTGTGATGCATCCAAGACATAAAATCCATGATTGTGGCCTGCCCCCAACCAGCCAGGCATATTCTTAGTTTCTATTACTGTGTTTCTCTGTATTTACTCTTGTTAAATTGCCTTAAATATAGTGATCTTTGCTTAATGAGAAACTGAGGGAGAAAATAGTAACCCCTGTAACGAAGCTAGGTATTTGAGCATTATCCCTCCGCTTCTCCCTCATAACTTTATAACTTTTAGTTATCTGCTAAATTATTACCTTGCAATGTCAATTTTTTATTCAAAACATCTGCCAACAGTGCTTCATCGGTAGCATTTTCTAGTGAATACTAGCTTAGAGTAATGTAATCCTTTATTCCCTAACAGCAGGGAATGCTGAATTACGCTGGTTTTCACAGATTAGGGATCCCTAACCAATTGTATCAGGATGTGCTATGTAAGATTTTTTAAAAAGTGTATTTGACTATGTTTGAGAATAGAACTGTATCTCACTAAACTCATGGATTTGTTCAGCATCTATTTATTGATTTCTTACCATGTACTTGGCATTGTGTGGGATATGGATGTAGATAAGAGTGCTTTCCCCCAACCTTGTGAGGAGCTCCATGCATCCTGATGCAGTGTGCCCTGGGCTGTCATGGAATCATGCACACCCAGCTGGCTAAGGCAGCGCAGTGGCATGTATGCACGTGAGGTGCACACTAATGCTGCATGGATTGAATCTGGAGCCTTCTCAGGGCAAGTGGGTCACCTATGTGTACTGTCTAGTCAGTCTGGGAATAGTGAGAATAGCTCCACAAATAACACTGCATTCCACTGTAGAATGTTCACTTGGGCAAGGCAAGGAAGGAACGTGTGGATTGTAGGTGTGGTGGGTAAAACAGACTCTGCCTGTAATCCCTCTGATTCCTGCCTCTAGCATGTTTGCTGATGTTAACTTTACAAAACTCTGAAAGCCTGTGTACCAGGTCTTAATGCAAGGCATTCTTCATGCCTGGAGCATCACAGCCACTATTGCCAGATCTACCCTCCTTCCATCCTGCAGGAGGCCTGTTCCTTCCCAGTGGCCTGCACACCCTCCTCACAGTGCCTACTATACTACTATATGACACAATGTGTTCCCATCTCCTCTGTACATAGCAAGAGTGGTGTGTCTGTTTTTCATCAGTACCTAGTCCCTTTGTGGTATCTCAGGGCTTAATAAAGATGCATTGATCAAATTAGATAATTAATTTGTAATGGCTCTCTGGTGTCATATCTCTGTATGTAACTTCAGGATCCTAGTTATTTGTGAGTTTATCTTTTTTTATTTGTTGCTAAAATGAGAGGAATATAAAAACCCTCCCTATATAGAATTCAAGCACTCATGTCTTTTCTACAGTAATAAACATGGGAAGGTTTGGAGGACTATAAAGAAATATACTTCTTGAGAGACCTTGGAACACTCAGCCCTAAGTGGGATGTCTCCATCAAACATCTCCCCTCAGGGTTCAGGGAGTGGAGCCTTTGGAAGAGGAAGTGGAAAAGTATAAGAGCCAGAGGGATCAGAGGACAACAAGAATACAAGACCCTCTAAATCAACACTATCAAAGTTCATATGAACCCACAGAGACTGAGGCAGTATGTACAGGACCTGCACGGGTCTGCACCAGGTCCTCTACGTATATATTATAACCTCCAGTTTAGTGGTTTTATGGGATTCCTGAGTGTGCGAATGAGTGGCTCTCTGATTCTTGGGCCTTCTCTTGGACTCTTTTCCTTCTATTTGTCCAGTCTTGATGTGTTAGTTTTTGTTTTATCTTAATATAACAATAAGTATATTCTTTTACTATTGTTACATTTATTTATTTTGTATGTGTGTGTACATGTGTGTAGGTACATACATGCATGTTTGGAGGTCAGTGGACAACTTTGTGGAGTTAGTTCATGCCTTCCAGGGATAGTTCATGTGGGTTCCAGGGATCAAACTCAGGTTGTAAGGCTTGGTGGCAAGTACCTTTGCCTGGTAAGCCATTTCATTGTCCCAAAGAAGTATATTCTTGAAAATTAAAAGAAGATGTTTGGTCTGGGGTCTGCTCTCAAACCTATGCCCTCATCAGCACATGGAGGGCGAGTCTAAGATCGTAGACATTTGCTGTGGCAAACGTGGTTCTTGGGAGCTCTAACTTAAATACTAAAAAAGTATTGTGTTACTGCCAAGATCCCACATCACATTAATGAGACTTCTATAGAGTCCTTGTGAGTGGTCTAGAAGAAAAAGTGCTGACTGTCTCCCAAATAGCTTTTTGCACACAAAAGCTAAGTGACTTCTGTTGTCTATATTTTAAAAAATGAAGCCGGGCGGTGGTGGCGCACGCCTTTAATCCCAGCACTCGGGAGGCAGAGCCAGGCGGATCTCTGTGAGTTCGAGGCCAGCCTGGGCTACCAAGTGAGTTCCAGGAAAAGGCGCAAAGCTACACAGAGAAACCCTGTCTCGAAAAACCAAAAAAAAAAAAAAAAAAGACCATAAAAAATGAAAATTGTAAAAAGCAACTAAAACAATCCAAATAGTAGAAAGAGAAATGTCCCCCCTGATATTGGACTTTCAGGAAGGAAGGGATAATTGTCTACAAGGACACAAGTGGACATTCTCTGTTGAAAGGAAGTTATTTAAGCATATCCAGTACTTACTTACACAAAAAAGAGCCCATGACTCCATAGTAAAATGCATGTCTATGGGGAAATTAAGGCCATAAATGTAGCATCGCTTATTTTAGGCCAATACTGGATAAATGAAAAGACCAGTAATTTGATGCAGTAATACTGTTTGAAGGTTTAATAATGAGACGTCCCAGGAAGATGCTAGGTGGTGTGAAGAAGTGATGGTCCTTTCTACATGGATTTTCTTTCCTGGTCTGTGAGGTGGCTCTTTTGGGAACTCCTACCCAGCCTTTGAACATAGAAGTATTCTGGGTTTGTTGGTGGGATTGGTGAGGGACTCTGCAGCTCCTCATCTCGGTTCTTGTGTGGGTGTGACTCAGTCCAGTGGGACCATTCCTGTCGTAAATAAAACAACTCTCGTTTCACTTATGCAGCATGCTACTCCTCAGAGGAGTGACTTTCCAGTGTGCCTTTGGGCATACAAACACTTTGTATTATTATCATTAGCTTTCTCTCGCCTTAAAAAAGTAAAGTGGCTGGAAAAGAGAATCTGAGCAAAATTAAGGAGATGTCAATTAGCTCCATAAATGCAGATGCATTTTTGCTCACTTGGCTAGAGTAGACTCGGGAGCGGTGCTGGAAAGACACAAATTTACTCCTTCTGAAAAGCTGAAAGGATCAATGGGGAGAGAGATGGGTTTTACTCCATGTGGACAAAGGAATGAAAGAGAGGGAAAGAACTTTCTGTTCAACTCTTATTTTTAAGCCAACTGCATCAAAAAGCCCATGCTTGCCCTCCTGACCAAATGAGAAGCCCAGGATGCTTCTGGAACTGTGGGGGACATCACAGGGGCAGCCCACCTGCCAGTCCACACATTTCTCAAGTATCAGCAGCCTTTCCCAGTCACATGTGTGCCCACACTCCTGCAGTTCCTAGGGCAGGCAATACAGGGCCTGGATGTGGACTTTCCTCTGTGCAGTCTGGAGCTCTTGCAGTGGAGTGACTTGAGATAACAGGGTGGGACTTCTTGTCAATGTTCAAGCTATAGCCGATCTTGAAAGCTGCTTAGGATATGCTAACTCCTGCCAGGGCTTTTTTATTAGCCTTGTTGTTGTTTGGTTGGGGTTTTTCTTTGTTTGGGTTTTTTTAACTACATTTCTGGGTATGAAAAGATGGACTTCACTCAAATTACTCAAAGCAAGTCACTTTTCCTCTACAGATAATATGCAAATTCTTTCCCTAATCATTCTTTCTGTCCCTCAAATCAGTGTCCATTCCGGGCTCTAATTCATAGCATATCATGTGCTTATTTATATTTCTAGAGAGAAAAAAGATAACAGTGTTTGAAAACATCAAAGAATTAAATTCCAGGCCACAGGTTGTCCCTGACAATTCAGTGTGGGCCAAACTTAGAACCCCAAGAAAGAAACTTGGAGTGTCACAGGGAGGCGTCTTCCAGCACAGCCTTGACCTCATAGATAGTTGTCCTCATTACAGTGTGGAAGGACAGCTGGTTTCCATTTGAAGCAAGGATGGAGTTATTTAGGGCCCCAGCACCTCTCCTAGGTGCAGCCTGCTTCCCCGAAATGTGCATAGCACACAACAGCAAACTCAAAACAAGCTGCCATTTCATGGAGCTGCAGAACAGGAAATTGTTTCTGGCTTGTTTTTGTTGCGAACAGAGCAACTATTGCATATTAAAAATCCCCTGTCGTTTAATATTTGCTTGGTAATGTGCTGGACCCTAATCAAGTCCTTCTTCTCACTAAATCATGTCAACTCTGGCACTGTTTTGATTGGAAGCATGAATTGTAACATTGAAAATCTCTCAGGACATAAGCCTTTGCAGCTGTGGAAGGCTGGAGTGATTTGCTTCTATGAGGATTGGAACCTGAGTGACTTCTTTGGGGGGAAAGCTAAGATGAAGTGAAATTCATAAGGTGTGCAGAGATTTCAGATGGAGGGTTTATTGTAAACGCAGCCGAGTAACAATATCCTCACTGAAACAGATACAGAATAGTAACAATTGCTCCTCCACGAATTGGCAGACAGCTTTCTACTGTCTTTTTGCCTGTTTTTCTAGGGGAAAATCAAGTCCAAATGTAAAGCATGAAATCAGCCATCACTAGCACTGCGAGTGTTTGAACTGAGTGTTTTCTCAAGATGAGCTGTAGAAATCTTCATTTCTTGAGTGCATTATGCAGGGTTTCTCATTGATGTCTCATGACATTAATTATTCTTGGAACAAAAGAGGTGAAGAAGTTGTGAATTTTCATTTTTCTAAGGATGTGGCTGACTAGACTACCCCCTGCTGCGTTTGTGCTGGAGGAATATCTGCAGAGTATAAAAACACGTGTGGGAAGGGCCGGACCCCAAAGCATGGAAAACAATCACTGAGAACTAAAGCTCTGCTTGAGAGCCAAGGCCAAGCCTGCGCCTACAATATTCTGTTTCCATGTTGTCTCTTTGTTCTCTTGTTCCTTCCTTCATTCACTCAATAGTTTGTTCAAACATGTTTATTGAGCATCTACTGAACTCAGCACGCTGTGCCAGGTACTGGGAGGTCTAGTTTAAAGGCAACTTGCCCACAAGGACAGGGACTCCGGCCAAGAATGTTCCGTTCTCATTGCTGTAGTATAGGGAGCAGCTGGACTCCCCAGCCAGCCTTGACACTCTGCATCGACAAGCGCAAACCTATTTGCGTGAGCTGTTCTTTTTACTGTCAGCATCTTTGCTGTTGGGCAAGCCACCATCTGCTTTAGAGGCCATCTTCTCATTGGATGTAAATCCCTGGGACATCTTAGAAAGTGGAACTAGGCCCCAAACAGTATGGAGAGAATGTTTTTTTTAATAATCTAAAGAAAGAAATTATGAATTTGAAGTAAGCCTAAAGATAACTGTCAGATATAAACACCAAGATATTGCAAAGGCTGCAGAAATGTAGCAAATATATTCTCCTGGAGGCCAGAGCACCTCTAAAATTTCAACTTGGCCAAGCAAGAGTAAGACTTTCAGAAAGTTCTAATCGCAGTGGAGGCTGTGGACACAGTGGGAGATATGAGGCCAGAGAAGATCTTCTCCAGCCTAAGCTAGGGGAGGAAATGAACTTAAGCCTTGGACTTAGATGATAAGCTCCAAGCCCCCCAAACACAGTGAACAGTGAGGTCCTGCATGCCAGAGGCTGGGAAAGATACAGGACACCGACATAGCTGTCCTGTGTCCCACCGACATAGCTGTCCTGTGTCCCACCGACATAGCTGTCCTGTGTCCCACCTGGAGTGTGCATGCTGTTCCTGGCCTCATTCCTCAAGAAAGATGGTTTGGAATTGGTATATGTTAGATCGGAAATGTCCCCCAGAGGCTCATGTGTTTGAACATCTGATCCCCAGATGATAACATTGCTGGGGATGCCTTTTTTAGTATAGATGTCAGAAGTGGGTCACTGGGGGCCTTTGAGTATTTGTAACCTGACTCTGTTTCCAGTCTGATCTCTCTGCTTCCCGATACAAAAAAACTCCACCACATCCTCCCACCACTCCAAAGCTCAACTTCCATGCCTTCTCTGTGATGAACTTAAGTCCCTCTAAACCATGCGACAAAATAAACCCTTTCATTACATTGCTTCTGTCAGTATTTTCTCACAAGGCCCAGAAAAGTCACTAGCAAAGTTCAGAAGTAAAGTCAGATACAATGTTAGGAAACAGCATATTGGTCGGGACCCTTCAGTTTGTAGAAATGGAGTGTGAGGCAATATATAGCTATTAAAAAGGTTATATGTGAGGTCAGCGTTAAATTTCAATTTTATAGACTCAGGAAAAAACCATAATCAGGTATGAAGCCTTGAGGAAGACAGTGCACTTCTTTGGACCCCAGTATCCAACAGTGCCCCTGTTTTACAGGGTGCTTATTGCAAAAAGATGTTTTCCCACCACGTGAGTTTGAACACCTCTGCATAGCATGTTTTCTTCAGGACACTCACTGTTCACACTGAATAGCAAAAACTCTAAATGCCGTCCCTAAGGACAGTTAGTTAATTGTGCAACCAGGGCTTCCCTGGGTTGTCCAGCCATGGAATCCTTTGTTCACTTTGTTCCTGTGAGGAGTTCGGACATCACTTTAGGGAGACTGGACGCCGATCTTTTTAAGGTCCCTGGAAGAAAGTTAAGCCAAGACAGGGAAAGTGCTGCCTGACAGCTATGAAATCCGTGGCTTCTGGAGCCAGTGCTGGAGGAGAGAGAGTTTCCAAGGAGTAGAAGCTTCCAGCTGTCTGTGGCTGATGACAGTCCAGACGAACATGCTGGTCCACACAGTGGTTTGGAGTGTGGATTATTCCATCAGGATCACGTATCTCTTTTGCTCCACCAAGAGGGGAGTATGCAGAGCACACTCATTTGGCAACATCAGTAGACATGAGTATTCAATATGGAGCTGAAAAATATTCTTGGACTTTGAAGCAAGTCATACTCCATTGTGTTCATGACCATTACAATAATATCAGCTGTTTCCTATGTCTCACGCCACCCCCACCCCCAAACTTGGCTAGGCATTCAAGTTCAGCCTTTTTGTAGACTTGTCTTATCCCCCCACATCTAGACACCTTTCACTATTTTAGAAAAACAATGTTTTACATGAGCATCCATTAACTCACTTCTCCATCCTTCCCTCCCTTGCCCACCCCCCCCCCCCGGTGTTGACATAGCTACAGTGTCCCTCTAGCGCTCTCCAGTGCCTTCAGCTCTGTACGGTGTCCCTGTTGTTAGACTTTAGGGAGCACAAATGGCTCACCTAGCCATGTCCTCATGAACCAGCACATTTCTTCTCTTCTTGTGCTGCCGCTTCTTTCCTGCTCCTGGTCCTTTCTGACACTCTCCATTGTGCTGGCATAGAGAAGAAGAAAGGCACAGGAGAAAGCCTGGCGTCCTGGGTGGACTGCACACATGCCCCCTTGGCCCTGAGGCTTCTGCTTGGCATCCCAAGTCAGGAAGCACCAGCTGTAGATTGTAGTAGGGGAATCATTTCTACCCTTTCCATTGAACTCCTTTGTCTATTCAGACAGAACCCTGGTCTGTGACCCGCTCTGGAGTACCAGACCTCTACTTGTTAGATTCCCTGACCACATCTTTATAAGCAGGAGCACACCCCCCCCCCATTAAACTCTCTTCAAATTAGCCAGCATGCACGTGTCATCTGTTTCCTGTCCAAACTTGAACATTAACTCACATTCTCATAACCTTCTCTGTCCTTCTGCTGCTTGGCCCATATCATCATCCAATAGAGGGCAGCTCAAGTTCACCTTAAGGAAGTCTGCCTTCTACAGGATCCGTTCTGGAGACTCCCCAGCCTCTACCCTCTCCCCTCTTACCTACTCAAAAATGCCCTTGTATAGTGACTTAAGTGCACTGAGATCAATGCTCTGTACTCCAAGTGGTTTCTTGAGGCAAGCTGGCCAGAGTTAGCCTGACTCATGGCAAATTGCTGGTTCTTAGACTTTTGTGGAGTACCTCCCATCACTGGCAAGCAAGTTGTAGACTTGAGAATGGCAACTCATCATGTCCATTTGGCAGCTACAGCTTCTGGCAATAGAGACATTAGATGGATTGGCCTGGGATACACCGGCAGGAAGCACCAGAGCAAGGGTGGGAACTTAGACAATCTAGTTCCAAAAGCCATATTCTCAGTACAGCACCAAGCCACCAGTCACCGCGTTTTAAAGTTTCCAAGTTACCATTTCAACTTGTCATCAGAGATTCTTATTTTATTTAAAATCCTCATTTTTAGCATCTGCCGGAGAACTATGGAATATGCTGCTGATACCCATTGGTCATGGCAACCACAGGGCAAACGTAAGTGGCAGCTGGCCTCTTCTATTGTGGTGTCTGCACTCCACATCTGAGGGCCTCCGCCAGCCTGCCCCATCCCTGTGTGTATGCACCTTCCTCTCTGCCCATCAGCAAGTTTGGGGCTTGGTCACCAGAGTGGTTTTTGTGTCGGGGCTTTTGGAAGCACTTAATGTCCTTAGTCATTTCATTTCGTGAACTCAAGTCCAGGTTGTAAATTGACCTCAATCCCCACAACAGAGTAGCTTCTTCTAGATGAGACAGCGGACTTGCAAAAACAACCCCACCCAGACATGAGCTGCATCCTTGTTCTTGGGCTGTGCTTTATTCTTTCAGTCAGCTTCTAAAGCCCCTGTCTGCAATCTGGGAGTTCCTGGCAACATCACTCCTAATGAAGACAGTCTCCTTCCTCCAGTCTCAGGAGATTTAGAGGAGAGAGCACAGCCATTGTGGGAGGAAGAGAGAAGAGAGCCTGCTTTTAGGTGGAGTATGAAAATGCAAAGGAGATCAGAGAAACTGAGAACAAAGAGGCTGCCGGTAGACATGAATCCCAGAAGACACAGAGATGTGGGGAGCTGGGCTGGGGGCAAACAGAACCAGAGGCGGCATGCTTGGAGACAAATTGAGAGCAGGAATGATGAGGAATGACCAGGAACCTCGGGCAGTAGGTGTACAAAAGGCAAGCTGTAGGCTGTGTCAGGCCAATGCACTGGAGGAGAAGCGGGCATGGGGAGTTCAGCCAGCAGCAGGCAGAACTCTGGCCCCTTCCTTTCTTCACTTGGAGTGTAGGGTAGAGTGCCGAGCATACTGTAGTGTGTGTTCCAAGACAAGTGCTGCAGTTGTTCCTGTGAGGTGCATAGCAGAATGCTCTCATGGTAAATGATGCCCTTGACACTTGTGAATACACACCGTGTAGGCAATTTCAGCAGTATCTAGAGGTTTCTGTAACCACACTGGAAGGCTTGCTTCATCCTTGTTAAGTGCACACATAAGCCTCTTTGTAAGCATGACATTCTTTGGGTTTCTGGTTGAACGTTTTCTTGTTTATCGTATTATACCTTGACCTTTAGGGAAACAAGGGGCTTCATGCTATAGACACAAATAAGAAAATGAATCATCTTTCCTAACAGAAGGGGCTGGTGTATTTATATCCCATAATCCTGCAGATGAAGAGCTTGCTGATGCTCATGAATGAGGAGGAGGAGACCCCACAAACACCGCTTTAGGAAAGACACAGTGGCTGTGGGTACAGAGTTGGCCAAGCTGTGGGTCCTTGTTGATCAGGTCAGATGCTTGACCTCCAGCAAGCCAGCCAGGGGCTTTCCCACCATCTGATATCAGCAGTTGTGGGCAACTGATGTTCACTCCCCATAGGATTTTGGAAAAGTACAGAATTGGCAGATCTCTTCAACTTGTATTGCCTTAGACTGGAGTAAAAATTCCCATCTTGCTCAAGACTATGTTGGCTGGTCAAGGAAGGAGATAACCCTAAAATACCCTCCAGCTGTGAGCGGGCTCCCTGACTCTCTTCTCCCTCCTTCAGTGGTACATGGCCTGTCCTCAGAGGCTTGCCCTGAGAGGGTCAACCTGCAAAGTTTCCAGGATGCCTCCTCCAACAGTATATGAAAACACTGAGTCCTGCTACCATCCAACTCTCTTTTAGTCCTTCTGTCTCATTCTAGCTGGCTCCTTCCTGCTTAACTCCGTGACCTCCAGCAAGTTACCCTCTGCAACAGTTTTCTCATTTGTCAGAAGGAATCAGAATGCAACCTAACTTGTAGGGTGGCATTTAAGTGATAGTTATGGGGTAGATTCTGATGACAGTGACAGTGGGCGGGTGTCCATCCACCCACCAGGTCATCGTTATGCACGATAATTACCCTCCTGTTTCCCTGGTCAGCAGACACTGGTCCCTGATGTCTGCCTCCCACCCTGGTTTCCCCACAGCCCTTGTTTATGTCTCCACTGCACACTCTCCAATCTTCCAGTTCTCGGGTTGCTAGATGCCCAGCAGACGGGGCTGCTTAGACCTAGAGCTATTCTGAATCAGACCCTAAAGGTCTCCCTCACTGACCGCAGAGCGTGTGTGTGTTGTTATTCAGTTTCCTTCTGTGGCTGAGGAATGGACACCTAAGTGCTGCTTCTTTTTATAGCTGCCTCTGATGAGCACGTTTGCTGATTAGAAGGCAGGCCTCCTGGAGCATTCATTTTGAAGGGCATAGTGATACTTAGGAGCCAGGGCTATTTCAGACATTTACTGCAAACTCTTTATTTTCTAAAATAAGGGCATGCTTCTTGTTTACCTCCTGCTAATGAGAATTCCCCTGGGGTTGGGAGCTGCTCTTGTGCCCCATTCTGGAAGTGTGTTCATTTTTCAGATTATCCATGCAGAAGATCTAAATGGAGTGGTCATTAAGTTGTCATTTAACTTTGAGAAGGGCTTTTTCCTGCTCTTAGGCAGAAGCAGGCTTTCTCGCCCATACAAATGCACCTTGTAATCTCACTTCAAATCTTTCATTAGAACTTCAGGAGTATTGCAAAAGGTACTCACATACAATACAAACAATATAAATAACATAGAGAATAGAAATTAGACTCCCAACTGTGAGGTGATAGAATGCAAAGCACTGGGGAGCACATGCCTGTCTTCAAGGGACTCCCACACAAGAGCAAGGGGCCAGCAAATGCTCTGGAGCCCTGCACCACCCCTCCCATTTACAGTAGGCTTGAGAAATGAATCGTTTTTCAGGTGAGCAAGACATGGAGATACCAGAGAGCATAGCACATTCAGACTACAAGTTGCTGAGTTGGGGAGAGAAAGATAGATAGATAGATAGATAGATAGATAGATAGATAGATAGATAGATAGATAGACAGATAGATAGACAGATAGATAGATAGACAGATAAAAGATAGATGATAGATACATAGATGATAGATAGATAGATAGATAGATAGATAGATAGATAGATAGATAGACAGATAAAAGATAGATGATAGATACATAGATGATAGATAGATACATAGATAGATAGATAGATAGATAGATAGACAGATAAAAGATAGATGATAGATACATAGATGATAGATAGATAGATAGATAGATAGATAGATAGATAGATAGATAGATAGATAGACAGATAAAAGATAGATGATAGATACATAGATGATAGATAGATACATAGATAGATAGATAGATAGATAGATAGATAGATAGATAGATAGATAGATAGATAGACAGATAGGAAGAATATGTTAGAGGCAGGGAGTATGTACTCAGAAGGTTGGTTTGAGTCAACTTCAAAGAACCTCATCTCTCAAATTGAGAACGTGATCTGGAAGCACTGGCAGCTGCCAATGGCTTCCCACTAGAGGAGGATTCTCACCGGATCCTGGGGACGAGCAGACAGCACAGCTTTTCTTTTAGCATTCCTGTATTTTCATTGTAAAGAGTCTTCAGTCTTGCAATTCAAGGAGAAACGTTGTCCCTTCAGATACAGGATCTCCAGTTTTCTTTCCTCCTATGTACAACTTGATTAAATCAGTTATTGTCCTGGTACAGCATCTTTCTTGTAAATCGGGTCAGTAATATATACATAGTTTTGTTTATTTTACTACACAAGGAGATAGTTATTATGTGTTTTGATTTGTGAGATAGGGCCTCACCATGTAGCCCAGGCTAGCCTCCTGCCCCTGATCATGGAGTATCAGGGTTCCAAGTGCACACTGCCATGCCAAGCTTCAAAGGCATATGTGATTGGCTCAGAGGCTGGAGATGGCCAGAACCAAGCCCCATAGGCTGCCCAGAAGACAGGCCAAGACTCTGGATGCTGATGCTTGTGCTTTGTCCTGAGACGTGGGAGACTTGGGACTCAAATCAGAGTTCTCCTGGCTCCTCTGTCCACAGTGTGGCTGGATTTCTAACCGGTGTTCCAGTGGATCAGGGCTAGTAGTCACGTGGGTAGTATAAGTGCAAAATGAGGATGGTAAGAGAACAAATCACCCCTAAAGGAGCAATTGGTATTCCAGTCAGTGCCAATGTGGAATGCAGACCTAAGGTGGGATTTTTCAAGAGACATTAGGAATATCTGTTCCTGTGTGAAATCATCTTGATATTTAGATATTGGGAGAAAAATTAATGTGGGGTCTCTGGCAGAGCTCAGCTGAATGCTGTCACCAGACTGCCTATAAGACTTCCCAGTGTCAGAGTGCCTGGGCTTCCCCTGGGCTCTCCACTGCCTGATGATCAAAGGGAACTACCTGTGAAAGCACATGGCTTCAAGGGCCTTCCCTCCAACTGCCATGGACACTTACTGAGCATGTGTGCTCAACATACTCCTGAGTTTTATGCCGAAGAATGCAGCCCCAGCCAGCTCCAAGAACCCAGTCCCCAGAGCAATCCAGGAGGGCTCAAAAAGAACAAGGGGAGGTCCTCTTCACACTTCCTGAGACTCCACAGGAACCTGATGGGCCTTATCAGGTGACTTTACAAAGTCGTGGCTTGCCTAAATATAAACCTAAAGATCAAAGGGACATGAATATGGCATGGAGACTTCCATATTTAGATAACATCGAAATAAATCAGAAGACATGTATATAGCTGGTGCCTCAGAGCCAAGATCTTCCCCTCCTCCTATGCATGTAGGGTGTGGGTGAGAAAACACCACTGTGGTATTACCTCGAGGCCTCCCCGATCATCTAAGTGCAAGGCTCTGCAGAACATGTCTTCTGGAGTCTTTGATTTGCACAGGTGGATGCCAGATTGAGCAGCAGCAGGCCTGGTGGCCCAGATGAAGCATGTAACTAGCTGAACCGTCTACAAACAGGGAAGCATGCTGTGCAGAGAGACCAGGGCAGTTTACTTTGCAGACATCCAAGTGTGCCAACCTGAAAAATAGGCCTTTTGCATTTGGTTGGTTTGTACTCCCTGAAGAGCATCAGTGTGTGTGGTTCTGGGAACAGCCCTGGCCCTCTCAGGCCTTCTCTAGCAAGATCAAAATCCAGGACATATGGTGGAGAAGGCTCACCACTAAAACTGCATGCAGGAAAAGTACAAGCTGTGGTTAAGATTTTTTCCATGGGTTCAGCTGAGTTCAAAGTTCAGCATGCTAAGCCTCATGGGAGGCTTCCTGGAGGAAGTGGTACCTAAGGTTGAGTTCAGGAGGTAAGGAGGAGTTAGCAAGGTGAGGATAGGAAAACGAATGTTCTAGGTAGTGGAAATCGCTCATTCAAGGGCCTCAGAAGTAGCCCAGCTGCAGTGCACAGGAGAGAGAGTGGAGCGAAGCTGGGTGGGTGACAAGGAACAAATTGTAAAGGATCACAGTGACACTCTGGCTTGCCCAAGGCTGCCTGTCCTCTCTATCACCAAGGCACAACACTACCCTTAATGGAAGCTGGCAGGAAAGCGTGACCCGTCATACATTATAGCATGGTGTACACACACACACACACACACACACACACACACACACACACACACACACTACAGAATCCAGAGAGAAAAGTGTTTTCTTATTGTCAGACACATCAGCTGTTCAGTATAAACTGTTCTTGTCTTTTTGTTTTGTTTTGCTTTCACAAAATTTTCAAGTGAGAAACCAAAACAAAAATAATGTCCCCATGTATGTAGATATCACCCACAATTCCTTCAGGTTACTGTCACCTCTCATTGCCGTTTTATTTATGCAAGAGGAACACAGTCACATCCTGCAGTCTGATGAGAAAGCAGTCTGTGAGCACTACTTGTCCTTAGGATGCAGTGACTCCTGCCCTCTGTGAGGCTCTCGTCCTTAGGATGCAGTGACTCCTGCCCTCTGTGAGGCTCTTGTCCTTAGGATGCAGTGACTCCTGCCCTCTGTGAGGCTCCAGCACCATGGCATCTCTCTGCCAGTTTACTGTGACGATGAGACTGGGCCAGGTCACAGAAAATGGGTGGAAGTCCTAGTCACTTACCCATCTCCACTGATGGTTCTACCACGCACATTCCTTAAGGATCTCATTGCTTAAAGTCTGTTCCCCAAAAGTAAAAGGACTTCTTACTCCAGGCCCAAACCCATCCTCTTTGGCCTTTTGAGACAGGATCTCACTGGTAACCCAGGATGGTCTCGAAATCCCAATCTTCCTGCCTCAGTTTTCTGCATGCTGGAGTTAAAGGCATGTACCACCACACCCAGCCAAATTGTCCTTTTGGTTGTTTTATATTCCCAAGGCCCACAAGCAATTGAAAAGCTATCTCTAGGTCTCTGAAGGCTAGACCAATGCTTGCTTGGCACATCCACAGCAGACCTCCCATACCCAGTTCCACTCTGAAGTGGGCCGCCCATAAGCAGTACTCTTTCTGCACCTGCCCCTGGGGAGCATGAGAGAACCCACACTAAAGGTTTTTTTGCCTCTTGTTCTTACCACAGAAAGCCTTAATGGCCGAGGCCACCTGTGTTTTCCCAAGAGCTTTTTTAAGCCCTTGATCCACTCTAGAGGGCCTCTCTGTGGATGGCTGAGGGAGAGGAAAGCATCCTGGAGCTCCCTTCAAAAGCTACCCATGGAGCCAACAATAACAGCTCACTGCACACAGGCAGGGGCCTGCAAGGGGATCAGCTCATACAATCCTGAGGATTCCAGTCTGCAGCCCAGGGAGGGCCCCTGGGTTTGGGGCAAGCAGGTCAAGTTTCCTGGAAGTAAACCTAGTCTGTAGCCTGTGTGAAGCTGTGCATGCCCCCAACGCAAGATGAAAATTTAACATTTGAAAGCTGCCGTTCTGAGCATCTTAAACTTGCGGGTGCATTTGAGTGCTCATCCTAGGTTTTGAAACAGGATTAGCTTGGGATTCAGTTAGCAGTTTCAGGAGAGGCCTGGAGTGCAGTCTTCCCTGTGTCCTCTCTCTGGCCGACCTTACTTCTTCCCCACATGAGGTTGTTTCTGGACTGGGAGGAGCACTAGCCACAGACCACACATGTATGGCTGTGAGGCAGAGTCGTAAACAGTCCTGCTCTGCTTTTCTGAGATGTGATTGCCTAAGTGGGGTAGTTTCATGCTCATCTTCATCTTCCATAAACTCCTACAGCTGCTCATCCTGAAGTCAAAATAGTTCTCCTGTTACTCCAAAGGGAAGGGAGGAAAGCTCTGGCCATGGAAACATGGGCCCATTGAGATGGTGTGTGAAGGGGCTGGGATGCAGCGTCAGGGACACCTTGAAAGCTGAGTGAAACATCTAAAGCACACTTTAAAGGGGGAATGACCCCAGTGTGTTTGCATAGGAAGCAGGGGTGGGGTTCCACTCCAGCGGCACACCCACCACGTCTCCAAGTCCTTGTTGCAACCAGGAGACAGTGGATCCTAATGGTCAGAGAGCCTCGGAATGTCATTATGACCCTCCTTTGGCATTTAAAATTTCAAGTCTTGTCCTTTCCTGACCTGGAGTAGGAATGTGGTAGCTAGTACTCTCACCATCAAGTGGAGCTTTCGTTTGTACCCTATGCTCTTTTTAAACTAGGTACAGGGGAGAGAGTGATTCAAAAGACAGCCTTAAGAGTTCAGTCATTGGCTCAATGCTGTTTGGACACAGTGGCCCCCTGGCTGGACTTGGCACTGAGAGAGAGTCCAGCGCAGTATGTCCATTGCCTGACATGCAGGAAGGAGTGGGTAACCACTGAGCTCATGGAGAAAAGGCAGCAGAAGGCATGTGGAATTCCACAGGGGTCCACTTACGGCACCTGGCACCTGGCGGAGACTTTTTCCAGGCCCTTCCCTCTCTTCTTTTCCCTTACTTCTTTCCTTGGAGGAGTTATGTCATCAAAAGCAAACAGTGCATCAATAAATGATGCTTCCAGCAGAACAGTGGGAACAGAGATGACAGCTTTGAGGTTTTGTATTAGTCACTTTTCTCAACACTCTGGTCACGTGCCTTACAAGAAATACCAAGGGAGAAAAGTTGATCTGGGCTCAGAGTTTGAGGAGACAGTCTGTCTTGGCAGGGAGGTGTGGCAGCTGGGGTTCTGTCTGTCACAGCAGGAGATTACACCTGCCTTTTTGCATAGCTCCAACCAGGAAGCAGAGACAGGGGACCCAGAAGCAGGGCTTCATAATAACTTTCAGGGCCTGTCCACAGCAACACACTTCTGCCAACTGGTCCCACCTCCTAAAGGTTTTAGAACTTCCCAAGACACTGCCACCAGCTAGAGACCAGATGTTTAAACACAGGAGTGGGTTGGGGGCACATTTCATCTTGAAACCATACTGAAATAATCTGTAGACTTTATTTCCCTCACTGCATTACCTGGACCCTACTCTTGGTGGCTGGTAACTGCCCCTCAGAGTCACCTCTGGTGCTGTCCTATCTCAGCTGTAGTTGTCTGTAACCAGCCTCGGGAGGATGCCTGAGGGCCAGGTAAAGTGCCTCTACGCTCTGTGGTACTGCCCCTGAGGCCTGCACACCAGGACAGCCCCCAACCTTAGCCACTGAGGCCTGTACCTCAGGACAGCCCCCCAACCCTAGCCCCTGAGGCCTGCACACCAGGAAAGCCCCCCTGCACCCCAGGAAAGCCCCCCTGCACCCCAGGACAGCCCCCCAACCCTAGCCACTGAGGCCTGCGCACCAGGGCAGCCCCCCAACCTTAGCCACTGAGGCCTGCACACCAGGAAAGCCCCCCTGCACCCCAGGACAGCCCCCCTGCACCCCAGGACAGCCCCCCAACCCTAGCCACTGAGGCCTGCGCACCAGGACAGCCCCCAACCCTATCATTTGTTTGACATCTCTAGTCGGCTTCCATACTTCCTGTCTCCAGCTCTTTTCTCCTGAGGCCAAGAATCTCAGTCTCAGGAAGAAAATACCTGTCCATCGGTCTGAGAGCTGCACAGACTTCTTTAGGCCTGTGACTGTTTTTCTCATTACAGTTTGGAAGCTTGGACTGGCACTCCAGCGATGCTGTCAATGTTCCCCTGGCACCCGTGAGTGGCATTTGCTTCACCACAGGCTCTGTGTGTGCCAGGGCCTGCCGCTGTCTGTTCCTTTCATCTTCTTTTAAGTAGTCATTTGGAGGAGAGAAACGGCACATGTAAGAAATTACATGGAGCCTCCAAACGCTGAAGATCCATGGAGCTGCTCGTGTTCCTGCTTTGCCGCAGAAGGCATGCAGACAACTCATCTCAGCCCATAAGTACAGCATCCTGCCTGAGGGAAATATCTGTTTTACAGACATGTACATGCTTTCAGTTTATACCTCACCTCTTTCCAAACGAACCTGAGGTAGCTTTAGGAGAAATATTGGCAGATAGGACAATAAGAGCTCAAGATTTTATTGTCAGAATGGCTTCCTGCCTGCACAGTGTCCTGCCTTGTCCAGCTGTGGCCCTGCCTGAGGTTCCAGAATCAATGCTTTTTTTTAGATCTGAAGGTATTTCCCCCTGCTCAGCAGTGGATGAACAGCTGGAGGCTGTTTGACTCAGAGGAGACTCTAGAGGGCGCTCTAGGATGTGGCTTGTCTCTGGGGTCACCTCCTCACCCCAGCTTCATCCCTGAGTCAGTCTTGCTCCCAAACCAGAGCACACCCTCAAAACATGTATTTCCCGGCTCTTCCAGGCTCTGTGACCTTCTGTCTTCACCCTGGTCCTCCTGATAGCAGGAAGTCTCGCTTTCTGCTCTGATTCCACCTTCTACAGTAGAAGGACAAGAAGGGGAATTTTGAGCCCAGTAGGTCTGGGAAGTCTGCCTTTTACCATTCTTGAAACCTGAAAGCTTGACAATTTCCTTAGCTGCTATTTCCTTATCTTTAAATGGGAGGTGTAGCTGGATAGGCCTCAGAGATCCACATGCATAGGGTGGGATGATTCAGTGCCCACAGAGTGCTTCAGATGGGACTCAGCACATCAGAACTGCAAGGTTACCATCTTTTGTAAACAAAATTCTCCTGGGGTCCACTGGATACCCATCATTCAGCTCCCAAGGCCTGGAAACAAGCTTTCCTTCAGGCCAGGTCTACTCAGTGCTTTCACCCCAGGAACTCTCCAGAGTTGCTCATTAGAGCCAACCTCCCTCCTTCCTGCTGTCTACTTCTTCTCTGTCCACTCTCCTGATTCTTCACAAAGCAGCCCACCTGCTATTGCCCACCCACAGCCCAGGCTGCTGCAGGTTCCTGTGTGTCTGCCTAGACTTACCTGCCCCCTGCCTCAGCCCTGGATCTGACAGAAGTGAACATGAAACTAAGGCTGAAGAGCTACAGCAGTGGGTGCTTTCTTCAAGATTGCCACATTTCTCTTCATTGGGAGAAAATGAATCCTTTGGGTATGTCATGACTATTCTTGGTTGTCAACTTGACTTATACCTGGAATTAACTAAAACCCAAGCAACTGGATACACCTATGAGGGATTTTCCTTGATTATATCATTTGAAGTGGGAAGAATTGGGATCTTTTGAGGTGGGAAGATCCATCTGTAATGTGGGCCACACTTTTGGGTGGCAGCCTATGGACATGTAAGAAGGAAACTCTTGCTCTGTCCTTGTTTGCTCTCGCTCTCACTAGCAAGTTCATTCCTTCTCTGGCATTAGAGCCTACTTCTTCGGGAGTCCCACATGTACTGAAGACCAACCAAGACATCCAGCCTTGTGGACTGAGAAACTACTGGACTCTTGGGTTCTCCATTGAGAGACAGCCGTTGTTAGAAGAGGTAGACCATAACCTGCAAGGCACTCTAATAAATCCCAGATAGACAGACAGACAGATAGATAGATTCATTCTATCAGTTCTGCTTCTCTCTAGGGAGCCCTGGCTAATACAAAATGTTTCATGATTCTTTTGTCATCTATTCTAAAAACTATTCTGTCATTCATTCTGAACCATTCTTGACAATAAGGACAAACCAGATAGACATATCTAGAATGGTCTGAGATAGTCCTGCTAATTGCTTGCTTTAAAGGGGGAATTTGGGGCTGGAGAGATTGCCCAGCCAGTAAAGGCTAGGCTCACAATCAAAAATAAAAGGGGAGTTTTGTTCTGTGTGATAGATTATACATTTGTCATCACCATTTGACTTGCAATACCCTAGTTGAGCTTCACAGTTGATGTGACTCTTCCATGTAACTCAACTGCGCTTCCATAACTCATCTCTGCCTCATTTTAGCATCTGAAAAATGGGAATAAAGTTAGTTCTACCTGTGGACTGGTGGGCAGCCTCACCTTTCCACCTTGTCTGAACTCCATGGTGCAATGTACAAGTTGGGCAACCATATGAAAAGCCTTCAATAAGGCAATTAACTCTAAATGGATCAGATCAGTAGGGACATTCAGGGGCAGCACACTGGTAGTGTGCAATGGCAAGTTGGTACTCACTGTAACAGAAAACAAGGCTAATGAAAAATGCACTGGCCATGGTGACACTAATAGTGTTCAGGGCTTACAAATTTTTGTGGCACATTTGTCTTATTAAGCACACATGTGCAATGTAACTCCGCGTGTAAGAAGACAGCTTTCTTATTAGGGTCAATTCACCCTTCATGAGCCACTGAATCATGTAAGCTGTTGCTTCCTTTTGACCCTGCCTCTGCACTTCTAGGAGGATAATAAATGAGCATGTTAAATTTGCCTGCTGACACTAACTACTGTCCATATGATGCCACAGTAGATTATCTGAGAACATTTGGATGAATGATAGATCACCTTCAGCCTACTTAGACATGCAGTACGGGTGAGTGGAGGGGGAAGGAGTTGTGAGGGATGAGAGGGAGGGAGTCAGGGAGCTGAGGCCAGCATGTGGAACATGAAAGCAGGGGAAGGGAAGGCCAGCTTGGAGATGTGGGGAGGAAGCAGTGAGGGTGGAGAGAAAAGGTTCAGCAAGAGGGCAGATGTCATCATTACCCAACAGAGGACGTGAGACTTTCACAAGACAAAATGATCAGGCAGATTGAAAAGAAATGTTTTTAAATTTAAAGAAAGAAAATATATACAAATTTAACAACAAATTACATCATAAGATTATGTTAGGCAACAGAGCAAATTGGGCTGAGCAGAAATTCCTGCACTCTTCTAGAAGCATTTTGGAAGCATACTGTGGCAATTTTATCCATTTTGCACAATGTATTTGAGGCAAACAAACCAGAGAAACTAGCAAAGTGTCCTTATTGTACATTATAGTCCTAAATGAGAACAGCTCCATGTTAAAATACTGTAGTATGATATCATATTGTATTATGTTATACATGACATATATTATACAGGAAATTACAGCATGGATAAAGGCAAAACTCAAATTATGCTCTGAATCATAATATTTCTTTCAATCACCTCCAAATAATTTATCTATATAAATCACTCTATCTATAGTGATCCCCTTATGATCAATAAATGGGTGATTATTTCTCCAAAGGGCATTAAAAGACTATTGTATACCACTCTTATAACTAGGAACACCATCCAAGTTTCCTGCTCATTTAAATAATTGCCCCCTTTGTTCATCATATAGAGAATAAGCAGGCACACAGGTTAGAAGAGAGCTTCCTCCTGTGTTAACCATTTAGCCAGAACTACTAACTTGGCTTCTCAGAGGCTTCAGCTTCTCATATAGAATGGGAATGCGTCTATGTTCCTCCCAAGATCATTGTGACTACTAGAAATGAAATATATGAGGCAAGAGTGCTCTTCAACTTATAACAGGTTACAGCTTGAGAAGCACATCATGAATTGAAACTATCTTACTTTGGAAATGCATTTAAGAAGAACACGCCGTGTTATATGGAGAGAAGCCACGGTGATGAAACTGCACGTACTACACCTAGCCCACTGTTGTCTTCCACAGCTTGGCCACACAGCACGTCATAGAGCCTCAGTTATTTCCCTTCATGGTCATGTGACTGCCCGGGAGCTGTGTTTGCTGCCACTGCCCAGCATCACACAAGAGTGAGCTGTTGTGGATGCCTGGCACGGGAAAGGGGCAAAAACAAGTACCATGTCTACTAAATCCATCTCGTTCTTGCATCGTTGTAAAGGTAGAAACCAGTAAATCAAGCAAAGCATGTCAGGGGCCGCCTGTATTCAGAGTAAGAAGATGACTAATAGCCATTGTTTTCATGTGACACAAAATAATGCTAAACATCTTTACAGTCAAGAGAAGCAGGCCGGGCATGGTAGCACACACCTTTAATCCCAGCACTAGCGAGGCAGAGGCATATAGATCTCTGTGAGTTTGAGTCTAGCCTGGTCTAAATAGTGACAGGCAGAACTACATAATAGAGAAATCTTGTCAAAGAAGAAGAAAGAAGAAGCAGGAGGAGGACAAAGAGGAGGAGGAAAGATTAAAAAATAAATAAATAAAAAGCATCAGTGCATCATCCAAAATGGGGAAAGGAGGTGATGAGATTAAATCAGGGAACCAAATAGATCACTCTGGGGTGCATTTATCATATGGGAAAATGGAAGCAGAGACTTCAGTGTCTCTGAGTTGTATAAAAAGAGAAACTGGTATAGAAATGGAGTGAATTCTACAACACTCTCCATGAAATGCTATCAAAATGCTATGACTCTCTTGGAGGATGAAATTTCTACTTCAAGATTGTACTGCAGATTAGGAGTAAGCTAGTTTATTAAACAAAAACAAAGACAGTGTGTTGCATCAATTGAAGCCTGTCTGGTTTTTCTGACTTTTTTTTTAATACTTAGAAATCTGAGTAACAGGTACGTCATTCCCCTGGAGTTCCACCCTGCAATCTCAGATCTTTTCTCTGGTCCCAAAGATAAGGCATTGTACATTAGGCAAACGTGGCTCAGGAGGGGAAACTCCTGAGCACATTACTCCATTCCTTTTAACTTAGACCACTCAGTGATTCTGGTTCTTTCCTTCCACCTGAAAGGAACATTTGAACAAGACCACAGTTGTCTAGCACACTTAGAATGCACTATCAGTTTCAATCCAGCCATTTCTATGTCCATCCCCCAATCACCAAAGCTTTGAGCATTACTTACAGTTGAGGCATGTTCTGTTTCCCAGCACTTTCCCACTCCAAGGGAAAGGTGTGGCTGATGCTTCCTATCTTCCCCTCATATGCAGGTCCTCTTCCACACCGCTGAGACCCTTTGTGAAAGAGGGTCTGGAGAGGATTGGCAGGGTTCATCTCTGGCACTTGTTATATGTGGGTGTCTCACTTCCTGATCTCAGCACATCCTCCAACCTGGATCTTCCCCTATGTACCTTGGAGAGGATCTTAGGAGTTACCCCTCCCCCAGCTCATGATTTCTCTCTCGCTGTTCCTTCTGCTGGAGGGATGTTATTCCGTCTTTCTCAGGCATCATGAGGTTGGAGCCAGTTCAGTGATGTGTTTCTCAGTTACCCTGGCTTTGAGGATATATGAAGATGGTGGCAGTTCTCCTCTTCAGGAGGACTCACCTTTCTGTAAACCCCATCTAAAGAGAAACCAGCTAGGAACCTGTTCTCTAGAGATGTAAAGAAAAGGATAGCAAAAGGAAATAGAACCTAGAAAAACACTTCCTGCCCCATGGCTCAGTGGCTAGAGCATTGTGTGCATGGAGAAACATCCCAGAGAGAAATACTTGGAAAAGAAAACCAGAGTTTGTTCAACTATGCTTTTAAAATGCCAACCTCAGTAAGTGGGGAGGGGACCAACACACTAATTGCTCATTTCAGATCCTCTCCTACCACACCTGGCTTTCTACAGAAAATCACAAAATATCATGTCCACTCATAAAATGTTAGGTGAATCTCCTATGTGAAATGTCCACTACAAACCTTGAAAACTGCTCACATAACATTTCATGTGGTTTAGACTTTTGTTTTATATTCTTATCACAAATTCTTCCATGTAGTCTACACATTTTAAGTTTTAAGTTAGGTATTTTTCTCAGTGCATCTAGATAGATCCTCATTTTGTGAGACAAGGAGTGTGAGCATCCCCACAGCATGGAGAGCTCGGTAGCTGCTGAGGAAGCAAATTCCTCACCTCTTAGGTAGCACAGGCCTGGAACTTGACCCTTCGCTGTCAGCTACTAGTGTGCAGAATAAGATTCTCTCTGATATACGAAGCAGGAAGTTAAAAAAAAAAAGTCCAAACCGTACATATGATCAACAGCTTTAAGAAGAAAACCTGATAGGATTTTCCTTTTTAATAACCCCAGGGAAGGGGAGACATGGAGGATGTTGCCTTCTATGGAGGCAAGAGTGGGTGCACTTCAGCCCCTGACAACTGCCAAACTCAAGAGAGGCTGGAAGAACAAGATTAGATTGCCTGTGACTCTCTCCACCCCTGTCAGGGGAGACAGAACAGAAGCAGAGTTTGCAAAGTGTGGGAGCACACAGAGGTTTCCTACTGAGATCTGAGCTTACTTTACCAGCAAGGCTGCGTAAAGGGATGACTTGACCATAGCATGGTTACCAGGTGTGTGGAAGGGTCTGCACTTGGCTATGTGGTATGCTTTGATCTAGCAAGGGGGGGAGGGGTCTTTTGTCCCACCCCTTGGCATTATTATAAAAAGCCTTTTTGAAGAGACAGAAGGGATCGTTAGATATTGACCCAGGTCCTCCTGAAGCTATCCTGTGTTTCTGTCTGTCTCATCTCCACTATCTTCCTATCTAAAACATTTCTTATTCCTCCCTCCTCTTCATAGGACCCCTTTAAAAAATGGGAGCTGGCCTCCCACAGATGGCACAGAACTAGGGACTTACTTGGGTGCAGGGATAGATAAGTGAGAGTAGGGAACCCCAGGGAAGCAGTTGGACGTGTCTGGTTTTGTATCAAAATGGAGGCAGTGGTATTTTATTCTTTGGAAGCAAAAATTGTATATAGAAAGGATTAGGCTGCAGCAAGTATGTCTCTCTGTCTAGGTTTCTTTCTTTCTCTCTCTTAATTTCTGTCTATTAAAATTAGGCAAAAATATAGGGTTAGGTATAGGAATATAGTATAGGAAAAACCTTAGAGTAAGGTAGAAAATCAGCAAGTGCACAACAAGGAGCTGTGTCCTTCGTTCTCCAACTATGGGACGAAGACTCCTGGGGGAGAGTCAGAGTCAAAATGTAAAAATACTATGAGGAAAATGGGCCGGAAAAGATTCCTGTGGAAGCTTGTGGCCTGTGGACAGCTTAGATCTAAGCCCTGAGGTGCAGGGGGGATTTTTTCCTGAGGCAGAAGCAGGTGAGACAAAACCCTCTGCTCCACCAGCAGTGCCTGAAAACACTTACAGCACCGTATAATCAGAGTCAGTTCCCTCTTGACCGTGAAGCCGAGTTTAGGAAACAGAGGTCTTGGGATGAGACAAGGGAGGAACTTGAAGGCTTGAAAAACTTAGTAATTTCTCTTACTCAAAAACTGGAAACTCTTCAGGTCTCATTTTCCTTCTCTAGGGGTGGAATTAGACTCACCTGAGGGAACATATATCAGAATGGAAAAGCCACCCATAATTACCCCAGCATAAAAATTCCCTGAAGCATTGCAAACCCTTACTCTTGGTGCTTTGTCTTCTCTTCAAGCCAGCATTTGGGAGGCAACTAGCGGAGGGCCAGGGAGCCGGCACCTCTGAGTTTGAGTGCATTCCAGGGACACTGGGGTCCCTGTAGTCGCAGGCAGCATCCCCAAGGGTGGAACTGCAGCAGAGGTGGTGCAGGACCCAGGGGAAAGCTGCCAGCTGACAAGATGCCAGGTGGGATGAGCCCTAGCATGGGGAGAGCAGCAGAGGCTTTGAAATCCTCCCTGCAGTGGAAAGAGCAGAGTCTAAGTCTGTAGCAGTAGCTGCAATGGCAGCCCGGGAAAAGCTGAGGCTGTGTTCGGCTGTACAAACTAGGCAGAAATGAAGATGCAAGCACCTACCCCCAGAACAGAAAGCTGCTAGCAGAGCGCCTGAGCAGTGGGAAAGACTGTCAGGAAGTACTGCTGTATCAGGGAGTGAAGTTTCAGCAGCATTTGTTTGAATTGTGGCACTCAGGGAAGCTGCAATGAGTTTGGGTAAAGGAAAAGCCCCCCCCCCCCCCCCCGTAATCATCCACCGCTGGGCATACTTCCACCCATTCCAGAATGGCTGGGAGGGCCCTGCAGGAAAGGTGGTTCTGGGGGAGTGGCATCATCCCGAGTGTTACAGCCCCCTAGCAGCAGCACTCACAAAATTCCGGGGTCGAGGGAGTTGGATATAAAGACTCTCTCGAGCCACTGACAAACTAGGCTCTGATTTCAAACTGTTAGTGAAACTTTAAGGATTTTTATCAAGACTGACTCTGAACTTCAAACTTTAGAAATGAAACAGTTAGAGTTCACCTGCCATTTTAACTGTGGTGATTCATGATTCATGTACTCTCTGTTTTGTTGGGAGAAAGTGTAAATAGTTCTGTTAAGAGATCTCTTTTAGATGTTTGCTAAAGTTTGTAAAGTAGTCCTATAGAGAGTTTGCTTTTGAATGTAGAGTAATATTCATGCTAGTTGTAAATATGTATAGTAATGTTCATACTAGAATTATGTTAATTAGTTGATATTAGTGCACCATGGTTTGGTGAAGATAAGAGAATCTTTTAAGTTTGAGGCAGTTTATTTGATGCATTTGCATCAAGAGTTTATTGATTTTTAAAAAGGGCTTGACACAGCTAAGGCTGTTAAAGACATCTTAGACCCATTCAAAAAAGTACACTCCATCTTGGTCATCCTCTACTCCTTTACTGGGGGGTGTGGCAGCCTAGGGATTGCCGTGGTTGTTCCAACTGCTTGCAAGCTCTTAGTAGGGACGTGAGTCAGAGTTGACTTAAGCTCTGCACCCACTCCTGCCAGAGGCTGATAGTCAAAGACAGGCAACATTCTTCTTGCTAACTTCCGACATAAGATAGATTATGCTTGACAGAAAGTGTATCTCCATGACGGCCAAGGTTTGTCTAGCTGAAGAAGATGACCTAAAGCAGGCACAGTCTATCTGGGGAGCCTGAGGGACCCTTTATTTTATTAAGAGGAGGGAGCTGTGAGGGCCCACAGAGGTTTCCTATTGAGATCTGAGCTTGCTTTACCCAGCAGGGCTGCATAAGGGGATGACTTCACCATGGGCATGGTTACCAGGTATGTGGAAGAGTCTTCACTTGGCTGTGCACTATGCTTTGATCTAGCAAGGGGGAGGTCTTTTGCCATGCCCCTTGGCATTGTTATAAAAAGCCCTATTGAAGAGACAGAAGTGTTTCTGTCTGTCTCATCGCTGCTATCTTTCTATCTACTAATTCCTAATTCCTCTCTCCTCCTCATAGGACACCTTTAAAATGTGGGAGCTGGCTTCCCACAGCGAAGAATGGCCTGTGACTTCTGTCCCTTCAGTGCCATAGGAGAAGTTATTTCTTGGTAGTTTCTGCACCACTTGCAAATAGCCCCAGCCTTGCTGGTTGTTTTCCTTATCCAAGAACATTCCCCAGTGTACTGAGGGATTCTTCTAGAATGGGTAGACATAGCTGGAATTGCAGTGTCATCTGTTGCATATTTGGACAAACATTTCTAAGCCTAACTTGACACTAACCTGCTGTCTTTGACCCAGAATTCCAGACAGATACTGTGTCTTCTAAAATCATAAGCACCGAGTATTTGTGTTTCTAAGCTAATTTTTTAACAAAAAAAATCACATCTGGTGCTTTGAGATCGTCTAAAGGAAGTTTTGCAGACACCTTTGGGGATATGAATTATTAATAAAACTTACCTTGTTTTGTAAGGTGGTCTGTATGGCACGAGACACCCATCCAGTATCAGGACTCAAATCCCCAAAGTCCCCAAGGTGATATTAGCATGCCACTGAAAATGCTTCTTGTGTCCTGAGGAACTTGAAAGACTTCTATTTTAGTATTTATGATGAAACACAAGGCTAATTAATAAAACATGGCACTAAGCTCTATGCCAAATGAAATAAATATTTATTGGAAATAATCAAAATTACTTTGCTGCAGTAGGAAGGGCCCTCTCCAGACCCTCTGAAGAATGCTGAGTATGCTCATATGTTTTTCACTAACACTTGCTGAATGCTCTGCCCAGCTTTCCAGAGTTAGGGAAGCTTGGCAAGGATTGCTCCTTTACCAGGGAGCAGTCATGCAGTCAGACAATATTAAATAAGTATGTTATGATCAATACTCTCTAAGACCCAAGAGAAACTGGAAAGCATACATTGTCTGAGTCTTAGCTATATGGATCCCATTAAATGAGTAAGTTCTGTGTTTAATGCCCATGTCTTGCTCAAAACTCTCCATAGCTTTCTGTTTGTTTGTTTAGTTATTTTAAAAATGTGCTCTAGGCTTCATAACTCAGCTTAATAGGTTTCAGAAAGTTTTGATACTTGCTCACACACTTACTAACCACAAAAGGTGTTGTTAGGTAAACAAAATCATTTTCCCCTATCTCCATTGTTGGAGAAGGTCCAGAACCCAGCTGCTGTTATACAGCTGTTTGAGAAAACTGAAGACAGCCCACAAAGCCAAGAGGGCACAAAATTAAATACTAATATTAACATTAATACCTGAGGTTAAGCATTGTCCTGAGCAGTTTGTAATCCAAAGCTGATCTTTAGGTGGTGTTTTTCAGCTTAATGGTGTTATCATAGTCCTTGTGGAACCTTCATTGTGAGGCCCCATCATCCTTTTGGAGACTTCAAAGGTCTCTGTTCTTTAATTGCTCTGGGAAGGAGTTTCCTCCATGATGACAGGAAACAATTGAACTGAATTTGACTTAGGGGCCTGCAAGAGGTTTCCCTATGTCAAAAGTCACCTGGACTGTCCCTTATTGATCTACATTCGTTAGTCCAATATCTGCCTTTGCTACACCTTCCGCATAATCCAGAAGGGAGGGGCGTTCTGTTGGGATTATTCTTAGCAAAAATATTGTTTCTAGGAACACCCTGTTTACAGTCTCTTTTTAGGTGACCTTGTTTACCAAATGGGTGTGTGTGCCCCTCTCTGACTCAACAAGAACTACTGTGTCTTGCTTAGGAATCCCATTTTATAAGCTATTCACCATTCATTCTGTTACATCTCAGTCACTTTTAGGTTGTGTATATGCACCCACTTACCAAAGGACCTGGTTTCAGAGAAACTTAAATTTATGAGTTTTTTTCCAGTGCATTCCTACTGGAAGTATTTGGTTCCAGTGTCAGTTACCTTGGGGCACTTTTTGTTTCCCTGATAAAGAATTAAAGAGCAACTTGGGTTTTCAGAGCAGTGTTCAGAGGGCACCTCTGTCTATGTGGTTTCCTGGCCCACTATTGAAGTAGATATTTTATAGATCAGTAGAAAAGATTACTTTTAAAGATATACCTGTTCTCAGTTTCCCCAACTTTTTATTAGTGATTTTAAATTGTTATATATTCCTTCCTTTTGTTTTGATATGAATATATCTGACACAAAGTACCATGAGATTAATTCCCCTACTGGGCTCTGTAGCATCAATGACTTCCTGTTTGAGAACCAGACTACAACATGAATAAGACCTGCTTTGGGGACAGTCCACTGTTCACCCATGTTTTCTCTCCTGGTATTGTGTGATATGAAGGCATACACAGTAACTGTGTCTGTTGTGTATTTAGAACCAAGGTTGCAATGAAGTTGCTTGAAAATGCAACCCAGGCAAGTACTGTCAGAAACACCCAGGACTCACACGTTGGATTTTGAATTAGTTTTTGGTTCTTGCACATTGAGAGCCTTTTTGCCATTGCCAGCTTTTCCACAACCCACACCTTCAGTCACAGGCCCCACATGGGGCTGCAACAGTTGAAGAGGCTCCAGATAATGACTCGCTTCCCTCGGTCAGCCGTGGTCACCATTGCTGTCGTCTGAATGAGTCTCTAGTCTTAAATATAGGAACTGATGGAGTCTATCAATTAAAACCCACAGATTATTGATGGGATCTGGGAAGCTGACCCTTCGGCTGCCAAAACTGAGAAGAGATCCTCTACAGGCCATGTGGTTCCACACACAGAGAAACTAACAGTTATCTGCACAGTACTTGTTATTTTTTTTTTTTGTTTTTGTTTTTTGTTTTTGTTTTTCAAGACAGGGTTTCTCTGTGTAGCTTTGCGCCTTTCCTGGGACTCACTTGGTAGCCCAGGCTGGCCTCGAACTCACAGAGATCCGCCTGGCTCTGCCTCCCGAGTGCTGGGATTAAAGGCGTGCGCCACCACCGCCCGGCACAGTACTTGTTATTAAAACACTTTGATTAAACATTGGGATCTGAGATGATGCTCACGGAGAGAAAGTAAATGCACCTTCTTTGAACACATACTCAACTACAATCATAAAATTATTTTATCTGCTTTAAAATGGGGCTTCTCTTCTTTACATGTAGCAGAAAGAAGAGTCGTAGATGCTACCTATTGCAAAGCACTGCAGTGAGGTAGTTTGTGTGTATCCACCATGGAAACTAAGTCTGTAGGTACTGGCACTGAGAAGTGGGAAATGACTGAAACATTTCAATTTGGTTTGTGAATCTGCTATCCTTGCCACGTGTGTCTGTCCATTTATTCATTTACTTTTGAAGACTCTTGTCTGGCAGCATCCAGGTTTCAGGGTGTAGACACATACTTTGTGTAAGCTGAACTGTGATGTTCTCAAAAACCATCACAGTAAAGTAAGGGATCCAATAGTACATATTGGAACCCAATTAAAATAGGCTCGAGGGGAGAGCAAGGAATGGTAATCGTAAATTATGCCCACAGGAAGACCTTGACAATGGAGTTTCTTAATTATTTGTTTCCCCATGCGGATTGTTCTTTTAACTGTGTCTGTCACGTCGATCTTCCTGGAATAAATGTGGATGGAGCAGAGAGGAGCCGTCAAGCCTCCTGCCTCCTCAGTGCTTACTGTGTTGCAGACGTAGCTGCTGCTGACTCATCTTGAACAGTAGAGAGCAGCAGAGGAGTATGAGAGCAGATTACCAGCTAAGTCAAGAGCTCAGGGGAAAAAAAAATCAAGATGAGCTTTCTCACCTAAGGCGACACCGTCCGCTGGAAGCTAAAGAGGCTTTCTTCTCCTGTGGTAACTGCATCTAAGGCATGAATACCATCCAGATAGAAAGTGCTCAAGTAGGAACGCTGCTGTTGACGCTGAGAAGCTATGTGTCTATGCTGAGTTAAAGCTTTCCACTTCGGAAGAATGGAAACATTCAGTAGCCATTCTGTGACAGTGCTCTCCCAAAGCAGGTCTCCATGGAGTTACAGAGAGAGCCACCAAAACCAATGTCGTATCAGTGAAGATCAATCTGCAATCAGCATTCAAGGCATTTGAACCAATTTATCAATAAATGTCTGATACTTACAGTGTAGGCAAGCCAGCCCTAGTACAAGTGTCGCCATTCTGCTCTGCTCCCCTTGGTCCTGGTGACTCTGTTGTTGGCAGTAATAGGGGCAGTGACACTAATAATGGCAGCCGTGCCTTCTCAGTGCCAGAGGCAGTAGTGCCACAGCTACTGCACTGATTCTGTTTCTAGTCTCACATGGCTGTGTGTCTAAAGCCAGCCAGTCAGTTCCCTGTACTCATATCTTCCTATCTATAAACATACCACCATCTGCCCAGAACTCATCTCTGATTCCTCCTCCTTACCTCTAAGTCCTCACTGTCAAATGCTCATGATTCCAATGCTAAAATATATGCAAGCTAAGTATGATGGCACATGCTTGTAGTCCCAGCACTTGGGAGTTAGAGACAAGATCAAGAATTTAAGGTCATCTTCAGCTACATAGCAAGTTCAAGGTCAGCCTGGGATAAACAGGACCTGCCCTCAAAAGGGGGAGCAGGGGTTTGGGGGGGTGGGGGGTGGAGAGATGGCCCAGTAGTTAAGAGCAGTCATTGGTCTTGCTAGGATCAGGATTTAATTCCCAGCACCCACATTCTTTCCACATACACCACTCCACTTCCAGGGGATCTAGCACCCTCTTCTGAGCTCTATGAGCACTGCACACATGTGGTGCACATACATACGCACAGGCAGAACACTTATACACATAAAATAAATTATTTTTAAAATTTTTGAAAACCTAAAATAAAAGGTGAATCTGAAGCCCATGGCTTCTTTCCAGGCCCTGCACTGCCCACCAAGGCCCTGTGCTCGTTAGCCTGCACCCGCTGTGACCCTTCCCCTGCTGTCCTCCTCCTCCTCCCAGCTCCTGTGATCCTGTGTCTGAAAACAGATTGGAATGGAGCACTTCCCTGGGCGGCACCCTTCCCTGCCTCCTTTTCGTCTCGGGACACTACTGGAGACTCCGATGGTGGTCCCCCAAGCCTGAGCATGTAGCTGCCTCTCCCTGTTCCTGCTTCACATACTTGCTGACTCAGAGCTTCCTTTCCTTCATGCTACTGCCTCATCTGAGGGCTATACGATTTGATGGTGTTGAACCTTCTGGACCTTAGATTTTGCATGTGTACTTAAGGGAGTGTGTTTCTTTCTAGCTGTGGCCTTCTTGTTTCCTTTGGAAAGACAGTGGATCTCTTGAATTTTTCTTTCAATAAATCTCTACCAGAGCTGATCCTGAAACAACATGAGAGGTTAGCCACAGGCCCACTGGAAAATATTTCCTAGAAAAAGAATATGCAAGCTTTGAAATGAAATGTATATACTAACAGCAATGGTCTCAATTACTGTGGGGATGTTTATACTTTGTGAGATGCCTTAAAGTAGTGGTTCTCAACCTGTGGGTCAAGACCCCCTGGGAAGGTCAAATGACCCTTTCACAGGGGTCACCTAAGACCATCTGCATATCAGATATTTACATTATGATTCCTAACAGTAGTGGAATTATAAGGTAGCAATGGAAATAATTTTATGGTTGGGCGTCACCACACCAGGAGGAACTGTATTAAAGGGTCGCAGCATTAGGAAGGTTGAGAACCACTGCAAAACTTCTCATCCCCACAGGGCAGGAGATGATGTACTTCACAGAAAGTGAACTCACTGATCCCTCACCAGTTTCTATCTGAACGCACCATTTTCTTGTGGGTTTGCATCTGGATTGGAATTCTAAACTCATTTATAATAACATGTGATGCTATTTTCACCAGCATAACAGAGGTTCCAAGTTTCCATTTAGACTGTCAGGCACCCAAACCAGAATTCTTCCATTGCCTATTAGATGCTCTTAGACCAATATGCCATAGAAAATGAAGGCGAATTTTTAAACTATGTTTATTTATAAACTGAGCCAACTCCTCATCAATTCAATCCATTTTCTGCATACTTCACTAAGTACCTTTGGGGTGCCAGGCACCATTCCAAGTACAGGCTAGGAACTGAATGGACCCTGAGCCGAGCTCACAAAGGGCCCACAGTGCAACACAAAGACCATATGTAGAAAGATGTCGGAAACTGAGTGATGTAATGGCAGAAGGTGATGTGAACTCTAGAGTAACAAAGGGTGTCCATCACCATTGAGGGATCCAAGGAAGCAAGATGGGTGGATGGTATTTACCTGTGAATGAACAGGAACCAGGTGTGCAGAGAGACTGGAAGTACATCACATGGTCCTCTGGGTGTAGCTGGGATTCAGGAGGGTATGAGCACAGCGTGGGGGCCTGGTGTGTTCCTCCTCCTCTCATGAACTTCATGTTCAGTCCCGAGGGACACAGTTACACACTGCTTTGTTGCAGCCCCACCAGGCCACCTCCCATGACATGATTCATTCACTTCTCGAGCCTCTGAGGAGACCCCAGCCTGGCAGTCCCTCCTTGAGTACCACTCTGATACACTTCTATCTTTAAAAGAAGACGAACACGGAAATGATGTGACCTTGGCAAATGACTCAATACTGCTGAACCTCATCAGCTATGAAATAGAAAGGATCATACCAAGCACTTGGGGCTGGGACCTGTCATCTTCAATATCATCATTATGATCAGAGCTCGTGGTTTAAGAAGTAGAATAGTGTAACCATACTGTATTTTAAAAGATAGTGGAGGGGTGGAGAGGGCTGGAGACAGGCGGTGCTCCATCTCCAGAAGACAGTCTGCCTGAGGTGGGCAGTTTAAATGGGACCCTGAGACCTAGGCTGTGTACAGCTCTGGGTAGACTATAACAAGAATTAATGCAGCATGATGAAAACCTAGAGGGGAAGCATAGAACAAAGACGGAGAAAGATGCTGGGGAACCAACTGAGTGGGGAAGGATGATGGGAGAAGACGTTTCTGATTGGTGGGTGTGCCGAGGGGTGATGTGGGGTATGGCAATAAACACATACGATTGGATATCTTGGAATGTGTGTCTCCAACTTCCTTCCAAAAGGAAAGTAAATATGCTTTGTGCTCACAAGTTTCTGTTAAGTATGTGTCTCTTTCTCTTGAGTGTAAATAGTTGGAATTGGCTATTTCCCAGTGACAAAGTTCAGTTCCAGGACAAATTCCAGAACCCTGTTTGGGTTCTCACTGTAGCAGTCTTCTGTCTGGAAGGGCTGACCTTGTTGTCTCAGGATTGATGGTCTTAATGGCTTGAGGCACCTTTCAAATGAAGGGAAGTGGGGTTCATGCAAATGAAGACTCTGACTGACTTGGGAAACTTCTTCACTGTGTCTGTGTGTGTTTGAAATGATGAAATAAAGAGAATTTCATGTAAGTGTGAACTTCTAATGACACACAAGAAAATTTGGTCTGAGTGTGTATCCTTTTTGTAAAACTAAGCCCAAACATCCTGGAGATGGTAGAGACAAAGAGTAAAGGCTGTGTCATTGCCCAAGCCCCTGGCAAGACTATGCAGCTGGACATTTGTCACACCCATTGCTCCAGAGAAGTCCCCTTCACCCAGGGACAGAACACTGGCTTTCTATAGCACTTTTAAATTCAGCAATTCAACATTTTCTACACATCTTACTTTGAACTACTGTCAAGAATTGAGTCCTTTCCCTGTGTGACACTTATCAAACCTACCACCTTTCAATGTCCCCTCTCTCTTGAGGGCTAGAGGCAGAGAGCTCTGGGGGCCTTGCTCATATTCTAGTACCCGCTCTTCGAGCACAGACTACTGAGGTTCAGAGTCCGTCCATGTTCACCCAGGGCTGCTGCCTCCACTGGTTTGTTTACCACTTTCAGAGCAGAATATGCCCTGGTAAGTATCCCAGACTAATTTTAATAAGCACCCACTAACTAGAAAACAACCCAAAGACAAACTTTAAAGAAATAAACAACCTGCACAATTTGGTACCTTCAAAACATGGCTACTGTTTGCTGAGCACTGGCCATATGCCGGTGTTGTACTGTCTCCTGTTCTGTGTTTCATTTTGTTGAGACAAGTTCTCTCTATGGAGTCCAGTCTGGCTCAGAACTCTCTCTGTGGCACAGGCTGGCCTCAAACTCATAACCCCCCTGCCACAGTAGTCTCCTAGCCCCAGTGCTAGGATTATGGGCACGATCCATCACATCCAGTTCATCCTTGCATTTAATCTTCTCAGCCACCCTGAGAGATTCAGTGCTTCCATTTTCCACACAGGGCGGGGTGGGGTGGGGTTGGGCTCAGATGCCTAGAACTGGGGCATCTCCCCAGTCCTGATGGGGGTGCCTTGGCTTGTCTGAACATTGGATCCAGGGAGAGCAGTGGCAAAGCTCTGCAGAATCATGTCTGGCCTGTTAGGATATACTCTTCCTCCAGGTTATTTCATTGTTCCTCAGCCATGACCCTTGGAGCTTCTGGACCACCCCCTTGCATCAGCCTGGTAGCTGCAAGCACCCAATGCCTCTCCTCCCTCACTTATGATGGCTGTTTACTCTCCCCACTGCCCTCCGCACTACACTTCTGCCGGTCCCTCATCCAGCCTCTCCATGAGAAATTATTGGACATTTTCTGTAGCTAACCACTGTTCTAAGGACAACATAGTGGTGAACCAAAATGTACATTATGTGGGGACAATTTTCTCCACTATTGGGTGCAGACAGAATATAGGTAAATACTACCCTGAGTCTTATTTTGAAGTTTAAGCTCTTTCTTTCTTTATGGCTTGGCTCTTTTATTTTATTTTAATAAATTTATTTACTTATTCATTTTACATCTGAGCCGCAGTTTCTCCTCCCTCCTCTCCTCCCAGTCCCTCCCCACCACCACCCTTTGTTGCCACCCCCTAATCCTCTCTTCCTCCATTTCTGTTTAGGGAAGGACAAGTCTCCCCTGAGTATCAACAAAACATGGCATATCAAGTTGCAGTAAGACTAAGCACCTCCCCATGTATTAAGGCTGGACAAGATGACCCAGTAAGAGGAGCAGGGTCCCCAAAGCCTGTAAAAGAGTTGGAGACAGCCCCTGTTCCCACTGTTAGGAGTCCCACAAAGAGGACCAAGCTACACAACTGTAACATATATGCAGTCAGTCCCATGCAGGCTCCCTGGTTGTCAGTTCAGTCTCTGTGAGCCCCTATAAACCCAGATTAGTTGATTTTGTGAGTTTTCTTATGGTGTTCTTGACCACTCTGGCTCCTACAATCCTTTTTCCTCCTCTTCTGCAGGATTCTCAGATATCCACCTAATGTTTGGCTGTGGGTCTACATCTGTTTCCATCAGTTTCTGGATGAATCCTCTCTGATGACAGTTGGGCTAGGCACCAATCTGGTCACAGGAGATGGCCAGTTCAGGCTACATATCTGCTGTTGCTAGGAGTCTTAGCTGGGGTCTTCCTGTAGATTCCTGGGAGAGTCCCTTGTGCCAGGTTTTTACCTGACCCTGAAATGCCCCCCTTTCCAGTAATCTCTTTCAGTACTCTCTCCCTCCGTCCTCCCAAAACTGATCACTCATGTTCCCATCCCCACCTGCCCTCAGTCCACTCACAAAATCCCTTCTATTTCTCCTTCCCTGGAAAGAACATGAACTTTCCTTGTTACCTAGTCTTTCTGGGTCTAATATCCACTTATGAGTGAGTACATGCCATGTTTGTCTTTCTGGGTCTAGGTTACCTGACTCGGGATGATTTTTTTCTACTTCCATCCATTTGCCTTCAGATTTCCTGGTGTCCTTGTTTTTAAAAGCCAAGTAATACTGCATTGTATAAATGTACCACATTTTCTGTGTCCATTCCTCAGTTGAGGGGCATCTAGATTTTTTTCCAGGTTCTGGCTATTATGAATAGTGCTGCTATGAACATAGCTGAGCAAATGTCCTTGTGGAATGACTGAGCATCTTTTGGGTATAGGTGCAAGAGTGGTATGTATAGCTGGGTCTTGAGGTAGATGGATTCCCAGTTTTCTAAGAAACTGCCACAATGACTTCCAAAGTGCTGTACAAGTTTGCACTCCCACCAGCAGTGGAGGAGTGTTCCCCTTGCTCCACATCCTCTCCAGCATGAGCTGTCATTTGTATTTTTGATCTTAGCCACTCTGACAAGTGTAAGATAGAAACTCAGAGTCTCCGGGCGGTGGTGGTGCACGCCTTTAATCCCAGCACTCGGGAGGCAGAGGCAGAGGCAGGCGGATCTCTGTGAGTTCGAGGCCAGCCTGGTCTACAGAGCAAGATCCAGGACAGGCTCCAAAGCTACAGAGAAACCCTGTCTCGAAAAATCCAAAAAAAAAAAAAAAAAAAAAAAAAAAAGAAAGAAAGAAAGAAAGACAGAAAGAAAGAAAAAAAAGAAAAAGAAACTCAGAGTCGTTTTGATTTGCATTCCCCTGATGGCTAAGGATGTTCAACATCTCCTTAAGTGTTTCTCAGTCATTTGAGATTCTTCTGTTGAGAATTCTCTGTTTAGACTGTATCTCATTTTTAGTGGGATTATTTGGTTTGTTGATAGCTAGTTTCTTGAGTTCTTTATATATTTTGGATATCAGCTCTCTGTCAGATGTGGGGTTGGTGAAGATCTTTTCCCATTCTGTAGGCTGCCATTTGTTCTATTGATGGTGTCCTTTGCCTTACAGAAACTTCAGTTTCATGAGGTCTAATTTATTAATTGTCAATCTTAGTACTTATGCTCTTGGTGTTTTGTTCAGGAAGTTGTCTCCTGTGCCAGTGTGTTCGAGATTATTTCTCACTTTCTCTTTTATCAGGTTCAGTGTATCTGGATTTATGTTGGTGTCTTTGATACACTTGGACTTGAGTTTTTTGCAGGGTAATATATATGTATCTATTTGCATTCTTCTACATGTTGACTTTCAGTTATGCCAGCACCATTTGTTGAAGACGCTTTCTTTTTTCCATTGTATAATTTTGACTTCTTTGTCAAAAATCAGGTTTCATAGGTGTGTGTTTACATCTGAATCTTGGATTCAATTCCATTGATCCACATGTCTGTTTTTATGCCAATACCATGTGGTTTTTATTACTACTACTCTGTAGTAGAGCTTGAAGTCAGGGATAGTGATATCTCTGGAAGTTCTTTTATTGTACAGGATTGTTTTAGCTATCCTGGGTTTTTTGTTTTTTCATATGAAGTTGAGTATTGTTCTTTCAAGGTATGTGAAGAATTGCATTGGGATTTTAATGGGCATTGCATTAAAGTTGTAGATTGCTTTTGGTAAGATGACCTTTCTTACTATGTTAATCCTACTGATCCATGAGCATGGGAGATCTTTCCATCTTCTGATATCTTCTTCAATTTCTTTCTTCAGAGACATGAAGTTCTTGTCATACAGGTCTTTCACTTTTAAGTCCCTTTCAATGTCCTCTAGGATTCTAGCCTTCTCCACCATAGGGTGCAATATGATGGACTCTTAACACTGTTAGGAAGGGTGTCCCAAGCCCTCGGAAAATATTCCATTTCATAAATGGTGCTACAGTCTGTCCCATGGAGTCTAGTCAGGTGTAAGGAGCCCCCTCAGACCCTTATTGGTGCTGACTCACTGAATATAGAAACTGAGTGTCTCTCAACAGTTATCAGCTGTATACAACCTTTCCAAGACCCCCCCCTTCTACCTTGGGGGAGCTCAGGGATTTGGGAGGAATGAAAACAGCCATGGGAGTAGCCTGTAGGAGGCTTCAACCTCAGACTCTACTGATCGGAGGTCATCCTCGCTACTGTCACTCTTTTTACCGATGAGAAAATGAAAGCACGTGACAGCTTGCTGAAGTTACCCAGCTTAGCAGGCCCTCCACTGCCGGTCCCCAGAGCTCATGCTAATACCTCCCTGTAGTTTCTCTGGAGAGGCATGGATTGTCATGCTGCTGGGAGCTGGAGAGCTGGGCAGCTGGAGAGGCCCACTCCCCTGTGAATGCTGCTCTCGCTCCTGACAGCCACAGGGAGGCCAGCTGTCCTGTGGGGATGTCTACATCCCAGGGGTCTACTGCCTCTGACTTGGCTCAGCCCAGCTCTGTTGTGGGTCCTTGGGCTCCCCGTGTGTCCAGTATGTGCTGCAGACGCCCTTCCCTGGCTGAATTGGTCAGTTTGTTAGGGGTTGCTGTGGCCCTGGGCAGCAGCTGCCTGCGTTTGGAGATGCTACTTACACTAAAGAGAGGATGGATAAGCAAAGGATGGTCACAACCTTGGTCTTGCCTCAACTTGATACGCCATGCTTTGTTGACACTCAAGGGAGGCCTTTCCCTTTCTGAACAGAAACAGAGGAGGGGTGGATGTGGGGCATAGGGGAGGCAGGAAGGAGGGAACAGAGGAGAGGAGGGAAAGGAAATTGCGATCAGGATGTAAAATAAATGAAAAAATTAATTAAAAAAGAGAGAAACCTGTCAGGCCTCACTCACTGCATTCCTGACTCTAGCCAGCAGAGGGCTCTGCTCACCATAGTCTCTTGGGCTCAAGAGGTCAGGCGGGGCAGGACATCTGAAATTGCTGCAGCTAGGGGGAAGAGCCACAAATTACAGAGTGGCTGTTAAATGCTCTTCCTGGAAGGAGTGCCTGTGACCTCAGCTTGCTTTCCACAGCCAGAGGCAGTCAGACCACAAGCCAAGTTCAGGGGAGTGGAGTTATACATACGTACAGTATCTGTGTGCCTCAAAGACAAGATGGAATATTTGAGAATGGCCTATATAACTCCAAAATTCTACCATGAACTGTAATTTACCAAGCCATTTTCCTGCTCTTGGATAGAAGCATCGAGCTATGGGATTTTAGAACTTAGATCTGAATATGTTTTATGACATCATTCCCAAGTAACAGTTGGCAGTCTGAACATGAGATACCTAGTGTGCGCAATTCCCCCACGTCTCTTTTACACAGATATGCACATACACACCCACACTCGGTCTGCTGCCAGCCCCCACAGCAGCTGCTCCCTCCTCACACTGTCTAGTTCTGTCTTACAGTGAAGGGACCATATATCAGAGGTCTTGTCACATCACTCAGGTTCTGACCACCTCTGTGGGAGCTTCCTGTTTCCCAGGGAAGAATTTATAAGAGCATCTGTCTTCTAAGGCAGCCAGCCGCAACTGCACACATGCTAAACACACACACACACACACACACACACACACACACACACACACACATCCGATCACCTGTTTGCCCCGCGGCAGCGATGGAAGATCAGACACTAAGCTCAGCTTTATGCCACAAGCAGAGGCGCTGTGTGTTGGGATTTGCATGCTCTTCAGTTGGCCTGTCCTCCCCAGCACCTGTCTCCTCCCTACCGCAGCCATGGACTCTGCCTTTCACTACAAGTGCCTTTCATACCCAGCACCTAAAGCATCAACACTTCCCTCTGCACAGCCCAATGACAGCACCCATACCCCTGTACCCGGAACACAGTAGCCCAGGTCCACTGAGAACAGAGATGACTTCAGAAGTGAGAAGAGGACATGCTGACATCTCTGCTGCTCTTGTAGCAGTGGTGGTGCCTCCCAGCTGTAACGTGTCTTCTGCTGTCAAGTCAGAGGAGTACGGGGGTCTGGACATGGAATCAGGGTGTACTTCAGCCTTCCAACAAAGGAAGATGGCAGCGGGATATGAAAGCCACCTGAGCTGTCTTGGATAGTTACGTTTAACTAAACGTTATGGACTCACAAAACTAGCTGAAGTTAAGTTGAAACTGGAAAGTAGATCCCCACTGATATATGATGGAGGGAAGAGGGGAAGGGCTAGACTCATGCCAACCAGGGCAAGACACAGGGGCTCCTGAGCCTCGGCGGTCAGTAGGTCAGGACAGGAGCTTCCAAGCTCAGGCATGGCCCAGAGATGCTGGCATCCAGAGGCCCAAGCTGACATGCAGTGCTGTGGAGGCAGAGTCCAAGAGGAAAGAGCTCAGCTGCAGTCAGTGAAGCAGTGTGTTTATTTGTGCGTGTGGTAGGAGTGCAGAGAACTGAACAGCTACCCGTGGAAGGGGAGCCAGGACCGGCAGGAACTGAGACACCACAGGATGTTTGGGACCGCCGAGGTTCTAATTCCGGACCTGCCTTGTGGTAACTGAGTTCCCTTTGAAAGCCACGGCACCTCCCTGTGCTGTGCTGCTCTGGAAAGTGGAATCACATAAACTAGTCCCTGCCTCGCCAGGAAGTCATGAAGTTAAATAAGATTTGTAAAATGGCTCAAGACAAGGACTGCCATTAATTGGTGTTTTTAAAATGTCTCCTAAGGGGTCTTAGATTTCAGGTGCTGAGGATTTGAGGGGGAAGTCTCAGAACTAGAATCAGGCTGGGCTGAGAATGCCTGGGAAGTGGGGAGACTCTGGGAAAGGGAACTGAAGGACGGACAGGAGGGCGGAATGTAAGGTCTGCCTGCTCCTTTGCAAGCTGGCCGAGGATGCTGCCTGTGGCCAACACAGGGAGCCTTGAACGCTGCCGATCACAGAAAGAGAGAATACTGTATGATCGTGCTTACCCCGGGTCTTCAGAGTATTCAGATCCACAGAGGCAGAAATTAAAGCACTGATTGACAGGAGGGCTGGGGAGTTCTTGTTTAATAGAAGTTTTGTTTTTGCAGACCAGCTCTGTAGAGACAGTGGTAATAGCTGCACAGTAGAGGGATGTACTTACTGCAGCGAGCCGCACACTTGGTCTTTTCCCTGCACTGGGATTTAATACAAGGCCTCCACATCCAAATAAGCCCTCAACCATTGAGCTACACCCCGACCCTAAGCTAAAGAGTTTTCAGATGGTAACTTTCAATTTTGAAAGGAAAGCTTTTAAAGGGTGTATAGTGACAGTGTACCACATTGATGTCAGATGTGAACAGTAGGGAAAACTGCATAGAGAAATGTCTGAGAAATCTCTGTAACATCTTCATACTCCAAAAATATACTAACTCCTGGCAAATAAAAATCATATTTATAGGGGACAGCATGGTGCTGTTCTGTCTGTAGTGTGTGTGCTTATGAAGTGATTGTATCAGACTGGCATATCCATTAGCTTCTCATAGTTAAATGTAATTTGCAATCTATGCTAGCAGCAATTTCCAAGGGTACAGTGCTTTGTCATTAACTGTGGTCTCTATCTTGTACAGTGATCTCTTTAACTATTCCTCCTGTCCATGTGTCTGTCTATGTTGTACTTTGACCAACTCTTGGAATCTTCCCATTCACAATATTCCTTAGTAAGCCTAAAACTGTATTCTAAAGGTTATTTTTGTAAGGTTCAGGAAGTGAGAAGAACTGGCTAGAATAAGGAATGGGATACGTTGCTGGAAAGATCATTATTGGCCTGAAAACAGGTTACAAATGTGGTCTGGACAGTAATGTGGGAGCGAAGAGGGAAACTTAAAACCTTAGATGATTGGTCACAGTGATGGGCATGGTGCTCATTGGCCCTGTCTGGAAAAGGGCCAGGTCACCCAGTGAACGTGTGCTCACAGTGTCCTCACTCTGTGCCTGTGTAGCAGAAAGCCTCAAGGACAGACACACAAATCAGTCATATGCCTCGTATTCCCAATGGGAGGGCTACTAAAGCCTTGCACCCCTTCTTAGAACAAAGCCGCACTCTGACAGTGAGAGATGACGGAATGGCACAGAGCAGAGCAGGAGGTGGAGGCTGCAGCCTAGGTGGTCTGGTGCAGACCCAAACATGTCAGGGCTCAGCTGCCAAGTATTGATAAAGCAAGCCAACCAGCTGTCAGGTTTATAGGATTGTGCATCTTAAATCTTGTCTTGTTCTTGTCCCTAAAAGTCCTTAGAAAGTCTTTGTGAGTCAGATTCAAATACAACACATTTTTACCTCCCAGGAAGTTCTGCTTTAGGTATATTTGCATGTTGCTTTAATTCTTACACTAATTAATATTATTGCCACAATAGCATAAAGAGAAAATCAAGTCACATGAGTAACAGTGACAGTGGAAGGAATCAAGCTGTGGCCTTTCTGTCATGGCTATGGAAGAAGGAACTCTCATAACAACCGTCAAACCAGATGGAATCCAATCACACAGGTCTGGGCTAAGTACATGGTGGCGAGGTGACTACTAGGGGCCTGGTCCAGACAGACATGCTGCTTACAGCAGAAGGTGCTAAAGGAAGCATGCAGAGCTGAGGTGGGCACAGGCCAGCCTTACCATGTCCTCTGCTCATTCCTGCTGGGTGCCGAAGCTGGCAGCAGGACGGACACCATTTGGAGATCTTCATAGTCCTGTGACAAGGCACATAGGTCGTCTGCCCAGTTGACACAGAAGAGGGTAAAGAAGCTGTGGTGATCCGGAGCACGTGACAGTGGGGACAGAGTGGTTGTTCGGGTGGCAGGGGCTGACTAAGGAAACACTCGGCAGCTAGAGGAAAGTAGGTGTAGGGTGGGACAGCTCAGGGACAATGTGGCCTGCGCTACATCAGGAAATCAATCAGCAGTGTCTGTACTCTGAAGGTGAGAAGTCATACGCTGAGAAAGATAGCAGTTCTAGACTCCTCCCATGTGTGAACTTCCAAAACCTACTTAATTTCCTATAGCACTTTCAATATGGCACCCAGAAGAAGGGAAAAATACATACTAGGATATAGATATGGGGAGATTAATGCAAAAATCTGAATTCTTCAGCTTAGCCTCTACCAAATGATGGTTGTGGCACACAGGTGTTCAATACATGTTTTAGAATGAAGGGTTGCATCATGGAATAAATACTCATGTGTGTGTGTCTGTCTGTGTGTCCATGTCCATGTGTGTTTGTCTCTGTGCCCATGTGTTTGCATGCATGTGTGTGTTTTGTTTTGGTTATTGTGTAAGCCTTTTGTTTCTTTATATCCGTCACACATTCTGCTTTGAATCAATAATTAACATCATTTTTGTAACTCTTCATAGCTTCTGAAAGGCTTTTCCATTGTGGGATGGCCTAAACTATGGTACAGTTTTCTGAATTGCATGGTAACTAAGCTACCATGGTGCTGTTATTTTATTTAAGATGCCTATCTTAGGCCATCTTGTTATGTGCTGGGCCATTCTTAGAAATACTCTAGCAAAAGATGAACAATCTACTTACTACATTGGCTGGAAGTTTGTGATTAGGCTCAAGGGTCCCTTCTGACTCGGAGTCCATTTATTTGTAACCTCCATTCTCTTGGCAATTGATATGGATTATAGTAACTCAGAGTGTTGTCTTCATGTAGTGAGCCAATTTTGTTGAGTCTGAGCTATTCGTTAAGTAGAGTGAAAGCTCAAACCAGTTAGCTTACAGCTAATAAAGTGTGCCTGCCTAGTCATATGGATGGAGACAGAGTTCTTTCAGGGGCCACTAAAGAAGACACTGGTTTCCTGAAAATGGAGACCATTCATTCTATAACCAAATGTCTTCTTTTCCTAATTTGGAAAATTTGGACATGTTGGTTAACGCAATTAGCAGTTCCTACTAACTAAAGATTTAACAGTGGCCCAGATCCATTCTGTCTTCACCTTCTGCTCTGTTCCTGTACCCTCAACCAGTGCCTAACTTAACTAGTAGGTGGAAGAGGACCTGACCTAGTTTTTGAATCCTCACATGATGCATAGATAAAAATAATTTCTCTGTAGTAATTAATTTAAAGTCTTGGAACATAACAGCTTGGAGGCCTACCGTCTCTAAAATTGGTACACAGATCATTAGAAAGTAGCTTGTTCTAGGAAAGAGATGTTGGTATTTATTAGTCTACTGTTGAGCTTTCCAATGGAAATAATTCAGTACAGTCTGTGTGTTACTCTTCCTCTCAAATAATCACAACAGAATAATGCAGTGCAGGGGGGACAGCGGTATGACTAATCCTTCATGCCAGGGTCCAGTTTTTCCTAAACATCTCTGGTTTTCCTGTGTTGGATCAGCCATTTACAAAGCAATGTAGTGCGAAACTCCAAGTCCCATAGTTACTGCTCCTTCCCTTGCCCAACTGATGGTGAAATTAGGAAGCTGCCTCCTGCCCCCGCCTCTGGTTTGTTAGTGGTGTGGCTTGTGGCGGGAACACTGAGGCTGAGAGAGAGAGCCATATAGAGTCGTGGCTAGAAGAGAGAGGGAAAGGTAACTGAATGTGTGTGATGGAAAGCTTTTTTTTCTTATGTTGCTAAAGATTAAATGTAGAACCTTGAGCATACAAAACAAGAGCTTAACACCAAACTGTATTCCTCTCAGATCCTCGGAGAGTCTTTAGAACATGGTTGAGTTTGTAACTATGCTTTATGACACTTATATTTGAGGTAGTTCCAGTTTGGATAAGGAACATGAAGGAGGATTTTTTTTTAAATGTCAACAGGAATGTAGGTTCTCTTAGAAAGTTAGATTGCCTTGAACCTGGCTGTGAGAAATAGAAAAGAGAACTCAATTGGAAATTCCTAATGCAAAAGAATTAAGTACATGTAAACATTTTCAGAGCTGTTCCTCCAGTCTCAAACTGCCTCAGAAAAAAACAGTGGTAGAAACAATAACAACAGAGTAAACTAATTTTTTCAATAAAAAAAAATAGAAGAACCCAGATAGTCCCAATAATAATCTCGTTTGTGTCATTGTTACTGTTTTTACTTAATTAATGACCAGACTATTTCTGATAACAATTTGCAAACTTAGGAAGTTAACATTTGTTCCTTTTAGGAGGGTAATTAAAATGCCTCACTGGTAATAGAGTACTTCTGGAGACATCAGCTTTGTAAAACTGTGTTTGTTTAGGAACTTCTTGAGTTAAACAAAGCCAGTGTTTGTGTGTTGGGCTGGGGGAGGAGAAAGAGGCCGTCCATGAACTGTACACAAACAAGTCTCTTTTGTGTGGTTTTCAGGCAGTGGCCATTCTTTCTATTCTGTCCCTTTGGGCTCTCAGCCAAGCACAGAGCTTTAGCTGTGTCATCCATGGAGATATGTAATGTGGAAAAGAAAGATTCAGAATGTCCATGATAGTAAAATACTGGATAAGCTGTCCTGGGCAAAGGGATTAAACTTCACAGAGCCAAATCCCACCAGGAGAGCCTAGGGTGAGGCTGGTTTCCTACACTGATGGGGGTGGGTGTAGCTGAGACACTGTGGTAATCTGTCTCCTGGGCTTGCCCTTTTCCCTGAACTGTTCTCATCATAGCGTTAGAACAACTACTGCCTGGCATGTTGTTTCAGCTTCCTGAGAGTGTGGTTAAAGAAAATGACCTCCACCACACGTCCCAGGCAGCCATGCCATCTTCAGGAGAAGGTGCTCTAACTATAGATTAAGTTCATGGGGGAAAACTACTTCACCTCTACAAAGGGCATCTTTTATGTTAGAACTGCCAGAGGCCACCACTGATGGCATCAGGAGTTGTGAAGTGTCAGGATGAATAGTGTTCGGCTGAAAGGGGGCATCAGGCAAGGTCATTTCTGCCATAGGTGGGTCTTTGTGTTAGGTACCTTCTTAGCTTGCTTAGTAGTACGAGTTTTCCTGTGCTGAGATCTTCATTTGCAACCTGACCTGCTCCTGAACCCGAGAGCTCTAGAACTGGACAGCACCTCAAGGCCTGTCCAACCTTTTACCCACTCCTCCGGAAGTCTCAGGGAAAATCCATCCTCTCCCAAAGCTGTTCTACACCTCATTTCCACCAGTGGAGGCATCATCCTCATTGTTCTGAGCTGCAGAGACTCAATGTCATCGGCCTCCATCCTGCATTCCTTACATCCGTTCATCAACATGGTGATAATTTTTTGTATACATCATTCCCAGTTCCCTTCCTCATTCTCACCAGGACCCCTACATCATTAACCCCAGCCTGTCATTAACTACTCTAAATATGGCTATTTTTCAGTCTCACCCCTTCTATATTCATGTTGTCCACAATCCTCAGCTCCTGCCCTCTACGCAGAAGCTTCAGGTGGAGAGAAACCCATGTGTTATCTTGCTCAGTCTCTCACCACACTAGAGCATCTCTTCTCCCATCTGTACTTTTTAACTTAAAAGCTGCCGATGGTTTCTCCTGCTTATTGGCTACAAACAAGTACTTCTCAGCTTTACATTCGTCTCTGTCCCTGCCGGAAGCTAGCCCCATCTCACCTCTCATCTTTCAACACCAGCAAATATGTCTGGTTTCCCACTATTGTATGAATACCCTCACAGGTATTCCAAATTACAAATAGCTTCTAATCAGACCAAATTAGCTCAATAAAATAAACTAAAATGACTTGTTCATATTAAATAAAGAACTAGGGTCAGATCTCATTCCCTTTGTCTCTGTCCTGAGAAGTCTGACTGTCTTGGTTGTACTCTCCGATGCTGCCTTCACGCTCAGCTTCTCCCATCCATGTGGTAGCAGAAACAGCCACCATAGTACCAGTTCTAGCCTCTGAGCATGCGACTCCAGCAGTCTGACTAGATTGGTCTAGATCAGTGGCCTATTTACAAACTCTCACAGTGACCCAGTGGACAGTAGATCAAAAGAAATGAGAATGGAGATACAGTTGTTTCCTCTCCCCAAATGCCCTGCCAGTCCTCAGCCTCTCCTCCAAGGCCTGGGTTGCATCACTTCCCCTAAGATGTCTTTTCTTTATTTAGACCACTTGCTATGACTGTGCATTTTTACTGTCCTACAGGACTCCTGGTCTCTATACCCAGATGCTAAAATCTACACCTTTCCAACTTACGTCTTTGTTTTCCTCTGAACATCTGAGATAGTGATTTACATAATCAACACTTAATGAGTTTGTGTTGGTGAAAATGATGTGTGTGTGTGTGTGTGTGTGTGTGTGTGTGTGTGTGTAAGTAAGTAAGTAAGTAAGTAAGTAAGTAAGTAAGTAAGTAAGTAAGTAAGGGAATGTGCTTTGGAGGGGATTCACGTCTTCATGGAAACATGTCCGCAAGCAGTCCCTAGCCTGGAGGCTGAGTGGTGATGGCAGCATCAGGCCATCTTGGTAACTAGATGAAGGCCTCAGGTGAGGAGATCGTGTATTATTCTTTATCCTGGGGAGTAAGAGGGTGAAATTCCCTGGTACCCCGAATGCAGGTCATTTTGTCACTCTGACTTCAGTTTCAGCATGAAGGGACAAAAGCCAGTCAAAATGGAAGAGTAGAGACAAGGTGGCATTTTTAAGGGAAAGTAACAACTCAAGTCAAGACTGTGGCCAAAGGTGACAAGGCCTGCTTGTTCTGAGTGAAAGGAAGCCTGTCTGCTCTCCTCTTGTTCAGTAGCTAAATTCTCGCTGTCTTCTCCTGAGAGTGTGTCCGCTAGGAACCCCTCTGTCCCCTGTGTGCTGTGCTGGTCTCTGATCTAATGACCTCTCCTTAGTAACTAGTTCCATATGCTTGTTCTCCTCCATTGGTAAAACTGCCTTAAGAAAACCCTTTTAACCAAGGTCATGTCATCCTGCTTTGGCACGCTTTCCAAATGGCAGGGATTTGTTTGGAATCTGTTTTTGAGAACAAAGCATTTGCCTGTCATATAAGGAGCAAGATTGTGATGTTGGGTAAGGTTGATCTAAAAAGGTTTTTGGGGTTTTTAGGGTTAACTTTGGATCCAATGAAAGAGAAAACCTTGCATTCCTGAAGAATCTCTTACTGAAGAAAGCCATGGGCCATTCTGAGAGCTACATGAGACTTAGGAATCGTGTATGTTGGTATCTCAGATTTAAACATACTTAAGAATCGGCTTGGGTCCTTGTTAACAGCTAAGTTTCTGGGTCTTGTCCCTAGGGATTTGGATTTTGTAGATTTGGAATGGTGCCCAGAGAGTTACACAAGGTGATTCTGTGAGAGACTCCACTTAGCATCTCTGAGGACACTCACCCCACTACCTAATGCAAAGAAACTGCCTTTGGTAACTGTGAAGGGACCTGTTGAAATCCATGGAGCCCTTAGACTGAAGTGGGTGTCCTGACCCTGCCACAGCCTTGTTCCTGTACCTCTCCTAGAAGAGGTTTGGAAACACAGTGGAAGAGTCTGCCCATCCAACGCCAGCTGCCCGCCTCCAGAGTGAGACCTCACATGGGCACTTTACCTCACTAAGCCTTAGGTTCTTACTAAAGTTGAACGATAATGTAACCTGCTCTTGAGGCATATAGTGAGGATTCCATATGCTAATACATGTGAATCGCTTCAGCCTACTGAAAATGAGTTTAGGCTCAGAAGTATGATATCAGCTTATGATTATCATGTGTGGTAATTGGCTCCCGGGTTAAACTGTTCCTTCCCATAGAATTTTTTAGAAGGTACAAATATCTTTGGGAGCATGAGTCTTCCAAAGCTGTGTAAAGACGGTTGTTTCCTTAGTCCTGACCTGAAATCCCTTCTGACATTCTGGCAGCCTGTGACTGATGGTGAGACTTAAATACCCCCTGCTGGGAACTTTTCTTCTGTCCCTGGTGCCTGTGCTGGGGGTGAGTAAATCCGTCTGTCTGTGGACACAAGGATATCAGATTATAGTAAACAAACTAAAGTCAGCTTTGGGGCGTGGAGGAGGGAACCATAAGGGAAGGTCAACAGTCAGATTCCTGAATCATGTAAAAAAACACCACTATGTGGAGAACTGGAATTCTTCCACTGTAGTGCTGGAAGGAACCTCAGAAGTCCTCCGGCCCAGCACCCTCCCTCCCACCATTAAGAAGTGAGAGAAGGACCCACTGGAGACCAGGCTGGGATAAGAGCCCAGTTAATTCCCTTCCTGGCCAGGAATAAACAAACATGCAGAGCCTGCCTTATAATATTAACAAAGGGCCTCACAGCCCAGGTGGATTTTAATATGTAAGCCCAAGTTCATGACCTTGTAATAAAAAGGAGGATCAAGTGTGCACACATAGGTGTACTTCATAAATGGACTTAAAATGTCATTGTTTTTCCTCCCACCTTGGGGAGTAAAAATAGCCCTGCCTAGTCTGAAGGAACAATTTGAATGCAATAAGAGAAAATGAGCCTTGTTTCTTTGTGTCTAACTTGATTCCTCATGTACAATGAGCCTGTGTTCAAAGCGAGATCTGGAGATGGCCACTGGCTCATAATCACCTCTACTGCTGAGCTAGCTGCACAAAGACTCAACGTCAAATTTAATGGAACTCCCTTTAAAATAGTACCTATTGGCTTGTTAATTAAAAGCAGCCATTGCTGAGTGCTGCTGGTTTAGGTTTATACTAACAATGAATGTAAATGGAGGTTTTTGTCCCGACTGCCCCGTCTCAAGTAAACACACAGAAGCTTATATTAATTACAAAATGCCCAGCCAGTAGCTCAGGCTTATTACTAACTAGCTCTTACATTTAAATTAACCCATTTCTATTAATCTATGTATTGCCACATGGCTCGTGACTTTACCTGTCCTCTCCTAAGCATCTTGCTTCTTGGGCCAGCTCACTGGCATCCTTCTCGACTCTGCCTTTCTTTATCTGAGTTCTCAGTTGGATTGTCCCACCTAACTTTATCCTGCCTTGCTATAGGCCAATCAGCTTTATTATTAACCAATGAGAGTAATACATATTCACAGTGTACAGAAGGATTATTCCACAGCAAATGAAAATGTGAGTATGGCCATTCCACTCTCCTCTGGTCCCTCAGCCACATACCACATACCTTTACCAGGTGAGGACAGTGGCCCAGCTCAATCGAATGGAGACTGGGTAGGCGAGCATGGACACAGGATGGCCGTTTTGCTGACAGATCTGTCCAGGGGTAGCCTCCCCATTCTTTTTCTCTGGGTTTGGAGTCCAGCGTGTGCATGCCATTCTAAGGCTATGGATGGAAGAGAAGCAAAGCTTTGCAAATGCACATGGTGCCGGATGGCTGCTGGAGCCCTGTGGCATTCAGGGGCTTTTGGAGGGGTCACCCAGGATTTGGAAGAGCCCATAAAGTGCCATGTCAGGAGGAACCTCTGCTAGTCTCAGCAGCTGATGGCTGCCAGCAACTGCCCATGGTTTTTGTGTTGTTTGTTTGTTTTTAAACTCAGACCACATAGTGCTCCTCTCCTGCTGTTTCGTGAAGCAACCTCTCAGAGTGGCAGATGGTGACGGTTCTCCAGATGCTGCCACTTTCATGTTTATCTGATGTTTATATGGTATGCCAGAGTTAGTGATGTAAATGGAATTGCTCACACAGTGCTCACCTCCTCTGCTGGGCCTGTCCTGGGCCTGCTGTCACAGTAGTCTGCCCAGTTCAGGTCAGGCAGCTTGCATTCTCCAACTCTTACATGGACAAGCCCCCTCCTCTGGAATGCCACTTCTGATTTTAAAGCTCAGGGAAGCTTCTGGAATTGTAGCATGTCTTGATCCTCTTGCCTTCTTCCCTGTGGGACCTTAGTCTGCTCTGTCATAGGAATTCCCAAAAACATAGAAGACCTGGCTTATGAAAAACATTTCATCTTGACCTGGTTTTCCACAACTCCAGCCCCTTTGTCTCAATCACTTTGGTGCCCTCCATGGCCACTCCCCCAGGGGCAGGGCTCCACTGTACTGCAGAGACTGAAAGGTCTTTGGTGACAGACAGTCCCTCATCCAGCCCTCCTTCTGAGAATCCTCATGGAAGGCCACTCTCCTCACACCTTACTAGATTTTAGTGGGGATTGTCAATCACAGTACCTCACCTTTTTAGCCACAATAATGGTCCTTGTGGATTTCTTGTCTAGGCTTTTCCTAACAAAAGTGAAAGGGTGCGTATTACTTCTTAACCATAAGGCTGGGATGATGCGCTCATGATTGACATGTTTTATGTTGCACAGGAGACACCAGACTGTAAGAAAATTAAACTGTTCTTCCGTGTCCTGGGTTGGCTAGGTTACATGAGCTAGCACATTCTCCTCTTGGCCTTAAGGTTACCTGTGCCATATTTCTGTATCTCATAACAATTCCCTGTGACCTCAGCCCTATCTCTGTCATGAAGCCATTCCACTCCCCTCTGGTCCCTCAGCCACATACCACATCCTGGTCCCCAGGGGAAGGAGGATTTCCTTTGAGTGGTCATGAGTGATGTTCCAGTTCTATGGAGAGGCAGTTCCAGGGCACCTCTTTGAACTTGTACCAAGTGCTCTTGGGCTTGTTAGAGTCATAGAGCTCATGCTGTGGAGAACTTTACTTGAGGACCCTCATGTGACCTCTGAGAAACCCTGAAACTGGGAAGAACATAGGGACTCATCATAGCCTTCACCTACCAACAAGTCTCAGGTCCCCACAGTAAAGCCTCTACAGCATCACGGCCCACAGCTCTCTCACAGAACTGACTGTGGCCCCAGGTGAATTTAATCAGTTCTTTCTGCTCTTGAGAAATCTCTCCTTAGCCAAAGAGCAGCTTTTCTTTGAACGGCAGCCCTCTGCCTCCTCCGGCACTCAGGATGCTTTTCTCATCTGCATTGTTACCATTGACGACTGCCACTGCTCTTAGCCTGCAGTAACCCTGTGGAAACGCGTGGTTTTCTCTGTTGCTTTGTATAAATATGTTGGATTTTTCTCTGTTTCTAATTGCTGAGGTAGAATGCTGCCAGAGGCTTTTTATGGATGTCCTGCAATGCTGTGGGAAATGGGGTGATTTGGGGTGTTTTACAGGAAGGCTGAGTGCCAGAGCTCTAGAATCTGCCTGGCGTTCTGGCCTTGTAGTTCTGTCGCCAACCAATGCCAACCCCTGAAGTAAGTCCTAGAGCCCCACCCTACTTCAGAGCCAGGTGTATTGTATGTGGATAATAATAGTACTTGCTTCATGGAGCCATTGTGAAGAGTAAAAATTAGAAAAGTCCTATCAGGTCTATCATGCTAATGACCCTTTAATAAATATTAATAATAAATAATTGTTCTCCAGGGGTCTGCTTTCTTATATTAGAATCATTATTTTTTCTTCTGGGAAATGGGACCTACTCAAATTGGCATGAAGAAGACGAATGGAATGCAGGAAGGAAGCATGCCAGTGGCTTTTTCTCATGGTCCCAAGCAGAGCACAGTGCTGAGTACCCATTGCACTACACCCTACCTCCAACCTAAGGCTAGTGGAACAAGAAACAGCTGGGAACACCAGCCATCCATGTGGGAAGAGAGGGACCCGAAGGTGACATTCAAGGAGGAGAGGAACATTGCTACCAAACAGAGCAAAGACAGATTGAACAGGGCCCAGAGTGACAGAAGGCCCAGCACTGGGAGGGCAGGGTAGGCAAGGTTCTTGCAGATCAGAGGGAGCAAGGGAGGAAAGCCACAGAAGAAAGAGGGGTGTGCAGCCCTGCAGATAGGAGCTGGCCCTGGAGAGGATGGCCCAAAGAAGACCCCCACTCCTTAGCCAGATGCTTACCTCTGCAGTCCCAGCAGCCTTTGAGAGAATGTTTGTGTTTGGAGGCCGATCCTGGGCTCAGGTTGTGTCTTTCTCTGATACGGATGCAGCTGTGTAAGCCGTGGTTATCTTGTTTGGTCTCCAGACTCTCTATGGGGCTCACTAGACCGCTTGTTCCTCTTTATTGCCACATTTCCAAGCTTTGCCTTGTGGGTCTGAGTTGAAGTCTATGAATTTTCTGATTTCTAGTCATTTTTAATGTACCCAAACAGCACTTTCATATTGTTCAAATGAATGTTTCCCAGTTCAGATATTAAAGATAAATTTTATAGAGATGGAACCATACCCACTTGCTTCTGAGTCTTGGCCATCAAAGGGTAAACTGATAGCCACAGAAATCTGGCTGTCAGGAAGGAGACTGAGTGGGAAAATGCCTCCCATCTAGGTCACAATGCTCTGTGCTCAGCCCTGCTCTGATTTTGCCTCATGCTTACTGATGGCAGAGAGACTTGGGAAGTCCCTGTCTGTCATGAGGGAACAGAAGAGTAAATAAATTCACCATGGCTTACACAGCTCTCTTCATATCACAGAAACACACGGCTTAAGTCCTGAGAGGGGTGGTAGAGAGGAGGGTGGCAGAGCTCTCGAGCCACGGGACCCAGAGTTGAGGTCAGATGTCTAGGTGGAAAAGAGAGGCTGGGTGGAAAGTACCAGGTGGAGGGAAGAAGAACGCCACTTCTTGCCCTGCCATTCCTGGTCTCCCTTCCTTGCCATGCCCCTGCTGCAGATGGGGTCCATGTGGTGAGCAGAGAGTGGCACAGGCCAATTTGGGATCTCTTTAGGAACGCTCTCCGGCAGCTGTTCTCCACTCCATCACCCCAGCAGTCTGCTTAAAGGGAATGTGCAGTCTAAGACCTGGCATTGGAAAAACTGACAAACCCTGAGAGAAACTAAATTAAACATGGCCAGTTTAGTTTTATTCCAGAACAAAGTTTATCTTCTCCCCTCTCACAAATACTAAACATAGACTTTAAGGGCATTTCATTATTGTTGCAATGCCTTGCTAAAAATGCCTTTTGAAATAGCCAGCAACCACTTGTAGGCAACATCTATGTGACCAGACACCATAGAGACTTCACAGTCTCGGATTAACAAGTGCTCCTCTGCCCCAGGACAACGCTATTCCTACTGAACTGTACATCTAGTGTGCATGTGTGTGTTGTTTTTAGACCCCATTGGCTCTTTGGCCCTTATGCAAGAGGAGCTCAGAGTCTCCAGGATCTGTGCCAGGTCGTACTAGCCATTTAAGACCACAGACAGTACTGAGCACTCTGTAATATGGTCTGTCACATGGCACAAATATTTCTTCTCTGTTACTGGTTTTCATGGGCCCCATTCAAGGTGAAGCAAGCAAAGAGCATAGAGCCCCTTTATTCGATACACCTATGTATGTCTGGGGTATCTCTCTCTCTCTCTCTCTCTCTCTCTCTCTCTCTCTCTCTCTCTCTCTCTCTCTCTCTCTCTCACACACACACACACACACACACACACACACACACACACACACACACACACGTCTAGCTTGTCTGTGTGTTTGGGTAGGGAGCAGACTTGCCCTTTTTCAGAGGTGCAGATTTGCTGACAGTGTTCCTCTTTCCTGAACAGCTCCCAATACCACACCACCGTCATCCAGGGATTCTTACCTCTGTCAATCCTGTTTTCTAGGTACCCCAAACAGTTCATCCTAACAGAGGAGATGGGTTGTAAAGTCGAAAGAAGTGTGACTCAATGCATGTATGTGCTCTCCATTTGTGTTTCAAAATATTATTCTGCTTGGACTAGAGAGATGGCTCAGTGGTTAAGAGCACTGGCTGTTCCTTCAGGGGACCCAGTTTCGATTCCCAGCACCACGTAGTGGATCCTAACTGTCTGTAACTACAGTCCTAGGAGATCTGATGCCCTCTTCTGGCCTCTGCAGGCACTGTATACACGGTATACATGCAAGCAATACACATAGAAATAAAGGATTTTTTAAAACAATGCTGTTTTTTTAAAAATAAAACAAGATGTTGTCCTGCCATGCCGCTGCCACTCTCTTCTGTCCCCAGATTTAAACTACAGGCAGCATCATGGACCACGACTTCTGTCACTAATGTGTACAGTTCTGTTGGGTATCCAGATCTGTTTGCTGGTGCCACCGCCCATCTGCTCTGCCCAGAGCAGACCCATAGCAGCTTTCCATGCACAGTCAACATACACACTGCAATGCCAGGCTCTGTGCCCTGCGTGGGACTCCATGCCCAGAAGCAATGTCTCTCTAAGCTCTCTTTGTTTCTGCACAAAGGGGCAAGACTGCTTGGCCCATTCCAGTGTCTTGTTGGTATAATCGTGACCTTTTCCTCTGTCAGAGAATAAATGATTTGGACTGTCATTATTTCTGTGGAGCATTCGTGTCTGGCCATGTTCTGTGGTTCTCCGGGTAACTATGCATATTCCATGAAGTGGAGAAGGAGGCGATTTCAGGGTGAGCACCACAGACTAGAGTTGTGAATGGAGCCTCTGGCCAGGGGCTCTGTCTCTGTGCCTCTCTGCTGGGAACCTCGAGGGAATACAGCTGGTGCAGAACAGAGCTGGTGAGGGAACACCTGTCGGATGAGTCAAAATTGAAAGTGATCACCCTGACATCAAAGGGGAAGTAGTTGCTTTCAGAGACAGCTGCAGCTGGAAACATGACTCAGAAACAAATGAGTATGATGTGCCCATGAAGAGGCCCCTGGGCTTGCCCTCGGCTCTGAACCCACCATATGCGAACTGGAAAAGATCCCACCATTGCAGGATGAACATGGAAGTGTGTGTGTAGGAAACATGTGTTCTAGGGCACTTTTAGTATCCTGTAAGAATTATGCTGAGGATATCCCTTTTGTTATCCTGTAAGAATTATGTTGAGGATATCCATGTGACATTGCCTGAGCCCCACAGAGAGAAGGTGACCCATCTTCTGACTGCCATCCTGTGTTTCTTCTCCAATCACCTTCATGCTCAGAACAGTAACTCAGTCTGATGAGGCAAGAGTCCCTTTAGTCTGTCTCTTAAGATGCCTACTCCTTCTAATCAGTATTTAAAGCGCCTGTGGGGGGGAGAGGAAAATAGAAAGCAGGATGTGGAAGATAGAAAATACACATTACAGCCCTAGAAACAGATACAGAAAAAGACTCAACCCACCCGTTGATTTCCATGCAGCCTGTCCACCCCCCTGACACTACACCCTGGCAGGGGAAAAAGGCTATGCCTGTGCCTTTGGGAACTTAGCTGATGTGGCATCCTCTGAGGTTCACACTTCTCCCGGGGAGGTAGGAGTCTGACCTTACTCAGATACTTCCATGCGAGAACCATCAGTCGCAGTGAGGAGACTTTGCAGGCTCTCACTAGGAGCCGAACACTTGCACCAGCTTGATCTGGGCGGGTCTGCACTTTGCCAGCACATTCTCACTAGCTTGCAGGCCCTGGGGTCCTGTCTGTCTTTGTGGAAACAGACTCAGAATTCACAGATCTATCCAAAGTCCCACAGCTAGTACACCCAGGCCCTCAGACTCAAAACACTGTGTCTTCCTATGGTACACAGCCACATCACTGATGCCTGAGTCTGTGAGGGTGACAGACTTTAGTGGAAGTATTGGAACTCCGGTGGCAATGATGGAGGCCATGGTACATCCAGGAAACACTTGCTAGGTTCCTGGCAAATCCACCAGACTCCTCTTAGGTTTTGTCCAAGTTTTGTTCACGAGGCTGTCCCATCTTACCTACTGTGTCTCTGGCATGGGGTGGGGTGGGGGGCTTGGGTGTATCTGATTTCTAAATATGCATCCTTCTTATTTCCATGATTCTGGTCAAAGTTCCTTCCTACTTGTCTTGTTCACAGGAGTCCTTCTCTGATCTCTGTGTTCGTATTCTATGCCTAGTTTTCACCTTGGATGTTTGACATTTTCCGATTGATTTTCTCACTGATTTCTCCACTGCTAGCTAATCTTTTGCTGGCTCTTTTGTTACAAATGCCATATAGGAGGTTAAGGCTTGTCTGTTCACGTTATTTATGGTTCTCTCTATTTTTTTTAAAACTTTCAAAGAGTTGGATTTTTTTTTCACATATTGGCCTTAATTACACCTGGACCCCCCCCCATATATTTTATAATATGAGGATGGGCAAAGCTTTGTATTGGTTTTGTAAATAAAACTTATTACATACTTCACACTTTCCCATGGACTTTCAGTGCCATCTCAGCCACATATTGTTTCCATACATGCCTGGAACTGATAAGACTGTGTTTGCCTTTATGCGTCTATTTGTCTGTCTCTATCTCAGTCCCACACTGTCTTAATTACTACATAGGCACAGGAAGCCTGCTCATCTTCAAGTTTTCCTTGGCTGTTCTTAGCACTATGCTCGTCTACAGACATGTTAGGATCCTTTGTATTGCACATGCACAACGTTTTGTGATTTCTGTTGAGATTGGACTTGATTTATAGGTTGAGTTGAAGAGTGATGAACTTGAGTTCCGTGTGCTATGGACGTATGAAGACCGAGGTTCAATCTCAGTCATGGGTGTGAAAAGTCAGCAGCTTCTGTCTGGCAACTTCTCTGGAATGGAAGGTTCTCTGAATGGCCGTCCTTGACTGAACCTTGGGTTCATTACAACAGATGGTTTTCTCAATGGTGAGCTGAAGAGGGAAATGATTACTGTAGCGTGATTTGCCAAGATGTTTTTCTAGCTGAGTGATCAAATATATGTAATTAGGGAGAAGAAAACCTGCAAGAACAGTGTAAGGGCCAACACAGCTCTGCCAGCTGGAACCCTAGGGTGGCAAGAAGAAGAGCACTCTGGGAGAGTGTATGTGGATGGAGCTGTGGCAAGCAGGAGTCAAAAGACAGCAGTGTGTTTTAGCCTGCTGAGTTCCACAGGGCCAGCCAACTCCATTCTCAGGATCTTTACCCTTTTCTTCCGATGTGTACTGGTCTGTTCCAGTTTTCCTGCCATACCTAAAAGTAAAAGAAAAACAGTCCCTGAATTCCAAGTGCTAATTAATACACCCATCCTCTATTCAGACATACTTGAAAACCGGAAAATAGGGGTGTCTAAAAGGTGAGGGCCTACTTCTTTTACCTCTTACAATTTTCTAGAATTTAAAAATACATAGTTATATTGTGGAAAACTATAGAAACATAAATGATGCATTTGGTTGGAAAGATTAAAAACTTTAGTGATTGTTCATGGACTTAATCATAACCATTATCATAGTAAAATCATTCCTACCTCCATTTATAGAAGACTGATGAAAATTATCATACTTGTCTTTGTTTAAGAAGGAATGATGAATTTGAACTGGACACAGCAAAAGATGATCTTTAGAAATGAAGAGAGCCAGCCTTAACCCCAACCTTTTTAGATTAGAAATCCCCTGGTAGCTAGAACATAATGTTCCCATGTGCCTTAGTTTCTCTTCTGTTGCTATGGTAACCTGCCCTGGCAAAAACAACGTACCGGAGAAAGGGCTTTGGCTCTCAGTTCCAGGTTACAATCCATCATGGCAAAGAGCTCACAGCTGCAGGGCTTAGGGACCTGGTCACGTTGTCTATGCAGTCAAGAAGCAGAAAACAATGAATCCAGCATGCTTGCTGGTAGTGCTCAGCTTGCTTTCTAGAGTTTGTCCAGTCTTGAGTCTCCCAGGGAAGAGTCTCACCCACTATTAGAGTGAGTCTTCCCACATCAGTTAATATATTCGAGATAACCTCCAACAAGCACTCCCAGAGGTCCATTGACTGGTGGATTCCAGATCCTGTCAAGATGACAGTACCAGCAGCCACCACACCACCTTCTGAAAGAACTGAATGGGATGTGCTTTCTTGTCAGATTGTGGGGATGTTTTTGACCTTCAAGATAAGCCCATGTAGTCATGGCCTATGATCACACAAAGGAGGGAACTTAACTGATGAACCATCACACCAGCCATGGCCACCCTCCCAGAGACTCTGGCTATCTACTTAGGAGCTTGTCTATGCTTTTGAGTCAAGCATCTTGTCTTAACTTTTTTCTTTACTGGTAGCTTATTTCACTTTAGCACCATTATGAATCATTCCAAGTCGGCAAGCTTTTATTTTCTTCTCAAACTATAAGAGCAAGACAACAATTTTAAAAGGTTATGGTCTGCCTTTAAAATTAGCTAATATAAAAATAGAAGAATAAGAGCACCCCTGAGGTTTGCCATACAAATCTCACATTCAGTTTTCTTAAGAAAGAGAAGGGGAGTTGTGATTTTCAAGAGTGCTTTCAAAACTGAAAGGATGGAGAACAGGCTAAAACAAACAAAAACAACCACAACAAGAACCCTTAATTTGAGGTCAATAAAGAAATCACCCTAAGCTAGACATGTGGGACTGGACTATAATCTCATTTCTTGGGGGCACAAAGACAGTAGGATCATGGGTTTTAGGCCAGCCTTTAGCTAAATAGTGAGCCCTTGTCTCAAAAAAAAAATCAAAAAGCAAAGTAAAAACAAGGTTTAAAACACAGTTTTTGAAAAGCTAGAACTGTACAGCTATGACTGCTTTTGACCTGGGGTCTCTCTCCCTAATGCTTCGTTTGCCCTGCTGGTCAAGGTACAGCTCTCAAATCCCAGTTATCTGGGTACAGAAAGGAGCTGAACATTTCTGATCTATGATGTTAGGAAAACTGTAACATTCCAAATGTCCCTCCTCAGTCACAGACCTGTGTAACATTCACAGTGTCCTCCTCAGTCACAGACCTGTGTAACATTTCCAATGTCCTTCCCAGTCACAGACCTGTGTAACATTCAGTGTCCTTCCCAGTCACAGACCTGTATAATATTCCCAGTGTCCTTCCCAGTCACAGACCTGTGTAATATTCCCAGTGTCCTTCCCAGTCATAGACCTGTGTAACATTCAGTGTCCTTCCCAGTCATAGACCTGGGTAACATTCCCAATGTCCTTCCCAGTCACAGACCTGTGTAACATTCCCAATGTCCTTCCCAGTCACAGACCTGTGTAACATTCCTAATGACCCCTATGAGTCACAGACCTGTGTAACATTCCCAGTGTCCTTCCCAGTCACAGACGTGTGTAACATTCCTAATGACCCCTGTGAGTCACAGACCTGTGTAACATTCCCGGTACCCCTTTCTGTTGTTATAGGCCTGTGTGATGTTGCTACAGCATAGAAATATTTTTTATGTAATATGTTATTTGTGGGAACAAAGAAATCAAAGAGTTCTTACTCTTGTTCTACATTGACCTTAGTGTTAAGCTATTATTCTGTAATTGTATTAATCACACTTAAGTAAGACAGATGGGCTTAAAATTACATTCATTGTCTACCATTCAATAAAGCCCACGGGGAGTATTTTTAATGCATATTATCCTTGTCAATGGCTAAGGGCTTATCTGCTGTGCCATTGACATTTGGACATTTAGGTATTTTGGGATGCTAGGCTTTCATTTCATTAGTTTGTTTGATAAATGTAATGTTCTCAGTGAGCTAAAAATAAAAGTATCCCATGTGTCTAGTGCCACCCTCCCACATTGTTCTATTTTAGATGCACTAGGGGGGTTGGGAGGAGAAAAGGAAGAAGATATGGGTCACACAGATCCACTGCATGGCATCACAGGCCTGGAGGTTTGCTTTCCACACTGTTGTGGGGAGACTGACTGTGCCCCCCCCCCCAAGACTGCGGCTGTTGCCGGTAAATCATATTAAGAGCCAGGGCATCAAAGAGGGAACATAGGAGGCCATGAGGCCTTTTCTCTCATGAACTAGGATTAAAGTCCTTATAAAGGGGCCCGATGAGGGCGGTAAGTTCTTTCTGCAAGAACATAGCAAGAAGGCCCATACCAGATGCTGGCCCACTGATCTCGGGCTTCCAGCCTCCAGAACTGTGAAGGAGGAAGTTTCTGACCTTCATAAATAACACTCTCAGCTATTAAAGCTGTCACCATTAAAGCTGTACAGATGGACTGAGCCACACAATTGACTATTACATGAGCTTTTCCTGGGGACATGTGAGCAAATGTCTATTCACCCCAAATAGAGCACAATGGCAAACCAAAGTGAGAGTCCACTGAAGTCCAACTTGGCAAGCCAATGAGTTTATTGCTTGGTGAACCAATAATTTTATTGGGCTTATTTATAAAACAATGGTGAAGAGTTGTCTATAGGAGCCTGAGTGTGCTAGTTAATTTTGTGTCAACCTGACACAGGCTAGCATCACCTGAGAGGAGGAAACTACAGTTGAGTAAATGCCCATTATAAGATCAGGCTATAGGCAAGCCTGTAGAGCATTTTCTTAGTTAGAGATCGATGTGGGAGGACCAGTCTATTGTGAGCAGCATCATGCCTGAGCTGGTGGTCCTGAGTTCTATAAGAAAGCAGACTGAACAAGCCATGGGGAGCAAGTCAGTAAGCAGCTCCCCTCCATGGACTCTGCATCAGCTCCTGCCTCCAGGTTTCTGCCTTGTTTGAGTTCCTGTCCTGACTTCATTCAGTGATGGACTATGATGTGGAAGCATAAGCCAAATAAACCCTTTCCTCCCCAAATTGCTTTTGGTCATGGTGTTTCATCACAGCAATAGTGACCAACTAAGGTACTGAGTAGCTCCCAAACAACTGTGTCACCTCACAGTCTCACACCATCAGGGATGATGACTTCTTGGAAGCTGCATCACAGACTCCTTTCAATTCATCTTCTGCTTCCTATATGATCTAACATTTCTAAAATAGTTTGTAGCCGAGGAGTCTGGTAGGGAATACTAGCCGGATACTGAGACCCTGGCTTCCTCCATCTACTAGGGAATGTCAACAGTTCCATTACCATTAGACCTGGTTACCAAAGTGTTTTTATTCTTATTAATTGCCATGAATACCGAATCAAGTTAATCTCTACTCAGAGTGGCATCATACTATGCCCAGAGGAAAAAACAAAAACAAAAAAATCCACAACCCTAATGTCTGAGGCTTTTGTTTCAAACCAAGTGATTCCTTAACATGAGCTGTTATATTTGGTGTGTTAGCAAAGGCTTGATTTTGTCACCCGTGCGGAGGAGTAGGGCAGCCAGCCTCCTGCATCAGCCCCCATGTAGACTCACTGAACTACTCGCACGTCCTTTATTTTTCTGTACCATTTTAGAAGATTTCTTTAGTCTATTTAGATAAGGCCAAATGCCCTTCTGCTTTCCCCTCCCTTTTCTCTTGCATTGCGGCTTTATAAAATGGACCATTTCCTTAGCTGTCTATAAAGCTCGGTGATATAGACAAGTCCTACTTAGTGAAGAGTATCCTCATATCAAGACGCTCAGCCAAACTAACACTGTTCCAAGATGGCCCCCTACCCCCTTGTTTGAGTCATATTCATTAGAGTGAAATGGTCTCTCCTAGGCCCTTGGTCTCCCACTCCTCTCTTCTAACCTGAGGTGTGGCTCTAGCAGTTACCTAAAGGTAACTCTGTTTGCTAAGGAAGAATGGTATCTTGTTCATAGTTTTAACCCTAAGGAACTGTATCTGGTACATAGTGGAGACTCAATACATTTTAATTCAACCAGAGGAAAGCTTTTCGGAAGCTGTACTTAGAAGAGTGCATTAGTCAATTTTCCTTTGCTGTAACTAAATACTGGATGCTGGGTAATGGACAAAGAAATGAGTTTTATTTAGCTCATAGTTCTGGAAATGCCAGGACTTGCAGCCCCACTTCTGCTTAGATCTGATGAGAGCCTTGTAGCAGATGTTGTTACAATCACGGGCCTGCCACAGCAGTCACGAAGCAAGACTGGAAGCCATGGACGCGCTGCTTTTTGAAACAATTTGATCATGAATAAGCATCTCACTCTACACATTGGCGTTCACCCCTTCAGAAGCCAATGCCCCCGTGTTCTAATCATCCACTAAGACCCCACCTCTTAAAGGTTCCATCGCCTACCACCATTGGCACACTGGGAACCAAGCCTCTACCACAGGACCCTTCAGCACACAGATGCCATGTCCAACCCAAAGCAGGGAGAGTGAGGCTGCTCCTGCTGCTAAAGGCAAGCTCCAGGATCTCGTAGTACCCCTCATGTGCTCGGAGAAAGGAGCTGAGCACCAAGGCTGCAAAGCTCTCACCGAGGGCCTCTGAGGGACCGAAGGAGATTGTATGGAGAAAGTGACATCTGAGCTGGTATAGCAGGGAAAAGGAGCATTTCCAAGAGCTGAGAGCCTCGTCTTGAGCACTCCCTTCAGGAAAGCATGCCTGCAGAGTGCTGTCGACTCCTCCCACGACTGCAGTGCCCTTCTGTCCCTGTCTCTCTCAGCCCATGTCTGTTCTTTATTCCTATAGGAAGGCCCTCTTCCCGGTGCCCCAGCACTGACCACTTCCTGCCTAAACCCTCCACTTAGGGACTCTGGGCGTCCCTTCTGAGATCTGAACTCATGGAGCAATGCTTCCTGTTTCAGGCCATTCCAGCTGCGCGCCTCTTTTTAGCTGTGCTTAGGAACTCTAGGTCCCGAGAGCCCTTCCAGGTCATCTTCAGATCCGCTTGAAGCTTCTCCATTCTACAGCGAGACCACCAAACTGCTGTTATACAGGACTTGAATTTTAATGTAAGACTGGCTTCCCTGTCAAGATTCCATGGAGCTAGATAGGAAAGCTACCTATTTCTGGCAGGCTGGGGGAGAAGATTCATGTGGAGACAATAGGTTAATGTTGGGCATCTTCCTTTATAGTTCCCACCTTGTTTGGGGGGACAAGGTCTTTTATTAAACCCAAAGTTCAACAATGCAGCAAGACTGGCCGAATCCTCCCGGCTCCACCTTCCGAGCACAGCAATTACAGATGTATACTACCACACCCAGCTTTTTATATGGGTCTGAGCATCTGAACTCAGGTCTCCAGGCTGCATGGCAAGCGCTTTACCAGCTAGCTACCTCTCTAGCCTCAGAACCACCCATTTCTTAGTCTGTGAGCAGGTGGGATCTGTTTCTGAAGCGCAGGATTCAGGGTATGTGGCTGAGTGTAAGGAGAAGGAGCAGGAGCCATTCTCGAGTCCACTGCGGGGCTGATCAGCTGAATCGTTGCTAAATAGCCTTTCAGCTTCCTTCCACACGGGGCTATCTCCATTGCTGTTCGCTCTCTGCCCAGTGACAGTCCTCAGCAGGGAAAACCAGTGGAGAGCTGCCTTTCGCTCTTGGGTTGGAATGTGCACTGCCTGCTTGAGTTTGAATTCCTAGGCCAGCTGGGCTGGGGGCTGCTGTTACAGGAGGGTGGAGTGGCCTCTTTTTTGGCTGCTGGGGGTGGCTTTGATGCCACCCGCCAAAGGCAGTATGCCTCAATGGCTGTGTGCGCCAGGGTGAGACATATGGCGTATTCTTACTGAATGTGTGCAGATCTGGACAGGAAGGGAACCTCCTTACTTGGCCATTCTTCTTCCCTCCTGCTTTCCCAGCTTCCCCTGCTGTGTTCACTTTCCTTTCTTCCTTCCTGAGTCCTGCCCCACCCCTGTCCTAGCTGGAAACTCTAACCATCCAGTATTACAGTTGCCGCTTTGGATGACTGTCACCTTCATCAGCTGTAGCCCATCACCAGGACTGTCCTGGGACCCTGGTTTGGTGCATAGAGTAATCTAGCTGGACATGCTCTTTACAGGCACATCATAGACCCACAAGACCCAGAAACTTGTCTTTCTGTCTTAAGTCTCCTTCCCTCTCTGACCTCAGCTTCCATGCGTATAAATTGGAGATAGTACCTATGTCTCAGGCTTACCAAGATTAGGTGTGCATAATGTACCCACTGAAGGCCCAGTGATGGCTAGTGCTGTCGTTTCCTCTCTAGTCGACGATGTAGAGTCTTCATTCATTTTCTTTTAACCTAGAAGTTGGAGGCTTGATGTTTGGATCAGTTAGGTGATGTGAACAACAGTTATAGAATCTCAGGACAGTCATCCCTTGTTATTCACAGAAACCTCAAGATACAAACTCTCAAATGCCCAATTAATTTTCTTATATAAAATGATGCACTTTTTGCATACAGCCTACATACAGCCAGCTGCCTGTACATTTTAAGTCATCCCTAGATTATTTTTAATACCCAAGATAATGTCAATGCTATGCAGACAGTTGTTACACTATACTTTTAGGGAATAAAAAAAGCCCACACATTATACATGTTCAGTGTAGATGCAGTATTTTCCAGAATATTTTCTATCTATAGTTGGTTGAATCCATGGATGTAAAACCCTCAGATATAGGGACTGGATTGCAATACACAACAGTGATGGTTAGTGTCTTCTCTGGGCCGTGTCCCCTTAGGTCTGTGGGCCTCTGGCCAGACAACCGTAGTCTCCAAGCCTCCATGGTCACAAAGGCAGGTACAAGGAAAGGAGGCTTCCACTTTACTATACAATCCTGTGGTCCCACCTCACTCAGGGAAGCATGAAATCCGGCACCTGCCAGAAAGAAGAGAATGGGGGTGTTGTCAACTGCCTGTGACTGCCCAGTGGTGCTGAGGAGGAGGCCTAGAAGAGGAGTTCTGTTTCTTACAATGGAATCTTACTAATCTAAGTCACTGTCACCTGGATGGTGAGTAAAGAGAGTTGAGCAGAAGAGTCAAGCCAGTAAAGTGGTATCTCCAAGGTCCTTCCTGTACTGTAAGGATGCTAAATACTGAGGATGAGCCGTCAGCCCCTGGTGCAGGCCAGCTGTGCCTGGCAGCAGGCAACAGACCTGAGCAGGTTGCTGTCTCACAGATCAATGTGTGCCTGCAGGTAAGGAAAACGGATAACTTTCCAAATAGCCCATCATTCAGGGCTGCCACAGCTTAGATGGATCTCCCTCCTGCTACTTGGGTAAATTCAAACTGTTTTACTGTGTTTATGCTGTGCATGTTGATAACCCTTCGGGTGCTTACCAGCTGCCTACGAAAACATACCATCTGAGAGGCTGGGCTTTGGGCCTAGACTGCCTACCTTAAACTAAAGGTTCTGCCGTTGATGACTATGTGACCTTGGGAGAGTCACTGGGTTTCTCTGAGTCTCATCTGTGTGAAGAGGATGATGTCAGGTCTGCCTGGGACAATTTTAAGGGGTAAATGAATGGATCCCTTTTGGGAATTTAGAGCAGCACCTCCTGTAGCGCTCCGTGAAGCCAGCTTAGGCACCTGGGGGCTGCAGAGAGTTCCACACAGGCAACAGTGTTGGGCTGTTTTGGTTTTGTTCTGTTTTTCTCAGAGCCATGACCCAGGGCAAGGGCTGAGTAAATATTTGCATGGGATGTACCCTCATGAAATTTAACCAGCAGCTTAATCCTTAATTCTTCCCCTGAAGTAATAAGAACCTTCCTTCCCAGAGAGTTGACCAACCTTGAATTCTCATTATCTGAGTGGAAATCAGCCATTGATCTCATGGTAGGGGGTTTTCATGGCCCCTCCCCTTGCTGGTGCTTTCTGGGGCCTGACTTCCGCTCTCCCTTCAGTTGGTGACTCTGTCATGGCAGAGTCAAGGCTCAGTAGAGGCTGGTGACCGTACAGTTATGCTGATGCACCAGCTTCCCTCTGTGGTTTTGGATGATCAGGGCTTTTGCCCTGTACTTCACTGTGTTTCTACTGTCAGGAAGCGACCAGAGGACTGAGAGATGCCAAAACTATGGGAAATTCAGAGCTGTTCCGCAACCTGTCTGGGTGCACGGCTGCTTTGCAGCCCACACATTCCAGGGCCATCCATTCATTGGCACAGGCAGCATTGGGATGTGGGGTTATCTTCCCTTTCAGTGACCTGCTCTTTCCTCCCCCCCCCCCCCCGCTCCTGTAGGGACTCTGTACCAGGCCCCCAAAGTGACTGGGCCCTAGCTGCCTCTGTCCCTCTCAGCCAGCCACTTAGGCTGTTGCTCCCCTGGGACCCCCAAGCCTCGTCTTACCTCTGCCCTTGCTGCCTGTCTGCCTAGAAGCTTTCTCCTGGGTATCTGCAGTGTGTGCCTGCTGACTTCAACTAAGATCTCTGCCAAAATTCCTCTTCTTCCAAGACCCTCTTGGAGGCTCCCCTACCCTGTCTTCTATCTCCACCTCTAGGTGCAAACTTCCCGGGACATGTTAGGATTCACTTGTTTGTTTATGTCCGTTTTCCCTCTCCAGCGGGAGAGTCCACAGAAGTGCAGAAACTGTGCCTTCCGTGCCTAGAACAGTTTGTACTCTATAAATGTGTGCTGAAGGGCTGAGCTTACAGCTAGCAAGTGTGTCAGCTTTCAGGACAAGAGCCCACTGACGCTGCAGAAAGAAAGTGAAGGGGAACACGGACGCTCTGGACTCAGATGGAGCTGGCAGTGTCTGTGATGGAGCAGAGGAGAGCAGTGGGTGCTCACAAGTTGGGGCTAGCCTGTGGTTATGGAAGAAGACCACAGAGGGTGAGAGTCGAGGGCCAGCCTGACACTGAAGTCCCACAGTGGCAGTCTCCAACGCTGAGACAGGGAGCTTTGGGCAGGTGGGCAGGACTCAGGTTAGTAAGCAGACTGTACAGAAGTGCAGGCCCAGAGAAGAGGGTCGTACCCTGAGGCCAGTTAACTTCCCCCGGTGATCAGTGAGAGTGTGGCTCACCAGATTTTCAGAGGTGGAAACGGCGTCTCCTCTGGACATTCTCTGCTACTGCCCTCAATGGGGCTGTGGAAACCCTGAGTCCACACTGAAGAGCAAAGAATGAAGTGTTCACTGTGACTTCTGTAAGGCTGTGTAAGTGGTTTGTGACATCCAGAAGTGTTCATCTGGAGAGGGTCAACCCAAGCACCCAGGAATAAACCTGCCCCAGATGACCCTCCTCCCCACCAGCCAAACAGAAAACAGCTTTGGGCAGACACGGGAGGAGTTAGTAGGGGGTGGTGGGAGGACACAAAGCGGTGTAATAAAGTATGAAATTCTCAAATATTTTTTAAAAGAATGAGATTGACATGTTGCTTTTCAAAATTGAACTAGAAGGGGTTGAGGGATGTCATTTTCACTAAATGCTTCAATTATATGCTTATAGAAACAGTCCTGATGGCTGACTATCACAAATGGTGTCACTGTGACAGAGTCCTCAAGTAGAAGTCTCCCAGAATTCCAGGCAAAACAATCCTGGATTGGTAATTGTCTGTTTCATACAACTACGAACTAAGCACCTACATGTGCTCAGCACAGACACTGTGGTGGAATATTTAAATGCATCAGTCATTAAAACAGGCCTTGGTCCCCCCTGGCCATACCCTATACTGCTGTGGGACACTGGCCACAGATTCCTCAGCTACAGCGGCAGCATTTCAGGAGCTTAGTAGCCATACTTAGCTGGTGGCTATTGTTAGGCAATAGTTCCAGACTTTCTATCCCTGCAGAAAGTCCTATGAACAATGATGTTCTAGAGCAGTGGTTCTCCCCCTTCCTAATGCTGAGACCCTTTAATACAGTTCCTCATGCTGTGGGACCCCCGACCATAACATTATTTCATTGCTTCTTCATAACTAATTTTGCTGCTGTTATGACTTGTACTGTAAATATCTGATATGCAGGATATCTGATATGTGCCCCTCAAAGGGGTTGTGACCCACCAGTTGAGAACCACTGTTCTAGAGGCATAATGACTGCTAGCAGTTTGTGCCATGTTACCCCGTATTCACATACATGCATGCCTCTATATGGAGTGCATGTCTATATGACGTGGTAGTCATAGACAGGAACCTCCTCTGGTCACTTACTCCAGCGTGGACATCATTTATTAATCAGTAACAGACATATTCATTCTGTCCTCCTAGCAACAGACATTTGCCTAATTCTGAAGTTTGCTAGCATGTGACTGTCCTTGCTGCTTGCACCTGGGTCCCCAGCCTCTCTGATGAGTGATGTCCAGTGAGGCGACACCAGCATGCCAGGCAGTCGAGGCTCAGTGCTTTCTCACCGGCTCATGGGGCTTCACAGATGTCCTGGAGGCACGTGTCTGGTTGCTCCAGACTCCAGAACTTCCTGCCTCCATCAGCCCCGTTCACCACCTACAGGAGGCTTTGGGAAAGTAGAGCCCCAAAGCCATGGCCGTCCACTCTATGGAGGGTGGTTTCAGTTTTGTTTGTTTGTGCCATCCTCCCAAATAAACACACACCCACTCACACATGTGTGCGCACAAGTGCATTCGCACAAACAGCCTGTTTTGTATCCAGGCTCATGATCATTTTATTGGCCACCTCCTAGATACCCGGCTTTCAGAAGGCACCATGTTTAGTTTTATGAGTGCACAATGGAACCCTTGTGGCCTGGGAGGAGGGGCAAGGGACACATGGGTGTCATTAAGCCTGGTCCCCAGCTCTGGAAATGGCGTTTCCCTGGGAAGGAGGCAGGGAGTGTGCAGACATGAAGGCAGTTGTGCGCTGGTGTGTGAAGAGAATGCCAGTGTTATCAACCTGGCCCATCGGGGCCGATTGTTTTTCCCTCTGCAATGGAGGCCCGAAAGGAATTCTAATCATCTTGGTGTCTTTACTTCTAAACTAACTCAGTCCTCTCCTTTGGGCTCCCACAGCCCTTCTCAGCCTGCGGGACACAGAGCTAGCTCTGATTCCCTGGTTTGGATCCCTATCTTGCAAAAGGGAGGAACTCCGAGCCCTGTTCCTTCACTCCGTCACTCTCCAGCAGGGACGGGGGATTGTGAAAACAGCTGCTGGCTTGAGACTGACCCTGCTCAGAGGCATCTGAAAGACTACACACCCTGAGTCTCTGTAATCATTTACTTTTGCTGACAGTTTAAGACACGCCCTAGGCATTGCTATTCATCTTCGAGTTCTCTACTAGAGAAGTGCTGAGAAGCTGTGTAGGAGCCTAAGTCAACATTGGCTTGGACCAGGCGAGGTGCATCAAGAAGGCTGCATCCATCCTCCCAGTACAAGAGGTCCTTCCTCCCTACACGGGCAGCCCAGCTCCGTCCTGGAGCTTCTATATCCTGCCCCTTCTGCATCCCGGCTCCCCTTAGAGCAAGACCTGAATGTGCTCGGACATTCGGACTTTGGAGGCAGGTGCTTGCCTGAAGGCTTGCTGGATTCCTCTGCCCTCCACTCTTAGGGCACCCCTGCTACATCACAAAAAGGGGTGCGGAGCAGGGCACTATTTTTACCGTTCTCTTTCTGGCCCCAGGCCCATTAGCAGCCTTTCTGGCCCACATCCCATCTCTGAATCAGGCATGACCAACCCGCACATGAATCCACACTGCCTCCAGAATAAAGTACAGAAAAGCAATAGATAAGGGGCCTCATTTAGAAGAAGCTTAAATTTCAAGCATAGCGATGCTGGTTCAGGTCAAAGGAGATTTACAACAGCAGGTGCAGGGGACTTTGGGGGAGGGGCAGAGAATGATTTGTGTGCATATTGGGGGAGGGCAGAGGCCTGGGCACATTTGATCTGTCTGCTTCTGGAAGAAAAATAAACTCCATTTGCGCTTCTGTTCTTAAAAGAAACAAGAGGGCTGAAAGAAACTTGAAGCCAACCAGCTTCCCATCTATTCTTCTGCTCCTCTCAAACAGATTAGAAAGTGATTCCAGGTTATTACCCACCTTTGCTTGCCCAAAAATATGGTGTGGGAGACACTAACACCCCCGCCCACCCCACACTCCAGCCCGTGTTCACAGACTCTGCTGTTAGTCAGCTCAGAGACTGGAGCTCAAGGAACACAATGGAAAAGAAAGTTTCAAAGCAATCTTCTAAGTGGCTGTGAGAGCAAGAGGCTGAAGGGCCAGACAGTCCTTTGAAAGGCTTTTAAATATGTCTCATTTTGAACATCTGATCGCATCCTTCTCTGCAAATGAACAATTAGTGTAGCGCAGGGTTATGTAACTATTGGACGTGCATTACTCTAAGACAAGTGCATATTCAAGGAAACCTGGATAAGAACATTGTCCCAGGAGCACCTCACAGCTAGAAAGGGACTGTACCAGCCCTCCGCTATTCCCTCCCCACACTATTTCATTGCCATTTCTAAAATAAGTACAACATTATCTGCTGGGGGAAAAAATCAGAGCATTTTTGAAACCAGCAAACAGATTGGGCCCAGGCCTCTGCCCTCCCTCCCCCATATGAGGTTCAGATGGAGGAGAAAGTACTGCCTGGACGTGGTCTTCCACAGTTCTTTATGGCCACAACCCCAGGAACCTTCCAGGTTGTCTTCCAGGTGAGGGGGTCCTTCCTCACTCCTATCAAGTCAGACCCCTCAAGCCCCCACCACACACTCCCCTCCACGCATAGCCTGTGATGGAGAACAGGAAGAGACAGGATATGGAGGGAAACGTGGTTCAGGACCCATCAAAGAAATGACCATAGGGCACCCCACCCCCCTGGAGGGCGTGTGGGCATCCATGTGCGCAAGTCAGGGAGGGAACCACCCATTAAGGAGCCACTGGGCTTCTCTTCCATGCCTTCTGACTTACTGGCCTGGAACACTGGTTCTGCAATTCTGCACTGAGAGCATTTTCTTTCTAAAATCCAACAATGGCAAACTCTGTTCAGCTCAAGGAAAAGCATGTAGGCAAGTCCCATCCACAGGTTTATATCCATCCTGTGTTATCTTTACTGTTCATTTTTTGACACACATCCTGCCTCACCCGTCCCAGCCCACCCTCAGAAGCCCTAGGAAGTAAGCAAACTATAATGACAAACCACCAGCTGTGCCTCATTCACGGACGGGTTATGGTGAGTCCTTTGCGGGCCTCACTTCCTGACAGGGGTGCACGAAGTGAAACCAGTGAACTTGTCATGATGTCCATGAAGAAGGTACAGCCTCCCCCCAATTCTCTCCACCTGACAGCTGTTGAAAGTAACCAGATGGAAAGACCGTCTCTAAGTCAGCTCTGAGAGGCAGCAAGCCACTTGGTGCTGTTCAGAACCCCCAGAAGTGTCCACACAGTTTGAAAGGGAACTGTAATAGAGTGTAAACAGCAAGTTTACAATTCAATAGAATTAACTCAGCATAATCAAAACAAGCTACCTCTTAGGAAGGCTCACAGTGAGATCTGCCACTGTGAATCCTTGGCTGTGGTTGCTGGTGGGAGCCCTGTGCCAGCTGCCTGTGGGGATGTCAGAGCTGGTGAACATGAGATCTGGGGTAAGCAGATGTGTGGGCATTTTCCCACTTACACCAAGTTTTGTGACTGGGAAAGGGGCCAAGTCAACATGATAGGAAAGAGATCTGGCTTTGCCACGGTGCCAGTAGGACAGATGATACGTGTGACTAGAAGCTTGATGGCCACCTTCTTAAAAACATGGACTCAAACACTGAGTGGAGAACTCCAGATCTCTTCGTGGTGCATTTGGTTGATTTGACAGACAGTGTAACAATCAACATGTGAGACTGTATTCATAACACTGTATCACGTGGTCTGTGAGGTTCGCCCTTATTCAGCTACACGAAATCTCAATAACTGGCTTGCTACAGTTAGGGCTTCAGTAGAGCCACTTTAGAGAGGTTTCTCAGAGGCGTCTTGGAGGCAAGGTTTAGGAATAGCTGGGGCTACTTCACTTGTTTGTATGACAGTCTAGAATTGTCTGTTTTGCTCTGGCCTACGTATTTTCTGAAGCGTTACAGAAGTTAGGTTTGGGGACCGCCAATCCCTCTGTCTATATGGGACAGGAGTTTTGCTTTCTGGGCCTCTCTGGCAATTTGACTCTGGGCCCTGCCACGAGAAGTTATCTCTAAAAAGTCAGGGCTGGGGCAATGGCTCATTCACTAAAGTACATGCCGTGTGAGCCTGATATTTGGATCCCCATAGGAAAGTGTCATGTGCCTGGGACCCCGGGGTGGATGGGTGGGACCATGCTGATCCTGAGGGCTCACTGTGTACTGGGTGTAGCCAATACAAGTTCAGTGAGAGACCCTACCTCAAAAATCTAAAGTGGAGCAAGACACCCAGTGCCAACTACCTCTGGCTCTTGGTTGCACACATGGGAGAATCACACACACACACACACACACACACACACACGCTAAAAAATATATTTTTTAAATATGCAAGTTTTGCAGAATATTGCTGCCAGCCGACCTTCCCTTCCCTACGGTAAAAGCCTCAGAACTAGGACTAGAATTCTGGGCAGCCGTGTGCAACTATTCCATATTCTCATCTGAATATACAAGTCCTCCCTTGTCTACCAGCATCCCAGACCTGCCTAATAATAACAGATTTCAGCTGTTATTCATTCCTTTAATCAGCTATTTTTAAAAGCTGAATCTGCTGGAGGCTTAGAAAGTAGTCAAACTGGTTTTTGTTATACTTTTAAAGATGATAGTTGGTACATGTAAATGCTTGTGTGTGTGTGTGTGTGTGTGTGTGTGTGTGTGTGTGTGTGTGATCATCCTAGAAAACATAATTAAATAAAAGTACCCACAGCCCCATCCTCCTATCCTGTTCCTTTGCTCAGTAGCTACCTCCCCACCCTCACCCTCTCCAGAGGTAACCGGTTCTCTGAGATCCATATTTATCATTCTCTTTTCTTTTTAAAACACTTTTGTCAGATATATGTATATACTTGAGGGGAATGTGGTTTAGTTTTTCATGTTGCACAGACAAACAGAATTTCTCTGCCAATTGAATCTGCTCTTCTGCAGTAGCTTTTTTGGGAGTTGCTTCACCTCCCCTGGTAGCCTGCAATTGCTCAGAACCAGCCTGGAGCTCTTTGTTTGAAATTTCCTGCAGGGACAATTTATCATCGGCCCAAGAAAATCAGTACTGTTGCTTTACAGCATGTTTGGTCTGATTCCAAACTTTCCCCACTAGTCTCTCTGTTTTCCACATTCATTTATTCAGGAGGCGGCTGTCTTCTTTGAGCCGGGCACTATGCTAGACCAGCAGAGAGAAAAAAAAAAAAGACAGCCCAGCGTCCCTGCTCCCATGGGAGCTTGTCTCCAGCCCTCTTGTCTCCCGCTCTCCACTGTCACTTGAGTCCCAATAATGAATGGTCTAAGAGACTGAGGACAATGGACAAGGTTCCATGACAGAGGGGCTTTGGGTTGGTAGACTCCAGAGCCAGAGGGAAAGGTTGCAGAAGGCCTTCTAGAAGGCCAGCCTTTGGGGGGTGTCTGATTATACTCTGAGCCCCCTTGTGACCTCGACCTTTGTATTTCTGGTTTGAACTTTATTAGGCAGCCTCATTTGCTCGTACAAACATAATGTCATTGCCACTACACTTATGCAGGGGCCCTGCCACATGTGTAGCTCCAGGACTTGTGGAGCAACAAAGGAGAAAGTGGCCCTGTGTGACCTGAAACCTGAAGGCCCAGATTGCAGTTTTATGTATAGGAACTTTAAAGCCATCCTAGGTCACTAAACATGAGATTAACGACACAGATAGAGCTCCTGGGTAGTATAAATGCGGGACCTCAGAAATACATATGTATTATGCACGTGGACACAACTTTACATGTGTATATATATTCTTCACCTTCTTAACCAGCCTCCGCATGACCCCGTCACCAGAATAACTAGCATTCTTTAATCCCTATATAAAATGTAATGGAAGCCAAGACTTCAACCCCACCCCTTTTCTAAAGCCTCGGCCATGTGTCTGCACAGGGCTACTGTTTGTGGTGGAGCTGTATGCTTCTGGAAAGTCATACTGTGCATGTCCTCAAGCCCACTTCTGTCAATTGTACTTGTTACTAAACTGCAATATTTAATTAAATGTTTTCACATACTGATGAAATATAACTTAAAAAAAACTGTCTTCAGTGACAAACCTAATTGATGCTTTCAAAAGTCTCTAAAGACAAGTCACTCTTAAACAGTGCTTTTGAAGTTTGAATGATGCTACTGCAAAAGGTTTGGGGAGGGGAGTGAGACATTAAAATCCCCAAGAATTCTGCCCCCTGACTGTGCTATGGGCTTCTTTAGCTTACGGGTCTATTTACACGGTCGTCAGAAATCCTAGCAAGACATAATGGTTTGTGAGAAAAGAACTCCGCAGCAAACAGTGTCCAAACAAAGGACATTGAAAGATTAGTGAATGCACACAGCTAGATTTTAATTTAAAACCAAATTATACTTGTATATATGTGGGTAAGTAAACATAGGGATATAAATATTTGAGTATATGTATTTGCGGGATGTATCTGGATATGTATGCATGCACATTGGTATTTGGGTGGGTGGATGTGGGTATGTGTGTATACACATTTGTATTTGGGTGGATGGATATGTGTGTGTACATGTTTCTATTTGGAAGGATGGATGTGGATATGTTTGTATTGGGGGGATGGATAGATGGGTGGGTAGACAAATGACTACCGATATGTATATGAGAATCAGGTTGCATGATTCCCATTTTAAACAATCTCCCAGAGGACTAGGGCTGTCCTTTGGCTCACCTGCTCAGGAGGGACCTCCCTCCCCAGGGGTTGTTTTATCCACTTCAAATTTAGAAGATTTCAGATGTCATGTCATTTTCAAAGTTTATTTTGTTTTCATTTTGTTAAGTTTTGCTTTCATTTACCAAGAATTATAGTGAGAACCCCAAGAAAAGACTCCATGTTAAAAAGCAATCATTTCAAAAGAAAGAAAAGGAAATGTCAGCCTTATGGATGGATGAGGGAGGTCATGACCTCTCAGTGCTCTGACCTTTTTGGCCGTGTCAGACCTGAGATGACCTTTCCTCTAACTCCCTCATAGAGGCAAGCCCCTGCTGTTTAGGGCCTGCTGAGAGCCCAGTGGCTGGGATGCAACAAGAAAATGGGCCGGGAGTTCAAACCTCCCGGGCAGTACAAGGATGAGGGTACCAGCTGGGACCTGGAGGAGAACTGCCTTTTGGTCAGGCTTAATGTATATTCTTGACTCCAGTATTTCCCAGATGGATTTCAAGGGCCTAGGGGAATTTTTAGACCTTTAAGGAGAATGGTATCAGGAAATAGGAGTGATTTCAAACCCAGCTAGCCATCCGCCTTCGCTTCAGCGTCTCCAACTGCACAAGTACCCGCGCTGTGTGTTTGATCAGCACAAGTGCATGTGCACACAGGTGTGCAAGTGTATGTTGAAGGGCTTCCCTAAGGGCCACTTCAACTCCAGCCGAGACCGGCACAGCCTCCTATCTGAGATGCCTCACTTTCTTGAATGCTTGAGAAATAAGGACAAACATGTGAAAAGCCAGTATCTTGTGAAGAACCAGGGAGCTCCAAGCCTGGTCCCTGGGAAAAGTAAAGAAAATTCAGCTCAGCCACCCCAAACGAGGAGGGGTGAGCCTTTTCAGCCATCCCAGGAGACCATTAAGCTACCCAAGCCTCCCTCCGTTTGAACAGTGTTGTGGCTGGAAAGGGCCGTCACTCCAGGGTTCAGGGCTATGGAAACCACTGTTCTCCCATTGCTGAAGTAACGAGCCTTGAGTAAATGAGAAGGGTGAGAGGAGAGCAGAGTGAGAGGTAGCAACACAGGAGCTTTGTCTCCGTTCCTCCAAGGAGTAACTAGACACTGCCCAAGAGACCCACCAGCCCTCCACAGAAAGACAGTGTGGGGACATGAGTCGTCCCCCATTTTAGAAGAACACGGTGGTGCCCTAGGGGTTTGGGAGCCTCCCTTATCAAGAGGCAGGCCTCTAAAGTATAGAATATGCTCAGCTAAAGGCTGGCACCTGCATCTGCTTTATTATCTATTTAACTAAGGGGCTGAAATGAGAATTGCCTAGAATCATATACTGGAGTTGACTTAAAAAAAAAAAAAACCCACTGTTATCAAGTGAACTGGCTTAATGGAGCAGGCTGTCCGGGGACTGTTAGAAGTAACTGAATATGGCACATGACAGATCACAGATTCAAAAGAGGCTGAGCAGCAAGCCTGGGAAAGGCTCACACCTTGCGTGGCCAGAAAGAAAAACCTGGGTCTAGCTGCAAACCATCCCATAATGTCTACTCCTGGGGCAGGCCCAGTTCTTCCCAGTAAGAAAGGCATTTACCACTGCATTGTAAAAAAAAAAAAAAAAAAAAAAAAAAAATCTTTAGTATAAAGATGAACTAAGCGTATTTTTAATTTTTAATTTGTTCGCATGCTCTTAACATGTATGGAATCATGCAGTGGCGAGTAAGCCACCTTGGGAGTGAGATGGCTTAACTCTTAGCTATGCTACGGATTGCTGGGGTGGCCTTCTGTTACTTTCCTGTGGCTCACTTGCTCCATCTGCAAAGTGAGAATGGTAATGTCTACCATGTTACCATGCTGGCTTTCTGTGGAGATCAGATGTGCTAATGTGCATGAACTTCTTAGTGTGGTTAGCAATGAAAATGGTGGTTCTCAACCTGTGGGTCTCACCCCCTTTAGTGGGTGAACATCCCTTTCACAGAGATCACCAAAGACCATTGGAAAACACAGCTATTTACATGATGATTCACAACAGAAGCAAAATTGCAGTTATGAAGTAACAAAGAAAATAATTTTATGGTTGGGGGTCACCACAGCATAAGGAACTGTATTCAGGGGTCGCAGCATTAGGAAGGTTGGGAACCACTGAACTAGAATGAACATCAGAGAACAGAGATTGCTAATAATGTAGGGAACTGTGCATCCCATGATCAGCCTTTGTGTCCACGTCCCCTCTTTTCTATTAACTGCAGTAAGAACATGGAATAAATGGCTTCCCCAGATTAGCCTTTGAATGGTGGCCATCCTGGTGTCTACAGGACTGCTCATCTGCAATTGAAGAGACACCTTGAATCCTGTCTCTACCAAGGAAATTAGTGGAGGAGCTTGTATTGGTCGCTGATATTTCTGACCTGTGTTTCTTTTTCTGTTGTTTTATCATTTTGTTGTTGTTGTTGTTGTTGTTGTTTGGGTTTTTGGGACAGAATTTTGCTATGTAGCCCAGGCTGGCCTTGAACTTCCAATTCTCCTGCCTTAGCCATTTAAGGTCATAAATTATAGATGTAGCCACTATACTTAGCAACAAACCCTTAATTGGAATTTTTTTTTACTTGAACATAGATTTATATATATATATATATTATGGCTAGTTTCCCCTTCCCCAACTCCTCCCCACTTCCCCACTCACCCAAATCCTCACCCTTTCTTTCTCTCCCTTTCATTACAATACAACCAGATCTAAAGATGATGATGATGGTGATGATGATGATGATGATAATGATGATAACAAATACAAGATAATTTTGCTGTTTGTTGGTTTTGTCCCATTTCAGTTTGTTTGTTTCTGTTTGTTTGTTTTGCCTGTTTTGGAAAGATTTTATACTTTTACTATATGGCTTGGGTAAGTAAATGTAAAACAGTGAAAATGAAGAAAATTATGAAAAATGGTTGAAGAGCGATTAGAAGTGAATCCCTCACTATTACTGTCCCCAGAACACATGCACCCCAGGACACTTGCTGTGACGAGAACAGGGAACTACTACTGTCCCCAGAACACATGCATCCCAGGACACTTGCTGTGAAGAGAACAGGGAAATTGGAGAGGGTTAGCAGTTAGAACAGAAATAACCCTGTACGGGCGGTTTAAACAGTAGATGTTTTTAAAGAAGATCTTTACTTTATTGGTAAAGTTTGGACTCTGTCTTCCTTCCAGCAGTTTCTGTTGTTCACTTGGGTTCATTGAAGTTCAGTTTCACAGTAACCCATACTCACTTATGTTAACCAGCCTGCTCTGTAGTTGCCCTTAACCCACATGAGATCACGGCTTTTGCCATAACTTTGATATATAATACACAAGTTCCCCAAATAGTCTAGACTTTTCAGTAAATCATCTCAATCTAGATGATGTCATACTAAACTCTGCCTAATGGAAAAATGTTTCCTCAGTACTCTTCCCCCAAATTAAAATGGGCTGTGTAGAAAACTGACTGACTTTTTCAGTTCTACAGAAAATGAGTTATTTTACATAAAGTATTAGTCTACTATTAGTCCTTTAGGGGAATTAAAAACATGTTGTGTGGTATTAGAGCTAGGGATGTTTCTTTCTTCTTGTCTTCATGTCTTTGTTTCTTGACAAGGTAATGAATAATCTAAAATAGATTAGATAATTGATGATAGATAGATGACGGATGATAGATTGATTGACAGATAAGTGATAGACAAATTTCCTTACGTGGGTTTACAGAAAGAACCCTCATTAACGAATGAAGAGCTACATCTTTGGCCTTCCCTCTTTTGTTGCTAACGATACACAAGCTGTGTTGTCTCAGGTTGAGCTTCAGTGCCAATAGCAACCAGGGTGGGAGGCTATTCCACGCTGGCCTTTTGCAGCCCAGCTTTTCCTAGTTTTGAATCTTTTAAGGATTCAGGAAGAAGTTACAGGCATGCATCTCAGAAAGCTACAGGTTTCCTCTTTCCACAAGGTTTGCCATGGAATTGTTCCAAGGATTTGTGTGGACTCTTGCATTCTCTCCATCGACTTCCTTCGACACCCCCCTGGAGTCCTCCATACACACAAAGTCTACTGAACACAGAGAGGTTTTCTCACACTGGTCTTCACCTCTGCACAGGTGAGGTGTGGGTTGTCCCCAAAGGTTCCTGTGCTGGAAGATCAAGTCCCAGGGCGCTGATAGGACAAGGTGGTTAAACATAAAGAGGTGAGACAGGGGAAGGTCAACAGGTTACCGACAGTTGCCAGAGGGATCAGTTCTGGTTCTGCAAAAAGAGTTCTTAAAGGAGTGAATTGTGAAAAGAGTAAGACTGGCCTCTCTCTGCCCTTGCTGATTTATTTATTTATTTATTTATTTATTTATTTATTTATTTATTTATTCATTCATTCATTCATTCATTTATTTATATTTATTTATTTTATATTTATTTATTTGTTTTATTTATTTATTTTTTGGTTTTTCGAGACAGGGTTTCTCTGTGTAGCTTTGCGCCTTTCCTGGAATTCACTCTGTAGACCAGGCTGGCCTCGAACTCATGGAGATCCACCTGGCTCTGCCTCCCGAGTGCAGGGATTAAAGGCGTGCGCCACCACCACCCGGCTTTGCCCTTGCTTCTTGTCTCACCGTGTGATCTGTCCCCTCACACCTTCTCTCATCATGATGCCAAGAGGCTCCTCAACAGAGGCTAAATAGATCTAAGATTATAATGGAAACTCTCTCCTTAAGGTTCGAACCTCTAGTGTTTTATTGTAACAAAACTAGTAAAAACCGTATGTATTAGTTACTTTTCTGCGCTGTGATAAAACACTATGACCAAAATCAACTTAGGGAGGAAGGGTTTGTTTGGGCTTCTGGTTACAAAGGGATAGAATAGATAGAGTCTGTAATGGCAGGAAGAGTATGACAGCAGGCAGGCATGGTGACAGGAATGGGATTCTAGCTGATCACGTTTTTATCACGACAGCTCCCCCACCCCACACCCTGTCCCCAGTGACATGCTTCCTCCAGCGAGGTCCTACCTCCTGAAAGTTCCGTACCTCCCCAAGCAGTGCCACTATTGGAGGGCCAAGCGTTCAAATACCTGAGCCTATGGGGGACATTTCTCATTCAAACCACTATGCCACAGTTCAGCTTTTTTTAATGACACAAGTCAGACATTTGTGGAAACCAGGAAACAAATATTTATTGGGGAATTTTGGAAACAAGTATTTATTAGGGAATTTTCCCTACCCTTAAGAGTTAACACACACAGTGCCACAAACTAATTAAGAGTATGGGTCAGCCACTCACATACCAACCACCTGTCTGCATGGATGTAGCTGGGGTCCGTCAGATGCTTCTGTGTAGGCTAGCTGCATCCTCTTTTAGTTTAAGCTTGTTTGACTCGACCTCTTCCTTCCCCAAACAATTTCCTTGATTATCAAACTTGACAAGTATCTCCTTGTTTCACAGCCATTTGGAGAACTATGGTGAAGAAAATAGATATAGTAAACGTTGACAAAGCTGTAGAGAAACTGAAACCCTCTTCGAGTGTTGGTGGGAATGTAAAGTAGTGAGTCCTTTGGGAAGCAGTGTGGCTCTGGCATTCTTCCAAAGAGTAACACAGAGTTGCCAGGAAGTACACACAAGAGAAATGAAAGTACATGTCCACACGAAAACTTGTCCATGCAAACTGCCAGCATTATCATGATAACATAGACACAGAAACAACCCAAGTGCCTACCAACTGAGAAACTTTATTTTCTTTCTAAAGTTTCCTGCCTTGGGTGTTGTGGGTACACATGTGGGTAGACACATGAAATGTAGTGTATCAATACAGTAGAATGCACTATTGCCATGCAATTAAAAGAAATGAAGTAGTGATATGTACTACAGCCTGAATGAACCCTGAAAACAGGGCAAATACAGGATGCCAGCTGCAAAAGGCCATATCTATGGTCTATTTATATGAAATGTCCTGTAAGTAAATCCATAGAGTAGAGAGCAGACTGATGGATGCAAGGGGAAGAATCGAGATACAGGCTGACAGATTTAGGGTTCCCTGTTGGGGTGGTATAGGTGTTCAGAACTCAACTGTTCGGTAATGGTTGTATGTCTATGCATGTACAGAAAACTATTGGGTTGTAAACACTTTAAATGGAGAATTACATGGTATGTGAATTACATGTCAATAAAGTTGCTGTCTGAGTTACAGACTAGGTCAGGGTATGGATCAGGCTACCTGTGTCTGATCATTGACCACTCTTGTGAAGGAAGGAATACAATGTCAATGAACCAGTTCTTGAGGGGCAGCTGAGCCCCCTCAGAATGGCAATGGAGGCCATCACTCAGAATTAGCCCCATGAGAGAAGAGAAAGTAGGGGTTGTTTCTCTGAATATATAGTGCCCAACACTTCTAGCCTGCCCACATGAAGGCCCACCAAGCTGCTGCAACCAGAGAAAGCCCAGACAGGAAGAGACAGAGACATAGACAGATGGAAAGGCAGGCAGGAGTTCCAGATGGACAGCAGAGCACACAGGCACTGTGGACCCTCCAGGTGAGGCCTGGATGACTGAGTGGACATGCAAGGCCTTGGCAGTGCCTATTCACAGGAGTACCTAAACCTGCACTTCGATGTCCTGATGCTCTAAAGGGGAAAAATTGTACCTGTGACCTCACGGGGGTCACATGAGAGGTGATGAGTTGATACGTCTGGTGTATCGATGAATTGAGGATGAGTGCTCTCAGTGTATCCATGTTTTGTGAACCTCTGTATTATCTTAGATTATTTCTCTCCTAGATGGATGCCTAACAGAAGAGTAGTCCATCAGGGAGAGTGATGGCCACCTTTGTGTTTTTATTAGCTTAGGCTGCTCCCTTTTAATGGTCCTAGCACCCTGTTTATTTAGCACATTCAACAACTTTGAACTTGCCCATCCCAGCTGGTTCCACTCTTGGGGTGGCTGTTATCTTTCTCCATCTTGCTGTCAGACCTTCTGGAAACTATCAGTGGAGTACAGACAGACGTTCATCACAGCACTCACTCCTGTCTTCCTTATGTTCCTCTTGGTTTTCCAAGGCAGTGTCTGAGACTCAAAGCCCCTCGGGAGCCTGTTTTCCATGAAGAAAAGAGTCTAGTGTCTAGTGTCTGAGTCCAATGGCTATGGTGCCAGGCAATTCCCACTTCTGTCCAAAGCATTCCCACTCATGTCCCTTTACTCGTGGATGATTGCAACAGCCCCGTTAGCAAACAGCCAGGAAAAATGGGGTTGAAGGAATTCCAGACTCTTACGTTGAGCTCAAGCTGTCATGAGGAAAATTTAATTTAAAGATTTGCTCACTTATGAAAATATCTCTGGACTGTTTCAGGCTGTGACTCTGCAATTAACCTGACATTTCCCAAATCTCAAACTGCTGTGAATGATGTCTTCACGTCTCTCCAAGAGATTGCCGGAGCCAGAACTCTCATGAAACAGTTTAAGTCTGTGTATGTCCCTGGAAATCATACCCATCAGGTGAGTGTACGTGATTTCAGTATCTGTCTGCTGCTATGTTTTAGCATTCAGAGGCCATGGCCACAAGGAAGTTTCCCCTCAACCCCTTTAGAATAAGGGTTCCATTCTAGATGGACTCCCAGGTTCACTTTAAATGGACCATTTGGGGCTCCACTAAGTCTGAAAGCCTCTCAATTCATCTGTGCCCCAGACTTAATGTAACTGGTGAAAACTGGATTGGAAATCACCCCTGTTTATAGTCCGCTGTAGACTATAGCCTGAGGCAAGGCCTTTCCTTCAGGTCCAGCTGCTGTTGGTTCCAAATGAGGGACAGGCTTTACATAGTCCCAGTTTCCTAGCTCTAGTCCTTCATCAACATTATCGGCGATCAGAATAAAGCAAGGATTTAACTGACTGTGGAAGGGAAAAGGAAAATTTGAGACAAGAGAAGCAATTGTTAGTAAAAATCCCCCTGCAACTTTCGAAGGACAGTAGGAGAACCTACAGAGACTGTTTTGACTGACCATTGAGTAGAAAGATAATATGACAATCCAGGGTGGGGGAGGATGTGAAACCCTGAATGGAGACCATGCAGGAATTCCCAAGGGAAGTACAAAGAGTCAAGGCACCTGGTGCTCTGGAGCCTGGGAGTTCCTCACAGTCAGTGTAGAGTTCGAGCTAAGGACCCTGGTGGCAAACATGATCACTGGTGTGGCTGTGGGAGTCTTCCCCTCCATTTCCCCATGATGGCTCTGGTAACATCTACTTATCTATTGAGGCTTCTTGGTGAGTTTCCTGTGCCGTAGGAGGGAGCTGTGACAGTGAGAAGCTCATCTCAGGCTGATGACTGTGTAAGTGCACGTAGAGATAAGTGAATGTCCCCCATGACCACCCAGCAGAGTCCCAGTTCTGCCTCCTGGGTATTCCTGCAGCAGCTGACACTTGATGACACTCCTGGCCTTGGTTCCAAAAGGGAGTAATTTGCCACATATACATAGTAGCCACGGGCAGGTGGCAGTCTTTGCAGTCATGACTCTGTGTACATTGGTTCTCAGAGAGGTTCTAGAAGTATTGATTAAAACTGCTGATGGTCATCCAAAATCACCCACCAAGATACCAAGATCATAGAGTTGGACACTTGCAGAGTTTCCCATCCTTTTTTTTAAAAAAAAAATCTGAGAACACAGCCACCACAGAATATAGATCATGTCACTCAGATCACCAAACATGTGCAATTTTATCCCTTCAAAAAAATCAACAATTCTAAATACTGTGTTGTGGACTAGTTCCAAAAGACGTACCGAAACAGATGATGTATGATGGAATTTAGACTGGAGAACGTCAGAAGGCAAAAGGCTGCAATAGTTGGCAGAGATCATAAACCACAAAATTAATGAGGTCTTTTCCATTTCATGACCATCACGGGGCACTGATTTGGCCAACTTCACATAAACACACATTAGCTATGAATCATGGGTGTGATAAGGACACTGATGAGCTAGCCGAATTCTGTCTCCCCGTCTGCCAATGCTGCCATTTCTTCAGGCCTCAGGACTCTGTCCTGCAGTTATGACTTCGGGAAGGGAAGTCTTCCGTGTTGTGTATACTTCCCCTTACAGTAAGCCGGGGACATCAACACACGTAATAGAACTCCCCAGTATTGGCGGGGGACAAATGGGGACGCATGGGGTGATGAGTGCGCACTGTGAAGATTAAATTAGTACTTATGTAGACGTAGTGAAATACTCCACAGCAGGAGAAAGAAAAATAAATGAAGCCAAGGCAGGTCTGCTGCATGCAGCTGCCTTTGAGTCCTTGCCTCAGGCTCTACTTCTTGGGGAGTCCCAGCTTTGGGGGAGAAAAAACATGATGGATCCCTCTGTGAAACATTATTCTAGTTTTGTAAAGGATATAACAAAATATAAAATTAAAAGTACAGAGAAGTTTATGTTTAGTAACTATTAAAAAGTGTAGGGGGAAATGTAAGAAGCAGATTTGTGGGAGGTAGGGAGAGACTGAAGACCAAGCAGGAATGTTGAGCCTCCTACTGTGTGACACTGGACTAGTCACTCCATCTCTCTGAGAGCAGATCCTCCTCTGTTTCCCTGAAACACACCCTTTAGACAGGATTATCGACCATCTTCACCCGGTTTTGGCTTTCCAAGCTGTTGTTAAAGAATTTAAAGTTACAGCTGTGAGTCCCGTGGGAGCAAGGGATGCTGATGTGTTGTCCACTGTCCCATCCTCAGGGTCCAGAGGCAGCTTATGCATAGGAGGTGCTCACTAACCGTTTGTGGGGTGACAACATCTTCAGTGTAACACGTCGTCTCATTGAGCTCACAGGCTGTACCCCAATACAAGGCAGGGAAGCGGGAAAGTACAGGTATAGGCTAGAGTCTGTGGCAGCCATTCTGTCTTTGAAGACAGGACTTGGCGGGGTTCGTGGTTTGGCCTTCCAATGTCCCTAAATGCACTTGTGCTGGAGGCTTGGTCTTCTCCTGATGGTGCTACTGAGAGGTAAAAACTTTAGGAGGTGAGGCCTCATTGAAGAAAAGAGGTCATTGGGAGTGTGCCCCTGAAAGATACATCGAGACCATGTGCCCCCACCTCACCCCACTTTCTGGCCACCAGAAAGTAATTGTCTCTTCCACCACACATATCTGCCATAATGAATCACCTCACCACAAGTCGTCAGACACTCACACCCCTCAGAAGCTGTGTGTCAAACTCAAGCTACCCTCCCGTAGGTTGACTTCTCTCAGGTATTTCTCACAGCAGCAGGAAGCTGCATATCACACCCGGCAGATTTCTGCCTTTTACTTCTTCCAATTTGGCCTTTGGTCCCATAGCTTGAGGGAAAATGTGTGCTGTCCACCAGGAACATGTTATCACCACACAAAATCTAGCTGAGATGTCCCAACACACCTAGGACAGGACAAACCCTGGTCTTGCCCTGGATTCCTGTCCCCACTTGTCTTGCACTGTGCTCTGGCCTCTCTGCCCTGAGTCTTGAGTCCTGCAGTACCAGGCTTCCTCATGCCTTCTCGCCTGCTCATGTACACACATGCTCAGTCTCCGAGTCACTAATTTCCCGCTGGCACTGGAGGCACCTTTACTTCATCTTTATCCACTCCCTTAGGTCAGTTGTGGTCCATATGCAAAGTGCAGATAGCACTCCACTCATCTGAAGGTGAACATGATGTATGAAAGAAGTGATCAAATCTCTGGAAGAAGCAGAAGAGGATCTAGACCTGACATGCAGAAGTCCTAGGGAGCCAGGACCAGATCCAGTCAGGACATTGAGGGAATGGTGACATGGAGGCTGTTGCTGCAGCTCCTGACTGGAAGATCATAGCCCATGACCGGAAGCAGCTCTTCTGTGGACCTGTGGGTATCACTTGTACTTGCCCCTTCTGGGCTGATAGACAGGCAGCTGTGTAGATGCTAGTACCTGGGTTCATGGCCCAGATGTGCCTCTTACTAACTGTGAGGTCAGGCAAGTCACTACCTCTCCGTGGCCAATTCCTCCTCTGAACAAGGACACACTCTCACAAAGATGCTCTAAGAATTTAGAGAATTAGTGCCAGTCCAACTCTTGTGATAGCCTCCGACAGACAAACAGGACTTACTGTGTAAGTACTTGTAGTAACATCAGGAAAAATAAAACGCCACCCAGCAAAGGCACCATTTTTAGGTCAAAACATGACTTTGAGCTGTAAGCTCTTTTTTTCCTCCTGTTGCAAAAAAACAAAAAACAACAAAAACATTAAGGCCTTTTTTTCTTGGGTCTCTAAAAGTAACATGGGCCTATGACACTGTCTGTCTGCCCTCTAAAGGACACACTGGCTCTCTAGTCACAGACCACTAACACCAGCTGCCCAGGATAGGACCATGGCCCTCCATAAGAAGAGTCACTGCTGACATTTGCTTGTGTGGTAAGGTTGGGTTTAGGGATTGTCCCTGTAGACAAGAAGCCTAAGCCCCCAGGTAGCTGGGCCTGGGTCTTCATACCACCCCCCCATTTCTTACTGCATGATCCCCAGGTTCCTTTCCCTATGGTACAGTGTTTGATGTGCCGCATGCATCATCAGGAGGATTTTAGCAATGTTGCAGGGACACAGACCTCATAGGCTGTTCCAGTCAAATGCCATCTGACTCCAGAATGATGACAGTTGTTGGTTCATTAGTCTTCAAGGCAGAGGTGCTGGAGCCAATGCAGCACAGATGTGGGCCTTCTTCCATGCCTCTGGCAGCTGGACAAGGAAGTCTAGCACCTCAGTGCCCACAGAGGCTTGATTCATCTCGTCCCCAGGGAAGTAAGGCTGTCTGAGTGGTCATTGGACTCCATATCTTTCGTCAACACTCCCCAGCTTTAGCCAACAGCTGTCCATATCCTAAGCCAACCTCTATTCTCCCCTCTAATTGTATTAATATCTGCCCAACCCCGGACCTGCTCAACTACCTTGGAGGGTAGGGGGAATGGGCACCAAATAGAACTAAACTAAGGACCCGCAAGTTTGACATTGTCCCAAAGACACTTCTAACTGGAGTGTGAATTCAAGGAAATTCTTTAGTAAGCTTGGCTTTCATTTCTTCATATCGAAGTTAAAAAAAACTGCATTCAGTATTTTAAGGAACCATTTGCTTCTGGATATAAGGAAAAATGGGTGGATGGATGGATGGATGGATGGATGGATGAAGAGATAAATTGAAATACTTTTGATCTTCAAACAAACCATTTCCTTTAAAAAGATGAAAGGAGAAAAAAGATCATAGTCTCACAAAAAGCAAACTAAATAGGCATGGAATTGCCTCATAAAGCCGCAAGCATTTCAGAACAGATGTTTCCCTATGCAGTGTTGGGTAAAAACAAGCTAGACACCCTCTATGGGCCCAGTTTTCCTAAGATGCTGGTACATGGCATCATGTGTAGAAAAGAGAGAAGCATGCTTCTTCAGAGGTAGGACCGAGGGTTTCCAGCTCCCCCAGCACCAGGCAGCAGAGCAAAGTCAGCAGCCTCACTGATGAGTTGAGGCTGGGCACCAGTTCAGGTCTCCTTGGCAACAGATACCTAATTCCAAAGACACTGGAGTTAGACTATAATATTTAATGTTAGAAATCACTGTGTACCTGGTCCCCTTCCTCGGGAGCTCAGCTCGGGCTTCTAGACACAACCACACCTTATCTCTACCACAGAACTAACAAGAGACACACACTAGTATTTTGTTTTGCATACTTTCTTTGAGTATAATATTTTCAAGCCCAGTTTGTTCTTGAAAAACATACCACAGTGGACACAAAGTCCCACCCCACTTGCTACCTGCTGGGAGAGGAGAAGTCAGTTTTTCCCCCAATGGAAAACTGATTCCAATTTTTATACTTATTTTTTATTATATTTATATATAATTTTTATTTTTACATATTTACATGTTATTATAAGCATATTTATATTTGTTCCCCAATCAGTGAATTGATATAAAGGCAAATATACTAATATTTCAAGCCAAAACATTATTCTAACCTCAACGTACTTTTTCCCATCTGATATTTTTATAAATTAAAGCATCTTCATAAGCTCCTAATCATATTTGGGTGTTGTGCATTCTGGACCTAACAGCAGGCCTAGCTCTGTGATCACAGCCCCCCTGGTGCCAATGTGCCCAGAACCAGAAAATCGTCAGAGGAGCAATGGTCATTTTCCTTCCCTGGGACAGTCCTTGTGAGCACCATGAGGCATGGGGCAGTCCACACAGTGGTCTGGGAGCTGTTCCGTGCTGAGGTTTCCCTTGGCTTGGAAACCTCATCCCCTGTAGGGGCTAATTTCTCAGCCACAACTCTGTAGTTCCAGCATTCCTCAAAGGGACTCCCCATTATTATTCAAGAGTCATCGGACCTGGAGAAGCCCGAAGCTCTAGCTGTCTATCAAATATTTGTAGTTCCCCAGTCGACAGCAGCGCACCATGCATGGGTCATTTATGCCATTAGCAGTCTTGCCTGTCTCCTAGCTTGACATTCTTTCTTTATCAGGTTGCCAGGGAAACAGAGCTGGAAAGTTAAGCAGAAGTCAAATTCCTGTGCAGAGGGCACAAAGGGTTTAATAATCCTCTGCCCACAGAGACAAGTGAGGAAAGAGTGAAATTACTACTCCATCTCATCTTTAGTGTGTCCAGGCTGAGACAATGCTGTGTCTTCTTGAACCCCATTTCCTTTTCCTCCTGGGAACAAGCAAGACCACATTTCCTAGATTCCCTGGCAGGTAAATTTGGACCCGTGACCAACTCTAGTCAGTGAATTATGGGTGGAAGTGGTACGTTCTCATGCCGGGCCTGTGACATTTTTCTGTGTGTCCCGCCCCTTTCTCTTGGACCCGCCATCATACTCTCATCTCATCATAAGAGATGAACATGGTCTCCAGTGCAGGGCTGCAATGCCCTGGGAATACTAAAACCACTCCCGTGTGAGACCAGAGGTGAGTGGACTGCCCAACAGAGCCACCACACCCCAGAGCTCCTAGTAGTTGTGACAGAAGCAAAGAATAAATGACAAGTGAGGACCTGTTTAATTAACACTAAAGCAGACCACACAGCTGCTCTGCCCTCTGTAACACCTAAAAAAGATGTGGGTGGCACTCCAGAGACACCCCGCCTGTCACCTTCTGCTGGCCCTTGGCTGAGAAGGGCATGGTGCTTCACAAAGGGGAAAGTCCCACGGCAAAGCTGCTTAGTCCAGGGACTTGAAATCACCTGAGTGGCTGGGAGGGAGGGCCAGGTTCTCATCAACAGAGCCCACGCTGGGAGCCTTGGCCTTTCCAGGCAGGGGAAGGACAAGTACCGCTGTTCCCCGAAGCAGTCCTCCCCAAAGTATGCTCTCTACATGTGCGAGCGTTGGTTCTTTTGTTCTCTGTTGCTTTCATAGACAAGTCGGGAGTTTTCCTATCTATTATTTCCGTGGCGAAGCTTATGAACTCATTTTTAAAACAGCCACCACTTCTATTATTTACTATGCTTTGGTTTTAAGTGAAAATGGAAAAGAGAAGAACATTATAGACGGCTTATACTGGAAAGGTGGTTTGTTGGATCCACAACAAGTTTGCGAGTCAGCATGAAAGGAAGAGAAAGTTATCAGCGTTAGGACAGCCCCAACGTGGTGCTGGTCCCTGCTGGTCCCTGCTGGTCCCTGCTGGTCCCTGCTGGTCCCTGCTGCCTGCCAACCCCCTCTTGAGTCAGACTCAGCTGGCAAAGCACAAGTGTGGCTGGCAGAGGCACAGGCCAGCCTTTCACAACTGCATGTAGGAGGAAGGGCTCATAGCTCAGTAGCTGTCACATCTCTAAAGGGACACACTGAGTCCAAAGTATTGTCATCTGAGAATAGAGTCTGAGAGGTTGCAGCCAAAAAGTGTAAGAGGTTCATGTCACACGTGTGTGTCAGACAGTAGAAAATGGTGTGTGCATGGCTCTTCCGGATTTGTGTGATGTCCAAGCTATCTTGTACTTTTAATTATGGTTTATTTCCACGTTCTAAGTAATTGGCTGAGAAGTGCATGGTGCTTTGTTTATTTCAAATAAATAAGAAAGACTTTTAACCTTCCCCAGTAAGGCACAGCAGTCACAAAGACTCAAAACTGAAGGTGATGCCTTCAAACCCCTGCTCCAAGGGAGCCCAGCCCAGCTGGCGAGCACAGCTAGCGCTCAGCCTCACAGCAGAGCAGAAAGGAGAGCAAGGAGAGAAGAGTATCCATGCTTTTCCTAAACCCTCTATGCTTCCTACCTATCCCCATCCGTGCCAGGGTCTCTAGAGTCCTGAGAACAATCCCATCAGCCCTAGCACACCCTGCCTTGGAGAGAAGAGCACAGTACAGTGCTTCTGCTTGGGGTCAGAACCACCCCGACCAGGGACGGAGCCCTCCCCCAACCATTGTTCTTTCTTCCTGTGGTAGGCACACTGTACGGACGGCAACGACCTTACACCTTACTTCATTTTGTATAGGTCATGGAGTATACTCCTCCTCTCTCTCTGTCTCTGTCTCTGTCTGTCTCTGTCTCTCTGTGTGTGTGTGTGTGTGTGTGTGTGTGTGTTTCAAGACAGAGTTTCTCTGTATAGCCCTGGCTGTTCTGGATCTCGCTCGTAGACCAGGCTGACCTCGAACTCAGATCTGCCTGCCTCTGCCTCCTAAGAGCTGGAATTAAAAACATGCGGCACCACGGCCTGGCTTCTTCTCTCTTAATGTGGCAGCCTGTATGTATTTCTCTGTTGTTGTTCTGGTTGAAGTTGCTTTATATAGCCAGTTTTATATAAACCAAGCAACAAATAACCATTAACTCTTCAAAGGAAGGAAATGGTCCTTTCTGTCTTTTGTTCCTATAATGCTGTGTATCAGCCCTTCATTCAGTTGCAAGTAACAGTGATCTAGAGACCAGTTACTTAACATACGAGGTTTATTTCTCACGTGAAGTGGTCTTTGCTAGACGGTCTGTGTCATGGTCATAGCAGCCCTGTAGGTCATGAGCACAGCTTCTCCAGTCTCTGCCCTGTGGCCTTAGGAATATCCCTGTGTCCCATGCAGCAGAACAGAGAAATCGAAGACAAAAATATGTTTCCATTTTAAAAGGCATGTTTCTGAAAGCCCCACGGATCCTTCTGCTTATGTCTCTTGGCCCAGAAACTGGAAATGCAGCTACCCCAACTATATAGCAAGCTGGAGGATGGTCTTTCAGTCAGTTGATAATGTGCCTGACTGAACCCTGAGTCTGTTACTGTAATGATTAAGAAAATATGACAGGCAGCTCCATTGGATTAGTAGGCTTTGGGGCATTGATGAGGCACATCTACGGGTGTGTCTGTGAGGGTTTTTCCAGGGAAGATTGCTTAAGGGAGTAGGGAAGACCCACCTGAATATGGGTGGCCCACTCCTGTGGAATGAAAGGGGAAGGGGACAGCCAGCCCAGCGCCTCCAGTCGACTCTGCTCCACTTCTGACTGCCTCGTGGGCCTCCCTGCCACGGTAGCCCAGATCCCCTGAGCTGGGAGGCAGAGTCAACCTCACCTCCCAGGAGTTGCTTCTGGTCAGGTCTTTGGTCACAGCAAAGCAAACGCAGCAGTTTGCCTCCTGAGGAGAAGCTGTGTGCTTTTGGATGACAGCGCAGTGATGATGAGGTAAGGACTGTCCTGAGGGAAGAGCTTTAAAGATCGAGCATCTGAGAGAAGAAATGTCCAGAAGAGCTCTGATGGTGGGTAGGCTCGCTCTCCACACCGTTTATGTGAAGAAGAGTGTCAATGGAACTGAAGGCCTGTTTTGTTTTGTTTTTTACTACTTAAAATTTTTATTATTATACAAATCCATAAGTTAATTTATTAATTTGAAAAATATAGACAGAAAAGCAAACAAATACAAATACCTGCTACTTCCTGAGTCCAGGATTAACATTTTAGTGTGCTTCACCTCAATCTCATTTCCATACATGAATAATATTTTAACTTTTAACAAGCAACAAGGGGTCTGTTTGTATCGATGGTTTGCTGTAGAAAAACAAAAGGCGCACAACACAGAGTTCCACCTGCCTGCGTCCCTGGCCTGGCACCCGCCTTCAATCACTGCTGGAGATAGATGTTTCTCTCTCTCCATTTGTTTCTCAGCAGCTCCAAGCTGTCGTCTCCCCTGCCACTTGGTAATCGCTAGAGCATCACACGTGCGCTCCTCGCTTGGTACTTTCCCCTCACATGCCAGTCTGCACCCTGCTTTCAACCCTGTCACCACAGGGCCTCTCTTGTCGTGTTTCCAGCACTCCTCCCTAGAGACATTCCTCACTTATTAAACAGCCCTGTTGTTGGACACTTGAGTGCCTGCCATGGTTTGGATAGGAACGGCCCCCATGGAAATGAATTAATGGCTCGTAGATTTGAAGGCTTGGTCATTAGGGAGTATATCACTACTAATCCAGGAATTAGGAGATACGGCCTTGTCGGAGGAAGTGTGTCTCTGGAGGTAAACTTAGGGGTTTCAAATGCCCATACCAGAACCAGTGTCTGTCTGTCTGTCTGTCTGTCTGTCTGTCTGTCTGTCTCTCTCTCTCTCTCTCTCTCTCTCTCTCTCTCTCTCTCTCTCTTTCTGCTACTCGTGGATCTGGTTGTAGAACTCTCAGCCACCATGTCTAAGCATGTGCTGCCATGCTCCGCCCCCCCCCCATGATGATAATGGACTAAACCTCTGAACCCGTAAGCCAGCCCCAATTAAATGTCTTTTTACAAGAGTTGGCATGGTCACGGTGTCTCTTTGAAACAATAGAACAGTGACTAAGACAGTGGCTCCTCATCTTTTCTTACTTCAAATGATAGATGGTGTTTCTGAGTGCATTTCCATGCACGAACATAGCCAAAATAATAAATTGCTGGGAGTGGAATTGCTGTGTCACATGCAGTTTGAGTTTTGATAGGTACTACTGAATTACTAATTTTGTATTCATTAAAACAGTTTCCTCTTCACCCAACCTGACAGTGTCTGATACCCTAGGGCCAAGTCAAAAAGCATCTTTTCAGACTTTCTGTTTTTTTCAGTCTGAGTCTTTAAAAATTGATCTTGGTCAGGTGACTCACAAATGCCTGTAACTCCAAGGAATCATACGCACATCCCACCCTGGCCTCTGAAGGCATGGACATATAAATAAATTTTTAAGAGAAAACCTATCTTGCTGTAACTTTAATCTGATTTCGTCTAGTTATAAACAAGGTTGGCCCATAGCTGTATCTCTGCCTTATCAGTGTTCCTGCCCAGCGTTCACTTAGCATGATCATTAATTTCTCAGTGTACAATGGTCTCACTAACCAATAAGTATCAAGAGGCTGGGATCGTCCACTGAGCAAATACTAACCCTCCCAAATGTGTGGTGAAACGTGGTGTTGCTAATCTATACACTGCTTCATTTCTGAGATATTTTTAAGAGCCTTAGAATATGGAAAAATAACTTAGGATTCCTATAAGAAAAGCAAGACTAAGCTAGAGACGAGGTTAGTACACTGTGTATCTGTAGCCATGGTTGTGGCACCTGACGTTTGCCCCATGTAAAGAGCTCCAGAGAGCTCAGGACAAGCTGCCTCTCGGCAGCGCCCTGTTAGAAGCTGGCTTTCCTGGAGTGACGATGGATCAGAAAGTGTGGGGAGGGGAACACCTTTGTGCTGAACACCCCCATGCGCTGCCAGGAGAGTGTGGGGCAGCAGAAACAGCAATGGGATTGGAGGAAGGTGGCTCAGTCTGTGAGAGAAGACGACTCAGGAAGGACTTTCAGTAAGAAGTCAGGAAAGGTCAGTAAGACAGCTGCCTCCAGACAGAACTAAATATGGGCCTGCTGGGTATTTAGGTCACAGAAGAGGAAAGTGCTCAGCGCCATCCATCAAAGCAGAGGTGTTGTAATCTAACATCACTCTTATTCTCCAGAGATGCCTGTGTGCGGCATCTACGGTGCTCTGTGACCCACTTCCACCCTGACCTGAGTCAGATTCCTTCTGTTAGCTGAGCTTCTCTTTCTGACATAGTCATACATGGAGTCGAGCTCTGTGGGGGAAGGGGGGTTAGCTTGGATGTTGACAGCCATTGCAAATAAACATTCACATTCCAAGCAGAGGGGATGAGTCTAAGAATGTTTAGAGACCATCTTCATGTTTATATCAAATGACGAGACTTTCTACCGTACTTCCTACATAAAATTGTCACTTTCAAGCTAGATTGAGCATTTGGTCCTACTACGACTATAGCTCTGTTGAGGGACTAGAGAGGTAGGGCAGTGCTAGAGAACTGCATGAACACAAGATGGAATCCCTGTGGTACTAAATTAATAATAATACAAAAGGACACAAAGTTAGAGAGATAGGGAGCGAAGGGCAGATCTGGAAGAAATTAAAGGGAAGGGTGGGAGTAAATATCATCAAAATACATTGTATGAAATCCTCAAAGAATTAAAAAATATTTTTAAAGACTCAAGGTTGTTTTATAATCTTGCATACACAAAATCATAGCCATTGCTTGGTATCAAACTAAACTCACTTTACTTCCTTTGATGCAGATAAAACTGTCTCCAGACACAGCAAACAAGTGCTTTTGCTCACAGCACAGTGTTCTGTCTTTCCAGGCATCCTATAAGCCACTGTTGAAGCAGGTTGTAGAGGAAATATTTAATCCTGAGAAGCCAGATGCCATTGACATTGAACATACGTCCTCAGGCCTCACTGATCTCCTTAAAACTGGATTCAGCATGTTCATGAAGGTAAGTAACCAGGAAGGGATCATCCTCAGTGTCACAATGTCCCCTTTGCTGAGCATGGGAATGCTGGCACATGGTTAGCCCTGCCCAGTACCAGGGAGACAATGGTCTTCCACAATCAGGGCAATCCTCATTGACCATTTGATGATGTGCAATGTGAGCTCACAGCCTCCCACAGCTTCTTTGGACTTGAGTCTTGTCGTCTTTCCTCAGCAACACATACAGCCTTGGTGGGGTCACAGGGCATCCTCAAGAGCACCGCTGGAAAGCTTTTACACTCATGATCCATTTGTTACCAACAGGAGTACATATACTACTGTATACTGGGCCTAGTGGCAATGTTTGCTCTTGGTTCTAGAACTTACTCTGTAGAATAATGAACAACTCTGCATACTCCTATGACTGATATCACCACAAGACTCATCAGCCATGGTATTTGTTATGGTCCAGCAGACTCCGTGAATTTCTTTGGCTCATGTCTGGGGTGGGTCAGAATGACTGAGCAGCCCTTGGAGTAGGGATCAAAGGAGGAGAGAGCACACAAATGGGATCTATTTATAAGCCACTGTAAAGTTTCTAAATTTAAAAGGATCTAAACAAGATTGCAAACTGACCTCCCAGGCTCTGCCCGTATTTCAGCAGCAATAACTCTTGGAAATAACAGAATGTTTTGCCAGCTTCAAAGAGTCTTTGAAATCATGAATTAATCTGCATTTTAAAAAAATCCAGCCTTTTGGAGTTCACTAAAAGCATATTCCAGGAAAACTAGCCCATTCCAAACAGCAAAGAGGACAGAAGCCAAACATCAGACTGGAAACCAAGCCGTAGATTGGCTGGAGGGCCTTCCCCTTTGTTCGGCTCTTCCCAAGTACCAGAAGCTTCTGACGCAATGCTGGCTGCTCATTTTCTTTCTTTTTTCCTTAATAAAGCAATGCAGCTCAACTTCTTAAAAGTGTCCAGGGCTCCTATGCTGAGTCTAAGCCAAGAGTTATTGGGCCACTGTCTGCCCATCTGTCCTGAGTAACTCTTCCTGGTAGCCATTAGCTTTAAAAAAAAAAAAAAAAAAAAAAGAGCAAAGATTGAAGGAAGGAAAGAAGGAGGGAAGGGAAGGGAAGGGAAGAGAAAATTAAAAACAACAGTCAGTGACTTCTGGAAGAGCCAACAGCCATGGTTTCAACCCAATGCACTTAAGTGCCTCCTCTACAAGCTTGGACATCCAGTGGTGACCATGGAGACTGTAAGCAAGAGGTTGGTTGTGAGTTGATTCCCCAAGTGCATTTTCTGTCACTGTCTCTTGGTCACTGTCCTATGAGTCAAGAGCTATCACACTTGAAAGTCCCCCCCTGCGCCGCCCCCCCCCCTAAGCTCTGTGGAGTTTTTCTCCTTCTTGTCATGTGCTCAGCCACCCCGCCATTCCCATGTGGCCTTGGGAAATGGGGTATTCAGCCCCATTGTTGGAACTCCTGAAGAAAGGCTTCAGCATCCAGCTGACCTCAGAGGGAAGGCTCCTGGGAGTAGATTAAGGAGGAGAATTTGTGTTCTCCTAGCTGCTATAACCTCTCAAAAAGCCATGTTAAGAAGGAGGCCAAACTGGACAGAAGGACGTCCGTTCTACCCCAATGCCTGTGGACAGGGAAGGAGGGAGAGTACAGAGACTCACGGGGGGTGTGAACAGTGCCCAGGCTCCCACACACAGTGATAATGGCAATCCATGTGGACCAGTCAGCCAGAGCATTCCTGTCCACCCTCCTCTCCATCCTCATGACAACCTTAGCAGGTAGGTCCTATCCTTATCCCTCTTTTGCCCAATGAGGAAACTGAGGCTCCATGTGGCTAAGCAGTGAATGCAAATTTCCAAAAGCCTGGATTTCGTCTCATTCTCTCCTGTTCTCACGTGGTTTCCAAAGAGCACACAGTAAATGGCAGCTCTGGGGTGTGTCCTCCAGTCCTGCCCACTCCAGAGCGCTTGCCTGTCACTGCAGTCCCTGCCCTATAGCGCTGCCAGGCGTGTTCTTGGAAGTTAAATATTCGGTGCCATTAATTCTGGTTCTCTTTGGGATCATGCAGCCGCCTTCCCTTTCCTGCATCAGTACAGCTCATGAAGAAGGTCTCTGCCTGGCTTGGTCACGGGGCCACTGATGTGAGTGAGGTCATGCAGGGTTCAGGGGCACCTGCCCTTCCTCAGACTGCTTTTCTGGGACATGGGCCCAGGTCTCATGGGAAGAATGGATCCAGGCATTGCCGATAATGTCACCCTGCATGTTATATCTCGGTGCTGAATCCTCAGGGGCAGTTACTGCTCCCCTCTCTGGTCACTCAGTGCCCTGTCCTGGGCCCCCGGAATGTGTCCCCTACTTTCTCACTCAAGACTTGTAGTACTGAGCCAGAAAGAAAGGAAGGAAGGGAGGGAGGGAGGCAGAACCTGATGAACTAAAGCCTTCCGTGGGGAACCTTCCCATGCACGGCTACTGTTGTGCGAACGGGAACATTCTCAAAATTTAACTTGAGCTGGAAAGGAGATGCTGGTCTGCCCCTGGTCAGTCCTTTCTCTGCGCTCAGAGATAATTTCCTGGACTTGGGGTGACAAGAGGCAGTCTACCCATGGTGTAGAAAATGGACAATGAGATTAGATCGGAGACCTGACAAGAAATGCATGGAGAGACAGGGCCCACAGTCACCACAGGAAGCACAGCATGAGTCTCGTAGCATGTGGTAGAAAGAATGCAGGAAAGAGTGGTCCTGGCCTGTGGATCTCCCTCAGGGCTCTCGTTTGTACATACTCCAGGGCTGTATTTATAAATTGGTTTATAATTATGTGTCTTAGTTGCCTTTCTCCAGGCTGATGTCTTTCAGAGTAATGTTTTTCTAAATATTCAACATAACCCGTTGTACGTGGGCAGGTTAAGAGAGTTGGAGTGGCTGGAGTGAGCACTGCATAGGGGAATGGACCAGACCAGAACTCATTACATCTAGTTAGGTCAAACAGCCCAGCCTTGCCTCCTATATCTACAAATGCATGACTTGAACATTTTTCTCAGTGCAGATCTGACTGGAAAGACTGTAAAAACTATGGCTAGAGCCTGGATGGCTGATCTAGGTTTTTATCTTCTGGATGCTCGACACTTGGCATTCTGCATACAGCAGGTACTCACTAATGGGTAAGGGTGTGTCAGAGAAGATGGATTACAGAGTTCCTTTAGTGTAGCTTGAAGCCATTGGTTTCTCTTTCCAACTACAAAAGTCCCACTGAGTGTAGCGAACACCTTCCAAGACTCTAAGCAAATGGTGTGTGTTGTGGTCATAGAGTGTGCAGTTTGCAAGTGTGACAGTGAAACTAGCACCTTCTTTTCTTTTTCCTCCTTCACACTTGCAGTGGTTGAAGGCTTGTTCTTAACACGCATCTTAGCAACCTCCACAGACAATTATCTATTTCCTCATCAAGTCAAGAACTTTCATCTTCCCACTGAAGTACTTTCCAGCTTTTCTTTAGCTTATCAGATTGGCCAGCACCCTGCTTTTGGGACATAATTTGCACTTTGGAGCCATAATCAGGTAAATTAAGGAGTGCTTAAACACAATGCTTTGATGCTGCTGATGTTGGTTGATAACCCAGGTGGTTTTTTTGGTGACTAAAGAAGGAGTGTATGTGCAGTATGGGCACTCTGGACAAAAGGATGTCTCTCGATGACTAAAGAGGGGGGACATGTGCAGTATGGGCACTCTGGACAAAGGGATGTCTCTCCGTCACTAAAGAGGGGTGCATGAGCAGTATGGGCACTCTGGACAAAGGGACATGTGCAGTATGGGCACTCTAGACAAAGGGATGCTTCATGTCCAGGCTGGAGAGAGCAGGGTAAGATTTCATCATGTGCCTCAGAATCATTTGCAGCATAAAATTTAGGAGATTGGTTTCTAGAAGTGTTTTCTTGTACTGAAAATGTGGAACACAAAACCTCAGATAAGGAAAACTGCTGCCTGGCCCTTAAGCCTGAAGCTTCATCCAAAATTTTCATGAATGAGTGGCACTATCAGCCAACTCCAGTGAGCCTCATCAGCTCCCTCATCCTCCTGTCCACCAGCTGCTGAGCAGGTAACCCCAACTGTACACCTACTTCACTGAGATGGAAGTCTACCTCTACTCCGTCTCCATCCCACAGCACAGCGTTGATGTCTGTTTCTCCTGGTGCTTCGCCTCCCTGGAGAGTAGAACAGAAGCAAAGGCGCTAATGTTATAGAGTAGAAGAACTCTCCCAACGGAGTGGTAGATAAGGGGAGCAGATGCTGGGGAGGTTTGGGGTCTCTTCTCCATGTCGCATTTATTCTGTAGTTTGATTTGTTGAATAATAGGTAGCTCTCTTATCTGTATCCCCCCCACACACACACACACCTCCATCTAGTACATGCTCTGGGAACTTCCTTCCAGGGTCTGTCTGCAATGGAGGCGGTAGAGACCAGAGCCACAGACCTGCAGTCAGGCTGTATGAGAATCACTCAGCCTCTCTGTGCCTCTGTTTTCTCATATGTAAAATGGGATGGCAGTGGAGCTCTTGTGAGATACGTAATAGCCTGCTTAGCACTCAGCACCAGGACTGTCTGTAGTCAGTGCTTCTTCTTCTGACTGTGGTCCCTGCCAGACTGTATCTTTGAAGAAAGAACCACGTTGGCTAACTTTATAGCCTATACATAGCCATTGTTTGAGTGCACACACAGGGAAGGCAGAAAGATTATGAGTTTGAGGCTATCCTGGGCTATTCGCAGGAGCCTCTTTGGGGGGGGGGGAGGAAGAAGTCAGGCATGGTGGTGTATGCCTGTAATCCTAGCATTCAGGAGATAAAGGCGGGAGGATTGTGTGTTCAAAGTCAACCTGGGTTGCATAGTGAGCTGCAGGCCAGACTGGCTACACAGTAAGACCCTGTCTCAAAAAACTCAAATAGCAAAAGAGAGTAGGAGGGAAAAAGAAGAAAGGATAGAGAACCTGTTTTTAAATGAAAACAAAGAAGAGACTACACACACTGCCCGCACAGAAGCCTCAGCATTGTAAATCCCTAGCGGTTCCCACTTGCCAGAAGACAAGCAGTCGGGTGACCTTGTGGCATGTCCCTGGAGCCATGTTCATGGGTTGTGATGCTCTTTTCCAGACCATATCTCTGTCCACTGTGAGCCCAATTCACTGATCTCCACAGTCTTAGTAACATGTGAGGAAACTGGGGGGGGGGGGGGGGGACGACAACAAAATATGCATGCCTTGGCCGTCCTGAACGCCAAGGCTGGACCCAGGATGTCTCAGGTCCTGACTGTCCTGAAGCCCTTCTGCACCATCACCACACTCTGAAGACTTCCTGCCACCTCAGTGCTGTGGCAAGTGCTCACCCCGCTGCAGACACTTGGACGTGGCCCCCTAACCCAATTTTACTTGTGTCCATACATTTCTGTAGGCCTAAACACTTACAAAGAAAATGGTGTGCATCTGTCTCTGCCAGACAAATTCTCCATGGGTGGGGAAGTCCTGACAGCAAGGTCTTACCTCCCTGGAATCAGAAGTTCATTTGTGTCATAGTGTGGGCAGTTAAAGCACTTTTTTTGAATGGCTCTGCTCTTAAATCAGAGGCCACGGGAATCTCTCATTCCCACTGGTTCTGGTTATCAAGTACCAAATAAGCAGTCATCCTGAACCCCGGCTCCTAATAATACTAACCATTCACTCTGCTCAGAAGGCTGCCCTCTGGGAAGAGCTCCACGGAGCGGGATCTGCCTCCCAGGGGGCTCTCCCACACAGTCAGTGAGCCAAGGCTGAGCATCTGCTGGGAACTCTGAAGGCCCTGTGGTCCAGGACCTCAGCTCCTCTGCATGGTGTCAGTGCTCTAAGAGGGACAGCCAGGGCAAAGACTTTGGGTGTCATGGCCTGAAAGTCAGCTAACATCACTTGCACAGCATTCCACATGTCAAGGCAGTCCGCCTTAAGGAAATAAAAAAAAAAAAAATGCATTCTTCCTCTTGAAAAGGGGTCAAGAGCCAGAGGGGCAGGAAGTATTGTCATGGCCACTTTTGAAAAATACAATCTATATGCAGGTAAATCTACCTCGTCTGGCTGTCCAGGGCAGTAAGGGCAGTGCCTGCTGATCCTACGTGTCCATCCTTCTTGGAAGACATTGAAATCATTCACACTTCTGACCTGACTTCAAAATCAGTGGTACCAGAATGGCTATACTGAAATAAATAAATGCCACTTGCTATTTGTCCATTTTTTAAACCGTCTATTAAAGGACAACTTCCTGGATGAGAAGCTTAGGAGAGCAAGCGTCCCTATTATCTAAGGAAGACTTTCAAGTCAGCCTGATCACTTCTCAGCCCTCAGAAGGACTTGTAAGGCTGTCATCCTCCAGGGACGTACAAGCCAGTGAGGGTGATCCACTGAGCTGGGAGGACCAACGTGGGCTGAAGCTGGCATGGAAAAGCCCAGTTCCCTAATAGACTCCCACACAGAGTACCTTGAGGTCCTCTGAGTAAAGCTTGATCTCGACCTAATAAGTCAATCAAAACATACTTTCTTCTCTCCATGGAATGGGAATTTAATTTAAAACTCGCATGTCTAATAGGCAGCCCTTTGAAAGTGCATTTCTGAAATCTGTGGCTTGGATTTCAGTCTCCTGAGAGTAATATACTTAATATCTACTCCATGTGTTTGAACCTCGGTTTGTTTTGACTAAAGGACAGGATCTGTCAAGATGTTTTCTCTGCTAGAATTGGCGTAAAGAGGGTGGGCTTTCTCTAATGAGATGGTAAAGAGGGTGGTCTTTATCTAATGAGATTATAAAGAGGGTGGGCTTTCTCTAATGAGATGGTAAAGAGGGTGGGCTTTATCTAATGAGATGATAAAGAGGTTGGGCTTTATCTAATGAGATGGCACTAGGCCCTTTTTCCTCCTTTTCTGTGTGCTTTAAATGTTTCTGTTGCTGTGATTGTTCCATTTCTTATGTGGCCGTGCTTAATTAGAAAAAGATTCCTGACCAAGAGTCAAGCCCCGCCCCTGCCTCTGGGCCCCATGTCTGAGTTGATGTGACAGCCTCATGGCCTGGAAACAGGAAAAGCCCACATGAAGGAATGGTGCTCACACAGGCCATAAAAGCAGTCAAAACTGTGCCATAAGATACCAACAAGTCACAGCAACTTAATCAAAGGAAGGCTAATTTATTTTAAGGACCAGAGGATGTGCAGGGACCCCAAAGACAGCAGGGCAGAAGTATTAGACCAAGAACTGGAAGGTCCATCTGAAAGGTGAGCAGTCCTCGAGACTCACTGTGCTCTGCAGAAGGGGCTAATGATGCCCAGAGTAGTGTAGGTGCCCAGCTGATAGTAGGTGAACACCTGGGTGAGTGTCCAGACATACCTTTTGGTTCTCCTTGATAGCCACGTGTCCACAGAGCCTCATCTGCCGTAGAATGACTGGATTACCAGAGGCCCAGTTGGGCTCAGGACCTCATTCCATGACCTGAAAACCATATTTGGACAGCAGGATCACACTATAACCACATGGCTGCCAGCAGCCCACTCTGAGCTGAGAGCAGATGATTGGATTATAGATAAAACAGTCACCCAAAGGATGCTTTGTGATGGGGGTGGGGACAAATGCTGGGCTTCATGTGAGGGATGACATCAGATCCTTCAGCTGTGAGAGCTGAGCATACCTTAGAGGTCATCTAGACCCACTCCTTAGTACTCACATAAGGAAAACAAGATTTGGAGAGAGAAACTGTTGGATGGGGTCCACTGTGCTTAATGGCATTTCTGATTAGATGAAACTATGTCAGCACTGAGTTTCTTGGTTAAATGAGTACAAGTCGTGTGGTTCCTCTTTGCAACCATTTATAACTCTTGTTTAAATTCGTCTCAATTATGGTGCATGCTATGAGGTAAGGTTTGATTTCTATCTCACATTAGCAAAATCTATTTATTCCAAGAGTCCTATGAAGCGGACTTTGGCATGAATTATTTAGCAAAAGCTGGACTGTGAGAGTCTTCGTACTTTGTCTGACAGGGAGCAGTGACTGTTGTGGGTAAGGGAGACCTAGATGGACTAGACACCTGCCTGCCATAGCAGAGTTTGCCTCATGTGGGTCTCAGTATGTTGAGGAATATTGCAAGGAAGAGAGAAAAGTGATGTGAGGAAATCTGCCGGAGTCACAGGGCCTTGGGGACTGTCAGACCAGCAGGGGTCAGGCCCAAAGTGCTGAGATGTCATGGTACACAGAAGGCTTATGGTCCTTCCAGATGACTGCAGAGGAAGAGAACACAGTGACAGAGATAAACAGAAGCTGGAGTTAGAGCAACAGGAGTTGGAAATGTACATTTTTACCAAATTTTACCAAAAACAGTTACCTTTGCTAGTTAGTTGTCAAATTGACACAAACTGAGACTCTTGGGAAGAAGGAACCTGAATTTAAGAACTGTCCCTATCAGATTGGTAATTACTTATGTGTGAGGGCCCCAGCCCACTGCAGGGGGTACCACCCCTAGGCAGATGGTTCTGGTTGGCTGAGAACACAATCAAGAAAACTATGGAAAACAACCCGGTAAACAGCTTTCCTCTGTGGTTCCGACTCTGCTCCTGCCCTGACTTTCCTGAGTGATGGACTGTGATTAGGACTTCTAAGCTACCTAAACCCTTTCCTCACCAATTTGGTTTTGGTCAGTGTTTTATCACAGCAACAGACAGCAATCTAGAAGAGTACCATTGTGTGATGCTTGAGACTATGTAACACGTTCCTATGTGCTCTTAAGACTTGCCCTGGAAGCATTGAGAGAGGGAAAACCAGGGTAAGCTGGGAACTTGGTGAGACAAGAAAGAGAAAAGATGGGGCTCTGAACTTAAGGAGGGCTGAGGGGATGGGGGGCCATGAAGAGTCACTGGCTTCCACCAGGGTGGGTATTGGTTGCATAGCCAGTAAGCAGTTGTCCAGGCCTCTTGTGTGTTCTGGGTACCCAGGTGGATGGGTTAATGTTGTCCTGATTGAGCAACAGAAATGGAGAAAAGGGTGACTTGCTTTGGGGCTGGTTAAGTCTAGGGGCTGGTGAGAGACCTCTGTACCCCGGCAGCCTGGGCTACAGTACAACCAGAGCCATTGGCCATGGAGTGTAGGTAGGGATAGGCTCACCAGGCAAGTGTCAAGAGAAGAGAAAGGTCCAGAAGCCAGAGCATGCAGGGACACTGAGGTGGTGGAACAAGAAAACCACAGAAGAAGAGCCTGGGAGGAAAGGGGAGTTAGAGGGTTAGAAAGTCAAAGGCAGGGGGCAGTTTGAGGAAGGAGGAGACCAAGACTGCTAGCATGGATCTCAACAATCCAATGGCTCCGGCTGCCGGGCACCCTTGCACAGTGCAGCAGAGTCCTATGAGGACCGAGGAATTGGCGCTTGTTTCTACAGATCAACAAGCAGTTTCAAACGGTGAGAGTGAAAATGCTTTAGTTTGAAGCACTCGTTTATAGATGGCAGCATGTAGATTACAAGATAGAACGCTTCCCTCCAGCTCCTCAGCAAGGCAGACCCAGATTTCAGTCTCAACCCCAGTGCAGCGCTTAGACCTCAGTGACGTCATAGAGCCTCAGCATCTGTCTCTCTCTGCAGATGGCCCCTTGCCTAGTCAGAGAGTCCAGGAATGGCCTAGAGCAATGCTTGGCCCTCTCTACTGGTTGTCTTTCCTCCTTCCTGTCTTCCTCCCTCCTTCCCTCTCTCCCCTCCCTCCCCCTCCTTTCCTCCGCACTCTCCCCATCTGCACTCGCCAGTTGACTTTGCTCTGCTCTCCCTTCCTCTCCACACACATGAAAACCCAAGCTGTGTGCCACGCGGCAGGGACCCTCCTCTGTTCTGGGTACTGCTGAGTCCCCACCACCTTGAGTAGTGTGCCTCCCATGCCCATAGTAGTTGTTCAATAAATGCTTGTTGAGTGGATGACAGGATAATCAGCAGGTGGCAGTGGTCATGCTGTGAATGACTCCTGGTGGCCCTTCTCAGGGTGGCATGGGTCTCTTCAGGGCCTGCTCTCTTTTTAAAACCTGAGGCTCTCTGGCTGCCTCTCTAAGGCACTGATGGAGAGTGGGGAACCTGATCATACCTATTCTGAGGATGAGAGAGGCACAGACGGAGAGAAACTTCGTAAAGGAGCAATATGCAGAGGGGAGGGGACTCAGCAGCAAGATTCCCAGAATTCCTGAGAAGTTCCAAACACTGGAAGTGGCAGATCCTCACCTTGACATCTTCGTGGAAGCCAATCCAGACCTCAGAGTGCTCCCAGAGCCCACACCTGCAGAGGCCCCATAGACCGCACTGAAAAGCTGGGTTGGGGGGGGGGGCAGTGGGAGGGGGGAGCCATCTTTCCTTAGCAGAGCCCATGTCCTCAAATCCCAGCCACTTGGCGGCTCATCAAGTGACAGAAGCAGAGACTCCATGTGCTTTATTACACCTTGCATGTGCAGTGACAGATGCTGTGTCACACTTTCCTCTTTAGATTGTCACCCCGCAGACTAACACAGAGACGGGACGCAGTCATGTATGGCTGCTTATGAGGAATGCGGGATTGGGTTGGGAACGGCCCTGCTTCCCAGCAGCCTGCTGGCCTGACACGCTCTGAAGAGAAAGTCTGGTATCAACACACAAATCTAAACTGAAACCAAACTAGCAAACACCAACATGAATTAATTGGACCCATGTATTTGTGCCTAGACCAGCATTGCCCCATTCCTTCCCCCGGGGCTGCTCTTTGTTGTCACTGTGTTTCATTTTCTACCCCCTTTTCATCTTCTGCTGCGTCCCTCCAAGATTCTCAGCATGGGCTTCAGATTCCAAACTCTTATGGAAAGCATATGTCTTGAGGAACATGCTGTGCCATGCTAAAGTTCCAGGGCCAGTTGTATTTCTGTCCCAGGATTAAGAACAACAGTTGTTTGTGGGGCTGGGAGGCCTCTCGGGGTCTGGTTACTCAGAAGGCAATGCAGAGCACAGAGTGGTTCTGTGGTTCTGAGACGTGTCTAAGCAGACCACTACAGAAAACTGCAACCCCTCAAAATGCAGAAAACAAGTAACCACGCAGTGCCCTGCCCCAACTAGTGCATCTACAACACAACCCCTCCTCCTGAGGCTAGGGAAGGCGGAGTGGAAAGATTGCAAGAGCCAAAGGAACCGGAAGTCAGAAATGTCACGAAGTCTCATCAGCATGCCTGCCTAAGCAGGATGGCACTGTCAGGATTCTGTTGCTGTGAAGAGACACCATGACCACAGCAACTCTTGTAAGGGAAACCATTTTAACTGGCTGCTCTCTGACCCGATGTTGTTCTGTTTTGCAGGTGAGCCGGCCCCATCCCAGTGATCATCCCCTCTTGATTCTCTTTGTGGTGGGCGGCGTCACAGTCTCTGAAGCCAAAATGGTCAAAGACCTTGTAGCATCTCTGAAGCCGGGAACCCAGGTACTGCATCGTGGCTGACATAGGAAGGAGTCCAGGGGCAGCAATGGGAAGGGTGGCAGGGGCTTCATGGTTCTTCTGGCTTGCTTGCTTCTCCGTCCGCTCCTTCTCCCCACATCCTGTTACCTTCCATGTTCTCCCTCTGGCTCCCTCCCCAAAGTCATCCTCCTGGCCAGACCAAACCCACCCACACCTCCCCAGAGAGCTTTTTGTTTTGTTTTGTTTTGTTTTTCTTTATGGTTAAGGACCTACCACTTTGGCAAAGTCCATTGTAACTGGTTACGTTCTCACACCAAGCAAAGGGATCCCTGTTGTTTGCATAATAAATGGTGCCAGCCGAAAGCAGGGCAAGGCTGTCACCGTCAAAACCCTGTGACCTCCAGTCCCCAGCATCCTCCAGCCCCCAGCATCCCGTGTCCTCCCTCTAGCCCCACCTGCTACAAATTCTACAGCCTCCCAAAACAGAGCCTCCAGCTGAGGTCAAGGATTGAATTGCATGTGGAGCCTGTGGAGACATTCTACTTCCAAACTATAATGCTGAGGGACTCCAGAGAGCTCGTCCTGTCTGTGGTAGTCAGGGGGAAAGAGTGCCGTCAAGAGGTTCAAGACGTCACCAAGACACTAACTAATACTAAAGACTGTCCACACAGCTGCACAGGAAACAGCTGGGGGGTAGTAGCATTCTAGCCCAGGCCTGCCTACCTGGGCGGTGATGTGGCTTCCTGCTGATTCCACACAGCCAGCATTCTCTCCCCCTGTGACATTCTGCCAGCTGCTCCAGACTCTTCCGAGTCTATGCTGGCATCCCAATCCACACCGTGCAGTAAAGTTCTTGCCTGTTCCCTGACTACTCCACATTTGCCAACATAGACTCTGCCACTGCCCCTTGAGGACAAAGGCTGGGCCTAGGCTTGAGCGTGTGGCAGGAGCTCGGTAAGCCTGGGGTTTAGTACATATATTGAATCCAAAAGAATTCGCTAGAAACAGTCTGTGGTGTTGAGTGCCCGAGCCTCAACAATGCCTTTGGTGAAATGAAGGAGACCCGATCTCTCTATATATCCTGACTCGCAACTGGGAAAGAGAAGATGGCTATTTAGGGAACAGGCTCAGGTCTGGGAGTAGCCAGGCATTGTCTGTGACCCTTTCTACTATTACCATCTATTATCATCAGAGCTGGTGAATTCCTGGAAAACTAATCATCCTAGCCTCATTTTGTACCCCTATGCCAGCAGAGTTAGGAATCTGTTTAATGAGGACTTTTTTTTTTTCAAATAAGTACCTTTCTGCTGTCCCTAACATGGGAACCACATTCCTAATTCCTTAGAACAACTGTGCATTGAGACAACCTGCCAGACACAATAATCCCTTCTCTAAAAGGATAGAGTGCAGATGCCTTCAAAGTCCGGTGACAGTATGGAGGCAAAAGCCAGAATCAGCAGTGGCTTTGCCAGTCTGGCCCTGTACCCATTCATCTGCAGACAGAGCATCTCAGAGTGTTGGAGGCTTAAGGAACAGGCTTGACCACTCCTTGTCCTTTGTGTGAAAACTCCCTGAGGCGTTATCAGGCCCTAAGAGGATTCTCTCAGCAGCAGGGAAAAGCTGGGACAGCTTACTCACCACAATGCCTTTGGTCTCTAAGCTTGTGGAGGCAGGGAGATTGCCTGAGTGATGCTGGAGTGACATTCACTGTAGCCCTCCCCTTCACCTGGCAGGTAGTAGCCACGCTAGCCAGCAGCTAATGGAAAGCTCAACCTTCCGATTTTAGAAACACCCTGGAATTCAGGTCTTGCTATGTGAGCTGTATTCAGAATGGTATGTGCATCAGTTCCGTTCTCTGCTTGTGCTCACACTGCTGTTGGGAGTGTGTGAACCCCGCTGAAGGAGCAGATTCCATAGAAGCAATGTACCAGGAGGCTGTCAAAGGCACTGCTGACCTGACCATGTGTGAGCAGTATCCATCCACACAGTGGAAAGAAAGCCTTTCCCATTCCACCCAGGGACGGTTGATAAAAGAAAATACTAAGTCTTTCCTTGACTTGACTAAAGAGGGAAAACTCTCCCAACCCACCCCAAACAGGTGCAAGACCAAGTCAAGAGTCTCCTTAGGTTCCGTTCCTCAAAGCGTGTGTGCTGGGTACCAGCGCTGTCTCCTCACTCTGCTATGTGGCATAGGGCCCTGTGGCCAGATGCTCCGGCCAGCTGAACTCTGTTGCTGTTGAATGGTGGCCATGAGGCCCACAGAAGCCTGTGATTGTGAGAAGACAATTACAGGGAGGTGTCCTCACCGAAAACAGTCAGGCCAGGAAAAGGAAGGAAGGCCAAGCATGCAAGCTACCTGGCTCTCAGCCGCTTTTCATCCATGGTGTGGACACCATGCCTCCACGCACTTCCACATGTCTGAAGCACAGTGTTTGGCGAGAATCACAAGCATTTAAAAACAAAATCTAAATCCAGAAATCTAGCCCTACACAATTCTGCGAACATCTTTAGGGGTTCAGGGTAACCTAGGTTCCTGCCTGCTCCAAATCATTATAAAATTGACGGGGAACCCCAAGGATGCTGAGATCCGTGACATTAACAAAAACACCCAAACCAGAAGGGATGAAGCACAAAGGGATCTGGACTGTCGCGTGCAAGCTCTGCAGGAGAGCTGACCCTCAGCACTGACACCTGGGACCAGGTGGACAGCAGGTCAGATGGGTCACAAGTCTTCTGAAAAGGATAGCTGTCTCCCTGGATTAACCACTGAACATTTTAGATTTGGGCACCAGTAGGTGGATGTGTACCCGTGTGTACAGTATAGCACGTGTATAAGCAGGGTTAGATCACACCTCCAATATCTGTGTGCAAAAACCATTGCTTCTGCTGGATGGATGAAGGGTCACATGGGCAGCTGTGCTGTGTGGTCACTTTGGGGGTGGGGGGATGGGGAATTGGGCTTAGAAGAAAGGGAAAGAAAAAATATTGCCTGCTCTTTTTGATTCTCAGTATTGGAAAAGAGAGCGCTCTGATACCCAAATCCTAGGTTTTACTGCCACATCTGCACTCAGCAGAAACAGAACAGAAAGGTGTTGGCATCTGCAAATCATAGTGTGGCTGGAGAAGAGGAATGCCAGCTAGCAGGCCTCCCGGGGCTGGGCCTCCCCAACTGAGTGCAGCACATGCCAAGCAGAGGCGCCTTGGCTCTGGGGACACTAAGGTTGTCCGTGTCGTCTCACTGTCAGCCAGCATGTGAGTAAGCTCCATCTTGGGACAGTCTGTGGTAGAACCTCCACCGTCAGCCATGTTTGATAATGCCCGATCACAGTTGCTGTGGCTCTGCGGTGACTCGTCACAGACCAGTGATTTGTCTCTGCTAAATGCCGCTTTTCTGTTAGACTGAGATCTATGGACAGTCAGCGATGACTCTGCATGGGTGGTGCTTTAGGAGGGGTTGTGGTCAGTGACAGTGCACAGTGCAGGTGAGGGTGTCCCAGGCTGCACCTTGGGTGCTGGTGAAGAAGGTCTGACTTCTGAGTGCCACACATGGCAGGTGGCAGATGGAGATGGGGCAGCCGGGAGCTGAGGAGTCAGGGTGAGACGCTGTTCAAACTTGAATGAAACCAGGCCTGAGCTGAGAGGGGGGAAAGTCACTGCAACCAAAAGAAGAATTAAGAGGAGAGAAGGGGAGCTGGAAAAGGGACCAGAAATGTTGAGAACAAGGACCCTTTGTGGGCAAGGCGCGGGGTGGTCCCTGGAGTTTGCCTGTTGTCCAGGTCTCCTGTCAAAGGCCAGCTCTCTGGAAGGTATTCTCCAACGTCAAATCAACCTCCACACTGGCTGTATTTAAAGCATTTACATTTCAGCTGATAGGCCAGTTTCAAGCCCTTCTCGGCTTTTTTTTTTTTTTTTCCTCTCCCATTTGGAGCCAAGTTCTTAGAATGACAATTAGCCAAATAATGCAGACACAGTCTTGTTTGAATTAACTTAGAAAAAACGAGAAAATGCTCTAAAGCAGTCTGATGTCAAACATGCCAAGGATGTAAAAGTGCTGCTCATGGGCTAGAAAGATGTCCCAGCAGTTAAGGGCACTTGTTGCTCTTGCAGAGGACGCCAGTTCAATTCCCAGCACTCTCGGTGCAGCTCACAACCATCCGTCACTCCAGCTCCAGGGGACCTGACACTCTCTTCTGGCCTCCAAGGGCACCAGGTGTACCTGTGGCACACACACATACATGCAGGCAAAACACTCACACACATGAAATGAAAAGCATTCTGGATGCTTAAGGATGGTAACCTGGTAGGGTGGATGTAAACCCTGGTGGTGTGGCCTGATCTGGTTTAAACAGCAGCCTCAGACAGCAGGTTTCTCTGAACTGATCGAGTAAATGTACGCAGTCATCTGACCGCCCCTCCTGAGGCCTTCCTCCATGAAAAGCTTCCGGCTGTCCAGGGCTGAAGCCCTTGCCTCCTCCTCTGTGTGCCGGTCCTGCCCAGTCAGTTCTTTGACTCAGTTATTTGTGAACTCACTGTTGCAGGCCCTGCTCCGTACCAGGCACTGTGCTAAAGAAACAATGGGAGGTGGCAGTAAGACAAACAGCCACAGGGCATCCTCAGGCTGGAGGGTGGGAGGCTGGTCCAGGAAGGCTTGCTGGAGGCGGAGACATCTTAGCAGATTGAAAGGCCACAGAAAGGAATAGGGAGCTCTGCCCAGATAAAGGAACATCTCCAAAGAGCTGCAGATACTTGAGGGTAGCTGACACGTGGGACTGACCATACAGAGTGATGGAGGAAAGAGCTGTTGAGAAGCCAGCAGGAAGCAGACTCCGAGGCCTGGGATGCTGTCCTGGGGGCTGGGCTTATCAATGGTGGTGAGAAGAGAGTCGGGGTTGGAATCCACTAAGTAACAGATTTACCCCGAAGGAGCACTGTGGCAACCTCCCCTCCCCTCCATCACTTAAGGGCTGCAGCAAGCTGCGAGGGAAGGCAGCGGAGGAGGAGCGGATGCCAGCAGCCGCCACCGGAAGCCCCTCGGGAGCCACCGGAAGCCCTGGGGAGCCTGCATTGTGCTCAGTGTTCTGCATAGTGTTCATCCAGGGCAGACAGTGTTAGTCATGCCTTAAAGATGAGAAAAGTGAGACTCTGAGTGATTAAGCTACTGCTCCAGGGTAGGCAGCCGTAGCTGGGGTCCAGCTCAAGCTGGACATGCCTGAGCTTGTACTCGCCATCACAGCGCTCCGGAAGAGTCCCTGGAGTCAGCCCTGCTCTCTCCCTTCCTCACAGGCCCCCTAACCTACTTCACAAACTGCTTCTCTTTCCTATTGTTTGTTTCCACCTGATGCAGAGCAGGCCCCAGATGCCGCTCGACAGGCTGTCACCTCATGGGCCTGCTTGTTTGGATGAGAGGAGCCTCTCTGTGTTCGCACTCAGAGCAAACCAATCCAGAATCTGTCAGCCGTGGCTGTGAGCCCAGCACAGCCTGAGCGGCACAGGTTCTTTAGGCGCCATTGGCTGCTCTGTGTTGACATCAACTGAGTTGGTAGCCAGCCCCACTCCCAAGTTCTTCCAACCTGACAACAAAGCCTGATCTTCTTTGGAGACACACTCCATCCTCACTCCTGCCCTTGATCTCAGCTAGAGAGGAGTCCACTAGCATTAGACCGGGTTGAGGACTGTGCGGGGCTGGCAGTATGGCAGTATGGCAGGGACTAGTAAGTCATGGGGATGGAGTATATTAACCACTGCTGGTCTCTTCTGCTTCACAGGGGTCTGTATCCAGAGGCTAGGGAAAGTGTGTCTGTGTGTGTGTGTGTGTGTGTGTGTGTGTGTGTGTGCGCGCGCGCGCGCTGCGCGCGCGCGCGCGCGCATGTAGAAGCCATAGGACAAACTCAGCTGTTATTCCTCAGGACCTGTCTACCTTGTTTTTTGAGACGAGTTCTCTCAACTAAGCTGGAGCTCATCAAGTAGGCCCTCTGGCCAGGGAACCCCAACAACCTGTCTGCCTCTGCGTTCCCAGTCCCAGGATTGCAGAAGCACCCCACCACACCCAGAGTTCTCTTACAGATTCTGGGAGTTGCACACATGTCTTCTTGCTCACACAGCATGCACTTTGCCCACGGAACCGTCTCCTCAGCCCTATGGATACACTTTAAAGTGGGTTTCCTAACGATGGTTTACAAATCTCGTAATGGTCCCTAAAACTATGAACTGTATGTGTTTGTCTAGAAAATTCTGTGCTTTCAAATGATTCGGAAGGAGATCTGCAGACCCATCACAGAATCACAGTAGTTGAACACTTCCTGGGCTCTCAGCAGAGGAACTTACATAACCCTGGAGATGTGCTACAAGCCTGGGTGTTCCTTTCTCCCTGGGATAGATGAGGTGGGAGAGGAGGTTCCAAGTAAAGTGACTGTATTCCACAGGGAAGCCAGCCAGCCAGCAGCGGAGCTGAGCTCTCCCCAGCCTCTGGGGCAGCTCTGGCCTGGGAGCCCCCTTGCCGCACACCTACATGCTCGGATGGCGAGGGCGTGCTGGTATTCACCACTGTCCTCAAGCCCTCTCTGCACAGATTTCGAGGAGAACGAAAAGTTCGGGTTTCAGTGGTTTTTTTTTTTTTTTTTCCCCCTGCCAAAAATATGGGTTGGCTGGCATTAGCCGTGTATTTCTTGAGATAGCTCTCTTCCAAGAACAATGCTTCAAAGGCAGTGCTCTGGGAAAAGAGAGGGGACTCTTCGACAAGGTCGTTTAAAAAAAAAAGTTATTTTCAAGAAGAAAAACAAAATTCTGAATGTTTCTTTTCTACTCCCTCCCTTGACCATGACCCTGCCCTGTTCTGCCTTGAGTTGGAATGTGGCCTCTGTTTTGCACCAATGAATGAGTTGAATTTGGAGTTGATTACTTCACTGATTTCATTCCACTGGGATAACTTGGGGGGCGGGCGAGAGGACAGGGAGGTGTCCAACCTGCACCTGTCCAGCGTCTCACGGCCTGGTGCAGCCCAGTCATGCTACACTGTGGTGCTGGCCTGTGGAATTCCTTCTGGATCACCTCCCTAATTTCCCATTGGCAGTTTCCTATGGAGAGGTGCTAGTGCCTGCTTGGGCAGACCCTCACATGGCCCTTACAAAGCATGCCATGCCCCCAGGCAAGTCCTTGAACTAGCTGTCTTGGTGTTCTAGAGAGAAACTGGCCTCACATTGAAGTCCAGGCGAAGGGAAGTCACCCAGCATCAGCCAGGTGAGCCAAAGATCCACGTGGAGTAGGTGTGTGCAAAGCATGAGCCACGCTGAGCAGCCAGGTTATAGATGAGGGAGACTGTGCCACGTCTGCTTTCTTCGGGCCTCACCCGGTGCCTCCTTCCAAAGACCTCTCCTGGCCCCTGGTGACTGACCTCCCTGATTGTTCTGTGCCTGTCCCTCCTGTCGCAGGTGATCGTGCTGTCCACAAGACTCCTGAAGCCACTTAACATTCCTGAGCTGCTCTTTGCCACTGACCGGCTACACCCAGACCTTGGCTTCTGACATCTAAGAGAAGATAAGACCTGTTTGAGCTGGAAATACCAATACCCATCTGTCACCATTCCAGATATGCCTCCAAAGCCAGTGTCCCCGTTACTAATTATAGGTATGACTTAATTCTACCAGAGAGGGCTTCATAACCAGGCAGTAGACAGCTTGTTTGGACGTCTCTTGTTCTTCCAATGCAAAATAAAGACTGGAGTGTTCATTCTTCTTCTAAAGGTGTCAAGCTGTCTTTAGCTGACTTCCCCTGTAGTCCATTTATCCCTCCCCCTTATTGTAATCTTCCTGAAGCGACAATCTTCCTGCAAGTCCATTAGCTCTGGGTAAATGCCTGCCTGCAAGCCGTTATGGTTTGAAGTGAGTTAGGGAAAGTTAATGTGCTTAGAATTCCCTGCTTGAGGAAAGCAGGGTGGTCCTCGTGATAACGCAAGTGAGGAAGGGATGTCACAGAAGGAGCCCGAGACTGTGTTTCTCTCTGACGCCAACACATTTCTAAAGACAAGGAAGGGAGGAGGGGCCTGGTGGCCTCCCTGAGTGGTAAATCACCCCAGGAGTGACAAAGGGCTGCTTTGTTCCAGTTGGTTCAAGGAACAGGGCAGCCCTGCTACTTGGAACAGCAGTGGGAGGGACAAAGAGGGTGACCCAGGGCTGTCCTGGCTGCAGATGCTTTCCTCAGGTCCAGAGGAAACCCCACGTAGAAAAGATTTCCTCCCATGAGTCTAGATTGGAAGCACATCCCCAAACGGCCTTTGTGATTTCGAATTCCTACTGAAACAGAAAGCCTTCTTCTGGGACGTTGTATTTTCTTTCTGGTCATAGCAGAAAAACCCAGACGCATCTAGTGAAATTATGTGAGAACTCCAGGGAAAAGGAAGAAAGAACTGCTTGGAACCCAGACATCACTTACAGGTACATGACCGATGGGAGTTCCTGGCATGAGGAGTGGATGTCTGAAAGAAGACAAAGCTGAAAAACAGTTTCTAGTGTGGATTAAGCAAGAAGAACAAATAAAATGTAGACCAAGACATGGCTATACATTTTAATTCTCTATTAAATGCTGTCATTTTAAGAAAGTAGAAAAAATAGAATTGTGAGTTTAGAATCATTGTGAGATGAATGAAGCTGATTTTTATGAAACTATGTGTTCGTTTTTTACACCCACGTGTCCTTTCAACCTTCGCCAGTTCTTTGATGGTGCTGAACTATAAGGCAACTCTTTTTTAAATCTCAGTAAGCTGAAAGTCTTACATTTGAATAAGGGGGAAAATGACATTAGCCTCAAAGAAATTATATGTATGTAGAGATGAGTGCTTTCTAAAATAAAGAAATTTAAAGTAACCTGCCACGTGACTCAGAACTGTATTCATTCATCCATTCATTCTCCAGTGTTGAATGGGAACCTGTAGAGAACATTCCAGATACTCTGAGAAGTTCTGAGCCATGCTTATCACAAAGCAGACAGCACCCTGACTCCCTGGCGCTCCCAGGATGCCTGGGTCCCTGGTGGGTTTCTTCTCAAGGTTAAGTTACACACCCTATGTCTACATGCAAAGGGAATCAGAAAATACCAAACCAAACTGCTCACCAGTGGTTAACATCGGGAAGACACAGCAAGGGGAACATAGGAAAGGGGAGTCACGCCCCATTACTTCTAGACTGTTTCAGTTTTTTACACCAAATACGTATTTGTGTGTTGCTTTTGTGAGTTGAATGGTTTATCTTGGCAAGTTGTTTCCTACCCAGTAAAAGAATGTTCAGTAACTTCCACTCTTATAACAAGATAAAGTTACCGGTTGCATTAGCGTTCTAGAACGCTCTAACACTGAAGGAAGTATGGCCATGGCTGGTGTCGGGGTGGGTGGGTAGGGGAAGTGTAAAAAGTTTAGTTTGTAGCCATCTTCTTCCATCTCGGTGGCCACTGGCTGGAAGAAGTGGACCAGGAGGACGGTCAGTGATGGAGGCTTTTGGAGACAGGTGAGCTGGAGGAAGGTGGTGATACCTGGAGTCTGGTTTGGAGACGAAGACTGGAGAAACGGGAGAGAATCCTGATCCTTGATATTAAACAGCAGGAGCATAATACAAGCTTGGTTGTCGCCCTGCAAATGGCCGTGAGCAAATGAGAGAAGGAGAGTGGCTTGGGCAGTGGAGCACCGTCCTGGGGCCAAGTCTTTGGGCACTATGTGGGTGTTTGCTCTTTTCCCAGATGAGGGCGGGCTTAAGGAGGATGCTAAGCATCCTCCACCAGTGTGAAGGAGCCCACGGGTCAAGGCTCTTGGGTCCTCTCTGACTTTATGTCCCAGTTATCCAAGGCTGCACCAACATCCATGAAATAGATGGTAATGGAGCCTCCTTCCCAGAGGGCTGCTGGGGAGCCACCTCTAGTAGAATGGCTGGTACATGGCTCCAGGAAGTGTGGCTGTTACTGCTGAGGACACCAATGAGTTGCTCACAAAATGACAAAGCATCAAGAGGAGAATGATAGTAAATGAGTAGAGAGTTTGAAAGCCTTTCTGGGGAGAGGAGAAATGGAAGAGAAATAAAGTCTTGGTCCAGCCAAGGCCATCTAACCAAGATGGAGGTCAGGAGCACATGTTATATATCTGGTAGTTCATTTGTCCAAGTCTTGGTTGAACGTGAAATTAGATGCCAGTAGGCCATACCACTCTGGGTTTTGGTACAAACTGAAAGAGTGGTACTTAGAATATGGCTCAGGGGCCGGGCAGTGGTGGTGCACGTCTTTAATCCCAGGACTCGGGAGGCAGAGGCAGGTGGATCTCTGTGAGTTTGAGACTAGCCTGGGCTACCGAGTGAGTTCCAGGAAAGGCTCCAAAGCTACACAGAGAAACCCTGTCTCAAAAAAAAAAACAATCAAAACAAACAAAAAAAGAATATGGCTCAGGGTAAGGTGCTCAGTGCTCCACTGGTAGGCTAGCTTTCTGTCATGTGACAGAATGTCTGAGAAAATCAACTTGCAGGAGAATAACTGTGATTTTGGCTCACGGTCTCAGAGGTGTCAGTCCACAGTCACTTGGCTCTGATGTTTCTGTGCCCGTGGTGAGGCAGAGCATTATACATGATAAAGAATATTATAGGAGTGAAGACATGTTTGACATATGATAGCCAGGAAATTGTGGAGGGGCTAGAGGCAGGGACAAAGTACACACTCTCAGGACACAGCCCAGTGACCTGCTTCCTCTGGAGAGTCCAATCTTCTAAAGTTCCACTCCCTCCCAGTGTTGCAGTAAGCTCTGAGTCTCTCAATAGATTCATCCATTGATGAAATCAAGGCACTCATGATCCAGTTACCCTTCCCCAAAGCCCCTCCTCTGAGCGCTACTGCATTGAGGGCCAAGTTCTCAACGAGCTTTTGGAATATCTTTTAGATCTAAGCATAACAATACCTAAGAATCACTACCTGTGGTAGTTTGAAGGAAAGTGGCCCCCATTAGGAGATGTGGCCTTGCTGAAGTGGGTGTGGCCTTGTTGGAGGAAGTGTGTCACTGTGGGGGCAGGCTTTGAGGTCTCTCTTGCTCAAGCTTCACTCAGTGTGACACTCAGTCTACTTCCCGTTGCCTGCACATCAACATGTAGCAGCTCCTTCTCCAGCACCATGTCTGCCTGCACGCCACCATGATAATAATGGACTAAACCTCTGAAACTGTAGGCCACCACTTCAGTTAAATATTTTTTCTTTCTAAGAGTTGCATGGTCATGGTGTATCTTCACAGCAATAGAAACCCTAAGACACTACTACTAGTGATGAATGTCAGATGGTTGCCTACGCACATCCATGTTTCCAATAGAAACTTTTCCATCACTGTTAGTCAGAAAGCAGCTATGTGTCGTCTGGGGTTGAAAGCTTCATTTACCATTTCCACATTATCCAGATGTATGAATTTTAAAGGGACCTCCCCCGCACCCCTGATGGTAGCCACCTGAAGCTGACACAAACGGTCCAGCTGAGGAGCTCAGCTGTGGTGACTCTCAAGCCTGAGTATATTTACCACCTAAACCATGCTGGCCAAAGCAAGCACACACAGGCCAATCTCCTACCAAGGGCCTTGCAGACACTTTTTTTTTAAATACACAATTAAGATCCCAGCAAATGCTTGTAGAGACTGAGGTCTGCTCCTTTGGAGTCCTGACCCCATGAGCATAGGGCACAAAGTGTTTGGAAGTACTACACACAGAGGGTCGGGCCCCATGCAGATAGTTGTTTGTGCCAGAGTCCCTACAGCTACACTGTTATTTCCATAACAAATAATTCCATACCCCCTCTCCCAAGACCACTATTGTTTCTTCTTACCCTGGTTACCAGAAACAGCATGTCAACAACAAATAATCCAATATTACAAATGTGGTCTGTTGGCTTGCCCAAGAAACATCAAAAAAAATGCCATCTCTGCTTTGAAAAGAACTTCAGAAGACCAGATGGTGGGGGGCTTGCAAGCCAGGTCAGAAAGAGCGGGAGAGTGGCGGGGTCTCCCCACCCTCACTAATGACTAACCCCATTCTCTCCTCCAATTCAGGAACTGATGCGGACAATAAGAACCTGCTGAAACCTTCTCTCTTGGGACTTCCCGAGGAGTACCCAGTTAGCTTTCTGGGTTCTTTATTGTAAGCAGGCAGGCGCCTCCCTGCTGGGCTGTTACCAGGAGGTTCTGGGAGTTCTCCACAGCTGTGTGCTTGCATCTCTACTCTGCTAAGCAAGACCATAGTGTGCCAACTGCTCCATTGTGGGGATCTGCCCACAACTTGTTCCCTTGCCCAGAAAAGAGATTTGTTGTTTTCCTCTTGGGGTAAAAGATCAATGCTGAAATCCCTTTTTTTTTTTTTTTTTTCGTAAATAAGGGGCTCTCTATAAACACAGCCATAGCCCTAAAGTTCAGAGTTCTGAGCTGCCGGACAGACAAACCTTCTGGAGCTGGATGAGGACGGAAGGCAGTTTCACAGCCTCCTGCCCCCCACCCCACCCCACCTCCCCCCCCCCCCCAGCTTCCCCTGCCACTGTACAGCAGGAACAGGCCCAGCCAGGGCTGCAAATGGTTTTGATTTGAGGCTGGGAGGAAACTAGAAAGCCAGACATCATGACAGACGTGGGTTGGGCTCTGAGACAGAGCGGCTGGGAGGCAGCCCCTCCAACCTGGACGTCTTTATTACTGAGGGGGCTGGAGGCCAAAGCAGCCAGCAGCCTCTGGCTAATGGCAACAGCAGATGTGGTCCTGTTGCCAGGAGCCCTGGGGCCAGGCAGTAAACCAGCCGGTAGCAGAAGGGAGGTGGAGGAAGCTGGGGCCAGGGGGGTAGGCTGGTCAGGGGAAGGCCCAGATCAGCAACTGGGTCTAGGAGAGCAGAGGGGGGAGGGGTGGAATTACCAAGCTTTGGCATCAGAATGGCTTAGGGGTCCAGGATCAGCTTCTTGAGAGCTGAGCCAGTTGTTCCCTTCGCTGTATAGGATACTGAAGAGAGAGAGTGGAGTCAATGTGTACAGTGTCCTTGTTTCAGACATCTCTGGTTTCTGCTGCCCAGACAGTCAGTAAATGAACTAGAGCGCTGTTACTGTCTGGCCCTAAGCTGACATAATCTCTAGGTCTTGGTTTCCTCGTCTTAAAATAAGAGTGATAGAGCCTCCCTCAGGAGTCCCCCAAAGATGAAAGGGCATGTTGTAAATACTCAACAAACCCTCCTTCCTCTCCTCCTCTGCACCAGACTCACCCCTGCCTAGTGGGAGAGGAGCCTGCTTCTCGGGCCAGAGTTTGTAGATGTCACGTGGGGGAAGGGTGAGTGGAGACATAACTAGTACTGAGACAGATGAGATTAGTAAACGTTGTGCCAAACTAAGAACGCTAAGAACACAGTTGTTCTGGAACTGTGGAAAGTCAAGTCCGCCCGAGACAGTGGCCTGGATTAGGTCTTGGGTGGTTCCCCTCAGAGATTCATTCTTATCCTCATATTCTATCTCTGCCCTCTCTCCACTTCATCCTTCTGTAGCCGAAAGACCCACCTAGGCAAGGCGAGAGGCCGAGTCTGCACAGGGGTAAGGGGATGAGGAGCGTCATTAGTGCCCCACGGGCAGAAGATGAGAAGGTGCGGGGCACCTAGATTGTGAGGAGTCCAGCCAGAGCCCTGCAGAGATGCACGTGAGGGGTGGGGAAGAGGAGGCAGGTGGCGGATGGATGGACGGATGGACGGACGGACAGAAGGCTAGCTCCACTCAGCCTTGTGCTGCGAAACTCTGCCCTCCGCAAAGCTCCCATTTCAGAACGTGGGTGAGCCCAGGCGCAGTGCGCGAAGATGAATTGGGCATTGCTAACAATCACACAAGAGGAAGACTGAGGAGAATATAGATACCCATCTCTGCCCTTCTGCTCTCTCTGTCTTCTGTGGGCACCATTCCCCACCCTGGTGCCAACACTCACCCTTCCCAGAGGTGAGGTGAGGTTAGGTTCAAAGAGTTTGTTTTTTTGTTTGTTTGTTTGTTTTTAAAAAGAGTAACAAGTTCTATGTATAACAAAACACAAATGTCAGAATGTCTAGAGCAGTCAGATGTTCCCCCTGGGAATATAAGCTTAAATAGCCCAGCCCTGTATCATAGCAGACTCTCAACACATCCCACTACCTCACCTCTGCGGCTGTATGCATCTTATATAAAGCATGATAAAGAACTGTCACTGAATAGAAGACACTGAATTCCTTCATGTGAGCTTGAGGACATCACTCATTTGTGAAATCGTTGTCGGCCCCTCCCCCACCCCTCCTCACAGGGTTATGGGGGGGGGCGGTTAACCAAGAACGTGCTGCCCAGATGGAAGGACAATGCCCTGCCCACTGAGATGGAGACTCACTGAGTCTGCATGAAAGGCTTTCCAGGCTCCAAAGGCAGCAGAAGAGAGGCCTGGCAGCTGTGGCACACGTGGTGTGTGACAATAGCTCCATGGGAGCAGCTCCTGAATAGCTCCAAATAAATGGTTGTAAGCTCTTACTGTGAGAAGAAAGTGTAGTTTGGGGACCCAGCATGCCCAAACAAGCTTTACTAAATGAGTCGCATGTGAAGAGGCACTGATGTGTGGAGAAGCATGCATGCCCTCAGCAGCACTCATGTGTGGAGTAACATGCATGCCCTCAGCAGCACTCATGTGTGGAGTAACATGCATGCCCTCTGCAGCACTCATGTGTGGAGAAGCATGCATACCCTTAGCAGCACTCATGTGTGGAGAAGCATGCATGCCTTCAGCAGCACTGATTGTGGAGAAGCATGCATGCCTTCAGCAGCACTCATGTGTGGAGAAGCATGCATGCCTTCAGCAGCACTGATTGTGGAGAAGCATGCATGCCCTCAGCTCTGATGAGATGCATACACAGACAGCGAGCCACCTTAGGTCTACCCAGAAGACCACGAAGCAAGTGAGCAGGAGACACGCAACTCTGGACTAGAAAGGCCAAATTACAGTCGACAGTGCTTGTAGGTTGAAGCCCTCACATTACTGAACTTGTTCTGCAAGGATGTTTTGTAATGTGTAAAATGTGGACAATAAAATGTATCACTAGTCACATGTTGTGAGGCATAAGAGATCGCACCTGGAAGGCATATCCCCTGACTCAAGGTAGTCAGTAAACAGGGATCCTACACAACGCTTTCTGGAGGACCAAGGTAAACACTTCAATAAAGCTCCAGTCAGATGGCTGCTCTTATCAAATGAGAGATTTATTGTACATAAAATAAATTAATTACAGTTGGAGCCAAAGCATGAGTGGCTTCTTAAAGTGCATCTGTGTAGGGGATTTGGCAGCTAGGTCTGCATCGGGTCACTCTCTAAGACAGCATTTCAGTATCTCAGCCACCCACAGCCACGACTCAGCCAGGCCCAGGAAGCAACCCAACGTCATTGCCGTGAGTCATTTACACAAACCACACCACCATCAATTAACACTTTTTCTGTACCTGATGCCACAGTTTTAAAAAAAAAAAAAAGAAGAAGAAGAAGCAAACAACTGTACATGTCACAGTCGGGCAGTCCTGGGTTGAGTTTTTCACAGTGACTCAACATGTATACCCATCCTGTATCAGGAGATCCAGCACCTTCCTGTAGATCACAGCTCATAGGTGTCTTTACACAGAATATTTTCTCCTAAAATTTGACCTTTATGGAGTGGGGAGGGTCCCTCCTTGTTCTTAAAAAAATCTGGGTATTCTTCAAGTCAGAAAGGCATCCCGTAATGATAGCATGGTGGAAATACTGAGAAAAGCAAACCTTTCTTTTGGGAGGGGAAAAAAAATGGCGAAGGGAGAGAAAGCCTATGAATGTTTACTCAGGTCTTTCATGCCCACCCTAATTCACATCAATGTATCTGGCGAAACTGACCACCATTCATAAGGCAGTGAGGAACAAAAACATGGCCCACCCCCACGTTAAAGGAGCAACAGAAAAGTCACATATCTGTCCATCTGTCCTCGGGCCCCAAACACTTCCTTTTTGCAGAATTCCACAGGCCCCTCAGGCCCCTCTGCTGCAGCCCTTTCTGGAACCATGAACTGCCATCAGCCTGCGATGGTCCTGCCTAAGAACCTCAGGCCCTCTGCCCAGAAGACCAAACCCCCTCAAGGAGTCCCGCTTCAGACAGACGTGACAGTCCTCACTTTAGCAGACAGAGCTTGCTTAAACCTCCTTTTCAGGTCCTGCATGTTGGGTGACTTTGGTCTGGGAATGAGAGAGGTTCTCCGCTTCTCGGGCATGCTGCTGGGCTGCTGTCTGTGGCTCACTTCTTTGCAAAGGACGTGGAAAGCGTTGTAGACATCGTTGTAATTTTCACTGACAGATACTTCATAGAAGGAACAACCCAGCATGCCGGCTAGTTGCAGTCCAAGCTGAGGGTCCACCTGCTTGAGGTGTAACAGGTCAGCTTTGTTGGCCACAACCACCACAGGCAGCCGAGCGCCGGGGTGAAGCTGCTGGACGTGCTGGTGGAGCTGGCCAATGAGTTCATAGCTCTTGTGGTCCGTGATGGAGAAAACGATGACAACGGCGTCAGCCCAGCGGATGCAGCGATTCAGCTGCTCGGTCCAGCTCAGGCCGTTCTCGTGTACCTGCAGAGAGCAAGGTGGACAGTGAGTGCGGCTCAGAGCTCCGGCTCACTCACACCCTGAATTCAAAGGAACCCTTCATAGCGCTGATGGCAGGTTACGGGCCATAAACAAGTCCTGTCCCCACACACTTCAGCTTTCTTGACAATATGTCGATCCAGCTGCTCGGAGTTGGGAATAAATAACAGGGCAGCTCACCACACTCAAGTGGAAAATGGACCTGCGGAGAACTCCACGCAGAGAGACTTTGTAGTTGCACAAAATGGGAAATTAACTGGCTAGACAGTAAGTCTGGGGAAGTAAAGATAGGAGGAGCTGGAAGCATTTAAACCTGGATAACTGCCCAGTGTCAGACGGGGAAGGAGAAAAAAAAAAATACCAGCAGAGCTCTTTGGTCTGCAGAGAAACTTTCCACAACGTAAAAGTGATTCCGGGTGCTGGAGACTGGACCCACATATTTGGTTTTTGATGCCAAAGGCACATACATAAAAACTGAAGCAAGGAAACACTGCCAATTCCAAGTGTTGGTGTGTGTCGCCACCACCCCCCACCCCACCCCCACCCCCTCGCCCCTGCTTGTGGTGACTCCTCCTACAGGAGGGGCTCTGCCCTTCACCCAATCTCCCAAACTAAGCCAGGCCGGGGCTGACCGGCGGCCAGATACAATTAAACTGTCAAACATGCAAAAGTCTAGCCCTCACTCCCCACAGCTCCTCTTCCTTCAACTGATGAACCACTGGACAATTCCACGGCCACTAGTCTCCCCTTCCACCCACTCAGCATCACAGTTTCTCACCTGAATGCCCGGAGTGTCCTGGACTTGAATAGCCAGACTTTCTCCCTCTATCTGGACTTGTCGGGTGTAGAGATTACCTATGAAGGCAAAGAAAAGAGATCACGTTCCTCCTTCATGCGCAGCCTTATGAAATGTGGGTGTTTTTTTTTTTTCTTAAATGCAGTATAGCCTGCACCAATACACATAAAAAAAAAGAAAAAAAGATGTAGCCCACTTCTATTTAATGGGTTTCCTTCTGATCTTGTTTAAAGACCAGCTGCAATTTTCACCCCGTGCTAGTAGATTTAACAAAAGCAGGTCAAAGTTCGTGGGTTTTCAGAAACTTGCTGGTCTAATTTTAAACTCAGTTTCCATATTTAGAATATTTCCTTGAAGCAAATTTTCTGGCTCAGTATGTGCAGGGTTTCTGTTTTTATTTTTGTACATTATCATTCTCTAAACAGTTATATTTTGTCCATGGGTTACACTGGATTCACAGGCGAATATGGTTAGTAAATGCACAGTTAATATCCCTGGCATAAAAATGTGACACGATGATCAACTCTCTATCAAAGCAGAAGGCTGCCATGTCTTATCTTGGGATGGCTTATATGGCTCATTTCACCTTAATCCCCAACAGCTACTTCATACAGGCTACTCATTTAAGCAATTTGCTAACAGGTCATAGTCAGAAAGTCCTGAGGTCTCCTGGGACAGTGGCTATTCTCAATCATTGAGAATGAAATATTTGTCTCCTCATTATTCAGGAACTCTCCCCTCTAAACTCTTCAGCTAGTTATTTTCCTCTGTTAAGGAAAGAATTTTAGGTTTACAACCACCCTCCTTTGGCCTTTGCTTTAAAAGGTCACCCCTGAAAGTCCGCCAGCAGAGGGTGAGGGTGGGGGAGGAACTGGCCAGCAGTTTTGGGTTTTTGTTTTGTTTCTGGTTTTTTTTGTTTTGTTTTGTTTTAGTTTGGTTGGGGATTTTTGTTTGGTTGTTTTTTTTGTTTGTTTGGGTGTTTTTTTCTTTTATGACTTTTGCAGGCATGGCATGTTTTAAAGGAAAAGGCCCTGGAGTACAAAGGGTGCTTCCAACTGGGGTCCCTATAGTTAAAACATACCACTGGGAATACTTTCGGCCACTTGATAAAATGATGAATGGGCCTGGAATGGAATGAGGCCAGATGGCAGCTGCGGGGGGGGTGGGGGGGGTGGCGTGCAGAATTGGAAGTGGCAGAATCCTGATGCTCACACTGTCACTCTGAAGGAAGTGTCCTTGAAGGCACTGAGAAATGAGAGCAGCAACCCCAACAGGCCTTTTCTCAGTATATTTCCTCACCTGCATTTCGTTCATAGTCTCCGATGAATCGTTTAGTGAGGAACCGCACCACCAAAGCTGCAATTGAGAGCCGAGGACAAATTAGATGGGTCTCCACCCCTCCCCCATCTAGAACACAACTCTGCCAAAGAGAGTCATAGCCGGCCACTGAAATTCCTACCCCGTAGCTCCTTGACCCCTCTCCCAGACACTAGGGGGTAGAAGCCGGGTGAGTTACGGCTCTGCCAGAGGGGAGGGTCCTGTGGCTCAGCCCCTCCTTTGAGCCCAGCTGGGCCACACCTAAGCCTTCCAGCAGGCGAGTGTCTTCCTAACCTTACAGAACTCTCTGTTCTGCCACAGACCCTATCAGAGGCTCAAAGCCCTAAAGTTCTACTCCGGCCCGAAAGTCGGCGGGCCACTGTGGACCCGAGTGGCCCTCTTCTGTTGAAGCAGGGACATGAAGGGGCGGACGATTCCTCTGCAACGCCTACCTCTGCCCTCTGCAGTCCGGGCGGCGGGGGGTCTCCCACGTCCCGCCCTACAACCAAGCCGGTTCCTCGCTTGGACTCACCGGTCTTGCCCACGCCGCTGGCCCCCACCACGGCGATCTTGACCAGCCGGCGGCCCGCAGCCCCCAGACAGTAGTCGGCAGCGGCGCTGCCCGGGGCGGGGTACTCGGCGATGGTGCACATGTTCTGGATGAGGCGCATCGCCGCTGCGGCCGGGCTGCACCGCGCGGGGAGGAAAGTGAGGACGGGCGAGGCTGGCGATGCGCGGAGAGGGTGATGTTCGGGTCCGACGCCGTGCGTCCAGGGAGAGCAGAAGGTATCAGGGAGGACGACGAGACACCGGTCTCGGTCTCAGCGGTTCGGGCTCGCAGCTGGGGTGGCTGGCGGCCGGGCGCGGGTTTTCTCTGGCCCTGGCCCCGCCCCCGCCCCGGGCAGCCAATCCCCGGGCGCCCTGCTCGAGGCCCCGCCTCCGGCCTGCGGGGAGAAGCTGCGCCCCCAAAGGAGCCGGGAGCGAGTGCGGGGCCCCGTGAGACCGGAGGAAATCAGGGCGGCGGGCGCGAGGGAGGCAACGTGCGGGATCCAGCCGGCTCCCGCTGCGCTAGCACGCGGCCCCAGCGGTGGCTGCGGGGTCGCCGGGTCTCCGATCCGCGTGGGAGGATCTGTCCGTCTCTGCCGAGTCTTAGATCCGCGTGAGAGACCTGTCCGTGTCTTCTGGGTCTCAGGTCCGCGTGGGGGACCTGTCATATCTGCGGGGGGAGGGGGGTTTGTCAGATCCGCGGTGGGTTTAGGGGCACCCATCCTTGTCTGCCCACCTCGCCACCGGGCCTCCCAAGGCATTCTCTGTGTTAGGTCCTGGGTCCCCTAGCCTCGCTGACCGCTGCCTGCCTCTAACTGGCTTCTCCACCTCTGACCCTAAGAAACCTGCCAGGGAACCCGATGAGCCCAGGGCCACTACCCCGACTCTGTGCTCTGCTCATGCACTGAAGACGTTGATCGTTCTTACTTGGTTACATCCAAAGTATTGTCCTGGATTATCCATTTTCCCACCATTGTATCCATAAACAAAAACACCCCTCCCCGCCATTAAGTGTGGCATTTGTTTTTTTTTTTTTTTTTAATTTTTATTTTGCAATACAATTCAGTTCTACATATCAGCCACAGATTCCCTTGTTCTCCCCCCTCCCGCCCCCCTCACCTTCCCCCCAGCCCGCCCCCCATTCCAATCTCCTCCAGGGCAAAGCCTTCCCCACAGACTGAGATCAACCTGGTGGACTCAGTCCAGGTAGGTCCAGTCCCCTCCTCCCATGCTGAGCCAAGGGACCCTGCATAGGCCCCAGGTTTCAAACAGCCAACTCATGCAATGAGCACAGGACCCGGTCCCACTGCCTGGATGCCTCCCAAACAGATCAGGCCAATCAACTGTCTCACCCACTCAGAGGGCCTGATCCAGTTGGTGACCCCTCAGCCATTGGTTCATATTTCATGTGTTTCCGTTTGTTTGGCTATTTGTCTCTGTGCTTTATCCGACCTTGGTCTCAACAATTCTCTCTCATATAAACCCTCCTCATTCTCGCTAATTGGACTCAAAAAAAAAAAAAAAAAAAAAAAAAAAAAAAAAAAAAAGTGTGGCATTTGTCTTTGGGGCAAAATATCCATATTGCGAGAACGCACACACCGCGGAAAGCAAGTGCTGCACCCCCAGAGGCAAAACCAAGACAGAAGTCTCTGGAACAAGCTTGCACCTCTCACCCAGTCGGTCACATCCCCTCCCGGAGCTGTGAAATGGTGAGAAAACAGTCACAGTCGCTGTAGCTTGGATGGGACTCACTGGGAGGCAGAAGGGCCCCATGTTTAGTCTGGTCATAAGGCGAGGGCCAGTTAAAAGTGGCTTGATGCCAAGGAAGATGTAGGGCCCAGCACTCATAAAATGCCTAGCAGCACCCCAGTGTTCTCATCAGTGAAAAGCACGGTCAAAGGCTACCCAAATCCCAACTTCAGCAACCTTCTAGACCTTATCTCAGCTGCCACCCCCTTACAACCCTCGGGCCCTTTTATCTTGGTGCCTAAGACAGCAAAGCCTGTGACTTTTTGTATACCCCTTATTAAAGGTAGAAATGTAAAAGGAGCTGCTGCCAGTATCCACACAGTTTCATTCTGGACTTTATTCACCAGGTATTTGAATAGAATTTACCACCCTACTCTGGTCAGACTGTGATGGACTCTATTAACAGTCTGAAGGGCCGAAGGGATTGGAAAGGAAATAGAAAGGTGTTGTTGAATTGTTACTTCCTTGGTAAGGCTTCTAGGACAGACACATAATCAGTGGCTCACACAGGCTGAGCAATAACTGTAAAAGGCTGCCTTCTAGGGAGAACACTGGAATGAAGTAAGGTCAGCGTCTGAGTCAGAGAGAAAGGGGCATGTCCAATTTGCATCATGTCTTTCTGTGTGGTTTAAGTCAAACTTGAGTTTTGCCAGCCTATAAAATGAAACTTAGCAAAGCTATAATTACAGGTAGCATGCACCTTTCAACCCTTGCCCCCCTAGCCTGCAATTCTGTAGTGTTTACATGGGAAATAATTATGCAGTCTACGTACGGTATTTGTTCGACTGCTTTTTGCACACACAGAGAGACATGATAAAAACTCTCAAAGGGAATTTTGCTTTGAATCATTTTAGCTTCTGATGTTTCATTTTCATTACCACGAAACTAACCAAACCTGTGATTTTTCTGTCTGCATCGTGGAGGCTGAATTTAGTATTTTTATTATAAGTCAAAATGAACTGGCTGTACTTAAAACAGAGAGAGAGAGAGAGAGAGAGAGAGAGAGAGAGAGAGAGAGAGAGAGAGAGAGAGAAGAAAGTTGAGGAAAAAGAAAAAGAAAGGGGTGTTAGTTAACAGGAGTCTCCCCAGTAGCCCCCATCTGCATCTGGTTAAACTCAGACAATAGCACTTAGTTATCACTTCTTGGAAATCCAAATCAGTGGGGTGGGGGTGAGGGAGGTGAAGGGACAGGGCGGGAAACATGATATCTATTGAGAGTTTACCATATTCCAGACTATAGGAAAGGAATTTCACTTTTTACCTCTAATTTTAGCAAGGGACGCGAACATACCTGTAATCCCATCACCCCAAAGCCTGAATGAAACAGGAGGATCCTACGGCATTAATCTGAGGCAGATATTATCATTGCTTCCAGGAACCATCCCCACTGCTGCCCCATAAGCCACCCCAAACCGGTTCACGGTCCTTCTCCAGACACTGCACAATTCTTTCCCGGAGTCTCTCAAGGAGACACTGTCAGCTGACAGCTGAGTCGGGTATCATCGGAAGGTTCTGGCTGGGCATCCAGGATGACGTCTTTGTTCACACGTCTACATTTCAGCTAGAAAGGTGGGAAGCACTGGACATAGCTCAGGCTGCCTCAGAACACATGACTTCTCATAAGTGAGCACTCAAGACACGAAATAGAAGCCAATCTCTTAAAGCTTGTATATGGAATCTGGCAAAGCCTTGCTCTATTGCTAGTCCAAGCACACAGAACCCAGCCAAACCAAAGCGGGAAGATGAGGAACACTGGTCCCACCTTTCGATGGGAATAGTGGCAAAGAATCTGTGACCATCTTTCTTTAAAAGTGAGAGAAACAAAGTTTCACATACATCTTCACAAAGATCGCACAGCCCATAATAGACAGTACCATAAATCTGCAGGTGATCAGTGATATTTAAAACCAACTAAATGAGCGCTGGGGAAATAGCTCAGTTGGCAAAGTGTTTTGTGAGGAAGCATGAAGGCCTGAGTTCAAACCCTGGCAGCACCCATGTTAAAAAAAAAAAAAAAAAGAAAAGAAAAAGAAAAAAGAGAGAAAAGAAAAGAAAAGAAAAACCCAGGCATCATGGCACACACCTACAATCCAGGCCTTGGAGAAAAGAAGACAAGAGGAGCTCCATCTTGGGGCTTCCTCTCCAGACAGTCTAACAGAATCAGCTCTGTGTTCAGTGAGAAATTATGTCTCAAAAAATGAGATGGTGAACGACTGAAGTAGACACTCACATAGACTTCTGACCTCCGCCGCCGCCGGGTTGCTCACACACATGTGCATGCACCCACCCACATGTACCCACACATAAAGACATGCAGACATGAATAGCCAGAATTCTGACGGTATGTTGCCAAGTGATGTGCTCACACTCTCTCCCTTCCTCTCTGTCTCTCTCTTCCTCTGCCCCCTCTATCTTTCTTAAATAAAGATAAGAGGATGGGAGATTAAAATAGGAGGGATTTGCGGAAAGTAAAGACAGAAATATTTTGCTAAGTTTTGATTTTTGCCTCGGCATCTGGAGTTTCTCTTTGATCTCTAAAGTCTATCTTTGATCTGAGATAATTTGGTGTCTGGAAGTCCTTAGGATCCCAGAATGCAAATTTAATAAATATTTATTTAACATCTGGGCTGTGAGTCTAACAGGCACTGTGCTGGGGCTGGGGCTTACTCTGGTGACTCCAGTTACATTTAGCATGCTGGGGCTTACTCTGGTGACTCCAGTTACATTTAGCATGGGAAGCCGAGATGCGGCCAAGCAATTCTAATACAATGTGAGAAAATGCCTTGGTAAAAGGAACTCAGGTGTTACAGGAACACAAAGTAGAACTAAGGACCTAGACTAGGAATAGATAGGCTATAGTTAAGGAACAGCAGGGCTGGACAGTTGCACGGCTGTGCGTTGTATGTGCATATGTATTTGTGTGTGTAAGGATGGGGGAGCTAGTTTGGAAGCAGCATTTGCCCCTAGACAGAGGAAGCCGGTAAATATCTGTGCACTGTGGAATCAGAACAAGAGCATAAGACAAAGGCCTCACTCCCAGTGAGGAGAACTGATCATGGAACAGAGACCCGGGAGGCAGAGAGCAGAGCACAGGAGAATTCTAAGGACTCACACACATTGTCAGAATCAGAGAAGCTGATGTGGTCCCCTTCTTCCCCGGGAACATGTCCATGGGACCTAGATGAGTGTTGCTCCACCCATATCCCCAAGGGTTGCTTCCAATTTGGTGTGTGTCAAAGTACGTGGGCTTTTGCCAAGAGTTGTAATTTTATTTTATTTTTTTATTTTGAGGCTTATTTATATGTGGGTCTAGCAAATAGATACAACTTTGGCTATTGTAAGCAAAACATGATTAGTTTTATCATTATCAAAGGTTTTCTTATTATGAAAACATAATAATTAGAGAGAGCTCAGACCACAGTCAAGTATTCAGGGGCTGCACCCACAATATCTTTCCTCTCTCTTCCTAGCTTGCCCCCCTCTCTTATTGTACATTTACCTTTAAAAAAAAAGAAAATCTAGGGAAGATACAGAGGTGGACACAGTCAAAGTACAGGTTATCTGTGGATGAAGATGTCTTTATGAACCCCATCACTTTGTACAATGGAGTATAGGCAATAAAAAAATGAAATGAAAAGTAAAGCCATCACAAAGGAATCCAGAAAGTACATTTCCTCTTGTTGGGGGAGGAAAAAGATACAGGGCATCAGTCTAACTCCTGGCTGACGTTTGGATTCCTTTACTCATTGTATACTATCCCCTCTGAGAAACTTTGCAGCTGAATCACTAGAGTTCTAAGTCTTCCCGACACCCACAGCGGCATGTCCACACTGACTTGGTACCTTCTCTCCTGTAGCCTCCTCCTAAAAAGACAGACTTTGGCACGCTCACCAACTTTCCAAATGACTGGCCAGTTTTGGCTTTCACTTCCACATTATTTGGGAAATACTGCGACCCGGGAATGGCTGCGGTCTGCTACGTGGAATCCTGAAGAACCAGTAAGTGTGGGGGCCTGTCTGCAGCACTGGGATTGAGAGAGCATGCTCTGCAATCACAGTTTATGTATCTGAATGTTGAAACTAAAGCACACCGTGGCTCAGAAACAGCCCCTGCGTTAAAGATGACAGAAAGTTTATCCTGCCACATTGGAGCTTTGGGAGATGTTTGAGAAAGCAAATAGGGACAGGACAGACAATGAATCAAGACAGGAGGATTGCACCCAGTGATTCTCCAAAGTATGTGCAGGTGCAAACAGGCCTCTGCAGTCCACCCTGGAGAGCCACACTGGCACACAGCGAGGTATCAATGGGGATTTTCCCTTTTAAAACCCCAATCTTCCTTTTGATTTAATCACAGTTGAAAGACAGCCAGAATCTAGAGTGAAAAAACAAATAGAAACAAAGGCCAAGGAAAGCTCCATTAAATAAAAGGAGACACCCCTACATGCATGCACACGCACACACATGTGCATCTTGTCTCAGAAAACGGTAACTTTGAAAAACCCAAAACAAAAGTCTTCCATTCTAGGCAGGAGGACTGGCCTCACGGAGGCTCTTCCCTCCCCTCGTGCCTGGGCTGGTTTCTATGGCAGCAGAAGGAGCCGCGTTTCCCTCTTTAAATAGTGTCCTATGACTCCAGTCTCTGGATGTACTGTCGTCAGATTTTGTCTCTAGCCGGGCGGTTTCCTCTTTCTCTTTCAACCCAACGCACCAATGGCAGGTAGAGGTGGTTCTTTTCATGTAGAGGTCTGAAATTTGTCCTCCACTCTCTGTGGCTTCTGTCACCACAGCCCAAGTCATTTTTTTTCTGGGAACAGACAACATCCATTTGACAAGCAGTCTGATGGCAACAGTTGGAAATCAACTCAAGTTTTAAAGATGACTTGGGACAGCGCGTTCCTAGTGTGCTTTCACGGTGAGTGGGAAGAGCCAAGGCTGTAGGAGTATTTGAGTCCTGGGAACTGACACGACTACATTCTTAACAGGGCCATTTTTAGGAGTTCCTCGAGGGAAATGAAAAGCCTGGTAACACAGCACAATGTCTTTTAGGCCATTTTCCTCCCTTCTCTAGCAGGAAGACTCCTCGGAGCAGGTCATGTCTCACTAACACATCATTTATTCAGAAGATCCCAAAGCAAAAGAAGTGAGTGTCAGCCTCCGGTCCTCAGGAACAGGAACAAGATACTGGATAAGATTTTATGATCAGAAGATACACACAGGCAGAGAGATCCAGAAAGACTCAGACAATTCAGGTGGTTAACATTCGCTGTCGGCTTCAAATTCCTAAGTTGATTGGACATACGTAATATTTAACCTCCTCCTGCCCCTGGGAGTGCAGGACCACCTAAAGCCATTTTAGGGATCCTTATTGTCTTTGCACAGGAGTGAAGGACCTTTCACCAAACCCTGAGCTTCTGCGCATGCACATACAAAGCTGGGCGGATATGGAAGCATTTTGTATCCCCCTGTAAACTAGCAAGCGTCATGCACCCTGTTCCTCGTGTCATCTAAAGAAGGAACTACGAAGCTGTGTTTGGGGCCCAGGCCACTGGCTCTCATTGCAGTATCAGGATTACAGTGTCCATCAAACACTACCCAAGCCCTCATTCAGGCCGCTAGCTCAGTCCATTCCAACACACCTGAACTCTCCCAGGTCACAGTCCGAAGTCATGGTATGGGCTGATAGCCAAATTAACAGGGACACAGAAGTTACCGAATTGGTGACAATGCAAACGGAGACATAATGAGCTTCTTAAATAAGCTTGGCTTGGAGTTCAGTCACTGTGAGGAGACATTTCCCCTCTACTAGTCCGTGAGCATTTAGGCTTCTCACCGAGATGTTCTCATTATTAATGCATTTTTCTCCTGATTACAAAAGAAAATGGGTAGCAGCTGAGAAGAATGTGATGGGATGGTTTTTAGGAAATGTACGAATGACTCATGTTCTTGATTTAACAAAGGCACTGGCTTCTATATAAAGAAACAACTTAGATCCAAGATAGAAGCTGTGTGCACAGCAGAATGGAGCTGGTAGAAGGGCCGTACATTCCAAGGAGTGTGAGGGTTGGTATGTTGGGTCATTTCTGCCGGGAACTTTGTGTGCAGTTCATTATTAGTTCTTATTAATTCACTGGGAATGTAAAGCTATCTACCCTAGACCTTAAGTACTACAAGGTAGGAAAACTGCAGGATGTTCAAGCTGATTCTTAACTGACCCCCAAAGCATGCAACAACAAAATATTTGTTTCCAAAATGAAGGTGTAACTCCACATACTAACTGAAAGGTGTATTTGTAATTTGATGGTAAATAAGGTATAGCTGATTTGAGTATCACAACAGTATGTCGAATATCTAATGAGACCCATTGTATAAAAGGAACTGACAGGGCTGGAGAGATGGCTCAGAGGTTAAGAGCACTGGCTGCTCTTCCAGAGGACCTGGGTTCAATTCCCAGCCTCCACATGGCAGCTCACAACTGCCTGTAACTCCAGCTTCAAGGGATCTGGCACCCTCACAGACATACATGCAGGCAAAATACCAATGCACATAAAATAAAAATGAATTTTTTAAAAAAGGACTGAAGAACTATACAAGCTTAATATTCTTGTATTTTCATGACAAGGGTGAAAGAGACAGCAAGTTCTCAAGCCCACGCTGGCCTCTTATCAGTGGTGGAGAGGTAGTTATTTATAACTTGTCAGCTTCTCTCCCTGACTCCTCATTACCTGCACTTAGATGAGGAGATAGAAGGAAAGCCCTACGAAAGCCTGTCTGTATTCATTGGCCAAGGCAGGAGTTGAGACATTCCTCTGTCCTCTGTCCCCAAGAAAAGATGGGATGATTGCCTCGGACCAGCTATTGCATTGGACTGTCAAGCAGACCCTTTGTGAGCTGAGGGCTGGCTTCTTACAGCTCCAGCACATGCCAGCCCCAGAACACTAGGGAGAACAATGTCCAGATTGTTAGACAGCCCAGCAGGGGCCCTAGAAGTTTCTCAACAGCTTGTCCAAGCATGGGAGCCCTCAGCAGCTTCTCCTTCACATAATGAAATAACTTAAACCACAAGTAGCCCTTTTCACAGCATGTCTTACCTTTCTCCATCCTTTGTCCACAGTTCCGTTCCAGGCCTGGCACCGCTTAGATTCATGGTCCAAGCTTGCTGTCTCTCTGGCCTTCAGCATCTGCAGTTCCAGGACACAAATTCCCCAAACCCTTAGACACTCAAGTGCCTTATGTGAAATGATGTAGTATTTGCATATAACCTGCATGTTTCTTCTCTCAGACTTTCAGTCGTCTCTAGATTATTTAGAATCCCTAAAAGAATATAAATGCCGTGTGAGTAGTTGCTTAGCTGGATTATTATTTAGGCAATTGTGATCATAAAAAAAAAGTCTGTCTATCTTCAGTACAGGCATTTTTTCCCTGGGTGTTTTCAATTCTTGGTTCCATATACCATGTTCTATTTGGTTGCTTATCATCAGCTTTCAGCTCCAGAATGTAAGCCCTGTGAGTTCACTGCTCTGTCCCCAAAAGCCTAGGGACATGCTTACCATAGAGACCATGCTATCAAATAATGTGTCTGTTTATGAGTGGATGGGTAGGTGGATCTGTGCATTTTGAGTATACTGAGGAAAAGGGACATCAGATGGAGTCAGAGGAAGTTAAGCTGGTAGCAATGGGTGACCAAAGGCAGGGAACGATGAGGGACAGGTAGAGACTGGCTGTGAAGGTGGGTCGGGCCCCAGGCTTCTGCAGTGACTTACTCAGCCTTGGCTCAGTCTGCCCTGATTCCAGAAGGAGGAAGAGGGTGATTTGAAGTCTGTAGAGATTGCAAAAGATTGAGGGCATCCTGACAGGTGCCAGCTTGGGTCTCAGGGAGGGGGAGCAAGGTCATTGGTGCAGAATGAGAGATAAATGAAGGAGGTGGTAGGGTAGTTGGAGACAAGGGGAAGATGCAGGTGGGCAGCATCTGCTAATAACACGGCAGTCAAGGACCGAAGGAGCACCTCCAGGGAGACAATGGGTGCACAGAGCACGTGGTTTGCCGTGGGAAAACAGAAGCTTGGAAGGGAGGGCATCACAGACAGCCAAGGGGTGAGCTGGCCTAGGATTTGAGTGAGTAGCTAATATGGAATTGAAGTGAGCAGTCAAGAATCAAGAACGTCTATGAGGAGCCCACCCAGAGAGGCACAGTAGTAACAAGTGTCTTCACACAGACCAGGCACTGTGGACCCGCAGGAGAAGGGCATCTCATGCAGAGGGAGGCTAGAAATAGACCTTCCTGCTGGACCGCAAGCTCACAGGGCAGGGACTCTACTGGGCTTTTCGTGTCTGTGTTCTCCAGTCCCAGCAGCTGCCTGATGTAGAAGAGACCCTCCATAAAGAATGGTTGGTGAAAAGTGCTTCTCACATCATGGCTTTCTGTCCTGCACTTCCTCCTGGGTGTCTTGTCCTGAGCCCGCACAGGACTTACCCGCTTCTACCTGCAGTAGTCACTGACCACCAGCTGACCGCCAGCTGACCACAGGCCACGTGCCAGCACTGCTCCACGGACTCCAGGTGTATTGACTCAAAACACCGTCACAACAAAAGCCACATGACAAGGCCGATGTTGATAGGATGCCCTCCCTGCTAACAGATGTGAGATCTAGGCCAGAAGAGTTGGGCAGTCTACCCAAGGGGGCCAAGGAGACACATCTGGGACACGGGAAAGGCTGCAGCTTTTGAGCACAGACAGTCTGGCTCCGGAGACGCACAACTCAGAACGCGTAGCCCACCTCTCAATAGACTCCGCTGTCTAGCTTCCCAGGGCAAAGTGCCCTTTATCCTCAGCCCGTATCTCCCCTTTTAATCTTTTCTTCAGCTCGGGGGTTGGAGGAGGTATGTATTTGGAATGGAATGTGTGAAATGCAAGGATTAAAAGAAGGCAGGTTAGGAAAAAGACTGGAGACTCCGTGTGTGTGTGTGTGTGTGTGTGTGTGTGTGTGTGTGTGTGTGTGCGCGCGTGCGTGCGTGTGTGTGGCTAAAATGGAGTATTGAGCCATGTTGTTATTTCTGCGGTCCAAGCTCGTAGTATACACACTTTAGCACAGGCTAGAGCTGGGCAGATGGAAGAGTCAATGGAGTATTTGCCTGCAAACGGGAAGGTCTATCAAGAGAACCCGTGAGTTCCAGGCCAGTGAGGGATCCTGCCTCACACAAGATGGACAATGCTCCTGAGGGACGACACCAACACTGACCTTTCACCTCCACACACATATGTAAACATGCATGCAAACACACATATACACAAAGTTTAGCACAGGCTTTATAAAGAATATAATTGCTTGTGTGTAAATTCCGTGTTTTGTTCTTCCTTTTGTGCTGAAATCCCGAGGTCTGAGAAGGCCCCCAGCCATTCAGAGCTGAGTCTGAGGAATGGAATTCAATTTAATCCAACTCCTAGCCAGGCACTCAACAAGGCACTTAAAAAGGGAAAGGTGGCATTAGTCTATTTCTTGTTTTGCTTTTTCGTACCTTCTGTCCTGTTACATAATGCCAGTCCCATTCAGAATAGAAATAATGCTTCACAATGGGGCCGGTGCCCAATGACGTGGAGCACATTTGCTGAACGCTGGTGGCTATTGACAAATGCCACAGCTCCACTTGAGTTTTCAATCATCCACAGAACCTTTGATTGCTTCATATGTCTTGCCCATGTGACGAGCATGTATAGATAGGCAACAGGCTCCAGCAGAGGTGTGGAGGACAGATTTCTATTTCTATTTCTCTTTCTTAGGAAGCCAATTTATTCGACTGTTTGGGACAGAAAGTTCATTTCCAGGGAAATGTGTTTTCCTCCAAGTGTCCTCGTCAAAATGATCCCCCAAAGTTGAAAGGTTGCTGATTTTTTTTCAAGTATTAAAAAAATTAATTTACCAGAAATACTATATATTTAAGTACAGCGTAGAGTTAGTAAAGCTTTCCTATTTAAATCACCATGCACATGGCATGCCCAATATGCAGGTCACTGAAAAACAAACAAAAATAAACTTGACAGGCTGTCTGTCCCTAGGGAATTTACAGTCTGAGGAAGGCACGGACTTCCATAACAAAGAATCAGTGGTAAACACTGATTCATAAAGCATCAAACTTAAGGAGAGAGATAAAGGTCAGTAAGAGCTGGAGTGGCCATAGGTTGCGTCTTCAAGGAGCTAGAACATGAACTGAGGACTGGAAAGATGGCTGAGTGGTCAAGAGCATGGGCTACTCTTCCAGGGATCTGAGTTTGGTTCTCAGTACCCATGTTAGAGAGCTCACAACCACCTGTAACTCCAGCTCCGGGGGTCTGACATTCTCTCCACAGACACCTGAACACATGTGGCGTACATTCACACAGACATACATACACATAGGCATAAGTGAAAATAAATCTTCTTCAAAACAACCCAACTGGCCCCTGAAGGGCTGCTAAGGTTTGGGTGGAAGGATGTGTTTAGAGGGTGGGCGAGTGGGTGAGGCAGTTTGGTAATGTGTGGCAGAGAATGCACTGACAGGGGAATTGTGCTAGATGGAGTGGGACCCTTGACCCAGTATCTATGACATCACTCAGTTCTGGAAGGACCTGGAGGCAGGCAGTTCAGAATTGAGCCTTGGTATTTCCTAAGTGCCCAGACACAGTGGGAAACCCCAAGATTCCAACACGTGGGAGAGGCCTCACCCTTCTGGAGCCAGTAGGGAAGACAGATCCATTTCAGAATCCGCTAGAAGTACTAGGGATGGTGGCACATGCCTTTAATCCCAGTACTTAGGAGACAGAGGTAGGCAGATCTCTATGGGTTCAAAGCCAGCCTGGTCTACATAGTGAGTTCCAGGCCAGCCAAAACTACACAGTCAGACCCTGTCTCAAAAACCAAAAACAAAAACAAAAGATGTCTACTAGAAGTAGAAGGTGTGAAGGACCAAATAGGGTCAGAAAAACACCACTGTGGCCTTGAGTAACATTACGTCTCTAGAGAGATGTAAAATAACATTTATTCATCGCAGATTGGGAGGGCATCAATGATGGACCAAAGAAATGGTGTCACCCAGGTCTATCTGAGGAGTTTGAGGGTGTGGTGTAGCATTTCCCAAGGACTTCGTGCTGCATCATAACATGGTGGAAAAACAGAAAGTCAGCCAGATGTGCACAAAAGAGCCCAAAGAAGGATGCAGGCTCACTTTGTGACTACCCACTGTCGGTGTTACTAATGGATCCAATGAGATAGACTCTGTCTTAGTGGAGTTTTTATTCCCGTGAAGAGACACCATGACTATGGCAACTCATAAACACTTAAATGGGATGACTTACAGTTTCAGAGGTTCAGTCCATTATCAACATGGTGGAACATGGTGGCTGCAGGCAGACATGGTGCTGGAGAAGGAGCAGAGAGTTCTACATCCTGATCTGTAGACAACAGGAAGTCAACTGTCTACCACAATGAATGTAGCTTGAGCACAGGAGACCTCAAAGCCCACACCCACAGTGACACACTTCCTCCAACAAAGCCACGCCTCCTAACAGTGCCACTGTCTTTGGGGGCCATTTTCTTTTAAAATACCCAACTATGAGTCTGTGGGGGCCATTTTCATTCAGGCTACCACAGACACCCATCCCTCATTACTATCCATTTCTCTCTTCAAGTTCCCACCTCTTCCAAGCTCTCGATGCCATCACACTTGGAACACAACCAACGAGAGCTTCAAAAGGCACACAGCACATCAGTGTTCCAGAAACACACGTTGCATGCTCCAGCAGGAGCAAGGGGAGGTGGGGTGAGAAGGTGAAGGGTCAAACCTAGGCGACCACAAATCTAAAGGAAGGGGAGGAGAACTCTACAGAACTGTTTGCTTCAGCAGATTGTATCCACAAGCTAAAGTAAGTGTAACATTTGCCGAGATAGGAAGTAGACGTGGGAATAGAATGAAGCCAGAAACCCATACAAGTTCAAGACCCGTACAAGTTCAAGACCCGTACAAGTTCAGGCAGTACCTGTGGAGTGCCTGTCATGTGCTACACTTATGTTAGGAAAAGACAGGCTGGAACAGACAGCTCACAGGAAGAAGAGAAATCTGAACTACGTGGAGAGAAAGCACATTCAGGCTCTCCTTGATCGACTTATTCATTCTCTCTTTCATTCTTTCATGGGCTCATCTATTCATAAAGTCACCAATTTGCCCAATCTCAGGTGCCCTCATTTATACTCTTTTCTATATTAAGGACCACTCTGGGGCATCATGTAAAATAGACATGAACAGAACTTTTCATATTTCAGAATGGCCCAGAGTACATATCATATACTCCACAACTGTATGTTGTGATACAGTTGAATATAGATAGGCTCAGTTTAGTCCAAGGCTGAGAGACAGCCAACAGATAAAGTTGGGAGATAGAAGAGTATAGGAAAACCAAAGAATGAGATGTGCATGCACAAGGGTTCCCAAAATTGGCAGCCACCAGGGACCCAGCCAGCACTTGTGTGTGCAATTCATCCCCATCCCTCAACTCAGAACAGACATGATAAAAACTGCAGAGTGTTTTTATATTGGTGGGAAGCTAGAAATTGAAGTGCACTTAGACACTGAGAGTGGGTTTACATAGCACTCTCCCGTAAGCTTCTGGGTGGGTAGTATGCCATCCATGAGAGAAGTCTGTCCCTTTTGGAGACAGGCTGGGCATCTGAGATTCAGATCCTTGCATGGGGGAATATGTAAATAAGTTGCTGTGCTCCCTCTAGAAGGCTGGAAGTGAAGAATAATTTCAAAACTGTGACGACACCTTCCTCTTGACCTCATTCAACACTTACTTGAGTGAGAAAAGTGAAATCAGTCAAAATTTATAGACTGCTTTGCCCCAATTTCTGCACGATTTTGGCTTTTCTTCCTTGTTGTATACATGATTTATGGAACATGATCTAACAGTTACAACCCTGACGCCCAGTGAGCATAGGGTGCTTTGGGAAGTCAACATTAATGTCACGTGAGTGGCTGTATGGCATTAAGCTGTCAATAATGTCACAGCAGATGTCTGATTGTTTAAGAACATGAATAGAAGTTTCCATTGAAAGGCTGATTCAGTGAGCCTCTCCTCACTGCTGTCTCTGACTCTGACTTAAATCCCTAAATCCCAGGTCATTGTTGGAGATGGTGTCAGCTGCTGGATGAGTCTTTGATGCTGGACACGAAAGCATGGTACCATTAGCTAAATGAGAAGGCTGACTGGGGCAGTTTTCACTTTACCAAGAAGACAACTGGATTTCTAGGCAAGATAGGAACAGACTCTCTTTTCAAATGAAATGGGATCCTTCTGGGGGCGGGAGGGGCGTGACAGAAGCCTAATTAGAGGTGACTTAAGGATCAAGATGATGAATCTGTGGGCTTGTTTAATGGGAAAAGTTAAAAGTGGATTTGTTGAGTTCGGACATGGCTGAGTCTACAGACCACTGTGATATCCACGTGTCCAGAGGCCTGTGACGGACCAGCCACCACTTTTATGACCCAGGGTACTCTTGAGTAGGGAGAAGTGAGAAATTTGTAGATAGAAGTATAGAGAGACAGAGACAGTTAGAAAACACAGGGTAGCTCGGGAGGGCCTGGATCCTAATCTACCAGCCCCTTCTGTCTCTACTAAAGGACCTTTTAAAAGAATGCCAAGGGGATGAGGCAAAAGACCTTCCCCAGCACAGCCAAGTGTAGACCATCCCAAATGCCTGGTGACCACGCACATGGTCCAGCCATCCCCTAATGCAGGCCTGCTGTGTAAAGCAAGCTCAGATTTCACTAGAAAACCTTTGTGGGCTCCCACAGAGGCCTTGAGCTTGCTCATTTCTTATCTGTCCTTTTCTCTGGTCACATTATTTCCCTGGAAGCTCCAGGATTGTATCAGCCTCAGAGGTAGCAATTCCTAGCCCAAAGAGAAGACAAGCCCCTTCCCAGTCACTCCACCAAAAGTTCCTGAATCGAGTCTGATTAGCCCTGCATGCATGGTACGTACATTCCCAAACCAAGCCAATTCTCTCGGCCAAAAGCATAGAAAAATTTTCTTGGCTGGGCCTAGGTCACAGGCCGGTCATGGAGAGGAGAAGGTGAGGGCTACTTTCCTGATGTGCTTGGAGTAAGAATGAGAACAAGACAGCCATAAATGGGAAACAGACACAAGGTAGATAAAAGGGCAGATCGCCAACATACATCGCCTCCACATGTAAATGAATGCTATGGTTTGAAGGTGACATGTCTTCTGTAGGATCCTGTATTTTAACATGTAGTTCCCAAAAGGCAGAGCCTTGCTAGAAGAAGTAGACCACTGGGGGATGGCCTTGAGCTTTATAGTCCAAACCAATATCCTTCTGTTTTTTTGCTTCTTGTTCCCAGAGATGTGAGGAGATAATGAGCCCAAACGCCAACCCACTTTCTCCACCATGACAGACTGTATCCCCTCAAACTGTGAGCGTGGATAAACCCTTCCCCAGTTTACTGTGTCTCTGCAACTAGAAAAGTAACCGAAACAATTAGCAATCTCTTTGGGGGACGGGGCTGGGCTCAGAATGTTGAAATTCAGCCGGGTACCCAGTCCTGGAGGATTTAGAGGAGCTCTTCACTTCCCATGTTCTCATTTACTGAAGTTTTTCTGGAAGACGGGGGGGGGGGGGGGGGGGAGGGGGGGGTGTATGGAATTTAGTAGTCATTCCTGAAAGGGTTTGCATTTAAATGGCTGCACATGACACCTTCTGGAGAGGTGGAGTAGGGTGGAGATGACTGTGCCTTTAAGTCTCCATTCCACCTCTATCCCTTGCTTCTCATACAATCTTTCCATCCGCTAATTTTCCTGAGACTCTGTTTCCCCTTGGAGAGACCCAAATACAGTATGTTTCCTACCTCTGTGAAAGCTGAGGCTATGAATGCTTGGAATGACGAGAAAGACTCGAGGGATTATTACTAGGAATAATTATAAGTATAATGTACTAAGCCCTTCCCATGACTTGGGTGACACGTACATGGTTCATCTTACTCGGGTTCTAGTGTTGAGAACAGCAAGTCCAAGAGAAGCCAAGGGACCTGCCACAGTCATCTTGCCAGAAAGAAGTTGAGCTAGGATTTGAACTCAGATCTTTTTGGTCTGTGTCTGTAGCCTCCCTGTGACATCCCACTCTTGGTAGGACTTGTTTTCCAACGTTGGTTAAAAGCTCTTGTAGCAGCCACTCTTTCCTAAAGCTACCAGCACCACTTGGGTCTGTGGTCTGCCTAAAGAATGGCTGGCTGAATTTCAACATTCTCAGCCCAGCCCCGTCCCCCAAAGAGATTGTTAATTGTTCCAGTTACCAGTATGGGGGAGGAGTCGTAAAGCTGAGTCTAAATTGGGATGCAGATATTGGCTGTGATTATGATACAGATTATCATAATGATGATCAGATTATGATAAGAGTACAAAGGCCCAGGAGACATGGGGACCAAAAAGTCTATGTTACTTGAACTGAGATAGCAGACCACCAACATATCCTTCTATTGCCTGCATACCTGCCCATTGGAGCAAAATGAGACCAAAGCCTCATAGCTTATCTTCTTCCTTCCCTATCCCTAGGGGCAGACTCCATGCAGGAAGTCTCAAGGAACCCGGAGAAGCCAGACAAGCAAGGCAGAAGAGTCATGTGAAATGGTGACTTCCTCTCAGAAAAGACAGGCGCTTAGTAGTGAGACCAGTGACTCTCTGAGTCTAGGAGAATGTGATATGAGACTGAGCTCCTGAGGTCCCTTCCCTCTGCTTGGCCTGGGAAAGCCCCAGTGGAGGAAAAAGAGAAAGGTTACGAGGCCAAGGTCTGAGAGCCCTGCAAGATGTTTATAGTCAAGATCTCACAGCCAGACAGGGCTGGACAGACCACTCATTAACGTTAGACAGAGCTTCACACAACAGAGATCTTGATGTGGATGTCTGAGGCTGTGGTCAGGGTAGACGCCACAGTGTTGTCCAGACCTGGTTCCATTTGCATGTCATGGAGCAGCCCTAAGTGGGGCTGCTATTCTAATAATGCTATCTGGAGCACGCTTCACCTTAGCTGGCATGGTTCGCACCTGTAATCACAGTACTCAGAAAGCTGAGGCAGGAGGATGGTGAGTTCTAGGTCAGACTGGCTATACAGCAAGATCCTATCTCAAAACAGAACACAATTAAAAATGTGTTTAACCTTTCTGGGGTTCGGTTTCCTGGTTTGAAGAAGGGGGTAATTATAACATTTACTTCATACAGTAAACAAGCTGATGAATTGATAGATATCTTATATGACATACTGATGCGATAATCTTCAGCTGCTGTTGTTTGTTTTGTTCAGAATTAGAACAACACTAGGTATATGGTAGGATCTCAAGAAACAGTTGTCTAATTAAATTATAATCAGGCTAAGGAAATGACAACACTAAATGGACACAGTGGGGACAGTATTCAAAAAAAGGGAGAGAAGATGGAGTTGAGAGGAAAAGTATGAGGAGACATGTGAGGAGCTGGAGGTGGAGGTGAGTTGGATTTGAATACATTAGATCCATGTAGAAGTATTAAATAAAATACCTTATAAAGGTGGAAAGTGAGTGGCAGCATCCTGAGGTTGTTCTCTGACCTCCACACGTGTGCTGTGGCATATATGTGCATGCACGCATGCATGCACGCACGCACGCACGCACGCACGCACGCACGCACGCACGCACGCACGCACACCCATTCATAGATGTAATTAAATAAATTATCATTATGGTTGCAGCGACAAGGCATACCCAGCTTCCATCGACAGCCCACTCTGTTGTGCAACACCGAGAAAGAACTGGTTGGTTTGACCCGTCTTTGTTTCCGCCAGCTGAGCTGGAGTGTACTTGTCGAAGGGCCGCAATGGAAGGGGCAGCCACGCTGGCTTACCGGAGCCCGTGGACTGCAGATGCTACCACCACCTACAGAAGACCAGACGCTGCTAATGGCCTTTGTTCATCTGCCAAATTCTTCTGCCTGCCTGTCCTCCTTTGGGAAGGGAGTTCAGACATGACTGAGTCCTCTGGAAGCCAGAACAGACCAGAAGCTGAAAGCCTTGGAAAGCCAGGAAGGAGTTGGCCACCAAGGGGACAGTTGTCGGGATCCTGCACAGCCCTAGAGGTATTTTGAGTTCTTTGTGCCCTCGTTGCCTCTGCAATTACAGCTCTGGCCTGCACTTCCTTTCCTCTGGAGGAATTGTTACAGAGAAAGCTCGCAGGAGTCAAAACAAGCCTGGTGATATGAAAACCATATGTAAACTTGGCACGGTTGCCTTTTAGCCTAATGGGCCTCCCAGACATCGCCGAGCTGCAGACACTGGCCTTTTGTGAGGCTGGAGACCTGGCTCCCTCCCTCCCTCCCATTCTGTGAAGACAAAATAAAAAAGGAAAAAAAGACAAGGAAAGTGGCCAGCCCTTTTCCCGTCAGCCGTGTGCTTCCACGGGCTCGGGGTTCAGTGGCATTAGACTCCATGAGGGAAAAACATGCATTGGGCTTCTGCTTCCAGCCCAGTCCCCAGGGCTGTCATTTCGATCACTTGGTCCTCGTGGCACACCTTACCCCCATTTCAGAGGTTAAGTCACTGAGGCTGATGGAGGTCAAGCAGCCTGTGTGGCACTACTGATAACTGGTATTTCTGCAGTGAGGCTTCAGATGCAAGAGATTATAAATGAACATCTTGATCTTTATTTTTGCAAAGCTGCCTCCCAGTTGACCTTTGGATCATTTCAAACACATTTAGCAACATTCAAAACTTTGCCGGCAGGCTTAGTTTCCCGTTATAGAGAGAAATTGAGACATACTTCTCTCTTTGTGACGTTGCTGGAATGTTGGGTAATATTGTAGTGTGCTATTGTAGCTTCTACCTGAAATTACTATAGGTGAAGGCCCATCTGGGTGTGGAAGATGACTATATTCCAGAAGGAGCATCACTGTGGTGCTAAAAGTTAACATTTTTATAGAGTAGCTTTCAAAAAAGAAGGAGGAGGAGGAGGAGGAAGAGGAGGAGGAAGAGGGGGAGGAGGAGGAGGAGGAGGAGGAGGAGGAGGACGAGGACGAGGAGGAGGAGGAGGAGGAGGAGGAGGAGGAGGAGGAGGAGGAGAAGAAGAAGAAGAAGAAGAAGAAGAAGAAGAAGAAGAAGAAGAAGAAGAAGAAGAGAAGAAGAAGAAGAGAAGCCAGGCGGTAGTGTCACACGCCTTTAATCCCAGCACTTGGGAGGCACAGGCAAGTGGATCTCTGTGAGTTCAAGGCCAGCCTTGTCTACAGAGAAGGACAGCCAGGGCTGTATAGTGAAACCTTGTCTTGAAAAACCAAAAGTAATAATAATAAATAATAATAAACAAAAAGAAAAAGAAAGAGATCAGATAAATGATATATACTGCCTTGCACTTATAATGGCTTACCGTGTGTGTTTCTGGAAACACTGGAAAAAAACTAGGAAAAGCGTGCTCAAAAGGCAAATGCTTCTACAAACTAGCTTGTGTCTGTAGTCTATGCATTGAAACTTGTCTTCTCGGAATGGCTTCTAAAGATACCCGAGGATTCTTGACCGGCATATGCAAATTCAATAAGCTCGTGTGCTATCCCATGGGCTCGTGTGCTGACATGAGTTCCTCTCTCGTGGACTTCAGGGATCCTGTCTGGACTCAGTCAGTCCGCTACAAGATGCTTCCTGGGTTGCTTCAGCACTCCGAAGGAGCTGTCTGGTGACGAGTCTGGAGGGCTCTCCTCCGTGCAGAGTGCTCCACGAAACATTAGTATCCCACAGATGAGAAACGTGTGGCAGATGGGAAGGCAGCCCAGGGGGCAGGGAGCAAAGTCCCCTCAGATTGTGGCAGGAGTCACTTGGTAACCACATCTACTGGCTCTAAGAAAAAGCTGTGTCCACAGGGCTTGGTGAAACACAACATTTTCATTATGTTTGGATTTATAGCAGATCTTGTCAGTGTGGACCAGCGTGCGATAGTCATCCCTTATGTGGGAAATACATTTCCAGACCCTCAGTACTGGACCATGGGGTAGTACTAGGCCCTATATTTACTATGTTTCTCCTATATATTTGTGTCCAGATAAAGTCTAATTTATAGATTATGCATAGCAAGAGATTAATGTCACCAGCTAACAATAAAATAAAACTGTTATAGCATGCTATGATAAATGTGGTAAAATGTAAAAATTATTTATTTGGGGGACTTTTTTTAATTTAATATTTTCAGACTGAAGTTGACCGTGGGAAATGGAAACTCTGAAAATGAAAACTTCAGATGGGGGTAGTAACTGCATCGTACGTATACATGCACTACTCCTTCAGAATAGGTTGTCCTTTAAATAGGCTGGCTTGGTTCTGAATGATGTGGCATGAGGGTGGGCTACGGAACATGAGGGAAAGAGATAGTAGAAAGATCTCTGTAACCAGTGTCCAGGCTCCCCAACTCCTCTGACAGCCTTTGATTCCCATTATTTTGGTACTCATTATAAAATATACAAATTAACATTTGATTTAAATCTCTTTGACTTTGCAACCATTGCTGGATCTAGCCAAGCATAGAGAGAAACCAAGCAATAATCGGTCCCATCTCCAATAGATGGATGAAATAGAAATGTCTCCACCCCCATTTTCCACAGCAGATTAAGCAGCGCATTGTGTTGTCTAAATGGTGTTCTCTCCAAAGTCACCAGACCCATGAATGAAGGTCAGCTCGCTGATCATGCAGACACAAACCCCATAGTACTCTATTTCCATTCAAAGCAGTGCTAATTGCCCTGTGAACAGAGAGCTCTTCTTGAGAGAATGGAAAATCCAAACGTGATTTGAAGAGAATCGACTTGATCCAGGAGCTGATAGTATTTCCAGAGCCAAGTCTCAGAAGGGCCGCAGAACAAATAGAGAACATTTCAATGGCATCGGTGGAGGATGTGACTTGTCAGGGCAGATTTGCTAACAGGAAAGGGAGCAGAGGCCGTTCTTGTCTAGACGTCTGATTAGTGGGGAACTGCAGGATTAGGAGAGTGTGGAGTTTTCTGGCTGCCATTCTAAGGAGGCTGGGCTTTCTGCAAAGAGGCCTAGATGAGAGTAACATTTGTTTCCATTGAAAATGCTGACTAGTCCTGATCCTGCTTGGACTGCACACACCATGCCAGACCCAGGGAATAAAACACACTGTGCCGCCATAAACACACTGTGCTGCCGTCTTGGCATAAATGAGTGATGCGTGGACTTTGGATCTGCTTCATTTAGGGTGTGATGTTTTTGCTCATTTGCAAGGTTTTTAATAATAAAATTTATAATTAAAAAGAAATTAACTATTGAGGGACCCTGAGGGTCTTGGCCTCAGAGATGGAAATGTCCCTGGGGATACTGCAACTCTGGGACCACCCTTTCCTTCTCTGCTCCTCCCATTTCAGCCCCAGCTCGCTACATGAGCACTCTGATGCCCATCCTCAGGCTTAGAAAAGCTGCCTTACTGTTGGAACAGTTCACCTCTGTCTCCTCAGCCCACCTAGGGCTCTCTGGAAGCCACAGCACTTCAGGGATGGAAGCTATGACTGGGGTAGGTGCGGGAACAGACCTTCTTGCTAGGGTGGCCCTGAAGGGAGGTGAGCACGGAGTAGGGGACCCCGAGGGCTCTGGTAATGGGTTGGGATGACAAGCCATCGCTGAAAGGAAATAAGTTCAGAATCTGAAACGTGAGGCTCTCGGAGGAAGTCCTCTCTCTCAAAGCTCTCCGTGTCACTATACCTCCAGAGTTCCTTGTGGCCCACGCTGTCAGCCACCGCTGCCTGCAAGCCTCGGGCTGCATTCTTTTGCAGTGACCTAAGACAGGGAACAGCCAGACACTGTCTGTTAGGAAGTCACAGCCCAGCTCAGTCACAGGAACAAGCCACCAGCAAAGGCCTTGGGTTGGGGCTTGAAAATGCAAAGGGTAATTACAGTCATCCCGGGCCAACCAGGGAAACCCAGCAACACTGTATTCAAAACAGGGAATCCTGTCCAGGGACTGTGACCAGATGATGGAAGAGCTAGGACAACAAAATGGTGCGACCACCTGGAACCGGCCACAGCAGAAGCGGCCACTAAGCCAAGGCCGGAGAGACAAAAGAGGAAATGGTCCAACCAGACCTCGGGCCATCCAACCCTGGGAGGGCCCGGGAACACTTGGCGGTGGTTTTCTCCCTTCGCCCCACCCTCCAGTGGCCAGTCAAGGAATCCCATTGGCTGAGTCCCGTAGGCTGACCCAAGTGACTGTTCCAAGAATCTAGGAAAGTGGGGGTCTGTCTGCCTGCCTGCCTGCCTGGACAAGCTGGGGCAAGTGAGTCAGAGAGATCAGCCCACGTGTTCTCCAAAACACTCTCCTGGCACCCCATACTCATCCCTCAGCCACAACAGGAGTCACGTGACAGGGTGAAATCTTCCAATGACTATTTGTTTAATGTTTCTTTCGCGGTCCCCAATTAGCCCCTCAGCCCCGAAAACTCTAGGTTTCACGAGGGCAGGGGTGTAGTCCGCTTGATTTATTGATGATTCTTCAGAAATGTTTGTTTCGAGGGCTGGGGGCGGAACTCAGCGGTAAGGCACTTGCCCAGCTCAGTGCAAGTTCCTGGGTTCCATCCCCAGCACAGTGCAAAATGAAGAAAAGTAAAGAATGTATACGTAAGTAGAAATATTTGTTGAAAATGATTGAATCCAGGGGCCAGAATGGCCCAGTGGGCAAAACCCTTGCTGTGCGAGCATGAAGACCCGAGTTCGAATTCACAATACCTATGTAAAAAGCCAGGAGTGGCCATTCACGTTATCTGTAATCCTAATGTGACGGGTGTTTGGAGCCTGGGCCAGGTGTTTCCAGGTTCTTAGCCTCTTCTTCAAGGAATTGAATCAAAGACTCACACAGATTTTCAAAAGTAGCAAAGGAACTTGTAGTTAAAGTTTTCCTGCCTGGCCCACAGTCAAGGCAAATCTCTCTCACCTGCCAGTCCCACAGCCACTCAGACCCGACCAAGTAAACACAGAGACTTATATTGGTTACAAACTGTATGGCCGTGGCAGACTTCTTGCTAACTGTTCTTATAGTTTAAATTAATTCATTTCCATAAATCTATCCCTTGCCACATGGCTCGTGGCTTACCAGGATCTTCACATGCAGCTTGTCATGGTGGCAGCTGGCAGTGTCTCTCTGACTCAGCCTTCCACTTCCCAGCTTTATTCTCCTCCTTGCCCCACCTATACTTCCTGCCTAGCCAATGGCCAATCAGTGTTTTATTTATTGACTAATTAGCAACACATTTGCCATACAGAACATCCCACAGCACTTCCCCCCCCCCTTTTTTTTCAAACAGGAAGGTTTTAACCTTAACAAAGTAAAATTACATATAATTTGGGAATTTGGGCGTAGCTTCTCTTACTACTTCCTGCTGGAGGGGGGCACTGTATCTTATGGGGAAACAAAGAAAATTTTAGAATTATGGAATAGTCCATGAGGCTGTATCGTCTGAGCCAGATGCCTTCAAACCATTCTGGATGTTGGATCATGTGGGCCATGGTGTCATCGGAGATCTTTCAGGGGGTCTTGGCTGGTCAAACCTGATGTATCTTAATCTTGAACAAATCCATAGCCTTTGGTTTTCTATGGGAACAAAAGCAGAGTCTCTTTTCCAAAGTAACATATCCTTACATTCAAATTTTGAAGTCAAGGTATCTTTAAAATATACATTTTGGCATAACTCAACAGCTTTTACAATCAAAGGTTTTTCTGCAGTTAAAAATTCCAAAGACAACACAATCCAGATTCTCTGTGTAATATTCATCTTCACGTGGCTTATTTTTTATACTACCTTTACTGTCTCTTTAAAGACTTTATTTTTAAAAACTATTTATTTCTTTATATAACTGTATATATCACCTTTTTTGTCTCTTTCAAGCCTACATATATTTTACACACATTGTAAACTATTACATCTGAATCTGTCTTATTGTGAATCTATTGCTTTAAACTGCAGCAGCTGTGGCTGCTGGCTCTGCCCACCTCAGCTTCCCATTATGGCTCCGTTTACCACCAGCTCTGGGAGCTATCGTGGGTCTATCCTTTTATCCAAGCAGCATGTAGTCCAAAAATCTCTTTTTTTGTTTTGTACTAGCAAAGTCTAAATCCACCACGCAGCTTAATGTGCCACTTGTAGAGGCCTGATTCCCGCCATACTGCATGTTGAGCATGCACGCCAGGAACCCACCAGTAGCTGAAACCAGCAGCTCATTTGAGAGAGACAATTAGGAAGCTGTTTTTAGCTCCGTTTTAGAATCTTTTTTCTCAGTTTTTAGGTGGAAACTCTTGCCACCATGTTGGACGCCATTTGTAGCTTGAGTTTTCCTGCCTGGCCCACAGTCAAGGCAAATCTCTCTCACCTGCCAGTCCCACAGCCACTCAGACCCGACCAAGTAAACACAGAGACTTATATTGGTTACAAACTGTATGGCCGTGGCAGGCTTCTTGCTAACTGTTCTTATAGTTTAAATTAATTCATTTCCATAAATCTATCCCTTGCCACATGGCTCGTGGCTTACCAGGATCTTCACATGCAGCTTGTCATGGTGGCGGCTGGCAGTGTCTCTCTGACTCAGCCTTCCACTTCCCAGCTTTATTCTCCTCCTTGCCCCACCTATACTTCCTGCCTAGCCAACGGCCAATCAGTGTTTTATTGATTAATCAGCAACACATTTGCCATACATCCCACAGCAGGAACTATTCGAAGAAAAGCTATATAACCATTTGCTGTAAAAGAGCAGTGGATCACACGGTTAAAAGTACCCAAGCACCCCAATTATCTATGGGGTTCAAGAGAAGGAGTCAGGTTACTAAGAGACATAGTGAGAATGGTTGTCTATGATGATCAATAGATTAGATTACATGATCCTTTTTCTTACTCTTCCCCATAATGCATCTGCTTTCAATCATATGCATATCTAATTTTGCATTCCCATAAGATAGTAAATAGGAGAGTCCCCCTAAAAGTGCACTGGAGGATATGATCTTCCCTTACTGTCCATGAACCCCAAACCAGTTCGGACAAGAGCAGCCCTCCTACCCTCTGACCAGGATACACTGAGAACTTGTTTGAATAGAAGTTATCCAAGTTTAATTGTCCTTAAGGGGAAGAGAAATGTATCCCACTGTTCAGAGGAGAGTATGGGTACAGCCTGATGCAGGAAGTTCTAGGGCAGCTAACAGGTTGCTAGATGTATTGCTCTGAAAGAGGTGTGTGCATAGCCCAAGCCAAGCAGAGTCCTGTAGCTAGAGTTTTCCTGCCTGGCCCACAGTCAGGACAAATCTCTGTCACCTACCAGTCCCACAGGCGCTCAGACCCAACCAAGTAAACACAGAGACTTATATCGCTTAAACTGTTTGGCCTAATGGCTCAGGCTTCTAGCTATCTAGTTCTTACATCTTAAATTAATCCATTTCTATAAATCTATACTTGGCCACGTGGCTCATGGCTTACCAGCATCTTCACATGCTGTTTGTCATGGCGGCGGCTGGCAGTGTCTTCCTCCACCTTCCTGTTCTCTCTATTCTTCTCTCTGTTAATCCCTCCTATACTTCCTGCCCAGCCACTGGCCAATCAGTGTTTTATTTATTGACCAATCAGAGCAATTTGACATACAGACCATCCCACAGCGGAGTCCCAAGTTACTAAGCTATTCCCTATGCTCACCTGCCTCATCCACTTTCAGGACTAGAAGCAGGAAGATTGCTGGGGTCGTCTAGCTGCTGACCAAGCTCCAGGTTCACTGAGATTCCCTGTCTTAAGGGAATGAGGTGGAAAGTGATAGAAAAAGCCTCTCACCCCCTCTGGCCTCCACAGGCACGTACATGGGTGCTTACACCCACATACTTACATGCATGTACACAACACACACAGGAAAAAAAAAATGAATAACTGTGCACTGCCCTGCTTGTGAGCAAATGATTCTTAGAGTAGGACATGTTGGACTTTAGATCTAGGGAGAAAAAGATTTAAGCCCGGATCTTCTACAAGCTATGTTTCATGCAGTCACAGTAGCATCTTAGAACTTGAACACATTTTACATGACATCAAGGGCAGGATTCTACCACTTGACAAAATATGATACTGTTTTATCAACTACAAAATGACATATTTTAGAGATTATGGTAGTGATTATTATACTTTGCTCAGATGAGCTCATCTTCTGAATCTTGGGGTCCCCTCCTTTCCGTGACCTGTTGACATTCGGGCACAGGTAAAATTTGCAGACGACAGTGTGAGCTGTTGAATCTTGGGAAGAAAAAAAAAATGAAGACGACAAAGAGTCACACAGAGGAGAGAAAAGACATGATGAAGCATCTGGTGAGTCCTCAGGAAAGAGGAAGGGGACAGACAGACAGACCCCAAGGCAGGCACTGGAGAGACTTGGGGACAGCTGACCAGGAGCTAGCGAACAGCAGCAGTTGGAACTCGCCTGGTGAGTTTTGTGCTCTTGGAAGGTAACTAGCAGGTTAATAACTGTAGTTATTAACAACTCGAGCAGTTTAGCATCCGCTTCTTGCTTATGATGGGAAAAGTGTCTAGCTAAGGCAACCCTGTAAAGCAGAAAGTATTGTTTTCTGTTTTAGTTGCAGAAAACTAGATCTCTCTCTTTCTCTCTCCACCCCTGCCCCGTGTGTGTGTGTGTGTGTGTGTGTGTGTGTGTGTGTGTGTGTGCTCCCTCTGACCTCTGTGAACACCAAGTACACACACAATGCATATAAATACTTGCAAACAAAACATACATGCACATAAAAGAAACATTTTTTTATAGTCTTAGGGAAAAGAGAGAGCAAGGAGGCTGGTGTGGGCAGGTTGTGGAGTTTTGCAGGACACAGATGAGATCAACAGTGTAACAGGAAGGAATGATGTAAATCACATAGGCACTTGGAACCATGAGGAAGCCAGTGGAAGGTCCTGAGCAGAGAGTTGACATAATCCCCCTTTGATTCTGCGTGTTTGTTTATTCAGGCTGCCGTGTCATTGTAGACCAACATGGTCTTGTAGTCCAAGAGCGGATGTGAGAGATCAGTGCTGTGACAAGGAGTGACCCAGATCAAGGAGTGGTCACATGTTGGATACATGGTGACAATTGAGTCCACTGGATTGCCTGAGTGTCTAATGTTGAGTGTGAGAAAAAGAAGTCGTGGACAGCTCTCCTGAGGATGAGGAGGGCGTGACCAGACAGCCAGAGGTTCGAGAGTGCTTAGAAGTTCCAGTTGGATCTGGTCAACTCAGCACACCAAGTGAGCATCCAAGTGGACATGCCAAGGGGCATCTGAACGTAAGTGTGGGCTAAGTAGATGGGTGCCACCTGAGGATCTGAGAACATGCAGCAAGTGGGCAGAGACTATAAAAAGAGGGAAACAGAGGATCCAGTGCACCACAGCTGGGCCTGGACCAACCCACCAGCCATGGAGTCATCTTCCTATTGGCCTATCCAGATCCTCTTCTGTTTCCCCAGAGTCCTCGAGGACCAATGGTATTATTGCAGGTAGAAAGCAGCCCAAACTTGGGACATCAGGTGATATTTCAGGATCAAAAATACACATATATTCACATTTAGACAAGAGTTGTATAAAAACATTTGCAGGGGTGAAGCAAGGGTAGTTGGCGATGGCAGGGTTTGGCAATGAGTCTCCGCAGACCTGTCATGAGCTGGGCTTCACGTGTACCGCTCCGAGGCTTTTTATCAGGAGGCAGCTTAAAAGACTCAGGCCCAGCTTTTTATCATTGTGCCTGCTGCTTAAAATTTCATCTGTCCCCAGGTTTAATCACCCTCACATTGTCCTCTCCTCGCATTCCCCCAGAGGTGTCTCCTTGCCCTGGAAAGAGATAGGGATGCCAGGAGGGAGGAAGGAAGGGAGGGAGAAAGGGACAGGGATGGAGGGAGAGTGGGAAGTCTCCTCTGCTCCTGGGACTTCATGTCCCAACAATGTGTATACCTTCAGCCTTTCACTGATGCTTTTCCCCTCTGATCACATGCACAAGGGCAGAGACCCTCCCAGAAAGACACCAAAGACAAGGCATGTCCTTTCAAAGGGATTCAGAGGTGGATGGCTTTTCTGGAGTACTTGGGCTATGATGGAAAATGCAGTGGACTAAGGGGCCTTCCACCTGAGGGCTACCCATGAACCTGCAGTGACTTTTGGGCACATGTTTAACCTTCGTGCGCCTCACTCTCTTCACTTACAGAATAGAGGAGACTGGAATGGCCCACGAGGTTGTTCTGAAGATGAGTGGAGCTGGAGTGTGCAAGCGACCGAGAATGTCCGTCACAAAGGAACTTTCTTTTGTGGTAGGGAAACGGTGGCTGTCCCCTGCTACTGTTATTGCTGAAATTGTTGTTAGAGAATGTCCTCTGTGTTGACTTCAGGACCTCAGAGGTGGTGGCTCCTGCCCTCTGAGGTGCTTCAGTCAAAACACAATAGGTTAGGGAGAGTGTCTTTTCTGTCTCCAACTCCAAGATAGGGCCCGATTCTCCAGGAGCACGTTCAGGAGGCCACAGCCATTGGCAACAGACAAAGTCACGCCATGGGAGGCAGGATGGTACTGCCAGAAGCGGAGTGTTGACAGTGGGAAACTGGCCTTTGCTTCTTCTGCCCCACGTTCTCTCCAAGGAAGCGCTTTATCATCCAGATCCTAGGAGAGCTGTACAGAGCGCTCTGAACACCCTATGCTGCTGGCATCTTGGGTATAATTTCAAGAAAACCATCACATTTCATTAACTTGTTCCAGGAAGAGGCTCCAACCAAGCACAAATGCCCACACTTCTGAAAAGGAGTGTCTGTGCACCCGGCACTCGCAGGGTCTAGCTTAGCTTTGAATCCCCTGTCCCGGTCGATGTTTGGGCAGGACTGGGCACATCTTGTCAACATGGGAGGTAGGTGCTCATGAACAGCTTGCAGGGGACATTGAGTGCCCTGGTTGTGCCAATGTGGGAAGAGGGAAAAGAGAGAGAAACAAGAGTGCCCGGCTAAGGGCCAGGAGCAGACCCCACTGTGGCATGGAGGACCCCAGGCAAGCTACTCATTTGGCCCTTGAGTTGGGGCTTGTATTTAGTGGCTAGTACAAGAATTCTACCTGTGGCACCTTCAGCGGGAGGTTTATTCTCCCAGTTCCCCCCAAATAATTTAGAGTATCTCTACATCAAGGAGCTAAGCCTCTTTCAGTTCTTTGACCTGCAATCTTAACTATTTCTTTTAGCCCCCAAAGTTGTCTCATGAACCAACATGGCTGTCGGGAGCTCTGCCCACTACATTCGCATTCCAGGAAACACAAATGTCGTGCAAAGAAAATGCAGAAGAGGTTCACGCCTTTTATCCTCTACAGAGTTTTCTAAGAATCCCATATTTTTATGACGAAAGCTCCAACACACAGCCACATCTATTTATAGAGAAGCCTGGGCAAGCATGGAGGGGCCGAGGGAGAGCTGAGAGAAGGGAGGGAATCGGACTATCAGGAGCTGTATGGGCTCCGTGTGACTGTCCTGAACAAGTCTGCTCTGATCTTAAACCTTCGTGCCCTCTAGGAAGAAGAAATGCCTTGTGCAGCCACGTGTTTATTACCTTCTGTTACTCCAATGTTCCCAGAGAACGTCGGAAGATCTCCCCTTATTTTCTTTAAGTGGAGGTCGCCCATGTTCCTCTAGATACACCCTGACCCATGTTCAAGCAAACAATCCTAATTAAACTCAGCATGCCACAAGAAGAAGAAAAAGGACTCACAGGATGAGAGGGCTTGCTGGAGAGAAGTGGGGCTCCATCTGAAGTGAGAGGGGATAAAAAAGGGTAATGGGGCGTGAATGTGATCAAATACATCCCCCACAATGGTGTACCATAGTCCCCCGGTAGGGGGGCATTCCGGCAGAGTGCCACGCTGGCACATTTCCCAGTGTGTGCTACCTTCGCAGAAGAATCCCAAGTCTCCTAAAGGCTGGCGGCGTGAGCACTTCCTGTCTGAACCGCTCACATCTGCCTCTGACTCAAAGACCTGGGTCCTATCCTGACAGTGACACTGTCTGTCAGATCCTTTATTCCTTTGGCAAGAACTTGTCCCGCATCTGGCCTGCCCAATACACTGCTCCCTCACCATCCCAAGGACCAAGCCCGTCAACGTCTAGTAGAGATGATAGGAACTGCGTAGTCACAGTGGGAGGGTGAGAATAGGTCAAGCCTGAGGCTCCTCGGCAGTTCACGGGCAGGTCCTTGACCTCCAAGTTGAGAGCTGAACAGCAAGTAGAAGTTATTCAGGTGTGAGGAATGAAGAAATCCAGGCTCCCTCTGGCTCCCATGCAGAGCATGCACTGTAGATGGGGAGGGGGGCGTGAAGGGAGTTTGGGTGGGGAAAAGGAAATGCACACAGGTTAACACAGAGATCACAAGCAAACTGGGTGACTAAGTACCAAAGATGAAGAATTCAGACATGGTGGCTGATTTGGGGCTTCATAACTATGTAGTGAGGTATCGTGGAGAGGGATCAGCCAGGAGGGTAGGCCAAAACCCGAGACTTTGGCTCTGAGAGAGGCCAGTTAGTTTAAAGCCAAGCCCTCTACCTGAGCCACAAAGAGCCTGGCACAGGGCCCTCCAACCTGTATGGGGCCATATGCCACGTGGTGGCAGTGTCCTATAAAAGGCTATGGACAGATAGTAGAGGCGTGGAATTCTGGGTACTGGGACAGAAGCCTGGTCACTGAGGCATCATGGGCATTGGAGGAGCTGCCACCTTGGGGAGGACCAGAGTTCAAAGAGATAGGAGTGGGGATCTCCAGTTACCCCAACCAGGATGGACCCCCAAATCTAAAAGGAGTACTGTTGGGCACAACGGAATTAGGAGAGGTGCCATGTATGGTCTGGGATGCTATTGGGGGTTTGGGGGTGGGGGGTGGGAAGATGAGTGATGCCGCAGTGCATAGCAAGAGTGAAGTAGGCTAATGTTGCATGATTCAGGCCCCAGGCTTCTTCCTGCTCCACAACTCTCCGCAACAGGAACTCTTCCACCTCACCACAGGTGATGCAGCTGGTGCACCACGTGGCAGCGAAGCCTATGGAACGCTATCCCAAAGACCCAGCCTAGCCCAAGTGCCGAAGTCTTGTAATCAGTTTAGTTACACGACAAAATCCAGATCAGAGAGAGGATTAGGCTATGTGGCTTGTGAGCCGGTGCTTTGAACTTCACTGTGGAAGCCCCTCCCCAAGCGAACAAAGAACGCCCGAGGTATTCACCGTGACACAAATACATCGCTACCCTGGCCTCCCTGAAGCGAGGAGACCCTCAGCCGGCTGGGTGATCAGTTGGCATCCCAAATTGCCTCCCTGTGGCGTTCCACTCAGGTCTCCCAGAGGAGAAATGGACCATGTCGCAGCCTGCTGCTCCCGGAATGGCAAGCATCTGAGAGGCTGCCCCTCTCAGTGGTCCCCAGGACTCAGGAGACTGCAAGAGAGGCAAAGCTCCCTCCTTGTGCTCCCTCTTACCGCGTTAGAAGAGTCGGGGTGGGGGTGGGTGGGAGGGGTGGGGGTGGGAAGCAGCCCCCCGCCCGGCCCTGCATGCAGCTTGGGTTATTGTTCCCAGATGGGGACTGTCAACCCCTGTCAGCTTCAGATCTGCTCTGAGAGCACTACATCCGCATTCCTGGGATGCGTGGCGTCCCAGAGTTCACCTTCTGCACTCGGATTCAATAACATGTCAAACCCCTTCAGTCTCACCCAGAGCTGAAACCCTCTCAACCCACTTGCTGCCTCTGCACACATGCCTTGCTCCTGTCCAAATATTGAAGCTGGGCCGAGTGTAGCCATGTTCAGTCTAGGCCAACTGGGCCCCACCTGCCAATGCCAGCTCCATGGTGAGAGGCAAGAGCCCTTGAATGTATGCCCTGGGCCTTGGGACTTGTCCAGAATACTGTCCCGGTGTGTGGTAGCTTGGGGAGCTGGGAAAAAGAGTTGGGCAATTGGTCTGGCTGTTCTTAAGTCTGCCTATAGATTAGCTATTACCAAAGTCAGGTTCTGCCTATAACTCCAGTGTTGAGGGGCTAAGACAGGAGGGTACTGGACTATAAAAGTCTTTCTAGGGACTTCTTTCACACAGCCCCTCCTGCCTGGCCCCTACACTGCCTCTCAGAGTAGGAAGAGTGCTCTCAATCAGACTAACCCTTCCCACTTTTGCAGTCTCAGTAGTTCAGAGACTAACGAGATGGGAACAGCATTGAACCTGCAGGCCATGAAGTCTCCTGTGGGGACAGTGGTGGGGACCTAGAGCCCAGTGTTGATAAATGGGTGGTTGGAGATCACACAGTATTAGTGAAACACTTGGATATACAATTCCAGATTTTTCCCCCTTTTTTAAAAAAAGGATCTCACTCTACAGCCCTAGCCAAACTGGAGCTTGCTGTGTAGACCAGGCTGTCCTCAAACTCACAGAGATCTGCCTGCCTCTGCCTCCCAGTGCTGGGATTAAAGACATATGCCATTATGCCTAGCCAATTAAAAATTTTTTACTCTCTAATTATTGTGTTTCATTGTCACACACACACACACACACACACACACACACACACACACACACACACACACACTCAAATATAAGCAAGTCCTACCTCTCATCCTTACAAACACGACCTGTAGCTACAGTTACTGTGGCTATAGTGATGTTGGGATGAGGTCATCAAGATGGACCCTGAGCCAGAAAGACTGGTGTCCTTACATGAAGGAGGAAGTCGTGCATGAAGGAGCAGAGATCAGTTCCACAGCCAAGGACCCTCTGGATAAAGCCACTGCCTTCTGAAGGTGGTAAGAAAACCTCACCTCCAGTACTTGGAGGACCCGCCAATGCTTTGAGTTCACATTCCTACCCTCTAGAACCAAGAGAAGGTTCTGTTGTTTGATGCCACTCACGTTGTGTGACCACAATCCTAGGAAACTCATATGCCACCCAATAATGTTCCTGACAAAATCCTGGGTGGAACTGATACAAAATATTGTTTGGACAGTGATGAGAGGGAACCTGTGGACTCAGGACTACGTCCCAGACCCTGTTTGGTGTACAAGTCACCTTCAAAAGGGACCTGATGTTCTGCATCCCCTCTGACCCTGCGAAGAACCCTCTACCAATGATATGGGCTTCTTATCAACTTTTATACTTGAATTTGTAGGCTGATAGAAACCCCGAGCATTTCCACTTCATTCCTCTTCAGGTGGCCTCCCGGCTTGCATGGAAGTGGCCTTCTCAGTCAGCAAGGCTTTTACAGCATGGACATTCTATTACCCTTCTGAGTGGCCCCTGAAGTTAGGAATTCCTGGTTAACATCTGCCCTGTGACCTCACCCTGTCGCAATGACTCCATAAAACTGAGTCATTTAGTCCTGTGGCCTCAGTACAGATGATAAGAGGTGACATAGAAAACACCGGCTCCAGCTCTGGGCCGACTGTGGGCTGTGGGTTTGGGCAAATGGGTGCTTTGCAACTGACCTCAATGTTTATCCTGGTTCTCAAGAGATGGAGATTTCGCGCTGGCAATTTTCTGAGAATTCCATTAACCAGCTCCTGAGCCTATGATGGTGTTTCTTACAAGGCCGTTAGGTGGTTTTTACAACTAGAAACAGCCTTACTCCTGCCCTAATACCCAACAAGGCCAGTCCACAGGACAAACCACTCCACCACCATCTCTGCACGTGCACGCATGCACACGTGCGCACACACACACACACACACACACACACACACACACACACACACACACAAGCCTGTTGCCTTCTGTCAGTCTCACACGTCAATGAAGGTTGGTTTCCAAAACTCATGTCTCTTGCTTGCATAACTCTGGGAATAACTGTCCCTGTAACTATGTTCCACTCTCTCTCGGCTCACAGCTTTTCACTAAAGCTTCTTGTTTACTATGAAAAAGCTAAGAGTCTAAACATGTGGACAGCTCTTCCTGTCCCCCGCCCCAGGCATGAGCTGAACTAAATAGAACCATACTTATGGCTGTCTTTCCAAACCAACCGTGGGGGAACCAATTTACAGCCTTTGTGATCACTCAAATGCATGTGCAGAAATTTCCCTGTGTGCCTGCATGTTCCTACCACGAAGGATATACTGTTTTTGCCTGTGTTCTATTTTCCAAAGATGGGCAGTGCATTCCAATGGCAGCAGATCTAAACAACTGGCCATTGCTGAGCCCCTACAGGACAGCCATACAGTGCACCCTATGTAGTCATAGAATGTTGTGTTTGAGAAGCAACACAGAAAAACTGTTTATGGTCTGCTATTCAGTGGGAAAAAAAAGCTGCTTGCAAAACTGAGTGTACCATATGAAAACAATTATGCAAAAATTATGTATATATCCATAGAAAATCTGGAAGGCTTTTCTCCATAATGTAAACAGTGAGAGAACCCTCAGGGGCTTGAGCACACAATGCTCAGTTTGTGAAGAGCACATGGGCATCTACTGGAGAGAAGAGTGGTGGCGGGCGTCTTGGCACATGCTACCCTCCTGAAATGAGTCTTTTCTTTTTTCTCTGTTTATGAAATGGCACCATATAGGCTCCCAACAGCCCCAACAATTGTGGCTGACTCTAGTTTCTGTTCTATGTGCTTTCCTGCATTTTCCAGAGGGTATGCACTGGCTATGTTTGTGCTGATTTTTTAAAGGACTCATAAAATAATCAATTTGCAAAATGTAAGTACTAGAAAATTGAGTAGGACCGAATCTTTGATGATATTAGGGAATCGGCTTTATTTTTAAGTGTGCCAATGGTCTGGTGGTGATGTTTTTAAGTCATTACCATCCAGAGATGCACGCTGAAATGTGTCTGGATGAAATGGTGGAATGTCTAGGGTTGTCTTAAAAGTAATACAGGAGGTAATTAAGTGGGTAGACACACATAAAAATTCAAGTTCATAGGTTAATTATCATTGAAGCTAAGTGCTTGGAATGTGAGGGTTTATGTTACTTTGTCTATTCCAGTATCATTTACAAATTGCCATTTACAATGCCTTAAAAACATAACATTAGTTTATACCATTGTAATTGTCAAGATTTTCCAGAGAAAGAAACAAAAATGTACATAGAGCAGACTCCCTTATCCATGATTTGATTACCCTTCGCAAAGATTGAGTTATCCAAAAGTCAACTGTAGTACAAGAATATTAAATGGAAAATCCCAGAAGTAGATAAATCATGCGTTTAAAATTGTACACTGCCTGAAATCTCATGCCATTGGTCTCTATCTAACCCAGGAGATGAATCATCTCATAGTCCGGCGTATCCATATTGTATATGCTACCCACCTGCCAGCTATCTAATATTAGCTGTCTTGGTTATCAGAGCGATTGTCACAGTGCTGCAACCAAGCAAACCAAGCAATTTTTATGGACTAGCCTACTGCTTCTCACAATATTGCTATCATTCGCCTCGCTCTATCTCATAATGCAGGCATTACGTCATCGCATAGCATCAACAGAAGAGAAAAGGTGACCACACCACAGAAAGATATTTTCAGAGAAAGACCATATCCATATAACTCTTGTTATAGTTTATTATAATTATGCTGTTTAATTGTTAAGTTAATATCTTACTGTGTCTTACCTATAAACTAAACTTTATCACACACACACACATATAAAACCATCTGGCATTTCTTTTTCAGTTAGCTCTTTATATTAACAAGTCCCACACCCATAGATTTAATCAGCTGGAGATTTAAAATATTTTGGTGGGAAATTATGTCTGCACTGAATGTGTGTCGACTTTTCTTGTCTCTGTTTCCTAAATACGATAGCATAACAACTATTCACACAGGATTTACTTTGAGCATTATAAGGAATTTAGAGGTGATTTAAACTACACAGGAAGATGTGCATAGGTTATATGTAAATGGCATCATTTTATACAAAGGGTACAGAATCTACAGGGTTTGATGTCCATGGGGGTCCTGGAAGGAATCCACTACGGATAGTGAGGCATGCATGTGTACATAATGTTCAATACTCTCCAAGGTTTCATGCCTTTAAACGGGAGTCTTGGAATGCATCCTTGATGGGTAAAGGGGTGGAAGTTATAACATATGTGTGTGAGGGGAAGATTGAGAGATATTAAGGAATCAGCTCACACAATTACAGAGGCTAGACATTCCCAGTCTGCAGGATGGGCAAGCAAGCTGGATGGCCAGGAAGAAACCAAACATGCAGTTTGAAGGATATCAGATAGAGAACTCCCTCTTGTTTGACAGGGACCAGTCCTTTCTCTTATGCAGGCCTTCAAGTGATTGGGTGAGGCCCACATTAGGGAGTGCCAAGTACTTTATCAAAAGTCTACTGACTAATCTCAGCCCAGAACACCCACACAGAAAATTCCAGAATAATATTTACCCACATTATCTAGGCACAGTCATTGTGGCTAAAGTAATTGAGTTTCTGCCTTTGCTTGTGGAGGAACTATGCAATGCCACAAGCTGTCTGAGTGTCCCCTATGTGGGGGTGTGGTAACTAGTGGAACGTGGTTGATGTTCTGCTCATCGAGGTAAATGGGAGCCACAGAGGTGGGCAGATCTCTGTGAGTTCCAGGCCAGCTAGGGATACATAGTGAGACTCTAACCATATATATATATGTAGTTTTTTACACACACACACACACACACACACACACACACACACACACACAGATATCTATATCTATATCTATATCTATATCTATATCTATATCTATCTATCTATATATATATATATATATATATATATATATATATATCTGTGTGGGGTGATGGTGCACACCTTTAATCCCAGCACTCAGGAAGCAGAAGCAGGTGGATCTCTACTGAGTTTGAGGCCAGCCTGGTCTACATAGTGAGTTCCAGGACAGTCAAGACTACATGGTGAAACCTAGCCTCAAACAAAACAAACAAACAAATCTAACAATAACTTAAGCCATAATACATCTAAAACTTAAGTTAAATTTTTATTATAATACCATTTGTAATAATCGTACATATGCGTTACATATAGTATGGTATTTCAGCACATACAAGCATCAAATTAGAAAACAGCATTTTTCTTTAGTTACCATTTCTTTAGGGTTGGGGGCTTTTCTTCTGGAGATTCACAATCACATGTTTATAGGCTTACGACTTAAATAATACACAACTTAGGGTATTTTGAATTATACTCACGCCCACCATGTTGCAGGATGCAGAGGTTTATGCTCTCAAACTCTTTTGGTATCTCGTATCTCGTATCTTGGGACGTCATTCAGTGACTCCTGATCTCCGAGGCCTCTTCTCTAATCACTCCCATCTCACCTTTCCCGGCCTCTGGTGCTCTCTAGGCAGATGGACTTTAAAAAACAAGCCATATGTGCGTTGTTGGTTAGTTGACAAACAGGATTCCTGGGGATCTTGGGGTTAGTTTGACACTAATGATGACACCCAGAAGCTACCTTTGCTTTTCTTTTTGCCAAATAAAGGATTCAAACCAGCGTTCACAAATTGGGGACAGAGTCATTTCCGTCTGCAGGTGTAATGCCTGTGTCCACACACCCAGTTGTCAGGTGAGATGCACACTGGAGGTCCACAGACCTGCTCAAGCTAGAAGAGCAGCTGACATTCACAACCAAAATCACTTAAAAGTGAGGTCCAGCTCAAGGCACCGGCCCAACATGATGCTGTGCCCTACGGAAATGCGGAAAATTAAATGTCTCTCCCAGGTCTTATTGAGAAATAGCTGAGATGGGACCTGCTACATACTGTATTAAACACGTAACAGAAGTCCAATAATACTACTCAGACTACGAGTTCCACAAGCCCTGGTCCACCCTGAGAGGCCCTGCACATCTGGTCACTTCCTCCTGTCCTTCCTTCTGTATTTCTGTGTCCTAGGCCTCTCCTGCTCCAGCCAGCCAGCCTCTGTCACACACCATTCCTCTTACAGGAACACACACCACTGCTTTCCCCAGTGGTCACTGCTCTATGAGGCCTGCTGCTCTGCCTCAGTTTCCCGGGGTTGCAACAAACAAAAAACACTCCAGACATTTGTTCCCTAACAACTCAGGAGGTGAAAGCCTGAAGCCACTCTTGCAGCAGGGCCATGGAGCCTCCCCACAGGCCCCAGGGAATGATTCTTCCTGACATTTTCTGGCTTTGGTGGCTCAGGCTCTTCTTGGCTTGAACCTGCGGGACTCTAGTTCCTGCCGATCTTTCCGCCTGGATCCTTATGTCTCAAATCTCCCTCTGCCTTTTCTCTCAGGAGGAGGCTTGTCATTGGTTGTAGAGATATTTGGATGATTCAGAACGATCTCATTTTCAGAACTTTGTGTCTACCAGGACCCTACTTCCAAAGGTCACCTGTATAGGTTCCAGGAGTCAAGACTGGGGCATATCTTTTTTGTGTGTGTGCGCACACACACACACACACACACACACACACACACACACACACACACATCTTCAATATCCCCTGCCCTGTTCCAGTCACTTAGGATTTCCTCAGCATTTGGCATTTTTCACATGCTCTACTTGGCTTTGCATGAGGATCTATTGTTATTTTTTCTCCTCCATTAGAACATAAGCTTTGTTCTGTTCTTGGCCAAAAATATAAGAATCAGTACACCTAGAACAATGGTATAATAGATGTTCACTAAGTTCTTGCTAAATGGATAAGTGTCATGTGTTACAGAGGTTCAGGGCCCCAAAGGCTCCTGACATAGGACAGAAATCAAGAATGTCTGGGGGATCAAATGAGATGACAGAGTTGTAAGTATACCTTTGAGAGATCCCCATTGGAGATACAAAGTTAGTCCTCCCAGAAACCTCCTGGTGTTCTCTCTCTCTCTGTCTCTCTCTCTCTCTGTCTCTCTCTGTCTCTCTCTCTCTCTCTCTCTCTCTCTCTCTCTCTCTCTGTCTCTCTCTCTCTCTCTCTCTCTCTCTCTCTCTCTCTCTCTCTCTCTCTCACACACACACACACACACACACACACACAAATGAACTTGTGGTGCTTTACAAGTTCATTTGCCCAGCAAAAGCTTGGGGTACAGGGTTTCTTTCCTCTTCTCTCCTCCCCTGCTTAAAATGTTAGCCCTCAGGATTGAAAAAAAAAATGCCCAGCTGGGGTGTCTTAAACCTATAACCCCACCACTTAGGGACCTGAGGCAGGGAGAACACTATGAACTGAGGACAGTCTGACCTACAAGCAAGCTCAAAATAAAAATACAACCAGAAAAAAAAAGTCATTGGGGGGAGGGGAAATTCTATGGCTCCAGTGGACATCTTCCAGGACTCTCCTTTGTTTGAGTTCACAGTCTGGACTGCAGAGTGAGGTCCTGTCCTACCACCACCCCCTCCAAATAAAAAGCTGGAGAAGCTGGTGAAGTGTGATTTTTAAATTATATTCATTGTTTTATTTTAACGGAAAGACAATTTTCTGTATGTATCGAATATACTGCCATGCTGTATGGACATGTGGTGGAATGGTAAACATGCTGACTCTCCTGCCTCTCACTTCCCAGACTTGATGTTTCTTTGGAAGATCTACATGCGGTCATTTTGGAATGTGCAGTGAGATATGGTTACCTCCTCTCCCTGTGCCCTGTGCTCTGTCTCTAAAACTCACTCCTCCGTCTCACTCAGACTGAACCATTTGCTCTGTCTTTACCAGTCACCATCCCCAGACCCCAGGACCCAAAAGGTCCTCTCTGCTGCTAGGAATTTGGGTCTTTTAGATTCCTTGTATGAGTATTTTTCTTCCTGGGCCTGGCTGATCTTGCTAAACACAATGTCCCCTAGGCTCATCCATGATGTTCAAAGTCAGAGACCCCTTCCCTGGGACGACTGTGCAGTACTCATGAGCATGGATCTACACATTTCCTTCCCCTTTGCCTGTTGATACACACAAGTCAGAGTGTTTCCACACCTTGGTTCCTGTGAATTCTCTCACAATGGACATAAAAGGCAGATGTCCAGAACATGTTGTTAAATAGAATATTGATTTCATCATCAAGGGTCTCAAGTTGCACAGTGAGCCCCCACACAGTACTCTCTCTGGGTATTTGTGCTAATTCATGAAATTTCTCTGAGATCCCAGGTCCTGTCCAGAGAAAGACATCCTCTATCTCATCAGCACGTTCTGAATTGATAAAGTAAGATGATACAAGCCACTAGCACTGGAGGGGGTGAGCTATTCTTTTTAGTGATGTGGTTCATTTCGAGAGCAATTTCAGAGATTTGGAAGTACCAAGAAACATCAAACTATCTTCCCATGTTCCTCCTATAACACAACAAGCAGCCTCAAGTGAATACACTGTAGGTAGTGTCTCCTGGTTATCAGTGGACAGACAGGACTGGTGTTATCACAGTTATCAGGAATGCCAAGGTTACACTGTGCCCATCGGCAGCCCAATCCTCAGGCCCAGCACAGACAAGCTCTTGTGTATGGATGCCCTCCTAAGTGAGGTGAAAGGCTCTGTCTAAACTCTTTACTTGTCTGATTCAATGCTCCAAAACCTGAACAGGTTGGTATAACCACACTTTCACGGACCATGAGGAAACTGAGCCCCAGAGCCCGTAGTTACTCCAGGCTGGAGGCAGGACTCGACCCCAGGAAGAGTGACTCCCCCGTCCTTGAGCCATACTCTGCCTCCACCTGCCCAGATCCTCCGGTGCCTGACTTCCAGACCAGGTCATCATTCTTAAACACTTGCTACACCCCAGGCTGTAGCCTGAATGTTGGTGTTATAGGGACCAGGAACTCAAGGGCTCCTGGAAAGATGGAAAAATAACGTGAGTAGGCCATGACATGAGGGAGTAGGAAAGTGATGTGAGTGAATACATGTGTGGCTGGGTAGGCTGAGCCATGCTGAGCAAGGAAGACCCACCCTCCCAGAGATGGTTCCAAAAGCAATCGGAGAAGGCTTCTCAGAGGAGGTGCCCCTGAGCAGAAGCTGATGGCCCTGGTTCATGGCCATGGGGAAGTGGCCATGAAGAGCAAGCATGCTTCACACACACACACACACACACACACACACACACACACACACACACGTGACTTTTGATGGCCATGAAGAGCAAGCATGCTTCACACACACACACACACACACACACACACACACACACACACACACGTGACTTTTGATCCCTCTGTAGAACCCTCCCAATTACATCTCTAGTTACCCTTGTAACAATGGCTGGGTGGGCCTTCCAGAACCTCAGTCCATCTGTTTCACGGTTGAGGTGTCTCATGGTGTCTGGAATCTTGTGCAAGCACCCGAGCACTGGAGCATAAGGCAGGCCAGTGACGACACTGCTCACAGCCCCTGGTGGAAAAGAAGCTAGCTCTGCTTCCCTGCAGGCCTGCCATGACCTTCATCCCCCCTTGTTGCTAGGCTCACACTTGGTATTTCTGCCAAAGAGCCCCAGGTTGCATTTGTATTCTCTTGGAAAACCCAAGGCTTGACACTGAAAAATATCAAAGCATGCATTGTTTCTGGCCCCTTCCCACCAGTCCTCAGGTGGAGGGGTCCACACCCCACATCCATCCAGACCTTCTCACTCAGTCTCTTTGTGGAGGGTTAGGAGAATGGGGAGCCAGGACTGCTCTCCAGGCACAGCAAAGATCGCAGAAGTGCGGGAGGGGAGGGGACGGGCTGTTGTCTTCCGTGGCCAGGCACATCAGATGTTTAGATGGTCCTTGACACTTGTACACAAACCTCCTCCATCTGGGCATAGAACTTCCCCAAGGAGATCGCTGCCTCGGTGATAATCAAGGGTGAAAACCACCCTTTAGGGTGGGCCCAAGGAACCTGTGTGAGGCCTTGTGTTGATAGGACAGACAGAAATTCCTTTGTGTACATCAAAGATTTCACTGGCTGACCAGCAAGGGGCAGAGCTAGAGCTTTGCGTTAGACAGACAGAAAGAAAAGGTACAGATAGGATCAGAGAAGAAGATTATGTTTTTATTTTTAAATGTGTGTGTGCATGTGCACATGAGTGCAGGTGTCTAAGGAGGCCAGAAGAGGGCATTGGATCCCCTGGAGCTGGAGTTACACTTGGTTGTGGGCAACCCAACACGGGTCTTCTGCAAGAGCAGTGCATGCCCTTCACTGCTCGGCCATTTCTCAGGCCTAGAAGTGTTTCTCCTTTAAACCCACAAGAATGTGTTACAAGATTCTATCTGGACTTGAGGAATTAAACACTTTAAAAGTCATTTTAGGACCATTAATCTAGGAGCCCTAACCTTTTAGAATCTGTCAAGCTGTTCCGTGAGCAAAGTTAAATGTGTCCTGTTCTTTCTTTGTTTAGTAAGTTAACTAATCTTTTTGGCATTGTTCTTATTTTGGATGTGAAGAGAAACCCCCACAGTATTTATTTGTGCTACGTGGGTTTCTGACTGCTCTCAGAAAGGCTTATAATCGGGGCTTAAAAAAAAAAGTGTTGTTTTCCAAGTCAAGAAGATAAGTCTCCAGGAATGGAGTTAAAAGAGAAACTTTATGTAAGTAATTGCTTAGGAATGTGCCACTTAACAGAATAACTTCTCAACGTGATGACACAAGGTAAATGTGTCTTATTTGCAGTGTTCTTCAAACAACTTCTGGGGTACTCTGTCCTGTGGAATGAGATATTTGCTCCCTTATTAAGAGAGCTAAACATAAAGTGCTCCTCACAGAAGTAGAACTTAACAACTACTTTGGGCATATCCAGGACCTCAGTCTGCTGAATGTGCCACCCACACTCGGAGCAAGCCTGCCTCCTCAGTTGTGGCTTCCATGTCAATCACCTCTGGAAACACCTTCGCAGACACACTCAGAATTGTACATGATGAATCTCCCAGACATAACTCAACCTGACGATGAACATTAAGCCCCACAGCCAGGCACAGTGGCACACGCCTGTGACCCCACTTACTGAAGTGGTAGCTTGAGGCATGCTTAGATGACTAAGCAAGACCATTCAGATCACAATTAAATTTCAAAGAAGCTGAGGGTGTTTCTCAGTGATACAGAACTTGCTAGAAAGTTCACTCCCCTAAGCACCATGACAACAACCAAAAATAAAAAATCAGTAAAGATGGTCTTGACAGATCTTTACGTACATCCATATTAGTTTCTTTGGAATAAAGAGTATGAATATAGCCATCTAAAAACTCCTCTTACAGTGACCAATTACTCTCCCCAAATGAGTGAATTCATGAATACTAACTTCAGAAATGAGTGGGAATGGCTGGGAAGTTGGGAAGTGGAGTGTATCGCTTGGGTTCAAATCTTGGCTCTGCCAACTTCCAATCATGTCACCTGGGGCAAATTAGAGAAACTTCCCACCTGAAGACAGGGAACTATGTGCATTTACGCATTTACGCCGTTTGGCTGTTTTGAAGATTCAGTGAGATAATGTGGTAGGCCTGTGCCTGGCATACTGTAGGTGCCAAGTAAATGTCAGCTGCCATCCTCACCGTCAGAAATAGAACCAGCTTCTTCTGCCCATTGACTTGATACACTCCAAATACATTAACTGAGTATCCTGTGACGAGCCAGACTCTGGACTCAGCCTTGGAGTAGGGGATATCAGTGAACAACCATGAAAATCTTGGTCCTCCTGGAGCTCCCGAGGGATGAGGGATGAGGGACGAGACAGATGTGTGATAATTGATGCTAACAGCAGGGACTGCATGCAGATTAGAAAGAGAAGCAATGAAGCAGAGGGTTCCCCAGATCTTGGGGGCACAGGGTGGACTTAAGAAGGGAAGCAGAAGAGATGCCAGAGTGAAGGGGGAAAGAAGGGGACATCGGGTAGGCGGAGGACAGTGAGGCAGGCAGGGATGGGGGGGAGGCAAGCGGGCAGGGAGAGGGGAGAGAGGTGGGGAACCTCTGGGGGTCACAGGGACTTTGCAGGTAGGGGAGAGAACACACACTAAGGGAACAGAACGTTCCACTGTGTGGAGTAAAGGACTTCTGTAGGGGTCAGAGCAGGCCAGTAACATGACCTGACGGGTTCTATGAGACTCCCTCTGGCCTATGTGCTAGGGTGGACTGCAGGAAGCAAGGGTAGAAACTGAGAGCCTGGCCAGGGACCTCCGCAGGGGATGGTGCTGGTGACCCAACCAGGGTGGAACTACAAAGACAGCAAAAGAAGCCTCATGCCAGATGCGTTCTGGAGTGGCTTCAGTAGGGCTTCTGTGGCTGTGAAGCAGATGTGGGTGTGAGAGGATCAGGGGTCTAGTAGATGCCTCCATCCTCCGAGGCAGAATCTCATGATGTAGCCCTGACTGGCCTCAAAATCACAGAGATACGCCTGCCTCTGCCTCCCTAGTGCTGGGACGAAAGTTGTGCATCACCGTGCCTGACCCACCTCAGAGTTGCCTTTGACTAAAATAAGATGTTGCTGTGAAATGTCCCTCACCAGCTTGTGTTTGAACACCTGGTCCCCAGATCGTTACCACCACTTTGAGAGCTTATAGAATCTTTTGGAGGTGAGTTCCAGATGGAGAAAGTGGGAAGTAGGTCACAGGGGGTGGGGGTGGGGTGTGTCATTCCAGTCTCGACTACCTGACTTCTGTCTATATACATCCAGCCATCCTGGGTCCTCATACAGCCTCCAAGCCTTCCACACTGGGGTGTACTCTCTCCCCTATACCAAATGCCACAACCAATCGTTCCTCGGGAAGGCATTCTGTCACACTATGAGAAAAAGTTACCAGTACAGGGACCATGAGGAAGGAGGTGTGTCTACCAGACACTTATATAGACACAGCCAGGAGGTGATCCGGTAGATGACAGATCTCCCAGAGTCTGAGAGAGGGCTCCAATGAAGTCCTGGCTCCAGCAGGCACTGACAGAGGTGTGGCTGTTTTAAAATCTTCGAGGCTCAGTCTCGTCAGGTTGCTGTGGTAAAATGCCTCACAACGGGTAGGTCATAAACCACAGGAGGCTGTTTTTCACGTTGCCGCCAATGGAAATTTGAGATTAAGGCGCTGGCGGATTCAATGTCTGCCACCTTCACAGACATCTGACTGTTGCTGGAGAATTTCTCTCCAGCTCCCACCACCAAGTCCCGCCAGTCTCAGAGCCCACTTATAAAATAAACACACAGACTCTTACATTATTTAAACTGCTTGGCCATTAGCTCAGGCCTGTTATTGTCTAGCTCTTACTCTTATATTTAGCCCATTTTTATTAATCTTTACTTTGCCACATGGCTCATGGCTTACTGGTACCTTACATCTTCCTTGTCCTGATGGCGGCTGGCAGTGTCTCTCTCTCAGCCTTCCACTTCCCAGAATTCTTTTCCTTGTCCCGCCTATACTTCCTGCCTAGCCAATGGCCAATCAGTGATTTATTTACTGACCAATCAGCAACACACTTGACATACAGACCATCCCACAGCACTTCCCCTTTTCTTTTCTTAAAAAGGAAGGTTTTAACTTTAACATAGTAAAATTACATATAACAAAACAATTATCAAGCAAGAATTATAGTTACAATATTAAAGAAGAGATCCTATCTATCTTCTATTTGTAAGTTTAAGGTTTTATATCTAACTTATCTTTTATTATAACTAAGGAAAATTGTAAGTATCTAGTCTTTAACCACATCAAAGACCTCAGAAGGATATAACATTGCCTGAGAAATGGGAGAAGGATGCAAGCAACTTTTGGGAGTCTTTCAGGGTAGACAGAGACAGCTGAACCTGGACAGTCATGCAAAGTTTTCTTGTAAAGTTGGGGCATCTGTCTTCAGCCCACAGGCCTAGAGTCTCTTATTCATTTTTTTCTGTGTCTTGTAGAATGTCTGGCAGTTTTCTCTGCAAAGCAGGAACCTGAAGGACCATTTTGTCAAGCAAAGTTCAGTGGTCACCTTTCTATGGGTCCTGCATGTCCAGTTGATCAAGCAGTCCAGGCAAGAATAGTTTCTTGCCCAAATGGCTATTTTTGTCAAGGTGAAGATAAACTCCATATGGAGTGTCTTCGATGCCCATCCTCCTCTCTGAAGTAAATCGGTGCTGTCAGGAGCAGACATGTCTCACTGTCCAAAAAGTCTAAACTTTTAAAACATTTTAAATGCCATATTCTGTAGGTCTTTGAAGTGTTTGAAGACTACCTATCTATCTGAAATATATCTATGTATACCTAGAAGACTTAACTAACATGGCTACAAATATTATCATAGATGACTAACTATTAATCTATTTTTTAATTATCCATTACAATTTTAAATGAGTTACATAAACATAATATCTCAAACAAGAATAGAAATATATATACAGTATAACAAAATTAAGTTTAAATTTGTATCAATAAACTAAAATCTATAGCAATGTAAAACATTTTAAACAAGTTGTTACTCTTTAAAAGTAGGTTCATTAATCTACCCTTTTATCCTATCATATCTAAACTATCCCCTTTTTGTTTTAGAAAGAGATTGTATTTATAATCAACCTGATTTAAATAAAAATATTGTTTTTTCTCTGTCCCACACCAGAGGGCTCTTCTGATTTGGGACACAAGAATCTCTTAACCATTTTTTTTTTTTTTTTTGAGCAATATGTCTGGGTTTAGAGGGGGAGTGAGCCAATTCCATCTCTAAAGCCAGCTTGGTATATTTGGGAATTTGGGCGTAGCTTCTCTTACTACTTCCTGCTGGAGGGGGGCGCTGTATCTTCTGGAGACAGAAAGAAAATTTTAGGATCATGGAGTAGTCTGTGAGGCTGTATATCTGAGCCAGTTGACTTGAAACCATTCTGGATGTTGAATCATCTGGGCCATGGTGTCATTGGAGACCTTTCAGGGGGTCTTGGCTGGTCAAACCTGATGTATCTTAATCTGGAACAAATCCATAGTCTCTGGCTTTCTGTGGAAACAAAAGCAGAGACTCTTTTCCAAAGCAACATATCCTTATATCCAAATTTTGAAGTCAAGGCATCTTTAAAATATACATTTTGGCATAACGCAACAGCTTTTACAATCAAATGTTTTTCTGCAGTTACGAATATCAAAGAGAACATAATCCAGATTCTTTGTGTGGTAGCCATCTTTATGTGGCTTATTTTTTTATATTAGCGTGAGCCTATTGCTTTAAACTACAGCCTTCTAAGCCTGAAACGGCACAGTGGCTGCTGGCTCCGCCCACTTCAGCTTCCCAACATGGCGGTGGTCCGCTTTCCGCCAGCTCTGGGAGCCGTAACTCTCAGAAATAGTGGGTCTACACTTTTACCAAAGTAGCGTGTAGCCCAGAAACCTCTTTTATTGTTTTGTACTAGCAAAGGCTAAATTCACCACATAGCTTAATGTGTTATTTGCAGAGGCCTCACTCCTACCATACTGCAGGTCGAGAGCGCACGCTAGGAACCCGCCAGTAGCTCAAACCGGCAGCTGCCGCTTATTTGAGAGAGACAATTAGGAAGCTGTTTTTAGGTCCGTTTTAGAATCTTTTTTTTAAGTTTTTAGGTGGAAACTCTTGCCACCACGTTGGACGCCATTTGTTGCTGGAGAATTTCTCTCCAGCTCCCACCACCAAGTCCCGCCAGTCTCAGAGCCCACTTATAAAATAAACACACAGACTCTTACATTATTTAAACTGCTTGGCCATTAGCTCAGGCCTGTTATTGTCTAGCTCTTACTCTTATATTTAGCCCATTTTTATTAATCTTTACTTTGCCACATGGCTCATGGCTTACTGGTACCTTACATCTTCCTTGTCCTGATGGCGGCTGGCAGTGTCTCTCTCTCAGCCTTCCACTTCCCAGAATTCTTTTCCTTGTCCCGCCTATACTTCCTGCCTAGCCAATGGCCAATCAGTGATTTATTTACTGACCAATCAGCAACACACTTGACATACAGACCATCCCACAGCATCTGACCATGTCTCATAGAGCAGAAAGGAGCCGGAGAGCTGTTGGAGAGGTTTTGATTGGGTCCCCCAGAGGATTGTGGGTTGGAACCTTTGTTCCCGATCTGATAGTGATGAGGTCTCTAAGAGGCGGGGCCTAGTGTAAGGTAATGAGGTCATGCAGACCCTACACCTGGAAGAGATTAAAGCTGCCCTTGCAACGTTGATTTGTTCCTGTAAGAGTGGGTAGTTACTTTGGGGGGGGGGGAGGCAGGTCAGCCCCTCCTGAGTCTTTTGCGTCCTCTCTCATCATGTGACCTCTTCTTCACAAGCTGCCACTGTAGAGATGTCACCCACTTGAGGCCCTCACCAGGGCCGGGCAGAATCTGTATTAAGATGTGGCTTCAGACACTGGCACGGAACAGATGTCGTAGGGGAGCCTGTAAATGTCTTCCGGCTGGCTGTCAGGCGCGCTCATGTACTCTGAGCTGCCCATGAGCCCCCCACCACGACTTCTCGGCTTCCACATGACGTTGCTTGTCCGGGGCAGCTGTAACTCGAACGGCTGATACAAATGACAAGGTTTCAAGTGACAGGGGAAATGGTACCGTGGATGCCTGGGGGGGGGGAGACACACCGGCTCTCTAAAGAACTCTCAGAGTGTGTGGACCCTTCCCAGGGTCAAGAATGTGAAGCAGTTGCCCCATCATCTATTCCTGAACACTGGTAGAATTTTGTACTAAAAATAGCTAGTCTAAAAATAAAAAGTCCTGTACTTGTCTGAGATTTGTCCGCTAAACTGACATCTACATCTACATATTTGGACACATCTGTGCAAGCACTCAGACCTTTGGGGACATGGGAAACCTTGTTTCATCTGGCTTTATATATAGTAGGTTTTGTGTGGACATAATCAGGCAGTGTGTGAATGGTTTGTCAGGAACAAAGCCTTTGTGCACAGAGTTCTTGTCCCGTTACCACACAGACACTAAAGGAAGGAACTCAGAGGGCAAGAGCCATGAGGAACCAAGAATGGCTACTATTTCACCTTTAGATTATTCCGAGCAATTAAGCTACTTTGATTTTGTAAGTCATTACAAGTCTTTCCCCCCTATCTTCTGGGATCTGGGATCTTTGTTTGCTTGTCTGATTTTTTTTCTTTTTCCTTTTTTAGAAACGGTGTCATTTTATAGCCTAGCCTGCCTTGGAACTTGCTATGTAGCTCAGGCTGGCCTTAACTTTGTGATTCTTCTGCCTTGGTCTCCCCATTGCTCAAGCCACAGGTGTAGACTTCTATAGCCTAGTAAGTCCCTCCCCAATAGGGCTGATCAGGTTTTTATCAAGCCTCATGGTTTGATAAGGCCTCTCACTGTTTCTGGATTGAGCTGTGAGTCGGTGGACTAGGTGTATCATCATAGCTCACTGGAAATGAAGCCCAGAGAATCGCTAGGCTTTTCTAAAACCTTGTGATTTCTGGGAGGCCGTGAGCTATTCGATTCAGCTGCCTTTGCTTATATAAGGTACCATGGTGAAGGGTGGGCAGGTCTTTTATTCAGTCTCTCTGTGCCCTTATGAGCACTTTGTAATCTGCCATCCCATGCTTACACATAATTATTAGACATAAAAGACCACTCAAGGAAAAGCAAAATTCTTAGCAGCTGGTTCCCAAGTCTGTTTCTCTAGCACAGTAGTAGTGTAGGGATGCTCGGGTGATGGCCTACACCAGCTCTAACACAGTAGTAGTGTAGGGATGCTTGGGTGATGGTCTACGCCGGCTCTAACACTGTAGTAGTGTAGGGATGCTCGGGTGATGGTCTACACTGGCTCTAACACTGTAGCAGTGTAGGGATGCTCGGGTGATGGTCTATGCTGGCTCTAACACAGTAGTAGTATAGGGATGCTCAGCTGATGTTCTACACTGCTCCTATTCTGGAACAAAATGAAACATTCTGGGGTAGTTTGTCATTTGACCAGTCTTTGCCCCCTGCTTTGTGGAGATCTACAAATTTCTGTAGGTCTTGGAAGTCTGGAGAGTTCAAAAGCAGTAAAGGCATTCCTTGTAAGAACTACAGCCCTGAATCCTACAGGTATTATTTTGTTATTTGACTAGATCACATAAAAGGAAAATAAAAAGGAAATCAAAATGGCCATCATTGGTGTTAAGTAGGGTAGCGCTAGGGGCTGTGACACCCGGATTTCTATGGCACAGTACAATGGAAGTTCATTTTTCACTCATATAGACATTCAAGAAGCAGTGTTACCTAGCCAGTCACTGTACCTCCTCTGTTGTCTCTGTGAGACCAGAGTCCCTTCCACAGCCCCTGTTTCCATACTGTTTTCTGCACCCAGCTAACCTGGGGTACAGGAAAACACAAAAGTGCACGAGCCCTTTCTTAGAAGGCCTGTCCTGGAAGTGGCAAGTTAGTTCTGCTTCCATTCCATCTGGAGGCTGGCTGTCCTGGCCAAGATTGGGCAACTATGTCCCAAGTTGTGACTCTGGGCTTAGGAGTGGAGAAATGTGAGTTTTAGCTTGTCACATCTACACACTTGTGTCATGCCATATAATGTAATTCATTTAAAAATACACATTCCAAGCTGAGTATAGTGGCACATGCCTATGATCCCAATACTTGGTAGGCAGAGGCTAGAAAGTACCAAGTTCAAGGCCAGACTGGATTACATAGTGAGGACCTGTCTCAAACAAGTGGGGAAAAAAATATATCCTGAAATGCTTCCTAAAGTTAACATTTTGGATTATAACTAATAAATGGAATCATACTGTACATGGAGCTTTACTAATTAGATGTTGTTTTATTAACACTGTATTGAACCATACATATCATCTGCGTCATTTGTGTGGACAAGGTGGCTCCACAGTGGTGTATCCATTTCTGGTTGCTATCACAAAGACAGAATTCTCAGGGGCTGCTCCAGCTAGCTGCTGCCACGCCTTCACTTCACAGTCATAGATGCTGACCCTCTGGACCCGCAAGCCCGATTAAAATCTCAGACATTGCCTTGGTCATGGTGTGTTATCACAGCAAGAGAAAAGTAACTAATGCCGGTATGTAGTAAATATCTGAACAGTATCTGGTTTCTATTGGAGGAGTGGACTCTCCCAGGTCAACACTGTAACCATCAGTGTTAACCACAGCTGTCCTCCCTGGCAGCCTGTCCTCTTAAGCGGTTACCTGATTGCTCAATCTGCAGCTATAATGCCCCATTCCTGAAAAGTAACAAGGTCAGAGTGTGCACAGCAAACACAATGTAACATTTCACCACATAAACAGTACATATTTGCATATCTGGCCCGTTTATCATCGAGGACTAGATTCAACTGCCTCTAAGATAAGAACCGTGGAAAACCAGTAGCCTACAAAACAAATTCATTTCTCTTTCACTTGTACAAAGCGCGTAGGGAACTGGGCCAGACTGATAAGGTGGCTTGCCTGGTTACCAAGAATTCACACTAGGGACTGGGGAGATGGCGTGTGTGTGTGTGTGTGTGTGTGTGTGTGTGTGTGTGTGTGTGTGTGTGTGTGTAAGCCCTTGCTTTTGCAAGGACCTGAGTCCCAGAACCTGTGTAAAAACCCATAGTGGCTCTCATTTCTAACCCTGGGACAGAGACTGGCAGATTCCCAGAGTTCACTGACTCCCATCTAGCTAGTTGTTGTATGAGTTATTATAAGTAATCTAGAGAAGACAGGACTTGAGGGTGTGCAGGGTTACACACCAATATTTTTCCAACTTCCCATAAGGAAAATTCTGCTAGCCACAGGGTCCTGGAGGGACCACCATTTCGACACTTACACAACCATGCTGGTGCGTGCCAATCAAGTACTCTGCAGCTGTGCGGCTCCCTGAGCCCTGCGCTGAGCAATCTCTGGGCCTGGCATAAGATAAAGCTAAAAAGAGTCGGCCTGGGAGGAGGGGACTAGATCTACCTGGACTGAGTCCACCAGGTTGATCTCAGTCTGTGGGGAAGGCTTTGCCCTGGAGGAGAATGGAATGGGGGGCGGGCTGGGGGGAAGGTGAGGGGGGCGGGAGGGGGGAGAACAAGGGAATCTGTGGCTGATATGTAGAAATGAATTGTATTGCAAAATAAAAATTAAAAAAAAAAAAGAGTCACCCCATTAAAGAAAAGCCAGTTGGCTATCAGTCCCTTCAAGGTGTATGGCCCTGCCCCCAAACTAAAGCAAGTCCCCTGTGTGGGAGAGAGGATAAACCTAGCTGGGCATAGATAAGAAGTCGGTGAGCCGAGCAAATAAAGGAGGTGCTGATCCAAGTGTAAACGAGATATAAGCTAGGCTCACTGCTGAAGTAAGCATTAAACACATCCAAAGACAAAGTAAAATAAAAAGAACTAGTAGTTAAAAATTAATCCTAGTTATAATGTGGATGTTGGGGAAAGTGTAAAATAATCTGGTATGTGCCCCATGTGGCTGTTTCCCTGTGATCTCAGGCTCCAATGCTCCTGTTGGGACACTCCTTCATCTTGCTGGAATCCGAACCCCGGTGCTCTTCTTTCTTAGAAGCCTGTGTTTTCTAATTCCTTCCTTCTGCCCTGCCATTCACAGCCATTCTCTCCATTTTGAACTCCAAAGCCCCAGAAATCAGGCGGCAGGACTGGAGGTCCTTGGATGTTAGCTCCTATCTAACATAGGCAGCCAAGGCCAGAAAGGAGAAGGCTGGCACTCCCACTGGGTGAATCTCTCGGTGACACACACTCTGGAGTAGGAGGACCACAGAGGACCCTGGTGTCCTTTCCAGAACAGACCCCACCATTGCTCGGAATAGTCACCATGTGATGGGAGCCATCCCAGGCAGGAATCCTGAAGCCTAAAGCCAGAGCACTTCACAGCTCACCCTGAGGACCTCTGCCTGGTGAAAGAAATTGTGGGTAGCTGGGAAATCACAGGGATAAGGCTAATCGTACAACATCTACCTGAGTGAGGCAACGTGGCAGAGCCTGTGATCCCAGAGGCTAGAGAAGCTGAGGCAGGAGGATGGTGGGTTTGAGGCCAGCCTGGCAAATGTAATGAGACTCTGTTTCAAACCACCACCATCACCCAAAAAAAAAAACAAAACAAAACAAAACACATGAAATTATGTTGTTGTCATTGTGGTTTTTGTTTTGTTAAGTACTCTAAGGTAAATTACATCCTTGGCCTATTTTCAGTGTTCAGTCCTGAAGCAGAGTCTTGCTAAACTGTCCAGGCAGGCCTTGAAAGTAGCCATGCTCTCAGCTCGGTCTCCTAGGGAGCTGGGATCACAGAACTGCACCAACAAATAGACAATATCTATCTTCTCTTCAGAATCAAATTATGAATTGATTCCTTATCAAGTTAATTCTGGAAAATTAAAGCAGAGCTAAGGCTCTCTATTAATGAGACATATACACACAAACATAAACATATGTCTGTGCACACATACTCAAATATACTCTCACACCCTCACACTTACACACCTTCTCACATACTCACAGATCACAGTCACACTCACACACATACACATTCCGTACACACAAACACATACATACACATGCACACAGTTAGAAATACATGTATACACACAAACACATATCTGAAAAGACATGGATACACACATACTAATACACAAACACACATAAACATACACACATACCCACACACATTTACACATAGACAAATATATGTATATATACTGCTTACACACACTTCTACAAACATATACACACATACATGCTCCCATATACATACGTGTTATGCCCACATCATGAGCCCCCCAGAGACCATCAGGAGTCTGAGTTCATATGCAAAAGCAAAGAGCCTTTATTGCAGTCTCAGGCTTGGGCTCTCCGTCCGTTCTGACACAGGGGTTGGATCAGGGAAAGCTCAGTTATTGCAGGGATTTTAAGGAGTAAAGGATGGGGGAGCAGGGGAATTCTGGATTCAGATGGAGGTTGAACTCCTGATTGGGCAGGAGTGAGGTAACAGAAGTTTTGTCAAACAGTGATCGGTACTGGCGTTGCTGCAAGGAAATAGGCAGCCTATATACAAGTGATGTAAGCTGTCCTTAACGTTTAGAGCATCTAGTACTTGTTTGTCTCAATTCTGATTGGTCCCCGACAGGGTACAGCTTGTGGCTTTTCCTGGTTATTGTAATGGTGGGGTCTAGTATTGTTAGTCTGTACACTGTCATGGCTGCACTAATGTTAATTTAGGTCTCTTCAATGCACACATGAATACACACACCACTACACACACACACACACACACACACACACACACACACACACACACAACTTTGGTAGTTGAAATAACAGAAAAACAAAATCCTGAGGGCTGGTGAGATGCCTCGGTAGTTAAGACTACTGACTGTCCTTCCAGAGGACCCAAGTTTGATCCCAGGTACCCACAGTCACTCACGACTGTCTCAGAAATCTGACAACTTCTTCAGGTCTCTGGGGACACCAGGCACATGTGTGGTACAAAGACATACACGCAGGCAAAGCACCTACACACGTAAACTAAAAATAAGGCAATCGTTTTTTATGTGCACACGCTACGACACGTGTGTGCAGGTCAGAGGGCAATCTGCTGCCTCACTCCTTCCTCTGTGTTGATCCCAGGAATTGAACTCAGGTCATCAGGCTTGATCGCAGACAGTTTTATCTGCAGGGCCACTTCATTGGCCCTGATCTGACTTTAAACAGGTAGAAATGATGGACAAAATGTCTTCTTTAAAAAAAAATATTTAAATCACATGCCTTTAGCAAGCACTCAGGAGGCAGAGGCAGGCAGGTCTCTGAGAGTTCGAAGCCAGCCTGGTCTACAGAGTGAGTTCAGGACAAGCCAGAGCTACAGAGAGAAACCCTGTCTTGAAAAAAACAAACAAACAAACAAACAAACAAACAAACAAAAAACTTTAAAGCACGTACCCATAGTCAAATGAAGTGGTCCTTCATAGGCACAGAAATGAGCCGCGGTTAGCCCTGTCCAGTCAGGTGGAGTCTGGTTTAGAGGATTCCTTTCTAACCCCCCAGGGACTGAGTGCATTGGTACCCCATAGAGCAGAGGCCGTAGGAAGTAAGCCTCACCTAGCTAGGAGCCAAGAAACTGCTACTTGGTTCATTGCCAGTAGATAGAAGGAGGTCTGTGAGGTGTTACTGGTCACACCAGAAACTGAAGCGTGCACCCAAGAAATTTCAATTAGTCAGAATAGGATCCAAACCCAGAGCTTGTTTTTGAAAAGACTCAGAGAAGAAATGAGCCCTGGGAAGCACGGATTTTAAAAAATTATAAATAAGAAATATTGAGCTGAAAAAAGGTCTTAAACATAGCCACACTGAACAAGGAGAAAGTATTCTAGGAACAAAGGTATATCAATAAAAGAGAGAACCTGTGTGACGTAGAATAATTTTTCTGGAGAACACGAAGTTCTAGAATTTACCTGGAAGCCCCTGGCCTCTACTGTAGTTAAGGTACAGCATAAGCTTTAATCAGCTGACACTTCCTGGAGCCTCATATTTTTATGGACCTCGTATGTGTGAACATATACTTAAAGTGCTTTTCCCTTTTCCAAAATGAGAAGTAACCCAACAGGAGAGTATGCACAGTGTACCCTGCACTGGCCCTGTGTCTTTTGTTGAAGCACCAATACGTGGGCTTGTTCACAAACCCCGGGGGAAAAAAGCACAGTGCAAGAAGAGTTACTGTGTTACTAATCTGTGGGGTTCTGGTAGCCCCGCCCACGGCCAACACTGATGCTGCTGTATCCGGGTGGGTCAGTTACCCCAGGAGCGGCTCTGATGCTAAGGGGGAGGTCAGCCTGATTTCTTCTATGTGTGCTTTACATGTCCTTAATTGTCCCTCTGCTCAGTGATGATGCAACATGAAGGCTCTTGCCGGATCCTGGTGCCATGTTCCTGGACTTTTCAGCCTCCCAAACCCTGAGCCAGATAAACTTGTATCACTTATAAGTCAACCAGGCTGTGACACTCTATCATAGCTTCATAAAAATGAGTGACGACATCAGTCAGACTCTCTTAATGGACATATATGCAAATAGACAAAGTGATGTGTGAGCTTATGGAAGGAGGCAGTAAATATTTTAATTGTAGAAGCGGAATGACGTCCTATCTGGAAGACAGCCACTGGGTAGCGCTGTCTCTTTCTTTCTTTCTTTCTTTCTTCCTTCCTTCCTTCCTTCCTTCCTTCCTTCCTTCCTTCCTTCCTTCCTTCCTTCCTCTCTTTCTTTCTTTCTTTCTTTCTTTCTTTATTTCTTTCTTTCTTTCTTTCTTTCTTTCTTTCTTTCTTTCTTTTTCCTTGGGGGTAGGTTTGAGACAGGGTTTCTCTGTGTAGTTTTGGTGCCTGTCCTGGATCTCACTCTGTAGACCAGGCTGGCCTTGAACTCACAGAGATCCGCCTGGCTCTGCCTCCCTAGTGCTGGGATCAAAGGCGTGCGCCACCACTTCCTGGCCTGTAATGCTATTTCTTATAATACCACCTTACATAAAAATGAAACAAAACACAAGAATCTCCAAGGTCCTTGAATCTCTGTTATTATGTTCCAGCCTTAAAATTCTGCATAAGAAAAATCTCATTAGCTGAGCCGACAGCACATTCCCGTGTCCTACACACGCAGGCTGGCAGAGACAACCATGTTTCATCATTACCGCCGTCACAATGGAACACAGGCTTTGCTTTGGGCCAAGAGTCATAAAATACGGAATTCCCCAAACAGGAAGGTGGTTTAGATTCTGGACAATAAAACATAGAATGAAATCCACCACAACCTATAAATATTGAAAGAATTTTTAAAATCTCTCCTTCCAAGGCAGGAGAGATGGCTCAGCAGTTAGGAACACTGTCCCAGCACCCATGTGGTAGTTCACAACCTTCTGTTGTTACTGGTTCCAGAGGAACTGATGCCCTAATCTAGCCTCCATGAGCCCCAGGTACTCTCACACAGGGCACAGACATACAAGTAAAACACTCATACACGTAAATAAAATAAGTAAATCTTTTTTTTTCATTTAAAATTTCTCCTTTCCACAAAAAAATCATGTTCAGATGTTTTTAATGGGTAATTGGGTAATTTTTGCCAAAATATTAATTATAACATTGTTCTGAGGACTTCTGTTCTCTATATTAATCTATACATTCAATGTCATCTCAATGTCACTACTAATAAGGTTTCCTGGGGAACCTGGCAGGCCATTCATACACACACACATTCATACACACACACACACACACACACACACACACACACACACACAAACGTATATGTGCAGTGCTGGGGGTGTAACTCATGGGTAGAGCTCTAGCATAACATGCATAATGGCCTGGTCAATCAATCAATACTTTAAAAGATAGCTTTATCAAAGGACAGATGCCTGAGAAGACACCTCTGGGCTACGTGTCTATTCACTAGGGACATTGAGAAGAGGGAATCTGCTTCTCTGGAAACACAGCATGTAGGAGGCCGTCTGCCTGCCCCGCTCCAAGAGCCTGAGAAGAAGGTATCTGATGACTGAACTGTGGGAGACATGAAGGACAAGGAGAGTGTCTCCATAGCTCAGCAGGTAAAGGCACCTGCCCACAAGGCTGACAACCTGTGTTTGATCCTGGAGACCCACGTGGTGGAAGGAGAAAACCAGACAGGCAAGTTGTCCTCTGGCCTCCACACACATGTGTCCGCACACATACACATGTGCTCACACACATACACATGTGCCCATGTGCATATGCATGTGCACACAAAATAAAGAAAAAATAATCAAACACATTTTATACAGTGCCTCAAAGCCAGAGTTCCCTCTAAGCCTGGAATGGTGATGCATGCTTGTAATCCCAGCACCTGAGCCAGGAGGACTGCTTCAAGGTCAAGGCTAGCCTGGGCACATGGAGTTAGAAGGCAGCCTAGGTGACACAGGGAACTGTTTCAAAGAAAAGGAAGAGCGTCGCCTTTACCATGAACTCCCCAGGCATTGTAGACAATTCTTCCCTTAGAATAGAGATTGTTTGAAAGAGTAACTCTTTGACTTTCTTCCCATTAAATAACTAGAGTTTTATGTATACCAATATATACAGGCATAGTATAAAACTAGTTATTTGCTTCACTGCATAAATATAAATCAAAAAAATAAGCCAAGTGTGGTGGCTCATGCCTTTAATCCTAACACCCAGGAGGCAGAGGCAGAAAGATCTCTGTTAGTTCAAGGCGAGTCCGGTCTATATAGTGAGTCCAAGACAGCCAGGGCTACATTCCCCCCCCCCCCCCTCTCTCTCTCTCTCTCTCTCACACACACACACACACACACACACACACACACACACACACACACAAAGTAAAAACACCTATGTGAAAATGAATAGTCATTCAATGAAACCCTTAGGGAAAGTGTGTATCGTAGACGCACTGACTTATGGCCTCACTAGAATACACTAAGTACTTGATGACAGTACCAACGTAGAGTGAAGACAATTAATGGCTGCCATAAAACAAGGGAGGTCAGAACTAGTGCCAAGCTCTTCAAATTTAGAGCCAAGGAACACAGTATGTAGATCAGAGCTCTGATTCAACTTAGGAACCCATCCAGGGACTTCACAGGGAAATCCTATTAAGGAAAAGTCTGACTTTGGGAGCTCTTTAGTAAATGGCAGGCCTTGTTTCGTGGAGGAGTGGAAGCGAGCTCACAGCACCAGAAAAAGGCATGTTCCACACTGACATTCAAGTAGTCTCCTCTAGTAAATACCACAGCAGCAGCCTTTTCATGTTGTCCTAGACAGATTCAAAGGCAGAGGCTTTTCCTACACCTTATTATCCAGCTCACATTTGGGGGCTGGGCATGTAGCTCCGTTGGTAGAATGCTTGCCTGAAGGGTGTGAGGGTCTCCCTGAGTTCAACCTCTAGTGCCACAAAAATAAGTAAGTAAAAAAATGAAGCAATGTTTTGCTAAGCCATTCATTGCTAAAACAGAAAAATTAATAAAGATGGTTGCACTGCAAATGATCAAGCCAATGATGTCAGTCTTTCTTTAAAGTTGTTTACATTTATGTGTCCATTCTGGGGTGGGAGGGTGAGGCGTAGAGGTCAGAGGACAATCTTTGCAAGTTGCTTCATTTTCTGCCATGTGAGTCGTGGGGCTTAAACTCAGGTTGTTAGGCTTGGCAGCAAGTGCCCTTCCCCACTGAGATATCTCACTAACCCCAAAGGATGGTATTTTGTGAGATAGTAAACCTATATGGTCTCATCCCCCAAATTCCAGGCTGTTAGCTACTCCGCAGTTCTTCCCCAACCCCTAAGCAACACCCCACCACCACCACTGCCTCCTAGGAAAGGAAGAACTCGATTCAGAACAGAGGCAATATCACCAAATCAGTTTTAAAAATGTAACCCATATGTCTTAGTTAGGGTTTCTATCACTATGAAGAGACACCATGACCATGGCAACTCTAAGAAAGAAAACATTTAATTGGGGTGCCTCACTTACAGTTTCAGAGGTTCAGTCCATTATCATCATGGCCAGGAGCATGATGGCATACAGGCAGACATGGTGCTGGAGTAGTAGCTGAGAATCCTATGTCTTGTAGGCAACAGGAAGTCAACTGAGACACTGGGTGATATGTTGAGTGTAGGAAACCTCAAAGCCCGCCCCCACAGTGACACACTTCCTCCAATAAGTCCATACCCACTCCAACAAAGCTACACCTCCTAATAGTGCCACTCTCTATGAGATCTATGGGAGCCAATTACGTTCAAATTACACCATATATAGTAATTTTCTAAGGGTTTGATAACATATGTTGTCGGGGTTCCCCCCACCCATGTTGCTGTGATGAAACACCCTGACAAAAAGCAACTTGAGAGAAAAAAACTTACTTGGCTCACAATTCCAAGTTACAGTCCATTGTTGCAGGGAAGCCAGAGTGGCTGAGACCTGAAGCAGCTGGTCATATTACATCCGTAGTCAAGAGCAGAGGGCAGTGAATCAACCCACAAAAACTAGTACCCAGCTTACTCTCTCCTTTTCATTCAGTCCAGTGCCAGCCCATTAAATGGTGCTACCCACATTTAGAGTGGGTCTTTCGATCTCAATTAGCCCAATTAAGAAAATCCCTCACAGGCCAGCCTAATCTATACATTCCCTCATTGAAACTTCCTTCAAAGGGGATTTGAGATCCTGCCAAGTTGACAATACCAACCATCACACATGTCAAGAAAAAGCATTCCCATATACAGTCATAATAAAATCTCAGGAGCCAGACGGTGGTGGCACATGCCTTTAATCCCAGCACTCAGGAGGCAGAGGCAGGCGGATCTCTGTGAGTTCGAGGCCAGCCTGGGCTACCAAGTGAGTTCCAGGAAAGGCGCAAAGCTACACAGAGAAACCCTGTCTCGAAAAACCAAATAATAATAATAATAATAATAATAATAATAATAATAAATAAAAATAAAAATAAAATAAAATAAAATCTCAGTAATTATCAAATGGTAGTGAAGCACTGGCCGTGCTCCAACCACCTTCTCTGTAATTCAGGCCATAAATTTAGTGTTACGTGTCCCATTAATGGATGCAACTGCCATTCTCCCCATTTTGTAGACAGACAGCAGGAGCCATGTAGGGTTAGTGGAGCCTACCCAGGTCCAGTGAGGCTCATAAACCTGGAGCTTCTGGCAATATTAATTGGGAAATCACAATCCTGGGAGAGCTCTGGGACCTGGATTCTTGCTGTGCCCGATAATTTTATGTCAACTTGACATAAGCTAAAGTCATCTGAGTGAAGGGAACCTCAATTAAGAAAATGCCTCCTGGGTTGGGGATTTAGCTTAGTGGTAGAGCACTTGCCTAGCAAGTGCAAGGCCCTGGGTTCGGTCCTCAGCTCTGGAAAAAGAAAAGAAAAGAAAAGAAAGAAAAGAAAATGCCTCCATAAGATTGGACTGTAGGCAAACTTGTAGGGCATTTTCTTAATTAGTGATTGATGGGGGAGGGCCCAGCCCATTGTGGGTGGTCCCATCCCTGAGCTGGTGGTCCTGGGTTCTATAAAAAAAAAAAAAAAAGCAGGCTGAGCAAGCCATGAGGAGCAAGTCAGTAAGCAGCACCCCTCCATGGCCTCTGCATCAGCTGCTGCCTCCAGGTCCCTGCCCTGCTTGTGTTCCTGTCCTGACTTCCTTCAGTGATGAACTGTGATGTGGAAGCATAAGCCAAATGAACCCTTCCCTCCCTGAGGTGCTACGGTCATGGTGTTTCATCACTGCAATAGGAACCCTACCTAAGACACCTGCTGAAGTAAGCCAAGCTCGACTCAGTGTTAACGGCAAAACAAAGTTTAAGCTTAACCAGACCAATTATGAAGTCTCCACCTTGAGCAATTAAATGTTTTCTTTCTTTTGCTTCCACAAACGTATTACCATTCACCCCCTTCCCTCTGCGCATGCTCCACTGGGTGGAGCGCTGATGCTCCCTCTGTCCCCACTGCACCATCCACGAATCTTTATCTGCTCAGATACATTCTTTACATTTCTAACACAGCCCAGGCAATCTGCTTAGTGAGCTAACAGATTTGTCTAAGTTCATGAACTTGGCATTCGTCCAAGTTCAAAGACCTAGAAACGGCACGTAAACATAAAAAGAACACTAAGATATGGCTCACTGCCTAAGAGCCCATGCTGCTCTTGGAGAGGACCGAAGTTCAGTTCCCAGCACCCAAGGCGGGTGACTTAGAGCTGCCTGTAATTCCAGCTCCAGAGGACCCAACACACACACACACACACACGCACGCACGCACGCACGCACGCACGCACGCACGCACGCACGCACGCACGCACGCACGCACGCACGCACGCATGCGCGCACACACACACACACACAAGCTATAAAGCCATATCTTTAAAAGCAGTTTAATGACCAAAAGAAAAAAATCTAAAAAAAAAAAAAAAAAGAAAGAAAGAAAGAAAGAAAAGAAAAGAAAAAGGAACTGGGAGAGAATAGTCCCTACATGTCTACCACACTAGCCAGGCATGTAGTTGACACTGCATGTCCCCGAAGTAGCATACATTACCTCTGCATCAAAACTAGTAACCCTTTAGATGAGGGCTACTTACACGGTCACTCACCAACCAGCCTTAGCTCACACCAGTAGCGACACAAAGAGCAAGCACTTAGAAACGCTGTGACATCTCTATGGGCAAATCTTGTTGACCAGGGTCTGGACCAGTGCAGAAGTTGTCAGACCTGCCAGGTGAGCCAAGTCCAGAATCCAATACTGGGTGTGCACCCCAGGTAGATCCCGGGGTCTGGGAGGTTTGCAAGTTAGTTTGTCAACTATGATATGACCATAATACATAATACAAGCCTTCATTTGTTCTGATTACGTTTATGTGTCATGTGTGTGCACATGCCGTGGGCAGCTTTCAGGGGTTGATTCTCTCCTTCTACGTGTGTCCTGAGGATCAAACACACTCTGGCCATCAAGGCGGCAGCAGCCCATAGTCTGCTGGGCTGTCTCTTCAGCACTTGTTTGACAAGCCATCATTTTGATGGCATTTGGAGGCCTGCTTTTTAATTTAATAAAAATTGTGTGTGTGTGTGTGTGTGTGTGTGTGTGTATACTCACATATGTGCCATAACACACATATGGAGGTCAGAAGACAGCATGTGGGAGTCAGTTATCTCTTTCTACCATGTGGATAAACACAATTCTAAAGAAATGAAGTTCACTTTAGTTTTATCGTGGAGGCAGCAGCCAGGGGACTTAGCAACTCTAAGCGCTAGGGGACCGAGACTCACTGTGGGATTTAGTTCTTCAGAACTTGGGGCAGCTGGCTGAGAAGGGACTAATGGTGGGGCTGGTGATCATAGGGAAGTCCCCAGGGGCTGTTCTGGGTGGGTGAGTAGGTGACTGGAGGGGTGGAGGGGTGAAGGGGTGGGTGGGTAGATGGATAGGTGGAGGGGTGGATGGGTGGGTGGATGGATGGATGAGTTGGTGGATGTGTAGGTAGGTGGGTGGAGGGGTGGATCAGTGGAGGGGTGGGTGGATGGGTGAGTGAGTGGGTGGGTGGGTGGAGGGGTGGATGGATGGATGGGTGGATGGGTGGGTGGATAGATGGATGGGTGGGTGGATGGATGGATGGGTGGGTGAGTGAATGGGTAGGTGGATGTGTGGAAGAGTGAGTGGATGGATGGGTGGGTGGATGGATGGATGAATGATTGAGTGTTTGGGTGGGTGGGTAGATGTATGGATGGGTGGGTGGGCAGAGAGATGGATGGGTGGATAGGTGGATAGATAGATGGATGGATGGACCTGGTTGTGCAAGTAGACCAAGTGGGGCTTCCCTACTTAATCATTCACTTTTCTTTTCTAAAGAAACCTCATGGCACAGTAGGTTTCTCACAGGTTGGCAGTCATACTACTGATTAAATTATAGCACTAGTTTTGCATCCTTTTACATATAGTATGTTATATAAATTAAGGAGACATAGTCAACAATAACCATAGATTGCTGCATTCATATAAATGGAAGACTTGTAGCTATGGATGAAATGCCCAGGGTTTTTTCTCTGCTTACCCGTCATATCTCATGTGTATCCTTCAGTAAGTCAGCTTCTGGGACTTTTGTCCTGACTTTCTATGGCAATCAGAAAAACAGAAGCCAGAAACACACAAGAAGATCTGGACAAGGTAAGGTACTGGGGGCTTTTTTTTTTTTTTACATTTAAAATCCTTGCCACAGCTGGTTCTGGAAGTGCAGGTCAATAGACCCAGCTACTTGTGAGGCTAAAGCAGGAGAGTCAAACTCATGTTCTGTTTCAGCTACAGAGTGAGTTCAAGGCCAGTCTGGTCAACTTTTGGTGAGTCACTCTCAAAAACAAAAATGTTTTTAAGTGAACCGAGGTTGGGGACAGTTGGGGACAGTTCAGTAGTAGAGAGCTCGAAAGCCCTAGATTCCATCTCCAATAGCAAAATGAACAAACACATAAATAAATATTAATAAACAAAGCAAAAGTTGAACCTTGTCATTTGAAACTACATAGTTTTTGTTTTTGTTTTTTGTTTTTTTTTTGTTTTTTTGGTTTTTTGGTTTTTCGAGACAGGGTTTCTCTGTGTAGCTTTGCGCCTTTTCCTGGAACTCACTTGGTAGCCCAGGCTGGCCTTGAACTCACAGAGATCCGCCTGGCTCTGCCTCCCAAGTGCTAGGATTAAAGGTGTGCGCCACCACCGCCCGGCCATAGTGATTTTTAAGAAATGACAGTTTTGCTCAAGATTAATAATATATCTACCATCCACTTACATCTTGGGCACCTTAAATGTGTAACTGTGCTTAACTTTAATGAGAATATTATTATCCTCATGTTATTTATGAAGATCCTTGAAAGGATGACGTGACAGCCAGTCAATGCCAAAGTCAGGATTCAACGTTGAGCCCATGCACTCCCAAACCCCAGGCTTAACCCTGCTCCCACTCCAGCCTAAGGCAAGTGCTTTTCTTGGCAGTAGGATGCATGCATGCATTTACAGTCTTTTACCAGATGATGTGAATGATTATGATCCAGAGCTAGCTTCCATCCAGGAATCCCACGGGCATTTCAAAGTCACAACTAAGCGTTAACAAATTGTGTTCCCCTTAACAAATCTCCCACCTAATCACGAAATGATGGTGCATGTTGCATATTTGTGTTGCCTCTACCCCTTGGCTGTGAACAGTAGCTGCAGGAATACATCAAAGTTTTGAGGGTGACAAAGAAATACTTCTGATCCTTACTTCAAAGCCATCAAACAAAAACACCTTCCCAGCCATAGTTTGAAATTAATGTCAATCAGCCTTTTTCCTCAACCTGTCTAAACAGGTGTGTGCTTTGTGATGCTGAAAACTTGTGAAGAAACCACGAGACTCCTCTAAAGTGGCGTAAAAATACTTGCAGCACAAACACCTACCATTTCTATCCTGGTGTGTTACAAGAAATTTCAGCTAATGAACATCCTCCTGCCCACTCCTGCCCCGCAATCAGGATTTCCTCAGACTGATTTTAAAGGGATGCGGAGTCCTGACCACAAATATGTCTGAAAGATGTTTCTCTGTTTGACTTCACTTTCTCTGTGACGTCTGAAGAACTGTCCTTCCTCTCCAGAGCCTACATGGAACTCCACCATCCCACTCCACCCCTGCCTCTCCCAGGAACGGGTCATCTTTGCAAAGTCTGAAACTAAGAGTCGTTGATATTCTTCTGGGGAAGTCAGCCTTGCCCCTGGACCTGTCACAGGCTGGGATAATTTCTCATCACTGTATCCCACAGTGCTTGGTGCTTCCTTACTATGAAAGCAGGGTCATCAGACATGGGCTCTCTGCGAGTTGGCACTCTGCCACTGCAATCTAATTAAGAGCATAAGGAAATGCCTTAAAATGACTTGTGAAGCTGGTGTGGTGTGCACACCTTTAATTCCAGCATTCAGGAGGCAGCAGCAGGGGGGATCTCTGTGAGTTCAAGGCCAGTCTGGTCTACAGAGTGAATTCCAGCCCAGTCAAGGCTTCACAGTGAAATCCTATCTCAAAAAATTAAAAAAGTTAAAAAATCATTTTTTTATTTAAACTTATACTAATTTAGTTTCAAGTAATAAAAACACTATACTTTCCCATTCACTCTGACTTCTAAAATACTGCCATCCAGAGCACAAAAGAAACCTGAAATTAAAGGCTCGTGAGTCTAAGGTTAGCCTGGTCCACAGGGGAGAGAATCTGTCTTTAAAAGTATGGGAGGCCAGAGGTGGTGGCACGTGCCTTTAATCCCAGCACTCAGGAGGCGAAAGCAGGCGGATCCCTGAGTTTGAGGCCAGCCTGTTCTACAGAGAATTCCAGGACAGCCAGGGCTACAAAGAGAAACCCTATCTCAAAGAGAGAGAGAGAGAGAGAGAGAGAGAGAGAGAGAGAGAGAGAGAGAGAGAGAGAGAGAGAGAAGAAAAGAAAAGAAAACTACTAATAATAATAATAATAATAATAAAAGTATGGGAGAATGTAAGCAAGAACAAAATACAGATACGTATTTTTCTAATGTCATCTGAATTCTAGCATACAGAAATGCAGTTTTCCTTCTGTGTTAGTAAATCAAAGTGTATTGATTTGAGGACTGTATGATTAGAGATCGCCTTCATTCTTTTTAAAGATTTATTTTATGTGTGTGCATATTTTCTTGCATGCGTGTGCTGTATATGCACCATGTGCCTTCTTGGTGCTCTTGAAGGTCAGGAGAGGGCATGAGAGCCCTTGGAACTGGAGTTATGGATAGTTGTGAGCCATCCTGTGGGTGCTGGGAATCAAACCCAGGTCCTCTGTAAGAGCAATGAGTGCAATTAACCATTGAGCCCTCCTGACAGCCTCCATCTTCACTCCTTATAAACCTCATCCCAGGGTCCAAATGATGAATGCTAACAGCATCCTTGCAGGGTGTCAAGCAGGTGCTTGAGAAGGCTCTGTCTGATGCAGAGAACAGTCACACCAGTTAGAGGTCTCAGAAACAAGAGAGAGCCTGCCTCCTGCTCCGCCCCGTCTTCAGACTCCTGTGTGGAGCTCTCCTCCTCCCCCAGGAAGAAGCTGGAAGAGTGCAGAGACAAACTGTACCTACCAGAAACCGCTCTTGAAATCCACAGACTTGGGGAGAGTGGCACTACCCACTTGCCGTCTCAAATTCCTAAAATTTCTCCTTTAGATTTATTTATTTTACTTTATGTGTGTGAGTGTTTTGCCTGCTTGTCTGTGTGTCTATCATGTAGATGGCTGGATCCCCTGGAACCAGAACTATAGATAGTTTTGATCCACCGTGTAGGTCCTGGGAACAGAACCCAGGTCCTCTGCAAGAGCAATAAGTGCTCTTAACCACTGCGCCATCTCTCCAGCCCTGCAATTCAATATTTTAAAGGACTTGATGTCACCGGTTTTGATTCTGACCTAAGCTGTCTTTCAAAACACAAGTCAACTTACTATTTGTGTCACACAGGTGACATACGGGTGGAGCTCCCCTTGCCAAGGTGGCTTGTCAGTCACTTAGAATGATTCTTGCCTGAGCCCTACCATGCTCATGTGGAAAATGGACTCTCAGTTGGTGGTATTCTTTGGGTGGTCTGGTCAGGAGCAACACTTTGATGAGTGGATGTTGTTGTTTATTTTTCTCTTTTGCTCTTTGGGAGGCCTGCCACCCAGCTCCCAAACAGATCTTATTCTTATTTATAAACACCTGACCTTAGGTTGGCATTTCCTTACCTTTAAATTAGCCCTGTCTATCTTTTGCCTCTGGGCTTTTCCCATTCTCTTACTTCTGTAATTCTTACTCTTACTCCATGGCATGCTGTTGTAGCTGGGTGGCTGGCCCCTGGAGTCCTCCTCCCTCTCTGGCTATTTCTTTCTCCCAGATTTTTTCTTCTACATGTTCCCTCTGCCTGCCAGCCCCGCCTATCCTTTCTCCTGCCTTGCTATTGGCTGTTCAGTTTTTTTTATTAGACCATTGGATGTTTTAGACAGGCAAAATAACACAGCTTCACAGAGTTAAACAAATGCAACATAAACAAAAGTAACACACCTTAAAATAATACTCCCCAACAAATGGATTAAAGTCTTTATCTAGGGACTGACTTAGAGCCGGTTGTGATGGCACACATCTTTAATTCCAGCACCCTAAAGGCAGAGGCAAATGGATCTCCAGGAGTTTGAGGCCAACCTGGTCTACATAGCAAGCTCCAAGACAGGGAGGGCTACTTAAAAAAAAAAGAAAGAAAGAAAGAAAGAAAGAAAGAAAGAAAGAAAGAAAGAAAGAAAGAAAGAAAGAAAGGGAAAAGAAAGAAAGAAAAGAAGGAGGAATAGGAAGAGGAAGAGGAACTTTGGAGGTTGGAGAGAAGGCTCAGGGGTTAAGGATGCTTACTACTCATGTCTGGCAGTTCACTGTTAACTCCAGCTCCAGAGCATCTGATACCCCTTCTGACCTCTGAGGGAACAAACATTTGATGTGCATTCACACAGACACACATACACACAGGTGAAAGCAATAAAAACCTTAAAAAGAGACTGCGTTAGCTATCCCCAAAGCATCTAAGGCACCTTCCCTCAGGGTATGGTTGCTTTTGTGAACAGCTGCTCCTGCACCCTCATCCATTTCTCTCCATCACAAAGGAAGCCATGTGGTGCTCTCACCAGAAGCTGAGATGCCTTTCTAGACTCCAGAACCAAGAACCAATCAAGCCTCTTTTCTGTATAAACTACCCAGCCTTAGGCATTCTGTTATAGTAATGGAGAACAGACTAGGATTGATAAAAAAGATATCCTGGCTAGCAGAAGCCCTGCAAAATGGCCCAATTTAAGAGCAGTTCTTACTTCCTCTGCCCAGAAAGTCAGCATCAGAATTAAGGTAGTTTTTTTTTTTTTTTTTTTTTTAAGAGTTGAAGTTCATTAAAAGACATATTTAAGTGAATTTAAGAACAAGGGCCTCGGGAGGCAGAGCCAGGCAGATCTCTGAGTTCAAGGCCAGCCTGGTCTACAAAGCAAGATCCAGGACAGGCACCAAAACACCACAGAGAAACCCTATCTCTAAAAAACCAAAAAAAAGAAAAAAAAAGAAAAAGAAAAAGGAACAAGGGCAAGGTGTGATGGCGCATGCCTTTAATCCCAACATTCGGAGGCAGAGGCAGACAGATCTCTGTGAGTTCGAGGCCAGCCTGGTATACATAGTAAGTTACAGGACAACTAGAGCTATGTAGACAGACCCTGTCTCAAACACACACACACACACACACACACACACACACACACACACACACACACACACATACACCAATAACAAACATCCCAGGGGTTGAGAGGCACTCTAGGAAAGAATGAGACATACCCGAGGGTGGGTATGGTCTTCTCAAGGGAAAGTGGCCATTTGTTGTTGTTGTTGTTGTTGTGTTGTTGAGGCATCTCACTCTGGAGCCCAGGCTAGGCTGGAAATCACTCTAGAGCTCAGACCAGCTCAGAACTCATGGTGATCCTCCTGCTACAGCCTCCAAGAACTGACATTATAGTCATCACTACCCACTTCAGGAATGAGATTGATGAAGAGATCTCAGAGGGGTCAAGCCATCCTAAAGCACATTACCACAGACTTCTCAGCTAGTTTACTTTCTTTCTAATGTAGGGTCTTTCTACATAGTGCTGGCTGGCCTCCAACTCACTATGTATATCTGGCTGGCCTTGAACTCACAGAGATCTGCCTACCTTTGCCTCCTGAGTGCTGGGATTAGAGACTAAGTACATTCCTAAATTCCCATGTACATCCCCATGGACACAGAAATTCACTTGGACTTTATTTTTTCTGACAAGGCAGTCTTATTTGACTTAAGACTTAATAATGTATTTTAGATGCTCTTACTAGTCTTATTGAAAATAGAATTCATTCCCCAAACAAGCTGACCCCAAGTTAGAAGGCATCTTTTCACCTCCCTCTCAGTTTCATTACTTGAAAGATATATTTATCTTCTTCTTATTCAAATGTGGGAAGTGGAATTTTAAAGAGCAGCTGGTCTAGATTTTAAAGATTTAGCTTTGTATTAACTTGTCAGATCCCCCCACCCCATGAGATGATTTTCATTTCTCATGAAATTACAGCAATAAATATGCATTTGCAGTTGCAAAATAGGTCAAGGTCACTCATGGTGCTCATTTATCCTGCTTCTCCATGAAAAAGGCCAAAAGCATTGCCTACATTTTGCAGATAGAAAAGAACTAACAGGTCCCATCTTGCTCTGGGTATAACAGCAAAATCTTCAGCAGAGCCAGAAATAGAACCTCGGGGATTTGTGTTCCTTGTTTGATGTAGAACAGCTCTCAACTCAAGCAGCCTCATTAAATCATGTTATAGAGGAATCAGATCTCTCCTGTCACTCAATTTTCTTTAATAGAATTAATCAGTTGGGCCAGGTGTGGTGGTACATGCCTGTGATCCCAGAACTTGGTGGAAGAAGGAAGATCTGGAGTTCAAGGTCATCCTCAGCTACGTAGTGAGGTCCAGGTCTACCTAGACATGAGACCTTCTTCTCAAAGTAATAACAACCAAAAAAAAATTGGCTTATTTCAAATCAAACACGTTATGCTAATTAGCTTAACTGACCAGGCAAATAGTATTTATAATATTATTGAATACATTAGACACTAAGGAAAATCTTCAAAAACGTAAACAAGATTTGTTGTTGTTGTTGTTGTTGTTGTTTTTTGTTTTTTTTCAAGACAGCGTTTCTCTGTATAGCTTTGGAGCCTGTCCTGGAACTCACTCTGTAGCCCAGGCTGGCCTCGAATTCACAGAGATCCACCTGCCTCTGCCTCCAGAGTGCTGGGACTAAAGGCATGCGCTGCCACCGACTAGCCCATAAACAAGATTTAAATCCAATATAATTGAATACTGTAAGAGAGGAGACTGTGTGACTTGAGTCAATCTGGTCAACAGGTGACTTCTAACATGGCTACCCTCATAGAATTCTGAATTTTAGGGAATTCTAATTTCTACCCACAATCACCTTTAGAAAAAGCACCTTCAATGATGTGGCAGTTTGAATGAGATTGCCCGCCCCATCCGCCCCCCCCCCCACACACACACACACGTTTTAGGCATTTGAATACTTGGTTCCCAGATGATGGCTGTTTGGGGAAGCTTAGGAGGTGTGTCCTTGCTGGAGGAAGTGTGTCACTGAGGGGCAGGCTTCAAGGTTTCAAAACTCATGCTATTCTGCATGCCCTCTCTCTTCTTCCTGCTTGTAGTTCAAGAAGTGAGCTCTCAGCTTCTGTTCCAGGCACCATGCCTGCTACCTCCATATTGCCATCATGGGCTCTAGCCTTCTGGATCTGTAAGCCCCAGATGAACTCCTTCTTCTGTAGGTTGCCTTGGTCATTGTAATGCGTCTTTCTCTGTCCTGCCAGCCAGCTCCTAAATAACAACACAGAGACTTCTTATTAATTATGAAAGCTCAGCCCTAGCTTAGGCTTGTTTCTAACTAGTTCCTATAACTTACATTAATCCATTTTTATTAATCTACATGTTGCTCCATGGCTCGTGGTTTTTTCCTCTCCTCCTACATGTCCTGCTTCCTCTGTGTCTGTTTGGTGACTCCCCCTTTCTTCTTTCCAGAGCTCTTTCAGTCCGGAAGTCCCACCTATACCTCCTGCCTAGCTACTGGCCATTTAGCTTTTTATTAAAACCAATCACAGTGACATATCTTTACACAGTATAACCAAATATCTTGCAACAGGTCATGGTGTTTGATCACACCCATAGAAAAGTAATAGTATATGCCAATACAGATGGTATAAGCATGGACATTTCCATGCTGTCTGCCTTCTACCTTGTGTCTACTTTCTTGCCACTGCAGAGCTCCTAAGTCCATGTTTGTGGACATAAGTGTGCAAGTGTGAATCAGCTGCTTCACTGATTGTGTGCACTTGGAATCCTTCATGAATTTACGTCACCCACTATACTAGTTGGTCAAATAGCTTCCCCAAAGTATTAGCGATACATGGGTCCTCACATTAAAATGAGTTCAATCAGCCAGGCGGTGGTGGTGCATGCCTTTAATCCCAGCACGCGGGAGGCAGAGGCAGGCAGATCTCTTTGAGTTCGAGGCCAGCCTGGGCTACAGAAAGAGTTCCAGGAAAGGTGCCAAACCTACACAGAGAAACCCTGTCTCAGGGGGAAAAAATGAGTTCAGTTATGCTGCTGGGAAGAGTAATTGGTGGGATAAATGGAATCAACGTTGGGTTTTTGCTTCTGTTTTGTTTTGAGACAAGGTCTCTTGTAGCACAGGCTGACCTCAAACTCACTCTATGGTAGAAGATGATCTTGAATTCCAGCCCCTGCTTCCAACTATCAGGTGGTTGGATCACAGGCATGTGCACTACACCTGACTTATTTTTGTTGTTGATTGAGACAAATTGTCATCAAGGAGCCCAGAGTGGCCTGAAACTCTCTATTCTCCCAATTCAGTCTTGTTAGGATGACTGGCATCTGACACCAGACCCAGCTCCAGATAATCTGCAGAGAACAGCTAAAGAGAGTGGAATAAATATGCACTCAAGATCAGCTACTATTATCTGACATATTTGCCTGAACATATGCTGTTTATAAATACCGATGTTTTATTGATCTGCATTTATGCCACATGCTACTATTGAACATTGTTTAAGGGCATTTTGTTGTTTTGTTTGAAGCAGAGTCTCAGTATGTAACCCTGGCTGTCCAAGAACTCCTTGAATAGACCAGGCTGGCCTGAACTTGTATCAGTCCTACTGCCTCAGCCTCTCAAGTGATGGGATTACATGTAGAGGTGTGTTCTGCCATGGCCAGCTTTGTATTTGAAGATTTTTCAATACACTCAACCACATCGAGTATGGTCTGACAGCCCAGCATCTCTGGCAGCACCTACCCCTTCAGCCTAGCTGATATCCTGTTGTCACACCTGTTATCCCAGCCCTTGGCTGCTGGTGCAGAAGTTGCAGCAGCTAGTCCACATTTCCATGAATGCATGAAGGTCCTTCCTGGAGCGTGCTCTGTGTTGGTCTTCCCTCTACTGGAAATGAGACCCCCCAGGTGCCTCTCCTTTGCCTCATAAACTCATCTTCAGCTTTCCACATCATCACCCCTTCCTCAGCCTCATGGTGGTGTCATTGATACCTCTTAAAACGTATGTATTTTATGAGTGTTTTGCCTGCATGTATGCCTGTGCACTATGTAAGTGCCTGAGGAAGCCAGTAGAGGGCATCAGATCCCAGGACTAGAGTTACTGATGGTTGTGGGCCACCACGTGGGTGCTGGGAAATGAGCCAGGTTCTCTGAAAGAGCAACCCAGCGCTCTTAACCACTGAATCATCTCTCCACCTCCTAAGTGATAGTTTTACATGCTTAAAATGGTTCTTGTGTTCATGTTTGTCCACTAAGCTAGCAGTTCCACGGTCCAGGGTCAATGTGCGGAACTTCAGTTTCACTGTTTACTCTCAGGCTGATTGGCAACATGCTCTCTGATTGTGTAACAGACTGACATCCCAACATAATGCTGTCTCTTCTACAGAAAGTGCATTTCTCTCATTTATTATGTCATAATCACATACGTCTCATCTCTGGCCTTACTCCACTTTTTTTTTTTTTTTTTTTTTTGGCCTGTATGTGTGGTGTGCTTGCGTGTTCACATGTGTGTGGACTCAACATATGCATCTGTGTGTATAGAAGCCAGAGGTTGATATTGATAACGCTCTACCTTATACATTGAGATGGGGCGGGGTGGGGTGAGGGTGCGTTGGAGAGATGGCTCAGCTATTAAAACTAGTCTTGCAAACAAAAAGATCAGGCTGATCTCAACTAGCCAGGTTGTCAAAGGTAACCCTGAACCGAGCTCGGCTCTCCCTGCCTCCGCCCACAGAATGCTGGGATTACAGGCCTGCACCACTACTACTACTTTATGTGATATTGGGGTTGGCGGGGTAAGAAACAGCCGCTCCGGAAGCCTGGAGGCCGGGAGCGCCAGACCCACTAGCACCAAGGCCAGGTGGGAGCCTGATGAATCCGGTTTGGTCGCCCAGCATCCGGAGAAGGGTACTCTCCACTCTCCCAAACTTCTCCCTCCAGACCCAGGACCGGAAGGGGCGAGGCGGGCTGAAGATCTCCAGCAGCCAATGGCCAGGCCCGGGAACTGGCTGCAACCCGCGCAGGCCCCGCCCCGAGTATTCGCTGGGGTTGGCTGGCTGCTCGCTGCACTCTACTTTGGATTGGCTGTCTGCCTACGGCCCCGCCCCTCCACAGGCTGTCAGGTTTCGGGTCACAGCTGGGCTTGGCTTTAGGATGCTGGGTGTTGAGTGTCCCACAGGTAAGGCATCCGGGCGGTCTCTCCATGTCCCCTCGAGCTTTGCACGCCCTGAGCTCCCGGCGGCCAGAACGGAGGGGTAGAGCATCCCCCGGCACCCTGATGACAGCACTTCCGCAGAACCGATCGGCCAGGGCTGGTCCCCAATGCCACAGCAGGCTCCAAGCAACAAGTATATTTCTGGCCTGGAGCTAATGGAATGGCTCAGGTCACGAGCACGTGGACACCGAGAAGTCTTGAGGGTTCCCGAACACGTCTGCTGCAACTGCCAGAGCTGGCATTTGCTTTAAAAGAAACAAAAGTAAGACACCCCTAGCAGGGTGGTGGTGGCACACACCTTTAATCCCAGCACTTGGGAGGCAGGGGCTGGCGGAGATCTGAGGCCAGCCTGGTCTACAGAGCAAGTTCCAGGACAGTCAGGGCTACACAGAGAAACCCTATCGCGAAAAACTCTCCCCAAAAGAAAAAGAAAAAAACATCCCAAATCACCCCTTCCTGCGCCTTTTAAGGATGACACAGAAACTGATAGGACCATTGCAAAGGTTTTCAAAAGAAGTCGCAGCTGAACCAGAAGAACCTTTCGTCCTTGTGAAGGTTTTTTCGAAGTCATAGCACAAGTGATGAATTCACACTTAACCCTGCCCAACCACCAGAACCACATAGAAAATACCCTTTTGTACTCTGTGGTCAGAGACTATCTAAGGCACTGGCTGACTGAGACAGTGGGTAGGCATAGCTCTTCCCAATTAGGGTGTAAAATAGATCAGGGTATTCATATCTCCAAAATGCCTTGAGTCAGTTTGTCCATCCTTCTCCAAGGACAAAAGATTATAGGAATTTATAGCCAATGGATCCCCAATCTTAGCCCTTCCAGTCATGGCCACGGAAGCCTCCCTGTATTGGTCTCTTTTAAAACACTGAAATGGGCATTGCCCTTTTCCAGTCCTGACCTCCACTCTCCGTATACCAAATTTAGCAAGCCTTTTCACCTAGGAACTCAGTTTGCTTGCAAAGAATCTGGTCATTAAACTTCCATCTCTCTACTTAATCCTTGGGACAAGTAAAACATAAAAAGAACTCTAGGAGAAACAAATAGTCTACTCTAATGGCCATAAGCATGACCATTGTCTCTTACATAAAAAGAAAAGAGTCTAGCCAGGTGGTGATGGTGGCACATACCTTTAATCCCAGCACTCAGGAGGCATAGGCAGTCAGATCTCTCTGAATTTGAGGCCAGCCTGATCTGCAGAGTGAGTTCCAGGATAGCTAGGGCTACACAAAAGAACCCTGTCTCAAATGTGCCCCCCCAAAAAAATCTAGACTTTTCCCATAGGAAAAAAAATTATCTTTGTTTTTTGTTTGTTGCTTTTTTTTTTAGGCAGGGTCTTATGTAGCCCAAGCTGACTTTGAACTCCTAATCCTCTTGCTTTCACCTCTCCAGTGCTGGGATTATAGGTACATACCACCAACCTAGCAGAGCATAACCTTTTAAAGTAGGTGTTGGAAGCCAAGAGTGGTAGCACATGTTTGTAATCCCAGCACTGGGGAAACTGAGACAGGAGATTGCTGCGAATTTGAGACTGACCTCAGTTACATAGTGAGTTCAAGACTCTCCTGGGCTACATATGGTAGCATGAGCAAATAGTGCCATACAGTAGCCTGTTATATGCAGGAATGTGCTGAGGATGGGGCTCAGTGGCAGAGTACCCACTTAACCTGTATAAACTAGGCCTGGGTTTGGCCCCCAGCACTGAAAAACAGTCATAAAGAGTTGTTATACTTGGAGCATATTGTCAACATGTGGTCTTCACTGACCGTCCCTGCCATGTGTTTCATCCAAATGCTCAAGTATCCATCACTGTTTGGAAGAACACACATTGTCACCTACCAGATAGGACTCCTACAAAGTACTGCTAATCACGTACACTGCCATCAAAATGAAATCCATGGACTCAGGGCAGCCAAGTTAGAGCCAGGTCATCATATGATAATCAGAAGGTACTCCCTGTGGTTTACCTCAAACTAAAACTTTATAGGGCCTTTTCCAACAGTAAATTACACCATGAAATAATCTTTATCTTGGACCAAAAACTTCATCTCCATATATTTGAAGGAACTCCCTTCCCTGACCTTAATATTATTTTTGATACCTTTCCCTAGAGCTATGTCTTAGTTAGAGTTTCTATTGCTGTGAAGAGACACCATGACCAAGGCAGTTATTATAAAGGAAAACATTTAATTGGGGCTAGATTGCAGTTCAGAGGTTTAGTCCATTCATTATCTTCATGGTGGGTGGCGTGTAGACAGACATGGTGCTGGAGAAGGAGCTGAGAGTTCTACAACTTGATCTGCAAGCATCAGGAAGTGAACTGAGTGCTACGCTGTATGTAGCTTGAGCTTAGGAAACCCACCCCCACAGTGACAAACTTCCTCTAACGAGACCGTACCTACTCCAACAAAGCCACACCTCCTCATAGTGCCACTCCCTATGGGGGACATTTTCTTTCAAACCCCCACAAATTGCCATTCTGAAATGTAAGGCTGTTGTACTGGTTAGTTTTTTGACATCTGGGAAAAAGGAACCTCAATTGAGAAAAACGCCTCCATCAGATGGCCTGTGGACAAGTCTGTGAAGCATTTTCTTGGTTGAAGATGGATGTGGGAGGGCTTGCCCCACTGTAGGTGGTGCTATCCCTAGGCAAGTGGCCCCAGGCTGTCTTAGTTCCTTTTCTATGGCTGTGAAGAGACACCATAACCAAAGCAACTTAGCAAGAAAGAGTTTCAGTTTCAGAGGGTTGGTTCACAACTATCGTAACAGGAGCATGGCAGCAGGCAAGCAGACATGGTGCTGAAGCAGTAGCTGAGAGTTTACACCCTGATCTTCAAGTTAGAGAGGGGGAGAGGGAGGCAGGGAGGAAGGGAGGGAACACTGACTGGGAATGGCATGGGCTTTTGAAACCCCAAAGCCTGATCCCAGTGACACACCTCCTCCAACAAAGCCACACCTCCTAATCCTTCTCAAACTGTTCCACCAACTTTGGCACAAACATTTGAGCCTATTGGAGTCATTCCCAGTCAAATCACCACAGTTGTACTTAAAATAATAATGATATTAAACTAATAATATCAAGCTGATTGTGTAGATGTAACCAACCGTCTTATTAAATAAGAAACACAGAGCCAATACAGAGATGAAAGCCAAGAGGTCAGAGCAATAGCTAAGAGCTAAAAACCATACCCTTCACTGTGGCTGTACCTCTCCGAAAGAGAGCTACTTCCTGTGTCTGTCTTTTTTTTATAGAGTTTCTGTTCTGCCTTCTCATTGGTTGTAAACTCAACCACATGACCTCCTAGTCACTGCCTGTCTGTACAGACCTCCCGGTCTTCTATGGTTGGTATTGAGATTAAAGGCATGTGTCTCCAATGCTGGCTGTATCCTTGAACACACAGAGATCTACCTAGCTCTGCCTACCAAGTGCTGGGATTAAAGGCGTGCACCACCACTGCCCAGCTTTCACTATGGCTTGCTAATAGCTCTGACCCCCAGGCAACTTTATTTATTAACATACAAATAAAATCACATTTCAGTACAAATAAAATATCACCATATGATTGAGTTATGGGAAGCAAGTCAGTAATCAGCATTCCACCATGGTCTCTGTTTCCATTTTTGCTTCTCCAGATTCCTGCCCTTCTTGAGTTCTTGCTTCCCTCAGTGATGGACTGTGATAGGGATGTATAAGCCAAATAAATCCTTTTCTCCCCAAGTTGCTTTTGGCCATGGTCTTTATCACAGTAGCAGCAAACCAGGACAAACCATGTATTTTGCCTGTTTGGGGTCTTAGAGCCCAACAGAGGCACATGGAAAACAGAGATGTGTAAAGTCCAACGTAACTAGTAATAAAGATCACAGAGGCATCAGATTCCAATCTTGTATGTCACAGGTACCACTCTGACTTTGTCTGAAAATGGCCGTTGTCTCTGTAATTTATGTACAAAAAGTTATATAGCCAGTCGGCGGTGGCGCGCCTTTAATCCCAGCACTCTGGAGGCAGAGCTAGGTGGATCTCTGTGAGTTCGAGGCCAGCCTGGTCTACAGAGTGAGATCCAGGACAGGCACCAAAACCACACAGAGAAACCTGTCTCGAAAAACAAAAAACAAAACAAAAAACTAAAAAAAAGTTATATAAAGATCTCCAATGATCAAGATTATGTGGACTTGGCTATCTGTCACCTTCTTAACTATTCCTATAGGGGAAAATTCATGCATGACCTGGCAGCCAGGCTGTCTGGCACACTGCACTTCCAATTAAGAAGCATGGCACCATCATGCTCCTGAGTATTCGCAGAAGTCAGAACACTGAATTCTGGAGCAGTGTGAGTAGCTGGTAGCTGGCCTGTGAATGAGTCTGCACTCTACATGTCTCCTTTAATGTGCTTCTGCATGGAGACCCTGGTGGTGTGAGCGCTCACTGTCCAATCCGAGGTCATGTGCTAGTGAATCACAGCTGATAGGCTTCCTCTATATAAATAGCTGTTGACGTGCAATACTCCAGAATGGTTCATCTGCGCCCTTTACTGACCCATAAGCAGTTCAGTCTTGTCAGGGGATGCCCCAGGAATGACTGCAAAGGCATATCCCACTTTAGCTGTGAATCAGATTGCAAACCTGAGGTCCTTCATGGAGCACCACTTAGATGCAGCCAACAACTCATAGACAGTCTACGCACATACCACAAACTCACTGAGCAATGTGGACCTTTTCTCCAAGTTTGAAAACTTGTCATCTAGAAAAAGCAGATCTGACTATTTCCCTGGGACAACACGCCTTGCCATTATCCAGTGCCATCCCTGCACTCCCAATCTGTCCTGGACGCACTGAGCAGACAACTGGGAAGCGCTTCTGCAGCTGCTGGCAAGCGGGACTGCTTCTGTGTAAATAAGGAGTAATGTCTGAGCTACAGTGTAGAGATGAACAGGTCATTGCCCAACATCAAATACAGGCTGTGCCGTCATTTAATTGGACTGACCTGCTTCCAGGAGTGAGACCCCTCTTTAGTGGAACATGGGGCTGTGCGGTTCCCTTTGATCTTGTGAGCTTTTTTTTTTTCAACCTTGTTCTAATCTGTGTTCTTGCCTTCCGTGGAGCTGTAACTCCTGACCTCTCACCAAAGTCTTGTCTGCCGCAATCAAGACAGCTGTTGGCCAGTGAGACGTCAGGCCAGTTTTCTAGTGGGCCAGTGAAGGGCCTGACAGCCCATCAGGATGGCCTAAAAGCGACTGAGCAAACAGCAGCTGCAGGGGAGAACCTCATCTAAACTGCCCTGTGATGCGGAGTGCAGACCTTTCTGCCGATTCAGCTGTCACAACACCACACCACACCACCACCCCCACACACCTCCACCCCCACCCCCACCCCAACTCCCACCCCTGCCGCTGCCCAAGGGAGCCTCCTGAAAGCCAGGAGAATGAGCACCAGGACCTCCCAAGGGATTGAATTTCATAAATAGACCTTATGAGAATTTCCCTCTGAAGCCTTTTACGACACACACACACACACACACACACACACACACACACACACACCACTCTTACCTTGATCTGGCTTTTATTTTCTTTTTAAGATTTATTTATTATGTATACAGTATTCTGTCTGCATGTTTGCATGCACACCAGAAGAGGGCATCAGACCTCATTATGGATGGTTATGAGCAACCATGTGGTTGCTGGGAATTGAACTCAGGACCTCTGGAAGAGCAGTCAATGCTCTTAACCTCTGAGCCATCTCTCCAGTTCCTTTTTTAAAGAGTTCCTTGTAGAATGTGCTGACGTGTATGCATTATGCCATTTTCTTATTGACCTGTTAAGCTTTAGAAAACCAACTATGAAGCCAACTTGGAAACTAAGTTGGTAGAAGATAAGTTTTCCTCTCAGGGACACATTCTAGACTTTTCCAAATAGACCAGAGTATGTTAATAAGAGAATTCAAAAACATTGATTTTGTTTAAAGGTAGAAAATTCAAATGTATGCCAGTATCCTTGGCTTTTCTTCTTTTGAATGCACCCTAGAGAGAATAAGCTGGCTAGTCATCCTGTACATTTGAGGACTTACTGAAAACTATTTTCTTTAGGGAGAAAGCTATAATGCATTTAAGCCAAATGGCCTTTGCCTACAAAACTCCTGGATGTATTTGCTCTAGAGCAGTAGTTCTCAATCTGTGAGTCAGAATTTATTTGGCAAACCTCTATCTCTAAAAATATTTACATTATAATTCATTAACAGTAGCAAATTACCGTTATGAAGTAGCAATGAAAATTATTTTGTGGTTGGGGTCACCACAACATGAACTAACTGTATTTAAGAGTCACAGCATTCGGGAGGTTGAGAACCCCTGCTAGTCTCAGGGGGGTTCATCTGATTTGAAGGCAGCCATCTTAGCATCCTGGGCACTGGATGAGATCAGGACCATATGGATGTTGTAAAAGAAGCATTTATTGTCTCAAACACTTCATTTTTCCTAGCCTTGGAGTAAGCTCCTAGGAAAAGGAGGAAATAAAAAAACATTACATAGCCATAACATGTATTTGCAAATAAAAGTGGAACAGTAAGTCAAAAACTCATGAAAGATTACAAGGGAGGGTGATCCAGTTTCCTCCTGGTTGCTTTTATAAACCACCATGACCAAAAGCTCCATAGGCAAGGAAAGGGATTTACTTTATTTGGTTAATAATTCCAGGTCACAAACAATCACTGAAGGAAGCCAGTGAGGGAACTCAAATGGGGCAGGAATTTGAAGCAGAAGTCTTGGGGAGAACCAGGCTTGATGGCTTGATTTCAGATTCATGCTTTGCTAGCTTTCTTATACAGTCAAGAACCACCTGCCTCAGGATGCTGCTGCTCACAATGAGCTGGGCCCTCCTGTGTAGCCAGAAGTTTTCCTGTGTCCTGCCCGGTCCTGTGGCTGCTCAGACCCAAATAAGCACACAGAGGCTTATATTATTTTTAAATTATGGCCATGGCAGGCTTCTTGCTAGCTAGCTCTTATATCTTAAACTGACCTATTTCTATAAATCTATACTTTGCCACGTGGCTCCTGGCTTACTGGTATCTTTACATCTTGCTTCTCCTGGCAGTGGCTGGCAGCGTCTGCCTTGCCTCTCCTTTCTCTTCCTGTCTATCTGTTTGGATTTCCCACCTGCCTCTAAGCTGCCTTGCCATAGGCCAAATGGCTTTTTCTATCAACCAATCAGAGCAACACATATTCACAGCATACAGAAAGACATCTCACAGCACTCCTGCATCAGTTAATAATCAGTGTTACCCTCCCACCCCCCTTCCAGATATGTGCATAGGCCAATCTTTTCTAGGCAATTCCTCAATCAAGACTTTCTTGTCAGATGTCTCTAGGCTGTGTCAAGTTGACAATTAAATCCAAATTGGACAAAGGAGATAAACACTTTAAAAGTTGAATATAGGACCAGGTGTGGTGGTACATACATTTAATCCTGGCCCTTAGGAGTCAGAGGCAGGCAGACCTCTGTGAGTTGAAGTTAGCCTTGTCTGCATGGCAAGTACAAGGACAGCCAAGGCTAGGTACTAAGATCTTGTCTCAAAAAGAAGTTGAATATAAACAAACTGATGGACATTGAGCCAAATGCACACTTTATTAATGTGGAATCTCAAATTACACATATAGCCTGGGCACATCCTTAGAAGTGGGTTTTTTCATCCTAATATGGTTATTGTCAAAGGAGGATGTCTTAGTTAGGGTTTCTATTGCTGTGAAGAGAAACCATGACCACAGCAACTCTTATAAAGGAAAACATTTCATTGAAGTAAGTAGTGGTTTAGTTTCAGAGGTTTAGTCTATTATTGTCATGGCAGGGAGCATGGCAGCGTGCAGGCAGACACGGTGCTGGCTACATCTTGATATGCAGGCAACAGGAAGTGGACTGTATCACACTGAGCGAAGCTTGAGCAAAAGAAACACCAAAGCTCACTCCCACAATGACACACTTCCTCAAACAAGTCCATACTTACTTCAGTAAGGTCACACCTCCTAATAGTGCCATTCTCTTTGGGGGATATTTTCTTCAAACCACCACAGCGAGTAAGAAATAAACTCTTGCAGTAGGATGGAGCATAAAGAAAAAACACCCAGGTCTGAAGGATACAATGAAGCACAGTTAATATCTTACATTGGAGAGCCATTAAACAAAGATGAAACTTTCAGTGCTCTGTGTTAATGATATGTATTTAAGCAAAGTCACAGTGTCAAGTTCTAAGCTCAGAGAAGAGCCCTGAAATGGGGATGCTGTCACTGGAATGTTAAAAATGTCTACTGGGAGCATGGGGAATGCTCATCAAGTATCTATCCCACGTGGTTTTTAGACAGAGGAAGCCACAGGGTGCTGGGTCTATTGTTTCTTCTGTTTGTATGGCTTTGCAGGCTGTGGGAGATAGACCCAGAAGCACTAAAGAAGGACATAAAGTCATTGTTAATATTTAAAACTCAACTTTTGAGAACATTTTAACTTGTAAAAAAAGAGCTTCGATTTTTATGTGTATTTAAGTGCCCCCCATGCACGCCGTGTCTGCAGAGGTCAGAAGAAGGCACTGGGTTCCTGGAACGGGAGTGACAGACCACTGTGAACTGCCATGTGGGTGCCAGGAACAAAACCCAGGTCCTCTGCAAGGGCAGCCAGTGCTCTTGACCACTGAGCCATCTCTCCAGCCCCAGCACTCAGCTTTCATGATGGGGTGGGGGGCTCTTTTAAAACCCACGCTTGAGAAGAAATTCAAGCTGTTTGTTAGCCAGCTCACAGGTCACAGATCACAGACACTTTAGCTTTCTGTTTCTGTCTACATAAGGAAGATCTGTTATTCAGTTTCTATCAGGATAGACTCCTGGAGATTGTGTGTGTGTGTGTGTGTGTGTGTGTGTGTGTGTGTGTGTGTGTGTCCTCCAACTTTGGCCTTTCAGAATTCTTTAAAGTTGATTCCTTGATGCTTATGACATCATGAGCCTTTGACCTTCTTGGGTTTGTTTTGGGGGTTCAGCATACATTTTCTAGCACTTCCAGACTCATCTTGTAGTCTTCCTGCCTATAAAACCCCCACCAAACACACACAGGGAAACCATGGTCCTTGCCCTAAAAAAACAATGGTTTTAAAAACCAAGGTCTGGGCATGAGATGCACTCAGTATTTGCACTTGTTGGGTATCCATGCATCCATGCATTGCCTCCCTGGGGGACATAGCTTGGCCACAGATGTACATATATTAATCCTTGTATACACAGATACTGCATGTCTAGAATGCTCTAAGTCAGGATGCTCATACTGATTTCCCCAATGCTCAAGTCAGCACAGTACTATTCATTCTTACCCCGTTATGGTTTGTAGCTTCATTTCTGTGACAGTCAGCCCTGTTTCCTATCACTTGAGATCTATTAGCTTCAATTCTGCTGTGCTTAGAATTCTATGAGGTGCAGACTGCTAAGCCGTAGCCCCGTGAGAAATGAATTCCTGGCATCAATACAGAATCTGCCTTTCTCATCAGCTCTCACCAGCATCCAGTCTAAGCATTGTTCTCAAAGGTTAAGGCACCGAGGGAGGACTGCTAGGAATTCTAGGCCCATTCTGGCCTACACAGTGAGACTGGGTCTCAAAAAGCAAGAACAAAAGTTAGATCAAGGCTGAAACCCTCGTGTGTCAGTGTGAGCCTGTAAACTGTGCTGCTTGAGAGGCCAAGGCAGAAGGACACCAAGTTCTAAGCCTGCCTGTGAATAATCAGCTCAAGGGCAGCCTGTGCAACTTGGTGAGACTTTTGTCTTCAAAGAGTAAGAAGAGGGCTGGAGAAAGAGCTCGCATGTCTGGATTCTGTCCCTAACACCACAAAAGAATAAAAGTTAAGTCTGCTCTCAGATTTACAGATACGCATATGTAGTCACATCTTTTAAAGTTGATTCATTATTATCGGAATTTGGATGATCTAGATACACAGCAGAAGCAAAGAAACAAAAATCCCCCTTTGTTTGAGATATTTTCCTCCTTTTATTTTTTTAAATTTATTTTTATGTATATGAGTGTTTTGCCTGCATGTATGTCTGTGTACCATGTGTGTGCCTGATGCCCAGGACGGCTAGAAGAGGGTGTCAAATCCACTGAGGCTAGCCGCCATGTGAGAGCTGGGGATGAAACCTTGGTCCTCTGGAAAGCAGTCAGGACTTTTTCTCCAGCCCCTCTCCTTGCTCAACTTTAATATAACGTAGATGAACTACTGCAGACTAGGTAAGCTTGACTTTTCCGGTTTCTGTCTTGCAACTTTATAAAATAGTACTTGAATGTAGCAATCTTAACCATCTGTCAGGAAGAGCAGTTTCATTATTCTCTTGTAACAACTTTGTAACCCCTGATTTTCTATCAACACCTTGAGGTCTGGAAAATAAAAGGTGAAGGAAGTGAGCTGGTCCACAAAAACAATCGTGGTATACATTGTTACAACCAAAGAAAGGCATACTAAAGTAATTGTCTCAGGAAACCAGAGGTGATATTTTGTATCTTCCCAACCAAATGCCGTGGGGTGTACTGATTGACTTTTGAGATCTTTGTGATGACCTGATTCTGTATCAATTCACCGATTATGTGTATCCACATGTGACAAAATGGCTTGAAAACCACTGGACATTGGTGCCACATCCCAGGGTCAGCTTCCTGCTTTGAAGTCACTCTTTGGTGGCCTACAGTGTACAGAATCTGGGTGAGGGTTGCATGGAACCTCTCTACTGTTTTTGCAAGTTTCCAAGAAACCACAATTCACAATAAAACGTTTAAAAAGTGATATTTAAAGCTTCCAATTAAAATTAATTACATATACATTAAAACAAACTTGTCTTAACTTTTTTCCTGTACTGTGGTCATATTAAATCCTCAAGTGAGATCACATTAGCTGTTCCGTGTGTAATGGGATATTTAGAACCTCGTTCTCTTTGGCTGAAAATTTTACTGAGAGAGCATCTTAAGGAAATTTTCCACCCTCTCATACCTTCCTAATAATAGAGAAGCATCTTCCCCATTTGTCTTCCCAGTGTAGAATCTCTACAAGGATATTCAAAGACTCTGAGCTTATACTTATAAAAAAATATATTGCTAACTATTTCCTGTCTCCCACCTTCTTCCTCCGCTGCATTTACCTGGCCAAGGGCAGCTCTGGTTGGCCTTCAGCAGCTATCTACTCTCGGCCTGCACCTGAGCATGGCTGGCATTTAATGCCGAAATGTAGAATCCGGCTCCTTTTCAAGTTCAGGACCATAAATCCAAGATAGACTTCTGCTGCCTGCCTCACAATTCCAGTTTGTGCTCTTCGAAGTCATGGTCATAGCCAAGTGTGGTGGCACATATAAACTCAACACTTCCAAAGTGGAGGCAAAGGGATCAGGGGTAGAAGGTCATTCTCAGTTATAAAACAAATTTGAGGCCAGCCCAGGCTCCAGGAGACCTGGTTTCAAAATCTCAAAAGAAGTAAGCAAACAAAAACCCCAAATCACCATCATGCTTTGTGTTTTTTCTCAGAATATTCTTAGGCCACCTCCTTTACATTCTCATCAGATGAGCTTGCCTCGTGTTTCATTGGGAATAGAAGCAATTAGATTATCCTTTTCCCGTCAACCTGCCACGGTCAGTATCCACAGTCACCTCTCCATGAAGCACCCTTGCATATATCAGTATCCTCACCTCCTATTCACCCTCAACGCCTTCATCGAAGCGTCTGTTAATGGAATTGTTCATCAAAACTTTCCTGGCCGCCATCTTGCCAATAATCTTACTAAGATTTTTTTTCAGACTTATTTATGTGTATGTATCTGTGTGCCACATATATGTGGATTCCCAAAGAGGCCAGGAGGGGGATTCAGCTCTCCTGGGCTGGAGTTAAAGGCAGTTGTTAGTCACCAGATGTAGGAGCTGGGAAGTGAACTCAGGATCTCTGCGAGAAAAGCAAGTGCTCTTGGGCACTGAATCATTCAGCCCCCTAAAGTCCTTAGCTGAATGCATAGCTCCACTCTGTACACTTGGCCACTCTTCCCAGTTGCCTTCCTGAGTCACACAAAGGGTATTTTATGTGTCCTTTGACTGGGTTTGGGGGTACCCAGGAAATGGTTCAAGCATTTTGGCTGTTCCTGTAATAACAGTTTTTAGCTGTGATTAACCTTTAAATCTGTAGACAACACTATAGTTAAAGCAGGTTTCTCTCTGGTGTGGGTAGACCTCAGCCAATTCCCTGAAGGCCTGAATGGAACAAAGGCGTGCACGGGATCCTTAGCATATGCTACCCATATTCTAGGGGCAAGACAAGACAGCAGACAAAACACCGTCTTTTCATCTGTCAAGACGGGACAATTCTCAAAGAAATAGCGCCTTGCAATGTGCTCAAGTGAAAATTAGCAGATCATGTGATTGGGGTCGCTAGCAAGCTGTCTTGCAGACAGCAGGACAGAAAAATCCAGTGACAGCTCTGTTAAGCCACTTTCTTGCTGCCTGCTGGAATTTTTACCTAGTTCTTGGGATTCAGTTCACTTGCTAAAGATGCCTATGATAATAATAGAACCTTGTCTCCTTGGGCTCTGAGAATGTGTACTGAATATCAAGTGTCAGTGGCTGCCACACAGAAGAACACTGAGTACCTTTTTCCTATTTAAATGCGGAGCTTGCATATGGCTTCTGCAAGAAAGAACCGTTTAAGCTGAGATCTAAAAGATGAAAAGGATCCAGCCTTGTGCAGTGGGTTGAGGACAAATATCGCAGTCAGAGGACAGCCCACAAAGTGATGCTGCCTCTAGGGAGGTGAGTGGTCACGTGGGACCTCGTAGAGCTGCCTAGGGATTTGGATTTTATTCAAGTGGGGCACGAAGGCAATTTGGAGTGTCACATGATGAGAGTTGGCCCAGTCTTGTTAAGATCTCTAAAAGGATCTCAACATAGCAAGCTGGAGGATGGGCTTCCAGGTAAGCAAGAGAAAGGCCCAGTTTAGCAAGAGGCCGGTTAGGAAGTTTAAAGACTCTGCCGGGATATTTGGGGGTTTCCTTTGTTTTATTGGGGGGGGTTGTTTGGGGTTTCAATTTGGTGTATGTGAGTGTGCTTGCCTGTGTGTAGTATATGGTGTGTGGGATGTGGGATGTGGGATGTGGGGTGCGGTGAACGTAAGAGGAAGCCTTCAGATGCCCTGCTCTTAGTCCCTTGAAACAGGAGGCTCTCACTGCACCCGGCACTCACCATTTTGTGTTGTGATTTGATGAGGCTGGCCACCAGCAAGGCCCAACCAACACCCTTCTGTTCCCACCCCCCTCCCAGCACTGGGGTTGTGGAAGCATACAGCTATTCCTGGACTGGGGTGGTGGAGATTAGAACTCAGGTCCTCACACTGACTATGTCATCTCCTAGACCTTATCTTGATTTTTAAAACACCACGTGCTTTTTAAGAATTGTTTATAATTATATTTGTGTGTCGTGTGCTTCGTGCATGTGCAGAGATCAGAGGACAAATGATGGGGTCAGTTTTCTCCTTTTACCGTGTGAGTACTGGGAGTCGAACTCAAGTCTTCAGGCTTGAAGGCAGGTGCCTTCACCAGCTGAGCCACCTCGACACCCCTCATAGGTTCTTCTTGGTTATTTTGTTTCCATTTACTGATAATTAAAGTCATAACGTGCTTACTCCAGTATCTTTCTATTGAATTTCTCAAAGAACTGTGTTACAAACCTTGTTTCTGCTAGGCATGTGGCACACACCTTTAATCCTATCACTTGAGGCAGGGGCAGGCAGATCTCTGTGAGCTCTAGACCAGCCAGGAACCTGGTTCAAGAAAAACAAACAAACCAGCAAGCAAACAACCTCAAAACAATCATTCCCTAACAATCTCCACCAATTTAAGTTTTGTTTACTCTCTTTTAAAGCTTGGAACAACATAGCAGTGTGTGTTTCTATATTTTAATTCCCTGGAGTAAAATTTTATGAAATCACTGAAATTCTCTAATTGCTGCATAATTGACTCTAAAAGTTAATAATAGCCTTTCTTTTCACATACTCTTTTATATTCAATTTCACTTATTTTTATGTGGGGATATTTTTCCTCCATGGTGCTGTAATGAAGACCCAGGGTCTACTGTACACTATGCAAGCCTCTAGCCAAACTACATATCCTACCCCTTCCTATGGATTTTTATAAACGTCTTCCCTGTATTTTATATTTAGCAGTCATTGTGCTAACACACCAACTTTATATGCATTAGTGTAATTATGAGTTAAACAGGCATATAGAATACTTAGTCTTGGGCTTCAGAACTTGATATGCATCCAGCCATTCAATGCCTCTCTCTCTCTCCCTTCATCTTTTGGGCGACAATCTCACCATGCTGAAGAACACGCTCTTTGTATAGTTCCACTAAATGTTAGCCAAAAGCCTGGACGCAATGTCCCATATATGCAGTTCCCTCCCAGAGATTCCCATTAATGAAGCTAAAAGCTAGCACTGAAATGGCATTTGCTGTATTGTGTAGAACGGTTCTGAAAATTTCACATATTCTAAAGCAGGAGTGAGGACTAATTGTGTTCAAATTAGTGTTGTTTTTTTTTTTTTTTTTTTTCAGTCCTGAAATGAACACGTCTAGAGTCTTGTTACTGAAGTTTGTTCTACACATTCAGCAGACAGGGTCCCTCATAGCTCTGGCAGCACCACTGTTGCCTTCATCATGAGCACCAGCTAGGCTGGCTGCTCAGAGACTTGCTACTTGGTTCTTCTTTGTTGTAGCTTTTGCCAGACACTGTCTTACTGTGTCTCCCAGGCCGATCTTGGACTCGTGGCCTCCCCAGAGCTGGGATTGCAGGATGTACCACCATATCACTTTTCTGATCTTTAGTTACAGGTGTTTCATACTTTGGCTTGAGGGTCTTAAAAGTATGGAAGTGAATTCGATTTGACTACATTGGATTGGAAGGTCTGGGAGTTGTCGATATCCTGTGGAATGTGTAGGTAAGGAGAACAAGAGCATTAGGTGAAGCTGTATCATGTCACTTCTGCATCTCAGTGACCAAAATACGTAAGAGGACAACCTTAAGGAAGGCTCAATTAGCTCATAGATTCAGAGGGTTCAGTCTACGCTTGCTCAGTTAGTTCCATGCACTTGGACAAAACATTCTGGCAACTGGAGCCTCCTGACGGAAGATCATCTTTACCTCTTGGCTGACAGGAAGCAGAAAGGGAGGGGAAGGGAAGGAGAGACACAGGAAGGGAAGGAGGGAGAGGGGAGAAAAGGAGAGGCATAGATAAGGTTCCCCTGGGGGCCCACCCCAGTGACGCGCTTTATCTAGCCCCCACCCCCTAACGTATTCAGAACTCTCTAGAATAGTGCCAATAGCTGAGGACTCAGCAGTCAGCAATGAGCTGGTTGCTCATTAATTTTCAGGGCTGTATTTCTCAAACATGGCTGCACAGTTGAATCACGTGGTAAGGTTTACAACTAACACGAATACCTGAGTCTCACCTCCAAAGACTCTGACATAATGATCCCAAGTGTGGTGTGGGTGATGCGAAACTTCGAAGGGATGGCCAGGTTTTATAACCAGGAACTCAAAGAACTCTTAAAGCTATTTCCTTCCTGGTGTGATGGTGCACGCCTTTAATCCAAGCACTTGGGAGGCATAAGCAGGCAGATCTCATTGAGTTCAAGGCCAGTCTACTCTACACAGTGTTCCATGACAGCCAGAGCAACATAGTAAGACCCTGTCTCAAAGAAAAAGAAGGAAATAAACACAAACACTACAATCAGCCTACTGCCTATATTATACAAATTCTAGATTAGAGGTTTGTGAAATCTACAGTAAACAAGTAGGTGTTATGTAAGTGTATATAAACAACATTCATCATAACACCATTCAGTAGCCCAAAGGAGGAAGCCCCAGTACCCAGCAATAAATAAGTGGGTAGATAAAATGTGGTGTGTACAATATAGGGAGAGATTGTCTAGCCTTAAAAAGGAAGAGAATTCTGACCCGTGCTACAATATGAACAAACCTTGGCTGAGTGAAATAAGGCAAATCAGAAGAAAATATATGATCCCGCTTATAAAAATGAGCATAGTCAAATTCTCAAAGACACGAAGTAGACTAGTTGGGCTAAGGGGGCCTGGGGAGTTGTTGTTTAACAGGTAATGGAGTTTTCCAGTTGGAATGCTGAAAACCTCCTGGGAATGAGTAGTGGTAGCATGACATTGTGTATGTATTTAATGCCACAGAATTGTATGCTTATAAATGGTAAAAAGGATACATTTTATATCCATATTAGCCGGGCGGTGGTGGCGCATGCCTTTAATCCCAGCACTTGGGAGGCAGAGCCAGGTGGATCTCTGTGAGTTCGAGGCCAGCCTGGGCTACCAAGTGAGTTCCAGGAAAGGCGCAAAGCTACACAGAGAAACCCTGTCTCGAGAAAAAAAAAAAGTTATATCCATATTATTTATTTGTTTGAGACAGGGTTTCATGAAACTCAGGCTAGCCTCAAACTCCCTAGGGAGTCAACAATGTCCTTGAACCTCTGCTCCTGCTTCCACTTCCAAAATGCCAGGATTACATATATTTTAACACAAGAAAACACATATGTACACACACACACACACACACACACACACACACACACACACATGATGGATATCTGCAAACTTCCCTTCCCAGCTAGATTCAGAGTGTCAGGGAACATAATATAGATCTTTTATTTTAGGAGAGACTAATAGTTTTTTAGTGATGATTGTTTTCCTTATAACATTATTATGTTGTCTTAGTCAGTCTTCTATTGCTGTGGAGAGACACCTTGACCACAGCAACTCTTATAAAGAAAAACATTTAATCGGGGCTGGCTTACAGTTCAGAGGTTTAGTCCATTGTCCTCATGGTAGGGAGCATGCAGGCAGACATGGTGCTGGAGAAGGAGCTGAGAGTTCTACATCTGGATCTGCAGGACCCCAAAGCCTACCTCCAGTGACATACTTCCTCCATTAAGGCCACACCTACCCCAACAAGGCCACACCCCCTAATCCCTGTCAAGAATTTCACTCCTTAATGACCAAGCATCCAAATATATGAGCCTATAGAGGCATTCCTATTCAAATCACCACACAGGTACTTACATTTTTTTAAGTTTTATTTTTAAGTGTGTGTGTGTGTGTGTGTGCATGTACATGTGTGTAGGTGCCTGTGAAGGCTAGAAGAGGCCATCAAATCCCCTAAAGCTATAGTTAGAGGTGGTTGTAAACTGCCTAACATGGTACTAGGCACCAAACTGAGGTCCTACAGCAGAACAGCCATTTCTCATGGTCTCAACTGTTTAGCCATTTCTCCAGCCCCAACTTGGACTTTAAAAATTAATTTATTTGTATATTCGTTTGTTTAGGCCTTTTAGAGATAAGATCTCACTTTGTATCCTAAACTGGCCTTGAACTCATTGTATAGCTCAGGCTGGCCTCAGATCTACAGCAATCATCCTTCCTCGACCATCAGAGTGCTGGGATTGTAAGTATACTGGTATTAAAAGTGCACACCACCACACCCAGTTCCTCATACCATTTTCAAGGGAAGCAGTACTTACACCTTGCTAAAAAAACTGTTAGCTGCTCTTACACCCTCACACATGTGTAGACAAGTAGGGCCTGGAGCTGAAATCTGCAGAGCTCTGCTGTAAAGACCATTGTGTGTGGAGCCTTTTGAAGCCAAGATTAAAGGTGTTTCAATCCTCCTCACACCTTTGATGCAGGTCTGCCTGGAATGCACATGGACATAAGCACAACTGAGCCATCCCTCCACTGTTACTTCCCTGTTTTGAATGTCCAGTGAGATTTCATGAGCAGCAGCTGCAGCTGTTTGAATTCTCCACTGAGGGGAGGTCGGGAAGAAGAATGGCTTGTCATTATCCCCCAATCACTACTTCTTAAGTGACGAAAGTTATCAAGAGAAGTGTGAGCTGCATCTGACTTGATGTTTTCTAGTGTTCCAAAGAGAAAGATGAATTGAACTAAAACATCTCTCTTTGGTATCAGATTTTGTGAGGAAAAAAAAAATGAGGCAATTTATGTGTGGTCTTGGCTGATGAAAAGCAACGGATGACATTGTCAAGGGAACCCCTCAGGGACTGTAGCCCTGGAGTTCCGCCATAGCGGATGTTGTTAGCAGCCTTTCCAGGCATGCGTGTCCTTCACAAAGCACTCTGTGATAAGTTGATGTTGGACACATGTAGGTGCGTCTGCACCAGAAAACAGGCTTCACGAGATCTGCCACATATGCTTCCTTGGCAAGAGTAAGATTGGACCCTCACTGATTCGAGGTGTTCCATACCAGTGCGGCTGCTGTCACAGACTGTGTCAACTCCCATGGCTGCTGTAACATGTATGTGCCTTGAAGCAGTATGCATGTATCATTATACACTTCTGGAGGCCTGGAGACCAGGAATTGGAAATCACTGAGCCAACATCAAAGTGTCAACTGGGCCACACCCCCTGGAGGCACTAGGGGACAATGTTTCTTTACCTGTGCCAGCTTCAAAAGCTGCAGTCTTTGCATTTCTTGGTTAGGGTCCCCTTCTTCTGGTTTCAAAGCCAGCAGCATAGCCCATGGTGCCTGCAGACACATTTTATCACTGCATTATGCTACCTTCTGTCCTGTGGTCAGATCTTCTTCCCTTCTGTCCTGTGGTCAGATTTCCTTCAGCCTCCTTACAGGTGACCCAAGACAATTGTCCCATCTCGAGCTCCTGAGTGGAACTGTATCTGCAAAGCCCTTTTTGCTGTATAAGGCTCCAGGATTAGAGAGTGGGCCTATTTACACGCCATTATTCAGTCTCCCACTTGAACAAAATGAACAGTTAGCCCTTACCTAGTAGCCACTGTACTTCAACGGGAATCTTTTTATGATTTGAAGCTACGTATTTCATCCTGTCTGATCAAAGAAACCCATTTTATATTTTCATTTCTAAAAGTACAAGTGCAAAAGAACTTGGTATCTTATTTATCTCTCCAAAACTGTAAAATAATACATGCACACTGCTTCCAGGCATACACAGACTACATGAGACGTGTGGAATTAGTACTGTTTGTGGCAGGAGCCATGTTGGTATGGCACACCTCCAATCTGTGCAGTTCTAGAGTCTTCTGCTTGCCAAAAAACTGTGTTCTGAGTTTCTTGTAAAAAGGCTTAACATAAATATTTTGATATTTAAAAATTTGCTTATTTTATTTCATGATATGACTATTTTGCCTACAAGTATATATGTGTAGTATGCAGATGAATTTCTAAACGGTCCTATTAAATAAAAAACACAGAGCCAGATATAGGGGTCAAAACCTGAGAGATCAGGGAAATAGGGAAATGCTAACCTCACCTCACCAACTCTGCAGCTTCCAAAGACAAGACTTCCTGTCTGCCCACACACATATACCTTGCTGTTCTACCATCCGATTTGCTCTCTCTGTCCAGCTACATTACTTCCTCTTCCTGTCCAGCTCTGTCACTTCCTGTCTGTCTGTACAGATCTCCAGACCTCCATGGTTAACTAGTGTTGGAATTTAAGGCTTGTACCACCACGCCTGGCTCTGTTTCCAGTCTGGCCTTGAACTCACAGAGATCCAAACAGATCCCTCCCTGCCAAGTGATAGGATTAAAGGCATGTGCTACTGTTGCCTGACTTCTATATAGTGGCTGGCTTTTTCCTCTGATCTTCAGGTAAATTTTATTGGGAGACACAGTATATTGGGGGACACAATACATCACGACAGTACTACACACATGTGTGGTGCCCATGGAAGTCAGAAGAGGGTGTTGGATCTCCTGGAACTGGAGTTACAGATGGTTGTGAGCCACCATGTGGGTTCTATGAGCCAAACCTGAGTCCTCTGGAAGAGCATCAGGTGCTCTTAACTGCTGAGCCATCTCTCCAGCTCCTGCATAGGTAAATATTTTGAAGAATATCCCATCACTAAACTCACGAGCACGTAGCTATGAAACAATGGCCCCTAAATTGACTTCTAGATGCCTTTTAGAGCAGGGCTACTCCAAAAAGTTTTCAGTGAGAATTGAAATGTACTGTGTCTATGCTGTCTACCATGTATCCGATGATTGTACAAGACACTTAAATGAACTTATAATCAAATTTCCTGATAGACCATCAAGAGCAATAGTAGTAGAGACCTTTGGTATTGATACAAAAATATACAGTCGAAATGACAGAATGGAATAGAGTTGGGAAATTAGTCCATTTAGACATGACCAGTTGTCTTGTGGCAACTCCAAGTGAGGATGTGATCTTTTAAATGAAACATACTAGAATAGTTGGCTATCCACACAAAGAAATGGTATGTGGGCACCTCCATATCCCACTATCTTAACCGGGTTTCTATTGCTGTGATGAAACGCCATCACCAAAAGCAGCTTGAGGAGTATCTTAGGGTTTCTACTGCTGTGAAGAGACACCATGGCCATGGTGTCCTCTGTACACTGTGAATATATATTACTCTCATTGGTTAATAAAAAAACAGACTGGCCAGTAGCCAGGCAGGAAGTATAGGTGGGAGAGCCAAACTGAGAATGCTGGGAGGAAGAAGGGCGGAGTCAGGGGAGTCACCAGGAAACACAAGGAGCAAGACAAGCTAGAGGACAGGTAAAGCCATGAGCCACATGGCAATACATAGATTAATAGAAATGGGTTAATTTAAGTTCTAAGAGCTAGTTAGTAATAAGCCTGAGCTATTGTCCGAACATTTGTAATTAATATGAGCTTCAGTGTGTTTATTTGGGAGCTGCTGGTGGGGCAGAAACTTCCACCTACACCATGGCTATTCTTATAAAGAAAAACATTTAACTGGGGTGGTTCACTTACAGTTCAGAGGTTTAGTCTATTCTCGTCATGGGAGGACACAGCAGCATTTAGGCAGACATGGTGCTGGAGAAGGAGCTGAGTATTCTTACATCTTGACCTGCAGGCAACAGGAGGTGGTCTGAGATACTGGGTGTGGCTTGTGTTGTAAAACGGCACACTGTGACCTTGGTGGGTTTGAGCCAAGGTACCCCGAGGCGGGTGAAGGAGACACACCATGCAGATGTGGTGGGCGTCTACGTGGCGCGGGGGAAAGTTACTCACACCACGCAAACATGACATCCACATGGAAAGTTTTATTATTAAAGGGGGAGAGGAGAAGAAAGAGAGAAAAAGAGGGAGAGAGAGGGAAAAAGAGGAAGAGGAGTTATGTGCAGCTTCATGGAAGGAGAGAGAGGGAGGAAGAGAGAGAGAAGAGTGAAGGGCTTTCTCTTAAAGGGGACTTTACATAAGATGATGTCAGGATGCTGGGCGGGTACCCAAGGGGTGTGCCAGCATGCTAACATTCGCTAACAGCTAAGCATATATGAGACCTCAAAGCCCAGCCCCACAGTGATACACTTTCTCCAACAAGGCCACACCTATTCCAACAAAGCCACACCTCCTAATGGTGCCACTCCCTGTGAGCTTATGGGGGCCAATTACATTCAAAATGCCACAAGGAGGAAAGGGTTTATTTGGCTTACTTATCCCAAGTCATATTCCACTGATCGAAGTCAAGACAAGAACTCAAACCAGGCAGGACCCTGGAGGCAGGAGCTAATACAGAGGCCATAGAGGGGTACTGCTTACTGGCTTGCTCCTTGTGGCTTGCTCAGCCCGCTCTCTTATAGAACCCAGGACCATCAGCCCAGGGATTAAAGGTGTGCTGTACTATGCCTGTCTTATGAAGCGTCTTGAATATTCAACAATTTGCCTGGCTTAGCACCTTTGTTTTCGATACTATTTTAATTACATTTGTTTATTCATTTATTTAGTTCATGTGCACATGCATGCCTGTACATATGTGTGCCTGTACATGCATGTGTGCCATAGCATGAATGTGAAGGTCTGAGGACACCTTCCAGGAGTTGGCTCTCTCTTTTTACCACATGGGTCCCTGGGATCAAACTCTGATTGTTGGGCTTGGCACCTGCTGAGCCCAATCCTGGGCTATCTTCGGTGTTTTCAGATGGGTTCTCAGTCCAAAGCCCTCACTGCACCCCCTTCTGGCTTCAGATTTGAGATCCTCCTTCTTCAACCACCCAGCCCTGAGGTTCCAAGCTTATACCACATCCATCTTATTAAAAGCATTACAGAGCCAGGCAAGACAGTCCACACTTGTCATTCCAGCACTCAGGAGGCAGATCTCTGAGTTCAAGGCCAGCCTGGTCTACATAGTGAGTTCCAGGACAGTCAAGCCTGCACAGAGAAGCAAAATAAAAACAACAACAACAACAACAACAACAACAATAAAATGCATGTGTTAAGTTGGATAGAGGAAAGGTTGGAAATATCATAAAGCCAGTTTCATAAACTATTAGCAACAGAATCTATATGGTAAGTTTAAGGGATTTAATTTTATAAAATTATTTAAAAATTGTTGAATATTCAAGATGCTTCATATTCAAATGCCAGGAAGATACAAAACATTCAGGAAAAAATAGGGGAATCAAAAAAAAGAAAAAAAATTAGCAGATGCTTCACGAAGTTATTTCTGAGTAGCTAATAAGCAGATGGAAAAAGTGCTCAACGGGCTAGCATGGTAGTGAATGTCTGTACAGAGAAGGATCCACATTCTTCATCAAGGCCAAGATCATCCAGCATGTAGCTAGATGGCTCAGCAGAAAGACCCTTGCTGCCAGGCCTGATGACCTGAATTCCATCCCCACAACCCATAGGATAGAAGGATAGAGCCAACCCATGGGGTTGTCCTCTGATCTCAACATGTGCACCATGGGACAACCTTTCCTCACCCCCCCCCACAAGAAAACGTTGGTTTTTTTGTTTGTTTGTTTATTTGTCTGTTTTAAGTCATCCTCAGTTACATGATGCATTCCAGGCCAGTCTGGGCTATATTGGACATTGTCTCAGAATAAAAACAAACAAAATGAAATCACTCTACTTAATTATCACAGAGATGAAAATCAAAAAAAAAAAAATAGGCAACTCAATTATCACCCACCAAAGTGGAAAAAAAAGTGTTGATGGGAACGTTGAACTTCAACTCCTATATGTTGCTGATGGGAGTGTAAATTAAAGCAAACACTTCAGAGAACTTAAAAAAAAAAAAATCCAGTAAATCTGAACATGGCCATATCCTTGATCCAAGACTTCTGTTTTTTGCATATGACCAAGAGATACACTTACCATGTATCATACTCAAAGGATGTCATTGTTATGGCCACAGAAGCAATATTTTGTTTTAATAGTTTCAAAATGTAGATGACTCCAGTGGTCATCAGCATCTGTCTGGATACATTTTATTGCGTTCACACAATGGAATGCAACACATCCTCACAAACAAACTACGAAAAATATGGGCGAACCTCACCACAGCAAGTTAAAGAAACCAGAGACAAAATGCATGTTGACATGTCTGGGCCTGTGTAAACACAAAGCTAATTCTCTACCAGAAGATAGGATATGGTCCCCCTGGGTGGAGGAGAGTGATTAAGTGTCTGAGGGGAAACATTCCAGGATGCTGGTTATGTTTATGCCTGAGTGTGATTTGTTAGTGAAATTTCGACAAACTGCATAAATTTTCCGTGTATTTACCTGTCGTCTGTTATAGGGGAATAAAAAGTGTCTGCCAGAGCCCCTAAGCAACAAGGGATCACAGGATTTGACATTTGACAGACTCAGGTCGGATTTGAGAGACATGATCAGATTTGCATTAGGGAGCGATAAGTACAGGATCTGCAGGAGAGAGGCCTCAGCAAACTGCTTGCAGGAGTAATCCTAGCTGGATGTAAAGCAAGCGCGACCCGGAAGAAAAGATTACCGCGGATGGAGAGACAGCAGGCATGATGGGACTTGCCTTCCTGTCTCCGAGTTCTTTCTTGAACAATGTTTATAACTGTCGATTGGGTGCTACTTTAATGATTTAATGTTTAGCTGTAATTGCCATATTCCTCCCGCCCGCGAGATCAATGCCTCTTGTATAACTATACAGAACGAGATGTAAGTATAGAACTAAGACGGCTTCAAAAGAAATGAGTTGACAAGGTCTAAGCGACCCATCTTCCTCCAAGCACAGGTAAAACCACCATCTGCTTGGGACTGGGTGATGGTGGGACACAGGACGTTAGGCCGACGGTAGGAAAGAGACAACAGGACCCGTCAGATCGGCGTGAAATGGGTCCGGGAAACGGGACGCCTCTGTACCCTGAATTCCAATAGCAAGTTCAGGCTACGGTTATTTCTTTCTCCGGATGTCAGCAGAGGGCCCAAACTCTGGCGAGGCGGGGATTCAGGCAGAAGGGGTGGAGTTGGGGCTTGGGCTTAACCTATTACATGCAAGCAGAGCCTCCCCACCGGTGATTGGCAGACGTGTCTACCAGTGTTTTCGCGTCCCGCGAACCTAGCTGCTTTCGTCAAGTCCCCGGGGTGTTTCACTTTGAGTCACTGGGGTTAACCAACCGCTCCCAGCTAGGGGACCTAAGGGTACCGCCATCTACTCCTGCCGTGCAAAGGGAGCTTCTTTGGTCCCATTGGAGTATTCTTTAGTGCCTGAGGCAGGGCTTGGTACCCTGGGTAAGGGAGTTAACTGCTCCCGCTGTTCCCACTCATTCTCAAGCTCATGATTTTTTTTTTTCTTAAGTGGGATAAGGCGACATTTATAGTTTGAAGTGCCTTTCCCCCGTGCAAACACTTACCGCAGTCCTTATCCCCTCTCTCAAAGGTAATGCGACCCCTCCAGTAAAGGACTATCAGCGCAGATCACATTCCTTCACTTAGCAAGTAACTTCAAATTATCTTATATTTAATATTGCAAACCTTGAGTGAGAAGGTTCATAAAACATGAAGAGTGTTTCGAAGTGCTTATGCATTTCTGGTGAGAAAGTGGGGTAGTGGCCGGTTTAGTTTCAGCACCCACATGGCAGCCTCCAACTGTCTGGTTCCAGGAGACCCAGTGCCCTCGGGCAAGCATGAAGTACGTGCAGAGAAATCCCTCATACAATAAAAATAACTCTCCAGACTTTGACCTGGAAAACTAAGTAAAACGTTCAGAGCTTACAAAATGCTCTTTTTCAGTGTTACATTCAACTCCAAATAAATGTATGCGGTATTTGCAGCGTGGGTTCCAAAGAACAAGAATTCTAGATGCCCAGCCCCAGGTAGTGCATTATTCAGACTGGAGACATCAGCATCCACTTTGTTAGGTACTTGAAAACTGATCATATTGATTTCCCCACCCCCACCCCCGTACCCATAGAAAAACTGTTAGCTTCAAGCTAGCTCCTTCTTTTGTTTTCTTTTTTTTTTTTTTTTCTTCGAGACAGAGTTTCTCATGTAACAGCTCTAGCTGCCCTGGAACTACTAGCCTTGTAGACCAGGCTGGCCTCAAACTCAGAGATCTTCCTGCCTCTGCCTCCCAGGGGCAAAGATTAAAGTTGTGGGCTACCACAACCAGCTCAAACTAACTGAAACAGCCCACGGGCAGTTTTCAGGACACATTATTTTGCTTTAGATTCTGTGTGGAGGTGTGTGGTGCTGTCTGCCATAATGTGGCACTGCAAATATCACCCCCATTTCCTCAACAATTGGGGAAACATAAACTTACCCTTTAATAGGTGGAAAAAATAATGCCTAAACCTTCAATTCTCCACAGGTAATTTGTACTTTTCTTCTTTAATACTTCATGAGTAGCTTGTGAAATTAACCATAGTAGCTATTGCTGGTATTGGTCGTAACTTGGTTCATCTAACATCAGTTCTCAACCTGTGGGTCTTGACCCTTTCGTGTGTGTATGTGTGAGGGGGGATGCCACATATCAGATACTCATATTGTGATTCATAACAGCATCAAAATCATAAGTTATGAGGTAGCAACAAAAGTAATTTTGTGGTTGGGAGTCACCACAGCATGAGGAACTGTATTTAAGGTTCATAGTGTTAGGGAGGCTGAGAACCACTGACAGTACTAAGTTATCCGATAACTGTTACATCTGAAGAGACCTCATCCAGTCAGCCACAGAATCCATGAAGTGACTGGGGGCCAGAAATCTGAGGTGTACCAACAGCCAATTATGAGAAAAGGAGCGGCAAAGTTAACTCACTCTGAAAGAAAACTTGCACACAAAACTCCAGCAGACCTTCTCAGTGTTACCTTTGTGGATCTTGCCGAGGCCAAAGCAAACTGAACAAGAACCTGTAGTTTGGGTATACATTCAGGGTACAAAGGTGTTCCCGTTGGTCTTGGGGAAATGTCAGCCTGTGATACAGGCTGAACGTCTCTAAACATCTTCCACTGGCTTCATGGGTGCATCATGCAGCCTGTGAAAGTGGAGTGGTAATACATGGAGTTGTTAATCCAGGGTCCAGCAAGCCAGCTCTGGGTGAAGAACTACTAAGTCTGAGAGCACACAGGACTCACATGTTCAAGGTGAGAGCAAACTCTCGGATACCTGCAAACTGTAAACTGTCAACGCAAAGCTAGAGGCCAGCGTGATTCTCTATGGAAATGTCTCTGAAGGAAGAATGACTGGTCCTGGCAGGCAGAAATACTAAGACTGCAATAAAGAAATTTCATAGCCGGGAGGTGGTGGCACACGCCTTTAATCCCAGCACTTGGAGGCAGAGGGCAGGTGGATCTCTGAGTTCAAGGCCAGAGAAATCCTGTCTCAAAAAACCAAAAAAATAATTTTTTTTCATTTGAGAGTCTTCTTAATTTTTTTAAATTAATTAGTTAATTATTTTTTTGGTTTTTCAAGACAGGGTTTCTCTGTAGCTTTGGAGCCTGTCCTGGACTAGCTCTGTAGACCAGGCTGGCCTCGAACTCACAGAGATCCACCTGCCTCTGCCTCCCGAGTGCTGGGATTACAGGCGTGAGCCACCACCACCCGGCTATTTTTGGTTTTTAGAGACAGACAGGTTTCTCAGTGTAGCCTTGGCTGTCCTGGAACTCACTCTGTAAGACAAGGCTGGCCTTGAACTCACACGAGATCTGCAAGGGTGTGTGCCACCACCCCTCGGCTTGTTTTGGAGTCTTAGGCAGCAGGAAATAGAAGCATCAGGAATGCCGGTGCACGCCTCTAATCCAAGGCAGTCGGAAAGATTGGAAGAGAGGGGGAGGGAGGAGAATGAGGAGTGTTGGGCAGTTAAAAATCGCTTTCTTCCTTTATCCTCAATCCCTGTAAAAATTTATAACTTGACTATTTTGTATTCTGTATATATCTTCAATTTCTAATTTAAATGGACTCAACAAGTACATACTCAGAAACCAACAAGTCTCTACCTGTTTCCTTCCTGTCTTTATTTGTGTGGCCTCCTGTTTGTAACATTGCAACCTAAACACAGAAATTACAACACAAAAGCCCACATGAGGTACTTTGGGTATATTTTTTTAATTTTTAGAGTTTGAGTCTGGAGCTTGCCTGGTACCCAGAGGTCCTAAGTGTCAGACCCACTAGAACTGGAGTTGGTTGTGAGCCTCCACATGGTTGATGGGAACCAAACCCAGATGCTCTGCAATAGCAACAAGTTAGTTGTCTTAACCGGTGAGCCAGCTCTCCAGCCTGCCTTGCTACTTTCAAAACTGTTTTCAGAGCTTCCCAGGATTCCAGTTTAAACCGGTGTTTAAGACAAAGTCTATCAAATAACCTAATTTTGCTTCTGAGAGTCAAAACTACATAGTCTGTATATAGAGGGCAAAAATGTTCTATTGTTTTCAGTAAAATTCTTACATGTGGCTACTGAGCACTTGACAATGTGGCCAGTATGATTGTAGCTAACTGAGTTTTATCTAGTTGGGTCACAGAAGTGCTTTTATTTAACATTAAAGCTATTGTGTAAACAGAAACAACTGATATTTAAAACACAAACTGTAACTGTTACTGATAATTTTATACATTTTATCTTGATGCCAGCTTCCTCTACGAGACCTTACTTGAAAAATAAAAGGCAGGTAAAAGAGCCTGTCATGCAGCCTAATGACAAGTTAGATCCCTGGAAACATGTAAAAAGTTGCATGTGTTGGTACATGTCTGCTGTCTCACACACACAGACCCTGCCCAGAATGGAAATCAGGGCTCAAGTTTCAAACCTACAACAAAAGGTTGAGGTGCCTACTTATCAAAGAGGACCTGACTGCCAAGTTCTCCCAGCATCCCTCAGTCCCTACCTGTTACAGCGTATGGCTGGCATACCCCACCCTCTAACCTGAACTCTCCAGCCCAGGCGCTGGGCTGCCCTTCCTCCACAAGTTGTTACCCACCTGGTAACACCTTGACCTCTTGAGTGCTGGACCCGGTTCCCCTCTCCCCCCACCTCAGTCTGGTTATGTCCTTTGGGCTCAGTCAGATGACTCTGCCTCTACCCACGGTTTCTCTTTTATCTACTAAAGTTTCTCTTCTAACGTATCTAGAAGCAGTCATACCCTTTCCTTTTTATTTCTTTTTTTCATTCAATATATAAGAAATTATGTTTGGAAAGGCCAAAACAACCCCACAGCTAAAGGTACCTGGCACCAAGCCTGACTGACACCCCAAATTTGATCCTAGGGATCTACCTGGTAGAACAAACTACCCCAAGTTGTCCTGACACCCACGTGTTCCAGTATAAGGACTCTGACAAACACATATGATTATTTTAAAAAAGAAAAAGACCATTATGGGATTGACACAGGAAAAGCTTTTATTGAAGATTCTGGAAAATGAGTGATATGCAGCAATATACCGGTTAATAACATCTTGACTGAAGGCTCTTGACTAGGCCCTAGCAAAGAACTTGTCCTAGCATGCAACGGGGCTACAAGAACCACCCCCTATACCAACACATTCTAATGATCTAGCAAATCTCCCTTTTGGTCGCACCTTGGCAGAAGTGGGACACTGAGTTCTAGGGCAGCCAGGCATAGAGAAACATCAATCGAACCACCACCTAACATATTGATAATTTGGGGGAGACTACCTTCAGTGCAATCAATTACTACAAGACTACTCAGGAATCCTCTCACAGGGCCCTCATTCTCTATCTGTAAAATGGGACTTCAGCACCTATCTCGGCAACAAAGTGAGAATGAATCTGCTACCACGCCCTAATACCAAGGCGGGACGTGGGCCAGCCTACTTCACCTTGGAGGCATTACCCCCTTGGAGCCGACTTCAAGGCATTCTGCTCACTAGTTTCTTTCTTGTAGTTTTCAGCCTGTAAAAAAAATGAATGAAAATGTTTCAGATAAGTGGAAAATACTAAAATATGTTCTTTTCGGCTGATCTCAAACTTCATTTCTAGGCAAGTAAATGTACTCTTCTGGACTTTTCTCTCGATCAAATTAAACTAAGTAGCCCAGTTCTTTTTCAATTCTAATTCACTACTTCATAATCCCCAGAAGCTACGTTAATTCTGATTCATCTGTGACTCCAGACAGGATCCAAAGAGAAGGCGTACAATCTCCTCCATGGGTTTTATGGAGAGTTCCTTTACCCTTCTGTGTTAGCCTCTTAAAGTACCGCGACAACCTTAAAAGGGCACAGGAAAGGGCGATTCGGGAGGACCTAAGCAGCTCAACAAACACGGGCCGGGGACACTCGGTCGCCTGGGCCACGTGGCCTGGGCCTTCTTTTGACCGATGCCAGGACGTACCTGCGCCTGGGTCCGAGGCGGCCGCACGACTGAGTCCTGGGGATCGGCACCGGAAGGTCGGTCTGCGGAGAAGAAAAGGGCGGTGGTGAGGGCGCCCGGGCAGGACAGCGCAGGGGACATTGTGTCTCGCGCGGCCCCGGGCTGGGCACGGCCGCCCGCCCCACGGGCCACCGAGGACTGCTCTACCCCTACGTTCTGGCCGCCGGGAGCAGCTGAGCTCGGGGCGGGCAAAGCTCGAGGGGACACGTGCCGATCCTCCCGCAGGACACCCTCCCAGAGGACACTCACCACCGAGCCGGGGACAGAAAGACCGAGCTGCAGCACTCGGCGCTGATACCAGCGCCGGGGAGTGGGGCGGGGCTGGCCGGAAAGCCGCAGCCAATCAGCGGGCCTTTCGGAGGGGGCAGGACAGGAAAGAGAGCAGCCAATCCTCAGAAAGACTGTGGGCGGGGATGGTAGGGCTGTCCATCGCCGGGACCGCGGGGCCATTGGCTGCCGGCGGCAGGTCCTCCACCCATTGCCGTGTTGCTGGTGACCCTGTACTTAAGCATCGTCCTCCTCGCGGGGCCTCTGGTGGTCTCCCGAGTGATCCCAAGTTCTTCGAGGTTGCTCCAGGTCAAGAACATTCCTTTCCTAAAGCTATGCCGGTGCTCGATGTGTTCCGACTTAGAACTAGTCTTATTCAGCTAGTTCACTCCCAGGGCCTCTCCCTACCCTGGAAGGACCAGCCTTTTTCCCTGTTCATATTCTATGTTCGTGGAGAATAATCATCCAGAAGTAGGATTTGGGGGTGGGGGGGGAGGTGAGGTGGGCCACCATCAGTGTACTCAAGGTGACGGACTTGAACTTGGCAAACAGTAGATGAACGGAGTAAAATAGGAGTATTGCTAAAATGGTAAGTCATTTTCCACCTGCTTCCCAATCTGTTTGCAAGTTAGAAATCTCACAATTCTCTTTTTAATCATCCTCAAGGTGTAGATGGACACGGGGACGTGTTGAGCGACTTACTCGGGCCAGAGAGCAGCCTAGCAAGGGTGATTCTGGGATTTGAACTGAGATCATCTGAACGCAGAATGAGTCGCTGTTTGGAGATAGGCTCCTCTATAGAGAAGAAGATATAGAGGTTGAAAGAACAGCTTGCTCTTAGCTCAGAGGTAGAAAAGGAAAGTGCTTGCCAACTTGAGGGCCCCAAAGGGTAAATGGAACTGAAAGATACAGGAGCAGTGTGGCTTGGGGTGAGTGAGTGCCTGTGGTCAAAGCATTCCGAGGGCCCCGTTGGCTTCTATTTTATGCCAGTGTTTCTGCCCAGGAGAATGGTAGGATCTGGTGTTGGTTGTGGTTAAGGTTTAACTAAGGTGATTTGGGTAGAAGAAGAAACTGAACCAATTTTAGGAATATTAGCAGCCAGCCACTACCATGTTGAAATGACTGAACACCAGTGTATTTGGACAACTGGGAGATATTACTTTTGTTTAACTGTGGCAATTGTAGCCCAGCTACAAACGAAGACTCTTGGAACTGATAAATACGTCTTAGGACACTAATTCAGTCATTCAGTGGCAACATGGGAGGGTGATGCTGCCCAGCTGAAGCCTGACCTCAGTGCTCTGAGCACATTTCATTGGCTAAGCTAGGATGGTAGGTGTGCTAAATGCGTTTTCAATACTAGGTGGACCTATAGTCCAGAGGGACAATAAGAACAGATTCAGATTTGACTAGTGTTTCAGAAGTGATAGGAAAGTGAAGGGAGAGGCTGGTTCAATGGTTAAGAGCATTGACTCTTCTTCCAGAGGACCCAGATTCTGACCCCAGCACCCACATGGTGCTTCATAAGCATCTATAACTCCAGTTCCAGGGGATCCAATGCTCTCTTCTGGCCTGTGAGGACACCAGGCACACAGGTGGAACACAGACATACACCCATACACATTAAAATAATTAAATGAATACATTTTTTTAAAAAGAGAAAAGAGGGCTGGAGAGATGGCTCAGTGGTTAAGAGCACTGACTGCTCTTCTAAAGGACCCTGGTTCAATTCCCAGCACCAATATGGCAGCTCACAACTGTCTGTCACTCTAAGATCAGACACCCTCACATAGACATACATGCAGGCAAGACACCAATGCACATTAAAAAAATAAGTAAAAAGGGGAAAGATGAAAAATAAATTAGTGTATGTGTGTATGTATATATATATATATATGTGTGTATGTGTGTGTATGGGTATTCAGCAGAACTTCAAGGCAAATCAATCTAAAAGGAATATAAAGTAAAATTACGTTCTAAAAGCAACACATCACCATAGAACATCTCCCACAATAAAAATGTTTAACACAGAGCTCTAGGCAGGAGGTATAGGCAGGACTTCCAGGCAGAGAGAGGAAGTAGAAGGAGATAATCGAATGCCAAAGAGACATGGAAGGAGTCAAACATACAGAATGAAAGAAAGGTAAAAAGCCACATGGTAAAACATAGATGGATAGAAATGGGTTAATTTAAGTTATAAGAGCTAGTTAGGAATAAGCCTAAGCTATGGACTGAGCTTTCATAATAAGTCTCCATGTCATTATTTGTGAGCTGGCAGCCCAAAGGAAAATTCGATTATATATGGTGTCCAATGTGGAGGCTCAAATATCCAAACATAGAGCCTGAGAAACCTAAGAAAAGTTCTGGACAAGGAGCTGAATGAGGCTTCCTAATCCTGCAGTCTTTTAGGCAGGCTGGTGTTCTGAGAGTGGATGAGACATGATTAATCTTATTGGCTACAAAATCCTCATAACTTATTACTACATGCCATTCTTTCATAGGACATGGGTACAGGTTTGGTTATACAGTCCAAATGGGCTTATAAGATTGACAGATGCCTTTTACCTGCTTAAACATAGAACCAATGTGCACACTGCACATTCCATACTTGTGTTAATGCAGATATATATTTTACCTTTAAAAGTTGGTGCGTTTTCAGAAAAAAAAGGACCAGACACCAATAAAGATGAGTATCCCAGGTGATCCAGCTTTTCAGAATGCCTCAGTTGCAGTCCCTCAAAATTCTGCATCCAGAACAACTTCAAAGCTGCTAGCTGAGATGGTCCAGCCTCACAGACTATTCAGCCAGAACTTCAGATAAGCCTTGCATTTTCCCACCACACCAAACTGGACAGCAGCTAGCTCTCCCAGGATTTGACCATTATCCAAATTTTCTCAGGGTCCCCTAAAGATGCTGTCACCCCCAGACAACAAGAAGCAGTCTGGGGAACATGATGCCCATATTCCCAAGAGGTGGGTTGGGTGGTTTTGGTCATCTTGTGGGTTATGGATGTTTGTCATCATTTAGTGGAGTTGGTTACAAGTTGTTATTTGTCATGGTCAGGAAGAAAGCTAATCAAAGGAGATTAGATTTAGGGAAAGGAAAAAGGGGGAATAGTGTATAGAAATGATGGGATAAAAGGGTGGATTGTTGAGTCTACTTTTGAACTAAAAAACAACTACTAATCTCAAATATTTTACATTGGTATGGATTTTCGTATGTTGATACAAATTTAAAGTTATTTTTGTTATTTTTGTTATACTATATATATGTTTCTACTCTTGTTTAAGATATTTACCTATGCAGCTCATTTAAAATGTATAATTAAAAAACACAGGTTATTAGTTAGTCATCTATAATAATCAAACTTATAGTCATGTTAAGTATGTTTTCAAGATCAAACAGATATATTTTAAATATATCTTAAATTTTAGATATTTTAGATGGTTTTCAAACACTTCAAAGAACTACAGAATATGGCATTTAAAAAATTTTTAATAACATAAGGCTTTTCATGACAATGAGACACGTCTACTCCTAGAAGCACCAATTTACTTCAAAAAAGGATGATGGGCATCAAAGAAACTCCATATGGACTTTGCTTTCACTGTGGCAAAGCTAGCCATTTGGGCAAGAAACTGCCTTTGCCTCCACTGCTGACAGTATGCTGTTCAAATTGGACAAGCAGGACACAAAAGAAAGTGACTGCTGAACTTTGCCAAGACAAGGTAGGACAGTCCTTCAAAATTCCTGCTTCACAGAAATGTCTGTCAGATATGCTAAGCCTGTAGGCAGAAGATAGATGCCCCAATACTACAGAGGAATCTTAGATGACTGTCCAGAAAGCCAGCTGTTTCTGTCATTTCTATAGTTTTGTAACTTGCTTGCTATGCACTTCCTGTTTACTCAGGTAATAGTATATCCTATTATGGGATTGAAGATCAGATAGTGATAGTTACAGTTTTCCTTGTTACCAAATTCAGAAAAGAAACTTACATAAGATATATAAGGTTTATAAGGTTGAGAAACATAAAAGCTTAAGTTGTTTATCTAAAGGGATGTTTTAAGATCTAAAAAGATATTTTTAGGATGGTAATACAAGTAATGATAAAAAATAGCTTAGGTATAAAACTTTAGATTCATCAAGATAGGAAAAAAATACAGTACTTCCTCTGAATTTGCCAAATACATATGGACTGGATATTGTAAATGTAATAATTCTTACCTGATAATTCTCCTTCTTCTTCTTCTTCTTCTTCTTCTTCTTCTTCTTCTTCTTCTTCTTCTTCCTTTTTTTTCTTCTTTTTTTTTTTTTTTGGTTTTTTGAAACAGGGTTCTCTGTGTAGCTTTTGGAGCCTGTCCTGGAACTCGTTATGTAGACCAGGCTCAAACTCACAGAGATCTGCCTGCCTCTGCCTCCTCAGTGCTGGGATTAAAGGCATGCACCACCACTACCTAGCCTGATAATTGTTCTGATTGTATATAGTTTTACTATGTTAGAGTTAAAACTTTTCCTTTTTATTTAGACAAAAAGGGGGAAATGTTGTGGGATATTTTTATACTGTGTGAAGATATATTTCTGTGATTGGTTTAATAAAAAGCTTGTGTAGCTCAGGTATGCTTCCAACTTGTTATCTTCTTTAGCTCTGAGTGCTGGGATTACAGGCATGTGTACCACTCTACACCCAGGTATTCTTTTTTTTTTTTCTTTCTTTCTTTTTTTGGTTTTTTGGGTTTGGGGCCTGGTCTCCCTTATGCTCCACACCTTGCAAATCCTCTATTACTTTGAAACAGTGTCTCACTAAATTACCCAGGCAGACCTTGAACTCACTATAGCCCAGGCAAGGCTGGAACTTTCCATCCCCTTGCCTCAGTCTCCCGAATAGAAAGGACTACACCCCTGCACCACCATGCCTGGCTGTGTGCTTAACTTATTTAAATTTCCAGGGTGTGAGATGATTTTTATTTGCAAGTTTTCTATTAATAATAAAATGCATTTTTAGAAATTTTGGAAGAAAGAAAATTTCCAAACGTGCACAAAAAGTAGAGTTCAAGGAGCCACACCTGTGCATTCTTCTCCCAGCAAACAACTGTTCATCCCAGACCACTTGCTTTGCATACTCATTCTAGCTATCATCTTTTTTTTAAATCCAAGTATTTAAAAAAAAAAATCTCAAGCCTCATTTATTCTTCCTCTAAATAAAAACTTCAGTATTTATTTTGAAAGAAAAGACGGAATTATGATTGAGTACAATGCCAGTATAATTGCTCGAACAAACAATGGCTCTATTGTCACACAACGTTACTTTACAGTGTGTTCCTTTCAATAAGGACCTAAACAAGGTCTCTTCATTATGCCGTGTTTCTTTTAAGGCTCTTTTAGTTTAGAAGAAACAATGAGCTACTTTCTAATGTCTCTGACTTTTTAGATAACTTTTTAAGGTTGAATGCAAGTGTTCTAAGTCACCCTTTTAAGTGAACAAATCAGTATTTTTAATATTCCTCTAAGTTTTATAATCATCACCATCGTCTACTCCCAGATCATTTGCACAGTCAGTGTTTTATTGGAGAAACAAGCCCCATGGCGGCTGGAGAGATGGCTCAGCAGATAAGCACACTTGCTCCTCTTGTGGGGGACCTGAGTTCAGTTCCCAGCACGCGCTTCAGGTGACTTGCAACTGCCTGTAACTCCAGCTCCAGAGGATCTGAAGTCCTTCTCTGGCTTCTCTGGACACACACAAGTTCACACACAGATTCACACGTACGCACATAAAAATAAATAATAAATAAAATTAAAAAAAACCCAAACTTCCCTAGTCCTTAGAAAACATTCTCTGTTATGGATTTTTCTTTTCTGTATTTTTCATAGAAATGGAATCACACGTGGTTTTTTTTTAAACTAGACTTTCTTCATTTATACTTGTTTTCAAGCTTTCTCCATGTTATATCGTGAATCACACATCAGTTTAGTTTATGGTTGACCAATAATTGCCATATAAGGAACAACATTTTGTTTAGCCATCCATCAGGTTCTGTGTAGTCTGTTTCCTGCACCCTGCAGTCTTGACAGACCTTGAATTCCTTGTGTGTAGCCACAGCTAGCCTTGAACTCCTGATCTTTCAGGGATTACAGACAGGCATGGGCCACCACACTCTACTAGTTTCTACCTCTAGAGACCAGGCCACTGTCCTGAGGTTTTCTGCTTGTAGGGTTTGACAAATTGTTTATTTCTAGCATTATTATTTCTGTTTTTCTCGTAAACTTGAGAGAAATTTCATGTTTTTGAAGGTTTGACTGTCAAACTTTAGTGCATGAAATAAATCCACTGGTCTGCCTGCTAGAGATACAGAGTACCAGGCCATATTACACAAGAATCATTTAAAAAATAGATTTATTTTATTTTATGTATGTGAACATTTTGTCTGCATGGATGTCTGTGTACCATGAGTTTGCCTGGTGGCCAAGGAGATCAGAGAGGGTATCAGATTACCATATGGGTGCTGCATGGAACTTTGAGTTTTCTGGAAGAGCAGCCAGTGCTCTTAAGTGCTGAGCCATTTCTCCAGTCCTAGAGAATGATTCTATATGCTCTCTGGTGGAGGCTGGGACTCTGTATGTTTAACACATCAATTGCTCTGTTCTCAGATACTGAACATAATTTAGACACATATATGTAAGAATACTATATAAAAAATCCTAAGTGTCCCTAAATCTTGACTTTAGCAACACTTAGCATTACACAGGAAATACCATAAAAACATCTGTCAGGTTCCCTAATACGTTTAAAACATAAATGTTCAAACATCACTTTTAGAATTACTAAAAAGGGCCTTAACTCTGGGGTGAAGCTAGACAATTGACAGAATGAGGGCCATTATATGGAGAATTATGTGTGGTGTTTATTAACCTCCCCACCCTGAGCCAAGTTTAGCTTTATAGGTGATGAAATCCCGGTGCCTCTAATAACTACTTTATTGTACAGGTCTTTACAGTATTGACCTCCAGATTTGCAAATGCACTCCAATTAATTAATTAGATAGGGGAAGTTGATTTTATGGGGGGGGAGAGAGAGAGAGGGAGAGGGAGAGAGAGAGAGAGAGAGAGAGAGAGAGAGAGAGAGAGAGAGAGAGAGAGAGAGAGAATGCTACAGTGTTCTTGTGGAGGTCAGAGGGGGCAACTACTCTTGGGAGTTGGTTCTCTTCCACTTTGGAATCCAGGGATCCAACTCAGGTCACCAGGCTTGGCAAAAAGAGCTTCTACCTGCTGAGCCTTCTCTCCAGCCCAAATGTAGGGAAATGAATCCGATACCACTTTCTTTAATTTGACCCAGAACAGCTCAAGTTGTGACTGTTGTAAGATGGCTATCATTTTACCCTAGAAGTAGGCCATAACCAAGGGCGACCACTACTGCTCTCATATTGTCACTATGTAAACAATTCATTTTACAACAGAAAAGCTCTCGAATATGAGGAATTGTTTTCTCTCATGTTCCTGGAAACGTGTTTATGATTCCTTAATAGAAAAATAGTGCTGTTAAGGGTGTTTTAGTGCCCGACCTCCAAGCTGTATATGGAGTTCCATTTGCTTTGATCTCATGAACTGTTAAAAAAAAATGGTAAGACACGCGGGGCAGTGGTGGCATACACTTTTAATCCCAGCACACGGGAGGCAGAGGCAGGTGAATTTCTGTGAGTTTGAGGCCAGCCTGGTCTACAGAGCAAGTTCCAGGACAGCCAGGGGTACCTAGAGAAACCCTGTCTCAAAAAACCAAAAAAGAAAGGAAGGAAGGAAGGAAGGAAGGAAGGAAGGAGGAAAGGAAGGAAGGAAGAAAGGAAGAAAGGAAAAAAGGAGGAAGGACGAAAGGAAGGGTAAAACAGCAGAGGGAGACTATTGATACTTTTGGGGGGCTGTGGTGGTTTGAATGAGAATGGCCCCATAGACTCATATGTTTGAGTGCTCTGTCCCTAGTTAGTGGAACTGTTTGGGAAGAATTAGGAGGTGCAGCTTTGTTGGAGGAGGTGTGTCACTGAGTGCTTTGAGGCTTTGAGGTTCCAGAAGCCCACAGGATGACTCTTAGCCCTTTTGATTGTTGTGCCAACATCTAGGCGTCCGGGCACTTCTCCAGTGCCATGCCCACCCGCCTGCCTGCTGCCAAGCTGCTCTCCACGATGGTCATGGATGCTAACCCTCTGGAACCATGAGCCCCCAAATTAAATGCTTTCTTTTATAGGTTGCCTTGGCCATGGTATTTTGTTACAGCAATAGAAAAGTAACTGTGGCAAGAGCTTTGAGAAAAAAAAAAAAGACACGGATTCCAGGAAACGGAAATGATGGTTTTCGGAAAGAGGTTCCTAAAATGGCTGTAGCATGTGCAGCTTCACGGGACGATCCATCAGACACTGGGAGTAAAGGACAAGGGGCTGAGGGGAACCCTCTGCAGTTATTCTTAATGGGTTTACAAGACATTCAAGAAGGCAGAGAGGACAGCGTAGCTCCTCTGGCAAGGCCCAGCAGACATGAGCAGGGCTGCTGTTAGTCCTGGATTCCTTGAAGGGCCGGGTCTTGATTGGGCTTCAACTGCTCAGCCTTCTCAGAACCCTGGGGACATTCCCCCCAGCATCAGATCCTGTATAACGCAGTTCTACCGACAAAGAACTAGTTTCCATTGTGGATCATCAGGGACACAGTGCGGCAACACCTACCTCCTCCCATCCCGCATTGTTCTCCCCCTGGCCCCAGAGGTCCCCCACCTTTCTTGGCTTATGTCATCTCAGCAGGTGATACACATCTCCTTCTTGCATTTTCATCTGAAATATGAATTGGCGCTGTCGTCAGCCCCTCGAGTTCTGAATTGCTCATCTCCCCTAGGGAACGCACTTTCCATATTTTATTTAAGTCTTCTAATGCTTGACATTTTGAACAAAACATGTATTTAGTTGGTTCTCCATAAAAGATGTTCCATTTTTATCATTTCATTTGTCTTTAGTTATTGAATTTTAAATAGCATTGTTGAATGTGTTGACTCACAGAGGGAAAATGTGATGCTTAAAAAAAAAAAAAAGCTTCGGATGTACAGATCTCCTTGTCAACTGTGTTTCCTGCTCACCAGAGAAAGCTAGATCACATCGCCCAGCAATTTTCTCAGCATGTGCTTCGGAAGAAGGATGTGGAATAGGTTCCGAGGGATGAAGAAATCCTGATACTCTCCAATGGGCACAGTTCCTGTGTGTGCCAGAGGAGTCCTGCCAATATCCAGCACACAGAAAGGGCAGCAACAAAGGATTGGGCACTCCACCAGGACCTTGCAGGGGGCACAATTACCACTGTCCCATTTGAGAGTCCTCAGTTGCTGCCAATACCTTGACACTGTTGTGTTCAGGCAGACACCTGGCCTTAGGAGAACTGGCTGAGGTCAGGGTTTGAAAACTCAAAATGCCTATTGTTGCCAAGAAGGTCACATAAAAGGTGAGGAGGCCTGGATAAAAGATTGTGGTGAGTCAGGGAGACATGTCACCCTTGAAGGAGGCCACTCCACTCAGCTACTTCTGGCCACAACCAGGGATGTGGGACCCTGAATGGCTAAAGCTTTTGATAGCTCAAAGACACTGATAATGTGATTTTTTTTGTTATTGTTTCTTTATTATGTATATGTGTGTTTGTGCGTGTATGCACACATTTGTGCTGATGCCTGTGAGCAAGTACATGTGGGAGACATAAGTCAACTTCTGGTGTCATCCCTCGGGCACTGCCCACCTTGTATTTTGAGACGGTCTGTCTTTGGCCTGTAGCTCATTGAGTAGGCTGGGAAATCCCAAGGATCTTCCTGTCTCTGATTCTCTAGTACTAGGATTCAAGGGGCTTGTCACCATGCCAGGCTTTGTTGAAGTGTGTTCTGGGGATTGAACGCAGAACCTCATGCTTGCAGGATGTGGTAGTTTGAATGTAACTGGCCCCCATAAGCTCATAGGGAGTGGCACTATCAGGAGGTATGGCTTTGTTGGAGTGGGCATGGCCTTGTTAGAGGAAGTGTGTCACTGTGGGAGTGGGTTTTGAGGTTTTCTATGCTCAGGATACTGCCCAGTGTTTCAGTCAACTTCCTGTTGCCTGCAAAATATTCTCCTTGGTCCCAATAATCTGAGTTTATGGTGGTTTCTTTTCTTTTCTTTTTAAATTTTCTTCTGAGATAATGTATCATGTTGCCCAGGCTAGCCTCAAACTCATTATGTAGTCAAGGCTGGCAGTAAACTATCGGATCCTCTTGCTTCCACTTCTCAAGCGCTGGGATCACAGGTGTACACCATCATGCTTGGCTGTGATAATTTGAAGTTTCATGTGAACTCATTATATTTTAGATTATTGGCATTGCCTCAAATGGATCTTAAACACAGAAATAGTTAAACTAGATCTGTCTATGGGTCATCAGCTTTAGAACTTTGGATTTAGGGGACATACATACTTTACATTAATGCCAGAAACTAACAGAAGAGAATCAGATTATAGAGGTGAGTGAAAATTACGTTACAGCAATTTTGTCAAAGCCATTATCAAAACTCACACCACGGCCCTTGTAGGGACAAATGTGCTATGGTTAAGAACCGGAGGCCAGGCTTCTGTGGATGGGAGCCATTGTCACCGGGCAGCTCAGGATGAAATGGACCATTCCAGCCCAGTCACTCAAAGCTCACACGCTGAGGACTGTGAGCCAGTGTTACGGTCCTTCTGTGTGAAGGCTGTCCGGTTACAAGGTTAATACTCATCAAATGGAAAGGGAGCAGCATATTTACAGGGACTGCTTTGTAAGACTCTAAGCCTGTATTTATCAACCTGTGGGTCATGACCTCTTGGGGGGCAGTCAGATGGCCCTTTCACGGGGGTCACATTCAGATATCTTGTATAACAGATAGTTACAATTTATGACAGTAGCAAAGTTACAGTTACGAAGTAGCAACAAAATATTCTTATGGTTGGGGGTCAGCACAGCATGAGGAACTGTATTAAAGGGCCACAGCATTAGGAAGGTTGAGAACCACTGCTCTAAGCCTTGACTTGCTATCAGAGAAAGCAGCGGGAATTTAGACAGACCACACTTGCCTTTCTGAAGAGTGATGGGCAGATAGTAATGTTCTGCTGGGATTGGATTTCAGCAGAGCGTTGTCTGCTAATTAACTAGGGAGAGAAAGCATGGCTATACAGTTACAGACCACAGACTGACCTGTAACTGAGTATATTTTTAAAAGGAATCCAAACTTTGAGAAGTTAAATTGAGTTTCAGGAGAAACAGCAGACTTAAGTCATGTCGGAGAGCAATTCTGGGAGGCTGTATTGTGTGAACCAAACTTCTAACTCTGGCTCACCTGTTGCTGCTGAGGTTGTAGGTACTGAACTGCTTTGGGTTCTAATTTGGTTGAATTAGAGGAATCTCGACATCATGCTTAATTGTTCTAGTTTATTCTTTATTTATTTTTAAATTTAAAATTATTTTTATTTTATGTGCATGGGTATTTGGCCTGCATGTATGTGTGTATACCACTTGTGTGCCTAGTACCTCTAAAAGCCAGAGGAGGGTGTTAGGTTCCCCCAGGACTGGAGTTACAGATGTTGTGAACCATCATGTGGGTGCTGGGAATCAAACCCAGCTCCTCCGGAAGAGCAAGCCGGTGCTCTTAACCATTGACCCATCTAGTCCTCTGTATTTGATTTTTTTTAACGTTGATTGTTTCTCTGTTGCTGTTTATAGTTGCTGACTTAATTTGTCTAACTTCTATTTTATTTTTCCAGGTTTCAGTGCTGGGAATTGAACCCACAGCCTCCAGGCTGCTCTCTGCCACTCAGCCACAGCCCTCCTTGTCCGTCTCATTTACTTCCAAGGAGATGTCAGATGAGTCCTTTGGCTCACTGGAGGTTTCCTGTCTGTCTTGGTGTTTTTGTATTGAGACCAGAAAGAAACGAAGTAGGATGCTATGGGGTCTTTGCCAACGGTCCAAACTGGCCTGGAACTCAAAATCCTCTGCTTTGGTCTTCTACGTACTAAGCAAAAATATATTCGGGAGCAGTATAAAGTTATCTATGGTTTGCCCTATTGTGCTATAAACAAAACCACAATTGCTTTATTAAAACACAGTGTTTAAAACAAATTATGCAGTGATTATAACTGTATTGTAATTCACTAGACTTCATTATCAAGCCCATTATCCAAGTCCATGGAGACTGTGGGACAGAGAACTCTGACATTCTGTTGGTGGTAAGTTAATGGGATCACCTCCACACCAGTTTAGCATTGTCTCCCAGAGTTCATACTCATGAGGTTGATAGCAAGCAGAAATGAGTACACGTGCACTGGAGGACATACAAAGTTCCAGCAACATGTTTGGTAATGAGATCAAAGCAGAAAAAACAACAACAACACTCAATTCTATTGTAAGTGCATTAAGAGATTTTTTGTATGATAGACTAGAATACTATGCAGCATTGGAAACCAATTAATTACTGCTTTTTTTCTTTTTTACACTAGGGATGAAGCTCTAGGCCTTGCGATATGGTAGGCAAGCACTCCACCACTGCTTAGCCCAGATCCACGGCTTTTCTGAGCAACATGGATCAATCTCATAAATATATTTAGGAAAAGAAACCAAAGCACAAGCTACAAGTTTTTTATGCAAATGTACACAAACAAAAACACACACAAAGCCAAACTATGGTGTTGGAAAAGAGGAAGGGGTTTCCTGGGGAAGTGGAAGAATGATCAGGACTGGAGGGGGGATGGGGGGGGATGGGCGGCCTGGTGATGGGCGGCCAGTGCACAGGTGTGTCTTTTTTTTTTTTTTTTTTTTAAAGATTTATTTATTATGTATACAGTGTTCTGCCTGCACGTATCCCTGCAGGTCAGAAGAGGGCACCAGATCTCATTACAGATGGTTGTGAGCCACCATGTGGTTGCTGGGAACTGAACTCAGGACCTCTGGAAGAGCAGTCAGTGCTCCTAACCTCTGAGCCATCTCTCCAGCCCGTGTGTCTGGTTTTATCAGCAATCATGTATTAAGTGCTTTCCTGTATGTTATGTCTTAATTAAACATTAAAAGCACAAGAGTTACAATCTTTTTATTTAGATATGAGAAGTCTTTCAATGTTGTAAAAACCTGGAAGAATCCTTCTACTTGGGAGCTGAAGCTCATTGTTTTTACAGTGACTTCTATCAAATGACTCATAATTACTATCCTCTAGATCAGTGGTTCTCAACCTTCCTAGTGCCTCGACCCTTTTATACAGTTCCTAATGTTGTGGCGACCCCCAGCCCGAAAATTATTTTTGTTGCTACTTCATAACTGTAATTTTGCTACTGTTATGGATCATAATGTACATATTTTTTTTGGAGATAGAAATTTGTCAAGGAGGTTGTGACCCACAGGTTGAGAACCAATGTCCTAAAACATAATTATACTATCTTTGTATTTATTGATTGATTTTATCAGTGCCAGGTGTCAGGCAAGACAAGTACTTTACCACTGATCACACCTCCAGTCTATACCCTATTTATTATTATTATTATTATAATATACTTTGAAGCTCAAGAATACTTTTATTAGCACATAAGAGAGAAACAGGGCAGGCAAGCTGTGAGTCCTGGCCGCTTCCGTGAGGGACATGGAGAAGAGGAAGAAGGCAAGCCATGCTGTTGACAATGGAGGTCAACGAGCACCCACAGCAAAGGTGGGGGGCACAAAAAGGCTCATTAACTGAATGCAGAGAACAAAGAGCCCACGGTGCCAGGGAAAGCGTGCTTAGCCTTTTGCCAAAACCTGAAAAAAAGATAATGAAAGAAAACCCTACAGCCAGGACTACATAGAGAGAGACCCTGTCTCAAAAAACAAAACAAACAAACAAACAAAAACAGAAAGAAAAAAAAAAAACAAGGAAAAGAAAAGCTTATACTTTTCTGAGTCCTAACTCAAATTCTCAGAAAAGTGGGCAATGGAAGCCTCTGCCAGCTTCTACACTCTTTTTTTTTTTCAAATCTTATTTTTTATTTATTATGTATGTATGTGTGGGTGATCTTGCGCATATCCCCACTGCACACATGTGGAGGGCAGAGAACAACTTGTCGGAGTCAGTTGTCTGATTTTACCATGTAGGGTGGGGCATTGAACTCAGGCCTTCAGGCTTTGAGGCTAGTGCCTCTAACCACTGAACCACCTGTCCAGCCATCTACACTCTTTCTGGAGATTTTTGTTTTTTTGTTTTGTTTCTTTAAGACAAGATCTCATGCAGCCCAGACTGACCTGGAACTCATTGTATAACCAAAGATGACCTTGATCTCCTGATCCTCTGGCCTCCGTGTCCTCAGTACTAAGATTTCTGGCATGCAGTCTTCATGGCCATTCATTTAACAAGCTCCCACAGTGGTGAGTGTGCCTGAGATGGAGACCTCTACATTGCCCAGTGTCTTCCCCCACACAAGGTTGCAATTGAAAGAGAATCTTATTTAAAAGAATATAAAATTCTTGCATCAACTAGTTCTCTCGAGACCTTTGAACCCACTTACCAGCTCTCACGGTCCTGAAAAGGCTCGTTAACTGAATGCAGCTCTCAGAGCCTGTCGGGTCCTCTGTGACTACCTTTTTCAGCCCCTGTGACAGTGACCGGTGACCAGTATTGTGTAGATGTTCACAGGACACAGAGTAGCAGAGCTGCTCCTAGGAGGGTGAGACTCACATGACCTGAAAGGGCAGACCTCACTCTGTCTGTTTGCCCTGTTTTCTGAGAAGTGATGAAGAGCTGGGACTCTCACACTTGACAGAGGGGCAGTGGGAGGGCCTCTGAGATGGCTCAGTAAATGTGCTTGCAGTACAAAGATAAAGATGCACAGAACCCAAGTGAAGGTAGAAAGAGAGAACCGACTCCACACAGTTGCGTGTGCACTTGCACACACACACTAATACTAAATAAAATAAAATCTAATGTGAGAATTCAGGACAGTCTTGTTTTGCTTTCCGTGGGCCACGTGGTTTAGTTGTAACTTCCTAGGACAGGGACAAAGAGAATTGTAGGTGATGGCCTTTGACGGACAGTGTCTCAGGGACCGAGCCCATATGAGCTAGGGGAAGACGGGGGTGTGACATCAAAAGAGGCCATTTTTCTTTCATAGTATGGGCTGGAAAGCACATGACGGTCCCAAGAACACCTGTTCTCACTCTAATCTGGCTACAGGATCACTCACCTGGCACTAGCAGCTACTTTAGCCTCCTTCCAGTGTTACCATCTCTCAGCAGGCGCTCATTGAATGAACATTCTCTGAGCACCTACTATGTGCCTACAAGTCCAAAGGATCCAGCTGTGAACGGAGATCAGACCCCCCTGGAGAATATGTATCTTCTTGCTTCATGATGAAGATAGGTGCCATTTCACAAGATTTTCCTCATCCTAATGGAAGGGCTTCCTCCTTCCCTCCTTCTTGGGACCTTTGATTTGCCCTGATGCTCACCCCTTGTGAGAAGAGCTGACACACCTCGTCACTAGCCCATCACTGGTTCTTCTCGTGTACTGCTTGGGAGTGACCCCATGCTAGCACAGCACTCCAGCACTCAACTATACCCCACACCCTGTGCCTTTTGTCTTTTTCTTTTGATTCAGGGTTCTTGCTAAGTCGCCCAGGTTGGCCTTGAATTTACTGCGCCGGCCGGGTAAGCCATGGACTTGTAATCTTTCTGCCTCAGCCTCCTAAATTTCCAGGATTATAAACCCCTGCTGCCAGGCCTAAGGCCCTTCCCTTTCCGGTGAGAAACACATTTATCTTTCCCCACACTGACCATCTCGACAAAAGAAACTAATAAATAGGAAAGGCCACTGAGTCCCTCACCTCCCTCAAGCTTTTGCTGAAGAGTCATCCTAATTTTATAGCCAGACTTCTTCAGGATGCCTGACTTCTACCGAAGCTAGTTTGTTTCAACTTCCGCTGGCAGACTCGTCTGGCAAACCCCGCCCTCCCACATCTACCAGAGCCTCCAGTTCTACTTAATTCAGACCAGGACAGGAGCAGAGAGACCCTTTTCAGGAAAGCAAGATGGTGAGTGCAATGGTTAAGACTGAGTGAGCTGACTGTTTCTGGTAAAATAAGGGCCCGTGAAAGGAAGCATCTGAGGTCATCCCGTGATGGCGCTGGCCACTTAACCGGGAAGACTTCCTGTGAGAAGCAAGCTTTGAGGAATCCGTGGACCTGAAGCAGAAGGAAGATGGTAGGGGCAAGTGTGGGCTGCAGGCCTGGAAGCATGGAGTGGGGGTGATGGGCTTGAGTGAACAGCTGGACAAAGTGGGCAGAGCTAGGCCAAGCAGTCAGGGAGAAACCCCTCACTGAAGGTATTTTTGAGCTCTTCCATTGTTCACTTCTCGACCCCTCATTCCCCTCACAGCCAAACACCTTCAGAGTTTGATGTCTCCTCTCCTTTTACTATATAGCCATTTCCCACATTGTGTCTCAACCTTCCACCCAAACTACCCTAGAGAGAGTGACAGAGCACCCTTCAGAGTTGATGCTTGCATGGTTCTGGAGCTCTCTCTCTCTCTCTCTCTCTCTCTCTCTCTCTCTCTCTCTCTCTCTCTCTCTCTCTCTATCTCTCTCTCTCTGTCTTCCCATCCCCTTCTCCATTTTTTTTTTCTGTATATGTTTGGGTGTCAGAGGACAACTCACAGAGTCAGTTTCTCTTCACCCGTGTGGAGTTTGGAGGTAGAACTCAGGCGGGGTAGAACTCAGGCGGTCAGGCTTGGCCCCAGGCCCCTTTACCCACTAAGTCCCCCCCACCTGACTCTGGGATTCTTTTCCTTTCTTCTTCCCAAGGTCTCACTATGTATGTAGACTTGGCTGAACTGGAAATCACTGTGTAGACCAGGCTGACCTCGAACTCAGAGAGATCTACCTGTCCCAGCCTCAGAAGTGCTGGGATTAAAGGTGTGTGCCATTAAAGCCCACACACGGGCTCTGGGCAACTTTCTTAAATTCCCTGAGCCTCAGGTCTCTTCCTCCCGAACACAGAATCCAGTACCACCTTCCTCGGAGAACTGTGAGGATGACACGTATCTTAGAGTCTGTTTGGAAAGAGATCATAGTTGCTCTTATTATTTCTCTGGCATCATTATGCAGCTGCTGGTTGTGGTGGCGCGTGCCGGGTGGTAGGATCTGCTGATCTTAGAATTGTATTTGATAGTTTACAGCCCCTCTATTTGAATACTCTGTTCCTATCACACCCCCAGCCTTTGTCCTCTCTAATTCAGAGGTTTTCCTGGTTTCCATTGGCTCCTCTTCTCCCACGGCTGCCTTGCAGGATGGAGTTCTCTGATCATCAGCCCTTTGTCTTTTGTTCCCCCTTCCCTGGGTCAAGTTCCTCCAGAGTTCATGTCCTCCATCATCTCCACACTAATCACTCTTAGACTGATCTCTCCAGTGAAGATTTTTCTTAGCCTCAGATTTCATAGTTAAGGGCTCATTTGAGGAATGATTCAAGCACTTGGTGCTTGTCTGCAAACTCCACACCCTGAGCCAGGCTCCTGATCACCCTCACCTGAGTCTTAGCCTTCAGCATTTCCCATTAAAAAATAAAAGTGTGTGTGTGTGTGTGTGCGCGTGTGTGTGTGTGTGTGTGTGTGTGTGTGAGGGGGGAACTCAATAGAGGGCTCAGCTGTTAAGAGCACTGGCTGCTCTTCTAGAGGAGCTGGGTTCAATTCCCAGCACCCACATGGCAGCTCACAACTGTCGGGAACTTTAGTTCCAGGGAATTTAATGCCTCTTCTGGCTTCCGTGGGCACCAGGCATGCACATGGAGGACAGACATATATGCAAGCCAAATACCCATACATACATTAAAAATAAAAGTGGCACACACTTTATTCTAGTCAGAAACTTGGGGCTGGTCCCTGTCTTCCACCCCAGTCGACTGCAAAAGCCAGTTTCCATTCTGTCCACCCCCACCTCCCCCCATGGCCACTCCTCTAAATGAGGCTACTATCAACTCTGGGACCCTCTCAGATGCCTATTTATTTATTTGTGTGTGTGTGTGTGTGTGTAGGCCCAAAGTTGACATCAGAAGTCTTCCCTGATTGCCTATTTTTCGAGGCAGGGTAACTAGTTGAACCCAGAGTTCACCAGCTTGGTTAGTCTAGCCTTCTCCTGTCTCTGTTTTTTTGGGTGCTGGTTACAGATGGGCTGCTGTGCTCACATGGAATTTGTGTGCATTCTGGGGATCCGAACTCTGAGCCATCTCCCCAGCCCGCTCAGATTTCTGATTGGCGTCACCTGGAGCATCTCCCCTGCCCTTCAGCTTTCCTTCACCAAGGGCAGCCGTCAGAGCAATGCTTTTCCAGCTACAATGTGTTATCAAATAAAACTCTAATCGTGCTCCCATCTAGCTCAAAAGTCCTGCAGTGGCCATCGAAATAGGCTGATTATTCTGAGGGCTTACAAGAACTGCAGCACCAGGAAATATACGAGTGGAACTACAACATGACGTTAGGTGCAGTTATTCCGTTAGAGCGTTCTCAACCTTCCTAAGGCTGCCACCCTTTAATAATACAGTTCTTCATGCTGTGGTGACCCCTCCCAACCATAATATTATTTTCGTTGCTACTTAATAATTGTAGTTTTGCTACTGTGATGAATCATGATGTAAATATCTGTGTTTTCCAATTAACTTACGTGACCCCTGTGAAAGGGTCATTCAACCTTCAAAGGGGTGTTGACCCACAGGTTGAGAACCACTGCATTAGAGGACTTCTGATATAATGTTCATTCCAAAGCTGGCCTTACCTTATACTAACAGTACCCCCAAAGAAGCAGAGACTTTCCTAAACAGCGCCCACAAATGCTGCCAGAACCGGAACAGCTAAAGCACCCATTGTCTTGGTTCATCCCAAGCCACCAGTACAGCTCACAGGCTGTAGTGCAGAGAGTGTCCAGTGTTTGTTGGATGCACGGTGATTCAGAGATAATGGTTCCAATGGACAGTGCACTGGTTCCTCCAGGGTAACATGGGGGCAAAGCAGACCATCCCTTCCTGTCTAATGAGGGTTAGGAGAGCCGCAGCTGGGGGAGGAGCCACCTAGGAGGCAGACCTTGAGCTGTCTGGTGAGAGGGCAGAGCACAGAAGCAGCAGAAACAGGGCTTCAGCATGAGCTTGCTTCTTGAGTTCCCAGAGCCGGGAGACACTGATGAAATTAGGATTCCTTCAGTCTTCCGTGGCAGGCGGTCAGGGAAAAGAGTGATTTCACTGGTTTGGGTTACTGAAAAATCTGGGGTTTTGATCTAGTTGTAGTAGAACAAAGGATGGTATGATCTCTCCTCCATGCCTCCCGACCATTTTCCTATGTTGGCTTCATGTCCCATCAGCTCTGCAGAATCAGGAATGGGGGCAGGACCTGTTTTTTTCCCGCCAAAGTCTCAGGGCTGAAAGCTGTGTATGATGGTGCTTCACACCTGTAATCCCAGCATTTTGAAGGTTAGGGGTAGAACTGGCCCAAGTTTGAGACCAGCCTGGGCTGATAATGAGACCCTGTCTTCCAAAACAAGACAAATGCATCTGGGGGACATTGCCCAGGAGGTAAAGTACTTGCAATGGAGGCCTGAGGACCTGAGTTTGGATTGATAGCACCCACGTGCAAAGATAATCACTGTTAGCACACATCTATAACACCAGCACTAGGGAAACAGACCGGAGGACCCCCGGGGCTCACTGGCCAACCAGCCTAGCCAAATTAGTGAGATCCAGTTTGAGTGAGAGATTCTGTCTCAAAAAATAGGGTGGAGAATGATCGAGGAAGACACACAATACTAACCTTGTTTATACATGCGCGCGCAAACACACACACACCCACTACACATATGTACCAGTACTCACACTCATTGCACATGAAAGTCCCAGGGCTGACTCTTTACCGAAGAAATCAGTCTCTGGAGCTGGGCCACGAGGCTTCCCTCTGACTCTACGTGCAAGGTAAGATGCACCTGAACCCTAGGATCTAAACATGGGAGAGGCGAAGTTCCCAGAGTGGGTCCAGGAGCAGCTACTGGAAGAATCGGAATGATTCCAGGGCAGGCATGTCTTGAATCCCAGCACAATGGTTGGCTGAGGCAGGGTTTGACCTGTTCAGAGATGGGTACAACTCACAGCATCCTAACTGATGCCAGTGCTGGTCCATGGACCACCCTTTCTAGCAAGGAGCACACTACCTGGAGTGGCCACCTCCCTCGGAGTCACTTAGGCTGAGGCTGGCCTACAGGCTGTCTTTCCGGTGGCTATTCTTTTACTCACTGTAGATCTCATATCAGCTGTCCTCTCTATGCAGAATATTTTCCCTCAAAATTTCTCTTCATCTAGGCACCATTTTCAAGATTTTTATCTCCTTCCACCTGTGAGTAATATTTCCTCACTGGATGAAGCTAAGGTTACAATTATTCTTCTTCAACCCAAGCCTTTTGTAATTGAGACTTGTGAATATCAACCTGGTCGAATTGTAAAGCACACTTAATCATTCATGAGTTGGATAAACTCTGCTATGTTCAATTGATTTGCTGACAAACCCACAGCCTGAGTTTCAACTTTTTTTTTTCTCTCCAGAGTCAGAGGTTGAGACAGGGTCTGGCCACCTAGCCTTGGCTGGCCTGGTACTCACTATGTAGACCAGGTGGGCTTTGAATGTGTAGGAGTCCTCCTGACTCAGCCTCTCAAGTGCTGGATTATAGGACACCACATCCAGATTTCAACTTGGATGCTTACATTGTGTCCTTAGTTTTAGGAGGTCAGAGGGTACGGAAATAATTTTTTTTCTTCTTGGCACAGCACCCGGGAGTCAGGTGCTGGTCAGTTTTCACTGTGTCAATGGTGTTTTTGTGTGTAAACATGTATATACGTTCATGTGTGAGCACATGTGTGTGCCAAGTCCTGGGGTTGATGTTGAGTGTCTTTCTCAAGCCTTATTTTTTGTTTGAAGAGTTATATTTTTAACTATGGATGTGTGTGTGTGTAAGTGGTATGCCCACATGTTGCAGGTTCCACAGATACCAGAAACCGTGGGATCCCTTGGAGCTGAAGTAGCAAGTGTGCCGTTACAGATGTTTGTGAGCCCCCCCCCCCCTCCCATTGATGGGAACTGCACTCAGGTCCTCTGGAAGGGCAGTTTGCACTCTTAACCATCCAGCCATCTCTCTAGTCCATCCACTTTACTTTTTGAGACAGAGAGGGTCTGTCCCTGAACCTGTGGCTTGTGATTTGCCTATACTCACCGTCTAGCAAACACAAGCCCTGGGTATTCCGTCTCTGCTGTGATCATGTTTTTTTTTTTTTTTTTTTTTTTTTTTTTTTGTGGGTGGGTGCTGGAAGGTGGAACTTAAGGACCCAGGCTTGTGCAGTGAGCACTTTCCTACTTTCCTGACTGAACCACCTCTCCAGCCCTCAAACGTGTTTTAAATCCTGGAGGCTTTGCCATCGGGGCATCCATATTGGAAGAAATCATGGACTTTGTCACCAGAAAAACATCCATATTTAACGCTTTGGACCAACCATCTGTGTAACTGAGGCCTCTAGCTTCCGACATTTCTCAAATCTTTAAGCTTCTCTGGGCCTCAATGCTCTGGCCAGTTATAGTTTGGGTGTTTTACCAATGTCTTCTCCCCAAATGGTGCCCAACTGAGGTTAGCACACCTTCATCTGTACCATGTGGGTAACTCAGAACCTGGGGTAAGATACCTGGTTTCTAAGCCGTATGGAGCTATTGTGTCTATTACCTCATAGTCATGGTAGAAGTCGAAGGAATCATAAAGTATATCATAACTGAGAGTAGCAAAAAAAATTAAAAATAAAAGTGAGGTAGGATGACTCAGCGTGAGGGGGAATATTAAGCCTTCTACACACTGAAAAAGACAGTATCCACTTGGTCCCCCCAAACCTTCAGTCAGTAGTATCTGTCTTCTATTTCCACCCCAGGTCCTAGAAGAATCACCAATGCACAGCTCTCACATGTTATGTGTATAACCCTATTTGCCCCCTAGTATGTTACTCTTGGCTAGATAAAGCTGTCTTCAATTATATTAATTTATCTCCTAATTTAATTTGTCACAAAACACATTGGTTCAGGAGTTTATCACGTTCCACACGCACAGCTTCCCTGTGGGAAGCACGGAATTGCAACCTTGTCTGCACAATTGTTCCCCGCGTTTGAAATGGATTCTTTCCATTCTCATGAACTTATCCTTCAAGCGGGGTACACATTTGCACCCTGAGCCTGAAGTCTCTGCAGGAATGTGTAAAAGCTCAAACAGCGTCCATCTCACAAAGCTGAGATCAGGAGCTCTGCGGGTGGGGGATACGGAAGTTTTGTTCTGATCATTCCTGGACAGCCTTCCGTACCGCCCAGACCTCAGTACAGGCTAATGTCACAAATTGCCCGAGTGCATCTGCCTAGATCCGGAATTCCTTCCTTTCTGAGAGACCTTTTCCCAGGCAGCTGGGTTACTGCTAGCTAGGGCTTTCTGGCCACGCCCATGTCCTGGTCATATTTTACTTTTTGGGTTCCGGCGGATGCCATCTGGCTAGAACCCTGGCGAGAAACTTTAAAGTTAGACTACAGTCACCCCCTGCTCCTCATACCCTCCTCTACCCAACCCCCTAAAGCCCAAGGCTTGCTGGAGACTGGCAGGAACAGGCAGAGAGAAAGAAATCGGGACGGAGAGCTCCGGTGTTCCCGCGGTGTGGGTCCCCGGCCGGCGATCGGCCAGTGTCCAGTGCCCGGTGCGGTCCTGGGTCAGGCGGGAAGGCCGTGGTGCTGGGTTTGGTCCGGGGCCGGCCTCGCGGTGCAGCCGGCGCAGAGCGGGGACCCTGGGGCCAGCGGAGCAAGAACGGCTTCCAGCGGGGTTGGGCGAGCGAGCGAGTCCGGGCGGGCGTCTGTGAGCGTAAGGGCTCCCCGGTTCAGCGCCTCCCGGCTCCGGGCTCCTCCTCCCGCCGGCCGCGGCCCCGGCTGCGTCGCTCCGCCACTCCCCGCCCCGCGCCGCCGCCCCGCCCTCGCCGCCGCCCGGCCTCTCTCGCCCAACCCCACTGCAAGCCGGCCCCAGGCCGCCTCGCCGCCGCCCGGCCTCGCTGCTGCGCGCCACCATGGACAGTCCCGTTTTCCCCTGGTAAAGATGGCGGTGCGCGATCGCTGCAACCTTTAGACTAATGACTGTCCGAAACATCGCCTCCATCTGTAATATGGTGAGTGGCCACCGAGCCTCCGGGGGTCGCGCCCGCGGCGAGCCAGGCAAAGAAAGGGAACCCCGGGCTGGAGCTGCACGCGCGCCGTGGCCGGAGGGGCCGCGCGGCTAGAAGTTCCCGGCCCCCCAGGGGCTGGCCCGGCTGACCGCAGTCCCCCTCCCGCCTCTGTCCCAGCTGGGGACCTAGTAGATCCCGGGGATCCCCAGGGCGGCCCCACGCCCCCGCCCTCTAGCTGCGGTGCGGGCGGTGGGTGGGGGTGAAGGGCTCGAGGTGGCCGCACACCGGTGTCCCGGGGAAGGACCGGGAGGGTACGAGTCCGGAGAGGGACATCCTCCTCCTGGTGCAGTAAATAAGCCCTCGTTGGACTCCCTGACTGTCCCCGTCTCCTTTTGGAGTTCAGCCTCGATTGTATTTAAGATTCACTTTGCAGCAGCAATGCTTTTATCAGGAGAAATTGGATAGACATACAAGCTGTGGGGGGAAAAAAATCCAAGTGCAGAATCTGGTTAGAGAGGCGAAGTAAAGCCGGGTATGGGGAAGCACGGCAATTTGTTCTGGAGGCCTCAGTTTCCCCCACCTGCAGGAGAGAGTGTATGGCAGTAACATTTGCAGGCCCTGGGAGTGAGGCCGCTGTGGGTGTGAGGAAGTCTGCAGGGGCCATCCTACCCCGCCTCCTCTCCACTTAGCTTGGGCACTGCCTGGCATGTCACTGTGCTGATGGGCTTGGGGGGTGGGGCATGACCCAGCGGGCACTTCAATTTGGATTTTTCCCCATTACTTTCCTGTCCTGTTTAGTTTTCTTGGGACCCATTTTCAGCCTTTGGGTCCCCTGGATATCCTCAGCAGGCACCCCCACTTGTGAGATCCTTAGAGAGGTCAGTTTGGAGTAAGGCATTACCTACTGGTGTGGGGCTTGAGGGTATGTGCTCTGCTTATACTCTATCCTCAACCCCCTCTGAGCCCCTTCAAGCTGGAACGCTGGTGTTTTTGCCATTTTGGGGAATCCTTCCCACCCCCACTCCTCCCCAAGACAGATAGTAATATTAGCCCCTAAAGGGAATCTGAGGAGGCCTGATTAAGAAGGCTTTAGGTAAGGGGATCTGGCTGCCCTTCCCCCATCACAGTCTTTTAAATCTTCTGTCCCACATTCTGTTGCAAGATCAACACATGGCACAGAGCATTAAGGAGCCATGTGTTAGCTCAGGTGGAGTTTAGACCTGCTGTGGCTGGCTCCAGCTTTCAGCCCTGGCATCCAAGGCCTTGCCAGCAGGGCAAAGGCAGGAGCTCCCGGAGTGATGGCTGTCTGCTTGGTGGTACAGGCCTCCTTAGATGATGGCACTGGCTCCTGCAGCCTTGACATTTCCCCTTTCTGCTTGAAGACACAGGTTTCCTGCTTCTTCCTGTCCAGTGGCATTAATGTCGCTGGATGCCTCCGGAAGACAATGCGTTTCTTCTCAGAGTCTTTGCTGTGACCCAGCTCCTGGGGCGAACTGTGAAACCGCAGTGGCTTGAATGCTGTTTTTTCCCGCCTGTGGGGGTGGCCCTCAGGCCCACAGGCTCCTGAGACTCCGTGGCTGCTTGTGTGCCGGCCGGTCTTGTCCAGTTTGTATTCAGTGACGCTTTCTCAGTATTGAAGCAGAGTGGAAACTCAAGAGCTAGCGTGTCCCAAGAGGACATCTGCCTCCGGCTTGTTCTTGCCCTTGCTGTAGCTAGGACTTCTTGGCACACCTGGAGAGAATGTCACAACCTGTTTTCAGTGAAACTCAGCCAGAGAGGCAAGCTTCTGGGAGGGCATGAGAGGAATGGGCGATATTGTGTCCACAGAATCAACACTTCCTCTGGTGACCTAAAAGGTACTGAGTTAAGGCCCTTACTCAGCCCCCCAACCCCTTCCCCTAGTGAAGGAAACCTACTATCTTCCTGTTCTGAGGAGAGATGTTTGCATTCTAAGCCAGACTCTAGCTTCAATCCTGCTTAGGTATTTATCTGTGGCTTGTGGTTTTGAGGCAGTCTCTCAAGCCCAGGTAGACCTCCAGCTTGAGATTGCCTTAAGTACTGGATGACAGGTGTGTTCTTCTTCACCCAGCTTGCAAGTAGGTCCTGCTTCGAGCGCACACCAGCTTTGTGTCCTTGAGCATGGCACTCTTTGTACCTTGGTGTATATTTGTAGAAATGGGCCGACACTGGTTACGTTGAGTGAGTCACTGGGGCTCAGGGCCCAGGACATAGTAAGTTCTCAGAGACTTCCAGCCGCTCCGCTCGCTCAGCACCTTCTCCCTTGTTACGATGCTGCCTTCCAGTCGTTGAAGGGGCCGTGGGAATCGTGTCTTCTACCTGAACAGAAACGACCCGTAGGGTCACTTATGCAAAGCAGGCTGAACAACACTATAGGAAGCTGGGGTGGGAACTGGAAGCCCCGCCCCTTATAAAAAGCTGCTCAGGTCGCTTCTGCTCCTCCTCCCTTTCTCATTTCCCAGAGGAAGAGGGTGGTGATGAGGAGACTGCTGGACTGCTGCTGTCTCTGTCCCCACAGTGAGATAAAGGCTCACTGTACCTCCGTGTAGAGACCTCACTGGATGATGAATTGTTTCCAGGTAGGTCTGTTCCCGGTCTCACTTGTGACAGCGCTTCTCACTGGGGCTCTTAATAGATCCTGCCTACTTTCTCCTTTTGATCTCAGCTTGTTTAAGGAGTTGGAGAGCAAGCAGGGATTGGCTTGTTTTTGTTTTAATTTATGTTTACTTGGTACTGAGTGGCTCAAAACAGGGCCTTGCTCATGCTAGGGAAGTACTCTCCCATAGGGCAACACATTCAGGCTGCTTTATAAAAGAGAAGGCACTTGGTATATTTCAGACATTTTCTGTTGTGTGTTCTGAAAGAGTGTTTAAAGATGCTGTCTTCTTGGGGGAAGATAAACAGACGAAGATCCAGCTCTGAAAGGCTGACCCCTTTCCTCCATCGGAGGGGAGCCCAACAGAGCTTAAATAAGCCTGGCAGCAAGTCCTTCCTGTGATGGAGAGCTGAGCGGCATCCCCTCCCTCCCTCCTACCCATCCCACTGAGGTTTCCTTGTCTGGCACTGGTTCCCATTTACTTCTCGTGAATGCCTCCCATAGTAATGCTTGATCAGCTCTCTTAGGGCAAGTCAGACTGACCACATGGCAGTGTGGGGTTGGAGATAGTAAAGCTTGTTTGGCTGGTGTGTTGTAATTTCGAGAATGCTTCAGCTGCTCCAAGCACAAGGAAATGTCCCCTGTTGATAATCCTCTGTTGTTCGGAGCTATGGATCTCATTCCCCGTGTGTTTCATAGTCCATTGGAAAATGGAAGAGATTATTTGTGGTTATGTTTAGCTTCCTGTTTGAATTGAGGAATTTTCTAAAAAGAGGTCCAAATGTGACTTGTACTGGTGTCAAATGGCCTGAATCAGCTCTTCTTCCTTTAATTTGTTAGTAGTGTTGTTAAGATGTGTTTTGCAGGGAATGCCTGTACCAAGCACTAGATTTGGGGGAGGGGGCAGTGGAACATGTACTTTGGGGGTGGAGTGTCTTGCTTAGCCTGTGTGAGTCTTGGGTTTTGTCTCCAGCAGTGTGGGTGTGTGGGTGGAGGTGGTGGTGCATGTAGTTTAGGGGTGGAGTGCCTTGCTTAGCCTGTGTGAGTCTTGGGTTTTGTCTCCAGCAGTGTGGGGGTGTGTATGTGTAACACACATTTTGTACCTGAGAATGACATCTGTCAAGGACCAGCAGTGTTAGTGTTGGCACACACTGTGTGCAGGTTCTTAACAAATGACGATGTGAGTCCATAGCTCCAAGGAGCTCAGGCGTCCCTTAGCTTGTGGCCCGATGTCGGCAAAGGTGAGACAATTTCAATGCAGTGTAATAGCCACACGGAGGGGGTGAACAGAATCTTAGGAGTAGGGAAGTGGTCAGGTTTTTACTTTTTTCATGAGGCCATGATCGTAGTCAACACCAGTCAGAACTGAAGCTGTGTGCTTGGGAGTCATTCCAGTTCAACGTTGATGTGTACAGAACCAGTACAGCGTTGGTGGCCTTTGGCGAATTATACTTCTGGGGGTCCATAGTTTTTCTCCTCTTGTAAAACTGTTTAATATATTTTTGGTCATGAGATGTTTCTTAGTGACTCGTATTTCTTTTTTTTTTTTTTTTTTTTTTTTTTTTTTTTTTTTTTTTTTTTTTGGTTTTTTGAGACAGGGTTTCTCTGTGTAGCTTTGCGCCTTTCCTGGAACTCACTTGGTAGCCCAGGCTGGCCTCGAACTCACAGAGATCCGCCTGGCTCTGCCTCCCGAGTGCTGGGATTAAAGGCGTGCGCCACCACCGCCCGGCTGTGACTCGTATTTCTTAAAGCCTTTCCTCTCTTAATTGACTCAGTCACTTCGGTTCCTACCTGCCTTGTTTCACACCTTCTTGAACTCACACCAGACGCTGGCGATTTAAAACGCACCACCCGTAGGGTGTTTCCGGAGGCCCGTTTGAGGGCCAGATTTGAGTCCTTTTATGTAGATGAAGCCATCTTCAAATGAAGGAAAAGTAAGACCAGTAAACATTTGCAGCAGCCGGGAATTTGATTTTACGTATATGTTCACCTGCTTATGTGTGCCATGTGCCTGATGCCCACAGAGGCCAGAAGAGGGTGTGGGAGCCGGGAAGCATAGAGACATGCAGTTGTGAGCTGCCCTGTGGTGCTGGGAACTGAACCCAGGTCCTCTGTAAGAGCAACTGCTGAGCCATCTTTTCAGTCCCCAAACTGAGGATTTTTATATAAAAAGGTTTTATCTTAATAAATCAACGTACCTAAAGCAAATAGTTTGAGAATGATCAGAATCTCCTCCCTTCCTTTCTTCCTTTCTTCCTTTCTTTCTTTCTTTCTTTCTTTCTTTCTTTCTTTCTTTCTTTCTTTCTTTTTTTGGTTTTTTGAGACAGGGTTTCTCTGTGTAGCTTTGTGCCTTTCCTGGAACTCACTTGGTAGCCTAGGCTGGCCTAGAACTCACAGAGATCTGCCTGGCTCTGCCTCCCGAGTGCTGGGATTAAAGGCGTGCGCCACTACTGCCCAGCTTCTTTCTTCCTTTCTCTTTCTTTCTTTCTTTCTTTCTTTCTTTCTTTCTTTCTTTCTTTCTTTCTTTCTTTCTTTCTTTTTCTTGGTTTTTTGAGACAGGGTTTCTCTGTGTAGCCCTGGCTGTCCTGGAACTCATTCTGTAGACCAGGCTGGCCTCGAACTCACAGAGATCCGCCTGCCTCTACCTCCTGAGTGCTGGGATTAAAAGCATGCATCACCTCTGCCCGGCTCTAGAATTTTATTTTAATAATTAAAAAAAAAGTCTCACAATCTGCATGAAGAGATAACTTATTTCCATGACTCATGAGTTCTGTTTGCAAAGATAACTGGCCACTGGACGTGGAGTTTACCGTATCAGCTGGAAGAAGTTACAGTTACGAATAGGGGTCCATTCTGGTAATTGTTAGGCGTTTAACAAATGCAGCCTGAGGTGAGGTGGGTTAATGTTTAAAGAAAAAAAAAAAAGAAAGAAAGAAACTGCTCTCCTGACCTTCCTTGTCAAATATGTTAGAGTTTATTCTAGGTCAAAACCTGACAATTAAGTCTGCAGAATTGTCTCTTTTCCTTGGACTCCTGGGGGAAGACAAATTTGAACACCAGTATGTGGCTAGGATTGAAGATTGGGATATGTTTTCTGAGTCAGAAGCCCAGTATTCTACTTAACCGTCTACGAGGTCCTGCTTATTCATGTTCACTAGTGTGGGATCTTCAGGTGTTCGGATTAAAATTGAAAATAATTTTGAACTCCATTGCCTTCGAAGCAAGAAGGCCTTCTCTAGTTAGATGTGGGGTCCCTGTCCTCCAAATCTGAGTCTGGTCTTTGCAGGTTGTTGAAATTTTCTGATGGCATTAAGCTTGGTGGCATCATCAGAAAGATAACCTCTTGCTGGTTTGAGTTCTAGTGTCCTCATGAAGCCATTCCAAAGCAAGCTGACTGGAAGAGTTATAGAAGGTGGCGTTTCTTTTTTTTTTTTTTTTTTTTGGTTTTTTTTTTGAGACAGGGTTTCTCTATGTAGCTTTGCGCCTTTCCTGGGACTCACTTGGTAGTCCAGGCTGGCCTCGAACTCACAGAGATCCGCCTGGCTCTGCCTCCCGAGTGCTGGGATTAAAGGCGTGCACCACCACCGCCCAAGGTGGCGTTTCTTAACCTGGCTAACTTGTATGGTCTAAATACTTTCTTGCAAGTTGTTAACAAGGACAGTCGTTTGTGGTGAGGTCAGTGCTTGTCTAAGGGTTTAAAAGGTCTTTGGAGAGAAAATGCCTCCAAATGAACCAGCACAAACTTTCTTCAGACAAGTGTGTCCTGTATTGTTTGCTGTCTATCACTGGTGTTATAGGCGGTTTGCACCTTTGCTGTTCTGGAATTATGGGTTAATTAAGGGACATTGTAATCCCATGTTCACCATGGCGTTGAGTGTGATTATTTACTGTGGATCCCTTATAAAGATCATGGGCAGGAGACCGGTGGTTCTCAATGCTTTCCTTGCCATTCATTGGTCCCTCCAGCTACTTTCAGAATTCACAGAGTAAATAAACTCAGTCCTGGAATTCCTTCTTAGGGTGGAGGTGAACTTTAGGAATCCAGAAAGGTATGTGGAATAATAGAGCCGGCAGCCAGCACTCCCCACCCAGGGAAGAAATGAACTATGACAAACACAGTTAAAACCTCCCTGAGCATCCCCACTTCATCCCTCCTCTCCACAGACACAGCGGCCATTATTCCAAATTTGGCATTTATCATGTGTTTCATACTTTTCCTTGGTAGGTGTACATTGACAAGCCAGGTGTAGTACTGATTCTTGTGTTTTAAACAAACTCTAAATCTGAGCTTATACCAGCTCTCTAATATTAATTCAATAATCATGAGGTTTATTCATCAAGTTATTCATAATTCTAGTTTATTTTATCTGCTGTATAATATTTCCTCCAATGAATGTGCTACCATATATTCAATTTATTAATAATCATGGGGGCTTACAATTTTTTTGTTAGTATATTTCAATGTTATAAACAGTTTTTTTTTGTTGTTGTTTTGTTTTGTGTTTTCAAGACAGGGTTTCTCTGTGTAATACCCCTGGCTGTCCCGGAACTCGCTCTGTAGACCAGGCTGGCCTCGAACTCACAGAGATCTGCCTGCCTCTGTCTCCCAAGTGCTGGGATTAAAGGCATGCGCCACCGCCGCCGCCACCACCACCCGCCTGTTATAAACAGTTTTAAACTTGTCTTTCTGTGTAAATGTTTATAGTTTCTCTGTGGTAGATGTCCAGAAGGAAATTGCTGGGTCAAGGGAAATGGGCATATTTTACTGTAATATATTGACAGATTGCTCTCTGATGCAGTTGCACCAATTTGCATTTCAGCCAGCATGGTTGGGGGAGGGGTTCTCGTGGTTCCACACGCTTGCTGACACTTGATATTGTTAGATGTGGCGTTTTGCCAATCTGATGGGTGTGAAATTGCATCTCTGTGGTTTAAACTTGCACTTTATTCTTTATACTAGTGAGGTTGAACATCTTCTCATGTGTACATCATGCCTCGCTGTTTCTAACTCAGGATCAGTGTTGGTTTTGTCTGAAAACAGGGAGTGGAATGATGAAGAGGAAAATCAGGGAGACCAAAGCAAAAGTCAGGGAAAGTGGGGAGACATCCAAAGATACAGTGGAAGAACATGCCAACATGTTCTCGGGGTGGGGTGGAGATTGGCAGCATGGAGGTGATGCACACCTGTGGGGACGTCCTGAGTGTGGCAAGTGCATCTGTTCTTGTGTTAGCCCCTTGTGTTTCAAGCCCTGTTCCAGCTCAAGTCCATGCTTTGTTTGAAGGGAATTGGCTCTGGTGAAAATCATGTCAGGCCTCTTCTGGCCTGACTCGCAGCTGCAGGGCCGGATTCGGGGAGTTTCCTGTCGACCCAGTTGCTGTTTGAAGATCTTTTAGAAGCTGATCTTATTAAAGTGCATTTCTTTGTCTTTTGGGGTAGGTTCTGTGTGCAGGAAGTCCAGTGTTCGTTAGGTTTGGCTTGAATGTCCTGGTGCGAGTGCTGTGTTCAATACCAGAAACCATTCCCTTCACCCCAACTCTGGTGCTATATGAATGTCACCACACTGAACACAATAGATGCTAAAATGCCTTATAATTTAGTGACTCTTTGTGTAGCAAAGAATGGAGCACACCCGTGTGTTCTCTTATTAAGAATTTAATCCCAGCACTCAGGAGGCAGAGGCAGGTGGATCTCAATGAATGTGAGTCCAGTCTGGTCTACAAAGTTGTTCCAGAACAGCCATGGCTATTACACAGAGAAACCCTGGCAAACAACCAAACAAACAAAGCCAGACTCAGGGAGTCTGCCCTCATAGACTTTGAGTAAGCAGGGCTCAGGTGGGGCCTGGGAACCTGCATTTTAAAGTGCCTATTCCTTCTTCCTTCACTCCCTGCACAACTCTGAGGATCAAGATTTGAGAAATACCGAGTTCTTGGGTAATAGCCCCAATCTCTTAAAAATATTGTTTAGAGAAATTACCTGCCATGTGAGAGGTTTTCAAAAAATCAATGTAAAATTATTTAAGGTAGTGATTTAACTTCAAAAGCCAGAGATTGTTGCCATTCTCTAGCTGTATTTCTTGACATTAAACAACTAGGTTTTTATTACTTTCTCCTTTTTACAGCGGAGATTCGGAGTGCTGGCCGTGTGTCACCTGTGAAGCCTTTAAAAAAACTTAAAAAAAAATTAAATCACAAAACATCAACACAAATATGAAAAAATGTAACGTATGTCCTATACCTAAATATCTACTTTTCAGGACTAATAGGTATCGAAGTGTAGCCCTATTGGGTTAAGTCCTTTTTCAGCTATAATGCTTAGAAACCAACATTCAACTCTCTTTTCCCTTTACTTCTCCTCCTAGAGCAGACCGTTTCTGGAGTTGATAGGGCACTCACCATGCGTGCCTTTTATTTGTGATTCTCTAGGCCGTCCGTCAACGTTTGTGTGTGAAGATGTGCCGGGCAGCCTTTTGCGACTCTCCGGCTTTGCTCACCAATTATGGCTGAGAGTATGTTGACTCAGAAATCCAGTTGACTCATTCCAATTGCTCTGTGACAGCACTCTTCAGCGTGGCTGCGGTTCCATTACTCATTCTCTTCTTCAGGGGCAGGTTCGATAGCTTCTAAAATACTCTGTTCTGAAAACAGGGCTGCCGTGGATGTCCCCATCCTGTCTTTGTACCTGTCGTCATTTCTTTGTCCTGGAGTCCTGCAGTAGATATGCCCCTCTTAGGATATACCATCTGCAGCTTTGTGAGGTGCTAGGTTTTCGGTACGAGTCTAGTGTGTCTCTTGAGGGTTCATGTGTTGAATGCTTGGTTCCCCAGTAGGATGGTAGGTCGGGACTTAACCACCGACACTGAGCATCTCCCCCAGTTTCCATCCCAGACCCCCAGAACAACAGGAGGGGTTGTTCTCTTGATGGTATTCTCTTGAATACCATCAATAAAGTTCACTGTACAACCCCTCCCCCGCCAAAAAAAAAGAGGTGGAGCCTAAAGGGAGATGTTAGGTCATCAGGCATGCCCTAGGGAGAGACTGATATTGTTCTTCTGGGATTCTGCTGAGCTCTTTGATGGACTGTCATGAGAGGGACCTCGATGGAGCAAGCCCTCCCCTGTGGCTTCTTGCCTCAGCATATGACCACACCTAGCCACATGTGCTCCTTACCAGAGCCCTCACCGTATGCTGTTTTGACTTTCAGCCTCTGACACTGTTAGCTTGGGGCCAGAGAGATGGCTTAGCAGGTGAAGGTGTTTGCTGCCGAGCTTGATGGCTTGAGTTGGATCCCTGGGACCCATATGGTGGAGAGACAAAAACCAATTCTCACAAATTGTCCTACGATTCCACAAGCTTCCTGTGGCGCTTGGACTGCCTGCTGTACACATGCGTGTTCACGTGTGTGGATGTGTCATATAATGTGATATATAAAATATAAATTTAAAAGTATAAGCTAAATAAGCTCCTCCCCTCTCTTCCTTTCTTTGTTTTTGATTTTTGAAACAGGGTTTCTCTGTGTAGTCCTGGCTGTCTGGAACTCACTTTGTAGACCAGACTGGCCTGGAACCTAGAGATCCACCTGCTTGTGCCTCTTGAGTGCTGGGATTAAAGGTGTGCACCCCCATGTCTGGCTCCTGTTTCTTTATGAGACCCAGTCTTGGGATATTTTGTGATAGCGCTGGAAGATGGAGTAAATACGTTAAGTATTGTCAGAGTGTTCTACAAAGTGGTCCTGTCAGTGGGAATTTGATACTCAGCTGCTAAAGGGCCTTACACTCAGTTTCAGACTGTATGTAGTCCAGGTTGGTTGAGTGAGTGTGTGTGTGTGTTGTGTGTGTGTGTGTGTGTGTGTGTGTGTGTGTGTGTGTGTGTGTTTTAAGTGTCATGGTTAATTCTAATGAGCTGCTGAGGTTGTTAAACGACCATATTTGTTAAACCAAAATGGAAATGTTACTCTTTAAGGGATCTGTGTGCATATATGGGAACACCTTTCAGATCTTGATTGGCTCCTGATGTGGGATCCAGGGATGGAACTCGTATCATCAGTCTCATGCAGCGAGTGCTTTACCCCCTGAGCCACCTCAGTGGCCCTAAACCATGTGTTTGGTAATCCCCCAGGGCAGGAGGTAGGCTTATCTTTTGGTGATTTCCCATCTGTCCGTGTGGTGCCTAGCACATTCAGGTGATGGATGTTCAATAAATCATTCTCGATGAATGAGTAAAGAGATCTAGCTTGGTAGCATGGAAAAATTACTTTGTAACCAGGTGTAGTGGTGTGCACTTGTAATCCTAGCACTTGTGAGATGGAGAATAGAAGATCATGGGTTCAGAGTTCAAAGCCAGCTTGGACTACAAACAAAACAAAACAAAAAACCCCAACCCAAACCCCAGAACTTTTCCATCAGTCGGTGTCCCTCTGGGTATAGAATGCAAAGAGCTTGTGAACATGTTGATTCTGATTGGCAGGTGTGGAATGAGATGGAGATTTTGCCCATGTAGCCCCCTTTCCTGGGGAAGCTGGTGCTTTTGGTGGGAGCCCTGTGAGAGCAGCAAGATCTAAGGAGGAACACAGAAGGATGGCTTCCCTACCGTGCGGTTGTAAGGTGATAGGCTTGGGATTGGAATCCTGCTTGGTAAACTCAGAGCGTGCCTCCTCATGCCTTAATAAGAAAAGCCAACAGCCGAGTGAGTGCCCCTCTCCCTGCTTTCTTGAGCATCAAAGGGACTCCCCTGCAGAAACACTCAGCAAGCTGTGCTGGCCTTGCGCATGTTGCTTTTTTATCATTATCTCCCTCTGGAAGTGAGTTAGTATCTTCCTTTCAGTTTGCTAAAAGCACAAAGCCCTTAATTTCTCAAGGCCCAAGGAGACTTGCTTTCTGTTTGACTTGCCACTTGTGGTTAGTGGGGTGCTTCATTTGGCTTGGGAATAGTGACATTGGGGGTACAGAGGCCAAACCTATGCCTTGTTGAGATTTCATGGGTGTAGCATCCCCATCACGTCTGTAAGACACTAGCTAGCAGTAAGTGTCCTGGTTATTGACAGCGCCAGTTGACATGTTAGTGTGGATGGTGGAAATGTCATGATGCTTCACCCCTAAATGCAGAGCTACAGGCCATCAATGGCTGCTGAGAGAGGAGAATCAGTCTTGGCTCCTTGAAAGGTTATCCCATCCCAAGCAGTCAGCCCTAAGCACATGTACATTAGATTAACACTAAATGGACTAAGGTGTGTGTGTGTGTGTGTGTGTGTGTGTGTGTGTGTGTGTGTGTGTGGTGTATGAAATTCTAAAACAACAAATAAACAAAACAAATCCATCCCTTGCCTTCATCCTAACTATGGGTGCTTCAGAGATGAAGGGGGCCCTGTCTCACTGCTTCTGTGTTGTCAGAGAGACAGCTAGAGAGAAGCCCACAGCTAGAGAGAAGCCCACAGCTAGAGAGAAGCCCACAGCTAGAGAGAAGCCCACAGCTAGAGAGAAGCCCACAGCTAGAGAGAAGCCCACAGCTAGAGAGAAGCCCACAGCTAGAGAGAAGCCCACAGCTAGAGAGAAGTCCACAGCTATCTCCTAATCAGCTTTGCACTGTACTAGGAGACTGTGTGATTGATTCCCCAAATTAGACTTCTGAAAGGGAAAGTGACACCCCGAGAGCGAGCCACCACGGGACACTGTCATTTAAATGCCGGGCTTCAGGGCTCTTTGATAAGTGGAGGGGACTCTGTCTCCTTGGTCTAGGAGAAGGCATGTGGCCTGGAGAAATGAGGGCAATTAAAAAGTTTAAGTACAGTCACATTCAGAACCGTGTGTGTGTGTGTGTGTGTGTGTGTGTGTGTGTGTGTGTGTGTGTGTACACCAGGGGTGAGTAACTTCTATTCCCAATTCCTCTTCCTCTAGAAAAACATGATGGAGTAGATTTTAATTTTTGTCTTATATGAATGGGTACTTTGACTGCATGGATGTCTGTGTACAACTTGTGGCCTGTGGAAGCCAGAAGAGGGTTTCAGGTTCCCTGGAACTGGAGTTATAGATGGTTGTGAGCTTGGAATTGAACCTGGGTCCTCTGGAAGAGCAACCAGTGTTCTTAATCACTGAGCCATCTCTCCAGCCCTGGTCAGTGACTCTTAATGCTGATTTTCACCTAAACTTATCTAATAGTTTTCCTTAAGTCTGTAGATTTCATTTCGGTTGAACCTCAGAGAGCTTCCTGAGGGCAGGCAGCCTGTGTCTGAGATCTGGTTTGAGTTTCTCCATGCTGTTGGGCGAGTGTGAGAGCTCAGTGTTCCCATCTCTCCAAGACTCGGTTCCCATCCATATCACACGGGTGAGGAATGAATTTACCTCCCTGGTCTACTGTTGGGCTCAGAAGGAATCAGTTCTGTCTAGGGCTTTATATGGTGCCAGTCCATTCTGAGTGCCTCTCCTTTTCCTATTAGCAGAGGAATTCAGACAGTGGGGGTGGCAGAGCCTCGAGCTAGGCATCCCAGATCACTGGACCCCGTCTCTTTCTAGTTCAGCGATGTCGGGCAGGTCTTTGATTCATGGGGACTACACAGTAAGCACCTTTGCTGTGGAATGGCTTGTTGGAACCTAACGTTGGCTTTCGTCAGGGAAGGCAGAAGGAGGAAGGGTCTGTGACTTAAGACTGAAATGTCCTCAGGATCCCCAGGCTGTATTGTGTAGCCAAGCGTTGGAATCATCAGTTAAGATGATTTTTCCATTCTCTGATAATGAGGGCACACGGTCTACTGAAAACTATTTAGTCATCCCATGATTGTATGCCACCCCCTTTTGAGTTATTTGGTGTGTAGTTAGGTGTTCTGAACTGGGAAATTCATACCTACTAAGTACAGTCCCTTTAAGTTTTTAAATCAAACCTTTGATTTGCATTCATGTGGCAAAAATTTCAAGATGTGTGAAAGGAAAAATGTTAAAGAATCCAAGTACCCTCCCATTCATTCCCGCCCTTGGCGTACTCTGATGTTACGGCTTTTGTGTTCTCACGAAGCATCTTATGTAGGTTCAGGCAAATACGTTCATACTCCTAGTTTTAATTTTTATTAAGATTTTTATTTAAAATAAATATTTAAATTTTTTGTTTTGAATCCATGTATTTTGTCTCATTTTATTTTACGTGAGTATTTTGCCTGCACATGTGTGTGTGTGTGTGTGTGTGAACTATGTGCATGTTGGTGCCTTTGGAGGTCAGAAGAGGGCATCCCCTCCCCTGGAACCAGAGTTAAGGGTGGTTGTGAACCACCATGTGGGTGCTGGGAACTGAACCCAGGTCCTCTGCAAGAGCAACAGGTGTTCTGAACTGCTGAGCCATCTCTCTGTCCTCAGCTTCCTGGTTTTTAAAAGCACATTCTATTTAGTACAAATGGATTGCCCTGATCTGCCTCTGGTTTTTTCGTCCTGGATTCTGTAAAGAGCATCCTCATCCTTTCTCATTGCTGCGGAATATTCAGTTGCTTGAGGTGGATTGGATTCCCTTCGCCAGCTCTCCACCGATGGGCACTTTTCTCATCTTTGGTTTTTACCAACAACACTGTAAGGACCAACTTGTTCACATATCACGTTGTCAGTGGAAGGGCAGGCATATCTGTGCGCTGACTTCTTAGAAATGGGTTTGTCTTGGTAACTGAGAGATTTTGCCAAACTGCCTTCCCCTAGCCAATGTGCAGCCTGGGTTGCCCGCAGCCTTGCCTTAGATGGAATCACCCAGAAACCTTCTGCGCTTGGCCAGACGGGGGCAAATGGCATCTTGGTGTATTTTTTTTTTTTTCTTGGTGCCTTTTTTTTACGAGAGGTGCACATGAGGAGCTGTTCACACATGTAAGAGAATAACTCGATTTCATTTCAATGTTTGCCTCTGGCAATTATTTTCAGAGTTTGCAGGGAAGGGTGTGCTGTACTTTTATTTTCAACCTGTCTCAGGCCCATATTTTTTGTGTAAAATACAAAAAAAAAAAGGATCACTAGCAAAATGGAATAAAAACCCAAGAATAGATAAAACAGAAGCCTCGATTTTATTTATTTATTTATTTGTTTGTTTGTTTGTTTGTTTGTTTGTTTAATGACTCAGCCTGATGGATACAAAACTGCTCTGGCTGCTTGTTGTGGCTCTGAGCTTGCCCTTTCTGAGCCTGGCTGGGGGCTGGTGCTAATGCTTTCAAGTAGTATTATTTTGAAGTACTGCTCACTCCGTATCTTCCTTCTCCCAATGTCGTGCTCTTTGGCATGAGGGAAGACAATGCAGAGTTTTATATTTCTGCTTTCACAATGGCCATGGCCAATGACTTCATTATCTTAGAACATCTCTAATGGTGCCATGCTGATCTGGAAGGATGTGGTTCCTAAAGGTGGTTGTGGGAAGCCAGCTCCCACCTTTTAAAAGAGTTCCCATGAGGAAGAGAGAGGGGTAAGAAACTTTTAGATAGAAAGATAGCAAAGAGGAGAAAGACAGAAATACAGGATAGCTTCGGGAGGACCTGGGTCAAAACCCAACAGCCCCTTCTGCCTCTTCAAAAGGGCTTTTTATAACAATGCCAAGGGGTGGGACAAAAGACCTCCCCCTCTTGCTAGATCAAAGCACACTGCACAGCCAAGTGTAGACCCTTCCAAACACCTGGCAACCATGCCCGTGGTCAAATCATCCCATTATGCAGCCCTGCTGGGTAAAGCAAGCTCAGATTCTCTGACCCTGAGTAAGGTCCCACTAGGAAGCCTCTGTGGGTCTCCACAGGTGGTGAGGCAGCCAATACCTAGGTATGATGACTCTGTTCTACCCATGCTGGGAGGAAGTTGCTTGGCTCATGGTTTTCACTAAAGACCTTGACCACTGGAAACAGGGATGACAGACTGGGAAATGAAAGGATGAAATAACTGTATTGTAAAAATTTCCAGGGCTGGCTTTTAGCCTGGAGCCTTGCCAGGATGCCACCCCTACCAACACCTCTTTGGATAGTGATAAGTAGAGAACATAAAGGCAAGTCAGAATCAAAGGGACATCATCCCTGAGGAGGGATCTCGGGGCATTGGACTGAGAGTGACGTTCTTGTCTCTTGTTCACTGTGGTCAATGGCTGGGTGACTGTGTTGTTCTTCTCTCCCTCAGCTGCAAAGCAGACATGGACCCTGACATTTCTCTTATGCTCTTGATTGAAATTAACTTCTGTGTGAGGACTTCATTTTATCGGTTTAGCAGCCAAAGCCTCTAGCAGATATTCATTCCTTGGTGGGATGACTTCCTGCCACTGTGTGGTCAGATGTCCTGGGGTTCGCTTCCTCAAGAGTGGACACTGGGCTTCCGTGTAACAGTCGTTATATGAGATCATGCCAGTCTTCTTAGTTAAGGTTTCTATTGCTGTGATGAGACACCATGACCACGGCAACTCTCATCAAGAAAACATATAATCTGGGCCAACTTACAATTCAGAGGTTTAGTCCCTCATCATCATGGTGGGAAGCATGGAAGCACACCAGCAGATGTGGTGCTGGAGAGGTAGCGGAGAGTTCTACATCCAGATCCGCAGACAGCAGGAAGAGAGAGTGACACCGGGCCTGACTTGAGCATATATGAGACCTCTAAGCCCACCCCAAGTGACACACTTCCTCCAACAAGGTCACACCTCCTAATAGGGACGCTCTCTATGAGCCTATGGGAGCCATTTTCATTCAAACCACCACCCCTTCTGAATAACATGACCCCTTTCAGGATCATGTAAGTGACAGGAACCCATGTTGTCATGTACTTGATGAAATGCTCTGCCTTCTTGAATAGCTGGATCCCTTGTTGACGCTCCAAGAAGTGCTAGGAAAAGATTCTCCAACCTGGAGCTGGAGTTGTAGAGTTTGGCCGCCACTGACTTCCGCCTCAGCTGAGACCTGATCTTGGCAAGTTACTTCAGGTTCTTCAGCTTCGTCATCCACACTTCTCCTTTGCCTGTGAGGTGGGGGTGGGGCGTGCCCATTGGAGAGTTATTGGCAGGGAGGGTTAGGTTCAGTGTCGCTTATTGGCACAGCAGCTCTGTGGCGATGTTTGCTAGCTTGTACCCAGGACGGCCATTCATAACACTCAGGGATGTGCCCAGTCAGCAGCCAAGAAATACTTCTGGCTATCTGCCTGCTCCCTCCCCTCGAAGCTAAGGACTTACTAAACCTGTGAAGGAAGCATTTTCTGGCCTGACGCAAAGTCAGCAGCTGACTCTGGAGACAGATGCTGTGGGTTTGGGTCCCTGGCTCTGCTCTTACTGGCCCCGTGAACCCAGCAGCTCTCCCTCAATATTTCCATGTGTAGGATGGGAGGACTCTGCCGTGGGTTTGTGGGTGAGATTATATCAGCGTGCAGATGTGCAGTTCTTGGAGTAACTGAGTACATGCCATTCACCAGCCTTCCTCATTTTCCCAAGTCTGTTCAAAGGGCAGATGTGTCAGGTTCTTTCTATGGCCAGCACTGCTGGGTGTCGGCACCTGAACCAGGCCTAATCACTTCCTGAGGAGAATCTGGATTGATAGGTCTAGTGTAGGGCTGGTAGGCTTTTCTGTAAAGGGTTAGATAGTAAGTAGTTTAGATTTTTGTGGGTCATAATATCTCTGCCACAACTCCATGATCCCACTGTTCTCCCATGAATGTGGTTGCAATGAATATATGAGTGGTCATGACTGTGTTCCAGTAAAACTTTATACATACAAACAGTTGGTAGCTTAGAGTAGGTCCGTGAGCTGTAATTGGTACACATGCGTCTAGAAGGAAGACATGGCAACTAAGAAGTTACTCTGTTTCAAACTAGGGTAAGTGCTGAAAGGAAACAGACTGCAGAAGGTCTGTGAGGAGGAAGGGTCAGGGAATAAGTGACACTGAAGTCACATGCAGGCAGAGGCAGGTGGAAAGGGAGCGTATGCCAGACAGGGTGCAGCTCTGAGGGAGGGAGCCATGGCCTAGATAGTCCCAGTCAAGGGTCTCACATCCCAATCTGCTTTTGTAGGTTTTGAAGGTGTGGTAGATGCGCTTCAGCTTGCTTTGGATAAAATAGACATTTTTGATCTACCTAATCCAACTCCAGTTTTCTCCTTTCTCTTCCCCCCACAGCCCTATTACTGAGAGATGAGCTGTACGGATAGACTAAGACATTTTTGTTCTGTGTACTCTCTGTAATTACATACATCCTCTCTCGCTGTGTTCTTGTGCTTTGTCCCATTGTCTGCAGTATCTATGCAGGAATTTAGAAGTTGGAGGGGTAAGATTGCACCTTATTTTATTATTTGATGGTAAGTGGTTTACTTGGGTAAAGGCCTTGAAACAGTGGTGGAAAAGGCGTTTTCCCTTGACCACATCTCAGGTCCTGTTTCTGCCAGCCCCCGCGGTTCATTTCCTTCAAGCAGGTTGTCGTGTCCTGTAAAGGTTTTGTTGATTTGGTTCTACTCTTGTGTATGGTTATGTTCTAACATGTATGTCCGCACCACGTTTGTGCCTGGCTCCCAAGGAAACCGGAGCAGGGAGTTGGATCCCCCGGGGCTGGAGTGACAGGAAAGTGGTGAGCTTCCCTGTGGGTGCTGGGAATCAAACCCTGGTCCTCTGAAAGAGCAACCAGGGCTCTCAATCCCTAAGCCATCTCTCCATTCCCCTGATGAAGATTTTGTTTAAGAGGACTGGGATGTTTTCTGTTTCAGGGGATGCCTCTGACATAGGGGTGCTCCTGTACCTCACTAATGTCTAGCCTAATGGATGAGCTCAGATTCAGTGAGAGGAATGGTCTCTAAAAATATGGTGGAGAGTGATTGAGATAGACTCTGGGCATCGTTCATGCTTCCATATTCTGGCACACACCGGGCATGCACATGAATGGACACTCAAGAGCTCTCTCTCTCTCTCTCTCTCTCTCTCTCTCTCTCTCTCTCTCTCTCTCTCTCTCTCTCTCTCTTTCTCTCTCCCTCCCTCCCTTTCCCCCTCCCTCTCCCTTTTTCTCTCCTACTGGGAAGAATAATTGTACTCACCTCACTGGATTGTTGTAAGGGATTAAAATGAGTGAAATGTGCATAAAGCCCTCAGAGAAGCGACTAAGCAGTCAATGTTGCTTCCCACTTATCTGTTGTTATTATTGAGTACACATGAGGCACCAGGTCCCTTATTCCTCCTGAGCCTTATTGGTGGCTCTTGACTCATCTCACAAACTTGGGCTGCATCCTGTCCCTGGGCTGTGTGATGACCTTTGTCACCGGAAGTCCAGGAATACAGTCCTCTTGAAGGTTCCATTGTGCTATGGACAGCTAATTGATTAGTAGCTCTTCGAACATACATCTGGAGTTTTACCAGCAACATTCACCAGCCCTGTTGTTTGTTTTAATTCACTCTCTATAATCAATGCCTTCTTCTGTATGAATTTAGATGCACTCTTTGGCTCTCTCTGGGTCGCCTTTCTATTTTGGACAAAATTAAAAGAGAGAGGGCATGTCCTGGATGCAGATAGATGAGCTGCCTTGGGGAGATCTAGGGCATGGGCATTTATTTCCCTGGCATTGATCTTTACACCTGTGGGCTAGTCTAGCTCTCTTCCAAGGACCCTGCTGGCCTCAGCATTTTTGTTTTTTTGCTCTCAAATATTACAGCAATGTGCTCACTGTTGCTTATAGACCTTGACCTTATCATGATCTTGTTCTAATTATTTCTTTCTCTCAGGCAACCTCCCTCCCCTGGAGGAATTCTAACTTGTTTTCCTTATAAATTGCCTTGAAACATTGTTTTAAAAAAGAAGTTCCTTTCTGTGCCATCCTGTGCATTCATGATTCATCTTTCCAGAGTTGTTTGTTGTGTGTGTTGGAAGCTCCCTCGGTAGTCTGTGGAGGTGCTTTGAAAAGCTAACATTACAGTCTTGTTGGAACTCGTCCCAGCTCAGATTCTATTTTTAATAAAATTCTTTGTATTGTTTTTCAAAAGGTTCCCACTTTCTTTCACCGACTGAAGTAAGAACTTTGTTTCTTATGCTTCGCATCCTGTGATTTTCCCACAAGGACTGGTTCTTGCTTCGGCATCTGGTCACACAGCATTTATGTTTTCAGGGCCTCCAATTGCTGTTTGTGCTGTTATGCTGGGCTCTTGAAGTAGGAGGGCAAGCTTTGTGTAAATAATGCCCTTCACGGCTGATATAGGACCGATAACCTTCACTGTATGTTTTACCGCTCTGCTGTCCTTTGGAGTAGGCAGGTTGGACATCAGCACCAGGATCTCTGAGCTCCAAAGAGGTGAAGGGTCAGAACTCAAAGACAAATAAATGCTGGCAAGAAAGGGCAGGCAGCAGTGAGGGATGTGTACACTTAGCTTGCAAGTGTAGAGGATTAGCTTACTGAACTTTTATTAAACTTATTAAATGTGAATTCCAACATAATATATCTTCATAGTACAAGGTTCGGAGTTAAAAGGATAAAAAGGAAAGCTCTTGGGACTGGAGAGATGGCTCAGTGGTTAAGAATATTTATCACTCTTGCAGAGGACCCATGTTTAGTTTCCAGCCCTCATATGGTGCCTTACAGCCATCTGTAACTTCAGTCCCAAGGGACTGGATATTTTCTTCTGACCTCTAGGGGCACTAGGCATACAAGTAGTGTATATACATACATGCAGGTAAAACCCACGTACACATAAAATAAATAAATCTTTAAAAAAGAAAAGTCCCCTGTGACCTTCTCATCCCTTAGCCCTGCTCTCAGGCCGTATTATTGATATTTTCTTGAGTGTTAGCCAGGTGCAGTGGTATGTACCTGTAACCCCAGCTGCTCTGGAAGCTGAGGCAGGAGGATGACTTGAACCCAGGAGTTGAGCTTTCCCTGGGACAATGTTGGGAGAGCCTGTCTCACAAACAAACAAACAAACAAAAAGCAAAACAAAAACCCCACAAACAAAATGAAAACAAACCCTCAAGCCAAAAGCAAGTAATTTTTCGAGTATTCTGGAAAATTTCACTAAAATGCAGACGTTGAATACAGTGGCTTGGCTGACTTTGTTCACCGTGTGTTTCAGATACAGAAGAGTGTGGAGCACATAGCAGGCACAGACAGGGGCAGTTGTATGTGGCCTGAATAAATGACATTTCCAGTGTTGTCCTATGTACAGTGCCACTATACTGCGCCTTACTTACCATTTGTCTTCTACAGTTTTGCATAGCAATACCTAAAAAGAAATTTTACTTTAAAAATTACCTACAGAGAAGGAGTGAGTTATTGTTTGGTTGGTAAAGCATTTGCCTTACATGCAGGAGGTCATGAGTTTAGTCCCTGTACCACAAAAATAAAAACATGGTATTCTGTTATATAGATTACTATAATTATTGAATCACTTTGTGGTACTTCTAATTTTTCCTGTTACAACCCTTGCTGTAAGGACTATTTGAGACACTGCCTTCTGATTGTCCCTTCAACAATATCTACTTTCTATGTCTAGTGTAGGAGAAATTTTTAACTGGTCCCAAATGCTTAGGTAATGACCACCTATGCCAGGCTCCCTTGCAGCTACATGGACTAAGACTGAGATTCTCAGTCAGAGGGTTTATAGGCAAAAGTATCTGTTGTCACGCTTAAAAGCCTTCTTGCAAGGGGAGACATTCCTCCATTTCCCCCTTTTGCTGGGACAGAAGTTATTTGGTGGCAGGAGCTGGAATAGTCATCTTGGTTCCAAAGCTGCAAACTGACTCCTACAACAAAGTTACACAATATATGAGGATCCTGTTTCCACAGCTCTAAAGGGCTGCTGCACCAGACCTGCCCTGCATCTTCTTCAACATTTATGTGAATGAGACAAATGGATTTTCATTTTGTGAAAATTCATTGTGTCATAATATGAGTTTGGTCTTTGTCTCATTCTCTGTACCTACCTGTATGAATGTATCTATATAATAAAGTAGAATTGCAGGATTGAGGGACATGGTCATTTAAATTCTCAATTGATACCCTAATTAACCTTTAAGCACTCATCATCATTACTATCATTGTGTGGGGAGATAGTTGCCATCATGTCTATATCACCATATTGTGGATGTATTTACATTTAATGGATACAGTCCCCAAATCTATTGAAGATATACAAAGATTCATATTACCAAAGGAAAATGCTAGGATGTAAAAGCAAGAGCTTAGTTCCAAATGTCAATATCTGTTATATTCTGTATCCATGGAAACCAATTCCTGAGTGTCTATAAAGGGAATGGGAGAATGGGGAAGTGGTGGAGGGGACTACTCATACTTCATTGAACAGTACATTGAGAGAATATACAGACCTGTGTCCAAATTATCATGCACACAGTTGCATCACAGACATCCCTAACCAGCCCTGTCTGTGCTCATCCATTCGACCATCCATTTAGCCTACAGGTACTGTGGGCCTACTATGTGCTCATCACTGAGAATGTGGTACTGGGAAGGTCATATGGTCTTTGCTGCCACATTGTATAGATTTTAGGGGCCAAATGCTAATGATTATATAAATAGTAATTGTCACATGTGTGGGAGACAGTGTGCATGGAGAGATGTGGAGGAGGTGTATTAGTTTCTTTCTTCTTCCTGAAAAAAAAAATTCCCTAGTGGCTAGAGAGATGGCTTAGTAGGCAAGCTGTGTAAGTGTGAGGACCTGCATTCCCATCCTAGCATCCAAGTAAAAGGCAAGTGTGGCAGCTTGTGTCTATAATTCCAATGCTGGGGGGTTGGGTGGAGAAAGGAGTACCATTAGAGTTTACTAGCTGCCAGATATAGGTTCAGTGAGAGACCCTGCTTCGAGGGAATAAGGTAGAGGGTGATAGGGTATGACACCCAATACCCTGCTGCTCTGGCTTTCATATGCTTGCACAAAACTATGTGCACCTGCACACACATGCATAGACCACACACACACACACACACACACACACACACACACACACACACATGCACATACTTTAAATTAGTAGTTCAAAAAGAGCAGCCTTAGTTCTTACAATGTGTTGCTAGGTTGCTCATTCTCCTGAGGTTTTAAGGTGCATCTGCTTCCTAGCTTTTGGGATTTCTGCAGGCTGCCTGTGTTCCTCGACTCATGGGTCCTTCTGTCTCCAGGACCAGAAGTATAGTGGTTTCATTGTCTCTGAGCTCTGTTTCCGCATCATCTGTCTTCACTCACTTTGACCTGTGGGGACAGTGAGCATCCCACCAGGTCCATCTACCATCTAGAGAATCCAGAACAAAGTTCCTGTATCAAGATCCTTTCTTTAGTCATATCCGCAAAGTCTCCTTTGCCATGCATGGTGACATCATGATGGAATCCAGGGATAGGAAGTGGACATTTGGGGAGGGACATCATTCTGCCAGCTACAGCACCGGTTTTGCAGAAAGGGGTTGCCCTGTGAAGGATTCCCCGAGGAGCTGGCCTTGAAGTTAGGCTTGTATGGTACAGGCAGAGGAGAGTGAGTAGGAAAGAACTTGGGTGACTGGAGACCAGAAGGCTGCCATTGGTCTAGGTGGGGTGTGCAGGAGAGTGAGTGACAGGTGAAGGTTCAGTTTTGTGTTTCAAAAGAACACTTCTCCTGCATGGTTAGGGGTGGCTAAGGAGGATGGTGGAGGCTTTGGAGGAGCTGGTGATGATATGGATGTGGGATCCTGCAGCCTGGTCTAGCTGCAGCTGAAAAAGACATGCATGGAGTGGAGAGATTGAAGGAATTTGCCGGTAGAGCACAGAGATGGATGGGGATGATGCAGCAGCAGATGTTGGGTATGACCTGGAGGCTCCAGCATGAGCCCTGATGAGGGCAGGGCCATTTACTAAGTGGAAAATACCAGAGTCGTGAGATGTCCCATTGGAGTAGATGGATGTTGAGGGCCGGTGGATAAGCATGTGGGAAGGATTGTGTTAATGCAGCATGGAGCTCGAAGTGAAGTTTGCAGGGTGCAGATAGAGTCAGACATGGCTGACTTGCAGCTGCTGACTGGGACCATGCAGTGGCTTCTGCAGGGACTCCGGAGAGAGAGGCAGGGGATGGGCCACCTCTGGGAAAAGCCAGCTGTCTACAAGTACCCCTTCTGGGGAGCTTACTATGTTTGTAGCTTCTCTGGGTGATGTGGGGGTGAAATCCAGGAGATTTTTTTTCCTTTGGAGTACTGGGATTGAATTGAAGGTCCTTGCAAATGCTAGGTGCGATATGGAGGTGAGGAAGTACAGGCAGTCCATACAGAAGGGAATCATTTCCTAGGCTGCTTAGCCAATTCTATTATCTCATGGCTTAAACAATCCACATTTACTCTCTTTGAAAAACACCAACTTATGTAGTAATGATTGATTTATTGTTGTTATGTGTGTGTGAGGAGTATGTGTCCCATAGCGCATGTGTGGGAGTCAGAGGCCAGTGTTTCTGAAGTTAGTTCTCTACTCCCATCTCTACATGGGTCCTGGGGATCAAGCTTAGGTCACCAGCCTTGCAAGTCAAGTTGAGCCATCTTGTTGGCCCCACATTGACTTTATTATAGTTCTGAAATCCAAAGCAGGTCTCACTGGGCCAATGCCTAGTAGAGATTGGTGGAGTGCTGCATTCTTTTTTTTTTTTTTCTTTTCTCTCCCAAGACAAAGTTCTTTGTGTACCCCTCATTGTCCTGGAACTCACTCTCTAGACCAGGCTGGCCTCAAACTCACAGAGACCTGCCTGCCTCTGCCTCCTGGGTGCTGGGATTAAAGGCGTGCGCCACCACCGCCCAGCTGGAGGGTTGCATTCTTGTTGGAGGGCTCAGAGGAGACTCCTTTTCAAGCATTTCCGTGCAGCAGCTGAAGCATGCCTTGGCTTTGTCCCATGCACCTGCAGCTTCTGAAGTTGTCACACAATGTTGCTGCGCTCTGCCTTATTCACACTCCCACTTTGAAGGACACTTGTGAGCATTCTGAGCCCACTGGATAATTCAGAGCAAGCCCCATTCAAATATGTTTTTTAAGATTGTATTTATTTATTTTGTGTATATGAGTGTTCTATCTGCATGTATGCCTTTATGGTGGAAGAGGGTATCAGACTCCACTCTAGATGGTTGTGAGCCACCATGTGGTTGCTGGAAATCAAAGTCAGGATCTTTGGGTCGGGGACCAGCTACCACTTTTTATCCCAAGGTACTCTTGAGGAGTGAGGGATAAGAGATTTAGATAGAAATATAGAGGGAAGAGAGAAAGAAATACAGGAGAGCCTCGGGAGGGCCTGGATCCTTATCTACTGGCCCAAAACTTTATTCAAAGGGCTTTTATAACATTGTCAAGGGGCAAGGCAAAACACCTCCCCCTACCAGATACAACCAAGTATAGACCATTCCAAACACCTGGCACTCAGGCCTGTGGTCCAGTCATCCTCTTATGCAGCCTTGCTGGTAAAGCAAACTCAGAACTCACTAGGAAACCTCTGTGGGCTCCCACACCTTTGGAAGAGTAGCCAGTGCTGTTAACTGCTGAGCCATCTCTCCAGCCCCCTAGATGTGTGAATTAATGCCATCTCAGTTTTCCTTTGCCATGTGAGATAATGTATTCACCTTGATGGACTGTTATTCTACCTATATACACATCCATATGCTGCTGAATAATGTTTTGGTAAATGCTGGGTCACATTTACCACATTGATTCCATAGACTATAATGGAGCTAAAAAATTCTTACTGCCTAGTGTAGTATGTGAGAGATTTTTTCCCCCTTGGGAGGCATAATTCATTCTCTCTCTCTCTTCATTCTCTCTCTCTCTCTCTCTCTCTCTCTCTCTCTCTCTCTCTCTCTCTCTCTCTGTTTCTCTCTCTGTTTCTCTCTCTCTCTCTCTCTCTCTCTCTCTCTCTCTCTCTCTCTCTCGTATACGTGTGTGTGTATGGATGTGCATTTCTTTTTTCCCCAGAAAGGAAACCAGGACAGACCAAAGTCATGATTGTACAGAAGTCTAATTTGGTGAACCAGTGGATTTTTATTGGGCTCTTAACTAGAGTTTGGGGAGGGGTTACTTATAGGAGCAAGTAGGACTCCAAAGCAGCTGCATCTGAGAAAAGGCTGAGCACTCATGGAAGCTGCAATCCTGGAGCTCTCTGAATGACCTGCAGGCAGCTCAGGTCAGAGAATATCCTCTCTGTAGTGAGACTGGTCTCAGTCACCTCCCCCAGCAGCTTACTGCATCTGTAGCTCTCAAGAGGGGCCTCCATGAATCCTGCACATTTCAGCTTTCCTAGGCATGTGAGGTTGTTTACCCCCAAGTCTCCTGAACCTCTTCACTGTCTTCTGGGAAAGAACATTTTAACTTGGAAGGCGCTGTTACATTATTACACTGTCCGAAGCAATGCCATCAATGAAACAGGACAGAGTGACCTATTCCTCAGTGTGACATGCTCTGCATCTTTACTGTGACATGTAGAAACAAACCTATTGCTCATTGTATGAAAGAATAGCACATACTATTATGCAGAGCACAAAACACTTGGTAATGATCATAAACAGCTAAGTAGTTGCATTATGTACCTACTTTATTGTGCTCTGGGCTATTTTCGAGTGCACTCCATTTGTAAAAAGCTTCCTGTAGTGTGCAATGTAATGTCAGAAGCACCCTCATATGGCTTCTGCTTGTGTTTCTCCTTAATTTTATTTGTTTATGTGCAGGCACATGTGCTTGAGTGGGTTTATGTGCTCCACGTGGGTGCAGGAGTCCATGGAGGTCAGAAGAAGGCATCAGATGCCTGGAACTGGAGTTGTAGATGATTGTGAGCTGCTGTGTGGGTGCTGGGAACTGAACCTGGGTCCTCTGCAAGAGCAATGGGTGCTCATCACCAGTGATGCAGCTCTCCAATGTGCCTTCTTGATCTCACCCTGTTCTCTTGCACTTGATTTGATCTTCTGTTTCCTTTGTCATGCCCCAAGAAGCAATAAACTGTTCCATCCCTATGTGCATATATACAGTACACACTACATATAGCGTAGGTAGGTGGTAGGTTGTACTTTTCAGTATGCTTGTATGTATTCTCTATGTCCATCAATGATAAAATGGCCTACATAACACATTTCTCAGAACATGTCCTCATGGTTAGGAGATCCATGACTGACTGTAGGTGTAAAAATATAAACAGGATAGTCCAGTGAACCCACCCACACCTGTCACTCAGCTTCGACCACATGGCCTTATCACCTTCTGTACCTTTCCTTGCTTCACCAACCTTAGGAATCCTCTGATTTGTATTCGTTTCAGTAGAAACAGTTAGAAGATGTTAAGCTCTGAAGGATACATAAGATTGGGGTGGCGACGGTGGGGAGATAGGATGGAGTATGCAAGGTATGAGGGATGCTGAAGGATGTTGAGCTTATGATGTGATGGACTGAGAAGGAGAGATGCTTAGATCATTGCGGCACAGAGGATTATGAGTGGCAGCCGATTAAGGGAGTCCTTGACTGATGGTATAAATTTTATTTTTTCCTGTTTAGCTAGAGAGAGGTAAAGGGGATGCTCAAGAAAAGTTGGAAATAGTCATTGTAGAGTGAGGAGCAATTACACTCTACGATGTTGGAATGCAGTATCTACCTTCCTTCCTCCCTCCCTTCTTTCTCTTTCTCCCTTTCTTTCTTTCTCTTTCTCCTCTTTTTCTTTCTCTCTCTCTTTCTCTCTCTGGCAGAGTTTCTCTGTGTAGCCCCAGTTGTCCTGGAACTTGCTTTGTAGACCAGGCTGGCCTCGAACTCAGCGACCCATTGGTCTCTGCCTCCTGAGTGCTGCCACTAAAGGCTCGTGTCACCACACCCAGCTTGAATGTTCGTAAGGCCTCCAGAACTGGATGAATTTGTGAATCTAGTCAGTGTGGCTGTTGGACCTTTCTTTTCCTCTAGTACTGCACGTTTGTTTGTCTGGGTGTACATTCAGAAGAAGATGGAGAAGTTGGTTTACAATGGGTTCCTACTTTGCTGGGTGGGAAGTCCAATGGGTAGAGTATAATAATCCTTCCATCTGTGCGAGTGGATACTATATCACCTCAGGGTCTCTCTGTTCTCCGTAGAAATCTTCATCCTCACTACCAGGCTCCATTTCTGCAAATGGCAAAATTGGTGCTAAGACAGGCAAGAGTTACCTAGCAAAAATCATGTATTAACTTCTCTATGTTGCCCTTTTTTTTCAAAAGGAAAGAACTAATGAGATCTTGTTCTAACTGTTGTGTTTCACATCTTACATTTATACTGATCTCCCTGTCCTATGTTCTAATTTTTCTTGAAAAAAGGATAGATGTAGGTCTATTTAATACCCATCATTTACATTAATTTGTGATTTAGAAATAACTTTATTAAAAATGTTAGTAGGTTTTTTTTTTGTCTGTATGGTGAAATCCTGCCATAATTTGATCTGGTATTCAAAAGTTCGTCTGTAGACAGAAGCCGTGTCGTTGTGGAGACAATGGTTCTTTCACTCATAACCCTGAAGAAAATGTACTGAAAGTGGCTTGTGTTGAGCATTGAGTCCCCTCTCAGATGGCAGTAAAGGAGTCTAGAATGGAGAGAGAGAGAGAGAGAGAGAGAGAGAGAGAGAGAGAGAGAGAGAGAGAGAGAGAGAGAGAGAGAGAGAGAGAGATCACATGGAAACAAGAATGGGGAGTATGAACCGCCATACTTCTACTCAGTTGGCTCGGGTTCGAGTTATTTTCTATTTAAAGTGTGCTTTGGGGCAAGTGACGATTTTGACTAGTTCTCCGTCTGCTTCATGGTCATGTCTTCCTGGAGGAGGAGACGATAATTATATGAGTTAAGAGCATACAGCAGTAGGGGGCTAAAGAGAGAGCCTAATGGTTACGAGTACTTGTTGCTCTTGTAGAGGACGTGGGTTGGGCCCAGCACCAACATGGTGGCTCACAACCATCTTTAACTCCAGTCCTAGGGGATCTGATGCCTTCCTTCTGGTACCAGGCACACACAGAGTGCGCTTACACACGTGCAGGCAAAACACTCATACACATAAAAAATAAAGGAACATACAATGTTAGAAATCGTTTACGATTTATTGTTATTTATTTATGCATATGTGTATGTGTGTGTATATCTGTATATGTGTGTGCAGGTGTCTATGGAATCCAGAAGAGGGCCTCAGATCCCCTGGAGCTGGAGTTACAGGTGGTTGTGAGCCATCTGACTTAGGTGTGAAGTCCCAAACTCAGATCCTCTACAAGAGCAGTATACACTCTTCATTAATGAATTATCCCTCCAGGCCCAGTAGCATTACTTTTTAAGAATAAAACACTCAGCTTTCTGGTCTCTGTTTCCCAAATCCTTGTGTCCCTGTGAGCTCTGAGTCCTCCATGACAGCCTGAGAAGTAGAAGGGCTGCAGATGGCGAGGGAACAGCATCAGCAAGGGACTCTGATCCCCACCACTGCTCCTTCTCCATTCATGGGCTCTGCACTCACAGACCAGTTAAGTGCAGGTCAGAGGCATTCAGGCATCTCACCTGTACTGAGTACTCCAACTTTGTTTTTATCCTCTGAACAATACAGTGTTCTAACAGTTAATATAGCATTTATATTATACCAAGTATTATAAGTAATGTAGGAAAGAAAGACACACGGGAGGATGTGCGTAGGTTATAAGCAACCACTATACCACTGGTTCTCAACCTGTGGGTCACAACCCCTTCCTCAGGGGTCACATATCTGGTGTTTATATTACGATTCACAACAGTGGCAAATTTATAGTTATGAAGTAGCAACAAAATAATTTTATGGTTAGGGTTTCGCCACAACATGAGGAACTATATTAAAGGGTCGCAGCATTAGGAAGGTTGGGAACCACCGACGATACCATTTTGAAAAGGAACTGAGTAACTTTCCAGGGGGCCTGGGGCCAGCTCCCGTGGCCAATGATTGTACCTGACTGGAGTGAGCTTTTCTTCCTTACAGCCAACCCGCTCCGATCTTAGGGAGAAATGACCATCCATCACCAGGGGCGGGCTCCAGGTAGGGGGCCTTCGTCGTTGTTTTGATGGATAGGCTCTGACAACATTTGGATAAGATTGAGCCCTGACTCCTCAGTTCAGCCTTGGGAAATCCATTAGAATGGCTTGCAGGTCCAGCCAGTCTAACAGTGACTGTACCGATGGAAGGCCGGTCATGCAGTTGCTCAGTCCGTGAGGCTGGATGTCTCAGCCTGTCTTTAGGATGTGCTAGCATCCCAAGGAAGTAGGCTCTAATGCCAGTGAAGAAAAAGAGCAAGCAGGCAAAGGGAGCGAGCTTCCTTCTTTCATGTCCTTCGTACAGGCTGCCAGGAGAAGGGGTGGACCAGGTTAAAGGTGGACCTTCCCACCCCAAAAGACCCAGATTCAAAGTGGGTTCTCCTACTGCAAATGACTTAAGAAAGAAGTCCCTCACAGGTGTATCCACGCTCTTGGGTTTCGAATTAATTCTAGACGTAGACAACTAAGAAGAGTCATCACCAATAGTCCTTAGTTGTTCGACGCTTCATGAGGATAAACTGTACCGTCCCTGGCAGAGGACACAGGAGATGATGATACACTTGCCATGCTGGCCTATCACCAGGCTTAGCAACTTGATGCCTCTGACAGCTGTCAGGTGCTACACTGGATCCTTTCATTATCTGCAACCTTCTCTGGGCATAGTGCCTTCTCAGTAAGACCTTCCCTGATTACTTAAAGATACAGTTATGCAGCTTTAACAGCTCTTATGCCCCTCAGCCACAGCATCCCCATCATCCCCAGCCCATCTCATAGTTCTTTTTTCTTCATTTTTTCTCCATTTCTCCAAGTGGATTGTCTTATTGCTTCATGGTTCAGGCTATCTTCATGTACGAAAATGGGAACTCCATGAGAGTAGGCATGTATGTCTGTTCCGTCACCATGCTCATGAATGCCTGGCCCTCGAGACGAGTGCCTGGCTCAACAGATGTGTGCTGTAACCTTATCAGAATAAAGAAATTGACTTTGAAAGCGGTCCTGTCTTCTAGGCACTCTGTTTCTGAAAGTTGCTGCAGCTGCCATGAATGTTTTATTCAGAAGATCATTTTCTCATTTACATATCTATCTCAGATATCCTCTTCTAACGGGAGGCGCCTGAAACCACACCGTGCAGGGCTGGGGCAACATATAGGTTGGGTGAGAAGTACCGTGATGGCATGCATTGCTAGCAAGTCTCCTGGCTGATTTTTAGCATTGCATATCCCCCATATGTTGTCGACAAGGGATGCTTGTGTCGGGAGTGGACCAGTCCACACCCCCTTATCTCCTCGTCTATTTTCATCTCACCAAAACTTTCGTTTATGTTTTCTTGTAGGGCACCAATGCCTCTGCTCTGGAAAAAGACATTGGTCCAGAGCAGTTTCCAATCAATGAACACTACTTCGGATTGGTCAATGTAAGTATCTATTGTTTCCAATGTTTTAGGGTATGTGAGGTAACTGACTCTGCTGACTTTTTTATTCTGGCTTTGTGAGACAAAATCTAGCAATGTAGCTCTGTTGGTCCCCAACTCCTTGTGTTGACCTGGCTGGCCTTGAACTGTCAGCGATTCTCTTGGCTCTGCCTGAGCACTGGGATTACAGGCTTATGTACCACGCCCAGCTCTCTGCAGCCATCATCATCATTTTTTTTTTAAAGATTTTTATTTATTTATTATGTATACATATATGCCTGCAGGCCAGAAGAGGGCACCAGATCTCATTACGGATGGTTGTGAGCCACCATGTAGTGGCTGGGAATTGAACTCAGGACCTCTGGAAGATCAGTCAGTACTCTTAACCGCTGAGCCACCTCTCCAGCCCCTCATTACTCATTTTTAAATAACTGTGCTTTCGTGAGTAGTAGAGGCAAATACTAGAGAGGAGTATTTTAATCTACTACTTAAAATGTACTAATCGTTGTCCCCAGCAAAGGACTTAATTACTACATTATTGATTGAATTCACAACCCCTTTCCTGCATGCCTTGAGGGGTTCCCTTTGTACACGTTGCTTTCACAGTGGTTTCATTAGCATTCGTGGCCAAACCTGCTTGGGTTTGTCCTCTGTTTCTCACAGCATGAACTTTTCAGTCTTTGTTTTGGCATGGGCCGATGCAACTTGACCTGTATTTGGCTAATAGTGTAGCTTATATTAGAGCTATAGAATAATGTAAGTAGGATCTCCACTTGAGGTAGGGGTGAGCTGTCAGTCAAGGCCCAAGAGTCCCTTATCCCAGAATTACTTGTCCCTGTTGTCATCTGACAAAACTTTTCCTAGGAGATGCAACACGCATATCTACTCACCTCAGAATAGGGAGCTCACAACAGACCAAACTACAGACACCATCAAAGTCCAGCTTGGTGAACCAATGAGTTATATTGGGGTTACTTACAGGAATATAGGTGAGGGGTCACTTAGAAGGGCAGAAATGAGTCAAAGACAGCTGTATCACCAAGGCCCACCCCAGCATGGGTGACAGACAGTTCACTAAAGTTGGGAAAACTGGAGTACACTGCACAGCCTGCGGGCAGCACAGCAGGGTGGACAGTGTCCTTTCCAGGTGACTGGTCTGAACCTCCTCCAGGCAGCCTGGCTGGTTTCCGCTCCTTCCAGGCAGCTGTCTAATCTCAGAGATGTCTTTGAGGCTTTTGTTCTTCTGAGAGTCTTCTTTGTAGTTTAGCTCTGCTCACTCCAGCGGGGTGGGGCCTAGTGGATCCAGTTTCAGGGACTTCCTGAAACTATTTTGAGTTGGTTACTTTCCTACCCAAGGAGCTTCCCCGTAGGATGTGGTGCTTCAATCTTGGAGGAAACTGTTTTACAATACCCGTTTCCTCTGTGCTAGGCAGGAGTCCCCTAGTACCTGGCTCTACCTATGCTGTGCTTCCTTGGTAAAGTGGTGAGTCAGGTGTTAAGGTGGTATTGCCCAGCTGTTAAGGTGATATCACCACTGTGGGCTTTATATACTTACTGTACCCTCTTTACAGAATGGAAGTTTTAAGTGATAAGGGTGTTAGCTCACAGACATATGGATTTCTGGAGCAGCTGCTCTGCCAGTCTGCCAGTTTCCTACTGTGAAGTGTGCTTGGAGACGTTGGACACGTTCTTTGCAAGTAAATGCTGCCTTGGATATAAAGGAAAGAGCTACATTTTTATTCTCCATGCACTGTTAACTGGTGGTGTGAACTGTGGCAAGGAACGTGGCCTTTCTGGCCCTCCATTTCCACGTTAATAGTGGTTGCAATGGTTTCTCCCTCTTGAGCCACAGTGAAGAGTGGACTCGAGCCCCTATGTGAGGCCCTGGTGGAGGCTTGAGCATGTTGTAGACACTCAGAAAATACCCCTTTTATTTCCCCAGAGTTGATCACTAGTTTAGGCCAGTTGTGACTGAAGAGTGTCTGGGTAAAGAACACCGAGAAGCAGAGTGAAGACTGGGCAGAGGAAGGCGTATGCAAGGCCCTGGGAATACAGGGTGTCATATTGGCCAAACCCCATCTTCTAATTTTAATACAGTTTATTTTAGCCACTGTGCAGGGGCCTCCACTGAACTCTCTGAAGAAAGTTATTTAATCCATGGGAATTTTTCCTAAGGAAAATACAAATGCAGACAGTGGAGAATTATGGCTATTGCCTAGATGGTAGAAGAATTACGAAAGCTGCATCTACTAATAGCTTCATTTATGATTCCTTGACTGGGAATTTATGGAGGTGCCAGCCCCTGTGTGAAGGGGTTTGTCACCCATTACATGGTTGTGTCAAGGAATGTTAAAATACATAGGAACCGAAGATGTATGCACCAAGAAGCCATTCAGAGAAGGTACCCACGCTGCCTTTGACCTTCGAAATCTGGGCTATGAATCTTGTTATTTCTCTGGAATTGCTTCCTGCTCATTTGCTGAGTGGGAATAGCCGTAAAGTACAGGTCTCAGCTGGGTCCTCCCACAGAGTTAGGCTTCCAGCCACTTAGGAACCAGTGAGATAACGACTTTGCCTCTGCAATCCAAATCTCAGTGTCTGTGACCTGGAGAGGGATAGACTGCTGCTGTGTGGGCCCTAATCTGATTATAGGGGGACCAGGAACTTGTGCGATACCATATTGGGACAATTGCCACCTTGGAAGAAACATGAGGCAGGGTAATTTAGAAGGTAAGAGCTAGGAAGATGGGAGGGTGGCCTACGGAGACACTTTTTGCTCCATTGCGTTGGAGTAAGTGAGACTTTGCACCCGGGGGCAGCGGCTACTGCAATCCTGACAGAGAAAAACAAGCTCTATTCCCCAAAGGTTTCTGTTGGGCGGGTGGCTCTTAACTCCTTAAATAATCCTTCCCACCACTGTATGTGTGTGTGTGTGTATATGTGTACATGTACATGTGTGTGTATATGTGTATATGTACATGTGTATGTATATGTATGTACACATATACACATATACGCATATGTATACACGTAGCATACACACACATACACACATACACACACACACATACCTCCCACTGAACTACATCCCCAGTCCTCTCAGTTTTTTTTTTTTTTTTTTTTTTTTTTTGATTTTCATAGACATGGGAGGTTTTTTTTTTTTTTTGAGACAGAATCTCCCTCTATAGCTCAAGCTGGCCTCAAACTCATTGTGTAGTATGGGCTGGCTTCCAACCTGCAATGATCCACTTGCCTCAGCTCCCCAAGAGCTGATCATGAATGTGCATCACTGTGCCTGAAGCCACGGAAGCTTTTTTATACAGCATTGTGCCTTGGCTTTACCAGCTGCTTTTCTGAGTCCCCATGCTAGATAGTTTTGTTCTTTTTCTTGTCTCCTTTTCTTTTTTTTCTGTTTTCAAGACAGGGTTTCTCTGTGTAAAAGTCCTGGCTGTCCAGGAACTTGCTGTGTAGACCAGACTGGCCTTGCAGAGACCCGCCTGGCTCCGCGCTCCCCAGTGCTGGGATCAAAGGCATGCACTCCCGCTGCCCAGCTTCTTGTCTCCTTTTCTAAGTACCTGATCTCATTAGATTCCTAGTCAGAGTGCTCATTATAAGTTAGACTTTGATGGATCAGAAAAGCACTAGAACTAGGAGTCGTATCTGTGAGGGATGCATTCCAGGACGCCCAATGCATGCCTAAAACTGGATAGTACCAAACTCTATATAGACTATGTTTTTCCTATATGTATATAATGGTGATTAAGTTTAATTTATATGCTAGGCACAAGAGATTAAATAATGTTCTAATAAAATAGAACAGTTACAGTAAAGTCATCAGTATTTGTTTCTTAATACTAGGTTAGGGCCATTGTTGAGTAACACAAAGGTTACATGTGAGGCCCAAGTGGCTACTAAGTGGCTGGTGGGCGGGTACCACATACATTGTGGCTACACTAAGACTAGCGGATGATTGACATTCCAGGCAGGATGATGCAGGATGGTGCAGGATGGTGTGAGATTCCATCACACTGTTCAGAACGGGACACAATAGAAAACGTATAGATAATTTATTTCTGTCATTTTTCCTGTAATATTCCCAGACCGTGCTTGATTCCCCATAACTGAAGGCATGGCGACCAAACCTGCAGCTAAGGGGGGGTGACTGTACCGCAGTAGTTCTCAACCTGGGTCGCCACCCCTCTGGGGGTCGAACAACCCTTTCCCAGGGGTCGCCCAAGACCATCGGAAAGCACAGAGTTGTAACAGTAGCAAACTTACGGTTATGAAGCAGCAACGAAAATAGTTTTACGGTTGGGGGTCACCACAACTTGAGGAACCGTATTAGAGGGTCACAGCATTAGGAAGGTTGAGAACCACGGCTCTACCCTTTTGTTCCGATCCCTGTTGATCAGATCCACTGTTATCTAAGTTGGCGTGTTGGGCTCCGATACGGGAACGTAGGGATTGGCAGGTCCCCGGATCCTGGTATCTATCACCCTCCCCTGCTCAGAGGAGGCTTCTCCCCAGACCATGGTTCCAGCCAACCCTCTTGTGCTTTGGCAGTTTGGAAACACGTGCTACTGCAACTCCGTACTCCAGGCGTTGTACTTCTGCCGGCCGTTCCGGGAGAATGTGTTGGCATACAAGGCCCAGCAAAAAAAGAAGGAAAACCTGTTGACGTGCCTGGCAGACCTCTTCCACAGTATTGCCACGCAGAAGAAGAAGGTTGGCGTCATCCCACCAAAGAAGTTCATTTCGAGGCTGAGGAAAGAGAACGGTGAGTGGTGTGGCCATCGTGGGGTTCAGGCTCCCCGGAGGAAGGAAAAAGCCACGGTTCTGGGTGGCCCTCCAAAGGGAAAGCGTGTTCTAGTTCTCTAAAGAGAAAGTGAGGATGGCTAACCGTGCTTTCAGGGACTGGGGAGATGGCTCAGTGGTTAAGAGCGCGCGCTTTCAAAGTGCATGCTCCGCTTTCAGAGGGCTTGCGTTTGGTTCCCAGGGCCCATGTTGGGCGGCTCACAGCCACCTGTAACTCCAGTTCCAGGGGAACGGATACCCTACATATTACATACACTTACATAGACAACCCCCCCACCCAATACACATGCACACGTAAATAACAGTGGGAAAAAATCTGAAAGAGAGAGAGAACGCAAGAGCAGGTGTCTAACTTTAATCCTAACACTCAGGAGACAGAAAGAGGCAGATAACCATGAGTTCCAGGCCACCTAGAGCTACATGATTAGACCCTGTTGCAAAAAAAATGAATTAAAATTAATTAATTAATTAAATTAAAAAAGGGAAAGGAGAAAGAAAAGAAAGACAGGGTCTCTCTTTATAGCCCTAGCTGTCCTGGAACTCATTTTGTAGACCAGGCTGGCCTTGAACTCACAGAGATCCTCCTGCCTCTGCCTCCTTAGTGCTGGGACTAAAGGCCTGCACCACCACCCATGAGAAGACATTTCTTCTTTTCCCATTTTACAAGAAACAGGAAACATAATAGAAATTTAAAAATTGAGTTTTGACATCCCATTTAGAATGATTTCTTTCTCCCTTCCTTCTTTCCTTTATTTATTTATTTATTTATTTATTTATTTATTTATTTATTTATTTATTTTTAGCATGCTGCATTCTGGGAAAGATCATTGTAAGACAGAAAAAAAAAATGACCAAGGCAGATTTTTGAGCGCTACACTCCTAGGGTTAAATATGTTGATGTAATCACTGAGCAGAGCAGTACTGTTTTATGAACTGTGATTAAAGCAAGCACAGGTTACCTAATCAGTGGCTCTGGTATGTTAAAAATAACATGAGTAGTAGAGGCTGAATGACATGTGCCCCTGTAGGCTCCTGTGTGCTCAATTTTGGGTTGCTGATTCTCTGCTGATGGTATTATTTGGGGAGGTCATAGAAACTTTAGGAGCTGGGACTTAGCTATGAAGCAGATCACGGGGTGGGGGGTGGGTTGGGGGGGTGGGTTGGGGGGGTGCCTTTGAAGGTGACACCTGGTTCCTAGTCTTCTCATTCTATGCTTCTTGTACACTGTGAGGGAGCTGGCTTCTGCCATGCTCCATTGCTGGGGTGATGCTCTGCCCAGTGTCTGGGGCTGAGCAACCAAGGGCGGAGCCCTCTGAAACTGTGAGACCAGATACATCCATCCTCCTCTGAGTGTTTGGTTAGGTGTTTGTCCCAGTCATGAGCTGAGTCATACGAAAGTCGGTGATGAGGTTCCCAATCTCTTGTTTTTGGAAGGGAAGTGGTGATTGAAATATGTTGTGTATTCCGGAAGTTTTACGTTGTTATTTTTTCTGACTATGGGGCTATTTGATGTGGGAACTTGTATCTGCCCCAGATGCCACCTTACTCCAGCACACTCACACAGTTAGCCCCGTGCTTGCCTTACAAAGTCTTGTTGAATGTGATAGCTTTCTTTAGAAGTTGTAATATTTTATGTATGCTAAAATAAAAGTGACCTGACTAGAGAAGGAAGCCAACCCTCCCGGTGTTGTTGTGAGTGTGACTCGTCATAGGGGCTTCCAGCTGCTTGCTCGTCCTGAGAGCAGGGGCAGCAGTAGGTTTGGGGTGTTTGAGCTGGTTCACAGAGGGTCTATTCACATATGCTCCACATTTCTCTTTCATCTTTCATGTGAGATTCTTCCAGGCTGGTCTTAGGTTTAATATGACTCTCAGGAAGAGAATCTAGTTGCTATAGCAAAATGACTCAATGGCTAATTAGTCACTGGTGGTCACGTCATATTAAGAATTGATATTCAGGGGTAAATATCAGTAGAGATAAAGTCCTTGTCAAGCAAGCGATTTGGAGGACTAGATTTCAGATCCCCAGCACTCACATGAAAAGCTGGGCAGGTGTGGTAGGCAGCCTGTAATCCCAATAGATGGGCGGTGGAGGGTGGAGATAGCGGATGGGTAGAGCAAGCTGGCTAGCCGGTCCAGCCAAATGAGTGAGTGCCAGAGTTAGCCAGAGACCTTTTCCTAATAAAGTGGAGCGTGACTGAGGACACTAGTGTCAGCCTCTGCCCGCTTCATACTCACACACACACACACACACAAGTGTGCACCTGCTCACATGCGTGCACCCATCCCCCAGCACATACACTGCGTGCATACACACAAAAACAAATGGATGTTTTATCAGGGTTTTTGTCTAGTAATTTTGGTTCTTTTCTAGAATAATTAAACGTTAGTTCATTATTATAGGGGACTGTAAGGAGATATTAGTGTTGGGTGGGTGGCAGGAAATAGAAAGGAATGAGTCTTTGGAAAGTCACTCATTGTAATTGTATAGTAGAGATGAAATGTATTTAATGCCACCCCTGTCCACTCTCGATCTAAATGCCGGAGCGTGGCTTGGAGAGCTAAACCCTGTCTATCCACTCTCCAGGATGCAGCGTGTGAAATCATGGCCTTCTCCTTTCCAGATCTCTTTGACAACTACATGCAGCAGGATGCTCACGAATTTTTAAATTATTTGCTAAACACTATTGCGGACATCCTGCAGGAAGAGAAGAAACAGGAAAAACAAAACGGGAAATTAAAAAATGGCAACATGAACGAACCTGCAGAGAGTAATAAACCAGAACTCACCTGGGTCCACGAGATCTTTCAGGGAACACTCACCAATGAAACCCGATGCTTGAACTGTGAAACTGTGAGTCCTGGGGGGCAGGGGCAGGGGCGGGAGCAGGGGTGATGATGATGTTCATCTTTCTCGTATATGTGTCTTGAGATATCACACACTTACCGTTGCCGTCAGTACGTGTGGGCCATCCTGTCTAGCATGCCTCTGAAACTGAAGTACAAACTTTTGGAAGCATGGGCTCATCATGATGTCGTCTCAGGTGGGAGGAGCAGAGTGAGGAGGATAGTGTCCTTAGATGTTGGGTTATTTTACTCCATGGACAGATTTTAGGGCTGAACGTTGAAGTATTGAACTAGACTGTGACCCACTTAGTAAGTTTCTCATCATGAAGAGGTCAGGGGTGACATAGGGACCATTGACCTGACTTCTGGGAGTCCGCTGTGGTGCAGCTGGAGGTACAGGACAATTGATTCCGGCTTGTACCAAGTCAACTGGCCAGGTGAGAAGCCTGTCACAGGGTTTTTTGGGGGTTCGGTATCATGTGTGCTTGGTTGCATCTGACACACGGAACGCCCTTGAAGTTAGTTGGGTTTAAGGACATCCTCCCTAGAGAGTGACTCAGAGTGACTTATTTATTTCTTATATTTAACTTAAACTTTAAGAGTGCCTTCATTTTTTTTGCGAAGGGAGAGCCCAGCTGCCTGAGTTTCCAGGCTGGCCCTGATTCTCAGTTTCCCAACCTTGCCATTGAATTGTTGTTTCCTTCTCTGTCTTTGCTGTCCTCATCTGTAAAACAGGGATGATGCGCACACATTGTCCCATTGGTGTCTGGGAAGGATTTGGTGATGTCTGTTAAACGCCAGGCCGACTTGACACACGGCAGAGTGTGTAATGAATGTCATCTGTCCTTGATTCTAACTGCTAACCCCACAGAAAGTCTGTGGCTCTTTAGAGGCCCTAGAGTTTCTTGATTTGGACAGATCTGCCTGAATATGCATTTTTCTGGGGAGATAAGTGGCTTTTAACAGAATCCGCTCGGGGCCCCTTGTCATGGTCTGCCCAGCTGCCGTTAACGGTGCTATCCATCATGGGTGATTTAAACCAGGGCTTTACTTTTTTCCACTTGTAACCTCTTTTAGCCCAAGCAATTTTTATGTGACTGGTTTATAAAGTAGGCATATAAACTAAACATTTATAATAATCATAAATTTATTTTACAACAGTTCTTTGGGGGCCATATAATTTTACCGTTTATTAAAGGTGAAAGCATATTTGCATTCTAATGAGATGAATTTACTTGTTTATTTTTCACACAAAGAATTTGGTAGTGGCTGACTCTTTGATGCCATGGGATTCAGAACATCTTCAGTGTTTTTCAGAGGTGATCAATATTTTGATTTTATAATCAGCAGCGTGGAGAACACTGCTTCACATAAACACAAAGGAAAAAAAAATGACAGAAATATGTTTAGGACCATTTCATATCGTGTTGGAAATTCTGTCCCAATCCTAAGAAAAAATTAATTTAGCAATTTTTTTAATTTTTGCTTTTGAAAGATATGTATATATTTTTTATGTGTACGTGTATATGCCTGTATGAGCTTATGTGTACTACATTCATGTAGATGCCCTTGGAGGACAGAATGGGGTGTTGGAGCCCCAGGTACTGGAGTTATCGGTGGTTGTGAGCTGCCCTGTGTAGGTGTCGGAACACAAATCCAGGTCCTGGACAAGAGCAGTGTTGTGTTCAGAACACACAGCACTCCTGGCCACTAAGCCACCTCTCCAGTCCCCATTTAACAATATTTAAAAGAAGCTGAAGTCAGCAACTTTAAAAAAAAGTTTGATTTTTATAATCAAATATTCTAACACAATCCAAACATATACTAATTTAATACTTACATGCTGAGGAATGATTGCAGAAAAGTATAAAAAAGACTTTGTTTTCTATAATTCAACCACTGTTTTTATGAGAGCAGAAACTTTGTGCAGTATAACACTGCAGTTCGTGAAGTGCAATAGTCTCGGATCTGAGCCCACGTGTTTTGGGCAATGTTCATTGGCATCAGTGAGATGACATGCACAGTGCTAAATGAGTATGTTGTTTGTGCAGGACCCAAATTGCAGTGAAATCTCAGGGCAACAGAGGCGAGGGCCAGCAGAAACACCTCAGGTTCACTATGTGTTTGATTTTGCTTAATTCTGGCCATTGTATGTTCCGAAACTTTTCATTGCTACATTTTCTGCAGCTCTCACATTTAGTTAGGTGAACTCATGTGGGGTCACAATCCACAGTTTAAGAATCGAGCCCCCGAATGGTGAAGGTTTACTCCTCACAGTTCTGGAGGCCGGAGGACTGAGGTCAGGAGGCCAGCTTGATTGGGTTCTGATGTGGGTGCTTGTCTGGTGGAGACAGAGAAAGCAAGCTCTCTCATCCACAAGTGTGGAGGCCCACAAAGATTCCTAGTGAGATCCGAGCTTGCTTTACCCAGCAGGGCTGCATTAGAGGATGGCTTGACCATGTGTGTGGTCACCAGGTATTTGGAATGGTCTGCACTTGGCTGTGCTGGGGGAAGTCTTTGGCTCCACCCCTTGGCATGCCTTTAAAAAGCCCTTTAGAAGAGACAGAAGGGGCTGGTGGATAAGGATCCAGGCCCTCCCCAGGCTGTCCTGTCTTTCTGTCTCTCTCTCCCCACTATATTTCTATCTAAATCTTTCTCACTTCTCCCTACTCAAGAGTTCCCTGATCATAAATGTGGGAGCGGGTCTCCCACACACATGTGTAACCAAAGGCTCCATTTCCACAGACAGTAGCTTTCCTGAGTGGAAAGTCAATGACAGTATTGGGGGGGGGGGTCACAACAGCCCTTTGCAGGTCGTGATCCTTAAACAGCTAAGATATGTAGACTCACACCTAAGTATCAAGAGGGGCAAGAGGCCTTGCATCTTTGACAATCCTTTTAATGTCTTTTTCAATACTACGCCAATCAAGATTTTGATTCGTTTCCTCATAGAAATGGTTAGAAAACATAGATAAGTAGCCGGGCGGTGGTGGCGCACGCCTTTAATCCCAGCACTCGGGAGGCAGAGCCAGGCGGATCTCTGTGAGTTCGAGGCCAGCCTGGACTACCAAGTGAGTTCCAGGAAAGGCGCAAAGCTACACAGAGAAACCCTGTCTCGAAAAACCAAAAAAAAAAAAAAAAAAAAAAAAGAAAACATAGATAAGTCAAAAGAAGACTGAAAATTACAAGTATTCTTCCTATCCAGAGATGAAAAATTTATGGCATTTTCTAAAAAAAAAGTGATTATATTAGTCTAGAGACCGACCCTTGAACATTTGCAAATGTAACCAATGAGGTATTTTTGGCACAAACCTATTTACCTGGATCTCTGCTTTACTTCTTCCCCTCCCTCTTTTCTATCCCTTTTTACTTTTTTTTTTCAGTAAAGTTCAAGTGGATGTGAAAATAGAGAAAAGTGCAATGCATTGTGTGTGTGTGTGTGTGTGTGTGTGAGAGAGAGAGAGAGAGAGAGAGAAAGAGAGAGAGAGGCAGAGACAGACAGACAGAGAGAGAGACAGAGACAGAGAGACAGACAGAGAGACAGAGAGAGAGAGACAGAGACAGAGAGTCACAGAGAGAGATGGGGAGAGAGAGAGAGAGAGAGAGAGAGAGAGAGAGAGAGAGAGAGAGAGAGAGAGGTCTAGGATTGATGACAGCTAACTCTTTGGCTCATCTTCATCTTCTCTCCATCCACACCTCTCTTCTCTCAACGTGGTTTATTTTTTAAGCAAATCCCAGAGACCATTTCGCTTGTACTTGGTTTATTATCTGTATATATCATTCAAAGATAAGTCTTTTTTAAAGCGCAATACCATTTTCACACCTCAAAATAATTTCACCATTATTCACTCAGTGTTGAAGTCTGACTATGTCCTGTTCTTGTAGCAGTGGGTTAATTATATTTTTTAATTTCCATTTTCATGTGTGTGTGTTACGTGTGTGGGTATGTGTGTTGGAGGGGTCAGTGCATGTGAGTGCACATGCATGTGGAGGCCTAAACAATGTTAGAATCACCTTCCATCACGCTTCCACCTCATTCCTTCAGGAAGGGTCTCTCGGTCAAGTTCAGAGCTCACTGAGGAAGGGTCTCTTAGTCAAACCCAGAGCTCACTGATCCAGCTGATCTCTGGAACCAGCTTGCTTTGGGGATCCCCTTTCTTTTGTTTTCAAGGCAAGAGTTCTAAGTGGGTTACCATGAGCACTCAGCCTTTAAGTGGGTTCTGGGAATTCCAATTCCGAGTCCTTCTGCTTACACAGCAAGTGAATATCACTGAGCCATCTTCCCAGGGCAAAAGTTGGTTAATCTACGATCCATATAGCAGTATGTGTGTTAATCTATAATTTATCCCCACCTTCCTTCCCCTCTTGTGATTAATTTGTTTTGAGAAATCAGGTTGTTTGTCCTGTAGTATTTCCTACATTTTGAAAATATCTTTGTGGTGTTATTTACCTAATTAAAAAAGTTTAAATTACATTTGTGTGTGTGTGCATGTGTGCGTGTGCATGTGTGTGTGTGTGCAGGTGCCAAGGTGGTAGTGGGAGGTCAGAGGACAGCTTTCAGATGTCAATCCTCTCCTTCTACCATGCGGGTCATCAGGTTTGGTAGCAAGAGCCTTTACTACGTCCCTCCCCCAAGCCATCTCGCTGGCTCCTCATTTACCTAACTTTTACAATAAAATGCCAGCAGTTACCTAGTAGATCTGTTTCTGAAAAGACTTTTGCCCATGCGTACCAAAAGACTCACTTGCAAAGGAAGGCTTGGGGCAGCATTTTATCTAATTCTTTTCCCACACAATATATTTTGATCATTTTTCCCCCTCCCCCAACTTCTCCCAGACCATTCCCATCTCTCTATTCACCCAGCTTCATGTTCTTTCTTGCTCTCTCCTGAAACAAAACAAAACTAACCAAAAACTGAAAATCAAAACGAGCAAGAAGCCAATAAGACAAAAAAAGAAAAAAATAAATAAATAAAAAACCAACAAAACAAAATAAAACCAAGAGGAAACAAAAAGCCCATAAAACCCCATGGTGTCAGATTTGTGTTGGCCAACCACTCCTGGGTGTGGGACCTACGCTAGAGTGTGGCTGATATGCACAGTGACACTCTGCTGGAGAAAGCTGGTTTTGGAGCAGCAATTTTAAACCAAAACCTTGCCCATGTCACCAACACGTAGAGTTAGAAATAGAGCGTTGCCCATACCCTGTCACCCTCAGCTTCTGTGAAATTTTATTTTTCTCCCATTCTCACCGATACCTTCGAGTTCGTCCTTATTTTCTGTTTTATATATTACCAGTACTTGCTTTGCAGTTTTTAAGAGTGTTTATTTTTATTATTTTTAGTTATGTGTAGGTGTGTGTGTCTGAATGTGGGTGCAAGTGCCCATGGAGGCCTGCGGCATCTGAGCCTGTGGAGCTGGAGTTAGGGACGGTGAGCTGCCTGATGTGGGTGCTGTGGTAATGAACTTGAGTCCTCTGAAAAAAGCAGCGAGGGCCCTTAACTGAGAGCCATCTCTCCAGCCCCCTGCTTTGAAGTTTTAGATATAATATTTCTGCATGTTTATTCCTAGACATGTACTTAATTCTGCACATTTATGCTTGTGTGTGTGTGTGTGTGTGTGTGTGTGTGAAGTCATATACTATAGTCTTCTGATTTGTTTTTCTCATGCTTTTGTGATTCAGTATTTGTTTGTATATAGTGTGGTCCATTGTTTTTTACTGTTGTTTAGCATTTTATTTCGGAGTATACCACAGCTTATTTTTCCATTCTTTGATGATATGTCTGGTGTTTAGGTTTTTCTGAGACCAACATTGCTGGAAACCTTCTCATCCACATCGTGTGTGTGTGTGTGTGTGTGTGTGTGTGTGTGTGTGTGTGTGTGAACTTCTCTCTAGGGTATCCCCTCGGGCATGGAATTGCTGGTCATTGGACACACACCTCTTCAGGTGTACTAGGTAAAAAGTCGATGGTTTCTAATGTGATGGGAATGAGCTTGGTAGATTTACTCAGGAGAACCCTGCTTCGTGTTCTCGTAGTAACCGAGCTTGCTCGTTGTCTCTTACGTACATCTCGGATTTTGAGATGTGACGGTTTGTTTAACGTTTTGCCGCTGGTTTTTAGTGAAATTGACTTGGATTTTTCCTTTCTCGTAGCGTGCTTGTGTGTTTTGGGAATCAGCATTATTTGCAAAATCGCTTTTCTATGGAAGAGTTCGCAATCATTCTGACGTCTCTCTCCTGTGCATGTCCGCCAGGACTTCTCTTGGCACTCTTCAGATTCCTGGTCCCGTTTGGCCTGTTCTTGTTTATATGAACGGCCACGTGGCCTTTTGTGTCTTGGTTCCTTTGGTTAGGATCCCTGGTGAGATTCACTGTATCACCGCATGGTACTTCATTCTTTATCACTGCCATGTGGTGACTTAGTGCATGAATGTCATGGTTTATTAACCTACTTTATGGTTGATGGCTATGTGGTTATTTTTACTTTGGGGCAACTGTGAACAGTGCTGCCATGGATCTTATGATACATAAAATCTAGCCATAGAATCCAAAATTTCCTATGAATTTATACTCTGTCTCATGAAAATAGATTTATGAGATGGCAGATTATGATATGTTTATCATTGATATCATTAGAATGTGTCCAGTTCCCAAGATGTTATACCAGTTTCCACCTTTTATGAGCATTCTATTTCTTTCTTTTTTTTTTTTTTTTGTATTAGTGTATACATGTGTGTATGCATGTGTGCACAGCCAGGCGTGTATGGGCACTTACGGAGACCAGAGGAGGATGTCAGATGTCTTCCTCTATTGCATTGTGTCTTGGTCTCTGGAGACAGAGTCTCTTACTGAGCCAAGAGCTTGTTGGTTCTCCCCCAGGCTGGTGGCTAGCAAGCTGCAGTAATCACTTAGTGTGGCATTGTGGGCACGCATGGCTGCCTGCGCCTGCTTCTTGTGCGGCCGCTAGAGTTCTGAACAGAGGTCTTCATGCTTGCGAGAAAGTGCCGTTACCCAGTGAGCCGCCTCCTCAGCATGTGTGAGAGCACTCTCAGCCCTTCAGCCCCTCCTCTAACATCACCTTTGCTGTCCAGTGGCTGGGTAAGTGTTCTTATAGCCAGCGAATGTCTTTCCGGCACATACTGCTGTGTAAAGCTAAGTGCTTACTCTGTGCTTCTGCCATAGAACCAGATCCAAGGGCCAAGATGAATAACTGGTTATATAACTGTGATCACAAAACCCTGTGAAGGAAGCACAGACTATTCTATGTGCGTAAGAGGCAGAAAGCAGAGCAGTGTGGCATTGTGCTGTGTGGTTGCCGCTGGGAAGCCTGCACCTCATCTGCAACCTGGCTCCTCCTCTGAGGTTGTAATTTAACACTGTTTGTAACCCGACCCTGGCAGTATTCGGTGTGGATTTTCAGGATGATTCTGATAATAGGCTCCATCATATTTATAGCTTAAAAAAAACTACGAACAGAACAAATATTGCACTAAATGCTCATGCTGTAGAAGTTACTACATAGCCTTATTTCCCAAAGGCCCAGACAGGAACCTGTATACAAAGATTCCACCCCAATTCTTTAATTATATGGAAGCATTTGTATAATGGGATTCCAACTGTTTATATTTTATAGTCTACAAGTATGTCTTTCTGGAGGATAGAAACAGTCTTTTAAAATTGATTTTGAACATTCCTACTGGGGTTAGAGAGATGTTCAGCAGCTAAGAACACCAGCTGCTCTGGCAGAAGACCCAGGTTTGGTTCCAGCACCCACATGGCTGCTCACAACCATCTGTAGCTCCAGTTCTAGGGGAATCTAACGCCCTCTTCTGTCCTTGTTGGGCACTGTATGCACACGGTATACTTACATCCATGTAGGCAAAACACTCAAAATAAAAATAAACAAGGGCTGGAGAGATGAATTAGAGATTAAGAGTACTTACTACTCTTGCCAAGGACCTGGGTTTGAATTTAAGCACCTACATGGTAACTCACAAATGTCTGTAACTCCAGTTCTAGTGGATCTGAAGCCCCTTTCTGACTTCTGTGGGCACCAAGTATGAACGTGATGCACAGCCAGACATGCTTGCAAAACACCTGTGCAGCATAAAATAATAATAAAAGTGGAAACAAAATTAAAAACCTGCATGTTTATTTATTATTATTTAAAGTGATATATAATGCTATATAAATTGTACTACAACATGATGCTTTGAAACTGTGTACATTATATAAAGCAAATCTGAATAATTAGTGTATCCACTGTTTCAAATACTTATCATTTCTTTGTGGCACAACATTCAAAATCCAGATAGAACAAACTTTAAAAAAAGACACCCCCCCCCCCCCCGATAAATCATTTGAGACAAGAGTATATATAGGTTTATTTATTTTTCTTTCTCTGGTTACTTGGATAGTCCCCTCTATTTTCTTAGATCCCAGAACTGGACAGACTCTTAGGAAACATCTAATCCTTGTTTTACCAGTGCCCGGGGTGTCTTCTGTGATGTCCCAGCCAGTTGGTCACCATCATCCACTGGACCCTGGCCAGAGGCAGGGAAGCCAATCTCCCAAGGATGCATTCCATTTTTAGCCAGGCTTACTTGTTAGAAAGCCTTGGACTTTCTAAGAAAGTGCATGGCCTGTAGGCTTTTCCTGCTGTTGAAGTGCAGGACTAGGTTTCATGCAGCATCTCGTGAGCCCTAAGGATCTAACTTTCCTTTGGGAACCCCCTTTGAGGACTGTCCTAGGGCAGGCTGTGCACTCACTAAAATCAGAATTGCCAAAGCCCCCCTTGTGAAATCTCACAGTGGGTTAAACGACCCTAGATCCCCAGTAGCAAATTAGCCTGGAGGGCACCTTTGTCCCCACCCCAACCCCTTGTTCCTCCAGTTGTGGGAAACCTCTGTGTCAGTCTTCAAGTTCCGAAACAATGGCTGATTTTCTGCCAGGTCTCTCTTGGCAAAGCGTTTCCTGGGATTGCAGTGCAGAAGTCAAATGAAGGACTTATGGAGACAAATGCTCTCCTCTGCTGTGGAGGGGCTATTTCAAGGGGGTAATCAGGGCTCCCTTGTCCACATAACCTTGACAAAGGCACTTCTGGATTTGAGATTTCAGGATTTTTCCACTAACCATTCCCTTGGTTATTCCTTTGTTTGCCTCCTAAAATTTATTAGGCCGGTTGGAGGTTAATCTTGCTGTTGTTTATTTGAATTCTTCCTCTTTTTATGTTCGGCTGAGTTTTTTGCCTTGCACATCCGTGGCTTTTCAGAGCTTCTCCGTGGCATTACGACATATTTATATTTGCTGCTGGAGCCAAACTAATGTGCAAAGACCTGTCTTATTAGCAGTACCAAGTCTACAGCTCTTACTGCCTGGTTTGCAGAGGTCCATAGTACTCCGGCCGAGCTTCTGAGAGCTCCACAGATGGGGGCTGAGGCAGGAGGGAGGCCAAGCCTTCAGACGGGAGCAGGAGCTGCCTTCCCCTGACCAACCTTGGGTACCAGCCAGGGCAATGTCATCGTGGCAGAGACCTAATGAGCTGTCACCTTTCCCACTAACCCCGGAATCAGGGGAGCTAGAAGCACATTTAAAGATGACCTCATTTGTTCATGATGTATGTGTATGGCCAATAGGCTGATTTCTTCTATTTATTGAATTATAGATATTTAAAACTGAACAAATAGGGTCTCTTTCTCCTCCTTTTAAAGGTGAGGGGTTTTTTTTGGGGGGGCGGTGTGAGGGGGAAGGACACCAGGCTCAGACCTAAGGGAAGAAAGGAGAAGCGTCTGTCGGCTGTTCATGCTGAGAGTGTTGGAATTTCTTAGTGATGTGTTTCCTTGGAGACAAGCTGTATTTTCCCTTAGACCAGTTCCTTGTGGGGGAAGAATATGCTTTCCTGGCAGCTTGCTTGAAGAAGAGAACCCTTCCTCCCCTCAAAAAAAAAAAAAACCCTCCAACCACACCCGACCAAAAAGCTGAACAACCCCTCCTTGTCAAAATTTTAAACACCTCCACCGTGTATTTTTTATTTATTTATTGATTTTTTTACTGTGCCTCATTTGGACTGGGACTTCCTGGGGCTGGGATAGAGAAAAGTCCAGATGGGAAGGTGTGTCAGGCTTTGGTACCCCCCTATCCCCCCAACCCCTGCTTCCCCCAGGGCTGACTTACTAAGCAGAACATTATCACTCCTATCCTGGGAGCTCTCTGCATTCAGAACTGAGAACGGTCAGCAACTTTCTTCAGTTTCTTAATGAGATTCCACCTTTCTCCCGCAGCTGTCAAACAGAAAAGATTTGCATCCCGTCCCACAAAATATTGTCTTTCCCTGCCTCTCTGTACCCCATCCTGCAGATTTTTGGTGTGATTCCACTTGGCCATAATCCTTTTATCTTCTCCCAGGGAAGGGCTGTTTCAGTTAAGAGAGTGCTTTACCAATTTAAATATATAGTATTTGTGGGCTAATGTAAAAAGGGAAATATGAAACAAAAGGAAAATGATCCATATCTTTGCCTCTGAGAGGCCACTGATTTAGCTCTCTTTCTATTTCTTCAGTTTTTCTTCAGTTGAGTAATTCATGTAGTATGTATTTATTGGGTACCTGTTGCACACTGGAAATGATGTCAGGTACTAAGAAGAGCACTTACAAAAGATGGTCCCTGCTCTTCTGTCTATGAATATGCATGTTTAAACTGCGAATCCGCCTTTAACTACAAGCGGTACCATCATCACCACCACCATCATCATCATCATCATTACCATCACTACTATCACCACCACCATCATCATCATTACCACCTCCATCATCACCACCACCACCATCATCATCACCATCATCACCACTACCACCACCACCATCATCATCATCATCATCATTATCATCATCACCATCACTACCATCACCATCATCACCACCACCACCACCACCACCACCACCATCATCATCATCATCACCATCACTACCATCACCATCATCACCACCATCACATCATCACCACCACCACCACCACCACCACCACCATCACCACCACCACCACCACCCCCATCATCACCACCATCACATCATCACCACCACCACCATCATCACCACCACCACCAATACCATCATGATGACTGTTGCCACCATCACCACTAGTATCAGGCTGGCCAATCTCTGAGTCTGTGGTCTGGTCTACAGAGCAAGTTCCAGGAAAGCCAGGGCTACACAGAAACCCTGTCTCAAAAAACAAACAAACAAATAAATAAACAAAACAACAACAACAACAACAACAACAACAACAACAACAAAAGAATTCTCTTCCTTTTGCCTCTGCTCTTGAAGGTTTTATTTGTGACATGTAAAGATTCTGCATTGATAAGGTTTCTTTGGGCATGTTAAAGGTGGTGTTTCACTGTCTTCTGACCTCCGTGGGTGAAACCTCAACTACTGCTTGAATCATTGTCCTGTATGCGATGTTTCTTTTTTCCTTCTGTAAACTTATAACTTGCTCTTTGTCTTTGGATCCCGACAATTGGTCTTTGATATTTCTTGACAGGCATTCTTTGTTTCTGGTCTCTCTTGGTGATTGTTGAGTTTCTTGAATTTATTTATATGTATACATTTCATCAAACCAAGGCACTGTTCAGTCATTATTTCTCAGATAGTTTTTCTACTTAGTTCTCTCTCTGCCCTCTTCTAGGGCTTTGGCTGTCTGTATAGTCATTCCAAAGGCCCTGAACATTTGTTAATCCTTCTCCTTTATTTATGACTGCAGAATTCCCATTGATAGGTCAAGTTCACGTAACCCCTTCCCTCAATCTCCAGTTTGCTGGAGATTCATCCTGTTTATTTTTCAGTTCTATAAATTTCTGTGATTTCTATTTTATTGTTTTGTTTTTCCTCTAGTCTGCCTCACCCCCCTTGTTTTTTATTTATTTATTTATTTTTTATTTTAGACAGGATCTCTTTTATTATGTAGTTCTGGTCATCCTGGAACTCTCTCTGTAGACCAGGCTGACTTCAAACCCACAGAGATCTGTCTGCCTCTGCCTCCTGAGTCCTGGGGTTAAAGGTGTACACCACCACCTGACTCCTTTTTTAATTTATTACAAGCATCTTTCTTTCTTCCTCTCTCTCTCTCTTTCTTTATTTTTGAGACAGGATTTCTCTGTGTAGTCCTGGCTGTCCTGGAACTCACTTTTATTTTTGTTTTCAAGACAAGGTCTCACTATATAACCCTGGTTGGCCTAGAAAGATGTGTAGACCAGGCTGTCCTTGAATTCATAGAGGGCCTCCTGCCTCTGCCTCCCAAGTGCTGAGTTAAAGGCGTGTGCCACCATGCCCTGCCACAAGTGTGTTTTCTTTTATTTTGCTGAAGATGGATATAACAGTGTCTTTGTTTGTTTGTTTTCTTTTTCTCCTTTCTTGCCATGGTATTGGGGATTGAGTTTAGAGGGGTTTCTCTTTAAAATCCTCGGCTGCTAATCCTAACATTGGGTCATCCCAGGGTTGGTCTTAGTCAGTTTTTCCTTGTCTTAGAATATCTTATATTTTCCCATCTCTTTGTGTGCTGTAAGCTTGAGTCTTGTAGAGAACCCTGAGACGTTAAGTTGCAGAGATTCTGGATTCTGTTATTCTTCTTCAATGAATATTAGTTTTCCTTAGTTTTTGTATTTTGTTTATCTTGGACTGAAACCAGAAATTCTGCCTGTTGGGTGGCAGTTTGAATATTGGGTCTGCTGAGTGCATTGAGGGTGCTCTGTGCATGTGGAGCTCAGTGGTCAGTCAGGTGTGGGCAAATCTGAAGAACGATCTCAGACTTGCTCCTTTCTGGTGAACATGATTTCTCAGATTCGAGTCTCCTCACCCCCAGACCAGAAAGACTGCATTTTGCCCAACAGACACCCAGGCAAAGATAGCAACCCATGATCCCTTTCTATCTGTCACTCTGTACAACTCTTCCTTCAGGGAGGTATTGTCTATATTCATTCTCTAACACCTTTCGAGGCCTCCTTCTTATGGATGGTTACCTGAGTATATAATTACCTGCAGGGATTTATAGCTTTTTGGAAGCATGTTAATAAACTAGGATCTTAGTTACCATCAAAGCCAACCTTCCGAGCTTTAGTAAGGAAAATAGGAAATATGTAATGTCTTGTGGTACTATCAATCCTCTGTTGTTTGCTATCAGCACCCTCATAGCTCTGAGGCTGGAGTGCAACCATCAAGTGTTACTGTAATTCCTGTAATACGTGTTGGCTTAGGGTCAACTGATTTAGGTTGGACTTGGCTGAAGCTGGCTTATTCCTGTGTCATAAGTTGGCTGGGGGCTTTACTTTAAATGAGTGTCAGAGTTGAGACCCAATTCCTGGGGTCTTCTGCTTTCTTCCTGAATGCAAGGTCAGCCTGGGCTTAGCTTTCTTTTTTTTTTTTTTTTTTTTTGCTTCAAGAAAAAGTTTCTCTGTGTAGCCCAGGCTGTCCTGGAATTCACTCTATAGCCCAGGCTGTCCTTGAACTCACAGAAATATGCCTGCCTCTGCCTCCTGAATACTGGGATTAAAGGCATGTGCCACCAACACACAGCTCCTGGGTTTAGCATTCTGATGGTGATGGCAGAAGTACAAGAAAGCAGATTCATGGGGCTGGAGAGATGATTCAGCAGTTAAGAGCACTGGCTGCTTTTTTTTTCTCAGAGGACCCAGGTTTGATTCCCAGAACCTGGTGGGTTACAACTGTTTATAACCCTAGTTCCTGGGACCCGACCGACCCCTTCTGTTAGTCTGTGCAGGCACCAGAAACACATGGAATGCACAGAAAAACATGTAGGCAAAACACTCATACACATAAAATAAAATGAATTTTTAAAAAAGGGAAAGCAGTTTTAGCAATGTTTGTCCAAGCCTCTGCTTATAATGTGCCTTCTAACGTCTCCTCGGGCCAAGCCAAGTTACAGGGCTGCACTCGGATTCAAGAAAGGGGAAACAGCTGGATGCTCTGGTGCATGGCTGCCTGTCTACAATCCTCTAGAATCCCAGCACTCATGGGGCTGAGGCATGAGGATCAAGAATTCAGTTCAAGGCCAGGCTTGACTGCATAGTGAATCACTGTCTCAAAATCTCTCTCTCTCTCATACACACACACACACACACACACACACACACACACACACACACACACACGGATGGCTTCCACCACAGCAGGGGTAAATGCTCTGCACAGTTAAATCAGGTGACAGGGAACCAGAAAGGCTGTCCATACCTTTTAAACAGACTTGGAGTTAGTGAACAGAATTGTGTAGCCTACTTTTTTCATTTAATGTAACTACCATGTAGCCAACCATTTCTAGCTCTGTGAACATTTTAAGCCATTAAACATTTTACCTCTCCTCCATTTACTGAATGCTTTGGCTGCCCTGGAACTCTCTATGTGGACCAGCCTGACCTCAAACTCTGCCTGTCTCTGCCTCCTAAATGGTGGGATTAAAGGCATGCACCACTACATTCAGCTTTTTGTTGTTGCTAGAGATTAGGATTCTACATAACCCTGGCCAGTCTGGAACTTGCTATGTAGATTCAGACTCATAGAGATCCACCTGCCTCTCTCTGCCAACTCCTGGGATAAGAATGTTCCATGAACCAGCCCTAAACAGTTACTTGTTAAAGCTCTTGCATATATTATGTACCTTACAATATAGTCTTAGAAGGTGTCCTTCCTAGCCCACCGAAGAAACTGAGGTATAAAGAGTCTAAGTAATAGCTTCAATTCATCCACTTCATAGGCAGCAGGAGCAACCCCATTTTTATGTTTACCCATAATAGTATCAGAGAGCGTGTCTGCGACTTTGAGTACTTCTCTAGGTCATTTCCTTTTCTAGAATCTGTGGTTACAGAGTAGTTGCTCTTTTACATGAATGTGATCTTCATTTTACCATAGTTGACTGAACACTTCAAGTTTGTGGCTGGGTCAGCTCTTTCCTCCCACGCCACCAGCAAAACTGTAAAACCTCAGGGTTGTTGTTGAGTGAGTGGAGGCTAAGCAGTCACTCGGTGAGCTTTGACAGACATGTGACGTCCTGAGGAGCAACCAGGACCAGCGAGCTGGCTTGCCTGAGAGTGGCCCTTGTCACAATGGGCTGTGTGACCAGCCCAGGGATGACAGCACAGGATTCTGTACATGGTGACCACTTGTCACGATGGGCTGTGTGACCAGCCCAGGGATGACAGCACAGGATTCTGCACATGGTGACCACTTGTCACGATGGGCTGTGTGACCAGCCCAGGGATGACAGCACAGGATTCTGCACATGGTGACCACTTGTCACTATGGGCTGTGTGACCAGCCCAGGGATGACAGCACAGGATTCTGCACATGGTGACCACTGGAGGACAGCTCGATGGGAATTAGCATGACAATCCAGTCCCCTGATCCCACAGGGCTTGACAGGGTGCTGGAGGAAGGGAGTGACGTCAACAGACTGGACTTGGTGAAGGGCCACCATCTGGATGGAGGCTTCTTATTGCTTGTCCTTTCTCTGTCCCCATCTTCTGTCAGCATGGCCTCCATAGATGCTTGTCAGAACAATGAGGAACACCGCTGGAGAGGAAGAGAAACCTGGTTGAGTTTCAGTTACTAGGTTTTGAATCCGAGTTATGAAAGGGAAGAAGTTGAATTGGGAATCTGGGATTGGTTGGGATGTTCTGAAGTAACTGGTTTGCTGAGCAGTCGGAACCACATGTGACCTTTACTGCTGGCACATGTCAGGTCACCCGTAAATGCTCAAAGTTTTAGCTGCCATGTCCACTGTATACCTAACCCCTCCCCCCCCCCTTTTTTTTTGCTTCAGGTGAGTAGCAAAGATGAAGATTTTCTTGACCTCTCTGTTGATGTGGAGCAGAACACCTCCATCACTCACTGTTTGAGGTAACCGCTTATGTTCTGGCTGGGGTTTGAGCTTTTGACCTGGTCAGTGAACACATATAGGAAATCCAATCTCATATTTCTTCAAGATGTAATCTTGCTTTAAACCAATGTATTCTTATTACTTGATATTTCTTCTCCAAGAGATTAAAAGTAAACACACAGAGTCCGGAGAAGGGTCTTATGGAGCAGAGAGAGGATCAGGTGGAAGTAACTAGACACTGTAGTTAAAACTAAAACTGTAATCGTTAATACAGATCTATGTTTTGGCTCTGTGTGTGTGTGTGTGCATGCATCTATGTGCATGTATGCATCTGTCTGTCGGTCTCTAACACATATTCACATAACCAGTTAGTAAATGATACAGATGCCAATCATTACTCATTCTCTAAGGTAAAGTTTTAGGTTGATTTTGTGTGTTTTGAGAACTAGGATGGAATTCTGCATTGTTTTAGTATTCCGTAGAAATCTCTCCTTAGTGTTGAGAGGCAGTAACGAGCCAGAGTTTAACACTATGCACCTAGGATTGCTGTAGATAGAACATATTCACTTGTGTGTTGAAAATGTGTTCAGAGAGGCTGGAGAGATGGCTAAGTAGTTCTGTGGTCACACTGTTCTCCCAGAGGACCTGAATTCAGTTCTCAGCCCCCATATCAGGCAATGCCCAACTGCATGTAATTCCAGCCCTGCGGGGATCCAGTGCTTGTGGCCTCCATAGCTACATCCATTTCTCACTTGAAATCCTCTCCTGGCCAGGAGGTCAGCCAGGTGTCCGAGAGCCCTTTGAATCACTTAGAGCTCTCTCTCCCTGTGAAAGTTGATCTTTAGGAATCCTGTTTCTACCTGTTTTGAGAAACTCAATTTATGTTCTGAGCTTACACACTCTGTTATTCTTATTGCTTGTTAAATAAATCTTTTTAAAGGAAAGAAACTGCTTAGAATTGTTACAAAGACCCCCCACTCCCTTTGATTAAGGAAATAGATGTTTATAATTTTCCTAGGCCTGTCCTAGACACAGGCTACAGGAATGAATGTCAAAAATGACCAAGCTCTAAGGCCTAAAGACCTGTCCACTTCCAGTCAAGTGGGACTACACAGATGACCCTCAGTGCATTGAGGGAATAAGACTGCCCTCGAGAGCGGCTGAGGGTGAAGGTGCTAATGTAGACTGAGAGGTAAGGGGTGGGCTTCCCCAATGTAGAGATGCCACAGGGTGTGGACGTCTTATAGTATTATAACAATACTTTGTTGGTTTGCATTAGTAAGAATCAGGAGACGGGAGCTTGTTGAGAGGGAGTTCTTGGTTCACCTGGAGTATGGTAGGCTGTTTGACTTGGGAGCAGATAGCTTTTGTATTGCCCAGGGGCCTGAGCACTGCCCACTACCCACTTCTCTCCTTTTCATTATCAGCAAGGAGCAAGTAAGGAGAGTTTGGTAGGCTGGCCTTCCTCCAGCTTGGTTCTGTGAAGAGGCTGGGTTCTCAACATTCCTGTAAAAACAGACCGTCTTTGTAGTCCCCCAGAGCTTGATGACTATAGTGAGTGGATGCCCGATGTACCTGGCTGGAAAAAGAGAAAGTTGTCCCAACATTGATCCTTTGAGGTGGGGGGAGGACATTGCCTATTCCCTTGCTTGGTAGAAATTTGCATTTGAAGAGGTACTGCTGCTTTGTGTACCTTGTGGGGGGAGTTCCTGGGCCGTTTGAAGGCAGGTAGCAATAGTAGATGTAGCATTGGAACCCGGCAGATTAAGGGCTGAGTGGAGAACTGAAGCACAGGTTTCCGTTTCCAGGGAGGAATGTGAGTGTCGGTCCAGTTTCCCCAGTAAAGGCAAGGTCGAGGCTGTTGGAAATGGCAAAGCTGGGATGGGGGAGCGTGCAGTATCTCTTCAGTCAGTTACTTTTCTCATTACTGTGATAAGATGTTTGGCAACTGGGAACTGAAGGGGAGAAGAGTTGATTTTTGTCTCACAGTTTGAGGGTACAGTCGATCACAGTGGGGAAGGTGTGGTGGCAGGATCACGGGGCAGCCGGTCACACCGTGTCCTTTTCGATCCATCAGATTCCTAACTGAATGGACACTTCAGACCAGCATTCCTGATAAGTACTCCAGCACTCTATAAAACCCCCAAATTAGATCTTGGCCAGCTCACCTACATCCTTCACCATCGAGGGCTCTGTGACGGCGCCCCAGTTTCCACCCCTTCTGTCGGAAGTACGGGAGATCCACAGGTGGATAACACCAGCAGATCCATTAGCTAGTTTTTGTTGTTGTTGTTGTTTGTTTTGGATTAAGATGGTTGCAGTGTTGCACACCTTTAATTCCAGCACTTGGGAAGTAGAGGCAGGTCAACTTTCATAAATTCAAGGCCAGTCTGGTATACATAGTGAGTCCATAATAACCAGGACTCAAATAGGTAAATGAATAAATGATAAATAGTAATTAAAGTCTTTGAGTTGGGAGAAGGAAGGACAAAGGCGTGGGCCTCCAGGACTCAGTTTGGATTGTATTCATTTTATCTGTGTGTCAGTTAGCTCTTTGACATCCCTGAATTACCATTTTATGCTGCGCTGTTCCCGTCTTTCATTTATTTGAATGACTGTTCAGGACTCAAGCTGAAATCTTGGGATCTGAAGTAAGTGCCCAGCCCTCACCTTCCAGAAGGGCTTTGGGTGACAGACTCCAGAGTAGCCTTATTGAACTTTTGTCCCAGAGACGTGGTATAAGTAACAGTAAAATCCAGAGAGAAGCCACAGATCGACACTGTCATTTGAGCCAAAGGCTCAGACTTCAGACCTCAGCGTCTAGGCAGGGTGAGCAGCCTGTGACTGGGGACTCTAAGAAAGAGGGTGAGCTCCCCCTCCCCCCACCGCCCTCTTGAAAAGCTCAGCAATGCCCTCAGGCAAAGGCTTAGCCTGTGTTCCATTTGTCCTGACTGTCCTTCCAAAGCCTTTCTGGTGTTTTTTTCTCTTCCCCTTGAGTGCCCTTGCCTCTCCCTGCGGCTCTTCACAGAACCCAGACTTGGCCTCTAAGAGCTCAGGTTTAAAAGGACTTTCTCCGCTCTTCCTCTCACCTGAAATCCTCTGGGCCAGGAGGTTGACCAGGTGTCCGAGTGCCCTTTGAATCTCTCTGCACTCTCTCCCTGTGAAAGCTGATCTGTAGGAATCCTGTTTCTACCTGCTTTGAGAAACTAATTTATGTCCTGAGTTTACACACACTGTTACTCTTACTGCTTGTCATGTGCTCTTTTATGTTGCTGACCTTTGTTTTAGGTTTGGTCATTAGGGACATATAGAATTTCCTGGGATGTGACACTCACGGATTTCTTTCTTTTTTTAATTGATTTTTTTTTAGTTAGATTCCAAAGTAATGTGTTTCATTGTGGCATTTTCAGACATAATTTGTTCTTATTTAGTTATCCCCACGGCCCTTGTCACCTCTCCCTGCTCTCTCTTCTTGGTTCCTTCCCTTCTCTCTTCACATGGCCCTTCTGCTTTCACATCACATCTATCTCGTCTCTTCTGTCGCCTCCCTCCTGCCTCCCTTCCGTTAGCGCTCCTTTCAAATCTCTCTCTCTCTCTCTCTCTCTCTCTCTCTCTCTCTCTCTCTTTCTCTCTCTCTCTCTCTCTCTCACACACACACACACACACACACACATACACACACACACACACAGATTCCACATATGGAAAACTTCCCTTTCTGAATCTGGCTTATTTCACTTAACATAGTGATGTCCAGTTCCATTCATTTTTCTGTCCATCATGATTTCATTCTTATTTATGTCAAAATAGAAGTCTATTGTATATATGTACCACTTTTTTTTTTTAATTCGTTCATCTGTCGATAGACATCTAGGATGGTTCTACCTCTTGTGAATTGGGTAGCAATCAGCACGGATGTCCAAGTGTCTCTGTGGTGTTGGGCTGTTTCTGTGCATTGTGAATAAGGTATTGGTTGGCATGGATATATGTGTTATCTCTGAGGTATGCTGACTTAGAAGGCCTCCAAGTAGGAATCCAGTAGTGGTAAGCTGGGTCATATTTTATTTTATTTTATTTTATTTTATTTTATTTTATTTTATTTTATTTTATTTTATTTTATTTTATTTTATTTTATTTTATTTGTTTTATTATTTGTTTTTGAGGACCCTCTATACTAATTTCCATAGTGTATGTCCTTCTTCCGTCCCTCTGTCTGTCTTTCCATTCCCCTCCTTCTTTCTTGTTTCTTTAACATTCAAGTTAGTGGTTCTCACACTTTGGTGCAAGTAGCAGAATCACTTGAGATATTAGCAGAACTAGAGGCATAGAGCATGTTAAGAACCTTGGTGATGCTGGGCTTCTGGTGATTCTGGTACACCAAACACCAAGCTCAGTTCTAACTCATGGGGACCACCAACGCCACTGACACTGCTTGGGATGTCACTAGAAATGTAGTCTTTAGAATCAGAATCTGTATTTTGACCAGATTCCCCAAGTGTTTCATTTGCATGCTAATATCTGGGTGGACTGGAACAGCTGGTCTCCACCCCGGCAGCTCAGTGGGATTTCTGGGTTGGTGGAGTGCAGTTGTGCCTGGATTTTACCTGGAGGGATCTCATGGACTTGACTGATGTGGGAGTGGAAGGTAGAGCTGAGTGTTGATGAGGTTGCTTTTAAAATATGGAGCCCTTGGGGCTGGAGAGATGGCTCAGAGGCTAAGAGCACTGACTGCTCTTCCAGAGGTCCTGAGTTCAATTCCCAGCAACCACATGGCAGCTCACAACCATCTGTAATGAGATCTGGTGCCCTCTTCTGGCATGCATGCATGCATGCATACATACATACATAATAAATAAGTAAATCTTTGAAATATGGAGCACTTGGTTTGGAGAGATGGCTCAGTGGTTAAGAGCACTAGCTGCCCTTGCAGAGGACCTCAGTTCAGTTTGCAGCACCCATGTTAGGTAGCTCATAACCACCTTTTACTGAAACGGGCAGTTTAACAGCCTAGCCATCTTCTAATGCTTAGCTGGTGGGAAAGGGGGAGCAGCGTTCTAGATCCCTGAACAAAGCTTCCCAGCACTAGGGAGCGTGGGTTACAGGTGTGTGTTGACCCCTCATCCCTGGAGAGACGGGCACAGCCTGGCCCTGTCATAACCCATGGCCGCTTGCAGGAGCAGCCACACACACAGTTTACCCCAATGCGCTTCTCCTGCGATGTCATGAAGCTCATCAGAGGCGTTGCCTAAGAAGTTTCTCCTCCCCAGCCCTGAGACAGGGGAGTGGACGTGAGCTCCCACCCTAACCAAGAAGCTATCTCCAATTGACAGCCACGTGCAGAGGAAAAATGGCTTTTCTCCAATGGAGTCTCACTGGATATACAAACTTCTTAAGGGTGGACAACAGAAAACAGCAAACAAAGTCAATGGCATTTTTGTAGATTTTTTTGGCTTATGTTGCTTTGTTTGGACAGGGTTTGTGTTGTTGCTTTTTAATCTTACTGGTCTTTTGCGTGTATATTATGGTTTCTGAGGTTTTTTGTTTGTTTGTTTTTTGAGTATATCTGTATGTCGTATGTGTGTGTTTCTGTACTTTTTTCTTTTTTTTTTAAATTCTGGTTTGTTTGTTTATTTGTCTGTTCGTTTTCTAAAGAAAGAAAGAAGGCGGTGTTGGTGTGGTCTAGGAGGAGACGGGGGAGGGAACATTATGATTAGAATTGTAACATGAATTCTCAATTAAAAAACAAGAATTTTCTAAATCAGTTGGTTCTATTTTATTGACTAGATTAAGATTTTAATTGAGGGCCGGCAAGATGGCTCAGTGGGGAAAGGTGCTTGCTGCCAAGCCTCGAGACCTGAGTTCAAGGTCCAGGTTCCACATGATGGAAGCAGAAAGCCAGTTCCCCAAAGTTGTCCTCTGACCTCCCCATATGCATGCCCACATACATATATACACACATAATGGAAAATAAACATAATAAAAACTTTATTTAAAAAACCATTTTAATTGAAACTATAAAAAGGCTGTACATTAGTTGGGCATGCTAGCTCTCTGTAACATGGGAACACCTTCCCACCCAAGAACAGTTTTTCTTCACTTAACTCAGGCTGGGTATGTCTCCATGAAGCTTTCAAGTTTCTTTATAAAGGCATGCATTTCTTATTAGATTAGTTCCCATGGTGAATCTTAAAATAATGTTTGATTGCTATTACGACCCTTTTTAAAGCAACACAGAGCACTGTGTCCTTCCCCAGCCTTTTCTGTGCATCAGAAATTTTATCCTGAGTTCTGGAGAGATCTCTCTGTTGCCTCCTGCCTATTTTAACGTGGCCTTCGGAAACTTCCCCAACCTTTCTTGCTCACTTTATTATTATTTTGGTCTGGATGTGAGAGAGAGACTCTCCTTATGCATTCCAGGCTGGCCTTGAACTCTTGAACCTCCTGGCCTAAGTGCCCGAGCGCTGCACTGACAGGCAGACAGCACCAAGTTCTAACCACCAGTGTGAACTCACAGAGCTGCTCCACTTCCATTACTGCTGGGCCGGCCCCTCATGGCCTACCTTCTCTGTCCGTCTTTCCAGGTTCACTGTCAAGACAGCACTCACAATTCTTAGTGTGGCTTCTGAGCAGCTGAGCCTGGGGAAGATGGTGGCCTTTTTAAACCGGGCCTTTAAATTAATACAAGTTGGGTAGCCATTATCTAAATGCATGGGACTAGATGGGTTTGGGATGTTGAGACCAGGGTTGCTCAGTCAGGGAGAGCTTCTGGCTGTATTTTTATCCTATCTCCGCCTACAGAGAATGTTTAGTTTTTAAGATGTAAATGTGTTTGGTTCCTTGCTCTTTGCTATGCTTTCCTTGATTGTTCTGATCAAGGAAACGATCGCAAACAAAATTCCACAGCAGTTACTGGTGAGGTCTTCATTCAGCGGCGTTTGAGTCTGATTGCTCACTGAGGACTTGAAATCTGAAGGTTCGTCGTGATTGCCTGTCAAGGGTCTCCTTATCGCCCGACCTCTCCCAAGCCTTTCTCTGTAGAGCTGTTGGAAGCAGCAGCAGCTCTCAGAAACACTGTCTGCCTCTGTCTTTCCTGTGTCCAGGAGCCCCTGAGCTGTAGGGGCCACGCGGGCTTCTTAGTAACACCTGAGGCTGAGCTGCTCCCTGCAGCTGCGACCCTCCCGCACACCCCCATGCTGTGCCTTACATCTGTGTCTCCCTGACACACTTCCTTCTGTGAGAACCTGACGTGGACATTGCCTCTTAGAAAAATACCTTGATTATTCCAGTACACGTTTATTTTCTCTTTTCTCTCTGCTTTCCCCATGGACTTCATTCTTCTATCTGTCTTTGTTCATTCATTCATTCATTCATTCATTCATTCATTCAGCAGGGTCAGGCTGGATATCTACCAGTGAGCAAAATAGACAAGGTCTCTCCCTGCCCTGTTAAGAGTGCTCATTGTGTGGATACAGAGTCTCAGAGTTCAGGGTCCAGCATCTTGTGCATGGAGGTAACCACTGTTCTGAGGTGTTCAGAGGCAGGATAATGGTCGGATCTCAGGACTAGCTGAGAAAACATGAGCCTCAGGTTTGGGTAGAGAACCGGCCTCAAAGGAAGATAAGGACAGTGATAGAGGAAGATAGCCAATGCCCTCTCTGGGATCTGTGCATATGTGTGTGTGTGTGTGCGCGCGCGCGCGCGCGCGTGCAGGGCCTGATTAGTAGGGTCTGGTGCCCAGGGCCTGCAGAGTAGAGGAGACAGGGTCCGATTAGTAGGGTCTGGTGCCCAGGGCCTGTGGTGTGGGAGTTGGACTGTTTCTCCTGAGTGCAGGAGGAAACTTTAGGAGAGGAGATCTTAGGCAGGCGAATCACCTCTAGCGGTTGTGACTAAGCTACATCTGTTTGCTCATTTGCACTTGTCTCTGTATGAGCGTAGTAGTCATTCTCCAAATCCCCAGGACCTAGCACCTATCTGGGAATTTAGCAAATGGATAATGGCTTTCTTTTGATGCGCTCTTTGTAAGTGATAGATCATTAACACCATTTTCTCTTTAGTAAAACCTGATCATTCTGCTGCCCCCCCCCCCACACACACACACCCGGGATGGGGTGTCTGTGAAGAAGGAAGTGTCAACAGGCATTTTCAAAACTGCAGGACAGTATATTCTAGATGTTGTTTTTAGCCTTTTGAAGCCGGCCACAGAAAAAGAATGAAAGGCTGTGACATGTAGAAAGTGAAAGCTCTAAGTAGCAAGCAGAACCTTCTGATGAGATTGTACCAGCACAGCCACAGTGGCCTTTGTTTTAAAAAGGCAGTGGACTAGAGTGCTTATCCTGGGGCGTGTGGGAGAGCAGGGGTGGGTGGAAGGTCATCACTGCTTGTGTGTGTGTCTGTGTGTCTCTGTGTGAGTGTGTGTGAGAGAGAGAGAGCAAGAATGTGTGTGTGTGGGGGGGTGTATGTGTGTGTGTGTGGTGTATGTGTGTAGCTAGAGTTTTCCTGCCTGGCCCACAGTCAGGACAAATCTCTCTCACCTGCCAGTCCCACAGCCGCTCAGACCCAACCAACTAAACATAGAGACTTATATTGGTTACAAACTGTATGGCCGTGGCAGGCTTCTTGCTAACTGTTCTTACAGCTTAAATTAATCCATTTTCACAAATCTATACCCTGACACGCGGCTCATGGCTTACCGGAGTCTTCACATGCTGTTTGTCATCATGGCGGCTGGCAGTGTCTCTCTGACTCAGCCTTCCACTTCCCAGCTTTATTCTCCTTCTTGTCCCGCCTACACATCCTGCCTAGCCAACGGCCAATCAAGTGTTTTATTGACCAATCAGCAACACATTTGCCATACAGAACATCCCACAGCAGTATGTATGTGTTTGTGTGGTGTGTATGTCTATGTGTGTGTGGTGTGTGTGTGTATGTGTGTGTGTGTGTGTTTGTGTGTGTGTATGTGTGTGTGTATGTGTGGTGGGTGTGTGTGTGTGTTTGTGTGTGTGTATGTGTGTGTGTATGTGTGGTGTGTGTGTGTGTTTGTGTGGTGTGTGTGTGTGTTTGTGTGGTGTGTGTATGTGTGTGTGTGGTGTGTGTCTGTGTGGTGTATGTGTGTGTGTGTGTGTGTGTGTGTGGTGTATGTGTGTGTGTTTGTGTGTGTATATGTGTGTATGTGTGTGTGTGGTGTGTCTGTGGTGTGTGTGTGTGTGTGTGTGTGTGTGTGTGTGTGTGTGTGTCTTATGTAGCCCAGGCTGGCCTTGGACTCACTAGGTGGTGGGTGACCTGGAACCCTGATCCATCTGCTTCTACCTCCCTAGTGTAAAGATTATAGGAGTGCAGCATACCCAGTTTATACAGCTCTACGGATGGAACCCAGGGCCTCTGGCATGTGCCAGGCAAGAACTCCACCACTGAGCTATATACCCCTGGACCCTTCTTAGGGTTCTCTTAGCTGAAAGTCAGGACAGTTGTGTATCGTTCTGATCTTTGAAACATGGAACCTCCGAGATGCCGTTTTTAAGTTACTATAGAAAAATACCACTTTGGATTTTATGATTGCCTTTTTGGGACATCAGGGTCTAAGAGTAGGCTTTTGCTATCGATGGTTTTTATCTAACTTACAGATATTGTTATTATTAAATACTGACTTTCCCCCCTCCCGAGTCTGTTAGAAACTCTAGTTTGTATCTGTCTGCGTATCCTTCAATAAAATTTTGTTTCGTTTTTGTTTGGGGACAGGGACCGCTTTTGAACTCACAGTGCAGCTTGGGCTGGCTTTAAACTCCCCACCCTCCTGCCTTAGCCGCCTGAGTGCTGGAGCTAGAGGTGTGTGCCAACACGTCTGGCTTAGAGCAAGCTGTGTTTGCAGACCTCTCGTGGAGAAGCCGGAGTCCGTCCCATAGACGTATTCTAATGGCGGAGCGGTCCCAGCCTTCAGAAGGCTTTTTGTGATTACTGTTTTCTCCACTTTCACTGGGAAATTACCCTTCAGGTAATGGAGGGGTGTCAATGTGGTGTATTAAGTATGTCTGGGCTTTTTTTTAAGAGGTGAAAATATTTTTCTCTACAGAGACTTCAGCAACACAGAAACGCTGTGTAGTGAACAAAAATATTATTGTGAAACTTGCTGCAGCAAACAGGAGGCTCAGAAGAGGTGCGTGAGGGGCTAAGGGGGGGCGGGCCGGGAGGGCTAGGGGGAGGGACTAAGTGGGGGTCGGGTGGGGAGGGTTAGGGGGAGGGACTAAGTGGGGGTCGGGTGGGGAGGGTTAGGGGGAGGGGCTAAGGGAGCGGGTGGGGAGGGCTAGGGGGAGGGGCTAAGGGAGGGGGAGGGTCTAAGGGGTCGGGTGGGGAGGGTTAGGGGGAGGGGCTAAGGGAGCGGGTGGGGAGGGTTATGGGGGTGGCTCCCGGCCGGAGGGCTCCGTGGGTCTGGGATCTCAGCTTCACAGAGCCTGGGAGTCAGGAACCTTCCTCATCGGGGAAACCTGGAGAGGAGCGCTGTCCTGGGGAAGCTGCCGTTTGTCTGTTTGCCCGTTCTTTGAACCCTCACCAAAGACCAAGTGTTACCGTGTGCCAGCTCCTGTGCTGGCACGCAAGAGGGGCTCCGATGTACTCACTAGGCCCTTAGGATTAAAGATAAAAATATAAGGTGCTTTGCATCATGCATAACACACAGTGTACACAGCATTGCTGCTTTGGGCTAGACCTTGGCTCTCTTATTTACAGCCAGAGATTTAAAAATAATCTGTTGTGTGAGGCAAGGACACTTCAGTTGGAGGAACCTGTGTTAAGAAAGTCAGAAAGCCAGGGATACACAAAGAAACACTGTCTCAAAAATACAAAAAAAACAAACCAAAACAAAAATCCATCTTTTTTTTTTTAACCAGTACCCACCAGCTACAGCTCTTGGACATTCTGAACTAATTAGTTGGTCCCCGTTATCTTATCCCAGAAGCCAAGAAACTTGAAAGTTTAATCTTTCTGTGAACGCCTACTTGGGATAAGTTTACCTTGTTTGTTTTAGAGATTTCAAGGTAGCTCATAGATACTCAATGGTGCCTAGCCCCTTCACCCTCCACATTACCTAGGCATATCTTTCCTCATGGCATCAGCGTAGAAGGCCAACCCCTGTAACAGGCAGCCAGTATTCTATGTTAGTGGACATGGACTCTGCCTCAGGCAGCCTGGGTATCTGTGTGGTGTGAAGGTATTTTCTGTTCAACCTTGGAGGTTTCATGTATTGAAATGACATATGCTCCAGGGAAATATGCAGGTTTCATATAATTATTGTTTTTCTACTAATTTATTTTTACGAGGCAGGCAGGGTCTGACTGTGTGGCCCAGGCTGGTCTAGAACATGCCCGCTTCCTATCTCCACCTCCCTCCAAGCATTGGGATTATAAGGCCTGTGCCATCATGTCAGTCTCTAGTGATGCTTTTATTTTATTTTTGTGAAGAGAGCTTTTTACCTTAGTAGATACCTCAATAAATATCCTCTTAGAATCAGTTCCTTTCAAACAATACATACTAAACTGTGCACAGGTCCACGGCGTTTGTCACGGCTAATTCAGCACATTCATCAGTGCGGGTAGAGGTGTGGGTTGCCAGAGAAGAACTGGGTGCTTTTCTCACTTTCTCTCACATGTTATCTACCCAAGCTGTTACTGTGTGACAGTTTACCCAGGAATGTTAATTCATGGTCAGGTAGTAGGGGGAAGAACTGTTTATGTAAGGTTGGGACCAGAACAGTTCCTCCAGGGCAGTATTTCTCAAAACCTTCAATGCACTGTTCCATGTGGAGGCTTCAACATGGGAAGAAGCCTTGTTCAAACTTGACCATACCCTCCCACCCCCCACTTTACTAATGTAACCAGGACCCTGGAGTTTAGTCTGTGAAAATGGCCCTTAGGTAACACCTGCACTTTATAAACACTGAGGGTGAGAACCATAGTAGGGGACCCATGTGGCATGAAATCACAGAGTGAGGAGTGGGCATGGACCTGGCACCCGTGGTGTCTGATGCCCAGGTATGTGCCAGGAACTTCCTTCTGCTGGTCCTTAGCACCTGAAGTTCTGTCTGGATCATTTTTGCCTGCTCCTTTTCCCAGCTTCCTTTTCTTAATTTCTCAGCCCTCCTGTCCCTGTCCACGTACTAGGGAGTGGACTGTCCACATACATTCTATTCTGCAGGCAGAAGCACAGTGAGAGAATGTCTGCCATGATAACCACGTGGTTGTGCTTTCCTCCTACTTGGGCTAGCCAAGGATGCAGGATGTACTAGTCTCCGTAGACAAGCACACCTTTCTGCTAGTGAGAAGTCTGGATACTTGCCGGACGCCCCCCCCCCCCCCCCCCGCTCTTGTTTGTATAGGCAATGGTGTGTTTTCTTCCTCTAATGGGCATTGGCCAGAAATGGTTTTCCCTTTCTCGCTTTCTTAGGATGAGGGTAAAAAAGCTGCCCATGATTCTGGCCCTGCACCTAAAGAGGTTCAAGTACATGGAGCAGCTGCACAGGTACACCAAGCTGTCTTACCGGGTGGTCTTCCCTCTGGAGCTCCGGCTCTTCAACACCTCCAGCGATGCTGTGAACCTGGACCGCATGTACGACCTGGTGGCTGTCGTTGTTCACTGTGGAAGGTAAAGGTGGGCTGGGAGGCAAGTTTCTGTGATCAACAGAGGGCTTATCTCTTCATCAGGATAGACCCAGCTACACCCTTACGAGACTACAATAGTACTTCTGGAAGTGCCAATCAAATTCTTACTGATCACTTCCAAATATACAGAAATGCTTAATGTGGAGGTGAACCCTAGAAATACAATGTTGCCTGACTTCATCATGTGGTCATCATCAAGGGTACTTAGCACAAGCTAAGACTAGGTGATATAATAGTACAGCACTGTAGCTGGAGTATTCCTATGTCTACCCAGCTCCTGCAGCCGCTCAGACCCAGTTAAACACACAGAGACTTATATTACTTATAAACTGTATGGCCATGGCAGGCTTCTTGCTATCTGTTCTTATATCTTAAATTAACTCATTTCTATTAATCTATAAGTTGCCACATGGCTCGTGGCTTACCAGTATCTTAACATCTGCTTCTCATCGTGGTGGCTGGCTACGTCTCTCCGCCTCAGCCTCCCACTTCCCACCATTCTCTTCTCTCCTTGTCCCGCTTATACTTCCTGCCTGGCTACTGGCCAATCAGCATTTTATTTATCAATCAATCAGAGCAACACATTTTCACAGCATACAGAACATCCCACAGCACAGCACCACTGACCTATGTCAATGTCATTAAGAAAAAGACATGTCAGTATGTAGCACCTGGCTGTTCATAATCATACCTATAAAGACACATGAAATAACATGAGAACAATGATAATCCAAATGTTCTATCATTCAGGGAAGTAATTTCATCTCCTTTGGATAGAAATGATGCAGACGATGAGTTTAAAATAACATGGTAAAATAAATGCTTATGCTATTACGGTTTTATTTATATATTTTAAAGATTTATTTATTTATTTATTTGTTTTGGTTTTTTGAGACAGGGTTTCTCTGTGTAGCTTTGCGCCTTTCCTGGAACTCACTTGGTAGCCCAGGCTGGCCTCGAACTCACAGAGATCCTCCTGGCTCTGCCTCCTGAGTGCTGGAATTAAAGGCGTGCGCCACCACCGCCCGGCTAGATTTATTTTTATTTTAATTATTATAGTTGTGTGTCTGCATGTGGGTGTATGCATGTGAGTGCAGGTGCCTGCAGAGACCAAATGGGTCCTCTGGAGGTGGAGCTACAGATGTTTGTAAGTCACTTCACATGGGTGCTGGGAACCGAACTAGGTGCTCTTGACTTTTGAGCCGTCTCTACAACCCCAGATTTTATGTTTGGAAAAGCTACATATAGCAAATGTCTCTTCCTCTCTGCCTGGTTTGGAGACTGTAAACACACCTTCCCTAAGATGACACTGTCACCATGTCAGGAATGGGCGGCTTCACCTTTTCACCCAGCCATGGGGAGGACCGCATCAGACCGTGACTTCACATCTGACACACCCCATTTCTGTCCTGAGTATGCCTCTTCAGATCGCTAGATATTTTCTTCTCAGTAAGTTTTATTTATCGGATAGTTGTGATTCAACTTTGTGCTCCACTGAACAGTTCTAATGGTTATTTATCTAAAGAGCATAGGGCTCCCTTGATCGAAACCCAGCCGTGAGCACAGGGGACCCCACAGTGGGTTGGAGTAAAGATCGTGGGCAGGCAGGGCCTGGGGATGGGTGGGAATCATGGGAGGGGATGAGGGAGTGGACAAGTGAGGAGTTTCAGGGAGGCTGGGCAAGGAGGAAGTAGAGGTACTGATGCACAGGGTACCTGAACACTTTGAGTTTGGCTTTCTGTTGGGGACCCATTCTGTCCTCAGGAAGACCATTGAGGTCAAGGCATCAACCCATTTAGCAGATCCCTGGGGAGGCCAGACTCTGGAATCATCAGTTTCTTTAATGGGGATACAAGGTCTCAGCAGCCCTGGCCACAAGGGACAGTGAGTACCAATTCTCACATGTTACAAACAGCTGTTTCCATTTCCCTGTAGAGGCAGTCCATTCCTTTATATAGGATGGGGCTGACGTGTGTAGGGAGTGGATGGCTTCTTGGGGTTTGAACTCTTATTTCTTGGGTTCCGTGTCAGGATCTGAACATATGAACCAATCAGAAGAGTGAATACAACACACACCATGGTTCTTGCCCTTGCCGGGTTTAGAGTCTGGTGGGAAAGATGGATAATGGGCAAGTCCACACAGTGGCCTGTGTTTTTGGTTTTTACTTGTTTACTCTTTCGGGGGCATGCCACCCAGCTCCCAAATAATCATGGAGGCTTATTCCTAATTATGAATGCCCAGCTTTAGCTTGGCTTGCTTCTTGCCAGCTTTTCTTAACCTAAATTATCCCGTCTACCTTTTGCCTCTAGGCCTGTTCCTTTTCTCTTACTTCTGTAAATCTTACTCATACTCTGTGGCTTGCTGTGTAGCTGGGTGGCTGGCCCCTGGAGTCCTCCTCCTCCTCCTCTGACTACTTCTTTCTACCTCTTCTCCCAGATTTCTCCTTCTATTAATTCCCTCTGCCTGCCAGCCCCGTCTATCCTTTCTCCTGCCTCGCTGTTGCTCGTTCAGGTCTTTATTAGACCATCAGGTGTTTTAGACAGGCACAGTAACACAGCTTCACAGAGTTAAACAAACGCAACATAAACAAAAGTAACACACCTTGAAATAATATTCCCCAACACGCCTGCATCACCAAAACTTAGCCTCTGCTTGGTAATGTAGGATGCTGGTTGGTGCTCTGAGTTGGAAGCAGGAAGAGGAAAGAGAAGGGGATGAAGGATGCTGGTTTCAGGATGCTGGCCAGGGCAGGGCTGTCTGTGGAGGTTGAGTGGGTGGAATGGGCCATGGTTACTAATGTAGAAGAGGCCCTTTTCATCCAGAGTTAGAAGTGATGCAGGGGCCACGCACAGGTGGACAGGTGGTAGAGACAGGAACTCGGCAGGCTGGAAGCTCAGGAGAGAGAAGAGGTTGGGTGGGAGAGATGGGGACTGAGCGTGTGCAGTGTCTTATGTGTAAAGAAAGTAAATGAGGGGTGGGGAGGGGGCTTACGCATAAAGCACATGCCTCACAAGCCCGAGGACCAGAGTTCAGATGTCTGGAAACAAGGTAAAAAGCCGGGTGAGTGTGACAGCCTGCCCATCATCCCACGGTTTGGGAGCTAGAAACAGGGAATTCCCTAAGCAAGAGAGCTATCCAGAATACCCAACTGATGAAGACACCACATCAACCTCTAGCTTACACACACATATGCACGCACATGTGTGTGCTCACACTCATGCATGTACTACCCTCCCCCCACAGTAAGTGATGAGGGGAAAAGAATTCAGCTTTTCAATTTTAGTAGTATGTATATTAAGAAACAATTCTAGATTTAGGTTTGAAGTCTCCATTTTATATAAATATAAATGCAACTATGTAGTTACACTCCCCCCTCCCCATCGCTTTTCATAGTGTGTAGTATATAGAGGTGTGCATCCCAGAGCATGGAATAATGCATTGTAACATATTCTGAAACTTAAATTAGATCATGCCTCTGCTAAGAATTCCCTGGCATCTTCCTGGTGTGCTCAGGAAAAAGACAGAGATCTTAGCTACTGTGCTGTGGTGCAGGGAAGGTCTGTCCCTTTGACCCTTTGTCCCCTTTGTCCTCCCCTGGGGTTTCTTGGCCCCAGCTGTTCCGACTTCTGAATTGATTGGCGTATATTTGCTTTCTACTCAGCTGAAACATCCATCATACAGTCACATGACTTCTCTCCCCGACCCGTTTCTTTCAAGCATCACACATTTCAAGAGCTCTCCTTTCGTCGCTGTTTATCAACATGACTTTCCCAGCACCCTGCTTTGACTCTCCCATGTGCTAATGTGGTTGGTTTATTTATAGCCAGTGGGACCCCCACACCAGGCACTTCTCACTTTTGTACTTTTATAACAAAGTACTCATCCGAGTAAGTTTTATATAACATGGGTCATTTGGCTCATCGTTTTTTGGTTTTTTTTTTTTTTTTTTTTTTTTTTTTTTTTTTAAGTAGGTAAATTCAGGTCCCAAAACTACATCTAGATTATTACATCAGGGCATGGAGGAAGACAGTATGTGGGAAAAGTGTGCAAGAAAGGGGAAAGGGGTTTGATCCCTATAACAAGTGCACTCTCATGGGGGCAGAGGACCAAAAATTAAATGAATAACTCATAGACTTTGGGATTCACACTCAACCTGTAACACCAAGTCCCAAGAGAAGGGGGAGGTAATTTGTCTTGCTCACTGTTTTTCTGGCATGTAGTAGGTGTACAGTAATTCCCAGTGTTAACTGAATCTGAATGCATGCTTTCCCCATTGGGCCTCTGTACTGCAACGCCTTCCCCATGCACCCAGGTACTCTGCCAAAATTGTGCACTTGGACAAAAACTAGTCTGCAGTTCTTTTAATTTGGAAACAACATCTCTCTGTGGTGCCCAGGCTGGATTTGACTTCCTGCCTCAGCCTCTGATTGCCGGTGGGCTGGCTATACTTGGTGACATTAGATTTTTGCATTGACAATTGGAGGGTTATAAAGAAGGACTGGTTTACCTGGTGACTCTCGCTCCTTCATTCTTTTCCAGTGGTCCTAACCGTGGACATTACATCACCATTGTGAAAAGTCATGGCTTCTGGCTGTTGTTCGATGACGACATTGTAGAGGTGGGTATGTAGGTTGCTCTCCCATGGGCATAGGGTGGAGAAGGGATTTGGGGTGGGCAACTGTTGTTAATGGTACCTAAAATAGACCTGCCTTCCAGTAGTAAAGAAATATTTAGATTGCATCCATGTACTTCATGTATTTTTTTTTTTTTTTTTTTTTTGTAAAGGAATATTATAAATTCTACCCTCAAAGGTGGAATCTGTTTTAGCCCTCGAGGGTAGCTGTGTTAGTGGAATGGGCACTAAAGGAAAGGAGCTCTGATGAACTGGAAGAGCTGAGGTTATTCACAGACCCCTCGGATTACTATCTGGAAGACAGACTTCCTAAGTTTCTCCAAGGACATCTATGTACAGTTATGGTTAGATGAAAGGGTTGGGTTTTCTCCTGCGGGAGTTTGCATCTGCCACATCTATAGAATGAACCATTTGCCCTCAAAGGTTCCTAATTACCTTTTTACACCAACTCATGTTTCTTACATTTTAGATTCTGTGTTCCCAGGAGTCATAGGAAATAATTACATTATTTTTTTTCCCTTCATTGCAGAAAATAGATGCTCAAGCTATTGAAGAATTCTATGGCCTGACATCAGATATATCAAAAAATTCAGAATCTGGATATATTTTATTCTATCAATCAAGAGAATAACTTAGCGGAGCGTGGGACTAATTCAAGCGGGGAAATACTCAAAGCACTACAGCCTTGTTTCTCTGCAGACCTTTCTCCTACCCCCACAACCCACTGACATTATCACTGATGCCCACTGGTCTGGCAGTGTTCAACTTCCTTCCTTTGTGTTTTTATAAGCAGCACTACTCCTGGGTTTGTCCTGGTCTGAGGTGGAGTTAACGGCAGTCAGATTCTAGTCAGATTTAGATGAATAACTGTTGCTAATTTGAAGATTGAGGTGAATGTTATGCAGCTTGTCCTGTCTGGCTAAGTCAGGGTGACATTTCCTGTAAATGTCACAGCCCATTCTGAGTGTTTGTTAAGCTTCCTGAATGGTTTCCGGGGTCTCTTTTCCATGCATTCCTTTGACATGTCCCTGGAAGCATTGCTCCCCATTGTTAGCGTTCCTGCCTCTTCTGATGGAGGAGATAGATCTTCTCCCGGTAAGGCTGCAGCCATAGCTTTAAGTTTGTGCAAGTGAAAATGTTTAAAAGTGAGTGGCATCGATGCTGACATCATCCTCCGCCTTGGAACAGGGTGAAGCCAGGCTGCTGATGGTGGCCAGTGTTTGCGCCCAACTGTGCTTACCTAGCTGGTAGAATCCCAGGGGCTAAGACTGTGGAGCTCAGGGCAGGCGAAGCCAGGAGAAAGATGTTTTTGTGGATAGTGAAAAGTTCCTTATCTTTCTGCCAAAAGCCGAATTTCAGGAAAACAATGCGATGCTGTTCCTTTTCAGTGACAGTTTTCTTCTGTTGGGTCCTGTAGCTGTCTTCTCCTCGTATCTGGCACTGCTAAGCTTTTCAAGCTGGCTTTCCAATCCTGCTGATGTTTTGCAGTCAGTGGCATCAGGGCTGAGATACCAGTTGGCTGCCTCTGGCACATCTCTCTCTCTGGCCAGTGAATACCAACATCCTTCCTAGACCAGGAAGATGAATCAACAACTCTGTTTGCCTTGATGACCATCAGCAGATTGTACAGCTTCATTTAAAAAAAAAAAAATCAGTCTGTTTACGGGGGCACTGGTGAGTTCCAGGGCTAAAACAAAACTCTCCCTGAAGGGAATGCTGGAGTTAGTGGAGTGTGAGATGGGTCACAGGAAGTGTTAAGGGGTGGGTGAAAGGATGAACAAGATGGCTGCTGTTTCTCTGGCTCAGATTTCTAGAATGCTTGACAAGACAGTGTCCTGGGAGAACCTCATCTCACATTTTCCCTTTCGTTATGTGTGTATTTATTAGAGAATTTGAATATTGGTACCTTTTCTTAAAAGGGTTGATTTGGTGTTTTACTGTTGAGTTAATCTTAGTTTTCCTACAAATACTATGAGTCATAGATCTTGGGTTCCTTTGGGACGTCAGTTGACTTCCATACACTAGAATATACTGTGAATGTGTTACGTTGTGACCTAATACATCAGCGAATGAACATGCAAACTCTTGGCATAATGTGAACCACAACTGTAATTGAAAAGCGTCAGTGGCCATTTTGCAACATGAATGAAGAGGATAGCACTTTATCTAGGTGAAAACTGGACTTCTTATTTTTTTTGGAATATCTTGAACTGTTTATGGCTCAGAACTTAAGCATGCCAACACTTCATTTGTTCATGCTTGAAGGAGGATGTCTCACTCTTCACAGGAGAAGACGGAACAGGGTTATTTCATGTTATTGTCTTATGCAAGTGGCGGAAATGGACCTTGTTTTGGTTAGAGGCAAATGCATATTTATAAATATTGTGTCTTTTTCCCCCCTCCATGAAGCATATTTATTAATCACTTACCTTGGAGGTGAACCTTTATTCTTTAAAGAGAGGCACTTTCTAAATGAAAGTGATTGATGGAGGGAAATGTTTGTACCACATATAGCCCATATATTTGACTGTGGGTTACAAAGGTTAAGAAAATGGTTACTGGTTTCTAACCTACTTAGAACTGATCATAGAACAAAAATTATTAAAATTATCTTTGAAACAACTCTTGAAGCTAATTTATTAGACAAAAAAAAAAATTTTCAATTGGAAGCCCAAAGTGCTATTATAAAGTTCAGCACACTTTTCTTTTCTTTTTTTCCTTTGGTGAGCGTGTAAAGTTTCCCCCAGTAGTGTAGCCAAAGTCATTGCTTTTAACAGAGAAAGCGAGTTAAAATTCAGTATTCATGAAGAAGTTTTTGGAACGGAAAGAGATAAGCATGGAGACTACTCTACTGACCTTCAGCTGGTTGTGGTGCAGGGAAAAAAGATCGCAGAAGACCAAATACAAATCTCTATCCACATGCCGTCGGTTTTTAAACCATAGGACCATCTGGTAACTACTCACCTCTTTTCCAGTCAAGGAAACAACCTGAGGCAGCTCTCTTCCACCCCCATCGTTTTTCTTGTCCTAGAGAAATCATGTTCTCACTTGCCGTCCCTGGTTCTAGCATGAACAACAGTGATGGTAGGACATGTGAGACCACTCCAAGGTCACCTCCAAGGTCACGGCAGCGATAGCACAAAGACCCAGCAACAGCCCCCCAGATGGGGCTTTGCGTGTTTTCTCCAGCAGGAGTGAGGAAGCCTGCTGCATTCTCAAATTGCTGGGTATTTAAAAAGAAATTACAGTGTCTTTGAAGAGACTTTAAAACTTTTTTTAAAAAAAAATGAAATGTTTGTTTTATTGGTTACTTGCTAGTTTAACATCTAGATTATGGTACAGTATGCTAAAATCTTTTGTTTCAAGGCAAAATTTAGTGAAATGGTGACATGTACAGTGCCGTTCCATTGATGTGTTTTTCCATTCCAAGCCATCATAAGGTAGACTGGCTGGAAGAAAGCCAGAGATACTACAATCAGGGTGTCGGTCTGAATAGGAAGCCATCCCCATGTGGTCTAACGTCCTGGTTATATTTTAGACTTAACGTAAAATGGAACATGACAGAAATGGTCCCTGTGTGTTTGTTTTCATGGGTACCCTTAATCTCATGGGCATGTCTAACTCGAAAGTGTTCTAACTGGCGCTTAAGGCTTATTTTAGATACTGGAGTGTAGCTTTATTATGGATGGATTTTATCTTTTAAACATTTCATTTTGATCAATTTTGTATATTCATGTGTATTAAAATGTCGTGCACTAAATGCTCTCTCCTGGTTTGCTGTTACCTGGTCAAGGGATTGGCCAGCACCATTGTGATTAGCCCATGCAAATGGCATGGGCCAGAGAAAATTATTGCCTATTTTTCTGCCTAATTAAATTTCTGTTTTCTAGTATTACATTAACTTATTTTTGGCTCCTATTTCTGTAACCAAAATAGTTACTGTATGTGTGTGACATTCACTTGATTTTGTTGCTTTAAAAAAAAAAAAAAAGCTTGTAGTTTCTATTTAAAATAATCTGTATCTTAGTTTGTTTGTTGTTTTTTTTTTAATGTAACCAACTCAAGCACTTTAAGCAATGCTGTCAGTGTCCTGAGATTTTATTCGCTTTAACACTCTGCCTCTAGAAGTGTTTGCAAGAAAAATGAATAAAACAGGAATTATCTCCATAGAGAACCATAACGAAGTACTGTCACACATGTGACCTTCAAGTCCTTGACATCTCACATGAGCCAGTAGTGAGGCCTCTGTGCAGGGAATCATTTGGGACTGAATTTTGAAAATGTGAAGGAGAGTCTGCTTATTAGCCTGTGGAAAGGCAGTAGCTCCATGGAGTCTGGTAAGACCTGTGTCCTGGACGTAATCTACTTCATTTTATGCAACAGGAGCCACAAACTGCTATTGAGGAAACAGCACCCTGAGAAAATCAGTGGCAAGAGTGTGTGCACCAGCTGGCTAGACTTCACAGTAGACTTCCCCTTGTGTGGAATCTTATTAGTTATAAAATGCTGTTCCCAAAATAAGGATATGGCTCCCAACTCTGGGGTGCCATCACCACTGGTTTCCAGGAGTAGGAATGTGTTCCTAGATCTGGCCTTTCAAGCCTGATTGGTGGGGACCCTGCCCTCAAATCTCTAAGCCGGATGCAGCCCACTTTCTACTCCCATACATAAGTTCAGGTCCTACCCTATAGTCAAGAGGAAAGCCCACAGTTGCCAGAATCTGGGCTTTTCTTCCCAGCTAGTGACTTCAAGGGGTCTGTGTGTGGACTGGAAATTGTGACCCTGAGTCCATGACTCGGTGTCAGTATGGGACCCTATGGGCCAGGACTGTGGATAACTTAACTGAAAGTCTCCCTGTTCCTACATCTGCAGTTGGGTTCATGAGCTTGAACCTGACTGGGCCAAGCAGGCTGTTGACTTCCAGGATAACCAGAGGAATAGAGGACCTTTTTGGGAATAAGAGTTTTTTTTTTTTTTCCCTAGGCTTTGTTTTCGTCCTCTGTCAAATGGGTTTAAGCGTAGACCTGTCGCTACAAGCCACTCAGATAACTATTTTTAGAGAATGAGAAGCCACCCTCTTCATCCAATATTCTTCTGTTTTCATTGATGCTTAAAACAGCTTTAACAGGGCTGGAGAGATGGCTCTGTTAGGAGCACTGACTGCTCATGCAGAGGACCCGGGTTTGGTTCCCAGCACCCACATGATGGCTTACAACCCTCCACAGCTTCTATTCCAGGGGAGTTCACTGCCTTCTCTGGGTACCAGACATGCACATGGCACGAATACACACATCCAGGCAAAACACTCATACACGTAAAACAAACCTTAAGCAAACAAACAGCCCACACCTTTAACCGAGAATCCCGTTCCCATGGCGTCTTCCTTACATGAGTGTGAAGGACATTTGCAGAGTCACGTTTCTTGAGGGTAAATTTTTATTTCAGGGACAGTACTCCAAGCAGACTACTTACTTTTCCTAATGATACCCCAGGTGGAGGGATTGTTATTCACTATTTAACACTTGTGGAGACATAGAAAAATGAGCCAAATGCCCCCCCCCCACACACACACCTTGTTTCTTGCCTCAGAAAAAGTCTGTAGGGAAAAAAAAAAATTAAACTTTATAGAAGTACCACACATGGGGTCGGCAGTGGCATTTGGCTCAGGTGTCCCTGTGCAGACAGCTCCGAGCAGCCCTGTTCTCTTCCTGGGGGCCCACTTCCTCCTCTCTGCTTTTAGTGTTGCCTTAGCTTTCTCTGCTCTCTGGCTGACAACATTTTAAAGAGCAAACCCATTATGTTTCACTAGTGGACTGGACTATTTTGCCTTTTAATCTTATGGTAAAAGAATCAACTTTCTGGTGGTTGGAGAGAAGGCTTAGTGGCTGAGAGCACGTACTGCTTTCTCAGAGGACCCGAGTTCAGTTCCAAGCCATGTCTGGCAGCTCACATGTACCCGCAACTCCAGCTTCAGGGCCATTTGGTGCTTTTGGCCTCCATGGGCATCCTCACCCACATGTGTGCACATACACATGATTAAAACTAAATCTTTCTGGACAAACCATTCTTTTGAAAGTCCAGACGGTAGCTTTTGTGAACACCAGTATCTGACTTGTCTTCACAGCTTGTTTACATTATAACCAAGCCATTAGACTCCACCCAGACTTATCAGAATGAATCAGGGCATGAGAGTCTGGAAGCTATGTGAGCAGTAGTTTTATATTATAACACAGGTCCATCCTTTGCTTTCCATCTCTCAAGAGTGAGCATGTGTGCTGTATGTAAAGCAGCAAGGCAGGCCAGTGACATGGGCTCTGGTCCTATTTTGTTTCACCCCCTTGTGACAGTGGGGATTTGGAGATCAAAGTGGAGATTTGGATCTGACTCAGTTGGAAGCAAAATGACTCCATGACTGAAACCACCATTCCTATATATTCAGCCGAGTCTTCCCCCTGTGAGTCAGCTAGACTGCATCCACATTCTAGAGACTATCTTAGTGGACCTTGCCAGAGAGAATTCATGTGCTGTGAAAATCACCACGGGAAGAATGGGAGGATGGGCTTGGAACCTGCCGAAAGCTAGGTCTATGCATATCAGAGTTTATTCATCTTGAAGTAGAGAATTGCTGCTTCTGCACATACTGTCTGTCTGTCTGTCTGTCTGTCTCTCTCTCTCTCTGTGTGTGTGTGTGTGTGTGTGTGTGTGTGTGTGTGTGCGTGTACATATGCCAGAGGTCATCCTCGGGCGTTGTGCCTCAGGAGCTGTCCACCTTGCCTTTTGAGACAGGGTCTCTCACTGGGAGTTATGCTACGCTGATGGGCCTGTGAGCACCCCAGATCTGCCTGTCTCTGCCTCCCCAGTACTGGGATCACAAGTGTGTGCTACTACACCTGGTGTCTCTGTGGGTTCTGGGATCTAACTCCACATCTCCTGATCTCTCAGCCCTGGGTACTTTTTGAAATGAGTTGGGAAACCTGTGTAAAGAGGAACTTGCCTTCCATCCCCATTCCTTCAGGTAATGAATTGTTTAAAGACTTTTTGTTTGAAAATTCTTTAAAAGCAAATAGCTTCTACATATTTCCCCACCCACCACCCTTAATTCCCAGGGGACGACAACAACAGTATCGATTGTCACCTGGATCTGAAGTCTCTGCTAGGTCGGACATAGAAGACTTCAGCAGAAGTTGTGGGGAGCCTGTGGAAAGGACAGATTGTCCCTCAGGATGTTTATTCAACAGCTGGGACTTTAGGTAGCACGTCGTCTGAGGAGCCTATAATGGCTTATGAAGTAGGAACATTCTGAAGAACCTGTCTGGGTGAGGGCCTGTGTGGACTGCAGGTGAATAAAGACATGGGATTTGGCAAAGGGTTGGGGAACGAGGTTAAGACTCATTATTGCTTAGTTTCTAGAATTGGGGTACCCTGCCACAATTTGGGTTTGGTGGCCCTACCTTTAAGGGACTTGGGTTGAACTCGAGCCTTATGTATCATAGGCAGTTACTGTACTCTTGAGCTACATCCCATCCCTGTCCTGGAGAGTCAGATGGGACTCAGGACACAGATGCTTAAGGGGGCACGAAATATAGGTGTAAAGTGATAAAACTATTAACAGCTAGTTGCTCAAAGAAATCAAGCCCCAAAGCCCGTTGGCATGTACACACACGCGCACGCGCACCCCCCCCCCCCCCCACACACACACACACACTTCAGAGTAGGTAAGCATCAGTCCTCCATCCAGAGATGAACTCTAACACGGAGACCGACAACGCTTTCTCTTTTCATACGAGAGCTCCTAGGCATAAAGACAACACTAAAATGAGGTGAGAGAGGGGACATCCCTAACGGCAGCTGAGAGCTAGCCTGAGAAAGCTGCTTGTCGGATGCTGTCAGGGGCTGGCCTGCAGCTCAGAGCTAGGCCATGGGGTCTCCTTGCTTGCCACAAGCAATCTCACAGAACAGCATCCTTAGACAAGGTCATGCTGTGACCATGATGAAGCCAGACAAGAAACGTGTCAACTTCGTAATTTTCTCTAAGCACAGGCAAGAACAAGGTCACGGTGTAAATGGTAAAATGCTAGCATTGCTCCCCGAGTCTGAGTGAAAGCGGGGGTGGGGATGGACATGACTGCTGTTTTACCGATTCCCTCCATACCTCCTCTTGCATCTGACCCAGATAAGAGTAGCAAGATATACAAAGAATCATTCCTACTTCCTGTCGGTGCCCAACCCTGAAAAGCCATTGTTGTCCTCCTCCACGGTCCCAGCCAAAGCCCCAGGCCCTAAAGCTCTAAAGCCCCCTTAGATGCCCAGGGTTCTGCCTGACACACGGTCTCTGCTGCACTGAGCGCTGGACTTATCACAACGCCATAATTGTGTGGTGTAGTCTGGCTGGAGGGTGATGACAGGAATGTGCTGGAAGGAGAGGTAAGCTGTTTCCTTGCCTTGCTGGTCTAAGAGCAGGAAGGAAAAACGACTGCAGAACACACCATGAATACCGCAATTCTTGTCTGAGGGCTTGGTTGTATTGGTCCGGACGCCGAATCTTCCAACTTTGAGTAAATAATGATGTTAGTCTTCCCTGCCCTATAGCAGGGAGATCAATACAGCAGAGTTATGATGCATAGAAGCCTCTGGAAAGCACATTGGCATGAGCCTCCACACCCTCCTGGAGTCCCTTTGGCTCAGATGTGTCTGTCTCCAGAACCTTTGAATTTGCCGAGGCACCACAATCCCCACTGGAGGGTCTGAACCCTAAAGCGGGAACTCGAGAGCCTTCCCCGTGGAAGGCTATTTCAGGAATCCCAGTCTCTCTGATCTTATTATGTTCACTCAAAAGATTTCCATAACTCTAAGCTTGGACTTGGACTGAGTACAAGCCCTCGCTATCGAGGTGACCCAGGACACAAGTGTAGGGTCTGGTGCCCTCTAGTGAGAATGGCCTAAAACACCCCTGAGCTTTCTCAGAAGAGTGGTCTCATAGGTACTGCCTATGGGATTTCTGCTAAACAAAACCCCGAACTGAACCACCAAACCAATGACTGCTTCTGTGACAGCAAGCCAAGGCTGAAGTCAGGCAGCTCTCATCTTTGTGCAGAATGAGGCCATGGAGCAGGAGACTCCTGGGAAAGAGACAGTGGAGTCCATGTCCTGCTTGTCTCTCAAAACTTGGGTCTCAGGAGGCTGTTGTGTGAAACACGGGCATGATATGGATGGGGCCTTCATTCAGTGAGCCGAGATGGAAGAGTGAGAGGCAATGATAACACTCTCATTTAACTTGTTAATGTTACAGAGAAACTATCTCTGGTTGGAGGAAGGAAGGAGGGAAGGAAGGAAGGAAAGGGGGAAATAAGAAATGGAGGAAGACCTAGGGGCCTCTCTCTTGTTTTAAGAAGTGTTGGGAAACCGCCCAAAGTAAGCCCGTAAAGGGGACACACACAGCACAACTGCCATCCTTGGTGTCGTGCCCAGGGCCAAGAACTGATTTCTACTGTTCAACCTTTTGATACAACGCTTTCCAACCCAGGGAACTCTGCTAACAAAAATTATATGATGCGCCGGTGAGATTGCTTAGTGGGTAGAAGTGCTTGCCTCTAAGACTGTCAACTGGAGTCAGATCTCCGGGACCCATAGATAGAAGGAAAGACCTTACTGCTTCAAATTGTCTTTTGACCTACACACACACACACACACACACACACACACACACACACACACACGTATGCATACACAGCATACATGCACATACACAGATTCACACATGAGCATGCACACAGACAAAAATACACACACACACACACACACACACACACACACACACACACACACACACGCAAAGTATCTAAGACCTTCCATAGAGTAGTGCAGAAGAACCCGTTCGCTGTTGTGGAATTTCTGGCAAATTGGTTTGCACTTTGGAACACCCCTACATTATTTTTGCCAGGGACGTTTATTTGTCACCATGTCTGCCAGTTCTAGGCCATATACTAGAACTCTGACTCCATGAGCCTCATAACTTGTCTCTTCTCTGCGTGCAGACACGCTGGGGGAGTGAGGCATCTGACCAAAAGTCTGCAGTGACATTCTGGGAACAGGAGCTGTGAAGAAACGAATAGCGAAAGTGTGAGAATACCCACTAAAGACTTGCAAAGCCGAGCTGAAAGGCACAGGGAGGAAGAACACGCTATTCCTCCTAGGCATGGCTAGTTAGTGACTTCTGTCACATTAAGATTTAGAAGGAGCTGCCTCGTGGAATTTATTTTAAAAACAGACTTCAGGCAGGGCAGATATATTTTATTTATAAGAAAACTTTCTTATTATGGGAAATTAAAAATGCATAAAGGTAGAATAGAATACAGAATGAGGCTGAGCCCACAGTTACTGAAGTACTCGCTAGGGTCAGAGCCCAGGCTCTGGAAGGCTCAACAAGCTGGGCTCAAGAACCAGTCCCCATCATGCTAATTAAAGAGCTAGTAGTGAAAAGGAGAGAAAGAAAGGAGACCTAGGCAATGTGGCCATATTGGGAAGAAGAACATGTGGTGGTATTGTGTTCCCCAAAATATTGTGCACCCTAATAAACTTATCTGGGGTCAGAGAACAGAACAACCACTAGATACAGAGGCTAGAAAATGGTGGCACTCACACCTTTAATCCTAGCAATCCAGAGGCAGAAATCCCTCTGGATCTCTGTGAGTTCAAGGCCACATTGGAAACAGCCAGGCATGGTGATACATGTCTTTAATCCCAAGAAGTGAACCTTTAATCCCAGGGAGTGATGGCAGAAAGCAGAAAGATATATAAGGCGTGAAGACCAGAAACTAGAAGCATTTGGCTGGTTAAACTTTTAGGCTTTGAGCAGCACAGTTCAGCTGAGATTCATTCTGGATGAGGACTCAGAAGCTTCCAGTCTGAGGAAACAGGATCAGCTGAGGAACTGGCAAGGTGAGGAAGCTGTGGCTTGTTCTGCTTCTCTGATCTTCCAGCATTCACCCCAATACCTGGCTTCAGGTTTGATTTTATTAATAAGACAGTTTAAGATTCTGCTACAACAACAGATAAAGGGGTCCAGTGACCCCCAAGTCTTTCCTCCAGCATGGTGACTTGATCTGTAGGTTTGAATACAGGGCAGGAGGCATGCATGGACAAGCGGCCTTGGCCCAGGTGTGGTTCTGCCCGCTGTTGTCTCTGCCAAGTGGTCAGAGCTGTGTGAAATCTCTTCTCGGGAGGCAAGTTCCTCCTGCGCTGGGGCTTCAGCCTTTCCCTTTCCCCAGCAGGGGGTTTCCGGGTGGAATTTCAGTGCCTTGGTCCATTTTTACCCCTAAGTGTCTCTCCTTTAAAGTATCTTCCCTCCTGCGAGGAGGCACACCACCACAGGGAGCGGCAGGCAGCCAACTCGGGCCAACCTTCCTGCAGACTGAGAAGATGGTCAGAGAGGACTGGAAAGTCACCTGGATATCAAGTGTGAATGCAAGAGGTGTGAATGTGCTCCAGATGACAGCCAGCTCTGGAGGATTAGCCACTTATCTGTCACCTTTCTTAATCAGAGCTGCGGTAGGTGGAGTAGTTACCTCTATCTGGAAAATTAAAATGAAAATAGTTATGAGTTTTATAGACCTTTGTGCAAAAGTGGAAACTTTTACATAAATCGTGCCCCATCTAGGCTTTTCACCTTTCCAATTACCCCCTTACTTTTCTGATTTTCTTTGTTTTCAAAAGAATGGGGTCACACACCTGGACAATGTGCAGAGTGAGACCTTTGAACACTCTGTCCTAAATGAGATGTCTTTGTCAAACCCTGTTGTTCAAATCTTAGATGGTCTTTCAATAATAATAAAAAAACCCTGGTACCAGATATTGGGGTAAGAGCTGAATGATCAGAGAAGCAGAGCAAGCCACAGCCACCACCTATTACCTCACCAACTCCACGAATCCTCCGACTGAAATCCTCCAAGTCTTCACCCAAAAGGGTCTCAGCTGAACTGCTTTAGTTCCTGTTTCCTCGCACCTTATATACCTTTCTCCGCCCTGCCATCACTTCCTGGGATTAAAGGCATGTGTGCTTTCCAGTGCTGGGATTAAAGGTGTGTGTGCCACCACTGCCTGGCTCTGTTTCCATGTGACCTTGAACTCACAGAGATCCAGACAGATCTCTGCCTGCCGAGTGATAGGATTAAGGGTGTGTGCCACCACTGCCTGGCCTCTATGTCTAATCTAGTGGCTGGCTCTGTCCTCTGATCCTCATGCAAGTTTATTACGGTCCACAATATATCACCACAAAACCTGTCCCCTCAGAGCTCAGGGAACCCTGTGGAAGAGGAGGAGGAAAGATTGTAAGAGCCATCAGGGTTGGGGACACCAAGGACATAGTGCCTTCCAGACACAACAGGACTGATGCACATATGAACTCTCAGAGACCATGGCAGCATGCACAGGACCTGCTTGCAAAGAAAGCAGTAGTTTTCTCTAACGGAGTCTGGGGATAGAAACCACACTTAAGGGCAGGGCCCATGCCTCCCGGCAGTAGATGATGAGCAAACAAAATGAACTCAGTGGTGTTTTTGGAGATTTTTTTCTGTCTTACATTGCTTTGTTTGGGTGCTTTTCTTCTCTCTCTCTCTCTCTCTCTCTCTCTCTCTCATTTTTAACCTCACCTTTTTTTTTAATCCTGTAATATTATGGTTTTCAATTTTGTGGTTTTATGGGTTGTGTGTGTGTGTGTGTGTGTGTGTATGCATATCTGTGTGTGCACATGTGTGCTACTTTATATGAGTTAATTATGATATACTCCCCCAAAATGATTTTATAAAGTTAATTAATGAGAACAACATAGCTTTCCAATGAGTGTTTGAAGTCAGAGATAATTGGTGATATGAACACTGTTTGTAACCAGTTAATATCTGAATTTTGTTTTGTTTCACATAGGATTATGATAATTCAAATATACACAGATGTATTATTTTCAACATGATTTTGGTTATTGTTCTGTTTTTAACATTTGCTTTGCAACATCTGCTCAAAGAAACAAGAACAGTGGGAAAGCCTTCGTTTTTAGGCTCTTCCTGGAAGGGAATTAACCTCGCAGGTAACCTCAAGTCTCCATCAAGTTCAAACTTCATTTATAGCACATTTGAGGGTGTTGGTAGGTTATCGAGCCCAGATATACTGTAAAAATGAAATTCTAATGATTTGTGGAACTCTTAGAGCAGGGTTTGATGAAACACAGTTGGAAAGCCATCAATCTGACATTCCAAAAGGCAAGGCTTACCTTTTGTTCTTACCCCAGACATCTTTCAGCTTTTGCTCTTTCCTCACACGCCTCATTTTCCCCCCCAGAGAGGTGGCATTGAACTCACTTTAACTCAGTGTCACCGAGGACAGAACGAGATTGAAGTAGCGGCGTGTTGTCCCTGGGTCCCTGCATTCACATCTCATCCTCATCTGTCTCCTCTTGCTGGCACATCACAAGTGAGGGCTGAGCCCGACCCAAGTAAAATCGTCACATAAGAGGACTACTGGCACCCCCGGATTAGGAGCCTTGGCTGGGAATTCTATTTGCTTTTATTTGCATATTTGTACCACCTGTTTTCCTTCCCTAACACACACTGTGCTCCCAAGGTGCTGTGCAATATATACATATATATATATATACATATACATATATATATATATATATAATATATTCTGTCTTGTCTTCCATCAAGACTTTCTCATTTAGTGCCACATGACCCAGACTGTGCCTCGGCTGAATGTTTGCAGATGAACTGACAAACTAATCTGGCTGATATATTGACTGGTACTCTTCTACAAACATGTATGATTTCTATCACATGTTCATGGAGCAATTATTTTGTGCTGGGTGGTAAGCTAAGCAATTTCGTTACTCAGACTGTTTGTCATTGTGATAAACGCTTGATAGAAGGATTTATTCTGGCTGTGGTTTTATAAGTCTTAGCCCATGCTAGCTGCCTCTGTTGTTTTGGGGGCCTCTGTGGAGGCAGAACATCACAGCAAAGAGAGTGTGATGAAATAAAATAGTCGTGAAAAAGAAAGGCATGACTGGAAGGGGCCTGGGACAAAATCTACCCTTCAAAGACACACCCCCAGTAACCCACTTCCTGGAAGGAAGCACCGCCTTCCACAGTTCCACCACCTACCAGTAATTCATTCAAAATCTACCTGTCAGTGGCTTAAACCATTGATTAAGGGGATGGAGAAATGCCTCCCGTGGTTAAGAGCACTTGCTGTTCTTGCAGAGGACCTGGATTCAGTTCCCAGCATCCACATGGTGACTCACAACCATCTGTAAGTCTAGTTCTAGAAATCTGATGCCTTCTTCTGGCCTCTGTGGGCACCAAGTACACACGTGGTATGCATACATACATACATACATACATACATACATACATATATACATACAGGCAAGCACTCACATACATACAATTTAAAAATAAATAAAAATAAAACTATTTTAAATCATTGATGAAGTTGGAACCCTCCTGATGTAATTGTCTCTGGGACCTTCATGGCCACGGAGATGTGGTTTACTGAGGCGCCTCTCAATGCAGTGACGTTGACAGTCATGATTAGCTGTTACAGCATTTAACATGACTTGGCTCACTAGTGCTCCTAACAGCCTGGAGAGACCAGGTAGGGAAGGAGGAGATGGGAGGGAAGCCATGAGACTGGAGTTGGATCTTGGTAGATGTGTCTCCCGATTAGATAGGCTGTTTGAAGAGAGGGAACCAATGGCGTTACTGCTGTCTCGCAACTTCCAAAGGTCAGGATGCCTCTGTGGTGAAACATCCTTGAAGCTGAGGTTAGGCTCTCTCACTATATCATAAACCCAGGAATCAAGAGACGTTCCCAGAGCCGCCCTGGGATCTCCTGGGCTCTTCTGTGGAACTGACTTTGGTTCCCGGAGCCGCTCTGGGATCTCCTTCTGGGCTCTTCCATGGAACTGCCTTTGGTTCCCAGAGCCACTCGGGAATCTCCTTCTAGGCTCTTCTGCGGAACTGCCTTTGGGTCCCCTAGTCTCAGTGAGGCAAATTATTAATCATTTTGTTTCCAAACGCTTTACTTTTTGTTCGTTTGGTTTTTTTTTTTTGAGACACATGATCTTGGGCCAATGTGAAAAACACAGCTCTCCTTCAAACAGGATAAGAGTTAGTTTTTTCTGGACCCAAGTGTGAGTGACCCTGGCCTGGGAACACAGATTTAAGTTACCTTAAATTCCACGTTCCAAGCGGCAACAGTTTCACCAAGTTTTTATTGTAACAAAACAAAGAAAATCATAAATCAAGACATTTTGGGGTGTGTGTGTGTGTGTGTGTGTGTGTGTGTGTGTGTGTGCGCGTGTGTGTGTGTAACTGTGGGTAAGCAGGCTATAAGGTGGGGAACTCTCACCTGTGGGTCTCAGATACTTACCTCGTGTATTCTTAGCTTGGGCTGCTGGAAGCTTGGGTCTGTTTGGACATTCCAAAATGATTTACCTAACAGTCACAAGGTTGTTTGGTCAAGCACAGAGTCAGGCAGTAAGCACCTACTTAGGGCCTATGACAGCTCAAGATCACTAGCCTCTGGGCCTGTCATTTTAACCCTCCACAGTCAGTGAATTCCTAAGCAGCAATCTATCTACCTTGTGCAATGTTTAACTGAGAACTTTAGTCAACACTTTTTCTGTATGTAGCCCAGGCTGGCCTGGAATTCACTATGTTGTGCATTTTGATCTCAAATTCACAATCCTGCTGTCTCAATCTCTTAAGTGCTAGAGTTGCTGGTCTATTATTTTCTTGAGACAGCATCTCACTATGCTGATCTCTTGAGTTCAAAGGATCCTCCTGCCTCAGCTTCCCAAGCAGCACCACTACTCACAGACAAGACACTGTATTTTAAAAATACAGTGGAGTCTGATGGTGGTGGCGCACACCTTCAATCCCAGTGCTCCAGAGGCAGGTGGATCTCTGAGTTTGGGGCCAGCCTGGTCTACAGAGCAAGTTCCAGGATAGCCAGGACCACACAGAGAAACCCTGTCTTGAAAACACCAAAATAAATAAATAAATAGTTAACAATTAAGAAATACAATATCTTAAATTTTTGCCATTTTATTACCATTGACTTGAATACGTTTATTTTTTGGTAAAATTACAAAAATGAATACCAATCATGACTATAGTTAAAAAATTCAGACTACCCAGTTCAATAGAAAAAGTTCCCTTTACTCAATCCCCTTGCATTTCTCCCCCAAATGAAAGGTTGCAGAAGGCCCTTCCAAACTTCCTTGAGCACATGTATCCGTGTATACGCCACACAAGTCAGAACTTACTGACTTTTAAAACTAACACCATTAAATTACGTGGGGTACTTGCTTTTCTCCCCAGCTTGGTAGTTTTGAAGCTCTTTCTATCTCATTAAAATAAAAACCACTGCATATATTCCCAAAATATCGATGTGCCATCATTTATTTAAAGGTTATTTGCAACTTTTTTTTTGTTTTTTGTTTTTGCTATTATTAGCAACATTGCATTGAGTATCTTTGTACATATCCTTGAATGAACAGGATTTTTTAAAACTTGTAACTTTCCCCCACCAAGCATGAAGGATTTCCACTAGCAGACATGGAAGGGAACATTGTATCCATGTGTGAGTGCTAAGTTAGCCCAGAAAATGTAACTAGGGAAACGGGAGGGCCTCACTAAGTCTTTTGGACCAAGAGCTAACACTCGGAACCCCAGCACCATTTGGTTTTATTTAAGTATGCCAAGAGAGTCTTGTGCAAGGTTCATGTTTGTTGATATACACAACCAACCATCCAAGTATGGTAAACTGAGACACAATTTCAAGTTTGCTAGAAGACAGTATCACTTGCTTAACTAAGTCTGTCCCCATCTGGTGTGTGGAATTCTTTCTTCTTGGGTTTCCTAAGGCTGGGAGAGGCTTGAAAGCTGATAGTGTATTTTTCCACTGTTGCCCTTTCAACAGGCTCTAGGATTGCCAACGGGTCCAGTTGTGAAACTTGTCTTCCTGATGAAATATTCTTTTTGATTTGTAGCTGTTTTGTGATTGTTGCCAAAGTCACATCACAGACACTGTACATGAAACAAAATTTACTCTTACTTTTTTGTGTGCCTATTTTTGAGATAAAAGATACACAGTTGAAGGACAGGGCTTGGAAAGAAGACCCAGTAGACTACCATTTCAAGCCCCCAGTGAGAGATGGCCTCTCATCTCACTTTAGGCTTAAGGTCTATAGCATAATCTTTTGATTGTTGGACGATCCTTGTGCTATGGCAACCTAAGAGTAGATTTACTCTGAAACACTGAGAGGTTATCAGAGTTTAGAGTTCAGACTATGCCCAAGGCAATGGGTAACTAACCTGACTGTACTTCAGAATAGCGGGAGCTTTCCACTAATACCACCATCACCATCAGCAAACATACCATGACCATCTCTACAATCACCACCAATGCCAACACAATCTACAACACCAACAGTATCAACATCACCAACACCGTTAATTTCACCAACACCAAAAGCAACACCACCAATGCTAATCTACCACCAAAAATCACCACCAATACCTCCACTACCAACAATCACCATTACCAACAACAATATCAACATAACCAGTACTGCTCATACCAACAACAGTGCTAACACCACTACCACCATCACCAGCACCACCACTACTACCACCAAAACCAACATCCTCCATAGCCTTAGTACGTTCATTTGTTAACACGGAGAAACCGATGTTGCTGTATTTTTACTATTAACTAAACTGCATCCTTTATTGCCCACTCATGAGCCCTTTCTGGGGATGGTGCAATCCAGGAAACATCACTACATGTAGCGGTTATGTCTTCCTTGTCTTGTCTAGTCTGAGACAGCTTTGTATTTCTTTGTCACACTTTTGACAGTTTTGAGTATTATTTGGGGGATTTTATGGAATGTCCTTCAGTTTGGGCTTGTCTGTTTTCTGTTTTATTTTGTTTCCTGATGAGACCAGGGTTGTGAATTTTGGAAATTCCACGTAGGTAAGGTACTCTTCTCACGGCATCCAATCAGGAGGGCTTGCTATCAGCATGACATCATTGATGACTAGTTAATTGAGTCTGTAGCATTAGCTGGGCTGGTGCTTGCAGGCTGGACTCGAACTCACAGAGATCTGCCTGCCTCTGCCTCCCAAGTGCTGGGATAAAAGGCATGTGCCATCACATCCTACAAAAGTTTCTATATTTCTTATTCTATGTTCAGTTTTTGGAAATAAATCATTAAGTCTAGCCCATAAGTAAGAGTGGAGATAAACCAACAGCCTTAATGGTTTTTAATATATGTATTTATTTTATGATTATAAACGTTTCTTTCTTTATTTTCAATTATTTTGGGATGGGGTGGTTATAATTTTTTGAATCACATTAGCCCCAGCCTGAATATCTCCTAATAGTGATAGCAAGTACCTTAGTGTGATGCCACATTTCCTAGCTGGTTCACAGTGATAAAGGATCTGCTGGGATGGAAACTCATTTATGTTGAAGATATTTTGGATTTGATGAAAAAAGACTATTCACTTACCTGTTTAATAAATGTGTATTTGTTGAGTGTGTGGCATATGATGTGCAGTGCTGGGGAATCTGTAGATTGATAACCCATCTTACAGTTTTGTGTGGAAGAATAAATAGAACCACAACCATTTATTAAGAATCTACTGAAGGCTGAACATGAGGCTAGGTGGTCTGTGCACATCAATAAATCATTTTGATTGTTCTGCAAGTAAATCTTTACTGTCTCTAGATTATTCTATGTTAAAATTGATTTGTAAATCTATATCTTATACCTGTGTAGTTTAAAAATCTCAAACAGCACCAAAAAATTTGTCATGAAACACAGGCATTCATTGTTCTTAGAAATTCAGTAGCCCAGAAGAACCACCTCTATCTATTCTGGTCATTTATTATGGTGATTGCTCCTGCATTTATAAGTAATATAAATTATTTCAAAACCAAAATGTTATTCAAAAATTTTCAATGTATTTAAGGTAAAGTAAAGCAGATCCAAAACAGCATGCAAAGCCAGTGGCTGACACTGTGATTGAAGACTCTTGCCATCACTATGAGCCAAGAAACAGAATGCTGGCAGATCCTTCTGGAAGTCCCTCCATGTGTCCTTCCCTTGTCAAAAGCAACCACTCTCCTCACTTTCGTAGCTATCACTTTCTTGGGTCTTTAAAAATAATTTTATTACCTAGTGCACATGGTTGAACACCATGGTTCAATTAATTTTCTTTTCCTTATAATTGATCTTTTTGTTACCTTTAAATTTTTTTTTTTTATACAATCCATATTCTGGACTTTCTTGGATGTGATATTGGAAGGCATCTGTCTTAGCTAGTGTTCTATTGCTGTGATGAAATACTATAACCAAGGCAACTTATAAAAGAAAGCATTTAATTGGGGGCTTGCTTACAGTTTCAGAGGGTTAATCCACAATCATCACAGTGGGAAGCAGGCAAATAGACATGATGCTAGTTCAGTTGCTGAGAGCTTTACATCCTGATCTACAAGCAGAGAGAGAGAGAGAGAGAGAGAGAGAGCAAGCCTGGTGAGGGCTTGTGAGATCACAAAACCCACTCGTAGTGACATTCCTCCTCCATGAAGGCCACATTTATTCCAAGAAGGCCACACCTCCTAATCCTTCCCAAACAGTTCCACTAACTAAGCAAACATTTACGTGTATTAGCCTCTGGGGTTCATTCTCACTCAAACCAGCACAGCATCTTTCATGTAGGCTTTGTCCGCAATGCCTGGAGTCTAGTGCTGGATGGACAGGCAAGTCGAGACACCACTCTCAGAAGCATGTTCTCACTTCTTATTCTTCTGGAGAAACATGCACCAACACATCAAGCAATTTGAAGGTAGGAAGAGGGAAGCTGTACATAGGGTTGTTACTTGATAGGCAAGATTCTACCCGATACTTTGACCTTTAGCAGGCAGGAAACAAAATCTCTGCTGTCTGCATAGTTTTAAATAATAATAAAACAACTTTTAAAATAGCAGACATTGGAAGTAGGCACTCTGGTGTCTTGCCTTACTTTAAGACCTAGCCCTTCCGTAGAGGGGCTTTTTGACCAAACTCTGTGAGTTGTTGCCCCAGTGCCCTCTTCTTTAAGGAGGGATGGTCACTGTCACAGGTTATTGTGAGGCTGCAATGAGAAGATTCCTCCAAAGTGCTCCAAAGAGCAGTGACTGGTGAGCAGGAAGCGAATACTCAGTATTGTATGCTATTAGTATTCGCTGCTGTGGAAAACAGACAGAAATAATCAGCTTAAGGGTAACGGACACGCTTAAGATTTTCAACTCCTCTGCTTGCTTTGTTCCTGGTGAATTTCCAGCTCTCATTCATGTGACAGGGATAAAATTAATTCATCCACAGCTGCTCTTTAATCTCTGGCTATTTTCTGGCTCTTTGGCAAATAAATTATCAGCCTTTAAACTAAATAATTAGTGCTAGCTTGAAAGAACTTGTACACATCTCCAAGGCCATGAACCAGGGAACAAATTCTTTGTTTCCTGTGTTTATTCATAAACTTCAGGGTAACTACTGAAAACTCTGCTTTCCTCTAGGGCATCTCAGGAAGACAAAAAATAAACAATGCTAGCAAATTAATGTTTGGCAGCAAAGAGGAAGCGGATGTTTTCTATACATCCTTAAAACTTGTAAATTTTCTGTCTCTCTCTCTCTCTCTTTCTCTCTCTCTCTCCCCACCACAAGTACAATTTTGCTTTCTAATAAATAGGTAATTATATACTTGTCGTGAGTTCAACTGTAGCCTCCAGAACAATACACTCAAGTCCTGACTCCTGATACCCATGAGTGTGAAGTTGTTGCAAAGAGGTAGACACAATTAAGTACAGGATCTCAAATGAGACCACTCAGAACTTATGGGAAATCCTGAATCAAAAGACTACTCTCCTTAGAAGGGAAAGGTAATCAACACAGAGCACAGGGCAAAGCCACAGGGCATGAGCTAGCTAGTGGGTGGAGGGATGTGCCACGAGCCAAGAACTTGGGGAAAGATGGTGGCCACTCCCAAAGGTGAGGCCAGGTGAGGTGAGAAACAGAGATTCTATTACTGAGTCTTTAGAAGGAACCAATCCTGGCAACCACGCCTAGGTCTCTGTCTTCAGCACAACAAAGAAGGCAAGTATTTGTTGTTTCAAGCTGTGGAATTTATGGTGATTTAGTAAGGCTGCCCTAGGACACCGATTGATCTCTCAGAGTAACTATTCAGTCCGAATAGTTTTTATCTGAAATGGAGGAAACTAGAGATCGGGCTAGACATTTTATATGTTAATAAAACCAGCACTCCCCTTCTCTCTTACAAAGCACACCTTTTGTGTAGTTGGAATTAAGCTTTAATTTTTAAAAAATAAGAAATAAAAATAAAGTACTTTAAAAAAAATCTTCAAAAAAAAAGTCTTTAAAGTTTTGTGAAATGAGTGAATTCCTCTGTAGTGTTTCAGACATGTTGTGTGTGTGTGTGTGTGTGTGTGTGTGTGTGTGTGTGTGTGTGGTGTGTTAGGCATGTGCACCAGAGGAAGATTGAACCCAGGACCTTATAGTCTACCACTGAACCACCTCCCACTGATATGGATTCACAACACGCCTCCACGGTTGGGCATGGTCACGCATGCCCGGCAGGACCTAGTCACTTCTGCCTGGTCATTTCCGGGTTAAAACGTCTCTCATGACCAGGACCCCATGGCTTTGCGTAGTTGTGTAAAGCACGCAGCGCAACCATGTGATCTACATGCATGCGTGGAATAGCCACATGGGCCTGTGTGCGCAGGTGCGGCCCAGCCTTTATAAGCCGGCGCCATCTTTACTCACGTGTCCTTTCCACAGGCCTGTGCACCTCTGTCTCTGTCTCTTACCTTAATAAGACTCTCGTTAGTGGATTCTGTCATGTTTCGTGACATTTCCTTACAGGGTAAGAGCGCTGCAAATAACCAACACCCACCCCCCAGTATACTATATGACCATGCACGTACTAAGTTGTTTTTTTTTTTTTTTTCTTAAGGGATGCACTTTCTGGCCATAAGGCTCACGATATTTAGGGTTTAGAAATTTACTGTGACATTCATGAGACCCATGATGGGACAGAGTGTGAGGTGAAGAGGCAGGAGACAGGTGGAGGGAGTATGTGATAGGCAGTATGCTGAGAGGAGACACAGGAGTCAGCCAGCCAAGCAAAGCTGTGGCCTGCCCCACACTTGGCTGTTGGCTATTCTGGACAGGTAAACCATCAGTGTCATCCAAAGGAGGAACATTAGGATGAGGCCAGGAAAGGACAGCATGAAGTCTACACGGCATATTTTAAAAGTGGTGCCTGGCGGTCACAGCGGGTGGGAGCCCCAAAGAGAGGTCCCCCCCCCCCATCAAGGCCAGTTGGCACTGCTGTGTGGCCTTCCACTGCAGTGTGGTCAGGTGACCAAGGCCACGCTCCGTAGAGAAAAATCCACTTTCCCTCTCCCAGAAGAATTTTACCTGTTCTACTTAGAGAGTTCCAGGCGCCTCCTGAGGCTGCATAATGAGACCGTCTTAAAAACAAATGGAAATCTTCCTGCGATCCCTAAGGAGGCTCCACATGGAGAGTGGTTCTCAGCTAATAGGCTAATGGCCCTGAAGGAAGTTGGCAATCAATAACCGGAGGATGACTAGAGTATCTCCAGGAGTTCCCTGGCAGGTGAGCCTCAGTCATCCACAGGGTAACCTGCTCTGTAGAGCACACCTTCTCTCCCTTATCCCTCTCACTTTCGAGGATGGCCTCTAAAATGATCGCATGCCTGTAGTCCTTTTCTCATGGACTCCTAAGACTCCATCCCGAGAAAGGCGTAATGCTCTATCCTTCAACACGCTTGAGTAGAACCTGGCTGCTTCATAGCCCTACAGCCCGCTCTTCCAGATTGCATAACCGAGGACTTCGTTTGCTGGACTTTATCTTACTGCCTCTGCCTCCCAAATGCTGAGATTAAAGTCATAAACCACAGGCCCAGCCCTGTTTGCTGGACTTTAGAAATGGGAAATACCATCTTCCATGTCTCCCTTGAGAGGCATACATAGGGCAAAGATGAAACGGGAAAGCGTCTTCGCAAATTACCGAGTCCGTGGAAGTGTGGTGTGGTGTTATTATAACTATAAATTCCCCATGGTGCTGAAGGGGTTGCTGTGTTTGTCTCCAGCACGAAGACTGCCTTATGTTGGGTTCTTGAGAGTGAGTCTTTTTTACAGAGTGCCCTGGGTTTTTGTCATTTAACAGAGCCTGGGTTGTAATATCTGTAGTCTGTGACACAGGCAGGTTTCTTGACTACTTCCCTAGACACATTAGTCACCAGGCTTGGGTCAAGACCCAGCTCTGCTGTCCGTTCTCTCTTGCTTCAGTACGTTCTTCTTTAAAGTGTGGATCAAGATGGCTGTCTTGGCTGGCTGGTGGTGGTGGTGCACGCTTTTAATCCCAGCATGGGAGGCAGAGGCAGGTGGATCTCTGTGAGTTCAAGGCCAGGCTGGTTTCCAGAGAGAGTTCCAGGACAGCCAGGATTACACAGAGACCCTGTCTTGAAAAACAAAATAAACAAAATACTGTCTCTTACAATACTTCCAAATGTAATGTATATTTAAGAATTTTATAAGTTGTAAATTAAGAAACTGCTTTGGTTTTGATAAGGACTACATCAAATGATGGTTATCACAGGGGTGACAGAATAGTTGGAGGAATTACCCAACACTGTCCTCTTTCTGGGAGCAGAGTAGAAAAGCATTTCCCAGCCTCCTTTGGAGTCAGTAGGGATACTATCTTGAGTTCTGGCCCGATGGTCAATTACATCAACATATTAGTTACCTTTGCATGATTTTAGCCAAAATAATGGAAAGAAGAATGTAAGTGGGGAAGACTGACTTAGGCTCAGGGTTTCATTCAGCCTGCATCTTGACGGGGAACGCATGCTGGACACTTTCCATCATGGCTGACAAGAAGTAGAGACAAAGAACAGCCCAGAAATGCCATATAACATTCAAGGATTAGCCCCAGTGACCTACTTCCTCCAGCCAGGCCCCATCTCCCAAAGTTTCTACAGCTTTCTAAAATACCAGCACCAGCTAGGGGCCAAACATTCAAAATATGAGCCTGTGGGCAACATTTTACATTAAACCACAACAGATGACCGTGGCTAGCAGCAGGTGTAGTTGGAGTTTTCTCTAGTCCTGCTAGGGCCCGCAGCTGCTCAGACCCAAGTAAACACACAGAGACTTCTATTACTTATAAACTGTATGGCCGTGACAGGCTTCTTACTATTTAAATTCTTATATCTTAAATTAACCCATTTCTATTAGTCTATAAGTTGCCATGTGGCTTGTGGCTTACCGGTACTTTACATCTTGCTTCTCATGGTGGCAGCAGCTGGCAGCGTCTCCTGACTCAGCCTTCCACTTCCCAGCATTCTCCTCTCTGTTTATCCCACCTATACTATACTTCCTGCCTGGCTACTGGCCAATCAGCATTTTATTTATCAATCAATCAGAGCAACACATTCACAGCATACAGAAAGACATCTCCAGCAAGTAGGCCCATGAATGCTCTCTCTGCTCTCCTTCCTCCGCTGCCAAAGCTCCCTGGACACCCCAAGACAAGTTGTAAGATAGTAGATACATTAGGCTGCCTCCCCAACAGCCAACAGAGCTGTCTATGAACAAGAGAAAAAAAATCAACAACAATATTGGGATAAGCCCCTGAGATCAGGTTATTTGCCTTAATAATGAGTGTTTGAAAGAGTGGGTGACAATACTTATGCTTCTGTTCTGTTTCATTTCATTTTCTTTTTAGGCCAGATAGAGAACCTGGATTAGTTGAGTAGGGAATGCTTGATTTTCTTTCTTTCTTTTTTTTTCCTTCTTTCTTTTTTTGGTGGACTAAAGATAGCATTCTTGCTCTATTTTATTTTAATTAAACAACAAGCTAAGGAACAATTCGATGTTCTTTTAACTTCATTTTCTAACAAACTGAGAAGTGGGATTTAAAGAATATAAATTCTTTGAAACTTCAGGAATACGTGCTCTGGTATTAATCCTATTCCCAAATCTCATTATCCCATGGAGAAGCCTTCACAAGATTTATAGGGCCTTGAGCACTACTGGAAAGACCTTAAGTGCAATCCTGTATTTGGGAAGGGGGCTTTCCTGGGGCTGTGTGATTTGTGGAATGTGGTCCCAGGTAAGCCTTCATGGCAGGAGTCTTTCATATGAATAGGGATTACTTCTCTTGACTGAGCCCTTTAGAAGATCTGTCTGATCAGCTGCAAGGGGTAGCGTATCCATTTTAGAAACCAGGCTCACACTTGGAATGAAAGAAAAATACAAAATGAACCCTATGCACTCCGTGAAAATAGGGCATTTTGGTTTTGGAGGTAGGCCAACACTTCGGGGCAGGACTCTAAATTGCTAGAGCAGCCTTGAAAAACCAGAGCAGCTTTATGATAGCTGGGAATATAAATGAAATGGCTGTAATGTATCAGGATTGATCCGAAACTCTACAGCATCATGTGGTTTATTTTATACCCCAGCTTTAAAATGGATTCTGGAGTTTAGAAATAAGTGTTCTTTGGGTGAATCCAAATGGTAGACCCTGGGAGAATCACGTTCTACAAGGCAATCTGTTAGCTTCCTAATTGTAAACACTTAAACCACATGTCCTCCCTCAATTTGTAAAAAGAGAGGCACAGCCTTCCCTGATGGAGTGGCATCCTTTTTCTGAGCTCCCAGTGCTCAGGGTCTGTTGTTTGCACATCTCTCCTAGAAAGCCTTCTGGCTGGCAGCTAGAGAGGAACCTATTTTCCTTCAAATTGTTTCAATGGGGTGTCCTTTTCTTGCTTACTATGTGACGGTAGCCACATTGGCTTAATAGCTGGGTTCCAGCTTTGAGAGAGGCTGTAAATATAAACAGACTGAAGTAAAAAATGGAAAAGTCTATGGTGTGTCTGTTGTAGGCATGGTCCTCAGTCCATCACCATACTGGAGAATGAGAACTAATATGACGTCATTGAGGAGCAGTGGGACCCTAACGCCATCCACACCCCCATTTTTTACTTCCCAGTCATGATGTAAGCAGGTTTCTTTCTTTTCTTTTCTTCTCTCTCTTTCTCTTTTTTTTTTTTCTCAGTAAGCACATTTTCATGCATTGGGAAACATTTTCTAGCTGGAAAAGTGGTACAGAGTGTAACATGGTGCCTACTGGGCTTCGGTACAGAGTGTAACAGCAAGCACACTGGGCTGCCTTCTGAGCAAAGAGCAGAACTCAGCAGGACTCCTGTGATGAAGTTTCTATTGATCTTCTTCACCAACATCCAGAGACAACCATGCTTCAGAATTTAGTGCTTAGCATTCTCATGTGCTAAAAAAAAATATAAAAATAAATACCATACGCATTCGCAATCAGCTCTTTCCTGAACTTTGTGAAATTCACTCATGTTGTTGTATATAGAAATAACTTGTTTGCAATAACATGTAGAATAGTATTCTACTGGACAACTGTGTGTGATTTGTTAATTCTCCTGCAGATGACATTTTGATTGCTTCTCATCCGACACTCACCACTACTGAGAACTAAGGTACAATGCACATTCTTGTCTTTGCACCTCTGGATAGGTACTTTAGGGTACATACCCAGAGGGAATTGCTAGATTGCAGGAATCCTCTCTTTAAAGAATTATTTTTAAAAGACATTTATTTTTATGTATTTGAGTGTTTTCCTGCATGTAGGTATGTATACTACATACATGCAGTGCCCATGAGGGCCAGAAGAGGGCGTCAGATCTCCTGGAACTGGAGTTGTGGATGGAGCCTCTGCAAGAGAGTAGTAGGTGCTCTTGATCACTGGGCCCTAGCTCTAGCTCTCATCCTCCAAATATTAATTATTTTTAGTGTACAAAATAATAGTTTCCATTGTGTGATTTTCATACACGTATGTATATATACATTTCACACATATTTTCATACATATGTATATATATATTTCATATATATATGTCTCTATATGCCAATAATTGTGCTTGGTTTACTTTTGTCATATATATCTCAAACATACTTTCCATGCATTCACCCACTTGTTACCTCCCTTGTCTGCTTCTTTCCCTCCTGCTGGTCCTCTTTCCCCACCCTCAGATAGTCTCCCTTTGAGGTAAGCAGTTTTTCTGCTGCATGCTCCCTGCCAAGATTGGCTCAAAAGCAACAGGGCCAGTCAGCAATGGACTGCCACTTCCAGAACTGTGAGGAAGAATAAATAAACCTTGCTATAGTGATGCCCAGCTTGCTCGTTCACTGGAAGCCTAGGGCCCTCTTTCTAGCTCCAGCACTGTTTGATTCAAGGCTGTAATAACATCCCCAGGATCTTTTCTCTTCAATAACATCAATCTTTTATTTCCTCTTTCCCTGACTCTAATTCTGTATTTTAATCTCTATTCTTTCCCCCCTCCCGCCCCACCCCTCGGTTCAAAGCTCTTCCACTGTCTGAGATTTTAAATTTGTTAAGAACACAGGTTGTTTTTACCATAGATTTTCCACTGAAGGTCCCATTGCGTTTCACTGGTCCTGATGAAAGCATGTCCTTGTAGCTTAAACCAGTTGCTGCAAGTGGGAATTTTGAACACACAGCTTGGTTGAGATCACATGTGCTCTGTGAAGTCACTTTTGGGGAGGCAGTGTGCACCTGAGTCATATGGGGAGAACAGGGAGGGATGGATTTCTCAGAGAAAATGACAATAGCTATGTCTAGCAGAAGGAGGTGGAAGGACACTGGATGACCCAGACCAAGAAACACCTATTACCAATCTTAATCCTGTGCCCTCTGTTATGATAAAAGGAAACTTTTAATACCTTGAATCATAAAAGAGGACTCCACTATTCCTAACTGTGGAGTTCTATGATAAATTTTATCTTGAGTGTAAATCTAAAGTGTCTTGGGGAATGGATTTCCAGATAAAGGGAATGTTATTGAAAATGTATGTGTATACGCTGGGCCTTACCAACAAGAGAAGGGAAGGTTGCTGATGTCCACAACTGTAGCATCAGTGTTTAACCTCAGCACTGACACGTGTCTCTGTGTCCAGTAGAGAATGCACAGACGTTAAAAGTTGGAATGTTGGGTCCCTAGCCTACCAGTCAGTGGGACAGTGACATCTAGTACAGACTCTCCAGGGTGGGGGATCACTCACTGTCACTGTCCTGGTGTGGCCACTGTGTTCATTCTTCTGAGCTGGCTAAGATGTAGATGCCCAAGTGTATAACAAGTGCTTTCTCACTTAGAGTGGGTGGCTCGGTTGTCCCTAAAACTGGTCTTGCTGTGTTTAAATGTAGGTCCTATGACATTCCCAGCAGAATGGAAGCATCAAGAAAGCAAAGATTCCCCCTCCCATTCTTCCCTAGTGTGCCCTCAGAGTGGAAGGAGAGAGAACGTCCAATACAAAATAAGCAGCCTCACCTGATCCATCAGCTTCTCACCCCTCCTGGGTTTAAACCTGCTGGGTGTCATCCAGAGAACTGTCATTCCCAAGGACACAGAAAGAACTCTCTAGAGAGAATAATCACAGGGAGAGAGTGGTCCCACCTGCAGAAGCCTGATGTATCTGAATTCATCAGGGACCAGCACACTGGAGGAAGTGACCTGAACTGCCTCATTTGTACCCATACCTCTGGGACAGCAGTTCCCAAGGCCGAGGTGGCCCTACTGCCGAGGCTTAGAGCCTAGTGACAGCCACGGAGTATGGAGTTTTCTAGAACCCTCAGAATCCCACGATGCATAAGACTTTGTGATAGCTGGCCTGTCACCCCTACCAAAGAACCCACCAGTCCACAGGCCCTGTGCAAAAGAGTATCTACCTTTTTCTTACTTTGATCCTGAGCTAGTTCATGAGGCCTTTTAAGATAGGTAGAGGTGTAAGATGATATCAAGAAATGCCCTGTAACACACACACACACTCACACACACACACACACACACACACACACACACACACACACACAAACTCAAACTCAGTCAGTATGGAGTATGGGCTACTGTACTGGGCCACATCTCTTTCAACAGGCCCCTCCAAAGAGAGCTAAGGGCAGTGAGAGGATTTGCAGTGTCTGCAAGATAAAAGCCAGTCAGTTCTCCCAGCTCTCTTCTCTTATTACACCATCCCCCTCAGTGATGGTTGTCATGGAATCCTTGTGAGGACTCCACTTGCGGAGATTGCCTCTCCTTGGGGGCATCTCCACAGCATACCAAGAAGATTTGTTAACTTTCCCTTCAGTATTACTGCTGCGGATACATTCCCATGTTCTTAGAAATTCTGCCGTGGCCCCTGGCTTCTAACTCACCAGTCTATTGATTCCCTTAAAAAAGACTAAAGAGACAACAGGCATTGGTTTGAAAAACAAAAATATGAGGAAAATTTCATTGTGAGGGTTGACTTGAAAGCGTTCACACCCCAGGGGGAATGTTGGCTTGGATGTCTGTTTTGCCACGGTGGCTATGTGGAGGCTCAGGGGTTATTCACACTCTGTAGACACCGTGGGTTAGAACTTCTGATTCCCCTCAAGGAAGCAATCACGCGATTAAACAACTCGGGGCCTACCACGTACTCTGTGAACTCACTGTGCGGAAGTGGAAAAAGAAGCTTTTCTTCTGCAAGTCTGAGAGGATTCCTTTCTGATGTCTTCCAAGTATATCACTGTGTCACCCCAATAGGTAGTGCAGTGTGGGCAAATTTGTCTTTTCTTGCTCCCAGCAAAGCTGAAGTCTGCCTCGTTATTGAAAATGGGTATGGCAACAGGTATTCTTAGTTTCCATCTTCCGCTACACCCATGGTCTAGAGAGAAAGGCCACTGAGGACAGGCTAGCATCCAGAGGAGAGACTCCACCGTGAGTGGGGAATGTGGCAGTGAGAGGCCCCAGCTCCCGAGGCTCTAGAACTGGCTCACACCTGCTGCTCCATTGTAGGCTGTCTGACTACCACTGATCTCTTTAACTACGCTAGGCCACCGGCTTTACACTAAAAACATGGAGTTAAAATAATAACTCACTCACGGGTCCTCTTGCAGGAAAACGACACAGATGACAATATCGGAGCCTCGGGTCTGGCCCACAGTAAATTATCAGTGCTGGTAATTATCCATGATGGTGACAGCGGAGATGGAAAAACCCAGAGCAGAGATCAATAGGGAGACACTGAAGTCTGCTGGGATTGATTTCTGCCCAGATTCTGTTGCCAGCTTGTCATTACCAACAGGAAAAGAAAATAAGAGCTTCACACCTCGAAGCGAACAAGGAGGAACACTCGCTATCTGGGCAACCCTTCAGGAGTTCAGGCATGCACACCGCTGGGGCCAGTGGGCTCTAAAGTACACTCACAAGTGGCCTGGTAAGAGGGCGTGAGTTCACAACTGGATGTCCTAGGCAGATTTCTCCGGGGTCAATACTTCCTTGAAAGATGCCAAGGAAGAGACAAGGACACAGAGGCTGAAATACCAAGAAGGCGTATGTGTTATACCGTAGAATCTAAACTTGGTAATTTTAGATTTAAAAACACAAATGAGCTGGGTAGTGGTGGCACATGCCCTTAATCCCAGCACTCGGGAGGCAGAAGCAGGCAGATCTCTGAGTTCGAGGCCAGCCTGGTCTACAGAGCAAGTTCCAGGACAGCCAGGGCTGTACAGAGAAACCCTGTCTCAAAACCACCCATAAATAAATAAATAAATAAATAAATAAATAAATAAATAAATAAATAGATAGATAGATAGATAGATAGATAGATAGATAGATAGATAGATAAGTAAGTAAGTAAGTAAGTAAGTAAATAAATAAATAAATAAATAAATAAATAAATAGCATGATGGCCCATGCCTTTAATCCCAGCCTGAAGAAGAAGTAGGTGGATCTCTATGAGTTCAAGGCCAGCTTTGTCTACATAGCAAATTCCAGACCAACCAGGGCTACATAGGGAGACCTTTGTCTAAGCAAAGCAAAACAAATATCGAGAACTGAACGGAGTTTGGGAAGAGAAGGCTGCGTGAGTCTGGCACCCGCACTCAGCACTTCGTACTGAGCTGGCTTTGGTCACAGTGACTGAATTCAGTGATGTGCAGGAACCCTCTCAGAAGCTTCCAAGTATTCTTTGGCTCCCTGGCATTCTCATACTCCCACAATCCTCTCACTTGGGTGTGGACTGAACTTGGCAACTTGGCTTCTCACGAACAGCGAGGCAAAGTGATGGCATGTCGCTTCTGGGATGGAGTTCCACAAAGACAGGGATTTCTGTGTTGCCCCTCTTCTCACTGGCCCGCTCTGAATAAGACTGGATTTGTTTTAAAGCTGTTCTTCAAAGAGGCCTGTGTGGTAAGGAATTGAGGAAAGGCTATCTATCAGCTAGCTGTCTGAATTGTGATCTTAGAAGCCGGCTTAGATAACTAACTTGTATTCCCCAACTAAGCTTTCAGTTGAGTCATGAACCGTGACCAGCAGCTTGATCTAGTCTTGTCAGACCCCCAGTCAGAAGCATCTGCATTTCTAACTCATGGAAGCTGAAATAATACAAGTTTTAAGTTGCTGTGTTATGGGGTAGATGATTATTCAGGAATATATGATACTGATGGAAAGACAGAGTTGCGTAGATTGAGATAAAGGGAGGGTGGGTCAGGTACCCATGTTTAAAGGTAATCTCTAAGCTTGTGCATCTACCACCTGCGGACAGACTAATGCATCCAGCATCATTCCCTCACTCATTTCCTGCTCAGCATGCTCAGCTCCTCCCCTCCCAACTTCAGGACCGGGTCCAACTTTCCATTCTTGATTTAAAATGGTCTATACCCCAACTGCCCATCCTCACTACCTCCCACCTGTCTCTATTTCTTCACACGAAGCTCCATTTCATTCCTATAATCCCCTGTCCATTTTTCTCAGTCCTTCTGAGAACCTTTCTCAAGGCATCTTTTAGTGAAAAGGCTTTCCTGCCATTCTTAAAGCCACTTGATTTCAAAACTTTGTTCTGTTCTAGGTTTGGAAAATTCTCCATGTACTGGCTGGTTTTGTGTGTCATTTTGACACAAGCTAAAGTCACCAGAGAGGAAGGAGGCTCAGCTGAAAAAATGCCTCTTTGAGATCCAGCTGAAAGGCATTTTCTCAATTAGTGATCAACAGGGAAGGGCCCAGCCCATGGTGGGTAGTACCACCCCTGGCCTGTTGGTCTTGGGTTCTATAGGAAGATGGACTGACCAAGCCATGAAAGAGCAAACCAGTCAGCAGCTCCCCTCCATGGCCTCTGCGTCAGCTCCCGCCTCCAGGATCCTGCCCTGTTTGAATTCCTGTCCTTGATTTCCTTTATGATGAACAGCAATGCTGAAGTGTAGGCCTAATAAGCCTTTTCCTCCCCAACTTGCCTTTTGGTCATGGTGTTTCATCACAGCAATAGAAACCCCAACTAACACATTCCTCCATCGCTTTTGACCAACCACTTTTTGTCTCTGAGTGTCACTGAATTAGGGAGTAAAGTATGTGCTTTAGGAGCAAAAGAGCTGGGAGAGGGGTAGCTGGCTGCTGCCTAGGAGAGGAGGAGCTACAGGTGGCCAAGATGTTAAATGGAGGACAGGCTCAAAGGGAATTGAGTGCCTAAATGGTCTGATAATTATTCATTACAATATTAGAATTTCTGGTTTGAGGGCCTTTGTATCTGTCCTCCTACTGGCTAAGGCTGAATTGTTCTTCATCAGCAATGCATGAATCATCGATTGCTTGTGACAGATTTCCCCAAATAGCTTGAAAATTCCTATCATTTCATAATTTCATTGAGTTAAGAATTTCATTGACACTTATCTGAGGGGCTCTTGCTCTGATGTCCCCTAAGCTGTGAGTGGGGTTGCTGAGGGCTTGACTGGGAGACCTGCCCTAAACTCTTAGGTCACTGTTGGAAAGCAACAGAATAGTTTTTTCCAAGCTATGTGAGATGGCTGAGATTTCTGGGTGCTGGGGAAAGATCTCAGTTCCTCACACCACTTGTTTCTTCTTAGGGTGATCTACAACATGGCGGCTTGTTCCCCCAGGGCACATGTGTGACACAGACAAGGTTTTGAGGGCAGGAGCACAAGAGAAGCCCCTAAAGTGAAAGCCATCGTCATTTTGTAACTCAATTTCAAAAGTGATACTCTTCGTGTCCGTCACATTCTGTGAATTAGGAGAGAATTTCTGAATCCAGCTCCTGAACCGCAAGCATTGTGATTGGTTACCCAAGAGGATGGATCCAGGAGGCAGCCATCACCGGGGTTATCCTGAATTGGCTACACTACACAGTTCAGGGACCCATGCAATGTATAGTGACTGTCAGTGAAGACTTGGAATGATGAGTAGGAGAGAGAAGGCCCTGCCTTCGCTTACTGTACAGTCAGGACATGAGAAGGCTCTTCTTAGAATCCAGGGACCGCTTCTTTCTGGTTAGTTTTGGAAACCATCACTTTGTCTTACTTATTGTCAAACTGACCATTTCCAGCTGACTTCATAGCCTCCATCTGCCAAGAGAGTGTATGCTATGGTTACCCACAATGCATTATTAGTTTGCAATCTTTTTTTTTTTTTCTTTTTTCTTTTCCTGAAGCAGTACGGGTCTCTTCAGTCCCCCTTTGCATTTATGCAAAGCTGATCACATCTCTTATGCATGACACTGAATCATCCATCAGGCCAACTATGATTATTGGCATTCTAAAATTCCCTTAAAGGCCGTGCCTCTACTTCGTTGACAGTGACCACATGAGCAATCTGGAATGCTGGAAAATGTGGGTGCCAATGTGTTTACTTTACTTACAGATTTTTTAAAGCATAAATATAGAACAGTATATCTCTTAGTAATGCCTTCTTTTGAACCCTTCTTTAAAAAAGACTTGTTTTATTTTTAGTTATCTCTCTCTCTCTCTTTCTCTCTCTCTCTCTCTCTCTCTCTCTCTCTCTCTCTCTCTCTTTCTCTCTCTCTCTCTGTGTGTGTGTGTGTGTGTGTGTGTGTGTGTGTGTGTGTGTGTACACGTGAGTACAGGTGCCTGAATATGCCAGAGGTGTTGAATCCCCTGGAGGAGTTGCAGACAGTTATGAATTCTTAACCACTGAGACATCTTCCACCCCTGTCTTGAGCTTTTTACGGTATCACCAGTGCAACCCTAGAGTGTGACCTTTTGTAGTGCTGATGGCACCCCATCATCCTCATGTGGCCATGAGAAGGGAAGAGAGAGGGGGTGCCTTTGAAGGTTAGTCTTGTATACACAAGGAAGGTCTGTCCCTTGCCCAGCATGGAGCACACACATAGGACAATGTACACTGAAGGCAAAGGAGGAAATCAATCAGAGGACCTATTCAAGTTTCAGAGAAAAGGTCACAAAATACCCGAGAAATAGAGGCGTAGCCACACAGGGGCTGGCTGGACCTGACAGGCCGTTTGTAGAGGAGCCAAGGTGACTGTTGGGGAGGGTGGTAAACGCAAAATGTCATTGGCACCCCTCCACCTTTCCATGTGCACGACTGAAGCCTGAAAGTGGGTGGTGAGTGAGTGATAGCCCAGAGCTTAGAATTTCTTCCTGTGTCTGAAAGTCGGTCCAAATCAGGGTGCCGGTACCATCTGTCAGCCTAGTCTTATGTGATCCTGAGAGAGAAATGTTCTGGCTAGGAGGAGCCATCTGCTTGCCAGATCCCCATTTAGAACTAACCGGTGCTAGCCACAGAGAAATGGCACCACGAAGGGGAGAGTTCTGTGATCTCTCGGGGTATCTTGGTGATCTTCCACACAGAGGCGCATCAGAGAACATCCAGAAGGGAAGGGATGTGGCCCACGGCCAGGTGGGTTTTGATCTAGGCTTGGGTGTCCCACCTGGATGACTTCGCTGTCTCTCATTGGTCCCAGGCACCAGAGAGTGACTTAGAAAATGTTGAAGAAAGCTCTCTGAAGGTTTAAAACACCAGTTTAAAGATGGCATTACCTACAACAACCTCTCTGGTGCTATCCCTGTAGGGATAATGTAATCAAGACGACTAATTGTGTCACTGGGTGGGATCTTTGAGGAACTCCGTATCCAAGGGGGTATGAGAGGTGGGTCCTTGCAAAATGAACTCAGAAGTAAGATTTGCATGCAGGAGGTGAAATCGGGGCTGGGATGGGGTTTGCTTTTACCATCCTCAAATACAGGGGTGGGTTGCGTGAAGCAGGCATGGGCAGAGAGAGAAGTTGGACTAAGAGGCAGTGTTAAGGAAGGCTGCTGCTGCATCCAGGACAATGTCCCTTCAGGACAATGTCCCTTCATGTGCACCCCACACTGAAGCAGGCTGAATGGACTCTTAGCCCCTGACACCATCAGATGAGTCCTGGATGGAAGCTACCTCCGGAGAGGGAGTGAAGTTTAGTAGCACCAGGCACTGTTCGGCTTAGCCCAATGCTTGCTTATTTCCTCGGGCCTCTTCCTGTTACACTGTAGGTTTCTCATTCCACCCAGGGAGGGACTTGACTGAGAGATGGCAGCATCTCAGACACCATCTTCTACCTCCCTCTCCGTTCCTACTTGAACAAAGGAATGATACAAACCTTCCCAAGCCACCTGCAGAGCAGTTAGACATTTTCCATTTTCATCCACGAATTCTTCCAATCTCCCAACTGAGCACTTGTTTGAAACAAAAGCAAGATCTAGTCGTTAATTCTTTTCTTCTCGTTGCTTGTTTATTTTCTTGTCTGGTTTAGCATGCCCTTCCAGGTTTATTTCACTCTCAACGTGTCTTTTGAGTAGGAACGCATTGAAGCCTTACAGACATCACGGATATTTCTTATTCCACGACGCTTACAGGGACATGCTTGCAGACCTTCCCAGTGATAGCAGTTACACATACAGTTTCAGTATCATTTTAGAGTGTTTTCATTTGTTTGAAACACCCACTACCTGTCAAGCCGAGGACTGGACTGGATAAGAGAAAATGTAGCTTGATCGTTCAATAAAAAAGCGCTTGCATTTTATTGTGCAGGGAACAGACACATTGCTTGGAGGGAGGGAGTCTTTCCTGTATACCCCTCAGCTTATCTTTAAGGCCAGTTGTTGCTTTTAAATGCCCTGGAAAGTTCTTTGAACCTAAAGACATATACTATAGTTCCAAAGTGATAGGTCCCAATAACCACGATCTAGAACTTTTAAAATTTTGAGCCAAAAATAAAGCTTTGCTTTTCCCAATAAATAAAATAAAGCTTTATTTTTCCCCAATATCTTAGGTATTTTGATAGAGTGATGGAAAACTGATTAACAGCCTTGGCTAGTTTTGGAAAACTCAGTCTGCTATAGTCTGCTAAATAGATCTCTGGTGTATTTACTTTTAAAAATAATTTCATACTGTATATGCATGTGCGTCTGTGTGTGGGTATATGCATGTGAGTGCAGGTTTCCTTGGAGCTGGAATTACAGGCAATTGTGAGCTACTTGACATGGGTGCTGGGAACTGAACCCATGGCCTCCGTAAGAACAGTATGTGACATCATCTTCAGCACGGATTCATTCCTCCAGCCCCCATCTCCATTATTATATTGATAGCATTATTATAACGGGCTAATTTTCCGTTAATCCTTGACAAAGTATGTGAATGACGACAGACAGGTTTTAGACTGCCTTTTCTTTACGTTAGTATAAACATGCTCCGACAACACACTCACTTGTGTGTGGATGCATCTCACTTGGAGAAGTGTTGATTACCTGCACAAGGCTCAGGGCAGCCGTGGAAGAACAGCCGGAAAGAAGGAAAGAGTTGGCGGAAGGCGGGGTAGGCTGCTGGCGGGATAGGACTCAACTTTTGGGAAGGATGCAGCTTATACCCTGGCAGTCACAAGATCTCCACAGGGTTGTGCTCAGCAGCGTCCTGTCACGCAGTGATGTGGAGCTTGTGAGTTTTCTTCCTCCCTGAGGATTTTTACAGTAAATGGATATTGGGGGAGGGAGAGAGGGACTTTTTTTCCCCCCAATGAGGTATTCACTAGTGACATGGCTATGTTCCTGTAAGCAACTCTAACATAACTCACTGGGTCAAAAAACAAACAAACAAACAAAAACACAAGCAGGGAAAGAAGGAAGGCACGAGAGCAGCATGGAGGAGCAGTTAGGAGGAGGAAGGGGGTCAGCAGGAGTGAGGGGGGAAGAGAGCAAAGGGGAGGATATGATCACAATGCATTATACACAGGTGTAAAAATGCTGTAGTGAAATTCATCATGTATAACTGATATTTAGCTAAAGAACAACAGCGGTGAGAATCGGGACCTCAGTTGCCATGGTTACGGCGGACTCCGGCACCGGGAGTCTATCCCGCTTCTCTTTGGGATGAGCGAACATGAGGTCCGCTGGTACAGACCCTGGCCAGGGTTTGCTTTTCTGTCTAGTTCAGAGCAGTGCTGTCTTCTAGGACTTTCTGCCGTGTCGAGAGTGCCCTATGCCTGTGCTGACCTGGGTCACATGTGGCTCCGGAGGACTTAGCTAATGTGACTGGAGGAGTGAACGTCTTCACTCCTGTGTAATTGTATTTGGGGTTGAAAGCATCTGCGTGGCTAGCAGCTGCCTTATTGACCAGCTCTGCTCCAGAGTTTCCGGTTGGGCAATCTTGTCTCAGGTTGCAAGGCCAATCACTGCTTTCTTCCTTCAGTGCAAGAAACAAAACCACAAAGGTTTGTGTGTGTGTGTGTGTGTGTGTGTGTGTGTGTGTGTGTGTGTGTCCCTCCCACCAGAACATTCCTCTACTTCCCAAGACAGCTCTTAATTGCAGGTTTCAGTGACTCTCCCTCGCGTCTCTTGTCTTCATTTCGTTTCTGGCTGTTGCAGGGCTGGTCTTGATATGGAAAGCGTTTTGTTTCCACTTTGTTTTCTGTCTAGAAAAATAGTTCCTTATGTCTAACCTTCATGGCGCAGACAAGCATAATGACCTCTGCGGAGAGCTCGTAGACGCTTTGGAAGTCAGTTCCCGCCTTCACACGCTTTAATTAACCGTCTTGTAAACACGCCCGTTGATTGTGTGCGTTGAGGCCCTTTAATCCGTTCTCCGCAGCTCCCTTGTTTAACCCCAGCTGTCATGCTCTCTGGGCTTCCTGTGACGCCGGTCCTGCTTTTTATTGAACTGTCAGTGGAATGCACTTGTTTTTCTGTGGCTTTTGGAGAGCATAATGAGGCTTGTCTTTTCATAGTTTGCCAAGGGGGGACACTGGTCATCTTAACTTTATTGACAAGAGTAGGTAGTAGCTTACGGCCTGGTGTGACCTGACTTGAGACAAAAACAAACATGTTTTCTTCTCTAAGCCTCCGAGGTGTTGACTGGCAGAGTAAAGAGAGCATGGCTGTGGTTCAGGAGCGTTTACATTTGAAAGAAACACTGTATTTTCACACACACACACACACACACACACACACACACACACACACACACACACACCAGTGTGAAACTGGAACCCTGGGTGTCTTGAGAATCTAGGCTTTGTTTCTGTTTTTGTTTTTGTTTTCCCTGGGGGGTGTGGGTTGAGACAAGGTTTCTTTGTGTAGCCCTAGCTGTCTTAGAACTTGCTCTGTAGACCAGACTGGCCTGAAACTCACTGAGATCCTCCTGCCTCTGCCTCCAGAGTGCTGGGATTAAAGGCCTGTGCCACCCCTGCCTGACAAGAATCTAAGTTTTCTAACAAGGTCACTTAGAGTGTTCTAAGAGAAGCTGTAGTCTGACTGGAGCGTTCATTTTATATTCCTATTTCTCTTGAACAACTTACTTAGTTAATTGTGTGTGTGTGTGTGTGTGTGTGTGTGTGTGTGTGTGTATGTGTGTCTGAGTGTGTTAAGGAACCTTTGGAGGTGAGAGGCAGCATTGGGTTCCTTGGAACTGGAATTACAGACTATGGTGAGATGTCACGTGGGTGCCCAGGTCCTCTGCAAGAGCAATAAGTGCTCTTAACCACTGAACTGTTTCTCCAGCCCTTTTATTTATTTACTTATATTTATTGATTTATTGATTTTTTTCCAGAGAGAGTCTTTCTGTATAACAATCCTGGCTGTCCTGGAACTTGTTTGTAGAAAGGCTGGCCTCAAACTTATAGAGAGCTGTCTGCCTCTGCTTCCTGAGTGCTGGGATTAAAGGTGTGTGCCACCACCACCTGGCCCCTTTATTTATTAGACAGTGTATTCTATAGCTCAGGATGGTCTAGAACTAATATGTTAGCCCAGACTAGACTCATACTCATGGCATTCCTCCTGCCTCAGTCCCCCAAGTACTGTGGGCTGACAGGAGTGATCGACCACTGTGTGCTCTAAGGGGATTTGTAGGGAACACCCTAAAGATAAGGACATCGCAACAGCACCAAGGCTGGAGTTAACCAGTGAGCAGAGTAGCACTGTGTGAGTGTGTGTATGGGGGCAGTTTGCACACGACAGATAATTTATCTTCCTTACTCACTCTTGATCCACCAGTACTTACTCTGTTTATTTACCAAGTGTTTCAATGCCGTTTATGAGCCAGGCATGTATCAATGAAGAAAAAAGACTCCTGTAATTGTGGAGCTGAAATTTTAGCATAGAGTTGGGGTTGGAGAGAAGACGACACATAAAAGGCAATAGAGAAATAAACTGTAATGTATTGGTAAATAATATATGTGTATAAATCAGGGTCCTCTAGAGAAACAGAACTGATCAAATGAATATATTAATATATATATATAATACCTTACGGCTATGGTGATATTTTATTTTGTACTAAAATGTTATTTGTATGTTAATAAATAAAGTTGCCCAGGGGTCAGAGCTATTAGCAAGCCATAGGAAAGCTGGGCGGTGGTGGCGTACGCTTGTAATCCCAGCACTTGGTAGGCAGAGCTAGGTGAGTCTCTGTATGTTCAGGGATACAGCCATTATTGGATACACACACCTTTAATCTCAATACCAACCATAGAAGACCTGGAGGTCTGTACAGACAGGCAGTGATGAGGCGGTCATGTGGTTGGGTTTACAACCAATGAGAAGGCAGAACCGAAAGTCTTTATAAAGACTTTAACACAGGAAGTAGCTCTCTTTCGGAGAGGTAGGACCACCACAGGAGGAAGGGTAAGGTTTTAGCTCTTGGCTTGACCTCTTGGCTTTTTTCTTTGTATTGGTTCTGTGTTTCTTATTTAATAAGACGGTTGGTTACATCTATATACAGCAAAACATCCTGTAATTAGGCCTTGAAGTATAAGACACCTGATAAACACACCTTTGGCCAAAACATCCTATTATGCCGACTTGAGGGACAAAACAAGCCCGGACTCTCTGACCTTGAGTCAAGATGGAATAAGTCCACACTATGGAGTGTCTGTGGGCCCCCACAGTCTGGCACAAAGGAAACTCAGAAAACATGAGCTGAATGAGTAAGCATGTGAACTCTGACTGTCCTACTCAGTGCACACGCTCTTCAGGGGAGCTGATGTAGAGATGTGGGAGCCTGCTTCCTCTCTGGGAGATCTAGAAACCTGATAATCTCTCTGCCACAAATATTCCAGCCTAAAGGATTTTCATACATCTCAACTGCTAATTAAAAGGCAACAATATCACCAGATGTTCAACTAAAGTTTTAGTGATGTATTTTAAAGTTTGAATGGAACATTCATTTATGCATGATCATTATCTCTAACTGACACTTTCAAGGTCTGCAATAGGACATCCTGCACAATATGTGTCTCTCCCTAAAGGACTGAATAGTCCACACACAGGGCACTGGAGCAGGGGAGGGCTGCAGAGGTAAGCAAGAAATGACAAACTTCTTGATTCTGAATCAAGCTTCATGACTCTGCCTGGGGCTGACCCTGTGGGAGAGTTTCAGTACTGAATGTTCTCCATGGCTCTAAAATTACTTAATTTCATAGTCATTTTACAATACCCATATTAAGATTTGAGGTACAATAAAAGTAGAACATTTTCATGTAAGGTCCCCCAGAGTAAAACACAAATGCATACAAAAAGTTTCATATTGCTGGAAACTGAAGTTCTCGTGTTAGAGTCAAGTGGATTGAGCTCAGAGTGCCTACAGCTGATCAGAACAACTTATTATTATCCAAAACATTTCGGAAAATTAATCTGAGTAGAATGAGTCAGTAACTCCCAAGATGGCCCCCAAAGAGACTTGCTTCTGGTAGTGACATTTCTGCATAATTCTCTTCTGTGGAAGAGTTGGTCAGGACATCAGAAGGACAATCACAGACTGTCACTTACAAAAGAGCACAAAAAGCACATGACACAGATCTTTGCTTTCTTAGGGCAATTGCTTTGAGGGAAGTCCTATCATATCTGAGCAGTCCATGGTCCCCTGGAAATGTCCAAGAAAGCCATTCTGTGGACTTGCTGGTGACCAGCCCCCATCCCAAATCTATCAGGGGCACCCATCCAACAATCTTCTCATTATCATGAAGAAATTTTTTTTTTTTTGAGACAAGGTCACACTTTGTAGCCCTGGCTATCCTAGAACTCATTATGTAGACCAGGCTGGCCTCAAACTCATAGAGCTCTCCTTTCCTGTGCCTCCCTGAGTGCTGGGATTAAAGGCACTTGCTACTACACCCAGTGAGAAATAACCTTTTTGGATATCATAAGATTCCACAGGTTGAGGAGGTGTGTGCCAGGAATCAGGAGCCAAGAGCAAACACGTATTTTCCAGTTTACCACAATTGCTTATGCTATTGTTATAAAGAAGGGGGCAATGCCGTCAGCACAGACCTGGGCATTTGGGCCTTTCCACAGTGTCAAAATTCATCAAAGACCAGTAGACTCAGGCTACATCAGCTTCTCTGGCTTCACTTTGTGTGGAACACCACTGGCTTCACTTGGTGTCAGGGCATGGCCCTCAAAAGTTCTCTATTCCAGTCCAATCTTCATCGCTAACATCTTAACATGCGACAGTCTTGGCACTCAAATCATGTGTCACTCTTTAGACATTTCTATCAGGCCACAGAAGATGGGCAAAGAGTAAAGGGACTGCAGGACTTGAAGATGCAACCTACACCCTTAATAATTGCAGCGTGAGCGAAGCAAAAATGCAACATGTATCCATAATCCTAGCACAAATGAGGCAGAGGTAGAAGAGTCAGGAGTTCAAAGCCAGCCGGGGCTACACAGGGGAACAGTGTTGGGGAAAAAAATCAAGGATTTGGCAGAGTACTTACCTGGCATGGGCAAGGCCCTGAGTTTGAATCCCATCATTGGGGAAAGAGAAAAGAAAATGCAGCAATGTAGGGAGCCAATGTGATTGGGCTTTAGATCAACACACGATGCAAACCTGCTGGGGGGTTGGGGAAAGGGGTGTTCACACAGTGCTGGAAAATATTAGTGGCAGGGCAATTAAGCTGAGCTGAGCTGCGGTGGTCTGTGTCAAGATGCACAGTCTGGGGTATTCCTCTTGGCATATGTCTTAGGTGAAAAGGTTGCCTCTTAGGTTGTCTGGTGTACTTGGCAAGCTCTTGTGCTCAGTATGGTCCAGTGAGTCCGTGTGTCTGTGTTTCCTCATTTAATTTGATAAGCTCGCAAGTGGTAACTGTTGATTAGCATGAAGAAACCATGGACCAGAGTGTGCCTTATGGTGGTGATGGTGCAGATTGGGGTCGTTCGTGTCCATAAGCAGGATGCAGCATCATTCCATCTTGGCACGTGTCCTGTAATGGAGTGGAGTGGCTCAGGATGAGAAGCTGCTCTGTGCATCACAGAGTCACTTGGAGAAGGGACAGGCTGCTCTCCATAGATGCTAAGCTCTGGGGTAACAGTCCATGCAGTAATTGGTAACTAATCCAGATGTTGGAACCTGGGAGGGCTAAGAAAACCCTGAAAATGTCATTTTGAAATGGGGTCAAGGGCAGAATCACTTGGATGCTGGAGAGAAGAGAAAGTCAAAGAATCTCCAACAAGAGCCAGTGACCTTTAAACAGAGACTTTCCCCTGGGTCTCCCTAGTGCCCCTTTGTCAACAACTTTTAGGACAGCTGTTCAAGTGGCCTTAGAAAGACCGAGTGCTCCCCACTGATTCGCTTGTAGTTCTCAAACATAACTATAGAAAACACCGAGACTGTGAGTCCTCGAGAAGGTGGTGGTGGCAGGGGGCTATCCCAAAGAGTCTGGCTATGTTCCATTCTCCCCCAGAAACAAGATGTCCTTCAAGGTTTGGGCCTAACATTTCACCCTGCCCAGGATACAAGGTCCAGGGTGGGCTGCTTTGTAGCAGGACATGTTTAATAAAGACTATGCACCCTTGGGGCTGGAGAGATGGCTCAGTGGTTAAGAGCACCGACTGCTCTTCCAGAGGTCCTGAGTTCAATTCCCAGCAACCACATGGTGGCTTACAACCACTTGTAATGAGATCTGGTGCCCTCTTCTGGCCTGCAGGGACACATGCAGGCAGAATATTGTATACATAATAAATAAATCTTAATAAGAAGACTATGCACCCCAACATTTCCTGGGCCTTGGGGACACACTTGTAAGGGGTCTGAGGTTCCTTCTGTCCTTTGGTATCTCCTGTAGCTTCTGTGGTGTTCTGTCTCACTAGACTCAAATAAACTCGTAACAAGGGCACAGAGAACCAAAAGCATCCTTTTTTGTGTGTGTGTACAGGTGTTTTTGCTTACATATATTTTGCGAATAAACCACATGTGTGCCTGATGCCCGTGGATCCCCTGGAACTGTGAGCCAACGTGTGGGTGCTGGGAATCGAACCAAAGTCTTCTGGAAGAGCAGCCAGTGCTCTTAACTACTGAGGTATTATCTGGCCCTCCAAGAAGCATTCTTAAAGCTGGAAATAGTGCGAAAGCAGAGGTTGCCTCAATTTTTTTCTTTTGCTCTTTTTACTAATTTATGCACATTAATTTGTACATATTTATACATATTAAAGGTATGCCACGTGCAAGGGACTGAATCTACAGTAGTGAGCAACACAAAGACCCAGTTCTCACAGAGTGTGCTTTTCTGTGGGAGGAGATGGAAAGCAAATGGACAAGATCACTTGGAGAGTGAGGAGACTAAACACTCTGAGGTGACTGAAATAGAAGTCAATTCCATTTCGAATCCCCTTTGTTCCCTCATGCCTTCATCTTATAACATTATAATTTCTAGACACCTAGACTGTGGCCTATAGCCCTCTTTTTATGCCACAATAGTTATGCCAACAAACCACAAATGAGAACTTCAATACTTCAAATTTGCCACCAAAGTCTTGAATTAGTGGTCTGTTGCTTTAGAGGTGGCACACACTCAAATTCAGATAGACAATGTTGTTCCCAAGTAAGGAAGTGGATCCAGGTCAGGCACCAGGCTGTGTCACTGAAACACTCCTACAAATAGCCTATTATGTTGATCCCAATGGTTATCACAAAGGCTACCATGTTTAAAGAAATTGTTTTAGTTCAAGTTTCTACTGATGTGACAAAACACCATGGCCAAAAGCAACTTGGGGAGGAAAGGGTTTATTTGGTTTACATGTCCCAAGTCACAGTCCATTTGGGGAAGCCAGGACAGGAACTCAAACAAGGCAGGAACTTGAAGACAGGAGCTGATGCAGAGAACATGGAGGGGTGCTGCTTACTGGCTTGCTCCTCAGGGCTTGCTCAGCCTGCTTTCTTATGGAACTCAGAACTACTGTATCAGAGATGTCCCTATCCACAGTAGCTGGTCCCTCTCCCATCAATTCCTAGTTAAGAAAATTCCCTTCAGGCTTGCCTGCCTACCTGCCCAATTGTATGAGTTAGCTTGAGAGACTGTGAGAAAGAGAGAGAGAGAGAGAGAGAGAGAGAGAGAGAGAGAGAGAGAGAGAGAGTACTCCAGAGCATTTTCTCAGTTAGGGCTCTCTCCTCTTAGATCACTCTAATTTGTGTCAAGCTGATATAAAACTAGCCAGCACAGAAATGAAAATGTATTATTTCCCCCTTTTTATACCTTAATTAGAAAAATCATCTAACTTTTGGCATCTTTTGATGACATATATAGTAAATGTCCATATGTATGCGGCACAGCAATAAGTTGATTCCACTTATACAATGTGTAATGAACAGAGTAGAGTAATTAACTTTCACATATTCTTAAGCATCTGTTAGTTCTTTGTGTTGGGGACCTTCAAACTCCCCTCTCCTTGATAGCCACAAAATATTATAAAGTATTAAATAGTCATGAACTACTACAAACATCCTAGTGTGATGCAGAATATCAGAGATTCCTTCTTTCTCTTTACAGAATGTCTTATTTTTAATGTGCATGGATGTTTTGCCAGTATGTATGTACATGCACTACAAGCATGCCTGGTGCCTGAAGAAGTCAGAAGAGAGGGTATCACATCCCCTGGAACTGGAGTTATAGTTGGTTGTTAGCTGCTATGTGGGTGCTGGGAATTGAACCTGGTTCCTCTGCAGCAAATGCTCTCAACTGCTGAGCCATCTCTCCAGCCCCTAGCTTACTTCTCTTATCTAACTGTTTTAGGGCACCACTACAACTTTTATCCACACACCCTTCCCACACAGAATGCCCTCCATGTGTAAAACACCATGTTTAGAATCTATGGAGCAAAACAAGTGTTTAAAGATTAACTGGGTGGCGAGTGCTGTATCCTAAGAAACAGTGGCCACGCTGTGAGTCATAGATTAAAAAGAGAGAGAGGGATGAAGGCTGTATTGGAGGCCAGGCATGCCCTGCACAGCAGGCAGATTTAATTCATGCTGGGTAATGGATGCTTCTTGGTAATAGTCCATACACACAGGGACAGAGAACTGCTTTTATTCTGCTTGGAATCCCATGCCAATGTAAGAGTCTGTCTCCTGCCTCAGGATACACTAAGTGCTGACAGGGTTCACGCTAGAGGAATGAGAACATTTGCCTAGCAAGTTAAGATGGGAAACCATTACACAATATGATCAATGTGTCTGGGGACTCAGGATACAGACACGAACAAGATTTGAAATCACTACCTCCGGTGAGTTTTTACATGATGATTGTGAATAAAATTATTTTAGAAAAGAGTTATGTGCAATATTGGACAAACAGCAGACAGTATCTTAGAATTTTAGAATCTATCAGATAAAAAGGTGGTGTGACATTATATTTATTAGTACACAGGACTGCGTGGAGAAAGCAACTGAAGTTCTTTCCAACAACAACCAGCCACAGCACTGGCAAGGTTGGGGAGCTGGGGGTTCAGGACTCCATGGCTTTCCCCTCGAATTCAAGGAAAGATGGAGAGAAGGGAGAAGGCTGCGTCCATGCTGGGCTTCTCGGCAATGCATCCACTCTCAGACCCTTCTCATTTAACTCCAGCAGCCCCCAGTAGCCCTCCCTTTTGTCAGTCCCCCGTCATTCCCCCTCCCCCACTCCCGGTTCCATTCCAGAGCCTGGTGGCCAAGTGCATGCTCAGGGTGGCACTCAAACACTTGCCACCCCCCAAAGAATCATTTTTTTTTTTTTTTTTTGGTTTTTCGAGACAGGGTTTCTCTGTGTAGCTTTGTGCCTCTCCTGGAACTCACTTGGTAGCCCAGGCTGGCCTCGAACTCACAGAGATCCGCCTGGCTCTGCCTCCCGAGTGCTGGGATTAAAGGCGTGCGCCACCACCGCCCGGCCCCAAAGAATCATTTTTAAATGTATTTATTTATGATTTGTGTGGTAGTTTGAATGAAAATGGCCTCCATAGGCTCATAGGAAGTGGCACTATTAGAGATGTGGCCTTGTTGGAGGAAGTGTGTCACAGGTTTCAGAAGCTCAAGCCAGGCCCAGTGTCACTCTCTTTTCCTGCTGCCTGCCAATCTGGATGTAGAACCCTCAGATACTTTTCCAGCACCATGCCTGCCTTCATGCCACCATGCTTCCTGTCATAATGACAGTGGACTAAACCTCTGAACTATAAGCCAGCCCCAATTAAATGTTTTTCTTTTATAAGAGTTGCTGTGGTCATGGTGTCTTCACAGCAATAGAAACCCTAACTAAGACAATTTGTTATCAATAAATCGTTATCTATATGCCTATTTTTATATAGCTATGTGTAATTGAAGGCCCAGTAACACACACACACACACACACACACACACACACACACACACACACCCCAAAATGGCCACTCCATGAATGGGGAGAAGGTTTTTACTGTAGCTGAGAGAGAGAGATAGAGAGGGAGGGAGAGAGAGAGAACATCCTGAGGCATCTGAAAGAGTCCAAAGTGGAGAGAAAAAGAAGACTGGATGTGGCCAGGGCTCTCTGTGAGAGAACTAAGAATAGCAAGAGAGTGTAGTAGAATATTATTTTAAGTGTGTTACTTTTGTTTATGTTGCATTTGTTTAACTCTGTGAAGCTGTGTTACTGTGCCTGTCTAAAACACCTGATGGTCTAATAAAGAACTGAATGGCCAATAGAAAGGCGGGAGAAAGGACAGGCAGGTCTGGCAGGTAGAGAGAATTAATAAAAGGAGAAATCTGGGAAGAGAAAGGAGAAGTAGCCAGAGAAGGAAAAGGACTTTTGGGGCCAGCCACCCAGCTATGCAGCAAGCCACGATTTACAGAAGTGAGGTAAGAAGTAAGAAGTAAGAAAAGCCCAGAGGCAAAAGGTAGATGGGATAATTTAAGCTAAGGAAAGCTGGCAAGAAACAAGCCAAGCTAAGGCTAGGCATTTATAATTAAGAATAGGCCTCCATATGTGATTTATTTAAGAGCTGGGTGGCAGCCGGGCGGTGGTAGCGCACGCCTTTAATCCCAGCACTTGGGAGGCAGAGCCAGGCGGATCTCTGTGAGTTCGAGGCCAGCCTGGGCTACCAAGTGAGTTTCAGGAAAGGCGCAAAGCTACACAGAGAAACCCTGTCTCAAAAAACCAAAAAAAAAAAAAAAAAAAAAAAAAAGAGCTGGGTGGCGGGCCCCCCAAAAGAGCAAAAACAAACAACAATAAGAGAGAGAATAGTGAGAGGAAGAAGAGAGCTGTAATCTGGAACAGCTTGGGAGCTGGTACAGAGGAGGAGTCGGGAAGGTGAGAAGGGTCAGGAGGCTAGGGTGGACTCTGAAACTCACAACAAGTATGTGTGAACAGGGACTGAAGGAGCCTGGAGGCCAGCATGAGCTTTGATGTGCAACCAGCAGGCATATACCAAGGGAAGTGACCCTTTCTGGCAGGCAGAAACCCTGAGAAATTCTGGCTGTAGGCTTTAGCCATACGTCTATAGTTCAGCTTGAGCTGAGCCAAGATAGTTGATTCTGGACCTACGCATTGGCACTGTCTTTTGGAGTTGGGGGAATTGGGGTTTCCTTTGGACCTAACACCGTACACCTGGAGTCCTAAAGAAGTCATAAGTGAGAAAAGTTTGAGAAGCCATGGTGACATCAGTCAGTTGGTACTGCTTCATTATGGCAGCCCTAGCTAACTCATACTATATATGAAGCTCTTCAGATGGAGTTTGGAATCACTGTTTCCCTGCAGAGCGCTAAATGAATTACATACAGGATGGGCGGGGCCTGTCCTAAGTTGTCAGTGAATGCCAGCCCTTATTTTTAGAGCAAAAGCTCAGAACAGCAAACACGATTACCATAGATTCCTTTACAGAAAGGGAACCCACAACCAGAGGGAGTCTTGGCTGTTAAAATGTGTAAGGGCAAGCTAAGATGTGTCTGTGGAGTTGTTTGTGAGATACCCTCACTCTCAGGGGTCGCCACCAAGACAGAAACACCCCTTGGGGTATGTTAGGGGCATCAACACATGGGCAACTGTGCCCATAACAGATCCCAAAGGCTGCCCAGAACGGTGTGAAACACCACCCCAGAGGAACATTGATGTGAGTGGCAGTGAGGCTCGGGGACACAATGGGTGTCCCTGTTAATCTGCTTCTCGAGGGCACCCTGCTTGACCTTAGCTTTTGTGAAGGAAACTGCTGTGGGTTTTTGTTTGTTTGTTTTTTTCTGGAACGTCTAACAGCTACTTGGAATCTCAAAGCTGTGTTTGTTTTGGCCAATTGTTGTCAAGAAAGAGCAACTTGCCTGATGTACCCTACTTTGTCCTTAGCTAACACACTGTGATTACAGCCTGCTTCTCCCATCAAACCCTGTTTTTTTTTTTAGTACTGGGGCAAAAGCGCTCACTGTTCTCAGGAAGCCGGCTGATACTGTGCATAGCACTCTTGGCTCAGCAAGCTTCAGGGCTCCCTGTGATGGGACAGGGCAGCCTCTTCCACCACACTCCACAGACACGGCTTTTGCCAGTGTCCCTGTAGGTCACTGTTTAAGAACTTTGATGGTGCCATTAGCATTATTGGGAGTGGATCGTCTCGGAAGTATAGATGTCTGTTGCAGTGTGTTCTGAAGATTCTGCAAGGTTCTGTGCTGAGCCTTTGTTTGACTCTGCATGGTCTTATTTTGGAGGCCCAGTTGCTTGTAGCCACAGAGCACACGAAATGTGGCCAGTGAGAGTTCCAATGTGTAGCAAATGCCCAACACCTACAATGGAAAAATATTGTTGCTTGGTGAAATAATAGTATATGTTTGGTATATGTGTTAAATAGGAAAACATCATTTAATCTGTTATTCCTTTACTTCTATCATTTCTTTTTCTTTAAATTTTATTTGCTGTATGTGGGTGGGGATACTCATGGACCACCATGGTATGCTTGTGGAGGTCAGAGAACAGCTTCCAGGTCTTAGTTCTCTCCTCCCACCATGTGGGACCCAGAGACTGAACTCAGTCTCAGTGGTAAGCACCTTTGCCTTTGATGGCCCCACTTGTCCTGTTTCTTTTGACATAAGACATTTTCCTAGCTAGCCACTGTAAAATTCCATCTCTGACTTGCAGCCCGGGCTCCTGCTGTGTTTCTACTGTACAGTGTCGGACCACTTAAGTTTTACAAATATTTCTCCTTGAAAGGTAGTTGGTTCTTGTTTCTTTTCTAACGGTGGAGAAAGATTTATTACGTGCAGCAGGTAAGGGGGGCACAGGAAATACTTAAAAGCAACGCACTCCCACTCTTTGAACCAAGGACAGGTGAGGGTTTTGTTTGGGAAATTTACAAAGATCACGTAGGAAAGCACTTTAGGGGCATGTATGTTTCTGAACATGCTTAGTTAAGAGGTAAGCTCCTGAGCATGGTCAGTGTAAGGTCATACTTCAGGAAAAAAAGATGGATGACATGATTTAGGAATGCTTAGCTTGGGGTTCTGAATGCATGTTTAAAGGTTAAAATGGCAGGAAGGCTTTGGGGTGTACTCAGCTTGCATCACAAAGGTGGTAAACAGGAATACCCCGGGGTTCCCCCAACTTCCTTGTAATGATGGCAGAAGGAACACTTCTTGGACGTGCACAGCTTTCTCAGACAAATTTTTGTGCCATCCAACATGCAGACATGCTGTGAGTAAGCCTTTCTTCCTTTGCCCCCGCCTCCAAGTTCAATGACTTCATCTAGGAGTAGCCAGCAGAACTCTTGTAGTTCCAGCAACAAGGCTTGTGATGTATATTTCATCAATTGATTGGTGATTGATTGATTGAGATAGGGTCTCACTGTGTAGTCCATAATTTGATATGTAGAACAGGCTGGCTTCGAACTCACAGCTATCTGCCTGTCTCTGTCTCTTGAGTGCTGGAATTAAAATATGCACCATGCCCTTTGAAAATGTTTTGTTTTCCAATTAAAAGTTTAATTCTGCCTTCCAAAATGACAACCAATAGCTCATATTCAGATATCTTATCTCTCCTCAGTTGCTTTTAGTGCTTGACAACTTTACAATTTTCTACCAATATTAAACTTGTGTAATTGAGACTCTGCCCCTGTGAGCCTGTTCCTGTTTAAACCAGGGCTGGCTATGGTATGTGTACAAACGGTCCTTCTGGGTTTAGGGTTTTAGAATTTTTTTTTTCTTAATTTGAGGCCTAGAAAGAGTAGAAAAAGCTAGATCAATCTGGGAGATTTTTGGCAGATGAAAAGTGATAGAATTTTCTGAAGACAAAAATCTTTTTTAACCAGCCGGGCTGTGGTGGCGCACGCCTGTAATCCCAGCACTCGGGAGGCAGAGGCAGGTGGATCTCTGTGAGTTCGAGGACAGCCTAGTCTACAGAGCGAGATCCAGGACAGGATCCAAAGCTACAGAGAAACCCTGTCTCGAAAAACAAAAACAAAAACAAAATCTTTTTAACCAATCCTGTTCCTATTGATCTAGAAGCCTGGAGTCCAGACATCAGACATTGGGCAGGCAAGGAGGCTCAGTGCTGCCTCCGACTGGCCGAATGGGGAGCAGCAGAGTATGGAGGAGGTGGCCCACATGGTCCTTTCGTTCTGACCAGAGCTAGTTAGGATAACAGCAGTTTGGACAGCAATTATAAAGTGTGGTTATGTGGGGACCACAGCAGTTACTTGAGAGGTTTCCCTCCAACCCTGGCTAAGGGTCTAATTCTTGATTCAAATGGGAGTTATCCTCACCATCCTGGAGAGCAGCTGCTCCAAGGATGTTGGTGGACTAGGCTGGGGAGGCCATGTGGGTCCTCGGTAAGAGCAGCTGGAGTTCTTAAGCACTTGTTCATCTCTCTAGCCTATTACAAAGTGTTTATTACAGAAGATGAACCAACTTTCTGAGTAAAACCAAAATGATCCATAGTAGAAACAGAAGGGGCATGTGACTTTTCCTGCCCATATGATATGCAGTGTATTTATGAGAGAGACAGTCTGAGGGAAGTCACACAAGTGGTGCTCTAGACAAACGCTAAGAAGCCCCAATGGGTCTGTACAACCACTCCAGACTCACACACAATCCGGTGCCCACCCATCCTCCCAAACGTACCACTCAACCTTTTTTTCCATCTTCTGTAACACACACATAATCTACATTATGAAAATGTACACATGCACACACATAACACACATACGCATCCACTCACGCTGTTTGTTGTAAGCAAGGGGCTCACTTGTGTTACTTCAAGTAGAGAAGGACTATACGTGGAATACAGATATATTTGGAAATGATGAAAACAGGCTCTCAGACCTGCTCTCTGAGCTTGCAGGAGTGGGAAGGAAGCCACCAGATGTCCACAGAAGAGAAAGGTCTCCCAACGCATCAAAACATCAGAGTCCAGAATGAATGATGGGGCCTGGACAGCCACTGAGTAACCTCACTGGCCTGGACCACAGTCATCTTGCTCCCTGGGCCTCCTCTGGTCTTCATTCCAGAAACTTCAATGTGTTGACCACCTCATGGTCAACTATTATGGACTGCATCTCTCCTTACCTCAAACCTGCTCTAAGCCTGCCATTCCCGGCATGTTTTACATATTTTGACATCTGCCCTCTCACGCCTCCTGCCGACTTAGTTCCATAGTTTCAGCTTTCCTCGACCATTTATCATCTCTCTAACGGCCTGAATTTTCTCTGTGACCCTTTTCTACTGCTACCAGGCACAGAATTTTTCCCTACACGTTTACTTCTCATTCTTGAGACTTCCTGAGGAGTAGATTCTGGGGGCTTAACCCCCACCACTACCACAGGCCAGACTTCTCACCCAGCCACCTGATGTTCCTTCTAAGTTGAAGGAGTCTATCCAAGCACCAGCATAGGATCACAAGACACAGCATGTGAGGTTACGAGGCAGAAGTGGAGAGAAACACTCTGAGTACAACCCTCTATGTGGGGCCAATGGCTGTGCGAGATTCTAAACCACTTCCTGTCCCACATACATCTTCATGCTACCCCAATCCCCATCTCCAGTGCCATTCTCCTCTTGATGGCCTTCTTGGCCCAAGACCACATTGTGTAGGTTGCCACTCACCTTACTAGACTGCTTTTCTCTTTAATGGAGAGTAAAATATGAGGTGGGGGAGAGCTGGTATTTTGCTTCTTTGGTTAGAAACGATAGTGGGAAATAAGTAGATGTTTATAGTGACGTACAACCTCACGTGCCCTCGGTGGCAAATGCAACTTGCCGTGACTCACCCTGCAGAAGAACTTTTCAGGGAAACAAAGGCATTTGGACGGACTGGAGAGGTAGTTCACTCAGGGTCTTAGTTAGGGTTTCTATTACTGTGATAAAACACCGTGGGCAAAAGTAACTTTAGGAGGAAAAGGTTTATTTCATTTTACATCTTGTAGTTCATCATCCAGGGTAGTCATAGCAGAAAGCTGGAGGCAGGAATTGATGCAGGGACCGTGGAAGAGTGCTGCTTATTGGCATGCTCCTTCCGGTTTGCTCACCCTGACTTCTTATAGAACTCAGGACCACCAGCCCAAGATGAGCTGGGCCCTCTCACATCAATCATCAGTTAAGAAAATGTATCATAGGCTTTCCCACAGGCCAAACTAGTGGGGGCATTGTCCTCAATTAAGGTTCCTTCCTCTCAAATGACTCTGGCTTGTGTCAAGTGGACGTAAAACCAGCCAGCACAGTCAATAAAGTGCTTCCCATTAAAGTTCCAGGATCTGAGTCCAGGACTCCCCCACATCCATGTAAAAAGCTGGGCACTGATATGCAACTATAACCCAATTGCTAGGGGCAGAGGGAGATGGTTACCCTGGGGTTTGCTGGCCAGCAGGTGTAGTTGAATCATTGAGCTCCAGGTTCATTGATAAACTTTGTCTTAGAAAATAAGATGGAGAGTGAAAGAGGAAGACACATGTCAGTCTCTGGCCCCAACATGCACACAAAAGGGTTTATTCAGTTTACACTTCCACATTGCTACTCATTACCCAAGGAAGTCAGGACAGGAACTCAAGATGGGCAGGAACCTGGAGGCAGGAGCTGGTCCAGAGGCCATGGAAGAGTGCTTATTACTGTCTTGCTTGAAAATGGCCCCCACAGGCCCATAGAGAGTGACACTATTAGAAGGTGTGGCCTTGTTGGAGTAGGTGTGGCCTTTTGGAGGAATTGTGTCACTGGGGGTTGGCTTTCAGGGCTCATATGCTCAAGCCATGCCCAGTGTGGCATTCTCTTCCTTCTGTCTGCAGATCCTGATGTAGAACTCTTAGCTCCTTCTCCAGAACCACATCTGCCTGCATGCCTCCATGCTTTCTGCCATGATGACAATGGACTAAACACCTGATCTGTAAGTCATCACCAATTAAATGTTTTCCTTTATAAGAGTTACCATGGTCGTAGTGTCTCTTCACAGCAACTAGAAACCCCAAGAAGGCATCCAATTGTGATTTCAAAGAGTGGAAGATTCTCCCCACTCTGATAGGCTGAGGACTGGCTGGGCAGGAGCAACCAGAGAACTCATTGTTCCGGTTTTGATTCTGTTCCTATGATAAAATTTTCTGACAAAAAGAAACTTGGGGAGAAAGCATCTATTTGGCTCAGAATTTCAGATTATAGTCGATCATTGCAGGGAAGTCAAGGCAGGAACCAGAAGCAGCCGGTCACATCCACAGTCAAGAGCAAAGAGAGAGAGTGTACCACACCTATTGCTCAGCTTGCTTTCAATAATAGACTTTCCTACAACTCGGGACCCAAACCCAGGGAATCATGTCAGGAACTTTTAGGCTGGGTCTTCCCACATCAATTAACAGAATTGAGACAGTCTTCTCATACTCACAGACTGACCTGATATAGACAGTCCCTCACTGAGACTCTTCCCGGATGAGTCTATACTGTGCCAAGTTGACACAACCAATCCATCTCATCAACCATCTTCCCTGGCTTTCAATTCTGTTCACTACGCTGTTTACCAAGCAAGTGAGTGGGTCACTTGGCTGCCGTAGATTGCTTTTAGAAAAATAGCACTCTGACTTAGACCACTAGGATTTGGAAGCACATCAGGGCAGGTGCCAGATATCCCCAACTTTATCTAATCATCTGGGCCTGATGATAACTATAGCTCGTATTTCTAGCCTGGTGCTAAACTAAAGATATGACACATTTAAAGAGAATTTAAGATGGAAGCTCTACCCGTGACAGAAAATTGCAGGCTTGTGCTAATGGACTAAATAACAAGTCCGAGTTTCCTGGCCCCAGTGATGTCAGTCAGCGATGGTCCCTTTCAGGAGGTTTGGCTGGGGAGCTGCAGTTTCAATCTCCTGCTCCATCGCGCTGTGCTTCCTGCACCAGACTTTGTGAATTGAGTTAGTCTGCAGCCTGGTTCGCGGACTCCATGGCTCTTTATGAAATAGCAACCCCGCATTTGGGGATGTGTAAAGTAGAGAATCTGATTCTGTCTCAGTATCGGGAGAGTCTCACCTGCTAGAGTGGCAAGACTTCCCTCAGACATCCCCCAATGGTCTGCTGCATGATCTGATCCAACTGTTGGTTCTTTCAAGACTTTCTTTCATGGACAGGGTAGATGGGTCATTTGGCAAAGAGCCTGCTGCCCAAGCATGAGGATCTGAGCTTGGCTGTCCAGCATCCACTTTAAAAAAGCCACATGTGATTGTACACACCTGTAAATCTAGCAATGGAAAGGTAGAGACAGGAGAATCCTTGGCTGGCTAGCTAGTCTTCATCAGTGAGCTCCAGGTTGAGTGAGAGTCTCTGTCTCAAAGATTGAAATGTTAATTAAAATTAAAACAGAGTGGTAGGAGAAGATGCTCCATGATATCTGGCCTCCACATGTGCACACTCATAGGAACACACACACACACACACACACATATAGACACGGGCACATACATAGGCACATATATGAACATACACATGAACGTACACACTTATGAACACACATAGGCATGCACAGGAACAGATACATAGACACACACATGAACATACACACATGTAAAAGAAAAAGACTTTCTTTCCACTTACTTAAATAAAAAGCCAGCTCTGGAACATGAAGCTACACAGTGCCTACTTTTTAGTAGGTGGAATCCAGTTCACTCCTCGAGTCTCTAAGCTTTAAGGTAGAAGGAAAAAAAGGGAGTTTGAAATATCAGCTCTGAACCATAAAGAAGAAGATGATTTTGCTATTTCAACAAACAAACAAACAAACAAACAAACAAACCATTATTCTGTGACTTCAAACAAAATCTCAGTTGTCTTTATTTCTAGAGGGAAATACAGAAAGCCAACAGCAAGATTCTTCTCTGTTTGCCAGCAAGCTGTGACTGTTAGAAGCGGCATAAAAATCTCGGAATATAAAGGTGCAGATGATGTCTGCTAAACAGAGAGAGGGATCAGAATTTTCATACATACTAAATGAATGTATGAATAAAAAAAGTGTGAGCGAAATGAGGTAGATGCCCAGGGGGCAAACAATCATTCTAGCTGGGATTGGGGTTTAACTATGCTGAGGTATAAAAGCCAGATAATATTAAATACTATCATTAGGCATCCTTGGTTCGCTTCTTGACATTATTGTTTATACTCTCAATATTTCATATTAAATATTTATTCTGATATTCCCTGTATTATGCATTCAGATGATACCTTTGTAGTCCTTGGTTCATTTTATTTTCTGTTTTGATGCTGGAGATTGAACCTGGGGCCTCATACAAGCTGTAATCACTCTGTATGAAGCTACATCTCCAGCCTCTTTTGGCTCATTTTTTTGAAGAAGTTGAATTAAGTGGAGCACTCGAGGGTGAGTGGTTATGAGAGGGAGTCAGGGTGTGAGGGGAGAGGCAGCAAACAGGAGGCTGATTCCTTTATACAGTGTGCTGTGCAGAAGATGAGGACCAAGGCAGTGGGGAGCCTGGGCCAGGGCTGGAACTAGGCTTGGTGAAGGAGGAATGGTCTTCACGAGACCGAGCCAGTTAACTGTTCCGCAGACGATCTTGGGCAAAATGGGCTAAAAAGGACAGTAGAGGGTTCTGCTGGGAGAGTGTATAACACCAAAGGTGACAAGGAGAATAGTTAGAAACACATGTATAAGTTGGATTTAGAGCCTAGAGTTGGCGAGAAGGCTTTGGGTGCTATCGGTGTGTGCTGTGCATGGTAGGTGCCAGAGTAGGTCACTGGGCTAGGGATGGAGATCACCCTGGATGGGTGGATGAGGCAGGGGAGTGGGACAAAGGAATATAAGCATTAAGGGTGCAAGCACAGAAGAGAAAGCCAGACAAAGATGCTAACAGGTAGTTGCAGAACATGAACAAACAGAAGAGTGTAAGAACAATTAGCATGCCACTGAATGCTCTTGACTTTCCTGCGCTGTAGGATTTGATGTCACGACAGTAATGTTGTTACAAAGCTGCTGCGATGCTCATTCAACAGATGAGGGAAACGGGGTTAGGAAGAACACCTTACCTTGATGGAGAAGGGGTGTCATTCTCTTCAGCGGGCTCGCCACTGATGTGTCTATGTAACATTGAATAACCTCCCGCCTTCGCTCATGCAAGCAATTGTAATTAAATCCAGTGGGTCAGACTTGTTGGGGAGAAAAAGGGTGTTAGCAGGAGAGGAAGGAGATGAGAGGAAGTAATGGGAACGAAAATGACTAAAATTCATCATAGATACTCACGGAGCTGTCATAAATAAAACATCTCATTTTTTTTCTAATTTATTTTATGTGTATGGGTGTTGTACCTGCAGAGGTCAGAAGAGGGTGTCCTGTCTTCTGGGACTGGAGTTACAGATAGTTGTAAGCTGCCATGTGGGTGCTAGGAATCAAACCTGTGTCCTCTGGAAGAGCAACCAGTGCTCTTAACTGCTAAGCCGTCTCTCAAGCCCCAGAATATATGTGTGTGTGTGTGTGTGTGTGTGTGTGTGTGTGTGTGTGTGTGTGTTTGTGTGTGTGTGTGTGTGTGTGTGTGTGTGTGTGTGTGTGAAGTAACTTACCAATAGTCACTCTGTTAGCTTGCCTGTCTACTGAGCCCTTGTTCTTACCTGACACTGACTTACTATCCTGGCATCTTGGAAACCAAATGAGGATGGAATTTAAGGAGTAAGGGAACGTAAGGTGATATCAGTGGTAAGGGAACTGTTCTGTGGCTAAGGCAACCCCAGTGCAGGACCTAGCTAAAGGGGTGGAAACATAAGGACCCCAAATATGAAAAGACTCCAAGAAAAGCCGCAGTTTTGGAAGAAACTTGAAGAAAGTTGAGTTCCAGAATAATTCAGTACAAAAGAGAGAACAGGCCCGTGGGCAGTCCAATGCATCCAAGCCTTTGAAGGTGAGAACTTGAGACACAGTGATTTCCAGATTCTATTATTTGGATATATCATAGCTGAGTTTACCAATGTCTTTGAACTTAGAGCTTTGTTTTTTTCATTAGTCTCCTAATTCCCAAAATCACATCCCACACCCTACTCTCAACATCAAAATGGTAGAATGTGTGCATAGCAGCTGCTCTGCTAAATACCTTGTCGTGGTTGGTTTTCTGTGGCTGTGATAATCTACCACAACCAAAGCGATTTATAGAAGGAAGAGGGTTTGTTCTGACTTTCAGTTCCAGAGGGAGAGTCCTAATGCCCAGGGAGGCCTAGCAGCAGGAGGCAGGAGCAGGAAGCTGAGTGATTACATCTTCAACCCTGAATGCAAAGCAGAGAGAGTGAACTGGAAGGAGAACAAGGCTACAGACTCTCAAAGGTCACCCTAGTGACGTACTTCCTCCTCCAGCAAGGATGCGTCACCTCTCCAAACAGCACCATCATTCGGGGATCAAGTCTTTAAATACGTGAGCTGATGGGGGACATTCATCAATCAAACCATCACATACAATTGAAAGTCAGAATTTCTGAATGGATCTTTTACCTCTCAGCCAATTGTAAGTATTACTAGCTATTGAGCATATATATATAAAATATTCATATAACCAACCATTATATATAAATGGAATATTATATAACCATTTTTTATTAATCTTTTAATGCAATATTTAGTGTTTGTGTGTGTGCTCTTGTGCCAAGGTTTGGAGGTCAGAGGACACTTGCTGGATTTGATGCTCTCCTCCCACCAAGAAGTCCTGAGGATGGACCTCAGGTTGTCAGGTTTGGTGGCAAACACTTCTACACACTGAGACATCTCATCCGCCCTGTAAACATTTTGAAGACACATCAACCCTAAATATAAGGGTTTAAATATAAGACTTTTTAGCCTCCTTCACAAGTGAAGTCCACGTGGCTGCAGAGTTCGGCTCTCAGCCCTGCACCTTCAGTGTGGAGGACGTTTGCACCACGGTCTCCTGCAAACCCAAGGATGCGCTCAGGTCTCCCATGAGTTTCTCTAGAGTTTGATACTTAGGGTGTTAAGGGGAGACTTTACCACCAATCATTATAATCTACATAGGTCTGAAGAGTGCAGTTTGTTCTCACTTCTTTCATGAATCTCAGACTTGACCCAATCCACAGATGACTTCATCTTAAAGTTCTCCATGATTCCTACTTTAATAATGTTATTGTAAAACATACTTTGCATGCAAGAGAGCTCAAAGCATATCTGTAAAATGTTCAAGAATAATATATGTCATATAGTTATCCACAACCTAGGCCAGGAAATAGATTTACTTTGTTGTTTGCTTATTTTCGAGACAGGCTTTCTCTGTGTAACAGCCTTGGCCCTCCTGGAATTTGCCCTGGAGATCAGGTTGGCCTTGAACTCACAGAGATCCACCTGTCCCTGCCTCCTGAGTGCTGGGATTAATGGAGTTGCCACCACTGCCCAGGAAATAATCCCTACTCAAAGCCCAGAAGTTCTCAGTGTGGTCCCTAATGGCCTCACATTCTATTCACTCTGGAGTTGACCACACCCCAACTTCTGTGTTACTGAGACCTTTGATTTTTTTTTTTAATAGTCTTGTCACCTTTGAATGAATCTCTAAACAACCCATGTTCTTTGACACGTTCTTTGCCTGGGGCTCTTCTTTCTGCTCTTTTTCCTTGCTTCTCCAACTCACAATTATGCTCAGAGCTTCAGTACATGCCCTCCTGATCCACTAGTCAGCTGAAGATGCCTTTCCAATCCTGCTGTCATGGAAGGCAGTGTTTTGCTAAAGGTCACAGAGAGGCCAGGCCCATCAGCGTGTGTGTGTGTGTGTGTGTGTGTGTGTGTGTGTGTGTGTGTGTGTGTGGTGGGGGAAAAGTTAATGATGGGTGCTGGATATTTTAAGTATTTGTTGCTATTAGAAAAACATTATTCTTCTGAATCTTTCATACCTCCTATTTGAGAAGTGAGGGGAAACAGAGCAAGATGGACAGAAGCCATGGGAAAGCAGGGTAGTGAGTGTGCAAGCTGCTGGTCCGCACCTGGCATCTTACTTCTTGTTCTCAACATGACTCAGTCTAATGAGTTATTTTCAGAGACCAACGCCTCCACCCGTCTCCTTTAAAAATCACAAACACTGATGTAGACCAGAGTTCTTAAATGCTGTCTAAGCTAAGATTCTTTCCGCTCCCTCCATCTTCCCCCTAATCCATCTAGCACTCCTTCCAGGATTCTGTGGGAGGACCACCTCTATGCCAACTGGAGCACAGCTGCAGGCTGCTCAGGCTGAGTGGGCAGATGTGGTTGGTTCTGGCCTCTTCCTGCTCCCAGCTCAAGGCCCATTGGTCTTGTTTGTGGTTTGCAATCACTGCCGTTTCCAAGAGCAACAAGGTGTAGACGTGCAGGACCACTCCCGGTCAAGAGCTGTTTGCATTTCTCCTGCCAGTTGGCTGATAATCGGGTTCTTCCGGTGATCAGTGTCCTCTGGCTCCTCCCTGTCAGGGTTCCCTCCTGTTAAATGGAATTGTTTGGCTTACAGCTGCTTTTGTACACATTTAAGTTTGGGTTAAAGGTGTCTCCATCAGTTGTGAGCTGCAACCTTGATGTGGAAACAGACTGAGACCAATTCGCCTGGAATCTGTGGCTGACTCTCAGGCACTCACAAATGCGACACTGCTTCGTTAACTGGGATCCTAAGGGAGGTCGTTTTAACTCAGGACCCACATTCTTTCCATTAAAATCTCTACCGGCACTGCACCCAGAGACCCCTTCAGTCTCCTCAAAGACAGTCTGCTCTAGACACCAGAACAGTGCCGTGTTCGTTCACCACAGCTGCTAGAACAAGCCGCCACCAATTTAACCGCTTTATACCAACATGCTTGTTCTTCTTCTGTTCTGGAGTTCAATAGCTCAAATCCAGGTGTTTATTGGCCTGCATTCTTTCTGGAGACTTCCAGGGAGGCTCTGTTTCCTTGCCATACTCAGCTTCTAGAAGCAGTAGACATTGTCGGCTTGTGGTCCTTTCTTTACCTCATTCCTGCCTCTTTTTGTTACTATGTACACCTCTCTCTCTGACCTTCATGCCTCCCTCTAACATGGACTTTGTGACTGCAGTGGGTTAGATTGGATTACCCAGGCCAATGCCCCCATCCAGGGGCCTTCATGGAATCACAGTTGTCTGGGTCCTTTTGCTGTATTTGCACATCGTAGGAGTTAGAACATGGATGTCTTTGGTGTTGGCTATGGGTATATTATTCTGCCTATCACACCAAAACTTCCCAGTTCTCCAGGCCTGCCAGATAGCAGTATGATGACCAGATGGCTGCTCTGAGCTTCACATACTGCTGCATCTGCCAGCTAGATTAAAATTTATACAGCTGGCTGACAGGGAGCACCCCCTCCCCAATTCCATTAAGTTGTTGATAAGAAAGTATGAAAACAACAGGACCATGCATTGAACAGTTTTTAAAATGTGTGTAGATGTTTGCATGCATGTATATAAGTACATTGCAGGTGTGCACGGTCTGCAGAGGTCAGGAAGGGTGATGGCTCTCCTGGAACTGGAGTTATAGACTGTTGTGATCATCCATTTTTAAATTGTGTTTTGTGGTTCAGAAGGTTTTACCTTCCATTATGTCTCCCAGGTCTTCACACATGCCAAGGGGGGCATAACGACAAACAAGTCATTAGTAATGTAACTATTTTATGACTGCAGAATATGAGACACAAATGATTACATGTTCTGCCTACACATGGGAAAAATGGGGTCAGGGAGAGGAGGTGGGAAAGACATGAAGCCAAACTCTATCAGCTGCTTTTAGAGTACTATGGGTTTTAGAATACTACTAGCACCAGCAAGGTCAGTTCTTGAGTCCATTATCAAAATATTTCAGATGTGGTAACTGATGGACAGAATGCCAGGGACCAGACCCGTTGGTTATGGGGCAAATATGGAACCCAGAATGGGTCCAGAGGCTCTACGCCTAGGAAGAGTAGTCCATGGGTCTGTTGCACTAGCAATTCCAGAAGTTTGTCAGGACTTCAGAATCTACTCTAGATACACTAAATCCCAACCTGTGTTTTCACAAGATTCCCAGACCAGTCTTGTGCTAGAAAACACACTTCAAAACGGTTACATCTTCAATTATGAGACCAAAACAGCAGTTGTCTAGACTTGTGTTTCATGGGGCTCTTCTTGGTTTTAGTAGATGTTGAAACTGAACAGCGAGCTACCTGAAGGCCTCTATCTTCAGGCCAGGGAAACTTCCTAGTAACATTTGCTAAATGCATACATCACCACACCCATTTCCAGAGATCCTGATTTGGTGCCTTGGAGTTGGATAGTCCCAGGACTCAGTATTTGAGTCTGGATCTCACGCTCTCCTCCCCCGCCACCTCTATAGATGTTTATGCTAGTTGTCCTCAGATCATGTTTGGGGAATTGCTTTCTAAATAACATTTTGTGGCTGTAGTTGGGGAATTTAAAAAATAAGCTACAGAAGCAAAAGAAGGTTAAAAAGGCAAGAAGAGGGTGCCTAACACAGAGAAATCATAAAGGAAGGATGTGGCATGAGGCACGTTGATTCCTCCTGCTTGCTGAACTCTGCTGGACGTACTATTTATTGGTCCCATCTGAGGTCATCTGAGCTGCCATCTTTGAAGTCAACTGTTCAAATCCCACTGGCCCCCAGTGGAAAGAAACAGCTTTTTCCGAACAAGAGGATTTTTATTTCCTCAGCCTTGAAGCTGAGTATCCAGTGTCTTCCTGTTCAACTTGAATGATGAACTTCAGCCAGGATGTTTATGAGACAAGGTAATGTCACTCCCAAAACAATGCACCGTGAGTCACAGTCTTGTTAGTTTAATCTACACTTAAAGGCATTTGGCAATAAATTTATCAACTATGAGTTCTTTTCAAGTTATTTTACAGATCTGGTCTAAACTTAGGGGCAGCAAAGAGTCAACATCTAACACATGGCAAAGGAGAAGGACAGATGCAGGGGAGTGATGTGTTAACCTTCTCTCGGATCCTGCAGGGTCTGCTCTTGGAGCTCAGTGAAGTTCTGCAAGGGGAGCTGGTGTGATTATGGCCTCCTCCTGCGCTTGGAGGAGGGAGCTGGGCTGTGATTATGGCCTTTCCGGCGTTCTGTATGTGTGAATAGACAAAATGATTGTTCTTAAGTGGCATTCTGTGTGGAGCTCTTGAGAGAGTACCGGAGGAGGAAATAGCATGGAGGCGGCTGGTATTCTGAATCCAAGGTGCGGCTACTCCAGGAACTGGCATTTGGAAGAGAGGAAAAGCCTCAAAGACACCAGTGCCGGGAGAGGCATAGCGGCATGAAATGTGAAATGTCACGCTTCTGGAAGGTCACCCTCAAGCGACAATCTCTCTCTTTTTAAAAGCACAGCCAATGAAAATCTTTCTAAAACTTTATTACACACCTACCAAGCTTCTTTTAAGACCTTTAAAATTTTAAATTACATTTTTAAATTCTCCATCCCCGCCCTGTGTATGTATGTATAGGTATGTGTATATATATATATATATATATATATATATATATATATATATATATATATATATATGTGTGTGTGTGTGTGTGTGTGTGTGTGTGTGTGTGTGTGGGCACATGTATGCCATTGTGAATGTGTGGAGGTCAGTGGACAACTTGCAGGAGTCAGTTTTCTCAGTCCACCATGTGGGTTCTAGGGACTGAACTCAGGTCCTCGAGGCTTGATGGCAGGTTAGTACCCATTAAGCCATCTTGCCAGTCCTCATGTTTTTACAGTAGAGAATATGGACCACAAGGTAATATTTGGTGGGGAGTGCTGGCAGGAGTCACCTCATTTAACTGATTTTACCACTGCAGAAAGTTGGGAGCTCCCCAGAGGTAGCATAACCCATTTGGGGTAGAAGCATACCATTGGAGAAATAGTTAGACACATCTTTTTGTTTCACCATGTCTTTTTAATCTTATTTTCTTATCTAATATTATTTCATTAGTAAATATGACTGTGGAAAGGCATCGTTTTCCCCTTGGAGGCAAATCTATTTTGCAGGTCAGTGAGAGGACAGTGAGGTCTCAGGCACTTCCTTCTATACAAATGCATTACTGCTTTCCTGAATGTTGCTTCCAGAGAAACCTAGGTTTTACCTGAGTGTGCGCATCTTCCCTCTCCTCTTCAGGCTGTGTGGGTGGTTGCTCTCTAGCCTCCCTGCCCTGGAGCAACCTCTGCACAGGCTTTCCCTTCCCAGCAAGCAAGAGGCCCAGAGTGGGAGGTGATGTACTGAGGTGGCTTTGCCACCAGAGGAGGACTCTGGCTCAACAGCACTGATGATTCCATTTGTTTTTTGCAGAAGTACATTTAGCCTTTTTCTTCCCAATCGGAGTCCATAAAACTGCTTCTCCCATTTACTGACCCTCACCTAACAATGATTTCAAGGATAGCGTTAGGTTGACGTTGCAATGGCTGTTTAGTTGTTAATACCAAACAGCAGACTGTGAGAAAACTCAAGATTCCAAACATAAAACGGAATGATATTTTCTACTTCTGTGTGAAAGAATACTTGGATGTTATTTGGAAGATAACTTTAGAAGTCTAAATAATGTGATGTTAAAGTTATTTTGAAGACTCCTCATGACTCAATATTGGGCCAATGCTATTAAGTTTTGTTGATCATGTCAACTTTTTACTTATTCTTTGAAAATTTCACACATGTGTATAATGTATCTTGATCATATCCACCCTCAATCCTCCTTCCCAGTTCCTCAATGACATTCCATCTCATTTCCCTCCCAACTCCATGGCCTTCTTTTATAATTTATTTATTTTTATTATCTTTAATCCACTGAGTCCAATTATTGCTGCCCATGTGCTCACAGACACGGGGCCATTCACTGTTTCATGGAGGACCTATCACTGGCTACATTCTTAAAGTGACTCTTCTTCCCCATCAGCCATCAACTACTAAGAGCTCCTCAGTTAGGTGTGGGGCCTTGGGAGCTCCTCCTCCACTCCATGCTGGAATTTTTAACTGGCTTGATCTTGTTCAGGTCTTCTGTAGGCCACCATCACTGTTGTGAGTTCATATGTCAACAGCCATGTCATGTTCACAGGACAGCATTTCACAGCTCCCCTTCCCATCTTCTGGTTCTTCTGTTTTTTCTGTCCATCTTTGAAGAAGTTCCAGAGCCATGCATGGAGAGATAGATGTCCCATCTAGGGCTGAACACTCAGTCACTTATTCTTAGTACTTTGAACAGTAATGCATCGCTGCATTGACCGCTGCCTGTTGCAAAGGGAAGCTTCTCTACCAAGGTTGGGTCTATGACCTATATCTATGGGTATAAACAGAAAGATTTAGAGGGAACTTTGACAACATGACCATTTAGAAAAACAACAGTCAATGGGTTCTTTCTCAGGGACTAAGACTTTCCTAACCATGGTTTTTGATCATATTAACAGTATCAGTAATGAAATCACCCCTTGAAACAGGCCTCTTGCTATTATTGTACCAGTGGGCATCATGCTTGGTGAGTTGATATCCAGCACATAGGGTCCAGGGCTGGATAAGACAACGTGATACTACAATGTTTCTAGGGAAAAATGTCTTGCTCCCTTCAGCAGCCTTCATGGCACCTGCCAGCACTATGAATGCCAGACAGCAGGGAGGTCAGTTCAAGGCTGATTTCGCTGTGTTCTGTAACTAAGTGTGTGCTATCTTCAGCAACAGGGTCTCACCAAGTTGTGTTGGGCAACCTATTGCTCTGGCTGTCTCTGGGAACTCTGGGGCCAATATCTTGTCAATGCTATTCTCTAGTTTGTTGTTGTTTGTTTTTTGTTTTGATCTTTGGATTTTCGAGACAGGGTTTCTCTGTGCAGCTTTGGCTGTCCTGGAACCTGCTCTGTAGACCAGGCTGGCCTCGAACTCCCAGAGATCCACCTGCCTCTGTCTAAAAGGGGTGCACCAGCACTGCCTGGCTCATTTCTAGTTTTTAATCTCATTGAGACTTCAAACATAGTCTAGAAAAAACAGACAGAGAGAGAGAGAGAGAGAGAGAGAGATCATTATTATAACTCATTTAGTCTCTTAGAATTTATTTACCTATTCAATTTTTTATTGAGATACAAAATTAAAATGCACATTGGTATAAAATGACACTGGTATAGTAGGACTCAGTACATTTCACACACACACACAGACACACACACACACACACACACACACACACACACACACACACACACACCCGGGGAGGGGTATGTAACTACTATCTGATTTAAGATATAAACATCTCCAGCATTTTGGAGAATTCCCTCATGCCCTGTCCTGTCCATAGCCAGCCCTTGTCTGAGTTAACCGCTGTTAGGATGTTTCTCTCACTAGTTTTGTCCCCTTCAGACTGCCTATTAATGGAATCATACAATGTTTTTCTTTTGTGTCTGCCTTCCTTTGCTCCAACACGCCTTTACGATTCATACATCTTGATGTTTGTATCTGTAGACCTGCCTTTTAAAATAATTGTTCATATCAATCCACTGTAAGGCTATGTCAGAAAGTCTTCATCCTACAACTGATGGGCATGTGGTGATTTTTGGTACTGAGTTATAAATTACTAAGAAAGCATTAATTTGTGTCTTACAGTTGCTACAAGTACTTACCTCATTGTAGTCTACACTTGGGGAGTTCAGTTGTTGGGTCATTGAACAGGTGTATATTTATCTGTAGTGTTTATTGACAAACAGTGTTTTACTGTAATGGCTGGGCTCCTAGAAGCAATGAAGGAGAGGTGTTCATGTCCTTACCAGGGTTCGGTGTCTCTGTCTTTTTAATTTTATCCCTTCTGGTGAGTATATTGTGGTAACTTGTGGTTTTCATTTGCATTTCCCTGGGAAGTAGGGATATTAACCAATGTTTTCTATGAGCATAGGCAGTCCCATACTTTTTCTGGTACGTGCACTTCTCTTGCCCTTTCTAGTTTGAGGTTGGTTGTCTATTTCTTTTGGGGTTGTCAAGCAAGAAAGATGAACATAAAGGTTCTGTGGAATTAAAACTGTTCTCTCATGAAGAGGTAACTAAAAAGTCATATGATGATATATTTAAGCAATTTTCTTTCTTCCTTAAGCCTCCCAGTAACTCTGAATCCTTTCTGCATTCTTCATATGTCCTCTCTTGTATTAAGTATTATAAATATTTTCCCTCATTCTGTGGCTTCTTTTACCATGATAATGAAGAACAGAAGATGTTCATTTTCTTGAATCCCAATTTATAAAAAATTTGTACAATCTTATAGTTGGTGACTTTGTATATACTGTTGAGGAAACCACTGGCCTACCCACAGGTTGAGAAAATACTCTCATACGATTTATTTGTTTGTTTATTTGGGATCAACTTCAGAGCCTGCATGTGCTGGATCAGCACAGTATCCCTGAGCTCTTCTTACCACCAGCTCTCTATGTAATAGATGTCTGTGAGTAATAGGAAGTTTATCACCCTTTCTTTTTCTATCTACCTAAAGGACATCTTCAGTGAACTTTTGAGTGTGATATGAAGTAACATGGATACACAATCACTACAGCACTATTTATTAAAGAGGTCGTCCTTGCTCACTAGAGTGCTACCTCAGTCATAAATCAAGTGACTGCACATGTGTGGGTGCATTCCTCAACACAGAAACTTCATCGTGAAAATAAATATTAAAAACATCCCAGTGACTATTGCATTGGGTTGAACATCAGGAGCCTGGCTTCCAAAGTAGGTCTTAGCAGAGGAGAGCTGGGTAAGGAAGAGGGTGGGGATTAGAGATCTATTGGTCTGTTTACTAGAGACCAACACTGCTTCTTGACATGTGTGTCCTGACCTGTGAAGCTAGTATGTAACCTGTGTTCTTCCTTTAGTCAGTGTGATCAAATCTACTCATGCCTGTCAATCTGCAGGCAATCAGCACTCAGATTTTGGGAATTTGATGAGAGAGGAGTGATGGGAAGAAATGAAGGAAGAGAAGAGGAGATGATATAGACAGAAAGACAGAATAGCTCTGTGAGGGGCTAGAGTAATGGCTCCATGTTTAAGAACACTTGCAGAGGACCTAGGTTCATTTCCTTGCACCCACCAAGATGCTCACAACTGCTGGAGTTTGGGAGATCCTTCCTCCTCCTCTGGTCTCTATGGGACCAGGAGCATCAATGGTCCTCAGACCTTGATGACCCTCTACAGTTCTCTTCCTTGTTTGAACGCCCCAGTCCCTGGTCACTTCTGCTTGCTTGTAACCAATATAGCTTTCTCAATAGTTTGCTATGAGAAAGACACTGGTTTGGAAAGGAATGAAAATATCTCATAGACTAAGAAGAGGTATCTTTTCCTGTAAAGAAATATACTTGGCATCTAGTTTCTATACTTCAGCAAGTTAACTGGCAAAAGCCAGGATTTTAAAAAAATGTTTGGTTTTCATTATGTATAGGTGCCTATGGGAATATGCATGTAAGTGCAGAGGCCAGCGGAAACCAGAAAATGATGTCCGGTCTTCTAGAGCTGGAGTTAAGGACAATCATCAACTACCTGTTGTGGGAGCTGGGGACTGAACTTTGGTCCTCCACAGGAGCAGCAAGTGCTTTAGCTGCCGAACCATTCCTCAAGGCCCTATTCTGTGTCACCCCATTCTGGTAAAGTGAAGCATGCGATTCTGGTTGGCATCCTCCTATAAACAGCTTTATGGCTGCCCCTCAGTCGTCTCCTGTTATCAAGAGGGAATAAGAACCATTTCAGCGCTGTCGGAGCAATGGGTTGTCATCTGCTGAGACTTTTACAAGACTGACGGGCTCATAAAACAGAAATATATACTCTTGTAGTTTTGAATGCAGGGAGCTCAAGATGGCTACCTTCTTACTACCGTTTTATACAGTCAACCATTTCTGTATTCCCCTCCTCCACCTCTTCTTCTTCTCCTCTTCCTCTTCCTCTTCCTCCTTTCCTTTTCTAGACATGAGAGCTGAGCTCAGGGCCTTGTTCTTGCTCAAGCATTCTACCACTGAGCTAAATCCTCACCCCCTTCTTATCCCCACCCTCTCCTTCCACATCTTATGAAGACTTGGGTCATACTAGACAGGCGTTTTACACTAGCATTTTCATTTTTGCCCAATTGCCTCTCGAAAACCATGTTTTTAAACAAGTTCACATTCTGATATACTGAGGGTTAAGACGTCAAGATGTAAATGTAAAGAGGGCACAACTCTTCCATCATATGTATTTAAGTATGTCCTGTCAAGCCAGCAAGGTGTCTAATCTCTCCATCATTCAGGTGAGTTATAACAAAGAAGACATTAGATACAAGATTGGCTTGTCTAAGATTAGCGTCCTGACTGGGCAGGCAAGGTTAGCCTTTTCTTTTCTTTTCTTCTCTTTTTTTCCTTCCTTCCTTCCTTCCTTTCTTCCTTCCTTCCTTCTTTTCAAGATTTATTTATTTATTTATTACTTATACAGTGTTCTCCCCACAGAGCCAGAAGAGGGCTCCAGATCTTATTATAGATGGTTGTGAGCCACCATATGGTTGCTCGGAATTGAATTCAGAACCTCTGGAAGAGGAGCCAGTGCTCTTAACCTCTGAGCCATCTCTCCAGCCCCAAGGTTAGCTTTTTCAATGTAAAATGTCTCCAACCCTCACAGAAAGCATTTGAAAGTCTGCTCTTAGCCTGTTGAATGGACAGACACAGCACCATCCAAGACCATTGTTTTCATCTCAAAACCAGTAGAAAGATGATGTACATAAATATTCCTGGCAGCACAGGGCCATTGGCCTGGTGTTGGCATAGTGGTCACTGTTGTTGCTGGAGAGGGATTTCCCTGGAGAGTGGCCAGTTGGCAGAACTAGCAGAGAAGAACTAGTGTTTCCCGTGCAGAAGCGTCCGTGAATTCTGGGGATTTTGCCAGAGTCCAGCTGGATCCGGACAGGGTCATGGGAGGTCTATCAAAACCCCTCTAGTTCTAACTGCTGCACTGCCCAAGTCAACCTTCGCTTTATCAGTGCCTGCTCCAAATTTATGAACGATGACAGGAAACGGTACAAAGCAGCTTACCAGTAGCCCCTGTTGCCCTGGCACGTACCTGGGGCTTCTGATGATGGACTGTGCTTTCCTGGGCTCAGTTTACTTCACATGCCAGCTGCTGAGAGGAGTCCAGTGTGGACTGGGTTATGGAGAGCACGGTTGTAGTAATAAACAGAGATGATTATGGGACAGTGACCTCAAGTTGGAGTTAGAGTGGCCAACGTATTTATTCCTTTATTTTTTGAGTACTTACTGGAAGGCTAACTATTGTTAATGGATTTAGAGCTACATTTTTCCCCAAAATAGACAAAGCCTTTAGTCTCCATGGAGCCTTCATTCTATTTATTGGAGACAGACGACAAATAAAGCTACCACTGGAGCGGACTGTAACTTACGTCAGACAATTGTGTAGATGACGAAGAAAAATAGGGCAGAAAAAGAAAAAGGGCCTTAGGTGGTGGGTAACTTGGGGTTTGTACAGGATGGCATGGGGACACTTCATTGAGAAAGTCACTTGGACCAGCGTCTTGAAGAAGGTGAGGCAGAAAGCTATGGAGCAACCGGGGAAGAGATTTTCATGTAGCGGGTTACCTGGTACAAATGTCTTGAGGCACATGCAGGAGAGGGAGGGAGCCGGTATGGCTGAGGCAGGAGAGGGCAGTGAGCAGCAGTGGGGGAGGGGGAGGGGGATGGACAGGGCGGGGTAGGATTTGCAGGCTGTTGAGTTAAGTGGCAGCTGCTGCCGGTCCTAGTAAGAGATCGTGAGCCATGAACTTTGAAAATGGCCGAGAACAATTCCAAGGGAGGGATATGTGGGAAACAGAGGAGATCAGTGATGGTACTACCACCAGCCAGGTCAGAGATGACAGGGGTTCGGACCAGGCATCAGGGGACTGCTGAGAAGTGCTGGATTCCTGAGATGTTTGGAGTCAGATCATTAGGATTTCGGAGAGTTGAAACGTGAGTGAGAGAAAGCGAGGAGGCAGAGCAGACCTCCAGTTTTAGGGCCATACTAACTCGTAGCAAGAGTTTTCCTGCCTGGCCCACAGTCAGGACAAATCTCTCTCACCCGCCAGTCCCACAGCCGCTCAGACCCAACCAAGGAAACACAGAGACTTAGATTGCTTACAAACTGTATGGCCGTGGCAGGCTTCTTGCTAACTGTTCTTATATCTTAAATTAATCCATTTCTATAAATCTATACCTTGCCACGTGGTTCGTAGCTTACCGGCATCTTCACATGCTGCTAGTCATGGCGGCAGCTGGCAGTGTCTCTGACTCAGCCTTCCACTTCCCAGAATTATTCTCCTCCTTGTCCCGCCTATACTTCCTCCTGCCTGACTACTGGCCAATCGGTGTTTTATTTACTAACCAATCAGAGCAACACATTTGCCATACAGAACATCCCACAGCACTAACTAGACATGTAACGCTAAAATGACTCAAGCATTTGATGCTTAAACACCACTCCCATAAACGACTCCAAAAATATGAAAGGGTAGATGGTACTTAATATCCCCAGTCTACCATCACAGGACCCAATACCTCCAGCCCCGATATCCGACCACCCATCTCTCCCCTCATTCATTCATTCCATTCATCAACGTTATCTCACAGAGCAAGAACTGCCTGTATCTTGAGGTCTACATAGAATTTATTCTAACACCTCTGTTCCATGATGAGTGAAAGTTCACAGCTCCCGCAGGAATGTTTACCAAGTCCCTAAGCACTTGTACTCCGTGGCCTCCTCTGTACTCTAGACTCCAGCTGCCTCCCATGCTGCTCCATTTGGTCCTCACACTGAACAGTATGGTCTGCTGGGGACTCTGGGTGATCTGGAAATGCCACACCCATTTCTTCCCTTTTCCCCTTCACCTTTTCCAGTGGAAATTTCCGTCATTGTTTTCTGTGTTTCAGGGTATTTGTGGCTTATGTTCGACCTCAGTTCATAGGACTGGATCATGAAGATGCCATCTGCTCCGTAGAAAACCCTGAGAGGGTCTAGGCCAGGCTTTTAGGGCTGCATGGCTAGGCATCAGCTGAAGGTGGGGAAAACCTGTGGACACTCACCCCTCTGCTGCGGTCACCTGTAATTCTGCCAGGCCTCTGTTAGAGACACTCTAGTTTAAGGACATTCTTCTCTTCAAATTGAGTTTTCAGCTAGGTGGTGGTGGTGCACGCCTTTAATCCCAGCACTCAGGAGGCAGAGCCAGGCAGATCTCTATGAGTTCGAGGCCAGCCTGGTCTACAGAGTGAGATCCAGGACAGGCACCAGAGAAACCCTGTCTCAAAAAAAAAAAAAAAAAACCCAAAATTGAGTTTTTATTAACACATAATAACTATATGTAATAATGGGTTGAATTATGACACTTTTACATGGGTACAGAGATACATTTTGATCCTGCTCATCCTGCCATTTTCTGTACCCCTCCAACTCCTGGTGATCTACTTTCTCCTTCCAACCCCCCCCCCCCCCCGCTTCATTTCATGTCTGTCTTTGTATGTTTCTCTCTGTGTGTCTCTGTCTCTCTCTGAGACCCAGTGAGTCCAGCCAGGGCTGACCATAGGAGCATGGGGCGGTTGTGAGAGGGCCACCTGTCACTTACTGCCATCCATTTCTAACAGCTCAGTCAGAAAAACTCTCAGAAAACATTACTTAGGGCACTATTCATTCGGTGACAGCCATTTGGTGGCTTCCAATCCTGCACAGAGTAAAACATATCACTCTACAAAGCTCTACATGATGCTCCCTCCTCATTCCATATGACATACATCCCACGGCTCTCCTCCACCCTCCCCTCCAGCCCTGACTTTTCCTTGTCACCCTGGGACATGCCAAGCATGCTACAATCGTATGTACCCTGGCTCCTCTCTCCCCATGTGAAATACCCTTCCCCAGGCATCTGTACAGTGGGCCCTTTGTCTTCCTTTTAGTTTTCATTCAGTAAGTTTCACTTAAGAACACTCTCAGTGTAAAAATTAGCCACATTAAGTTTCAACACTTGGGTCAATGATGTTTTGATGTTTGACATGATGTAAAGAGAAGGGTGTGTCTCAAGACCTTGACCACAAACCAGAGTACATGGTTGTCTTAAAAGAACAGTATTGGTGTGATTATTTGAGCTGCAAGTTACTATTTCTGTAAGGAAGGCCACAGACGAAATGACAATTTACCCATTTGGACTAGAAGCAAAATGCCATAAACTGGACAGTTTATAAACAACAACAACAAAACAATATTCTCCATTTCTCAGATTTGGAGGATGGAGCACAAGTTCAAAGCTGTTCTGTGTCTGGTGATGGCCGTTTGCTTTATCCTCCATGGTGGGAAGAGAGCGGATGGTGCACTTGGGACTCTCTAATAAGGACACTGCCATTCCCGAGGGCTCTGCCTTCTCGTTCTCACCACCTCCCAAAGGTCCCATTTCTACTGTCACACGTGCTTAGTTCCAACATGTGGACTTTCGGGGGACACAGGCATTCAGACCACTAAGAAGTGATGATTATTCAGATTTGAATATTTGGTGTGCATTCTTTTAGAAAATGAATGAAATGAGGTTGTCAGTTCAGGACAAACAGCAAACAGCACTTGCCAAATAATAAAATCTGAGTTTTCAAGTGAAAATTAGAATTTCTGAGAACTTATAACTCGAAGAGTTTGACAACTTTTTAATACTTGAAGACATTTTGATAAGATCAGTGGTATCCTGCTATGTGTGTATATTCACATAATTTATTGATATGTATGCCTGGTATCTAAGGAAACCATTACATAGATCTTTACAGTAGTTACCTCATCATACATTCCCACAGGCATAGATTATTACATATTCATGCACTTCTATGAATCTACCACATAGGTCTTTATAGTAGTTATATCCTCTTACATTCCCACAGGCATACATTATATATTCATGCGCTTCTATGTTCTATACATATATAATGAAATGCTTTTACATTTAGAAGATCTACACAACTCAGTGAATCAATATTTTCCAAATCACCACACCATTAAAAAGTCATACATACAAAATGATCTGTTACACAATGAAGCGCTGGAGTTGAACACATCAGTATCAAAAGCAGACTATTTGGTCTCAGATTCAAACTGTAACTTTAATAAACTACCACTTGTCAAGTTTTGATGTGGTATCAGACACATCTACAAAGATCTGAAGACTATTGAGTTATTCCTCTCTTTTCTAACTATGTACTTGTTTTCTTTATACTCTTAAGCTAGAATAATACAATGCAGCTCTTTGAATGTAGGAGATAGAAATGAGAATCCAGCTGTCTTTCATTAAGTGGGACACAAAACAGATGTTCAATAATGTCAAGTAATGACACTTGTCTCACTAATTTGTTTCAGAAAATATAGTTATTTCTTTAAATGTCCTTATTACAGTATAATTGAAATACAATAAACCACACGCTTAAGGTGTACAGTTTGATAAATTTTGACGTGTGAATATATCTCTGAAAGCTTGGCTTTAGTGAAGTTCATGAATATGTCCACCTTCCCTGCACACAGAGCTTCCTTGTTCCTTTTTTTATCCCACCTCTCCCTTCTGCACACTCTGATTTCTAGGTGTCATCTTTAGATGTTAAATGTCCCCAGGGGCTCATGGGTTTTCACACTGGGTCCCTAGCTGATTGTGCTATTTGGAGAGGCAGTGAAACCTTTAGGAAGTGGAGCATAGCTAGAGGAAGTGAACCATGAATGGAGTAGGCCTTTGGGATCTAAGTCAACCTGCTACTCCCTAAGTTCTATACTTCCTGGTCAGCCATGTTTTCTGGGACTTCTCTATTTGATGGGCTGAGATCCTCTGAACTTCTCTATTTGATGGGCTGAGATCCTCTGAACCCTGAACCAAAATAAATGTTTCCTTCTCTGAGTTAGTTCTGTCAGATGTCATGAGATGAGGGCAGGTACATGTCACAATCAAAAGTCTTTCTGTCACTCCATATTCGTTTGCATTTCTAGAACTTTATGAAAATTTGATCACACACTATATGTATTTGTTTAGTTTCTTTTTCACAGCATAGTTATTTTGAGATTCATTCATTCTTTTCCATGTACACAAACTCTGTTTTTATTGCTGAATGCTCTTCTCCTGTATGGGCATAGTGCATCTCTCCAGTGACAATACTGGACATTTGGGTTACTTTCGCTAAAATCTACTACTTTGCTATTTGCTTTCAATTTATTCTCTTTGTCTTTGTTTCTATTTTATTATTTATCCCCTTAGGGTGAGTTTTTAAAGGTATCATCTGCATGTTTATGAATTACAATTTTAAAATATTTATTTTTATGCATGGGTGCATGGTGTGTGTGTGTGTGTGTGTGTGTGTGTGTGTGTGTGTGTGTGTGTGTGCGCGCGCGCGCGCGTGCAGGCATCTTCCAAGGCCAGAAAATGGCATCAGACCCTTGGAGCTAGAGCTACAGGTACTTGTGAGCCTCCATGTGGGTGCTGAGTACTGAACTCAGGTCCTCTGGAAGAGCAATAAGTGATCTTAACCACTGAGCTGTATCTTTTCCCCCTAACTAGAATTTGTGTGCATGTTAGTTTAGTGGTTGCTTTAGGGTTTGGTCTTTGCCTTAATGTTCTACCTTCATTACTACTCCAAGCTTCCTTCCACTCCTTCCAGGCTCATGCAGGGTTACCATGCAATTTGATTCTACAATGTATATTATTTGTATTATATATTGACTGCAATTTTATTTTAAACCAGTTATCCTCTTAATTTTAAAGACTCATATAATGAAAAAGTTGTCTATTGTATTAGTTCCTTTTCTTGTTTATGTGACAAAAATACCCAATAAAACAATGTAAGGAAGGAAGAGTTTCTTTTGAGAAGGGAGTCCATTGTGATAGGGAAGGCATGACAATGGAGTGTGAGGTGGCTCTTCACACCATGCCAGCCATCAGAAAGCAGAGAGATGCTTTCTGCTTCTCTGAGGACTTCCTTGTGTTTCCTTCTTATTCAGTCCAGAAACCCTAGCCCATGGATGTCACTGCTGCATTCAGGGTGGGTTTTTTTATCTTTAGTTTGACCTCTTTGCAGCGTTCCTCACAGACATACCTAGAGGTGTGTCTCCTAGGTGGCTCTAAATCTTGTCGGGTGATAATGAAGATGAATCATTACACTTACATAGGTAAGTTTTTAGTAGCCCCTTATATTTTGTAGAGATCTAGAATCACTCTCATTTTCTCCCCCTGAAGCAGTTATTGAAGATTTCTTGTAGTTGACATCTGCTAGAAATGATTATTTTTAACTTTTGTGCTTCTGAAAATAGTTTTATTTTATTTTTCCCAGGAAGATGTTGGATAAAGAACTGTGGGTTGACACCTCTCTCTTTTGGTGCTTGGAAGCTGTTGTTCACTGTCTTTCAAATTGCGTTACTTCCGATAAGATGACATTGAGGGTATTTTGTTTGTTTGCTTGTTTTAAGTCCTTTTTTTGGGTGAATTTTTAAAGAATTTCAATTTCTTATAAGCTTTAACCAATTTGATTATGATTTCTTCTGCAGCTTTATGTTTCCTGTGCTTGATATTTATGAACTTACTGTACATGTGTTACATATAGTCTTCAGTTTTAGGTAATATTTTAGTGACCTTATCTGTTAATTCTATCACCTGTGTGCTTTTTTTTCCCCATTCTTTTTTTCTGTGTGCTTTCTGAGTCAACGGAAATTCACTGATCTTGCTCATTGTAGGTTACATTTTCCTACTTCTTTGTATGCATGGTCAATTTTTAGTTAAATGCCAGATATTGTGACTCTTACCTTGTAGGGTCTTGGATAGTTTTTTATTTTTCAAAGTATGAAATACTCATGACTTTGATTCTAGGACATGGTGACATCATTTGGAAATAGTTTGGTATCTTGGGGGTGGGGTGGGGGATGTCTTGCTTTTAAGGTCTGTGGAGCTAGACCAAGCAGCATCCTATGTGTGATTGATTTTTCCTCACTCTTGAGGCAAGGTCCTATGAATGGTGTACTCAGTGCCCAGAAATGAAGGAGTCTCCTTATAGGGCTGTTGGTATCTGCTCTGCTCTTGGTCCACATAAGCACCAACACTGTTCCCTGTCTTGCTTCCAAATGGTTCCTTCCATACCCTTGGGTAGTTCCTCACACACGTGGGACACTCAGACTCTATCTGAACATCTCACAGTGTCCTTGATGATGGCAGCCCTGTTCTCTGCAGTTTATTGCCCTGTGAATCTTGGTTTATGAAAACTTCCAGCTCTGCCTCCTCAGTTGAATGGCTTGCTGTTGTTTTTGCTTGTTGGTTTGCCTTTATCCTTGTATCGTCACTTGGTGACTTTATGTAGCCCACAAAGTCTAACACATATACTACTAAGAACTTTACAAAAAAAAAGGTGCCTGCCCAGGTAGCTGAATAAGAACCTCAGGATTTATTTAATTTTCATGGAGTCTTTGAGAGATCAGTGCCATGTTGTCCTATGTCTCTTAAAAGTTATTTTATATATTTTAATTCTCTTAAAAATGCTAAGGTGGGCCAGGTGGTGGTGGCACATGCCTTTCATCCCAATACTCAGGAGGCAGAGGTAGGCAGATCTCTTTGAGTGAGTTCAAGGCCAGTCTGGTCTACAAAGTGAGTTCTAGGACATCCAGGGCTGTTATAAAGAGAAACTTTGTCTTAAAAACAAAAACAAAAACAAAAAAAATTAACCAACCCACCAACCAACCAAACAAACAAACAAAACTGCTAAGGTAGAAAAAAAGAAATTGATATTTGTTATTATACCTGGCTGGAATTGAATATCTCCATCATAGTTACATTCCTTAAAATATGTTCTTATGCTCACATGGATAGATTTTTAATGGTATCCAGCTTAGTTTCTTTCTGTGTTGCTGTGATAAAATACTTTGAAGACAGCAACTTAAGGGAGAGACAGTGTATTCTGCTTCACAGTTCTCAGGTAAAGTCACCCATAGAGGGGAAGTCGAGGCAGCAAGAACTCAAAGCAGCTGGTCACACTGCATCTACTATCAGGAAGTAGAGAGCAATGGAGACATGCCGCTCCTCAGTTCCCTGGTTTGGTTTATACGGCCCCTGGCCACACTGCATCTACCATCAGGAAACAGAGAGCAGTGGAGACATGCTGCTCCTCAGTTCTCTGGTTTGGTTTATATGGCTCCTGGCCACACTGCATCTACCATCAGGAAGTAGAGAGCAATGGACACTTGTCCACAGCTGACTTTCTCATGTGGTCCAGGACCCACAGAGGGAAGCTCTTATCATTTAAATTAACCTAATCCAGAGAATCTCTCATAGGCATTTCCAGAGGCTCCTCTTCTAGATGATTCTAGATTCTGTTAAGTTAACAACTAACACCAACCATCACAAAATATTCCACTAAAAATAAATATTTTAAAAATTCTCATTTTGGTTTGTTTTGGTAAACATAAAAAAAATTCCAATCCAACCAAACAAAAGCTCTTTGTGGGTCCTCCAGGGTTTTTATTTTTGTTGTTGTGTTTTGTTTTTTCAAATTGAGAGTCATTATGTTTTGTAGTCATTTTGGTTTACGGTAGAATTGAGGAGAGCCCAGACTCCACATATATTCCTTCCTGTCTCCAGTCCCCTCTCCCACAGGCAGTGGCCTGTACAAAGCATTTATTACAGCTGATGAAATGGTCTGGTCTGGCATTCACAGCCTTCTTTAGACTGCACTCTTTGCTGTTACTCTGTGTCCTGACAAACATCTGATGGTGAATTCCACCATTAGAACATGATATAATTGACACATTGACTTAAAAATCTGTCCTCTGCCTATTCAACCTTCCTTCCCACCAAATTCCTGGCAACCACTGATCTTTTCACTGTTTCTGGTTTCATTTTTTCCAGAATGTTATATACATGATGTAATCTTTTGTGAAGGGTTTCATTTACTTACATATTTCATTTCATTTAGAAATAAGCATTTAGGAACCTGAATCAGCCACCTTCCGTAACCAGGTAAGGTTTCCAGTGGAGGGACTGGGACACCAACCCAGCCACCAAACCTCTGAACTACAATCTGCAAGATATCCTGGGGCAATGGTGTCTTGAAGCTTGTGGGAGTGGTCAACCAATGACTAGTCTAACTTGCAGCCCACAGCACAAGAGGGAACCTATGCCTGCCTGACACTGCCTGGATGGCCAGGAACCAGAGGTTGAATAGCCCAAAGACCTAGAATAGAATCAAACACTACTGGTAGAAAAAAAAAAGCCAATGAAATGATTCCTAATGATATTCTGCTATGCACAAGGTTGGTGCCAATTGTCACTGGAGAGGCTTCCCCAACAGCTAATGGAAGCAGATGCAGAGACCTATAGCCAAACATTAGGCAGAGCTTGGGAAACCCCACAGAAGAGGGGGGAAGAAGGATTGTAAGAGACAGAGGGGTTGAGGATACCAGGAGATTATGGCCACAGAATCAATTAAGCAGGGCTCGTAAGGGTTCACAGAGACTGAAGCTGCAACTATGGAGCCTGCATGGTTCCTTGCTAGGTCCTCTGCATATATGTTGTGGTAGTTTGGCTTGAGGTTTTTCTGGAACTCCTTAGCAGTGGGAGTAGGGATATCTTTGACTCTTTTGCTTGCTCTTGGGAACCTTTTCCTCCTGCTGGATTGTCTCATCCAGCCTTGATATGATGGTATGTACCTAGTCTTATTGCATCTTGTTATGCCTTGTTTGGTTGATATCCCTGAGAGGCCTGCTCTTTTCTGATGAGAAATGGAAAAACAATGGCTCTGGGGAGAGGGGAGGTAGTGGAATGTGGTGGATTGAATAGGAATGGCCCCCATATGTAGCTGGAGTTTTCCTGTGTCCTAGCCTGCCAGTGGTCAGGACAAATCTCTCTCAACCACCAGTCCCACAGCCTCTCGGACCCAAGTAAACACACAGAGGCTTATATTATTTACGAACTGTATGGCCATTTGCTCAAGCTTATTACTGACTAGCTCTTACACTTAAATTAACCCATAATTCTTATTTATGTTTAGCCACCTGGCTTGGTACCTTTTCCCAGTTCTGCCTTCACATCTTGCTTCTCATGGCGGTGGCTGGCACCATCTCCTGACTCAGCTCTCCTGTTTCCAGAATTCTCCTTTTTCTTTGTCCCATCTATACTTCCTGCCTGGCTACTGGCCAATCAGCACTTTATTTATTAACCAATCAGAGCAACATATTCATAGCATACAGATATCCATAGGACCCATAGACTCATGTGTTTGAATGCTTGGCCCATAGGGAGTGGCATTATTAGCAGGTGTGGCCTTGTTAGAGTAGATGTGGCCTTGTTGGAGGAAGTATGTCACTATGGGGATGGACTTTGAAGTCTCATATATGCTCAAGCTATACCCAGTACAGAGTTGCTTCTGCTGCCTGTGGATCAAGATACAAAACTCTTAGTTCCTTCTCTAGCACCATGACTGCCTGCATGGCACAATGTCCTGCCATGAGGATAATGAACTAAAGCTCTGAACTGTAAGTCACCCCAATTAAATATTTTCCTTTATAAGATTTGCCGTGGTCATGGTGTCTCTTGACAGCAATAGAAACCACAACTAAGGCACAAGTTGGTACAGGGACTGGGATATTCTTGTGATAGGCCAGACCATGTTTTTGTTCGGAAGAATATAGACTTTGATGCTATGATTGTGGCTTAATGGGCCACATGAGTAGAAGCCTGGGAGACAGTGTTTCTGAGGGTGATTTGAACTGTGGGGCCAAGAGGTTTCAGAGGAGAAGAATGTTAGTATGTGGCCTAGAGACTGTTTTGTGACATCTTGGTGAAGAATGTGGCTGCTTTCTGCCCTTGTCCAAAATGTCTGCCTGAGGCTAAATTGAAGAGTTTTGGATTAATTGCTTTAGCAGAGGAAATCCCAAAACAGCCTAGTATTGATTCTATCCTTTGGTTACTAGTGTTCACTCTAATAAAGATTTATAATGAAGAGGAGCAAGCTGAGCAAGGAAAACTACAAAATGTACAGATTGAGGAGAAAAGGGGCACCAGGAAGTGGGATGGAGCTAAATCCGCTCTTCAAGGAGATAAACAGATCAAAGGAAAGCCTGATGTTAGATGGAACAAAGGAACTGGAGACCTCAGGGCAAGATCCTACCCAGCTATGCTTCCAACTTGTGAAAAGGAATTAAAGAGCAGCTTAGATCCAGGTGTGGAGGTACACACTTTTAATCCCAACACTCAGGAGACAGATAGATCTCTGAGTTCAAGGGCAGCCTGGTCTACAGAACAAGTTCCAGGACACATAAACTTATTCAGTGAAAGAAACCATGGAAAACAAAAGCTGGTTAAGACTTAATTGAGTGAGGGGGCCATGTTCCAGCCCCAGAAAGCAGCAAAACTTGGCAGCTTTGGTCATGTGGTTCTGGTTTTAGTGTCAAGGATAGAAGAAAGGAGTTATGGAATCTCCCTCCACAACTAAAGAAAGTGGCTGAGGCCAGGCATGTGTCAGGGGTGTCCCTGCATGAAGGTCTAGAGACACCATTGTGTGAAGCTGTGAAGATGAAATCTGGATTGACTTGGAGACCTCAAGATGTTGAAGATGCCAGAGTCATGGGATATCTGTTGAAGAAAGCTGCTAACAGGGAGCAGAACCAGCCCAAGAGAAATAAGTGTTGTGGTGGTTTGAAAGAAAATGGCCCCCAAAGGGAATAGCACTATTAGGAAGTTTGGCTTTGTTAGAGTGGGTGTGGCCTTATGGAGGCGGGCTTTGAGGTCTTATATATGCTTAAGCCACACCCAGCATTACAGTCCACTTCCTGTGGCCTGCAAGATAAAGAACTCTCAGCTCCTTCTCTAGCACCATGTCTGCCTGCATGGCACCATGTCCCTCCATGATGATAATGGACTAAACCTCTGGAACTATAAGCCACCCCATTAAATGATTTCTTTTGTAAGATTTGCTATGGTCCCGGTGTCTTTTCACAGCAATAGAAACCCTAACTAAAACAAAAGTTGGTACCAGGGACTGGAGTGTTGATGTGATAGGCATGACCATGTTTTTGTTTGGAGGAATTTGGACTTTGGTACTTTGGGTTAGGAAAGCAATGGAATACATTAGCACTGCTTAATGAGCCATAATAGTAGGAGCATGGAAGACAATGGTACTGAAATGTGGAGGACTGGGCTCAAGAGGTTTCAGAGGAGAAGAATTTAGCATGTTCTTATGATATTTTGGTGAAAAATGTGGCTGCCTTTTGCCCTTGTCCAGTTAGTCTACCTAATGCTAAAGTGAAGAGATTTGGATTAATTCTGTTGGCAGAAGAAATCTCAAAATAGCCTAGTACAGACTCTGTCATGTGATTATTTGTGATAACACTAATGAAGATTTATAATAAAAAGGAGCAAACTGAGAAGGGTAAATTACAAAGTGTAAAATTTGAGGAGAAAGAAAGTACCAGGAAGTGAAATAGAGCTAAGTCCTGTGTTCAAGGAGATAAACAATTAAGAAATGAAATAAATAGAGTGGTGACCTCAGGGCAAGATCCCACCCAGCTAACTTTCCAACTTGTGAAAAGAAATTAAAGGAAAGCTAAGAGCCAGGTGTGGTGGTGCACGCCTTTAATCCCAGCACTGCGGAGGCAGAAGCAGGCAGATCTCTGAGTTTGAGGCCAGCCTGGTCTATAGATCCAGTTTCAGGACAGCCAAGCTTACACAGTAAAGGAAACAACCAAAACCAGAAAACTGGTAAAGATGTAATTGGCCATGTTCTAACCCTGGTAAGCAGCAGAACTTGGCAGCTTTGGCCATGTGGTTCTGGCTTTAAGGACAGAAAAAAGGGGTTATGGAATATTCCTCTGAGACTAAGGAAAGCCACTGAGGCCAAACATGTGTCAGGGTGTCCCTGAATAGAAGTCCAGAGATTCCATTGTGTGAAGCTGTGAAGATGAATCCTGGATTTCCTTGGAGACCCCAAGATGTTGGAGAGGCCAGAGCCGTGGGACACCTGCTGAGGAAAGCTGCTAACAGGGAGTGGATCCAGCCCAAGAGAGAGAAGTGTGTTGTAGTCAACAAAGCTGAAAGGAGCTGAAGATCTGAAGAACATTTTGACCTCAGACATGGAGATGCAGAATTTGTCCAGCTGGTTTTGGTCTTGGTTTGGTCCAGTATTTCCTCACTATGCTCCCTTTCCTCCATTTTGGAATGGTAATATATATCCTGTGCCATCATATGCTGGAAGTATGTGATCTGCCTTTTGATTTTGATTATACAGGGGATTATAGTTAAGAGACTGCATAAATCTCAAGAATGACTGTTGTTTATTTTATTACTCTTTACTTTTTTGGTTCTTTTGAGGGGGGTGTATTCTTACTTATGAATTTCCAGCCTTAGCTTGGCTTGTTTCTTGCCAACTTTTCTTAACATAAATTAACCCAGCTGTCTTTTACTACTGGGCTTTTACCTTTCTCTATTTCTGTATACCTTTCTTTCTTACTCCATTGCTAGTTGTATAGCTGGGTGGCTGGTTCCTGATGTCCTCCTCTTTCTCTCACTCCTAGATCTCTCTTTTTTATTCTCTCTGCCTTCTAACCCCATCTATCCTTTCTCCTGTCTCACTATTGGCATTCAGTTCTTTATTAGACTATCAGATGTTTTAGACAGGCAAAGTAACACAGCTTCACAGAGTTAAACAAATGCAACATAAAAGAATGCAGCATATCTTTACATCATTAAAACAAATGTTCCACAGCATAAACAAAAGCAACACATTTAAAATAATATTCTACAACAGGAGACTTTGAACTTTTAAACAAGTTTGAGACAGTTATAGACTGTGGGGACTTTTGAAGTTGGACTGAATGCATTTCTACATTATAGTATGGCTACCAGCTTATGGGGGTCAGGGAGTGGAATGTGGAGGTTTGAATAGGAATGGTCGCCACAGACTCATTTGTTTGAATACTTGGCCCATAGGGTGTGACATTGTTAGGAGGTGTGGCCTTGTTGGAATAGGCGTGGCCTTGTGGGAGGAAGTGTGTTGGGGGAAGGTGTGGGCTTTGAGGTCTCATATGCTCAAGCTATGCCCAATACAAACAAACTTGCTTCTGCTGCCTGTGGGTCAAGATGTAGAACTTTCAGCTCCTTCTCCAGCACCATGTCTGCCTGCACGCCACCATGAAGATAATGGACTAAACCTCTGAAACTGTAGCTCCAATTAAATGCTTTCATTTTTAAGAGTTGTTGTGGTCATGGTTGGGTTCACAGCCGCAGAAACCCAAGCTAAGACATGGGGGGTCAGGGAAGAGTGAAGGGAGGGGAGGCCGCGGTTGAGATGTATTAAATGAGAATAAAATATTTTAAAAAGAAAGAAAAAGAAGCATTTTTATTGCTTTGTCCTTTAATGGCCTGACAACTCATATCTTTTTATCACTGAATAATATTCCAGTGCTTGAATGTATTATAGCATGTTTAACAACACGGCTACTGAAGACCTGGTTTCCTTCTTAGTTTTTGTATTTATTAGTGAAACTGCAACAAAACTTAATGGGATCTGCAATATTTCAAGAGTGTAATGGGTTATTGCAGTCAAAATATGTTAGAATTACTAGGCTAGGGACAGTGATTATAATGAAAGGAACAAAGAAATTACTCTGTGCTTCAGTTCCTTAATCGGCTTTCACTGATTAGCCAATGTATTGATTTAATAAATGTTAATTGAGTTCTTCCTCTATGACATATGCTATGCTGGCCCCACAGATACTGTTGTAAAAGATAAACAGAGGGTGACAGATTTGGAAAAAGAGTTGACATTAAATTGCTCTTCAAAAATGAGCTTTATTAGGAGAGAGAGAGACTCACCAATGTGAGGGCCATAATCAGGGCTTGAGTTAAAAAGGCAATTAGGGAGGATAGAACCCTGGATCAGAGACAATACGACAAGGCCTTAGAGGAACAGAGAGGCTTCCATTTAAAGTCTGCACAGGCACTTCACTAAGAAAGGGAGCTTAAAGTAAAAGAGCAAGAGAGGAAGGTTCTTCAGGAGATATCCTGGTGCAATGGTGGCACATACATAATAGGAGTTATCAACTGCCTTTTAAGAACTGTATTTAAGGCCCACTTCATGTGATGGAACCCACGACTGACACTGCTAAAATGGACAAGAACCTGAGACTAGATAGAACACAGGCTGATGGGAAAACCTACTACTATTCTACCAAAGGATCAAAGCAATAACATGACTTCTAATGACATATTGTTATGTCCATAGATCAGTGCATCACTCACCCCTTATCAGGGAAGCTTCTTTTTGCAGTAGATAGTAGTCAGCACAGAGTCCCACAACTGGACAGTGTGCAGTGAGCGAGAGACTTTGGAGCACTCATAAAGCACTCATCTAGGAGTCCTAGATGAACTGTCTTTATTAAATCCCTTCCCTCAAGGCTGAGGCATCTATGTGGAAGAGGAGGTGCAAAAAATTGTAAGAGCCAGAGGTGGTGGATGACTCTAAAGAAACAGTGTCTTCTAGACACAAAAGGACTATACATGTATGCACTCACAGAGATAGAGGCAGCATGCACAGGGCCTGCATAGTCCAAGCCAGATGGGCTCCCAGCACTGAGAACTGGAAATGGACACAGGGTCTCATCCCTAACTAAGAAGCTATTTGCAAATTTCTCCAATGGAGTGTCATTAGGTATTATCAGCCATACTCCAGGGCAGTCCCCATGTTTTGTTTTGTTTTTTAATGCACTTTTTGTTTTGGATTTTTTTTTTTAAAAAGTCTTACTCATTTTTTATTTGTTTATTTATTTTGACCTTTGTATGTTTTTGGTTGAGAGAGAAAACATGAAGTTGGGTGGGTAGGGAGGTAAGGAGAGTCCGGAGGAGTTAGGGGAGGGAAAGGAATATGATCAAAATACATTGTATATAAAAATGTAAGTAAAATTTTTATATAAAAAACAAAAAAAAATAAAATCACCGCGAGAGAGAGAGAGAGAGAGAGTGAGAGAGAGAGAGAGAGAGCGCGCGCATGCGAGCGAGCTAGGGAGGGACGTGTGGCCTGAGTTCTCCAAATTGTCAGATCTTACCTTTTAGACTGATTGGCAATCTTTAGCCAACAGGTCCATGATCTGACAGGTGTGAGGATGGGAAGCTCAGAAATAGTCTGTGTCTTGAAAGGACTAACACCGAATGAAAAACAGCAGTAACCAAAAAGTTACTAAAAACACTAAATTGCCATCTGATGAAGAGAGTCAAATACAGCTCAAGAAAACCTTTAATGGATACTTGACATGGGCAGTGAAGAGTCACATTATTCTCCTCCATAGAAATTCCGATGAATGTGTTTTCTATTAGGTCACAGCTCCATGTAACAGACACAAAGTCAACAACATAGATGAGAGATTAAATTTTTCTCTCACATAAAAGTTTGTGATAATACAAAAACTATACTCTGCAAGATTATTGAGAGCCCAGGTTCTCGCTCTCTGTGTGGACCTGCCAACTGTGCAGTGATACCATCATCCACCTGGCCTGAGATGGTGCATCCTCATGTCTGTATTCTAGCTAGGGTGCTTGGGAAAGAAGATGTAGGTGTGTGTCCATTTCCTGTAAGGACAGGGCTTGGAATTGCATATGTCTCTTTATTTCTAAACCCTTTGTTCAGAATTTGGCCCCACACAGTTACAAGGTGCATACTCAGAATGACCTTATGCTAAAAAATAATGATAGGAATTTGAGTACCAAGGCAGAGTCAGCAGTGAGCCTCCATTACACCCTTCCTTGACATGGTTTAGGCTTCCATGCTCCCTTCAGGCCTGGGGCTGGCCTGCCTGTCACTTTGCATCTGTCCCTTGGGTCACCATGGGGCTGGGGAGGAGCTATGGTATTGGCTAGCCAGCACAGCATCTCTCTTATTTGCCTTGCATATGTAGCTTGTCTCTACGATACTTTTGGAACTAAGCTTCCCTGGTTATGATGATTAATCTTGTGTGTCACCTTTTCTGGGCCCCTGGGTGTGCAATTACTCAGTCAAGCATTATTTTGGATTTGTCTATAGGACAGTTTGGATGAAATGACCAGTTGGATTCATAGAGTGAGTAAAGTAGATTGTCATCCACCACGTGGGTGGTCTTCCTCTAATTCATTAAAGGCCCACATAGAGGGCACTCCTGCCTGGCCACCCGGAGCTAGGATGCTAGCCTTTTCCTGCCTTCAGATCTGAATGGAAACCTCACTCTCCTCTTGGGACTTTGTTCTTTGAATTGGAAATGCACAGTTCTCTCAGGTCTACAGCTTGCAGACCACAGATGTTGGGATGTTGGGATGTTGGATTTCAGTTTCTAGAATTGTATCAGCCAGTTTATTAAAATAAACACACAGATGTGTGTGTGTGTGTGTGTGTGTGTGTGTGTGTGTGTGTGTGTGTGGAGAGAGAGAGAGAGAGAGAGAGAGAGAGAGAGAGAGAGAGAGAGAGCAGGAGAGAGAGCAGGAGAGAGAGTTTCTGTTACTGTATAACCTACCTGTGTTGTGGAATATTATTTTAAGATGTGTTACATTTGTTTATGCTGTGGAATATTTCTTTAATGATGCAAAGATGTGTTGCATTCTTTTATGTTGCATTTGTCTAACTCTGTGAAGCTGTGTTATTTTGCCTGTTTAAAACACTTGATTGGTCTAATAAAGAACTGAATGGTCAGTAGTGAGGCAGAAGAAAGGATAGGTGGAGCTGTCAGGCAGAGAGAATAAACAGGAGAAATCTGGGAAGAGGAATTGAGGAGCAAGAAAAGAAGGGTCCAGCCACCCAGTCACACAGCCAGACACAGAATAAGATGGAAAGAAAAGATATATATGGAAATAGAGAAAGGTAAAAGCCCAGAGGCAAAAAGTAGATGGGACAATTTAAGTTAAGAAAAGCTGGCTAGAAACAAGCCAAGCTAAGGCTTGGCATTCATAAGAAAGAATAAGTCTCTGTGTGTGATTTATTTGGGAGCTGGGTGGTGGGCAAAGAGTTAAAAACAAACAAACAAACAAACAAACAAACAAACAACAGCATACCTGAGTTTCATTTTAGTTAAAAAATAAAAGTAAATTAGGAGCCACTGATTTAGGCCCTGTATGTAATAGATGAGGACAGTTGGTGCTGGCAGCCATGATGGAGAGTGACTAATCTGGGAATGGATCTAGATCCTCAGGGCCATGTTCTCCACATGGAGTGTTTCCTTGTCCTCCAGGTCATGTTGCACATGATGAAAACACTGCGTTTGACTCAAAGATGCCATCAGCTGCCTGTCAGGAACACTCGATCTCATATTTCCTGTGGTTTCTCCAATCTCCATAGAAACTATAATATAGAAGTTCACTCTTCACATGAAGGGTTTTCTCTAGTCTGAAATGGTGGGAGGAAGTGGAAAATAAGCACAGCTTGCCTCTTTTTTTTTCTTCTTTTTTTATTATTAAGAGATTTTCTATTCATTTTACATACCAACCACAGATTCCCCTGTCCTCCCTCCTCCCGCCTCCCAGCCTTCCCCCCAACCTATCTCCCATGTAACACACCCACTCCTATAGGGAGTCAGCAGAACCTGGTACACTCAGCTGAGGCAGTTCCAAGCTCCTCCCCCTGCACCAAAGCTGTGCAAGGTGTCCCATCATAGGTAGTGGGCTCCAAAAAGCTCACTCCTGCACCAGGGATGGATCCAGATCCCACTGCCAAGGGGCTCCCTAAACAGTTCAAGCTAAACAACTGTCTCACCTATGCAGAGGGCCTAGTCCAGTCCCATGGGGACTCCACAGCTGTTGGTCCACAGTTCATGAGTTCCCACTAGTTTGGTTTGGTTGTCTCTGTACGTTTCCCCATCATGATCTTGATGTCCCTTGCTCATAGTATCTCTCCTTTCTCTCATTGATTGGACTCCTGGAGCTTGGCCTGGTGCTTGGCTATGGATCCCTATATCTGTTTCCATCAGTTAATGAATGAAGGCTCCCCAGTTTGCTCATGGAGATCTCATCTATTTCTCCTTTGCAGGGTGATCCATGTGTCCCTCTTAGGGTCCTCCTTTTTAGCTAGCTTCTCTGGAGCTATGGGTTGTAGTCTGGTTTTCCTTTGCTTTACATCCAGTATCCACTTATGAGTGAGTGCATACCACGCTTGTCCTTCTGAGTCTGGGCTACCTCATTCAGGATACTATTTTCTAGTTCCATCCATTTGCCTCTTTTTTAATGGTGATGGAGAACACAGAGCATCCATTAAAGCCTCGACTCTGGGTTGACTGTTGAATCCTGTGAACAAAAGTCAGTATCAACAGAGTCGAAGCACAGTCCTAGAGGCAAGAAGGGCTGTGGGCACCCTGCTTCTCAAGCTAGGTTCCTGGCTTGAGTTGTCAGGCTCAGACACAAGGCAAGCTCTTCCCATGGCAGAGCTAACATAAGTTTGCCATGTCCTGTGCTTGTGTATGGTTAGGAGAGACCTGCTCATTTCACTGAGACGATGAGAAGAATTAGGTTCAGTCAGCAGTGAGTTTTAGGAAGAAATTAATATAAATTCTGGTTTAATAATTACTGAAAAGCAATCACTATTTGTGTGTGTGTGTGTGTGTGTGTGTGTGCGTGTGTGTAGATCAGAAGACAATGACAGGTGTCTTTCTTATATATTTTTAAAAAGATTTGTTTACTTTTTCTGCAATGGTGTTTTGCCCATATGTGTATCTGTGCAGTGCCTGCAGAAGTCAGAAGAAGGAATTGGATCCTCTGGAAATAGAGTTACAGACATTTGTAAGTCTCCATGTAGGTGCTGGAAACTGAACCTGGATCCTCTGAAAAAAGTAGCCAGTGCTCTTAACCAGTGAGCCATCTCTCCAGCCCCCTCCACCCTATTTTTTGAGACAGAGTCTCTCACTGAACCTGAAGCTTTCTGTTTCAGCTAGACAGGCTGGGCAGCAAGATCCCTGGATATACTCCAACACTGGAGTTACAGATATTCACTACTGTGCCTAGATTTTTCATAGGTACTGAGGTTCTTCACGCTTCCATAGCAAGCCCTTTACCTGCTGGTCCATTTCCCTGGCCCTTTACTATTTTATACTACCAAAGGGTCAATGTTTAAAAAGCGTATAGCTTGCATTCAGATATTTCATTTGAAGTAGACAATTTAGCGGTTTTCAGTACATTCTAACTTTAACCATCATACCTCATTCCAGGACCTCTTCATCACCCCCACCCCCAAATAAACCTCAACTACTAACAGCTCCCATTTTTCCTCTTTTCAAACCCTGGAACCCACTAATCTATTTTCTGTGTGTATAAATTTGCCTATTATTGACATTTAATAAAAATGAAGTCCTGGGGACTAGCTCAAGATGGCTCAGCAGTTAAGAACTCTGGCTGCTCTTCCAGAGGAGCCTGGTTCAATTCTTATCGCTCTGGCTTAGAGAATCACAACTGATTTCAGTCCTGAGGGAATCTGCCCTCTTCTGGCCTCCGTGAGCACTGCGTGCATGTGATACACAGATGTACATGCCTGCAAAATACCCCCACACATAAAAATAGAAAATAAATGATTTTTAAAATAAAAAAGTCTAAGCTGGGCATAGCAGTGCACACTTTTAGTCCCAGCATTTGGGAAGCAGAGGCAGGAGGATCTTTGTGAGTTCAAGGCCAGCCTGGTCTATATTGTGAGTTCCAGGACAGCCAGAGCTACATAGGGAGACCCTGTCTCAAAACAAAACAAAAGACAAATAACTTAGATGTTATGATCTTCTGTACCTGGGTTCTTCTGCTTTGTCATGCATCAGAACCCATTCTTTCTCATGACCAAACAATATTCCATTATATGGAAACCATACCTTATCCTCTCACTCCTCAGTGGCTGCAGCATTTTACATTTCTATCATCAGTAAATGAGAGTCCCAATTTTTCTACATCCGTGAGACATGCCAACATATGTCTCACCAGCTATCCTGATACATGCTGAGTACTTCCTAATAGTGATATTCGGCCTCTCTCTACCTGTTGTTTATTTGTTTGTTTTGTTTTGTTTTTTTCTCCTTCCTTCTCCTTGTGAAGTGTCGGCTCATTTTGCACTTTGAAAACCTATCATTGGTTAAAACTGGGCTTTGGGGGATCCTTAAGTAAGTTCTCTATCAGATAGTACGGATGTATTTCACATGCTTCCTCCCAACATATGGTCTACTTTTCTGTTTTCTTCTTGTGTCTTGCAAAGAGGGAAAAAATGTTTTCATTTTGGTGCTAGTCCAATTTATTTTGTTATTTTTTCTTGATTTGCAATTTTGGTGTTCTGGCTATCTTTTTTTCTTACTCCAAGACTGTGAAAATTCTGTAACGTGTTTTCTTCCGTGAGTTTTAGACTTTTAGCTCGTGTAGTTCTGTGATGCAGTCTGAGTTCATTTATTGGTGTGGAGGGATTTGAAAGCTGGCTTTTTATTGTTTTTTTCTGTATATTACATCCAGTTGTTTCAACATTATCTGTTCCCATTCCCTCCTGAATTTCCTGGACATTGGAGGATAGCATGTGCATTTATTTATTTTCAGATGGTAAGTCTATCTTGAATCCCTGAGATAAGCCTCATTTACTATACATACATTCATTTTGCATTAATTGCTGGGTTTATTTTACTATTTACTTTGTTAGGCTATTTTGTTCCACACCAGTGGTTCTCCACCTTCCTTCTGCTGTGACCCTTTGTATTAAACTGTATTAGTTCCATGTTGTGGTGACCCCCAAACATATAATTATTTTAGTTGCTACTTCATAACTGTAATTTGGCTAATGTTATGAATCATAACGTAAATATCTGTGTTTTCTGATGGTCTTAGGTGAGCACAGTGAGAAGGGTCATTCGACCCCAGCAGGGTTGAGACCCATAGGTTGAGAACCCCTGTTCTAAGGGGTTCTAAGGGATCTCTAGTTTTCTTGTAATGTTCATATTAGAATTGGTATCAAGTTATATTGGTCACATGACTGAGTGTTCTCTCTGCCTCTGTTTTCTGAGTCTCTTCAAGAAGGACATTATGGCCGGGTAGTGGTGGTGGTGGTGGTGGTGGTGGTGGTGGTGGTGGTGGCGGCGGCGGCGGCGGCGGCGGCGGCGGCGGCGGCGGCGCACGCCTTTAATCCCAGCACTCGGGAGGCAGAGGCAGGGGGATCTCTGTGAGCTCGAGGCCAGCCTGGTCTACAAAGTGAGTTCCAGGAAAGATGCAAAGCTACACAGAGAAACCCTGTCTCGAAACAAAACAAAAGGATATTATTTCCACCTTAGATAGGATGCACCCCTGTGGTAGGCTGACTTCCCTATAAGAAATGCTGTAGCATGAATCTTAAATGGCTTATTAATAAAAACAAACCTGGAGCCAGGTATTGGGGTGAATGCTGGAAGATCAGAGAAGCAGAACAAGCCACAGCTTCCTCACCTTGCCAATTCCTCAGCTGATCCTGTTTCCTTAGATTGGAAGCCTCTGAGTCTTCATCCAGAAGGAATCTCAGCTGAACTGTTTGTTGCTCAAAAGCCTAAAAGTTTAACCAGCTAAAGTCTTCTAGTTTCTGGTCTATATGCCTTATATACCTTTCTGCTTTCTGCCATCACTCCCTGGGATTAAAGGCTCACTTTCTTGGATTAAAGGTGTGAGTCACCATGCTTGGCTGTGTCCTTGAACACACAGAAACCCAGGTAGATCTCTGCCTCTGGAATGCTAGGATTAAAGGCGTGAGTGCCACCATTTTCTAGCTTCTGTATCTAGTGGCTGTTCTGTTCTCTGACCCCAGATAAGTTTATTAGGGTGCACAGTATTTTGGGGAACACAATACTACCACAAAATGCTGATCTGGAATTTTGGTGATGAAGGGTGTTATACGTCAGTACCTGTAAAGGGAGAAGGAGAAAGAAGGACTTAAAAGAAGCTAGCATGCTGTGGCACCCGGGAACTCTGTGCCGCCTGTAGTTTTAGGTATGGCCTTGCCTAGCTCTGTGGTTACGTGCAGACCACCCAGGAAAGGCTAAGAAAAGGATGAGGCTGCCACATGCAGCTGAGGTAGTCCAGCTCACACTAGCCAACTCAGAGGGGAAATTCAACTCTTTTCCCTGAGCTCTCAGATGGTCCGGTCATGAGCAGATCTTCTCCTCCATCCACCTCGGTTCAGCAAATTCTGGCTGCTTGTTTTTGCGATGAAATCTCATTCAACTCAGACCGACCTCAAACTTGCTCTAGTTTGAGAATGACCTCGGAGTTCTAATCCTCCCGCCTCCACCTCCCGCGTTCTGGGGTTATGGTGCAGCACCACCCGTAGCTTGGTTTTTCTTGGTGTCTGGCTCCTCTGTGCTTCCTTTCGTCAAGAAAATAGTGGGTGTGTATGTCTTTTCAGATGTATAGTTGTTTTCATCACAACCTCTGGTCCAAGACCGGCTCGTCCCTTTGTGGATCGAGAGGGAAAGGGACCCTTTCAGTCTGGTTTCCTTTCACTCCGTCAGCTACACAGACTCTTACTGTCTTTCTTAGGAATTCACTTTTGACATAGCATTATAATTTTAAGATGTCTTTGTCTTTAGCAAACCAGAACTTGAAAATCTTGGAAGTACAAAAGGCAGCAGTAAACCCCTCGCTTGGAGTGTTTGCTGACGTAAACCTCATCAGATGTCTGCTCTCTCCCCCAACTCAGCAATATCCCTTTTCAAAAAACAAACTGCATCGTACCAACGGGTTTTCTGGCAGGTCTTCATAGCCCTCAGCCTAAGCCAGAAGAGCCCTGTTAGTTGTGTCTTTTGCCCCAGCTCTGCTCCCAGGCCACGTCAGTAGCGACTTCACGCACCCTATCTGCAGCTGTGTGTGTCCTGTGCTCTGCCCTTGGACGGTGTCTTACTCTGGGCTGCTGTAATGGAAATACTTTCCATCTCTTACAGTTCTGGTGGCTGTAACTCCCAGAAGCAGGTGCTGGCAGATTTAGGGTGAGGGCCCCCTCCTTAGTTCACAAGTGTCTGACTTCTTGCTCTGTTCTCACATGGCAGAAGGAGAGACAGGGGTCTCTGGGGTTCCTTTCATGCCAGCCATAATCCCATTCATGGGAGTTCTCTGCTTACGACCCAATCACCTCTCTCCAAATTCCACCTCCCAATAATGTCACCAGAAGGGTTAAGAATTCAACATATGACTATGCTGGTAACATGTTCTGGGGTGCTGGCAAGTCAAATCAATGGCTTACATCTTCCAAGGAAGAATTATTTGGAGGAAAAAGGGGATGATTTGAATGAGGGGGTCAGAGGCTGCGGGGCTAGCTCAGTTGGGAACATGCTTGGCGTGTAAGTAAGGGGACCTGGGTTTGATCTCTGGTACCTGCAGGTGAGGGGGAAGAATGAGAGGTTCAGAAGGCAGCTGTTCTCCACATCTGCCATCTTCACCTATCACTAGGTAGCGTACGACAGGCACTGAACAGACACTTGGTTGTTGGGTAATGTGGAATGTCATACTCAGTGTAACCGGCTCTTCTCCTTCACTAACAGTCAGCTCATTTTCAGCCTGCAGAAGAAATCATCGCTGTATTCTGGCACTTGAGAAAGAACGACAGACCCGAAGCAGGACTGGATAAGAATGCGGGCGCATGTGCGCACGTGCGCTCTGCGGGGCGCTGAAGCTAATGGAGACGCTCTTATTATCCCGTGTTCTGCTCTACAGAACCTCCCATAATCGTCTTCTGTAGTTAAATCCGACTCTATTGCCTCTTATTGTGGCAGGAACGTGAAGAATGAGGGGTTCACCAGCCATTTGTGCTCAAACAGGCTGCAATTAGAAAAATCCTAGGCAAGCGTGGTAAGCACAGACGTAAGAAAATTCGAGAGGGAAACAAACATCGAGAAGGGAAGGCTGACACAGTTACGAGCTGCCCAGCAGTAGAAAGACAGCAACACAGTGTCAAGGGATGAGGAAACCGCAGCGAGGACCGTAAACTAGCCCGTGGGAATGAGAAGAGGCAGTCAGATCTCAGAGACGCTGAACTAAGAGCACTGCTCGGTTTTAGCAGAAAAGTTCCAGGCGATGGCATGTTCTTAATGTAAAAGAAGATCGGTGATCAGAAAATAGCCAGCATCAGGCTATATCACAGAACAAAGGAATAAATAGGCCCCAGCTACATTTTTTTTAAAGGTGCTGAACTAAAGCTCAAAACAAAAACCACCACCATCACCAACTTAAAAACAGACAAACAAAAAAACCTTCCGCTAAGGACACTCATCTACCTTTCTTTATACTTTCTTGGCCATTTTGATGCTTTCCTTCTGGGTGGTCAGACCCCTGGTCACTGTGTCTCCACAATATGCTATTTTTATTGCCGGTCACTGAGGTTTCTACCCTGTTCCACAACCACGTTCTGAATAAAACACAGGACCACACGGACTGCCGATGGGCCTTCATTTTCCTACCCTGTGATTCCTCTGGCAGTTTATAGCTGCCTTGATGGAGGTCTGATGGTTACTGCAGCCGGCTCCCGGTGGTCTACAAGAATATCAGCAATGCAGAGGATGCCAACAACAAAAGCGGTTCTCCTTCCTAGAGAGCCTACTTAGGCAGAGTCTGCCTATGTGATATTTGATTTAACATGTGCCATACCCTATGAGATTTAAGCACTTTTGTATTAAAAAAAACCCAAAAAACAAAAAACAAAAACCTAACTTTCAAGATGCTAAGACACCTCAAAAACAACTGTTGGAAACATGGATTCGGGGGTGTTCTAAAGTCAGTATATAAAACAAAGCAGTTTATACACCAAACCAACCTTGAGGTCTGTGATGGATTAAGTGTGCCCCACTGTATCTCCCTCATGAAAATTAAAATCTGAACAGAAGACAGAAAGCTACTGTCTGAGAACGGAGTGTTGCTAGTAGACAGGTTAGAAAGGGAAATAAAACGGTGGAGAATGGCTGATTCAGGGCCAGGTTGCTTTGTCCTTTTGATGGCTCCCCTATCTTCTGGCTTACACTGGAAAGCAGCCCAGTGCTGGACCTCTGGAGTTATGAGCAGACAGCTGCAAGACAAATACTCACTTTTTAGGTGGAGAAAGAAGCAGGAAGTGGGCTCCTGGAAGGTCAAGTGTTAGTAGAAAGGCTTCCTTCCTGTGATGTTCTGTTTCCACTTGCCCATTCTTGCTCTGTAGCAGCAAGATGCTGTGGGGTGGTGGGTACCGATGAGAAGACATCTGTCTCTATCACTCATGGACCCTGTGGCTTCCTGCCGCTTTGTCCTGAGGATGGATGCAGCCTCTGAGGCGTGGGACAGTATGAGGAGGATAAAAATCTACTTCCTAACCATAGAACCAGGAAAACGGACCTTTGAGAATCAGAAAGGATGAGGTGGGGTGGAGTGGAAATCACAGGGAGAAGGAATTAGATGGAGATGTCCTAAATCTGTGCACCCCACCCTGGTCTCTCCAGAGCTGGGTACACACAACACTGAACTGAAGCAGGAGAGTAAAAGGGCTTGGAGAACTGAGCTAAAGTGTGGGCCATGACACATCCTAGGCCTGGGCAGCCTAGTGTGGGTCAAATCCCAAGAGGACAGAAAAAGTTTTGAAGACGAACCAGACACAGAAACTGTAGTGTGCAAAGTGTGGGTCAGGATTCACACTCTGAACCTCATCAATCTAATGCATGTTGAAAGAAAACACAGTTTCTAGAGGATTTAAACAGGACTAGAGACTCAAAATATTCTCCGTGCTCATGGCAATCACTCACCATGTGGAGAACCAGGAAACATCTTACTAATTCCATTGGGGAAATAACAACCAATAGAGTCTGTATCAGGTTCTCTAGAGAAACAGAGCTGATAGAATGAGCACATATTAAAAGAGAATATGCTAGATTGGCCTACACAGTATAGTCAGAATAGTTCAACAATGGCCTCATGTCAGAGAGGCTGAGAACCTGGTAGTGCCTCAGTCACCAGGCTGGATGCCTCAACCTAATCTGGTGTGGAAGGCCTGGAAGATTCCTGAAGAGCTGCTGGTCATCAGATTACAGCCGGAAGAAGCTGGGTTCATATATCACCAAAGGTTTCAGCAGTGGCAGTAACAAGGTAGATGAACTTGCCAGTGAGAGTGGAGGCCATGTGTGTAAAATGCAAAACTCCAGTGTCAGGAACGCAGGGTAGCATCCCAACTGACCACATTCAAAAGGTAACAAGGGAATGCCATAGCAATAGAGTGTCAACACCTTAGAGGAAGTGGAGCAACTCTTCCTAAGACACCAGCTGCCAAAACTTACACAAGAAGACATAGGCTACCTGATGGGTTTTGTATCTATTAAAGAAGAAGAGATCATAGTTCAAAACCATCCTGCAAAGGAATCTTCATGCCCGGATAGCTTCAGCGGGGATTATACCAAATCTTTATGGAAGACGTATTGTCAACTGTACATGTTCTCTACCCATTCTCTGGGGTCAGTGTAAGTTGAGTGCAAACCTGGAGAAACAGAGAAGGAGGGGGAGGAAGGGAAGGCAGGGGGGAGAGAAAAAATTTCCGATCTAGAAAATTCATTATCAGTTTTTATAAGCTTTCACAAACCCCTACCATATGGCCCAGCAATGGGAAATGAATTTTTATGTTCCCATAAAAATCTGTAAAATGCTCACAGTAGCATTATTTATAATCACTTAGAAGAACCCAGCAGCCTGTGCTTGGCAAATGGGTGAACACAGTGTGTCAATGTAGAGTACACTACCTAGGAATCCAGAGGAACGAACCTGTGGTACTTTTAGATGTGTGGATAAATCTCAAACAGGCTCTTCTACATGAGAGAAATGAAGCCCCAAACATTATCCAAAACATTGCTATAGTCTTCTTAGTTCCCCTTCTGACGCTGGGATAAAACACTCTGGCTGTAAGCAACTTGGAAAGGATTTATTTGGCTTTCACTTCCAGGTCAAAGTCCATCACTGAGAGAAATCAGGAAGAGAACTAAAGCACAAACCATGGAGGAACAGTGCTTTTTGCCTCTTACTCAGCTAGCTCTCTTATTCAGCACAGGCCTCTACCTGCCTAGGGATAGTGTCACCCGTAGTGGGCTGGGCCCTCCCACATCAATCATCAGTGTCTCACAGACATGGCCACAGGACAATCTGATTTGGAAAACTCCTCAACTGAGACTCCCTCTGACGACTCTAGGCTGTGGCAAGTCCACAGCTGAAAGCTGAGATATCTACTTACATGGTGTTCAAGAAGGGCCCAAACTAGAGGCCGTATGCTGGTTGTTAGAGATTAGAGGGAAGAGGTAGAACACGTGACCGCTAGGAGCGGCCTGTGCGAGTCTCTCAGGATAAAAGGACTAAGTGGCAACTTTCCGGGAAGGTAATTTCAGTAATCCATGCATTAAAACAGACAAACAAACAACTCACAGAGCTGTAAACAAAAAGTTAACTTTACTGTATTCAAATTTAAAAAACATGTTAGAAGTGTATTCTTGACAGTTCCTTACGACTTGGACCCCTGGGCAGTGATTTCTAGAAGCAGACAGCAGAAGCTCTGAAACTGTGGGGACTCCCTCCTGCCAGAGTGTCTGAGTATGTCTTGTGGAAGTGACTGCTCTAAGCATCCCCTCAGCCAAGCCCAACCTGTCCCATCAGGGGACATCCCAGCCTCACTCCTGCTCTCTCAGGCCTTTACTCCCTAGTTCCACACCTGGAGGAAGGGTTCTCCCACCAAGTGGTAGTACTGAGGAAAACCCAGAAAAGCATTAAGAAAGGGGAAACACTCAAAGACCGGAGGGAAAAGAAACAAATACAACATATGCCGTTGAGTCCCGTGTGTCAACCTCTGGCCCTCCCAGTAGGCATCAGCTGGGACCTGGACAGTGTTCTCCCGTCGCCCCCCATGTCCAGAGCTTTCTTACAGCAAATGCGTCCTGGACTGAAGAGGTCACCACCGCAAACCATTTATTTAAGAAGAGTCCGATCAGAAGCCAGGATTTTGTTTTTGTTTTCCTTCTGTTAAAGAAGATCCATTTGGTGTTTGTGGCTCTTCTCAGGTCATCTGGTTTTGCTGCATTTTTAGTCTATTAGTGAAGAGTCTCCGTGTCATTGGCTGAGGACAATGTTGCTTTTTGTACAGAAAGCAAGGATGCCCAGAATCTGTGCTGAAGATCTTGTTTTGATTTATGGCCCCTTGTTTGAGAAAATGAAGTTGATGGATGACTGATTATGAAGAAAATGATAAGTGGAGAGAATCTACCAGACTGTAGTTAGTGCAAGATGACATTATATGTATTCTAAGGGACACCTTGGAAAGAGGTGTCCTGCCATGCTGTAGATGACAGTCTAACAGTCCACTTTGCTACTTCGGGTAGTTCCTGCAAGCCTTAACATTGGCTTCCAGGATCAGGTGAAGGCATGCAAAGCCAGAGGAATTGAGAATGTTTTTCCCTCTTCAAAGCTGCTTTCCGGTGAATGGAACACAGTTTGCGCTGGTGACTAGACCCACTCTTGACACAGCAAGCTGTACTCCTTGACATTTCTTGTGAATTGAATTGCTCCCACTAGTAGGAACATGGCTTTGGCAAGCATTGGGGAAAGCCATGCTACCCGCTGCAGGCCAGCCCTTCTGTGCAGAAGCCAGTCTAGCAGAGAATTCATGCTAACTGCTGGTGTGAGATTCCACATGTGTAAGCACAGCTGTGCTATACTTTCTCAAGGCTTTATAACAGTTACTTGGGTAGCATTTGCCTTACTTGGTCCTAAGTGGCCACATATGCAGTACCTGTAATCACTTCACAGAGGGCGGGACCGTGAGGCACTGGTATTGTGCTTGGAGGAACAGAGAGAACCCCCGTCTTATCTTGGCCAGCAGGTCATGGCTTTGCTTATGTAATGAAAAGTAACTGTGTTCCCATCAGTCCTCATAACCACAAAGCTCACTTTGGGCAAAGCTTCCTTGAAAAGCAAAAGGCAGTGTGAACAGTAGCAGGGACCATCAGCCTTTGGTAGAGGATGTATGTCAAAGCTAAGAACCGGAGTGCCAAGCAGACACCTATTAGGACTCATTAACGGTGAGTACAAATGCAGACCATCTCTATGTTCCATGTAGGCACTCTAAGGCATTGATTAGAAATCAATACAAAAGAAGCCAGGTGGCGGCGGCGGCGGCGGCGGCGGCGGCGGCGGCGGCGGCGGCGGCGCACGCCTTTAATCCCAGCACTCAGGAGGCAGAGCCAGGCGGATCTCTGTGAGTTCAAGGCCAGTCTGGTCTATAGAGCGAGATCCAGGACAGGCACCAAAATCACATAGAGAAACCCTGTCTCGGGAAAAAAAAGAAAAAAGAAAAAAGAAAGAAATCAGTACAAAAGAAACTACTGAACCGTGTTCACACTATAAAGAGAACAAATAGAACACAGCACATTTCTCATTATGGCACTTTAGTTGAACATTTGTGTAGCCAGAGAATCCTCACAGTACTCCCGAATGGCACTTATTCTGTGCTTACATGAACTATGCACCCCCTCCCCCTCAGAATGCCTTGGTAGCCCTGGGAATATGCATGACTACGCATGTGGACATGTGTTGGGTTTGCTTCTACTGTCATATGAGGCCATCCCAAACTCCTTGGTGTTATAAGGCTGCTCACTTGATGAGTTAGTTACTTTTCTGTTGGAAATAGAACACCATGACCAAAAGAAGAACTTAACAGAAGAAAGAGTTCATCTTGGCTTAAAGTTCCTGAGGAATAAGAGAGGCTGGAGCAGGAAGCTGAGAGCTCACATCTCCTATTGCAAGCATGAAGTAGAGAGAGCGAACAGGAAGTAGAGGGAGGCTGTAGAATCTCAAAGCCCACCGCCTGTGACATACTTCCTCCAGCAAGGCTACATACAACAGCTAACCTCCCGAACAGTGCCACTAAACGGGAACCAAGTACTCACATGCCCAAGCCTGTGGGCAGCATCTCTCATCCAAACCACTGTCCTCAATGAAAGACACCAGCTCTCAAAGTAGGAGTTCCCATTTCGGTTGGCTAGCTCTTCTTAACTACTTGAATAGACCAGACATTTAAGAAAGGTAATTTTCTCTCCAGTCAATTGTTGAATCTGAACCTGCCTTTTGAAAAGGAGAAGAAAAGGTCTGTGCTATTACAAAAATACATTAATTGGATGTTGATAATTTTGAGCCAAAGGAAATGTGTTCTTTTTAAAATTACATTTTTACCTTGAACTAAACTTTTAAACAGTCAGGCTGAATTAGTTTAAGGCTATCTTAAAAAGGGAAATTATTAAGCAATCATACACTTAACAAATGAGAAGTTCATTGGGGAGGAAGGGGGGACCATTGTAGTCTATTGTGTCTAAGTTTTACTTGCAAAGTTTGTAAAGAATTTAACATGGTTGTCTTTTTTATACATCTCTATTCAGCTGAGATTTTTAATAGCATAATGCTAATGAGGTAAAATATGGTGGGTTCTTTATAAAATACTAATCTTTCATGAACATATAATCTTTAAATCTGTAAGAAGTTATAAAGGGTTTTAAAACTTAATTTGCAAAAAGTTTTTTTTTTAATTTGTTTTTTATTGAGATAGAATCTTGCTATATAGACGTAGCTAGTGTGGTAGTCACTGTATCATCCAGGTTGGCCTTGAACCCATGGCAATCCTCCTGCCTCAGTCTTGTTCCTGCTGCAATTACAGGTGTGTGTGTGTGTGTGTGTGTGTGTGTGTGTGTGTGTGTGTGTGTGTGTGTGCATGCTGTGATACACATATGAAAGTCAGAAGACAACTTGCAGGTATCAGTTATTTTCTTCCATCACGTTCTGGGGAAGAAACATGTCCATGGTTCCTGAGATCCAAACTCAGGTCTTCAAGCTCAACAGCAAATCCTTTTACTCACTGAGCCATCTGTGATAATTTCAAAAGAAATCGCAAAGATCATCACCTACCTTGTCTGATACACTTCAGCATGTGTTATATAAGTTGCTTTATAAAATGCCTTTGATAGTGAAGAAGTCCAAAATCATGGAGCCAGACATTATGTGCACATCTGCAATATCAGAACCCAGACATTGAAGACAGGAAGACCTCAAATTTGAGGCCAGCCTAGGCTACACATTTAATCTAGAGATCCTATTTCAAAAACAAACAAGCAAACAAACAGCAACAAATAAATAAACTAAAGAATCAAATCTTACAATGTTTCGATAGGAAAATAAAACCCTTGAATCTGGATAAAAATAGTCATGGTTGCAATTTATATACTTAGATGAACTTCAGTGTTTTTAAAGTTAAGGCTCCGAAAATAAAGACCCCCTTAGATAAAGACCACTCTGGTGACTGCTTTAGTTTTGTTTCTGTTGCTGCCCTGATAAAAAGAACTTGGGGAAGAAAGTTTCTTTTAACACACAGTTCCAGGTGACAGCCCACCATTGTGGAGAATTCAAGGGGACGAGAGCTTAAGCGGCTAGTCACATCACATCCACCGTCAAGAGCAGAGAGAGAACGTGTGCATGCATGCCAATATGCAGCTCGCTTTCTCCCTTCTGATACAGTCCAGGGTCCAGCCCATGCAATGGGGCTACCATATTCAATATGGATATTCCCACCTCAATTATCTTAATGAAGAAAAGCATCCCAAAGGCCGACCTAATCTAGACAGTTCTTTACTGAGCCTCATTCCCAGGTGATTATAGATTGTGTCAAGGTGACAATGAAAATCAACCATCACAAATGCCCCCTTTGTCAAGTTGAGTCTATCTCTTGTCCTTAAAGTCTCATGTTTATCTCATAATCTAAAATGCCATTTGTATGAGTTAGGGTTCCCTCGAGGAACAGAACTGATAAGATGAATATATACTTATATGTAATATCAACATGTGATTATTCATGCATTTATAAATGTATGGCTATATAAATAAGTATGAGTATGTATAAATTATATATATAATTTATTAAGTGTGCTTACATCAAAGGAGTAGCGACAGCTGAGTCATATCTGAGAGGCTGAGAACCCAGTCGTTGGCTCAGTTCACGAGACTTGGCGCCTCAGTAGTTCCAATAGAGTGTCAAAAACCTGGAGGTTTCCTGGAGAGCCTCTGGTCTTTAGAGAATGATGGAAGCCTGGAAATACTGGTGTCTGATGTCAGAGAAAGATCTAGCTGAATCAGCAGCAAGGTAAACCAACTCCATGACAACAGGAAAGATAAAGCAAGTAAAAGGTGAATAATCTTCCTTCTACTGAGTCCTTTTGATCTGGTCTGCTACCAGAAGATGTCATCCACATTTGGGGTAAGTCTTCTGACAAACCAGTCTGCCTCCATCTTGGGCTTGAAAGCCGTCTTATAGTAAAGGCAAACTAGATTCATTTCTGTTCATGATTAAACCTGTTTCCCAAGGATTGGGCTATGCCCTACCTATAACCCTAACTACAAATGGTTCTGTACTGCTTGTTCCAGGAAATGGCAACCATGCCTCTGTTTCAAGAAGTTGTTTTGACCACTTTGTTACCACCTTGTTATGATTACTTTGTTATGATCACCTTGTCATGACCACCTCATTATGACTATCTTGTTACTACCTCATTATGACTACTTTTTTTATTACCACGTTTTTATGACCACTTTGCTATGATCATCTTGCAACCATGTCTGTCACAGGAGGTTGATGTGACCAATTTTTATGCTTATGCTCTGCTTCTGTGTGCCTGTTTACCCCCACATTCCCCAATTGGAACCACCCTACTCCTAAGCTATAAACACCCTTATCTTCTCCATGACCAAGGCTGATCCCACTTTAGGGGAAGGCACCTATGTATACAAATTTAAAAAGCTTGCTCCAATTCGGCCATTTGGGTCAGTGGCCTTTCTCTTTGTGTCTGTGGGATTAACACTTCCCACAAAGTTAAGGCAACCAGCACAATTTTTCAGTTGATGCTTTCTATGCAGGTGATTCTAACTTATGGAAAGTTGAAATTAAAATAACTCTACCTTCCAACTTTAAAAGTCTCATAGTCCTTAGAACTTCTAACACTTTAAAAGCTCAAAGACTCTTACAAAAAATTATAAACTTCCAACACATAATGATATAGAATAAACATGGAAGAATTGGGGCTTAGCAAGGAGTGATCAAGACCAAGTCCAGCAAGGCAAAGAGCAAATTCTGCATCTCCATGTCTGGCATCCAGGACTCAAGATATAACTGGCTAAGTTCTAAAGGGCTTTAGTAGATCCACCCCTCCAGCTCTCCCACCTCAGCACATACAGAATATCTGTTATGCCACTACACTTCCCACCTGTATCTTTCCTCGGGGCATGTCCCATAGTTATGGAACCCCCAGTTTCCTGGTCTCCACTATAGCTTAGGTTCCACTTTTACAACTATAATGCAATGGCCTTTTTACTTGGACTCCAATCCTGCCACACATTGCCAGGCCTTAGCTGCTCTCTATGACCTCTTCACCCATTCATCATTGCCATCAGCGCCAGCACCACATGGACAACACTTATCACACTGTCAAATTCTGTGGCCAGCTGGAGCTGGAGCCTGGTCTTGCAGACCACAGCTTTGTGTGTTGACCCTGGGGACATACTCTCCTAAGCAGCATTTTCAAGGGACAGGGAGCCCTTTCAGTTAGACTTTCTCTCTTCAAGTGCATTCAGACCTTCACAAGCTGAAGCCTCTTAAGGGTTTTACTTCAAGACACCCTCTTGTCCTAGTGAAGGACAGGAAGGTTCACTTCAGTGGTGCTGATCTCTCAACAGTCACAACCACTTTCTTAACATCAGTCTAAATGCTCATGAAATTCCCTCAGCCAAACGAATCAGTTCTGGGAGAGGGCCAATCAGGAAAGGCTTTCTTGAAGAAATGGTATTCAAACAAATCCATGGAGGCTAAGAGACATTTAAGGAGACCTAGGTGTGAGTGGTGGGAAGGTTCCACACAGGAGGAGCAGCATGAGCAAAGGCTTATGGGAGAACTTGGAACTGGTCTTCTTCCCAGACACTCACGCAGAAGTCTTCAGCAGTGGTGAGTAAGACCACCCTGCCTCTGAATCTCATTCCTTGCTTTCCCTGTTAGTCAACTTTCTATTGTTCTTATAATATACTTGAGATAATCAACTGACAAGGAAAAACACATGGGTTTTGATTCATGGTTATAGCTTCAGAAGTTTTGATCTGTGGTCGCTTGGACCCATCTACTCCTTTGGGCCTGTGATGAGATAGCATATCGTTAGCAATCAGGCACTCCCCTGGCCTGCCCTCAGGGACTGAGTGGCAGCAGGACACGTCATCATCAGCTGCCGAAATGAGACATTTTCCTACTGTCACCATGAGTCGAACATTCTCCCCATGCGCTTGAACTACATCCCCTTATAAAAAGCCAGTGACTTCTCTCCCCATTCCTTTTCTCCTTCTACCCTTGCTCAGAGGCAGCCTATGCACCCCCCTTCCCCCAATAAACCCCTGGAGTGAGATCTGCTGCATGGTGTGGCTTTGTTGTGCCCCTTGGTACCTTCCACTACTTAAATCTTTACAATATCTTGGCAGTAGAGGAAGTTGTTTTCCTTCTAGTGGTTGGGAAGCCGATAGACAGAAAAGGGCTGGAAACTACTATCCTCCTCAAAGGCCTACACTCCTAATAATGTAACTTCCTCTTACTACACCCTACCTAAAAGCTCTACTACCTTCCAATAGGGCCATAGACTGAAGACAATGCTTTCAACATACAAGCCTTAGACTCCAAAACTTAGAGGCACATTTAAGACTGAAGCTGTAGTACCTGGTCTACCTATACTTCCTTCTAAAAATAGTCCTAGTCTCCACCCACACCTATGCCTTCTGTACCAATTGGGGGACTAGAAATTAGACAGATTCCCTGATAAGCAGACAGATAGGGAGAGGGGCCATAACTAAGAAATCAAGATGGTGAACTTCCAAGACGACCGGCTTCTTCTTTACTCTCCTGACCTGAGACAAAAGCCTGGCAGCTTGAAACATGTTACCATTTAGGGATCATGATTGTGTTTGTTTCCTCTGCCAGTTAAAAGAATTAAAAGGCAGGAAAATTCTGAAACTTGACAAGCAGCGGTGGAGAAATCTTTAACACAACAGGAACAGACAGAATCAGCAGATGAAGAAAGGTGTTTACTGGGGTGAGGAAACACACACATGCAGCAGACACATAGAGAAAAAGACCCAGCAGGGCAAAGCAGAGGGGGGACTTGAGATGCCCCCAAATCCGATCTCATTTCAAGGGCTGGGGTATTTGAAGTCTCTGAATGGTCTTCCTCCCCTAACTTCAGATTGGTCCGTTTGATGGAAGACTGGATGGCTGACTGGCCCAGAACCGCTGTGCAAACTTGTCCTGATCTGGTCTTGAACTTGTTGAACCAGTCCATCATCAGGGACCTTACTGACAGGAGAAAAAGTCCGCAAGGCCTTTGGTATAAATTGCCATGCTTTCTTCTCAGGTCAGGAGAATGAGGAAGAAGGCAGCCATCTTGGAAGTTCACCATTTTGATTACCTCGTCATGGCCTCTCTAGCCGTCTGCCTCTCTGAGACTCTAACTCTTAGTTCCTCATCAGCTTTGCCTACTCCATTTATATCTCTAAAAAACCAACAGGCAACATGGCATTTTTTCAACCACATTTTGAACTTCTCTGTCTTTAGAATTAAGAGTCAGTAGTGCATACATTAAGAACAACAGTGTATAAATAACAGTAGGGGAAACACTAAAAAGGCCTCCCATTCCCAGGCTCTCCTAGCTTTGGAATATCTCCATCCACCCAGTGTCCCCCACCAAACGCTGCCCTCTATCTGGTGAATTATTCCTTTGTATTCCATATTGTTTTCACACAGGAGGGGGGTCTCCCTTTTTCAAATTTTGCTTATCTACTGTGCTTCCTCAGGATGCTTTGGGTTTTTCCAAGAGGACCATATGAATAATCAAAGCTTACCTTGGGAATAAGAAAGACTCTTTCATCTCCCAGGCCTTTGCCTGGCTCCTGTAGGATTCTGTGCTTCTCTTCTTCCATATTAGCATAATTCTAAGACTGTGTATCGAATCTTCAATCAGATTCCCTTTGTAATGTTAGTAGATTGTAACCTTTCCTAAGCAGACCACATCGCAGGTTGATGCCACCCCGCCGTTAAGGTTCAGTTTATACTGTTTTGTGAAAACCTCCCTCCTTATCACAGGGGGTGGCCTTCATCCATCATTTCAGCTGAAGGTTATTGTTGTAGAATTTCTTTCCGAGACGGTAGATTACTGTACAATCTAGGGCAGAAGGTAAGACAGAAAACTTCACTCTTGATAAAAACAAAAGGATATGGCAGGCCTGGTCTCTCTAGAGCACAACAAGAGGCCAAAATCTGATCACAGAATTCTTTGATTTACCAGTGAACGCATAATTCTTTATTAAGTGACCTCCTGGGCTTGAGACTTCTGAGCTATGAGAAATGATAGGTCACCATTCCAAAACAAGAGATTCCAGCCTGTGCCAGAAAGGATTATATAGCCATGGGGCCAGAAGGTCAGAACCAGAAGCTTAACTTTTATGTTCCATAAAATGAGAAGTTCCTGCTAGGACTCTGAGCTCAGCTCTCACAGAGATTTAGAGATTTCGCCCACACTGTGATTGCCTTGGTTTCTTCTCGCAGCAACTCTGTGTGGTAGGCAGGTCAACTGTTACTCTCCTCACAGGGCCAAGGAAGAATGAGGAGCCATTGAGGTTAAGTGACTTGTGTAAAATAAACAAAGCTGAGGCGGGTCTTGACTCATGGAGAGAGCCAAGATTTCTGAATACAACCAAATGTTTCTGACTTCTTAAGGACAATTAGGCTTTCAGTAATTAGTTCTCTAATTGCCAATACATTTCTTTACCAGTCAAGTACTAAGCTGCTCTTCAGAATGTGTAGTTGTTGGACCATTGAGTCATGGTGGTCAAGTAGGAATTTCTTCGCTTACTCATTTAGCAACTATTGATTAATTTGTGTGTGGTGTGTGAAGCTTTTCTAATGAGAAGTTCAAGGGGAGGGGCAACCATGTCACATACAATATAAAATGTGGTCATGGGTCAAGTTAGACATTTGAGAACAGAGTTTTGATTTGCTTTGCTGGCCTGGCCTTGTGAATAGGTAGTTTATGAGTTGTATAGAGAACCAAGTATCTCAGGCTTGATTTTTCCATTTGGTTTAAAGAATTCTGATGAAAATGTTTTATTTTTTAGAAAAAAAATTGAAAACGAAGTGAGAGATAGAGGAAGAGAATAGCAGGAATTCAACGTCAAGGCAATTCTCAATTCTAGCCATGTATAATCATTTAACAGCTTGCCAAGGACTCAGCAGCTGGTCACTGGTACCAGAATAAATCTTTTTATAGGCAAGCAACCTGTCTCTTTTTCATTTAAAATTCAGCCTAAAGCTAATGTAAGACTTTGACCTGTTAATTTTGCTTGAATATCCTTAACTTGATTCAATTAAAAAAAACTATGCTCACTCTTTTTTCTCCTTTTTGTGATAAAGTCTGCCTGTTATTCCCTAGTAGAGAACTCCAGGCTGTTGAGGAACACAGGATTGAAAAAGAAGGAGGAAGAGGAGGAGGAGGAGGAGGAGGAGGAGGAGGAGGAGGAGGAGGAGAAGAAGAAGAAGAAGAAGAAGAAGAAGAAGAAGAAGAAGAAGAAGAAGAAGAAGAAGAAGAAGAAGAAAGACACTTCGCAGCCTTCTTTTAGCTGTATGGGGCCACTTGGTGAAATTCTGGTCAATGTGATAGAATTTGATTTGTACAACAATTACATCATAGTAATCATGCTAGTTCCCACCTTATCTGTAGCACCACTTTCTGTGGTTTCAGTTACTCTCTGAATATTACAAATGGAAAATTCCAGAAGTAAAGAATACGTAAGGCATAAGTGTGTACAGTTCTGAGTGGTGTGATGAACTCCACACTCCGCTGCTGTATTCTGTCCCGGGCGTGTTGTGTACCCACACTGCACACCATGCTTACCTGTCAATCACTGGGCACTTGCCCCAGTTACCAGACTCACTGTTGTCAGTTTGTGCTGTGTTCCACTCTTTTATTTAATTATGTTTTATGGCTTTATTAGTCATTGTTCTGTTTCATTATGTTGTTAATTTCCTACTTAATTCACTACATTTTTGTTGTAGGTAAGTGTAGATAGGAACACACACACACACACACACACACACACACACACACACACACACGCTGCAGTGTATAGTGAACTCAGTACTACCCCCCTGGGGGCCTTGAAACCCATCCCTTGCAAAGGAGGATGCAGAGTGGTGGTCAACAGAGAGCTGGCTATGCGTCTCCTTTCTTCTCTCCTGCCTGTTAAAGCAGGCCGATGGAAGAGCCACCCTGGCCAATAACATTCAGGGATATTTGAAGACAGCTATCCAAAAGGCAGCAGGACCCTGAGCTTCTGATCATTGTTGTTTCCTTTCTTCCTGATCCAGACTGTCTCTATCTCCCCTGGCCACTTACACATCCAGAAGTTTGCTAGAAGGATGCAAAGGTAGGTGGGCACATGGCTGAGACTTCTTACAGTCCTGTAGTACGCAGCTCTATTATCAGGAAAAACATCATGCAGAGGCTGTGGGAATTCACTTTGCAGGACTCTTTGGCCTCTCTGCCTTCTGTGCGGGGGTTCACTCTACCCCATCAATGGAAATGCAGCATGGAGTGTGATGTTTGCAAGCAGGGGATCCCCTTTGGAAGCTGGCCATGCTAGACACCCTCTGTCCATCATCTCCCAAAATTCCATTCTCCTACAAAAAAGCAGGTAGATAGATGATCCAGCCACAGTTTAGTCTTAAGTGTCTAAGACTCTTGAGACAATTAAAACATAACTGTGCATTTTCTTCTTGCCTTTGGGGGCAGAAAATGCTAATTGTTCGCCAAAATTATTATTTAATTTTTTTTTTTTTTTTTTTTTTTTTTTTTTTTTTTTTTTTTTTTTTTTTTTTACTATTTAATTTTATGTGTGTAAGTATTTTGCCTGCTTGGTGCCTTTGGAGGCCAGGCGAGGGTTTTGCATCTCCTGAAACTGGAGTTATAGACAGCTGTGAGTTGCTGTGTAGGTGCTGAGAATTGAACTTTGGTCCTCCAGAAAAGCAGCCAGTGCTCTCCTTAGCTGCAGGGACACCTCTCTAGAGAGTCCCCAACAGTATTTAATTATTGACTGGGTACATTTCAAGAGCCAAGGTCCCAGATGCCAGCAAAGAGCCAACCTGATAGTGAGCTTTACATAGCAGATCCACTATGGTAATTCTTCTATGGTAATTCTGCATAGGACTGCTCTAGATTTTATCTGAAAGAAAACCGTGTCCAGCTTGTGTAAGGCGATATGTCTCTGGGTTTCCTTCATTTCTCTTAACCAAAGCTAATTTCAAGAAGTATCCGTCCTTCTTATGTTTGACACATCAGCAGAATTCAATCTTAGTGTCCATTTTTACAATGGGGTTAGAGGCTTTCAGCAGATTGACACAAGTTCATCTGGCAACTTGTTTCCTTATTTTCAAATCCTACATGGACTGCCAGTAGTGTCCACTTACAAAAGCGCCTGCGTTCCCAAAGCTCACTGCTCCACTGACCTATTCATCATATTGAGAGCACAGAGGTCCTTGGTCCCACAGGTCACCAGGGAAACCAGGAATGTTAAGCAGGCAGGGTTGTCTTTTCAAAGAAAAAGATATATAACCTTCCTTCAGAAAGGAAGGAAACAACAACGATCAGAAGGCTAGGAACTGGAGGTGATTAATAGCTCTGTGATCTGAATTAGCTGAAGGGCCAGACCACATCAAGCTCCCACAACCAGGGCCAGAGGTGGCTAATATTCTAGGTGATTTTTTTAACTATCTAAAGGGCCAGGCAATATCAAGCTCCCACAACTAGGACTGGAGAGACTTAATAGTCTAGATGACCCTTACATTATCTGTATAGCCAGGGGCTCCCCCAACCTCCCACAACTAGGACCTGAAGTGGCTAATAACCCAAATGACCTCTATGCTATCTGTATGACTGAGACTACACCAGACCCTTCCCAAGACCCTTAAGACAGTACAAGTGGCCTATCTCTAGAACCCACCCTCTTGGAAGAAATTGCATGTACTTTGAATTGAGTTTCTGAATGTAATCATGCCTTCTTGGGCACTGACAATTGTATTATACCAGGAAACTTTTTTGTTTACTGTTTTGTTTCTTTCCCCCCCAAATTGTACTTCGTTTAAATATACTTAGAATAATCTACCTGGCATCAAACTCCGAAAGTTTGATCTAGTCTAGCTGACTAAGTCAGACTGAACTGAGTTTTTCTTTTTGCCTCTTCATAGATGTTTCCCTGCTGGCTGCTACTCTTGCAGAGACCCCCCCACACACATACATACACACCATCAGTGAATACAGGAGAGATGAGCCGATGGAAGATGGCCGGGCTGATGATGGAAGATGGCTGGGCTGATGGAGGAACCAGGCCTCAGCTTGTTTCTTCCTGCTTTGAGAACCTGTCACTAGAGCAGGCAGAGGCCAGGTGCTGTGAGTGGTGTGGGAATGATACTTTCATAGCTTCTTACAGATCCAATAAACCACAAGATCCTATCATTTCGCCTTTGACTCTACTTTGTCGTCTTCCCTACATCAACATTTAAGCCCAAGAGGACCAAATCACAGATTGTATTTATTTATTTTCATCAAAAATGAATTAACTTATTTAGTTATTATTAAGATAGGGTTTCATCATATAACCCAGGCTGTCATGGAACTATGGGGCCCAGGCCAGACTTACACCAGCAGGGATATTCCTGCCTCTGCATCCCAAGGTCTAGGGTTACAGGTGTGAGCCACCACACTTGACCTGATTATTCATTCTTGAAATGGATGGACCCTAAGCAATTTTCTCATTCTGTAGGGGAAAGATGCAGGACATGATCCAAGTCCTGGCAAGTTACCAAGAATGGGACTTTTCTCCTGGTCCCAGGTTCCCATATGCCCTGAGCAATCACCTCTGCTCAGCTACATGTCCACCCACACTGTGTGCTCTGAGGACGTGACCTGTCCTAAACACAGGCTCCCCAGCTGATTCTAAAGTCAGTGATTGAATCCTCAAGATGTGTATTTCTTTAGAAACAAGAAAAATGTCTTATAGCCATAACATAAGGCATACCATTCTGTGACATTCTGTTGGCTTCATAAGCATTTTAAATAGTGCCCCTGAAGAGCAAAAATTACCCTAGCACACAGGAAGGAGCTCAGCCTATTAAGACCTCAAGACCTTCCCTCACATCAACAGCAGGTGCTTCCCCTGCATCTTCTCTTGGAGAGGCCCCTAAATTACTTATTAGTATTCAAGAAACTCACTAATTTGCAGGATAGCAAACAACCTTGCATTTTCCAGGCTTGTGTGGGCACCAGAGAAATGCTATTTAAGGGTGCTAATATCTACTCATCAACCCAGAAGACATAGCCCTTACAAAGAGAAGTAGACATGGAATGTGAAAACTCCTCTCTTAAGAATTAAGTAGTATTTCTGGAGATGACTTGGATCTAATTTAGAAGCCCATGTGCTGACTGGAGTCCAGGGAAGCATAATAATTATGTGCGTCATAATCACCAACTTGCTGAAGGCTACTTTTGTGCCCCCTAATAGTGGGAGGATCACAAACAGAAAAAAATTCAAAAATTATTTTTTGTGTGTGTTTTAAAATCACCAAAGATCATGTCCCTTGATCTAAGAGCCAGAGGATCAGTGACAATGTGTGGCTGTCATGTTCTGGCTGAGTGGCCTATCACTAGCATTAATGTTCAGTGCCTCTGCAAAAATGGGATAGCATCAACAAATTTGGGGTTCTGCAAACAAATGCAAAGCAAATTTTGTAAGGATCTGTAGGATGGTGTAGAAGACATGAAGAGGTCCGTCCACTCTTCCACCAACTGCTAAGGGGAATCACATCGCAAAATTCTAAGAAATCAACCACAGAAACTGAGAGGTTTATGTCAAGGTTCTGGTTTAGATTTTGGTTTGCCTTTTCCCAGATAGAAAAGAAATGTGGTACACTTACATGTCACAGCTGACTTCACCTCGTCAGCTTTGCTTCCCAGGTGGCCCTGCATGCGCATTTGTTTGTCCCCGTGGGCATCAGATTTCTTTCCCCCTTCCAGGGCATTGACGTACATATGTGATTATTTATGGTCTTGCTCTCACCAATGGTTTGTTTTCTATTCTGTGCTTACTGAGTACCCAGCCTCAACCACAGTGGCTCTGCTCCTGGGTAGACCCAATCATGTGTCTCTGCTTCTTCTCCTGTCTCCAAGTCTTCTCCAGCCACAGGCTCTCCTGCCCACCATCCCCCAGGGGAGAGACAGAAGTTCCAGTGTCTGGACAGAGAGAAGAGTCTTAACCCAAAACAGCGTTTATGAACTTTAGAACCCGACTTCAGCAATTTTAGGGGACACACAGATGTGTCCTTAGGTGACATACTATGACATCAGGAAGGTGCCCTTCCCTTTTCAATTCTCTTCTAGTCCTTTTGATTCTAGAACTTGCCAGAATGTTTCTAGTTAGCACTCTTTAGCTGTTGGCTAAATTACACTCTTAGAACAGATTTCAGGTCCAGACATTTGACAACATGAATCTAATAATGAAGTTTTGTTGTTACAGGTTTCAATTTTTCAGTTTGGGCCAAATGACACACTGCTTTTTGTTTATAATAACAAACGAGCCTCCTCTAAAAAAAAATGTTTCCCTTGAATAATAAAACAAGAATCACTGAAAACAGAATTCTTTGAACTGATAAAGTGAAGGCTGAAGAAACAATGGTACAGATAATACACAAACACACTAAAACTTGGGGGCGGGCCTAACATGGCCAAAGTTTCTCCATTTGTTCAGGATCACTGAGAGAAGCCAATTATGGCTGGGGAGGTGGGCAGGTGCTGCTCTGTAAGTTCAAATTTTGATAGTAAGCAGCTATGGCTATCCCATGATTTATTTAACCAACCTCTTATCATTGAGATAGTTTATCCATTTCTGTCTTCTCCTGATAACGAGCAACACTACGTTGAAAATGCTAATGCACAACCCCACAGTCGAGCACATACATGAACTACTCAGTGGATGATGCTGTGACTGGAAACTCAGTTAAAAAGAATGATGCCTTGTATCTCTTTCTTACTTCCCTACCTGGCAAGGAAGAACTAAACCAAGTCAGGGATCAAGTGAAGAATGAGGAAAAAAGAACATTCCAAAATGTGGCTTTCAACAGGGACCGTTAATTGTTGTAAATTAGAAAACACCTCATTTTGGGTATGGTGGTAAACACTTTCCCAGTACTCAGAGACTGAAATGAAATAAGATCCTGGGCTACATGGTAAGATCCTGTCAACAAAACAGATATTCCTTCAGGTCACCTAACCCTGCTTCCTTCTCTGGGCAAAGAGCAAGAATAATTTGAACAGCAGCAAGATGACATGCATTTGTCCTTTCATAATCCAAGAGAGACAGTCATTGCAAAAATCTCACAAGTGCTAAAATTATTATTGGGAGGTATTCAGCTTCCTGCTTAACTCCAGTAGCTCGCAGACTGCAAGTCAGTGGTTTGACGAAGTGACAGTCTCTGGCCCCAACTATCTGCGCGCCAACAGAGGTTAGGTACATGACCCGGAGCTGCTTTGGAGAAGTAACTTATTTTTGTTTGGTGGGAAGCAAGGACACAGGGGTGAGAAGATATTGCCCTAAATATGATATGATCCATCTGTCCAAACACGGGTTATTCAGTTCAGCCTCTTACCATCTCCACATCCAGATGTTTGCCGTCACACAATCCCAGATGACCTTGCTTTCTATCGAGTGCAACTTGTACTAATCATGTTTGTCAAAGACTTGCATTTGTTTTTAATTAGAGGACATCAATTTTGATTCAGCCAGACCCCCTGAGCTTCGGTACTGGATACAGCCTCCATTATTAAGAAACCTTAAATCACAACTGCCCTTTGTCTTGTTATTATGGTCACTGAAGTTTTCATTCTATCTCAGTTCAAATAAAGAATATTCGAGACCACACTAATTGTCTGAATCACCAAATTTGGTTACCAGTGTCTGTTGGAATTCAAATAACTCTATTGCATCTATACGTTCTCCAACCACTGAATTCCCATGATGGTAATGGGCTCTTCATATTTATTTATCTTTGTGCTCAGAAGTCTCCAACAATTACATTTCATGGCTAGATTTGCTTTCAAATTCTGACCAGATGTGTGCTCTTGCCTGGGTCACCAACAGTGTCTCTGAATTTAATTTCCTCATTTGAAAATTAGAGGATTATAAGATGTTGTTGTGATGATTAAATATCATAGACTATTTAAAATACTTGCCAGGATATTTGCTCTAGCATATATGCAAATATACAGGTTCTTACTGCTCTCTTAAATAGTCTGTGGTAGAGTCTGACTTTGAGAACCTGTGTCTGGTCTACCTCCCGGGAGACTGAGGCAGATTTTCAACAACATTGGTTTCCTGTAGTTTTTTAGGTTATCTTTTTTCTCCCCCCGTGAGATTAAGCAAGCAAAGCATGGTAAACCTAGATAAGCTGAGACTGTTCTGCACAAACCCCCTTCTTATGAAGTATGTGGCTGGCCCATCCTTTGATCCAGTGCTCTGCCAACCCAGAGCAATCTGTATTTCTTAAGTGCATCAGCGGGAGGTATCTGGAGAACAAAGTGGGATTCAGGACTTGAGGAAAGCATATTCACCAGTAAAAGCAAATACCTGACTATCTGATTAATTATTTTTATTTTCACAGACCTTATTCGGAGTTACCTTTCCAAACTGTGGCCCATTCTTGGAGAGAAGACAAAACTAAGTGTCTTCTATACAGTTGAAGCCAAGTCAAAGAGTGATGGAGAACCCCAAGAAAGATGTCCTGACAGCCTAGGTGGGTCAGCAGCCAGCCTGTTCTCCTCTATCTGTTCCCTGGTCCCCTTCAGTGCTTACCCATGCCCAGCCGCCTTCTGTTTCTTTTCCTCCTTACCCATCTCTTCCAAATGCTCTGCTGCATCCAGGTTTGCAGCCTCACAGGCGCCATAAACATCTTACACCCATCCTTTGCTTCAGCTTCTGATGTTGAAGTACAGACAGACAGATTTAAGACATCGAGAGGAGGCAATACACGTCTGGGCACAGAGCTGAGGGTGCAAAGGTAGGGCCAGTTTTCTAATGCAAGTGCACCTCAGAATTCCTCGTGACCACCCAGAGCTGACTCCACAGCGGAGCCACCTTCCCCGTTTGATTTCCTGGACCTTCTCAAACCTGGCAGAAGCCACACTTGGTCTCTATACAGTTTCCGATAGTTTCTACTCACTCTGGTGTCATAGTCCATGCTTGAGAGCCCCCTCACACAAGTATTCTCATGAACAAAAGGACTTAAAAATGACCCAGTTCAGCCTGACTGATCATGTACATGGGCCAGCTAACTGTCTGACATGCTCTGTTATGAACTCAATGTATTTCTGCAGGATGCATAGGTTGAAGCCTTGATTTTAGCATGTGGAGATTATGCCTCTAAGGAAGTAATTAAGGTTAGATGAGACTGTAAGGGCACAACCCTGATCCAATTATTAGAAAATCCCCAGAGAGCTCAAGTTTTATGGCTATTTGCAATATGTTGGGAGACCCTCTACCAGATACCCACCAGCTCACACCTAGATCTTGAACCTCTAGGATTCAGAACTGCGAGAAAATTAAGTCCTGTTGCTTAAACCATTTGGTCTGCTAGGCATTTTATTATGGTAGCCTGGGCATACTGATACTAGTGATATTTGATTCCACCCACGAAGAAATCATGATAGCTTCTATTAACTCTACTACCACTTAAGAGATGAAGAGTGAGGAAGAATAAATCTTTAATCCTAAATATTAAAAAAAAAAAAAAAGATGAAGATGGACTGGAAAGATGGCCCAGCAGTTAAGAACACTTGTTGCTTCTGCACAGAACCTGAATTCAGTTCCCAGGACCTGCACAGTGGTCAGATCCCTCAGTAACTCCAGTTCCAGGAATCTGAGACCCCCTTCTGACCTCTGACCTCAGGCATGCACATGGTATGCACATGTACATGCAGGTAAGCACTCATCTACACAAAACAAAAATAAATAAGTCTTTAAAAACTCTTTTGAAAGAGATGAGGAAACTCAGATGTGGAGAGATCAAGTGATCTGCTCCCCACAATTACACGATGGAGATAAGACTCTGAACCTGGGTCATCGGGGACTATGTGGTTTTACTTGTATCTATACTACGGAACAAAAAGTATACCCCGATTAAGTTATGAGGTGTATATATCAATTTCGAAGTCTAAAAGCTGTGAAAATAATTTGGAAAATCATTTGTTTTGAGTTTTAAAAGTACTACATTTGATTTAAGACAATGATCAAAATGTTTGAAGCAATAATGGTTTAAAATTTTGACATACGGACTTTTTGTTGAACTAAAAACACTTCTTTTTTAACTTGACATAATTGTGCCACTGCTGCTTTTTCAATGTAGTTACATGTTTTTTGTTTTTTGCTTTCTTTTTCTTCAAATTTCCCGATATCGTTACTAAGCTTTAAATCACTCGGCTATGGAGTCATGGCTCAAAAGATATGAGCCCTTCTTTGGTGAGATTCCTCATGGCAGAAAATGAACATGTATAGACAGGACATGCCCGAGTATATTCGTGGAGTCAGTACAGTGTTTAGATCCTACCATGGACCAAGCAATGTCAGAATGGCTGTCAAGGGACCACAGGAAGTATGAAAAATTGTAAAATATGTACTAGAGAGTCTGTGTGTGGAGGAGAAGTAGCAGCCAATGGTAGAAGGCACATGGAGAGGGAAGTCTACTATGTGTGAAGTGTGAGAGAGGTGAAGAGACTGAGCAAGTGTGTGTGTGTGTGTGTGTGTGTGTGTGTGTGTGTTAATGGAAGTAGCAAGACTGTGTGAGCATAGGGCAACATTCAAGTATAGGATAAAGAAGTGATGCAGAATGAGCAGATGGAGCAATCTCTAGCTTATTTGATTTGATGTTTAGCATTTCTCTGGGTAGAAATCAGTGTAGTAGGGTGTCATGCTAAACTTGAAACTGTACACACTGGAAAAGGGACTTCCATACTGTGCCTTTAGACCTGGCCAAGGCTTGCTAAAGATGAGCCATAGTGCCTGTCTTCTGAGCCCCGGTTTTCATGAGTGGGGGAAATGCTCTGGGCTCAAAGCCCGACTCAGCCTGGAGAAAGGGAAGAGAAGCTATTTATCAAAGCAATGTGAGCATCTGGCTCTATAAACATGACAGCCGAGGCCTGGGAACCCAGGCGACAGCCCTTGGGTGACACTTGCTCAGGTCCAGCTCTCCAGGTTTTTGTAGTTCATTTAATAGTGTATTTTTTTTTTATCTTTCCTGATGGCCCTCCTCTGTCACTAAGTGCATGACAGCACCATGTACAAACTTCAGAACTGTTGGTTTTATGCTTTAACCAGCGTGGGATTAGCCCACTCTGTAAGCTCTTCGTCATTCATCCCTCCATAGTTTCAATGCTCTTGTTATTTCCCTAGATTGGTTGCCTTTAAAACTTTAAATAGAATGTTTACATCTTTATTTCTTGAATTATCAAACACAAAGATTGCCTCTCAACACCCCCTTATTAAATTTTTATACTTATTTATTTATTTTTGATTTTTCAAGACAGGGTTTTTGTTTGTTTGTTTGTTTGTTTGTTTGTTTGAGACAGGGTTTCTCTGTGTTGTTTTGGTACCTGTCCTGGATCTCCCTCTATAGACCAGACTGGCCTCGAACTCACAGAGATCCTCCTGGCTCTTCCTCCCGAGTGCTGGGATTAAAGGCGTGTGCTATTACAGCCTGGCTCAAATCCCGTTTTATAAGGTGAAAACATCCATCTTCTTACCCCTTACTGTATCTTTCATTTCCCATTTTACCCCCAACTTCTGTTATTTGTAATTTTCTATGACCCTTCTCCACAACCGAAACATAAAGCACTATTTTTGAGCATAATTAAGGCTTGTGTGTGGGATGATTTTAACTACGCTAACTTAGAAACACTGTTTGCCTTGTTCTGTCTACAGAAAGGGTGCTTGTTGCAGGATCAAATACTGCACTTGGACTACATGTTTCTGTGAGGCTTCATTTATTTCTTCTTGTCCAATTAACCCCTGTAGGCTTTTTATTGCTTCTGCATTTTTAAACATTACGCATGGTATTACATCTCTGGAAACATCCATACCTCTTATGCCTTCCAATTTCCAATATTCCTTATCTTTCTGATTTTTCATTTGCTCTTCATTTTGCCAGGTCAAGCTAAGTATCTTCTCGAAGAGTGTGGGAAAGGTTAATCTGAAGAATCCTTGCACACCTCACAATAATTTTGCTGCACATCCACACGTCTCTGATGTTTTGGTGTGGTCGAGAATTCTAGGTTGCTTTTTTTTTCAGTCTTTTGCAGAATTTCTCATTGATCTTTCAGACTTAGTTGTAATGTATGGGAAGCACTTTTTCTAATTCTGTTTCTTTGTAAGTGAACTATTTTGCCTTTCTGAGAGTATTAAATTTCCTCTTTATCCTAAATGCTCTGGAATTTCATAATGATATGTGTGGTTATCATCCTGTCCAGAATTGTCTAGATTCAAAGTATATTCACAATATACTTCCTGTGAGAGATAGTGTGAATGTGTTCTTTCCTCTAGGATGATAGAATAAAGAGCTTAGACCAAATGGAAATGTTCAAATCGTGTGGCTTAGTAAGTCATTTGAGAACATAATGATGTAATAATTGGCAAAATCTAGGGGAAGCACCAGGTTGAGTAGCAGACCCTTGGTATTGGTCCTGAGTATATTCTGTAGTCACGTTATTTTCTTCTTTTCTTCCTCCCTTTCCTGTCCCCGCCCCATCTCCTCCTTTCTTGCCTCCCATACCCATCAAACCTCTCCAAAGGGACTGTATCGATGAAATCTTTCCTGGCTCACAGTTTGAGGTTATAGTGTATCATGGTGTAGAGGGTGTGGTGGCAGGATCACCAGCAGCGGGTCACACTGCATTTGCATTCAGGAACTAGAAACCCCCTAACAGAAATGCCCAGAGGCTTGTCATTCTCGTGATTCTATATCCTGTCAGGTTGACAATCTATATTAACCATCACGTCCCCCAAGTCAAGGAAGGGGTATCTGCAAAACTTACTTACAATCTGCATGTGTGCAGGGCTTATTCTTCCTGTAACCACATCTGTAGTTCCCCGCATTTCACTCATGCTCTGTCTTTGATCCTTTCCTGTGCTTTGTGATTCATGCATGCTTTGTCTTTATACCTCTTCTAGGGTTTTAGCAGGAAGCATCTTGTCCATTCTCTAAATTCCACGATTTCCTCAGGAGCTTGCTTATCTGAATCTTCTCTGATTTGTTTCTTTTTAAAGTTATGGAGATGCTTGGCTACTTCTTCTTGTTCCCCCATATGTCAGCCAAGAGGAGGGTGAGGAGCTGTTGATGGGAGCTGAGCTGCTAGCCTACAGCTCTTTCTTTTGATGAGTGGAAAGGTATTGTTCCTGATGCTGGCAGCCATCCCAATGTCATACTGCAGGGAGGTTTATTAGAGACACTGAAATCATCTCCTGCTTCATCCTGGGCAGCTTGTCTAGTCACTGGGAGAAACACGCTCGTTCTGTTCACAAGGGCAAGGGAACTGGGTGTCTGCCTGTTTGTTTTAAGCACTGAACTGGGGGTCACCAGAAAGCATTTTTCTCTTGGACCTGCAGGTAAAGACTGATGATCGTCACTGAGCAAAGCACAATTCTGCCCAGCTCTTCCCATTCCAGTCCTCCACTGGGGTTTCCATCGCTGTAATGTCTGCAGGACTTGGGGGACACCCTAGCCTTTTCCATGTGAGGCCAGTCTGGTGTGGATTCCACATTGTCCACCCTACCCCAGGCAATAGTCTTCCATTCGCTTCCTGCCTCCCAGAAACTTGCTAATATTTCCATACTCTCATAACCTTCTGTCCAGGTTGTTACTCTTTAGCATCATATTGATGACATTCTAGAAGAGAAGATAAATATCATATTCCACGTGTTACCTTGAACACAGGACAATTTATTTTCATTATAAATCATAGTGCATTGATTAAGGTAGGCTAAATTGTAACGAAGTGACCTGAAGACACATCAGCTATAATAGTGTATTTCACACTGGTGCAATGATTCGAGATTTCTGGAGGCGGTTCTCCTCAGTGATTCCAGGACCCAGAGCCTCCTGGGATCTGCTTGTAGGCAGGGGAAGAGGAGAGAGCATGAAGGAGACATGTTTGCCTCTTAAGAGCTTTGCTTAGTAGTACACATATCTGCTTTGCTAGCATGGTGAGGATGAGAGCAAGTCCTATTCCCTTGGGAGAACCAAGGAGGCTGGAACCCAGTCCCAGCCCAAGCAGCCGCTTCCCAGCTGTGCCTCCATGTGATGGTGTGAAGTGTAAGTCTGGTTTGACATCGGGTCTCCTTCGTGTCACATGTCCAGCCCTGGACCACAGGTCCTAGGCAATGGTAAGAACGGGGCAGAATTGTGCTTTGCTCAACGTCAATCATCCATCTTCATGACAGCAGTGCAGATGACGCCTTCCTACCTGCATATTCCCAGAAGCTGTGCCATGCGTGTTGCTGAGCTGCTTTGAAGGGAAATTCAAAGAAAATGATGCTCATTTACTGAAAATCTCTGTGTCAGGCCTTGTGCTGAGCGATTTCCATATAACCCAGACAACACATGTTCTCTCTGAGTCACAACAAATGCTCTTTCTTGTTTATGAAATCTGGGTTCTCGGTGTGAGAGGCATCAGAATTCAGGATCTTTTTAAAAAGGAATTGGGCATACAATTGTTGTTCATCTACTAAGTGTTAGACATGCTCTCAGGTCTTAGGGATGTGGGCACGGGAAAGACTCCATGCCCTGTTTCCAGAAGCTTGGCTTTCCTAAGATGTAAATGAACCATCACAGCACAGTGTGATGAGTGTCGTGCTGGAGGCAGAGGGAGGGAGTACTTTCTCTGCTTCTCTGCTGATGGGGCAAAGGTAAGAAGATGAGCATCTGAGTGGGGCCTTAAGAGGTAGTTGAGAATTTGCCAGAGAAGAGGGGGCACAAGGACTCATGATGGTTAACCTTCACGGTCAACCTGATTTGGAACCACCTAGGATCACACCTCTAGATGTTTCTGTGAAGGGTTTCTAGAGAGGTTTAATGGAAGTAGGAAGCCACAACCTGAATGTGGGCTGGACCAGTCCAAGGACTGGGCTCCCAGCCTGAAGACAAGGAAAAAGGGAGAGTCCACCTGAGCTCCAGCATTCATCTTGCTCTGTTTCTGGACTGCAGAATGCAGTGTGACCAGCCACCTCATGTTTCTGCTGCTGTGTCTTCCCCCCGTGACAGTCTATAGCCCTTGAAACGTAACAATAAACTGTTCTTCCCTTAGATTGATTTCATCAGGTATTTTGTCAGAGCAACAAGAAAGATAACTAGTACAGGGATTAACATACAACGGACAAGAGCTATGGGCTGCCCATGGAGTGACGGGCAGAGTTTGCTGCTGGACACCGAGGTACCTAGAAAGGTGAGTGAGTCTTTAACGGCAAGGTAGCAGTAAGGAGGAGAATAGATGAATTGATAGCTTATAATCTATTTCTCTCTAGAACTCTCAGTCTCAATCTGTCTCCCTACTCCAGCTTCCTGTGAGAATGGAATGGATGGCTTATTTGAGACCAAGGTTTCTTAACCTCATTGGCACAATTGACATTTCAAGCCATGTGGTTCTTTTGTGGTGGTTTTGATAGGTATTCCTCCCCTCAAACCCCCCATAGACTCATGTGCTTGAATGCTTGGCCCTTAGGGAGTGGTACTAGTAGGGGGTGTGGCCTTGTTGGAGTAGGTGTGGCCTTGTTGGAAGAAGTGTGTCACTGTGGGGGCAGACTTTGAGGTCTCATATGCTCAAGCTATGCTCAGTATGGGACAAACAATTCAGTTCCTGCTGCCTGCAGATCAAGATGTACAACTCTCAGACCCTCCCAGCACCATGTCTGTCTGTTCACCACCATGTTTCCCACCATGAGGAAAATGGACTAAACCTTTGAACTGTAAACCAGCCCCGATTAAATGTTTCCCTTTATAAGAGTTGCCATGGTCACAGCGTCTCTTCACAGCAATAGAAACCCTAGCTAAGACATCTTTGATGATGAGGCTAGCCTGTGCTTTGTACAGTGGTCAGCACTACCCCTGGCTTCTCCCTAGGTGCCAGTAACATCCCTCTAAGTTCTGACAATGAGAATGGTCTCCAGACTTTGTCTCATATTCCTTGAGTGGCAGAATGGCCCTAATTGAAAGACAGCATCAAGCAGTTTTTCACATCTTCCTTGCTCACATCTCCCACAGAATGAATCACAGAGTTTCACATATCACAGTTCTTTTACTGACTTGATAACACATCTCCTTCGAACTCTGATTTTCTTTTTCATTAGCCAACAGTCCTGCCAGGAGTGATGTTAGGAAAAGCAGGCAGAGAAATCAGCTGTATTTATTGTTTTTCTTTATTCTTACCTTTAACATGTTCATTCTCCAATAAGCATTGCGTGATCTAACAGACATTCGGTATACACTGAATTTCTTAAAGGAGAATTCAAGTCATCTTTAACAAACAAATTCACGGACATCCAAGCAGATTAAAAGTGACTTCTGAAAGCCTTTTCTTTTCAGGCCAAAATGACCTCTTTCAACCTTTATGACCTGACCCACTAAAATTAGTTTATTTACTTCAGTTACCCCTGTGGTCCATCTGGAGAAAACATCAGTGGGGCCTCTCCATTTTCTTGGCTAAATGCATGCTCTCCACACATCTGGTGTCTAAAACATATGGATCCCTCTTTAATCAACAGCTCAGAATGGCATTCATGTGAGCACCTGTCAGAGGATTCATCCAAGAATTGATTGCAGCCCTGGATTTGCCAAAAGTGTGATCAAGACATCTACTTTCTCAGACGGGCTGTCTCAGTGGCATATACACTTCCCCTTCCTCTGGGCTCTACACAAAGCCAGCTCATCAGAAGGCAATGGATCTTGTCTGGCCTCTGTTATTATTCAAACATTTCCTAGAAACGCTTTGGGCTGCAATTTTCCTCTTTCTCTCTGAAGACTGCAATACGTGGCCTATCCATCTGTGGGAAAAGAGCTGTCTTTTGTAAAATCGTAGTCAAAGATGCTGTTGGATCACATCCCAGTGTCAGGTTCTAAGAAAGAATTGGATTCTGGCTCCAGTGGTAAGGCAGGAGAAGCCAGAATGTTTCTGCAGAGTCTGCAGAGCAAGTATGGGCCAGTCCCCAACCTAGCATCATGAACGCCAGAGGGAAGGTTTCATGTCTCCCTAGACTTCCAGGCAGGGATAATGGGGTGCCAAGGAAAGAAGTGTGCTCTAGAATAAGAAGGAGTGCTGAGGGGCGGGGTAGGAGCAGCTTCCATGCTCTGGAGAGATATACCTATGCTGTGGCTTTCTCCACACTTTCAACATCTGTTTTCAGACACGCAAAATCGAGGCAGAAAAGAAGGACATTTTGCTGTAAGTGAAGCGGGCAGCCCAAGACATTTACCTTGAACGGAGAGACAGAAAACAAATAGACAATGGCCAGACGATACACGAAAAATGAGAACCCTGATTCAGTCAGCAGTGTCCAGCCCTGGGGAACCAGCTCATCTCTATCGGCCATCTTAAGAAGCTAGTCAGTCATGCCACACTTGCAGGAAGTCAGGACAGCAGTCCAGGAAGCTAAACTAGATTCCCTCAATGAGAATTGTTTCAGAAGGCTTAGACTTGATGAGTCACAGACACCTTACATTCTTATTGCCACTGATTCCAATTTTGGGCCACCAGAGAAAGCCTAAAGTACATGCCAACCAATCACAGTAGTGGACCGACGCTCCACTTCCAGCTGCCCACCTGCAGCTTCCTTTGAACTAATACACCCAATCAAGACAGACCTGCAGCCTTCTCTTCTCTGCTATGAGGCTATGCTACTCTGCTTCCCTCTGCTGAAAGCCAGTGACAGTGGAAACCTCCCCATTATAGCATACTTCAGAATAAGTGGTTTTTGTTGATTCTCGTTTGATTGATCTTCTTTCATTTCTATGAGAATGTTGGGAGTAATGTAATGTAATCCTGAGCCCCAAACTACTTAAGCATGGTAGAACACACATGGAAAGCCATGTGTGTGGCCTGCTCCCACCCTTCCATGCCAGTGTACTGAGTTCCTTCATCTGGAATGACCCTAATCTCTTCTCCCTTCTGTGCAGAAATCCTACCCATCCTCCCAGGAGCAATAGGTATCCCTGCTTCTGAAGAGCCTTCCCTGTCCAAACCCAGCTAAATCCCAGGGAATCCACCCTTGTCCCCTGTTGGAATGCCCATAGTTGTCAGCATGCAATGTCCATAAGAAATAAATGAGCATTTCCTGAGCCACTGAATTTCCCGGGTATTTCTTACATATGACATCTCACTAATTCTTCTCTTGACTTCGAGGTTGGACTTCCTCTGTGGCACAGATGAGGAAATAAAGAGCTTCGCGCAGAGACAAAGTTCAAGGTGTGTCTGTCTTTCCGGGTTAGACTTTAGAGCTCTTCAAATAGATTGTCTTTTATACCTTTTGGTTCCTCGTGCAGAGCAATTGCTGGATTAATAGAAGATTCTTCATAAAGGCATTGTGAGTGGATAAGCTAGCAAATGGGTTACTGCAAGGCAGGAGAAATGAATTGTTTATAAGCTTATCATGGTCTAGGGACTAATTCTGAAGTGTAGACCAGATGCTTCCTGGAGATATTAGGGATAGAAGTCAACCGCTTTCTTCCATGCAGAGTCAATTTCTCTGGACAGGAAATCAATCACCCGAAAGCTCCAAGTGGAAGCTTTGGCTGTTTAGAGCTCTGGCTTTGTAGGGCTGAGGTTTTGATGCCCGTGAGTCACATAGGAAGACTTACCAGTCAGCAGAAGTGGTCTCCTGGCTCAAGAGAGAAGATGCATGTCAGTGGGTGATCTACAACTCGTGCCTAAGCACCGGGAGAAGAAAACATTTCGTAAGTGGTATGTATGAGAGTGTGCCATCTCATCCAGCCTAAGGGGGAGCTGCATCTCTGGTGCTTTAGGCTTACTTAATTATTTTAAACATTTTTTTAAAAGAGGGAAGTTGTCATAGCAACAGCAACAGCAAATATTTTGAAGGGGGATTTTCTATTTCCAGCACTTTCAAGTGATTATTTTTTTACTTTTGCCCATTATCCACTCGTGCTTTTTCCACCCATAAACATTTTATATGTAACCATGTGCAGCATCTACTTTGTAGTCTGCTTTTTCATTTCACATCAGAAGCATTTTCTATGTAAAAGCTTCCTATTTAAAATGCTCAAAAAGTTCACACAACATTCCATATCATGCTGACTTAGTCCCACATCATTGTCTAGTTATTACAATTCTCATGCTTTTATTATATTTAGGCCACATTGCAGGAAGTCGTGTCTTCCACACAGAATTATAATCTGGATTATTCTGGTTATTCGCTGCCTCAGAGCAGTCACAGGTGTAGAATCTGGCATCTCTCTGCAGCTTCCTCTGCATTAATGATGCGCTGCTTGGCACAAACTTGCCTACTGATTCACAGAGTCCAATAGTGGCCTAGGGACCTCACCTTGTTATGGAGCCTGCGCCGACTGCTCATGGGAGTGGGGACTGGACAGTCCATGATGCAAGACTTTCTTTTTTGTTGTTGTTGTTTTTCTTGTTTTTTTTTTTTTTTTTTTCGAGACAGGGTTTCTCTGTGTAGCTTTGCTCCTTTCCTGGAACTCACTTTGGAAACCAGGCTGGCCTTGAACTCACAGAGATCCACCTGCCTCTGCCTCCCGAGTGCTGGGATTAAAGGCGTGCACCACCTCTGTCCGTCTTGATGCAGGACTTTCTTAAACAGAGTGGAAATGTGTTCAGTGAGGCTGCTTGCTAGGATGCACATGTGGGGAAAATGCACTGCAAGCTTCCTTGATTAGAGGATTAGATTTTGAGGCAAAAATGACTTTGCTTTGGCTAGGAGAACTCTCCTAATGGCACAAGGGGCTTTCCTCTTCTCCTTTCTGCATTTTACATTGCATAAACATGAAGTGACTCCAAAGCCAGAGACTGGCTTCTAACTAACATGCTGGAATTTCTATTTGCACCAAAAGCCATCTTTCCAAGGTCCCTCCCTGTGAACTTACGTAGTACTAAAACATGATAACATTCTTAGGGAATTCCACTCATTGGCCAGCTTTAAAGTACTGTGTGTGTGTGTGTGTGTGTGTGTGTGTGTGTGTGTGTGTGTCCAGCCACATCAAGCCCCTGGTTTTTCCTCAAACACACTAAATAGGCTCCATCCTCAGAGTCAGTGGTACATGAACTATACATGTGCTTAAACCTAACATTTCTGCACTGTCTGCAATGACGCCTTTGGTTGCTTCTGTTCCATGTGTAGGTTTTAATGCACCAAAAAGCCAACCAAACAAAAGAAAAAAAACAAAACATGTTGCAATGAAAATGGGAACTTTGATTGGCACTAATATATGATTTGAAGCTTCAGTGGATGAGTATTTAGATTTTGTCTGTTAACTAACATCCATCCCCTCAATAATCTTGACTGCAAGTGTTGGCTGAAGGAAAAAGCCATAATCCACCTGCTTGATACTGTACTTATTTCCAGGTGAGCATCAGAAGTTGGATAGACACCCCCTATTGTGATTTACCACTTTACTACATATGGCCAGATATTAAGTGCTGATAGTATTTCAGGTCATTTTAGCATGGACACAGTTGTAGACAATGTGTAAAATAAGTGGGTGTGATTGTGCCCCAATAAGACTTCACTTGCAGAAGAAGGAGCATGGCTAGGCTGCTGTGGGATGGTCTGTATGTCAAGTGTGTTGCTGATTGGTCAGTAAATAAATCACTGATTGGCCATTGGCTAGGCAGGAAGTATAGGCGGGACAAGGAAAAGAATTCTGGGAAGTGGAAGGCTGAGGGAGAGACACTGCGAGCCGCCATCAGGACAAGGAAGATGTAAGGTACCGGTAAGCCACGAGCCATGTGGCAAAGTAAAGATTAATAGAAATGGGCTAAATATAAGAGTAAGAGCTAGACAATAACAGGCCTGAGCTAATGGCCAAGCAGTTTAAATAATGTAAGAGTCTGTGTGTTTATTTTATAAGTGGGCTCTGGGACTGGCGGGACTTGGTGGCGGGAGCTGGAGAGAAATTCTCCAGCCTGAGAGAGATTTGCCCTGACCGTGGGCCAGGCAGGAAAACTCTAGCTACAAATGGCGTCCAACGTGGTGGCAAGAATTTCCACTTAAAATCTGAGAAAAAAGATTCTAAAACGGAGCTAAAAACAGTTCCTAATTGTCTCTCTCAAATGAGCGGCAGCTGCTGGTTTGAGCTACTGGCGGGTTCCTAGAGTGTGTGCTCGACCTGCCGCCGTATGGCGGGAATGAGGCCTCTGCAAGTGGCACATTAAGCTGCATGGATTTAGCCTTTGCTGGAATAAAACAAAAAAAGAGGTTTCTGGGCTACACGCTGCTTTGATAGAAGCATAGACCCACTATTTCTGAGAGTTGATGGCTCCCAGAGCTGGCGGAAAACGTACTGCCTCCATTTTGGGAAGCTGAAGTGGGCGGAACCAGCAGCCACAGTGCCAATGCCGTTTCAGGCTTAGAAGGCTACAGTTTAAAGCAATAGGCTCAAGCTAATATAAAAAAATAAGCCACGTAAAGATGGCTACCACACAGAGAATCTGGATTATGTTCTCTTTGATATTCGTAACTGCAGAAAAACATTTGATTGTAAAAGCTGTTGAGTTATGCCAAAATGTATATTTTAAAGGTACCTTGACTTCAAAATTTGGATATAAGGATATGTTGCTTTGGAAAAGAGTCTCTGCTTTTGTTTCCACAGAAAGCCAGAGACTATGGATTTGTTCCAGATTAAGATACATCAGGTTTGACCAGCCAGGACCCCCTGAAAGGTCTCCAATGACACCATGGCCCAGATGATTCAACATCCAGAATGGTTTCAAGTCAACTGGCTCAGATATACAGCCTCACGGACTACTCCATGATCCTAAAATTTTCTTTGTGTCCCCATAAGATACAGCGCCCCCCTCCAGCAGGAAGTAGTAAGAGAAGCTACGCCCAAATTCCCAAATATACCAAGCTGGCTTTAGAGATGGAATTGGCTCACTCCCCCTCTAAACCCAGACATATTGCTCAAAAAAAAAAATGGTTAAGAGATTCTTGTGTCCCAAATCAGAAGAGCCCTCTGGTGTGGGACAGAGAAAAACCAATATTTTTATTTAAAGCAGGTTGATTATAAATACAATCTCTTTCTAAAGAAAAAAAGGGGATAGTTTAGATATGATAGGATGAAAGGGTAGATTAATGAACCTACTTTTAAAGAATAACAACTTATTTAAAATGTTTTACATCGCTATAGATTTTAGTTTATTGATACAAGTTTAAACTTAATTTTGTTATACTATATATATATTTCTATTCTTGTTTGAGGTATTATGTTTATGTAACTCATTTAAAATTGTAATGGATAATTAAAAAATAGATTAATAGTTAGTCATCTATGATAATATTTGTAGCCATGTTAGTTAAGTCTTCTAGGTATACATAGATATATTTCAGATAGATAGGTAGTCTTCAAACACTTCAAAGACCTACAGAATATGGCATTTAAAATGTTTTAAAAGTTTAGACTTTTTGGACAGTGAGACATGTCTGCTCCTGACAACACCGATTTACTTCAGAGAGGAGGATGGGCATCGAAGACACTCCATATGGAGTTTATCTTCACCTTGACAAAAATAGCCATTTGGGCAAGAAACTGTTCTTGCCTGGACTGCTTGATCAACTGGACATGCAGGACCCATAGAAAGATGACCACTGAACTTTGCTTGACAAAATGGTCCTTCAGGTTCCTGCTTTGCAGAGAAAACTGCCAGACATTCTACAAGACACAGAAAAAAATAAATAAGAGACTCTAGGCCTGTGGGCTGAAGACAGATGCCCCAACTTTACAAGAAAACTTTGCATGACTGTCCAGGCTCAGCTGTCTCTGTCTACCCTGCAAGACTCCCAAAAGTTGCTTGCATCCTTCTCCCATTTCTCAGGCAGTGTTATATCCTTCTGAGGTCTTTGATGTGGTTAAAGACTAGATACTTACAATTTTCCTTAGTTATAATAAAAGATAAGTTAGATATAAAACCTTAAACTCACAAATATAAGATAGATAGGATCTCTTCTTTAATATTGTATCTGTAATTCTTGCTTGATAATTGTTTTGTTACATGTAATTTTACTATGTTAAAGTTAAAACCTTCCTTTTTAAGAAAAGAAAAGGGGAAGTGCTGTGGGATGGTCTGTATGTCAAGTGTGTTGCTGATTGGTCAGTAAATAAATCACTGATTGGCCATTGGCTAGGCAGGAAGTATAGGCGGGACAAGGAAAAGAATTCTGGGAAGTGGAAGGCTGAGGGAGAGACACTGCGAGCCGCCATCAGGACAAGGAAGATGTAAGGTACCGGTAAGCCACGAGCCATGTAGCAAAGTAAAGATTAATAGAAATGGGCTAAATATAAGAGTAAGAGCTAGACAATAACAGGCCTGAGCTAATGGCCAAGCAGTTTAAATAATGTAAGAGTCTGTGTGTTTATTTTATAAGTGGGCTCTGGGACTGGCGGGACTTGGTGGCGGGAGCTGGAGAGAAATTCTCCAGCCTGAGAGAGATTTGCCCTGACCGTGGGCCAGGCAGGAAAACTCTAGCTACACTAGGCTGGACTCATTACTTATAATTTTCTAGCCCCACATCTAGGGGTATATGTAGAAGCCACAACCAGCATGTTTAAGATCACAGGTCTGACATGATACTTTCATGGAACCTCGTGGATAGAAAAGAAGTCAGATTTTCTATTTCTACAGACACTTAGTAAAGCCTTTTGGGATTAGTAGCTAAGTGAGTATAACATTTTGGAGCAAGAAGGTCTTTTCCCATACCTCCAGAGAGATTGTATTCACTCAGTCTTCAGATAGACATCTACTGAGTGTCCCTTAAGTCTCAGGTCCTGGATCAAAGTAAAGATGATGGGATTTGCATCAGCCCCCACTGGGCACAGTGTACAGTTAGGAAAGTGGAGAGTCAGAGCCAGGAGCAGCAAGTCCAGAAGCACAGACAGCACAGGAGGGCTCCAGGGTCTATGGGGGAGGCACTCTCTGCTAGGTTCCAGGGGTAGTCATCAGGACAGCAGCAGTGTAAAACTCAGCCCTACATTGCCCCCTCTAGCAGCCTAAGGAGTCTTCTGACATTTCTACTCAGAGAAGCCAGGGTTCTTAATTTACACAGCAAAAAGGAATTCCATGATAAGTCACTATGGAACAAGGTCAGTCTATTAAGAAAAAAATTTAATAACAATCGAGGCAGCAAGATTGAGAGAGAGAGAGAGAGAGAGAGAGAGAGAGAGAGAGAGAGAGAGAGAATTGAGAGACTAGGAGTTAGGCCGACTCCCAAGTAGGTGTTAGGGTCCATGAGAAGTCCCATAAAAAGACCACCAAACATGTATGCAATCAACAAGAGTGTTTAATAAAAAATTTTAGCATGCTGAGGTCAAAGCATCTGACACAGTGGCAAAATGTCGACCCCGAGAGCTCACAAGCTCCTTTTAAGCAGGATTAGAGGAACTCCAGCTGCGGTTAAGTGTACTTTGAAGTGATTGGGTATAGACCCTTACTGGTACAGGAATCATTTTATGATTGGCTCATGACATCTGGTCAGCAACTGTGGTTATAGTATCAGTGGTCTGTCTGCTGTGTCAGGGGTCTGTCTGACTGAAATAGCAAGGACAGTTCCAAGTAGGACCCTGACTGGCTATCAGACTGGACGTACTTCCTGAGGGTCTGGTTGAAGTCAGACATGAGTCAACATAGGATGGTGGGATAATATGGGGCAGAGGTCTTAGCAAACTGGCCCCGGGGGTTGGGGGAACAACTGGCCCTGTTAGGGTCATTCCTGTTGTAAGAGAGGACGGCAGCTTCAGTAGACAGACAGACAGGACAGGGGCCTTGGCTAGGTAATCAAGGTGGTGAACTTCCAAGATGGCTCCTCCGTTGCCTTCTTGACCTGCTACAAAAGCCTGGCAGCTTAAAACAAAAGCCTGGCAGGCTTTTGTCTCCCACCAGCAGACCCCCACTGATGGACTGGCTTGACAAGTTTAAGTCTGAACAGGACATGTGATAAGACAGTTGTGGGCCAACCGTCCTACCTTTCTTCAAACCAACCAACTCTAAATTAGGGAGGAAAACTCCCTGGAGACTCTCCTGAGTGGTCCCTTTGTTTGGTAGAGCTTTTCCTCCATGTGTCTGCCGCCTCATCCCCCCCCCCCTCCACATCCACCAAACACCTTCCTTCAGCTGCTAATTCTGTCTGCTCCTGCTTGCTATGTCTTAGATTTCTCCACTGCTACCTGTCAGGCTTGAAATATCTCCCGTCTTCTTTAACTGGCAGAGAAAATGAACCTGATCAAGACCTTGGTTCTCTCAGTAGAAAGTGGCTTTTAAGGGATTTAAATGTGTGCGGGCGAGTGAATGGTTTTGGTGGCTTTTGAAATTACATTGTCCAAAGGATATAAGAATTCAGTAAAAAGGTTTGATGGTTTTGTTGTTGTTGTTGTTGTTGTTGTTGTTTAACCTAAGACACTTTGCTTTAGTAAATGGACTCCTAAGTGGCTTCTGAGCGGAACAGTACAGGCTTACAGGCTAAGATGAGAGCGCACAGGTCAAAAGACCCAAGGAATCCTTACTACAAGGAAGTCAAGCTGTATGTGTTGGCTATAAACATGGGTTGCAGTGTTGTTTGCTGAATCTTGATTCCCAGCCAGCAGTGGTGAAGAGTTCCTTTCCCTTCCCACATCCTGCAATGTCACCATCTCTGTCCTACTTCAGTCTGACCTCACATGTCAGCTAAGGGTTAGATTTGACCTGTCAGCTAAGGCAGGAGCCCTCTGAATGCAGGGACAGGAGCTGATGCGAGGGATGGAGGCAGTCATCTTTCTAAACACCAATCACCTGCTTAGCTGTGAGCGCCTGCATTCAATAGCGGCAGCTCGCACACTCTCACAGAGGGGCTTTCCTGCTGCTAATCAGGCACTGGGGCTGTTTGCAGAATGTCGAGCACAGTCTTATTTCTTTTCAAGCCTCTTTGATGGAGTATTATGTTCCGAAGCAGCCTTTAACAATGCATTATACTTCATCTCTTACCACTTTGATCTTTTTCTCTAAAAAATGACTTCTGTTATTGCAAGTTTCATTTTGCCTTTTCTATACCTTCTTTGTAAATTTCCCTCTAAGACATAAAGAACCCATTAAACGCTGTGAAGCTCCCACCTGCCTTCACCACAGGAGGAATGGTTACTAGAAGCTTTAGTTGAAGGTCACTGCACTGTGAGAGAAATGGATTCACAGCTGGCTTGGCTTGCTTTCTGTGTAGATGGCAGAAATTGAGTGTGCGGCTGTGATGATAAGGAAAACGGCATGTGCCATCTACACACATAGTCAGAATGATGTTTCTTACACGATTCTAGTCTGAAAAAATAGATAACAAAGGCGCCAATGGTTGACGTCATTGGAGTTCCAAAGAGAGATCAGGAAGAGAGTGGGGGCCGAGAAAGCTCTTGAAGAAATGACTGAAAATGGGCAAATATGACAAATGATCACAGTCCAAAGATGCAAGGGGCTTGTTCAAATTCATACCCGGGACACAGCAGCTCACATTCGTGAAAATTAAAGACAAAGCAAAATCACAAAAGGTAGTGAGAGCAGCAAACCCTTACCCACAGAGGGCAGCAAATCCAGAAAGAGGGTTTCTGTCAGAAAGCCGTGGAAGCAAAGAAAGAGGCATGTCTTCCAGACTCCCAAAGAAAGGAACAGCTGGGTGCTGGCGGCGCACACCTTTAATGGCAGCACTAGGAGGCAGAGCCGGGCAGATCTTCGTGAGTTCCAGGCCAGCTTGGTCTACAGAGCGAGATCCAGGACAGGCACCAAAACTACACAGAGAAACCCTGTCTTGGAAAACCAAAACAAACAAACAAACAAAAAAAAAAAAACAAAAAAAAACAAAAAAAACAAAACAAAAAAAAAAACCATCCAGCCCAGACTTCTGCTTTCAGCGACAGGACCCTTCAGGAATAAGGGGAAAAAATCAAGACATTCTCAGATGAAGGAAACTAAGAGGATTTGCCTTCAGAAGTTCCCCTGCCCTCCAGGAATGGTAAACTAAAGTCCTCCACCCCCAAACAATAAAGGAAGAAACACTGGGTCTTTCTCTTGCTCTTTGTAACATAGTAGACATTAAGATTGTGGTAGAACAGGACATATCTCTTCCATTTTTTGTCCAAAAGTTCTGGCCCACAGTTCCTAACACCCTTGCAATTCCCTAAGGTGGTTGAGAATAATAGTATTAACATTGGGTAAAGTATTTAGCCTTTCTTGTCTTTGCTTCCTGATATGGCTGACAAGAAATAATCAAACTTTATTGCTTAGCAGTAACTCTATGCAAATATATCTGAGATTGCGTTACCTAGCTGGGCTTTTGGAAAGCCCCTAGGTAAACAAGTGAATTACTGGTGGAATCCACCATGAGATCATAGACCTGGAACTTTTCAGCCCTTCTCCAGCCAAGCACATCACCAATGACAATCATGCCTACATGATCAAAACCTCATAAAGCCCTAAGAAAATGGTCTCAGAGCTTCTGTTTGGTGAGTAAGGATACATCCATGTGCTGAGAAGATAATACATCCCAACCCCCTGGAGAGATACAACATACATATTTATTCACACTAGATAGAGAACCCACCATAGACCACAGTACAAATATCACCAAAGTCCATTTGGTGAACCAATGGGTCTTATTGGAGTTACTTACAGGAATATATATATATATATATATATATATATATATATACATATATATTATGAAATATGACTTTCTCGAGTTTTCTAAAATCTGATGATAGAAACAAAAAAGATAACATATAGGTGTAAATGTATGTAGAGGAAATGTTTAGAACAATTATGTATTATAAGTGGAAGAAAAATAAACATAAAGAGAGTCAAGCATCTGTCCTTTATTCAAACTGGTAGAATAACAGCACCAGTTTATTATATCAAGACATATGTATATATCTTAACATAATATACTGATATATGTATATATATACATATATATATATCTGTGATATCTAGAATAACTATTATAAAAAGCAACCCAAAATAAGTTGCAACCCAAAATACTTCAGATAAATTAAAATTGAATTTTTAAAAATGTAGTAGCTCACAGGAAAGCAGAAACAAATAAAACAAAATGACATATTCATATAATGACAAAATTATATTGATTATAAATGTTCCAGTTAAAAAGAGATATTACCAGGAACTGAAAAGATGACTTATGTAAATGTTGAAAAACTACCCATAAATCACTTTAGACGTAATGATACAGGTCAGTGGGAAGTAGAGGGAGGGAGAAAGTTTACAGACTTATATGTCACAAAGAAAACATCAGAGAAAGGACAATTAGCAAGAACTGAAAGGAAAGCAATATGAAAATTAAAGGGACTATCCTCAAGAGCAGATAACCAAAATGCAATTCAATAAAGCTATAAAAATATGTGGAGCAAAAAGACACAGAAGAAATAGATAAATCCTCAAATACAGTTGGTAACTTCAACATCCTCGGAAGATAATGTTTTTAATAGATTTAAAAATCACCAAGGATGTAGAACAACTCAATAGCAATATGGATCAGCAAGATCTAAACAACATGTACAATATTCTACCTGTCAGTAACAGAAAACCACACCTGACCTGGGCCATGAAACCAACCTCAAAAACTTCAAAGATCAGAAGTCATAGAGAATGTGTTGTTTGGACCACAAGAGAATCAACTAAAGGTCAATAACAGAAATATAAGAGGAATGCCTCCAAATACGTGGGAACAGTATACTTTTAAATAACCTATAGATGAAAACGAAATCCTGAAGAGAAACAAAAGACATTGAGCTGAATGAAAAAGAAATGCGTAAACTTGTATGGATGGCATCTTGAGGCAGTCCTAAGTGGAAATTTGTATACTAAATGTGAACATTAAGAAAGGAGAAAAGTCATGAAGAAATAATTGGGCTCTTACTTTGAAGACTTAGAAAATCAGATAACTAAACTGAAGGCAAGTAGAAGGATGCGGTAGAAATAAGAGCATAAGTCAATGAGACTGAAATCAGGAAAAGCAATGGATGAAATCAGTGAAAGAAAGTTCTAGATCTTAGTTCAAAAAGATCAATAACATTAAGAACCTTTAACAAGAATGACAGACAAATGAAATATCAGGAGTGAGATAGAAAACGACACTACAGACCCCATAGATATAGTGAAGCTTATGAAGGAACACTTTGAATATCGATACGTACATGAATTTGATGCTTATTGATAAATCGATTGATATTCTGTGGACACAGGCTAAAATAAATTTAGACAGAACCAACCAGTTCTTAAGCAAAAGGGAAAAACAAAAACAAGAAAAAAATCTCCACAAACTACCATAACTCTACAAGAAACAGATAACCTAAATGGCTCTTTTAAGAAATTGAACTTTTCATTGAAGCATTTCCTCAGAAGAAAATCTATATTTTTCGTGCCCGATATGACATATTGATACATATGTACACTGTGAAATGATCAAACCAAGTTAAACAACATACCTATCACATCACATATTTAGTATTGTTTTATGGTGAGACAGTTAAGCTTTAGCTCCTAGCAATTTTCAAGTACTTTTCTGTTAGCTATTGTCACCGTACTATACATTAGCCCTCTAGCACTTTTTCATCTATCCTAACTACAACCTTGTAGCCTTTGACCACCACTTCCCCACCCTTCCCACCCTGGCACCCGCCCCTTACTCACTTCTTAGATGACTTTGACCCTTAGATTTAAGATATAAGTGATGTAATATTTGTCTGTGTCTGTCTTATTTTACTTAATGTCCTTCAGGTTCACCCACATGATATATTTTCCTTCTTACAAAAGGCTCAATAGCATTGTGTTGTATGTATGCGGCCATCTCCTGTACCTATGAGTTCTGTCCTTATCCTTAAATTCAACCCACTAGGGAATGGAGAACATTTAGAAAAAAAACATTAGCACCACACTTGCCCATGGCTTCCCTTGCTATTACTGCCTAAACAGCTGGGCAGAGCCCCTATTTACAGAGCACTGACATAGCATTTGGTATGAATACTCTAAAGGATATGCATGCATGGGTTGTATGCAAACACTTTGCCAGTTTATATAAGGGACTTGAGCATCTCCAGGTTTTTGTAGCTCTGCCAATCCTGGAACTAATTCCCCATGGATAGAGAGTGGTCGTTTTCAATGCACTTTCCTTATTCATTCTTCCATACATGAATGCTGCGTTGGTTCCACTTCTAAGATATTGGGAATTATGCTGCTGTATACATTGGGGGGGGGATATTCAACATGCTGATTTTTCTGAATCACGTGTTAGTTCTGTCCTTGATGGAATGAAGGCATCAACTTAGACCAACGATTACTTATTGCTAATTTGGGGTAGGATTCACTTGCATACCCACTGTCATTGTTGACAGGGGGAGTTTTTACCCTGTGAGTATTTCCTGAAGGCAGCTCACTGCACAAGCAAGTTGAACCAGGGAGACAGAATGGGGACAAGACAGAGCCATACTCATCTATAAACCAATCTTTTAATCCTTTCAATATTATTTTATGCGTGTGAGTGTTTCATTCCCATGTATATGTGTGCACCACATGCATATCTGGTGCCCATGGAGGCCAGAAGAAGGTGTTAGTTAGAACCTTTGGATTTGGAGTTCAGATAGTCATGAGCTGCAGATGGGTACTGGGAATTGAACCCAAGTTTTTCTCTAGAAGAGCAGCCAGTGCTCTTAACCACTGAACCATCTCTCCAGCCCCTTATAAACCAGTCTTGAAAGTGACATGCTCTTATTTTAGCTGCAATCATTTTGTCAGGAGGAGTGCCTTGACTCAGCTCCCACCCTAGTATGACCTCGGGGAATACACATGTTCATGAGCACCAAGGCTGTTGGGAGATGGTTATTGTCTTAGTTAGGATTTCTATTGCTATGAAGAGACACCAAGACCACGGCATATAAAGAAAAACATTTTCCTTTATAAGACCATTCTTATAAAGGAAAACATTTATTTAGGGCTGGCTTACAGTTCAGAGGTTTAGGTCCATTATCATCATAGCCTGAAGCATGGCAGCACGCAGGCAGACATGATGCAGGAGAAGGAGCCAAGAGTTCTGCCTCAGGATCTTCAGGACCCCAAAGCCCACTTCCAGTGACACGGTTCCTCCAACAAGGACACACCTCCTAATCCCTGTCAAGTAGCACCACTCCCTAGTAAGCAAGCATTCAAATACTGAGTCTGTGTGGGCCATTCCTGTTCAAACCACCGCAGTTACAAAGCTGCCTCAACGTGGTGCCTGGGTATCTGTTGACTGGATGAAGAGCTGTAAGTGATGTTGTACAGTCTGATGCCAATTAGAAGGAGCAAACCACATGGCCACATTAGCAAAGTCAGTCTGTATGGCCAAACACAGACAAACACACATCATTGAGGGTCCATTCTGACAGGTTTTCGCTAAACAGCTGGGTGCTTTTAGCTTTGTGGACTCAGGACATGGGAGGACACTACCTTAGGATGTTGATTTATGTCTGCTTGGGTGCTGCCCATGTAGCTACGGAAGTTAACAGTTACCTGAGCTATGATGGACTCCCTCATGAAGATAAAATTTATTAAAATTCGGAGCACATAAAAAATGACCTTGAGCCTGGTGAGGTCAACATCCATCGAATCCCAGCACTCATGAGGCAGAGGCAGGCAGATTTCTAAGAGTTCAAGACTAGCCTGGTCTATACAGTAAGTTCTAGATCAGCCAGAGCTACATAGTAACATAGTGAACCCCTACTGCTGACCCAAACACTTGTTTAAGCGAAAGAGAGTGTTACCAATGTGGAGAAACAAAATCTCCTGTCAGAAGCAATGGGCTTATTCAGTCACCGTACAGGTCTCACACTAATAAGCGAGTGCGTGCCAAGATCCAAACTGAGTAAGTGACATTCGCAGTTATCAAGTACAGTGAGTGGGGTCTGGTGTGAGAGCTGAGCGTAGGCACTGAGCTGTATACAAAGTCTGTACCCCATTCAAAGTCAGGGTCACTGGGAACAGCAAATGCTCTAAACATTCCCTAACAAACTGGTAAGTGCCAACTTTCTCATGTTCCTGACCCCACCTCTCCCACCAGCATTTGTGACTGTTGGTAGCGAACTTCTAAAACAAAGCTCAGCCACAGTCAGCACTGGCCCTGTGGTTGGATGTCACCACGGATTGTCACCTGAAGGCCAGGGATTTAGTGCCGGCTCGAAGAGCCTCCCCATTCCTCTCCTGCCGCAGCCCCTGTAAAATCCCTAGCACCAGTCATGGTAGCTAAGGCAGGTTCAACGTAGAGGACGCCGCACTTTAAGTCCATATTACTTGAGAGAAGACTTATAGCAACAACTTATGAGTAAAAAATGAATCTACTGTATTCCCAGGTGAAATGAGGTAGACAAAACTCCCGGGGATACGATTTAGGAGAAAGAGTTGGCGGGATGCCTGGAACACTCAGGGAGGTCTGGGTAGTCTCTTGGGGTTTCCCGTGAGTGGGAGAGGGGAGCTTCCATCCAGGTCAGCCTGGACCATGGTTGCAGTTCAGCTCTTCCAGGCACATCCTTTCTCATCCACCTCAGATCCCTGTTAAGGAGGTTATTTCATTGCTGAGAAAGCCAAGACTCAGGGACACTAGGGGAAAGGAGAAGTCCTGGTAAGAACTTGAGTGTCGTGCTGCGAAGCTTCGTTCCACAGTGCAACAACTAGTCAAGATCTGAACTGGATAGGTTGTCATTCCCCTACTACTTCCACACTCGGCCTCGCCAAAATCCCCAGGCTGTGACAGGATCCTCGAAGTTATGCCCGAGCTTCTAACTGCCCCCCTTCCTTTGGCTCACAGAGTCCTCCATCAAGGCCCAGATTGTTCACATATCACAAGGATTCCTGAGGCATGTCAGACCCAGCCTAAGACCCAGTTTTCCCGTATTGTGTTGTCTGAGGAGCTGAGCTGGAGAGGCCCAGTGCGGGCTGTCAGGCACTCCAGATGCCCGGGGACCTCTGCCTTTTGAGACCCATGCTTCCCACCCAAAGCAGAATAAGTTCAGGTCACTGGATTGTATCCAAAGAGAACTACATTCTTTTGTCTTATAGCTGGGGATATTCTCCAAGTAATGTTCATGTCACCGGGTTAGTGGCCACCACCTCAGAGAGCCAGATTTTCTTTAAGAATTCCACTGAGTAGCTTCTTCAGTGAAACTCCAGCTTGGCTGTGGTCTTCAGTCAATCCTGCTCCAGCAAGGCCTGCATCCACTTATCTTTGTGGATTCAGATTCTGTGGTTTGGATTCTGTTCCTGCTCCCCCGCTGGCCTCTCCCCACTTTATACCGCTAAGCCAGACAAGGTTGGGGGCTGGGGAAGCCAAGGCCAACAACACTGTATTCTTTGTCTCTTGCTGCCCCCTGCTGTTCAAATCTCTCCTAGGTTTTCTTTTCTTTTTCCTTCTTTCTCCCACTTCAATCTTTAACAAAATCTAAAAGTATTTTTTTTTAAGTGTGTGTGTATGTGTGTGTGTGTGTGTGTGTGTGTGTAGACATACATACATGGGTGCAAGTGTGTGTGTGTGTGTGTGTGTGTGTGTGCATACATACATGGGTGCAAGTGTGTGTGTGGATGTGCATACAAGTGTGTGTACATACACATGTGGATACCAGTTCCTCGTTTGGTGTAATCACCTTGGTTTTGAGATAGGATCCTTCCCTAGGACTCGGAGCTCACTGCTTAGGATAAGCTGGCCAGCGGACCCCAGGAATCTTCCTGCCTCTGCTTCCCTGGTACATATATATTTAAAATATGTATACATTTTAAATGAGCTGCTGGATGGAACTCAGGTTCTTATGTTGTGACAAGCACTTTACAGACTGAACCAGCTCCCTGGCTTCTCCCTCTTTTCTTTTTAAACAAGGAAATGAGCAGGTAGTTCCTGAGCAGTGGGTGAGGGAGGAAATAGCCTTTCCTTGTTGAATGCTCTCAGCGTATTAGCTTTTTAAATGAAGAAATAAAATTTAATACTTAATCTATGTTTCTATTTATCTGGTTGGTTCATCTAAACACACAAGAGCGGTAGAGATGCACCTAGATTTACTATGGAGTTAGGTTCCAATAAACCTATCAGAGGTTTATAACATGTCAAGAAAGTATTTTCTGCACAGATAACAATCTTCCAATTCCCTGGCTCCTCCTAGCCTACCTAACATGCTCAGAACACCTGCATTCACCGAATTTGGCAAAACCATTCCAACACAAAGCCTATTTGATAATAAAGTGTTGACAAACCCATTTCGCTATCACTTCAGGGGAAGCCTCATCAGCTCCCCTGCTTGAGAAAGGTGAGAGTCAGCATGTAGATGCATATTGTTGGCTGTCTGCACCATATACACACAAAATCAGTGGATTAGGGGTCAACCGAGGTACTGTCAAGCTTGGGTGGAGAGGAACTGGGCACCACCATGAGAATCACTTGTGGGCTAGGATGATTTAGGGAAAAACCTTAATCTTTCATAGTCATAGGTTGAGAGATATGGGTACAAAGACCGGTCTTCTCACCTGGGCGAACGTTACCACAGCTCCGGTGTACTTGGCCGCTCGCTCATTTTCCTTCCCCACTGAAATGTGAGTCCCGGGAGAGCATGCACTTGCTACCCAGTTTACTGTGGACTCATTCTGGGTCAGCACAACCCAGACTCAATACAGACTCGTTCGTGGTCTTCCTGCCTCCAATCAGCAACCACTTAAACCTAATGCATTTTTCAGGAGGCAGCCAGAACATCTTTGTAAAACACGAATCTGATCATGACGGTTTCCTATTTAAAAACTCTCCAATGACTCCTTGGTGGTCCAGGAAAAATCAAAAGCTCTAAAATAAACAAATAAGGGCTGCTGTGAACTTCAGCCACACTGAGCCCTTACAGCATATCAAAGGGTCATGTTTTCGGGTGTCCCAGCATCCACACCCATTTGTTCCCCGCCTGGCATTCCCTTCCCTCCTCCCTGACCTGTGGTGGCACCTGCAGGTCTTAGCTCAGCATTGCCTCCCACAGGGCTGCAGTAAGACTGACATGGATCCCAACCTGCTACAACTCTTTTTCTCCATACTACCTTAAAGTCCATTCTGTGCCTGTTCCATTTTATCTACCTGAGACTTGGCAGGAAACACGGCATATCTTTACAACAGAGGACAGCTAGACTCCAGAGCTTACAGTTTTTATGGGGGGAGGGGTGCTGAGGATTCCCTTCACTCTTCTACATTCATCTGGCTTTATTTAACCTCTCTACCTGGCTTCCACTCAAAACTCTGGGCTTGTGATTGAGGCTGGTTAAACCGTGTAGAGGTGTCTGCCCAGGCCTCCAAGTGGCATGGTCTTAGTTTATTGATGCTAATGGTGATTACTCTGAGCCATTACTTCTGAACCCTGCATTTTGCTTTCTTCTTTCTAAGCTCCTACAATCTCTAGTATTTCTTCGGGCATTTACTACACAAGACACAGTGCACACGGCTCCAAGATGCCTCTGCCTGTTGGTCCCTTTATGGAGAGCTGTTGGCTGCTCATTACCATGTTCCTTTAAGAACGGCAAACATGAGCGTATCATAAAGGGAACAGCTCCTTCTTTTAAATCTGTGTATGTGTGCATGCATGTGTGTAAATGTGTGTGTGTGTGTGTGTGTGTGTGTGTGTGTGAGAGAGAGAGAGAGAGAGAGAGAGAGAGAGAGAGAGAGAGAGAGCAGTAGTGTACACATGGAGGATGGTGCCATAGGGCACATGGGGAGGATGGAGGTCAACCTTGGATATCAGTTTAAGAGAGGGTCTCGTGATCACCACTGTGTACACAGGTCAGCTGGCTTGTGAGCTTCCAGGAATCCTCCCGCCTCCCACCCTCATCTTGCTGTGCAGGAATGTGGGATTATAAACATGTGCTAGCACATCTGGTGTTAGGTAGGTTCTGAGGATCCAAGCCCAGGTCTTCACGTTTGCAAGGCAAGTACTCTTCCCATGGATCCATCTCTCCAGTTCCAGATACAGTACTTAAAAACCGACCTCTCATTTCCTTGCGTGAGTACCTGACATCCCAGTGCTCTGCTCTGCTTTATAGGCTAGAGGGGGAACACTGGGGCTCCAATGTCCCCAAACCGTTTCTTTCAGGATTCCTGGAAGGTACCCTCTTCAGGACTGGATGAAAACAAACAAAACAAGCTTGGTGAGGAAATCCTTCTCTGAGTTTACACGTCTCAAATGGGTGACTGCATTGGGAGGAACTCTGGTTACCGCCACCCCCACCAGGGCAATGATAATAGCAGTAATGAAATTAACAACCGTGAAATGATGTATTGATAGCACTTACGATTACAGATCCAGTGTGATTATTCCCATGCTCCTGCTCATAGGTGGCAGAAGCCAGTACAGAAAGCAAGGCTCTTTAATCCTCTTTCACACTGGCAAGGCAACAGGCAACTCCCTCACCTGGGACCCAGCGCTCCATGAAAACAACACAGCAGCTCGTATTATACCTCATCTGCTCAAGTGTAAGTTTCTTCCTGTCCCTTGGATCCCTGGGTGCTATGGGGGATGACAATGAGTATCATGACACTGTGTGTGTGTGTGTGTGTGTGTGTGTGTGTGTGTGTGTGTGTGTGTGTGAAGACTCTGCTTGGGAGAAGGAATGGACCCTTGCCATAAGTCACAACTCTGATTAAGACTTATATGTTGCTGGGCAGTGGTGGCTCACGCCTTTAATCCCAGCACTCGGAAGGCAGAGGGAGGCGGAACTCTGTGAGTTCGAGGCCAGCCTGGGCTACAGAGTGAGTTCCAGGACAGGCTCCAAAGCTCCACAGAGAAACCCTGTCTCGAAAAACCAAAAAAAAAAAAAAAAAAAAAAAGACTTACATGTTTACCACCCTGGCATTTTTGGTTCAACTTTTAAAAACAATTTTATTTGTTTTTGTTTTATGTGTACGGATGATCTGTTTCTTTCTGTGTGTATATGCGTCACATGAATGCCTAGTGTCCACAGAGGCCAGAAAAGAGTGTTAAATTCCTTGAACTGTAGTTATAGACAGTTGTCAACCACAATATTCGTCCTGGGAATCAAACCAGGGTCCTTTGCAAGAGCAGTAAGTGCTCTTAACTCCTGAGTTGTCTCTCTACCCCTGACTTAACTGTTTTCAAATGGGAAAAAAGTATAATCTTATTGAGTAAATGTAATAACATAGATAATTTAGGCCTTCATAAAAACTGGACCACTTTATACTTGAATGGGAATATAAAGTTAGTTTGAAATTCATCCTGGGATACATGAACAGTTCTCTGTTGGAAATCTGCAGATAACCATTAATGACAAGAATAAAAGTTTTCTAAAGAAGTGACCAGAAAGAGTAAAGTTTAACATGAATAAACTATAACCCTGAGTGATTTAGTCCCGAGTTCATTACTCTGATGGTGCATCCAAATCACCCAGGGGGCTTTGACAACCCCAAGTGTTGCTTGGGGGATAGGGCCCTAGAAGTTCTGAGTGAGTAGGTCTGGGAGACATTTTCAACATCCCCCTGGTAATGTCGGCCAGAGGAATACTGAGAAGCATCCACCAGACCACTCCTTCTGAGACTTGGCTACAGATTGGGATCATCTGGGGAACTGAAAAATTAATGATGCCTGGATCCTGCCCAAGGGACTCTAATTTGAATGGAGTACGGCTTGAGCAGTAGGTACTTTTAAAAGCTCCCCAGATGATTGTAATGTGCAGCTTAGTTGGAGGGCTGCTAATGATATTGGGGGTGGGACACACGTGTTAAGAAGAAAGAGGGGTTCAGAGATTTGGAGCGCATGAAGGGGTGACGTACCCTGTGAAGGTTCTCAGATGAAGTCGTGTCTCACCCAAATGAAATGGTGCTGGGGAGCCATGAGCAGGGATGCTTATGTCTGTACCAAAAAGGACCACAGGTGGGCTTCACCTAGCATGTACAAAGACCTGGGCTAGCGTTGCTCTATTGCATAAAGCAATAACAAAAAGCTCACATGGGATTTTTTTTCCCCCGTCAAACTACAGATTGCTGCTACCCAAGTCACACAATAGCTAGCCACCCAAGAACAGCTGGCTGGGGCCTACAACAGCTGCCTGGCACACTGTGACTACTAATAGACCCACTCCTGTGGTATGCCCCTGTGACCGATATTTTTTGTTTCGGCACAAATGATACATACTCCTTTCTTGATTCTGAGCATCCTTTTGCCCAGCCTCCTCAAGAAGTACTTATAGTCAGATGAAGCATATGTATTCTAGCCCCACCACCCTTTGACATTCCCTGGTCAACGCTGTCCATGAAGAGCTTCTCCCTTTGTGTGTCTATTTTATGTCGACAGCCTCCTTCACATGACACTTGTCTTGTACTGTGATGATAGATGGGTGTAGAGCAGACTTGTACTTGTAGTCACAAAGCACAGAACTGAGTAACAATAGCTTTGCCTAGCAGGGGTTCTCAGCCCTGGGGTGGAGGGGGTGGTGCTCGAATCAACCCTCTATGACATCAGGCATTTATATTTATTAGAGTTCTTAGTTTTATACAAGAAACTCTGGCAAGAAGGCTCAGTAGTTAAGGACACTTAAAGCTGAGCCTGATGACCCAGGTTTGATCCCTGGGTGGTCCCACCATAGTGGAAAGAGAGAACTGACTCCTGCCTGCAAGTTGTCCACTGATCTGCACATACTTGATATGGCACAAATATGCTCATGTGCGTGCATGCGTGCACACACTCTCATGCACTATCTTGAGTATGCGCGTGCTCTCTCTCTCTCTCTCTCTCTCTCACACACACACACACACACACATACACACACAGAGAGTGTTGTGTATTTGCTTAAGTAGAATCCTTTTACAAATGTTGACTCTAGAAGCTCTTGTCTGTTACTCAGCGGCCAGGACCTGAGGTTAGCTGTGAAGGTTACAGTAAACTGAGAACAGTATGGAAGGCAGTCAGTCCGATCTGCTGTTTCCTTTCCTTACTGAAGGTTTTGTGAGTGGGAGTGATGGAAGGAGTGTGCTACAAGTGAGCAGGAACTGCTGAGGTGGGGCAGCTTCTGGGCACATGTGGAGCGGGCAGTGAAACTGTGTAGACAGCAGAGGGGGTCGCCCAGTGAAGACCTGGTCCACCTGCGGGTCTGATGATGTCTGGCCTCCTCACCGACTAGCTGTACAACTCTGGGCCACTCCAGTCTCTGCAGCTCAGTTCCCCTGCTTCAAAGTGAGGATAATGGTGAGAGAACCCTTATGGGATCGTTGTCAGGATTAAGTAAGAAACGACATATAAACATCAAGCCATCATCAAGAGTAAAGGCTTAATGTGAACTCATAAGAATACACAAATATTTGAAAATCCAGAAAGTACTTGGGTAAATCACTAATAATCATGAAACTGCATGTGCTCACCACTGTTTTAAAAAGGGTTTTCCCTTGACATGAATGACATTGGCTGCTACTACTTATAAGGGCTGTGGACTGGTAGGGGTTTTTGTACATTACTATATTTTCTTGAGCGTCTAATTTGGGGAGATATATCATAACCACAAAGCAGATGGTTTATCAAAGTCATTTGTTAATTTATTTCTTTATGCATTGATCAAACGATTGCCAGTGCTCAACACTTAATAATTATTTATTGGTTAAAAGAGTGAGTAAAAGAGCCAGGTGGTGGTGGCACACACCTTTAATTCTAGCACTCAGGAGGCAGAAGCAGGCAGATCTCTGTGAGTTCGAGGCCAGCTTGGGCTACAGAGTGAGTTCCAGGAAAGATGCAAAGCTCCACAGAGAAACCCTGTCTTGAAAAAATAAATAAATAAATAAAGAGTAAGAGCAATTGAACTAAACATTTTCTTGGTGTCCACTACGTGCTAGACACTGAATATGAGGGATATAAAGTTGAATCAAACAAGAACACACCCTCAAAGAGCTGGTAATGCAAAGACATGTTTCTCCTCTCCTCTCCCCTCCCCTCCTCTCTCTCTCTCTCTCTCTCTCTCTCTCTCTCTCTCTCTCTCTCTCTCTCTCTCTCTCTCTCTCTCTCTTTCCCTCCCTCCCTCTCTCCCTCTCTCTTTCTCCATTTACCTCAAACCCATGAAAAAGGTGGACATAGTGTCGTGCACCTATTGTCCCAGTGATAGCAAGATGGGAAACAGACACAGGGACCATCTCAGGGACCAGCTTATTTGGCCTGTGTGGAAAGTTCTGAGCCAATGAAAGATCTGTGATCCTCTGATCTTCACATGTACACCATGCATGTACTTTCCCCCACATACACAAGGGGGGGCAGTTCTAAGAGCCAAAGAGAGTAATTTGTCCTAATCATTTTGAAATTTAAGCTGCACCATCCATATGGATGAAGTTGGCCCAGGAATATCCACATTACCCCTACTTGATTATTCTATTGTTAGCAAAGACCGTAGAGGAATTCCACAACCGTGTCCAAAGGTTGGCCACCCAATTTGATAAAGCAGGAGCTTCTCCCTAGAGTTGTGAATCATGAAAGTCCCATCAAGGGAAGATGGTGGACTTATGAAAGAGCACGGAGGCCGGGCTGCCCCCACAGGAAGGAGAAGGAGACATCATGGCTAGGCAAGGATTATTCTCCTCTGCACGTGCGCCTTCAGAAAGCCATCGGAGAACTCCCTGACGGCAAAGAAACAATGCTGCAGGGAGCTGAGAGCGTTTCATTCCTAGCCAAGCCCAGGCCCCTTTTGGCTTTTACCTTGGTGAGCTGGGAAGAGGTTAGCCAAGGTATAAGCACTGGTTTCTAATGGATAATAACACAGATGTGGAAGGGGACTGGTGTCTGGTGTAATTCACTTGAACATGCAAACCTCCGTAAGCACACAAAGGCCATTTCATTTTTTTTTCCCCTCTCCTAATCCCATCGTTTCATTGTTTGTCTCACATTAATTACTTACCACGGCAGATTTTACTTCTTGGCAAACACATGGCTGAATTTTATTGCTTGTCTGTGTGTGTTTGTTAGTCAACCACCCTGGGGACACAGTAACGTTAGACTAAATATTAGTGGAGTTTTCTTCCAGATTTTATGGACACAAAACTTTATGTTGATTGGAAGAAATGTTTCTCCGCTTCACTAAACTTGGGACTTCTTCAAGAAAATGTCACTGGACAGAGTAAAATCTATTACTGGCACCAGCCTCGCTACTATTGTATGGGAAAAAAAAATCAAAACAGCAATGCCAGCTATTAAAACGGGCTAAGCTTGTTCCATCTACTTTTCCATTGTTTGCTAAGTGAGTTCAGTTGTAAGCAAAAGAGACGATGGAAAAACAATATGCTATTTCTCTCTCTCTCTCTCTCTCTCTCTCTCTCTCTCTCTCATTTTTTGCAATGCTTGGCACTGGGCTTCTGTGTAGATTTGAAGCAGACCTCAGGAGGGCGGGTAAGTGACTGGTGGGAGCTGAGGCCCCAGCACTGACACCCAGCGACACTCTCACATCTTGCCACACGCTCTTGGCTGGGGACCCAGTGTAACGCTTTATAAAATATATCTCTCTCTGGAACATGTGTTTCTTCTTTGCATTAAGTATATGAGAAGGAGATTCAATTAAGCAAGGACTTTACCAGAATTGATGGGTTTTGAAGATGTTCCGTCTCAGAAGAGGAACATTGCCTTGTTAAATCTAATGAAAACAGTTGGCCTACTAGGTTCTAAAGCACCATCAAAAGTCACTCTTTTTTTTTTTTTGATATGTGAGATATTTACTGTGTATGAATCTTCTTTCACAAAATTTAGCATAAAAGTAACTGGACATTTTCCATAAGCCAGCTTCAGTTCGGACTCTGAGATTCCATTCTGCTGGACTCAGGGGGCAGAGAAGTCCTGCCAAGATTGTGTCTGTCAGGACAGAAAGGCTATTAAAGACTTTTTTTTCTACTCTCCTTCACACCCACCCTGGGTTTATTGAGACTTATTTGACAAACATTGTATGTATTTAACACATCCAACTTTGAGATTCTGAAATGGATATACACCATGAAATAATGACCACAGTTGAATTAACACACCCATCAACCCAAGGAATTATAATCGTTTTTTGATGTGCATTGAGAACACGTAAGATCAATTCTTAACCCCCTGTGCCTCTGACCATTGTCATGGTGCTGTGCAGATCTTTAGAACTTTCTCGTCCTGAAGAACTGAACCCTTCTGCTATTTCACCACATCTCCAGAAACCTTCCTTTCAGACCCGTGGTCTACCCTTGGCATTTATGCCTTTGACTTTTTAATTTAATTTTTATTTTTAATCATGTATATATGTCTCTCTGTGTGACAGTGGACATGAATGCAGATGCCCAAGTAGTTGAGAGGAGGATGTCAGATGCCCTGGAGCTGGAGTGACAGGTAGTTGTGAGTCACCCAATGTAGGTGCTAGGAATCAAACCCAGGTCCTCTGTAAGAACAGGAAGTGCTCTTAACTGCTAAGCCATCTCTCCAGCTTGACTTTAACTTTTTTAGATTCCACATATAAATAGGATCACATGTAGTGGGTAGCTGTTCCAGCTTTACCCTTGAAGCACCTCCCCTAGTGAGGCAGCAGGTAACTGCTACACTTGCCTATGACCTTGAAGTACCTGCCCCTTGGGCATGGCCACTAGGGACCCTTAAGACCTGGGATGCACATACTTAGCTCTTTCTTCACCTCCTTGTGGTTCAGATGCTGAGATCTTGGACCAGGCAGATCAGTGTGGGTCATAGCTCAGCTTTCCCAGACCCTATGATAAATCTCACATGGTTGTGACTTAACCCCCAAATAAAATTCCTTTGTTCAGTAAATAGACTCTGTGGATTTATCCCACTAATCACACTTTGTCTTTTTATGGCTGGCTTGTTTCACATAATATAACGTCCACTACAACATCCATGCTGTCACAAACACCAGGGTTTACTTTTTTTTTTTTCTTTTAAGGCTGCATAATATTCTAGTATACACACATGTATCGTTTTTCTATTTATTTATTGACAGACATAAGATAATTTCATATACTGGCTACTGTGAAGAATCCTGTGAAGAGCATTATTGTGCAGACATCTCTTTTAGATGTTCATGGGCTCTTCACCATAGCCCATCTGTGAAGCACAGGTTTCGGTTTTGAATATTACAATTTCAGGGCAACGGTAGCCAGCTCAGGTAGTTTAGGTATGACTCTAATGAAACTGGAATTGTTTAAGATTTAAAAATTCTACTCCCACTTACTGCGTGTTGGATGGATTTTAAAAATAGGCATTTTGGTAAAAATTGTTCTCATATTTCCCCATCTATTCCTATCAATGGGTAGTCTTTGAGACTATCTACTCTTGATAACAGTTACAAAATAAAAATACACAAAATTGTTATTAATTTTATATATTATTATCTTATAATTATTATTAGTTATGTATATTAACTGCTATATATAATATGTATTATATAGATATATAATATGCAGGTATAGATATTATATAGTCTATAGATGTAGATAATAGATTTCACACACACACACACACACACACACACACACACACACACAAACACACACATTCATCTCTGAGGATTGTTTGCCATAAATCTTACGTGAATTATTTGGCAAAAAGGCCCATGAACTCAAAAAGCTTTGCATGACAAAGAAAACAATTAGCACAATAAAGGACAGCCTGTAAAATAGGAAGAAAGCAACTACACACCATATAGGTAGTTCATATCCAGGGTGTACATAAGGAACTGCAAAGATAACATCAAATCACCTAATCAGTAAACGAGATAATGAACTGACCAGACAGTTCTAAAAAAATACAAATGGTAAATAAATGCTTAAAAAGAAAATCCTGTCAAGGAGATGTAAATTAAAAGGGCTCTGAGATGCCATCTGATTCTAGTCAGAATGGCTAGTGCCAAGAAAACAAATGATTATGTTGTTAACGAGGGTGGGGGTGGGGAGGAACCCTGCTGATCAGAATGCAAGCTTGTGCTACCATATGGAGACCAGTGTGGAGGCCTCTTAAAAAACTAAAAGCAGAACTACTGTATTGTAGCACAAATCTTAAAAGGTCTTATTAATAAAAACAAACCTGAAGCCAGGTATTGGGGTGAATGCTGGAAGATCAGAGAAGCAGAACAAGCCACAGCCATCTCACCTTGCCAATTCCTCAGGTGATCCTGTTTCCTCAGAATGGAAGCCTCTGAGTCCTCATCCAAATAGATCTCAGCTGAACTTCTGCTCAAAAGCCTTAAAGCTTAACCAGGCTCCAAGTTCCTGGTTTTCTTGCGTATATACCTTTCTGCTTCTTGGGATTAAAGGCGTGCATCTCCATGCCTGGCTATTTCCAGTGTGGCTTTGAACTCACAGAGATCCAGATGGATCTCTGCCTCTGAAATGCGAGGATTAAAGCTGTGTGTGCCACCATTTTCTGGCCTCTATGTCTGTATAGTGGCTGTTCTGTCCTCTGACCCCGGATAAGTTTATTAGGATGCACAATATATTGAGGAACACAATATCACCACACTGTATGACCCAGCTATATCATTCCTCTAAGTCAGTGGTCCTCAACCTTCCTAATGCTGTGGTCCTTTAATACAGTTCCTCATGTTATGGTGACCCCCAGTCATAAAATTATTTTTGTTGCTACATCATAACTATAATTTGCCTACTGTTATAAGTTGCAATGTAAATATCTGGGAAAAGGTCATTTGAACCCCAAAGGGGTCATGACCCATTCGTTGAAAACTATTGAACTAGATACTATCCCATCTAGCAGATGTGAAACGCACATTCTTCTCAGCGAGCAGTGAACTCTGTCTAAAACAGATCACGTACAGACGGCAAAGCAAGCCTAGCGAATATCAAAGAGTGAAAGCATTTTATTTTTTATCTGATCAGACCATCGTGTAATAAAACAAGTAACCAGTGCCAGAGACAACACAGAAAATTGTAACACAAAATCTAATAGGTCTTTTAATAAAAAAAACTTGGAGCCAGATACTGGGGTAAATGCTGAAAGATCAGAGAGACAAAGGAACAAGCCACTGCCAAGTCTCATCTGGCCAACTCCATGAAACCTCTGTTTGAAAGCCTCTGAGTCCTCAGCCGAAAGGGGTCCAGCTGAAAAGGCTTCGAGCTGAAAAAAGGTTCAGCTGAAAGAGGGCTTTAGTTCCTGTCTCCTCATGCCTTACATACCTTTCTCCACCCAGCCATATTACTTCCTTCCTAGCTCCTGGATTAAAGGCATGTGTGCTTCCCAAATACTGGTGTGGAGGCATGAAATCTCAAGTGCTGGGATTAAAGGCATGTAATTCCAAGTACTGGGATTAAAGGTGTGTGCCACCACTGCCTGGCTCTGTTTCCTTCCTAGACTGAATCAATCTCATGTAATCCAGGGTGGCTTTGAACTCACAGAGATACAGAGGGATCCCTGCCTCCTGAGTGCTAAAATTAAAGGTGTGTGCCACCACTGCCTGGCATGTATGTTTAATCTAGTGGCTTGTTCTGTTCTCCAATCTCCAGGCAATTTTATTAGGGTACACAATAAATCACCATATTTACCCTTTTTTGTCTAAAATAATAAAAGAAGGTTATAGCTAATATAAGAAAAACTATATGCAGTAAGTACAATAAGTATATACAATATATACAATCAAGAGTTATGTTAGCAATGTCCAGTCCATTAACATTTGACAGATTCAGAGAAAATACTCCATTATTTATCCTATTTTGGTGAATCCAAAGTGTATCTAATTCACTTTCTATCCTAACTTGTACTAATTCACTTCCTATCCTAACTTGTATTACCAACCGAAAACTGTCTTTTGATGTCATTCAAACTTATACACTTTACACCTCTTTAGTGAGTTTCTTTTCTGAATTTGTTAACAAGGAAAACTATAACTATCTAGTCTTCAACTCCCTCAAAGACCTGAGAAGGAAATAATATTTACTGAGTAAGCAGGAAGTGCAAATAAACGGCTTCCAAAAAATGTGAGAAATGACAGAAGCAGCTGGCTGCCTGGACAGTCACCCAAGATTTCTCTGCAACGTTGGGGCATCCATCTTCAGCCTATAGGCCTAGCATATCTGACAGATTTATCTGTGAAGCAGGATTTTCTAAAGAGCCTTCCTACCTTGTCTTGGCAAAGTTTAGCAGTCCTTTCTTTTGTATCTTGCTTGTCCCATTTGGGTAGCATACTGTCAAGAGTCAAGGCAGGGGCATTTTCTTGCCTAGCAGCTAACTTTTGCCACAAAGAAAGTAAACTCCATATGGAGTTTTCTTCAGTGCCTATCATCTTCTTTGAAGTAGATTGGTGCTGCCAGGAGCAGACATGTTTCATTGTCATAAAAAAAAAAATCCATGTTATTAAAACATATTAAATGCCATATTCTGTAGATCTCTAAAGTGCTTGAAGATGATCTGCCTATCTAAAATATATAGGTTTGACCTTGAAAACTATGTAATATGACTAAAAGCTTGATTGTAATAAATAACTACTAATGTTCATTTCTTTATATCCTAATTAGTTGGTAATAATAACTTTCAGCTTGTATTACATTGTTAAATAAACTGTATAGGTACAATACCTTGAACAAGATTAGAAATGTATGGACAGTATATCCTAACAAAATTAATCACAAATTTGAATCAGTATACAAAATTTATATACAATATACAAAAATCCAATCCAATGTAAAATATTTAAAACTAGTAGTTGCTTTTTAAAAGTAGATTCAATAATCTACCTTTTTATCTTATCATATCCATATTCTCCCTTTTTTCAGAGTAGATTCAATAATCTACCCTTTTATCCTATCATTTCTAAATCTCTTTTTTTGAGTAGATTCAATAATCTACTTTTTCTCCTATCATTTCTATATAATAAATTTCTATATCATATCCCACTTTCTTCTTTTAGAAAGAGATTAACTATGACCAATAACAATTTTTAACCAACCCCTAAACAAAGACAAACATCCATAATCCATTTTTTGGTAATGTGGGCCAAGTTTTCTAGGCTACTTCCTGCTGAATGGAGGTGCTGGTAGTTTTATGGGGACACAAAGAAAATGTAGGATTATGGTCAAGTTTTGATTGGAGTAGTCTGTGAAGCTGGATCATCTCAGCTACCCATCTCGAAATTGTCCTGAGCAGTTTGTAGTCAAAGCTGACCTTTGAGTGGTGTTTGTCAGCCTAATGGCATTATCATCATCCATGTGGAATCATCATTGTGGGGTCCTATCGTCTTTTTGGAGACTTCAAAGGTCACTGTTAGATGTGGTCATGGTTTACTGCAGAAAATCTTTTTCATGGGACATTTTTTTCTGGATGATTTCTCCTTTTTCTTCAGATGTCTTATTTGTCTAGTATTCTTCAGGTTCCTTAGCCTTCATTCTCCTGACAGACAAAAACAAAACCCTTCCCCAACCCTAACTTTGGGGAGGTTCCAAATCTGATCTTTATCAATTTTTATTTATGGTTTCTCCTTAAATTTTTGTTTTATTTTCTAAAGGTGTTCTATCATCCAGAGCAGTATGGTTTCTTACAATAGGCATTAGGTTCTTTAATTGCTCTGGGAGGGGGTTTCTTTTATGATGACAGGAAATAACTGAACTGAATTTGAGATGGGAGCCTGTGAGAGACCCCTCAGGGAGTTTCTTGATGGCAAAGGCAAAGGATTACCTTGTCTGTTCCTTGTTGATCTACATTCGTTAGTACAATGCCTGCCTTTGCCACACCTTCTGCATAATCCAGAAGGGAAGGCCTTTCTACTGGGTTTATTCCTAGCAAAAACATTGTGTCTAGGAATGTCCTATTTACAGTCCCTTTTTAGGTGACCTTGTTTACTGCAATTGAAACATTTGACATTACTGCTTTTCTTCAAACCTCTGGAAATCACCTCTTCTATCCAAGCATCATCATGATTATGAGATTCAATATTTATTATATCTTGGATCCATTCCTCCAAAGGTGCTGATCTTGCCTTTAATGGCCTATTACCCTTTTGCATTGTGCATTAGCATTTTCAAAAGCTAGAGATCCAGTTATTATTTCTCTAGCTTCTGAATTTGGTATCGTTCTATTTACTGCTAAAGATGTCTTTGTTTTCTTTCCTTCTCCATCTCCTTCCCCTTCCATTCCCTCCCTTCCTCTTCCCCTCCCCCCTCTAGCTTTTTTTCCTTCTTTTTTTCTGTATTTGTCATACATTAATATGTTTGTGTGTGTATATGGGGATATGTGCATATGGAGGCCAAGGATGGACATATTTCTTTAATTGCTCCTCAACTTAATGCTTTTCTTTCTTGAAAAAAAAATTGGCTTTTGTTCATGGAAATTTCATATCCATATACGATATATTCTGATTTTTCTCTCCCCCCTTTTCCCTATCAAATCCCCCTCTTCTCTACCAGTTCTTTTTCTAGATTCATGACTTTTGTTTCATGACCTGTTTAGTTTAATCTGGGCCTCCCTCCTGTGTGAGCACTGTGTTGGAACTAGGTACTGGAGCCTGGTGAGGTAGCTAGTGGGTAAATAACTGAAAGCCAATAACAAAGACAACTGGGGCCAGCCCTGTTACAGTCTTTTCCCAGAGTTCCAGAAGTGACACTACCAGCAGCGAATTAATTAATCTGTGGGATTCTCTAATAAATCTACATACACGAAACTCTTTAGTCCGTTCTTCTGAGTCAGTTCTCTCTCTACACAGCTTCTTTTCTGCTCTTATACTTAGCTCCTATTTTGCCTGATTCTCTCTACATTTTTCTGCCCTTAGTTCTCACTCATTAGTTCTTTCCATCTTAATTCTAACCCATCTAGTTCTTCCCCATCTTCCATTTCGTTCCTCTAGGTCCCCCCCTAGTTTTTGTGTTATGGGTTTTCAGTTGCATACCCATACAAGCAGCAATGCTTTGACCAGGCTTGAATGCTCTCAGGGTCACACAGAGAGGTGATAAGAGCCACACAAAGAGCAGTAAGTGTCAGCTGTCATTTACAACCCAAAAGGGGAAGTAACTCATGGGGAATAGAATCAACTGAGGGCTAAAGTCGGTTAATGGATCTAAAAAAGGGAATTTATGTGCTCGAACTATATTCTTAGAAGTGGTTAGTTAAAATGTTAAGAGCCCATTATTCACTAAGTCACGGGTGAAAATAAAACTGCCTTATTTTCCTTTGGAGCCGTATCTGTCTCAGGCTAATCTCGGCTGTGCCATTTTCTGGCAGGGTGGGGGAAATGAACACGGTGGCCAGATAGCCTGTGTCACAGCTTGATGTACCTGGTATGTAAAAGCCCTTTTGTTCTGAGTGAAATGTTAAAGGGGAAGTCTAGAGATACCACTTGGGCTATGGGAGAAAGGAAGGTTTAAGTTTAATTTGCACAAGAAACAAGGCTTTGTACCCAACCGCCTGGCTTGGCAGTTGTCCCGGTATGGATATTTACATTATTTTCAGGAGACTAGCAGATGGTCTGGATACTTACCTTATCTGCAGTCTGTCCTTGGATATTTGAGAGATATCTCAGATAAAATACTTTCATCTGGAGATGGTCCTGGCTAGATGCTGCTAATGATGATAATTACAGAAAGGCCTGAAATTGGGGGTCTTGACTGTGTCTGTTGTAGGCACAGCTAGAGGAAGTTATCCAAATACTTTAATTGTATAGGGGAAATTGTGCCCAATGAATGATCAACACACTGTTCTAGGAATGGAAAAGCTACAATAGCACATGAGAAATTCATAGCAGGAAACGGCTAATTTTCAAAAGCCAGTATCTCTAAGACTCCTCAAGTCTTGGCTTTATCCTCTGGAAGGGCACCTTCCAGGTATAGCTTTGTCATAGTCAGCTGACTTCCTACTTCATATTTCTGCATCCCGCAGCAAGGCAATGATTCCCCTTCTCCCTGAATCTATCAGTAATAGGTAATTCATCAATAAGAGGTAGGACTCCCTGACCCTCCCCACCTCCCCACTCCCCCACCCCTGCATCCATGTGTGACTCTTGACAGGCTCATTCTTTTGCAGACCTAGTGCAGACATTTACAGCTGCTCTGAGTTCATGGCTGTAGTGGCTGTGCCTTGCCAAGTATATTACATATTGAAGCCCTTCCCCTTATCTTCTGCAATGCTCCCTGAGCCTTAGAGGAGAGGGCACGCATGTCTTGTTTAAAGCTGAGCCCTCAGCTGTCACTTATTCTCAGCATCTCTGGAGCCATCTGCATTTGCCACCATTCATTAGAAAGAAAGGTTTCTCTCATTAAAGCTGCAGTTGTCTGCAATATGGACATAGATATTTAGAATACAGTTTGACATGCTCTCAATTTAGCTAAATAACAATACTTAGTTATCTCCAAGGGCCTATGTGTTCTCCATCATGGAGTTTTGTTCAGGCTTATAGTGACAGGCATGGACTCCCTCCTGTGGAGTGGGCCTCAAGTCCAATCAGGGAGTAGTTGTTCACCTCTATACCAGTCATAGTGGTTGGAATGAGAAAGGTCCCTCATAGACTCAGGTATTTGAATACTTTGCCTCCAGTTAGTGGTGGCATTTGGGGAAGTTTAGGAGGTACAGCCTTGCTGGAGGAAGTACATCACTGTGGATGGGCCTTGAGAGTACATATATAGCCTCACCCTTTGTGGTGGTTTGAAAGAAAATGGCCCCCAAATGGAGTGGCACTACTAGGATGTGTGGTTTTGTTGGAGTGAGTGTGGCCTTGTTGGAGGAAGTGTGTCTCTATGGAGGCAGGCTTTGAGGGCTCACATATGCTCAAGCCACGCCCAGTGCTCAGACCATTTCCTGTTGCCTGTGAGTCAAGATATAGAACCATCAGCTCCTTCTCCAGCACCATGTCTGCCTGCATGCTCCCTGGCTTTCCGCCCTGATGACAATGGACTAAACCTCGGAACTGTAAGTGAGCACCACAATTAAATGTTTTCCTTTATGAGAGTTGCCATGGTCATGGTGTCTCTTCACAGCAATAGAAGCCCTAATTAAGACAATTTGTTTCCAGTTCTCTCTGCTTAGAGCTTAAGGTTGAAGATGTAATCGCTCAGGTTCCTGCTCCTGCTGCATGCCTGGTGCCATGATGGATTGCTATCCCTCTGTAAGCCCAAGTAAGCCGTTCGTTCTATCAATTGCCTTAAATGTAAGTGTTGTTTTATCACAGCAACAGCAATGTAACTAAGACACAGTGAGCCACCACTGCACAAGCAGGCCCTCGTCTCCTGAACTTTTGGAACGAGTTTTCTCACTGAACCTGGCACTGTGTCTGGCTATCCAATAAGCTTCAGGGATCCATCTGTGTCTGTTCCCCAAATGCTGGAGATGCAGATGCATACCCCTGTGTCTGGCTTTCTATGTGAAAGCCTTGGTGATCCAACAGGTCCCCATGCTTACATGGCAGGCATCTTACTGACTGAACCATTCCCAGACCCTTCTTTTATTTTTACTTTACCAACTTAGCCACCCTCCCAGCCTGTTTATTTATTTTTGAGACAAGGACTCCCTATTCTGCCCAGGCTAGGCTCAAACTCATGCTCCTTCTCCTTTTGTCTCCTGAGTGTTAGGATTACAGGTCTCACCACCACAGCCAACCTTAATCCATTCCTGAGAGACCAATGAAGTCTTTGAAAAAAAGAAACAAAAAAGTGTAGCTCGTTCATAAGGACCATCGACTTAACCATCTGCCAAAGGCCCTAACTCCTAACATTGCCACATTGGGGAAGTAAGCTTCAACATGAGCTTGGCTTTGTTTTTCTGGGCGTCAGTCACACTGGAACCATTGAAGTTCTGTGCAGCCTTGAGAAGTCTGCAAGATGCTCTAATGAACAAACTCCTTTGCCTCTTTTCAAAACCATAGGCATTTTGGGTTGTGTGATTGTCTGCTAGGGTAGGGTAAGGAGTGCCGCCCTGTTCATCACTATAGAATATTTAGTATGTCCTACTGGATGCCAACTAGTAGCTCCATTCCCAGTCATGGTGCTAAAAGCAATGTCTCTAGATATTACCCTGTGTCCTCAGGGGATCTACAAAGAACCACTGAGCATACCACCTGACCTCGGGGAAGATGTACATTCTTGAGTGAGTAAATATGAACCTCCCACCTCTACATCCTTACAGCGAGGTCATCATTTTACTCATGTACACTGTGCTATACCTGTTGTTGTTTTTTATTTCTCTCTTTTTTTTTTCTATTTTAGTCAAAAACAAGTTCAGCAAATGTGTTGTTAAAATTTTTGAGTTTCTTATTTCTATGCTGTACTTAGCGGCACTTTAAAGAGATTCCAGGGAGAATGTGGCTCTCTGGGATTCCCATTAGGTACTGGTTTAAAACTCGGCCTCCAGTCTAGAGCAATCCCATTGTGTGTAATTTCCCATTTTCTGTAATCTGTAAATATACACATGGTGAACGTTATATTGCTGATGGATACACCTAGCATGCTAAGTGTAATTACTTCTGGATGTGAAGGAAAAAAAGTTAATATAATTTTGTTTTTAGTGGACTTTGCAGTAATAAAAAAAATCCTCCCGGGGAAATTCATAGCTCATTCTGGCTTATGCAATAACCTGACTGACATACATGCCCAGCGAGCACTGCCCCACTTAGGCAGGCCAGAGACTTCCCGACGCTTTCTACAGACCTACAAAGGTAATCTGTGTGCTCTGGCAGCTCGCTCTGTCTTTTTTCAAGAAAAAAAAATGTTACTGAAAAATTGCTTGGGAATGGGAAGCAAATTATTCCAAGAAATGTGCCTCGAACCTGTGGACGGATATGGGGTATGGATAGGGGTATATTTTATAAGGCTGGCTGTTACTTTTTCATATATGTTTGCTTACTGGAACTCAAGAGCATATCTGGTTATTTTATTTGTCATAACACTAAAATTATGATAAAAGCTATGAATTGACTGCAAGAGCTGTAGCACAAGATGATCCTGGAATAAATAACAAGGCTTTGCCAAATTATTTGATTAGAAGTACCATCCTTCAATCAGAAATCTCCGAACCACCTCCATGCAAACACTGCAGTGTGGTTAGCTTTCTATCACTGTGTCAAAATACTCGAGGTAAACCATTTACAGAGAAGAAAGGTTTACTTTATTTTATGGTCTAGAGGTGTCAGCCCATGGTTGCTTGGTTCCCTAGCCTTCAGATCTGTAACATGTAATGGAAAAAGCTTCTCACTTCATGCCTGCTGGAAGCAGAGAGTGATGGGAAAAGGGCCAAGATTCCAATACACCCTCCAAGGGATGACTCCAATAACCTAATATCCTCCTACTGTATCCCATCTCTCAAAGGTTCAACTACTTCCCAATAGCTGAGGACCAAGATTTTAACACATTGGTGTTGGGGCAGGCACTCAAGATTCAACAACCCCCCCACCCCCGCCCCGACACACACATATGTGCTTTTTCTTAAGGGTCAGACTGATCCAGAAATCAAGGGTTCTAGACAGAGGGCATTCTGTACTGAAAACATGATTTTGTTCACTGTAAAAGAAGGGGAAGGTGAAAATTCAGTCTCAGTTAGTGTACTTGTCTGCCATCGTGGCTATGTTATATTGAAGACAAACAGACAAGGTGATAAGTAGTAAGAACAGAGAGATTAATAATACAGGTGTTGGGGTGCGACATCTTTGGGGACATGATCCTTAAGCATGCACATGTGTCTTAGTTAGGGTTTCTATTGCTGTGAAGAGACACCAAGACCATGGCAACTCTTATAAAGGAAAACATTTAATTGGGGTAGCTTACAGTTCAGAGGTTTAGTCCATTGTCATCATGGTATGACATGGTAGCATGCAGGCAGACATGGTGCTGGAGCTGAGAGTTCTGTATCTTTCAGGCAACAGGAAGTGAACTGGGGTACGGGGTGTGGCTTGAGCATATTTGAGACCTCAAAGCCCACCTTCACAGTGACACACTTCCTCCAGCGAGGCCACACCTCTTGCAACAAAGCCACACCTCTTAATAGAGCTACTCACTATGAGTTTATGGGGGACAACTACATTCAAACCACCACAGCATGGTAAACTATCACTTACCTATAAGTGCCGTGTGTCATTATGAGAGTATTTAACAGACTCCTGATAATCATGAGCCTCCAGAGAGGACAGAAGATGGTTTTCAACAAAACTGTAAAAGAAGACTGAAGTGTTGTTTTCATAAAGGATAAATATGGATTTCCAGAAATGTTATAGCTTTACTTTGCACAATAAGGAGCTGGCCCTAACTATCTATCTATCTATCTATCTATCTATCTATCTATCTATCTATCTATCATCTTTTTTTATGATTTAGGAGTCAAACAGACCTAGCTTTTGTCTCTTTCATTTTCAAGCTGAATGTCCTCAATCAGCAACCTAAATGCCCTTCAGTTGACGAATGGATATAGAAAGTATGGTGCATATACACTATGGGATATTATTTAGCTGTAAAGAAAAATGTAATCATGAATTTGCAGGTAAATGGAAGGAACTAGAAAAGATCGTTTTGGGTGAGGTAACCCAGAGCCACAAAGCAAATGTCTCATGTTCTCTCTCAACTGTGGTTCCTAGCTCCAAAGCTCCAGATGTGAGGACAGTACCTGGAGTAACCGCAGACACCAGGACAGTAAAAAGGAACCATTGTGGGGAGATAGAGAGGGTAACAACAGCAAACAATATCCAAACCTTGAACATCTAGGAATTCGCCAAGTCTCATTTCATCCACTATGAGACGAAATAAAGATAATAATAATACCTACTTTCTGGGTTTCATAGGAGGACTAAATGAACAAACTTGGGGTCCAGTACCCAACACCTGCTAAATTAAAGAAGTCACCACCTCTGTGATGGGTGCCAGGATTATGAGCATCTCAAGTCCCACAGCAGGAACAGCTGGAGAAGTAACTCAGAGCTTTGCTTAGGGCTCTTCCTTCAATCAGAGGCTTGGGAGGCTCCACATCAGCAGGAGACTGGTCTGATTTGAGTTGCTATAGCAATGTCAGAGAAGGTGAATCCCACACTGCCAGAGTGCATTAAGAACACATTTTAGCGAAGATTAGAGGTTAAGGGTGAGCCAGCTAAAGCACCCGATTTTCTCACCTTTTGTTCTACACAGTACCAAGGCTAGCCTGCTGAACACACAGACCGCACTGCAGAGGAGCATTCAATCTTTGTTAAGCTGGACTTGAAGATGAACCTTGCTAGCTTGAGTGAGTATACCCACTGTCTGAGATGACTAACAGGTGCTTACATGAGGCAGGAAAGAGGGGTGGGGGACTCAGGCATGCAGGAAGTTTAGTCTGGGGGCAAAGATTTGTGAAATCAATCCCTCAGAGAGAGCCTTGTGATTATTTCCTGGACAATCCTGTTTGTCCTTGCACATTAGAGTGGACAGAGAGAGACAGAAACTATAGCCCTAAATGTTCTAGAACCTAGCACACCCCTAAAGGCCATGAGACTTACACACATTGAGTGAGAAACTGGCGTGGTGTCTGGTCACTCCAGATCCAGTGAGGGAACCGCAGCCCTTGGGGAATGACTCCTTCTTCCCAGCTTTCTCTCTCTCTACAGCACGCACAGCCTCCATATCAGGGAGTCCACAGTTTTCTTGGCGATCTGAGCTGCCTCTAGCTCCGGAAGCTGTGGTGTGCCTTGGCAAGATCACCTCTCCAGCTTCCAGATTTGCTAATCCAAGATAGGATGATGAAAGCAAATCTTCTCTGGCTCCCAAAGACGGAGTGAACGTGTGAGATGAGCATAATGAGCACATGCGGAAAAGTTTTGGAGGAAGAGGAACCTCCAGAGACACCTCGAACTCTCTGGTTACATGATTTATGCCAAATATAAGATCCTTGTAACACAGCAAACACTCCAAGTGCCTTCCTCATGTTTATCCCCACATTGAGAAGCAGTTGCGTTTTGACTTAATCAAGTATGAGCTCTTCCATGGGAAAGAACAGTTTCATAGGTGAAGTGCTTTCTTCTTTAGTGAGCTGTATGCCTGCCACCAGGCCCAATCACTCACCTCTTCAATTCCTGGGCCATTCTAACTCTCCCCTAATTCCTGGGCTCCTCCCTGAGTCTAGATTCCCAAATGACCAATTGCTCTTGTGTCTAACACAAAGCATGACCTGAAGCAGGAGCAAAGCCCACATCCAGAGACAGAGCCAACTAAACACTGGACCACATAGATCAACACTTGCCCTAGTCTGCCAAACCATAGTCCTTGAGGATCTTGAAGAATTTGAAATCGTATATAAAATAGACATGCAAATGGCCCCTTTCCTGGTTACAAGGCTCTCTCTGGACTTCTTCAGATCCAAGGTTTTCCCTTGATCTTTCTATCTCCCAGGCAGGGCAAACAGAGTCTGACTCCATGCTAAAAGGCTATGCACAGGGAAGAGGGATGGGAGAGTAAAACAGAGGAGGGCCTCTGGGGAAGGAAGGTAAGAGCACTGTCTCCCTGTGAAGCCTCTGATCGCTCAGCCCCCAGGATGCTGCCTGCTCCTGAACAAGCTCTTTGAAGCTGGCCTGTCCTCCTCAGGCAGGCCTCTTCCAAGAGAAGTTCAGACGAGCCATCCTAAGTTGTGCAAATGGTTTTCATGTGTTCAGCCCTTAGGCTTCATTCCTTCATCTTCTCGGGTTCATGTTCCCAAAATATAAGTTGTAATGTGGAACTTCCCCAAGTGCTTATAATATACTGTTATGTCTACACATCTGTCTGTCTATCTGTCTGCCTGTCTGTTTAACTATCATCTATCCTTTTAAAATTCATTATTTATTTTACATCTCTATTGTAGTTTCCCCTCCCTCCTTTTTCCCATTCCCTCCCCCATCTCTCCTCTCCCCACAGATCCACTCCTCCTCTGTTTCTGTTCAGAAATGGGCAGGCCTCCCATGGGTGTCAACAAAGCATGGCTATCAAGTTGAGGTAGGACTAAGCTCCTCCCCTTGTATTAAGGCTGGGCAAGGCAACTCAGTATGAGGAATAGGTTCCTCAAAGCAGGCCAAAGCGTTAGGGACAGGCCCTGCCCTCACTGCTAGGAGTCCCACAAGTTGACCAAGCTACGCAACTGTCACATATACATAGATGGCATAGGTCAGTTCCATGTAGGCTCCCTAGCTTTTGGTCCAGACTCTGTGAGCTCCTATGAGCCCAGGTTAGTTGTTTCTATAGGTCCCCTTATGATGACCTTGACCCCCTTGACTCACACAATCCTTCATCTTACTCTTCAACAGGACAAGGCCCAGGGCTTGGCTGTGGATCTCTGCATCTGTTTCCATCAGTTATTGGATAAATGCTCTCTGATGATGATTGTGGTAGTTACCAATATGATTACAACAGATGGCCAGTTCAGGCTACCTATCCATTATTGATAGGAGTCTCAGCTGGGGTTATCCTTGTAGATTTGTGGGAATTTCCCTTTACCAGGTTTCTACCTGACCCCAAAATGTCCCCTACATCAAAGCATCTCTTTCAGTGCCCTTGTAGTATGATTGAGCATCACTGGGTATATGTCCAAGAGTGGTATAGCTGGGTCTTGAGGTAGATTGATTCCCAGTTTTCTAAGAAACCATGATATTGATTTCCCAAGTGACTGTACTAGTTTGCACTCCCACCAGCAGTGGAGGAGTGTTCCCTTTGCTCCACATCCTCTCCAACATAAGCTGTTGTTAGTGTTTTTGATCTTAGCCATTCTGACAGATGTAAGATGGAATTGCAGAGTTGTTTTGATTTGTATTTCCCTGATGACTAAGGATGTTGAACATTTCTTTAAGTGCATCTTGGAAATTTGAGATTCTTCTGTTGAGAATTCTGTTTAGATCTGTGTAGCTGAAGTTATCCTGTTTCTGCCTGGCTCTTGCAGCCCTCAGACCCAAGTAAACAAACAGAGACTTATATTATTTACAAACTGTATGGCCTAATGACTCAGGATTCTTGCTAGTTGTTCTTATATCTTAAATTAACCCATTTCTATTAATCTATAAGTGGCCATGTGGCTCATGGCTTACTGGTATCTTTACATGTTGCTTCTCATCATGGCAGCTGGTAGCATCTCCCTGCCTCAGCCTTCCACTCCCCAGAATTCTTCTCTCTCTTTTTCCTGCCTATCCTATACTTCCTGCCTGGCTACTGGCCAATCAGCATTTTATTTATCAATCAATCAGAGCAACACTTTCACAGCATAGAGAACATCTTACAGCAGATCTGTACCCCATTTTTAATTGGATTATTTGTTTTTTTAATGTCAGTTTCTTAAGTTCTTTAGATCAGCCCTCTGTCAGATGTGGTTTGGTGAAGATCTTTTCTCATTCTGCTGTTTTGTCCTATTGACAGTGTCCTTTGCCTTACAGAAGCTTTTCAGTTTTGTGAGGTCCCATTTATTAATTGTCACTCTCAGTATCTGTGCTGTCAATGTCTGTGGTCTTCTATTAAGGAAGTTGTCTCTTGTGCCAATGTGTTCAAGGCTATTTCCCACTTTTTCTTTTATCAGGTTCAGTGTAACTGGATTTATGCTGAGGTCTTTGATTCACTTGGACTTGAGTTTTGTGCAGGGTGATAGATAGGGATCTATTTGCATTCTTCTACATGCCAACATCCAGTTACGCTAGCATTGTTTGTTGAAGACGCTCTCTTTTTTCCATTGTATAATTTTGCCTTCTTTGTAAAAAATCAGGTGTTCATAGGTATGTATATTTATATCAATTCCTTTGATCCACCTGCCTGTTTTTATGCCAATACCATGTGTCGAAGTCAGGGATGATGATACCTTCAGAAGTTCCTTTATTATATAGGATTGTTTTAGCTATCCTGGGTTTTTTGTTTTTCCATATGAAGTTGAGCATCATTTTTTTCAAGGTCTGTAAAGAATTGTGTTGGAATTGAATCTATATGTTGCTTTAGGTTAGATGGCCATATTTGCTATGTTAATCCCACTGATCCATGAGCATAGGAGATCTTTCCATCTTCTGAGATCTCCAATTTCTTTCTTCAAAGACTCAAAGTTCTTGTCATATAGATCTTTCACTTTCTTGGTTAGAGTTACTCCAAGATATTTTATATTATTTGTGGCTATTGTAAAGGATGTTGTTTCCCTGATTTCTTTCTCAGCCTGTTTATCATTTCATCTATCTATCTTAATCAATAGTTGGATTGCTCTAATTCCTATTGTTGCATAACAAATTATTAAAATTAATGACATCAAACAATGAGCATTTTGTAGTGGTCATAGATTTCTTGATCAGGAGTTTTGGTCAGACATGAAATAAGTGAAAATTCGTCTTACTCTGTGGCTTCTGTGGTGTTAACATGAAAGACTTCAGTAATTTGAGGTCATGCGACTATTTGGGTGCTAATACCCATGGAAACTTCTGCAAGTACAAGATCAGCTGAGATTTCTCCCTGAGCATGGACATACGTCCCCTGTGAGGTTGATTTCCTTGCTCTATGGCATTTAGGAATTATTAGGTTTCTTACATTGTGTTGTATAGCTCTGAGAGTGAGAGCTCTAGTGAATGATCTTGGAGACTAGAAAACTGTATGACCTTGTATGACAGTGAAGGCAGACAAGGGGCACCCAGATGAGTGAGGAATGGCTATCTCTGCCTGTTGATGGGAGTTATAATAAAGAATTTGTGTCGGGGCTGGAGAGATGGCTCAGAGGTTAAGGGCACTGACTGCTCTTCCAGAGGTCCTGAGTTCAATTCCCAGCAACCACATGGTGGCTCACAACCATCTGTAATGAGATCTGGCGCCCTCTTCTGGCCTGCAGGCAGAACGCTGTATACATAATAAATAAATAATTCTTAAAAAAAAAAAAAAAGAAAAAAAAAAAAAGAATTTGTGGCCATGTGTTAAAACCAGTTGGATTTGTCTTATTTGGTGTGCATGAAGATTCAAAACTCCTAGGACAGAACCAAAACAACTCATTCTCAGAAGATAGGAGTAGTTGGTAATTTAACCCACGAGACAGGACTCTGTATTTCAGGAGCTAGGATTTATGTCTTTAATATCCTGCAGAAGAGAAAGTGTAGTAAAAAAGACTTTAAAACACCACCACACTTGCTGCCAAAGAGCAAAATAGCTCCTTAGCTCTGGGAGTAACACCTGCATGCTGGCGGGTTGGGCAGTAGCTTCACGGTTGTGCAGATACAGGGGTGGGAGAAAACTCATGAGGGATGGCTGTCTTGATCTTCTCATTGTCTTAACGAACAGTTTCACTCCTGCTGAGTCTACACCAATGCTTCCCTTCTAGTCCAGATGTCTTACAATTTAGCTTCCTGTCTTCCTTCCGGTTTCTATTGCTGTGATAAAATACCACAACCATAAGCAACTTGGAGAAGAAAAAGGGTTTTTGTTTTGGTTTTTGGTTTTTTTTCTTACACTTCCATATCACAGTCCATTATTGAAGGAAGTCAAAGTGGGAACTTATGCAGGGCAGGGACCTGGAGTAAGAAGCTGATACAGAGTCTATGGAAGAATGCTTTTTATTGACTTGCTTCCCATGGTTTTGGTTAGCCTGCTTTCTTATAGTACCCAGGACACCAGCCCAGGGGCACTGCTCACAGTGAGTGGGTCCCTCCCCCATCCATCATCAATGTACCACAAGCTTGCTTACAGGCCAATCTGGTAGTGATATTTTTTTCAATTGAGGTCCCTTCTTCCTTAGAGACTGTAGCTTGGGTTGAGTTGACATAAAACTAGCCAGCAAAATCCAGATAGCTTACAAATTAACTTCCCTTCCAACAGCTAATTCTATGCCTGTGAATCACTTCTCTTCAGTCTCCATGATTCTCCCCAGGTCTCAGGTGTGAGGAGAGAATAATTCTCAACTCACTCGGTCAGAGGACTACCTATTTTATTATACAAGACTGAAAAGGGCAGGTACAATGGTTTTAGGGAAAGTCGATTGAAAAACATAACATATATCAGATCTACTGATGGCAGAAGGTGAGGCTGGGGAGGTGGCCAGTGGTCATAAAGTCACAGAGATAGCTTTCTGGGTCATGATTTTTTTTTCTATGTTCAGCCATGTTACTGGCCCAGACATAATGCTTCCTCATCCCTTGTGTCCTGGTTCTCTTTAACTTTCCATTGGACATAGCCTAGAGTCATCTGAGAAGGGAGTCTCAATTCAGGGATTGCCTAGATCAGATGGGCCTGTGGACATATCTGTCAGGGGTTTCTTGATGGTTAATTGATGTAGAAGGATACTGCCTACGGTGGGCGGTACCATTCCCTGCGATGGCAGTCCTGAGCTACATGAGAAAGCTCGTTAAGTCTGAACAGGATAGCAAGGAGTGCGCCTCCATAGTTTTCTTCTGTACTTCTTTGGCTGTGCGGAAGTTCCCTGGTTACAGGTAACACTGCCTAGAACAGCAAGTGGTCTGCCTTCAAGCAAAACTGTCTCCACGCAGCTTTTGATTCCAGCCAGTCTTCCCTCTCTTCTTCAGCCCCTAGGGTGACTGCCGGTGCCTGAGTGCCCGGAGAGAGTGCCCATACTCATCTGGCAGATCCTCCAGTCCTGGAAACACATTGGAATCTTAAATGTCGGGGCTGCGAGCCTTCCATCCTTCCTTTCTCTCTAGTTTTCTCTTACTCCTCCCGTCTTCCTCTCTGCTCCTCACTTCCTCTCTCCTAACTGCGCGTCTTTCCTTGTCTACACAACTTCCTCAGACACGAAAGGAAGCCAGAGAAAAGATATTCGCTTTGGGGGAAGAGGAGACAAACCAAGAGATGTGCTCACCAAGTCAAAGGGTCATTCTGACTTTCCACAAAGACCCCCTTCACGGAAAGAGGGGGACTCGCCAAGCTTTCTCCTCCCTATCTCTCTCTCTTCAGGAAAAACAAAGTGGACGCACACAGCTGGAGACTGTAATTTGACAAACGAAGAAAGAAGATGAATGAAACTTCCTGTTTTCCTCTCCCACCCTGGTCTCTCAGGAGTTGAGCTACGAGGCCACCTTCCAACCAGATGTTTAATTCCCAAAGCTCCTTTCAGAATCTCTGCATATCAACTATTCCTTCACACAGCACCACCTGATCTTAGGTTCAGTTACAACAAGCCCGCTCCATCCAAGAGACTGCTGGGGCACAGGGCCTCTTGGGATCAGCCAGTGAATGTGCCCGACATAAGACGATGTGGAACCAATGATCTGAACTCTGGGCTTTCTCATATAAATTCAGTACAACCTTAACAACGCTCCTTCTGTATGTCACTTACTGTGGCAAGATTCCAAATTAACTCATCTAGCCCCATTAGAGAGATCCTAACACTGTTCCCACAACCATGGATAATTTCCTGCCCTGGTTTCCACATCTCATAGAATCTCTTAGGACTCTTCTCCTCTCTGTACACTGCTGCATTCTGAAAAACAAACGTATGGCAAAGCCACATGCGTGGAGAAGCTTTGCTCGCTGTAAGAATTCATCAGCTGCATTACTTTCAGGCACTGCCTGGGTTGCTAGACAGGTTGTTTCCCCCTTTGGCTGCTCATCTTCTTTGGAGACAAGTTGTCATCGGTTTTAAAGGTCTGTCTCCACCCTCTGTGGTCACACCCAGCTTGCTGAATCCCAAGGCTCATTGTTAGTAACAATGTAGATTTCTCCAGCCTCTCTCCAGGCTAACTCCCAAACTCTCTGACCTACCTTTGCTCACACTGTGTGATGTGGAGCAGGGAGGGTGGATCCCCTTCACAGCAAGACTCTTAAACACTTTTTAAAGATGTGCTTCAAGCATGACACATGTCTATATTTGGACTTTTCATGCTGAATGACAATCTATCAACAGGATGAGGAGTGGAACTGTTGCTAACAGTCTCTTCCTTACGAAACAGGGATGCTTTTGGGTGATTATTAGTAGCTGGAAATATCTTGTCATTAGTGAGTTTGTATGGGTGGATAATGCTGTCTCCAGAAATTATGAGTTTTCCCACCCGATATGGGATACTTCTCTATGAGATGTTCCCTAAGAAGTCATGGTTTTCATACTAGGTGTGGGACACCATCCTATGGTCTGTTCGTTACAGAAGTCCCAGGGCCTCCCAAAACAATATTGGACCTTTGCCTTCATTACTGGTTGCCCATTAGAATTAGATGGTAAGATCCCATTGCTGAAGACACCACATGCTTTGTTTACAGGTCACAGAGAAATCAAGCTGGAACTGACCTGGAAGCTTCCTCCCTGCTGCCTAGAGCACACAGTGACAGAAGGTGTTATTCAAGCTGCTTGGGGAGAAAAGACATCAACTATCTTACCCAGCTGTAGATCCTGCATGCTACAAGACCAACCTGCTAGGCAAGATATGCTCACTGTTGCACTAATAGTGTCATAACTGTTTGAGGACTGGCAACCACCCTCTGATTGCATTTGAGGACTGCTTCATGGGAGGGGAATATACATCTGGTGCTGTAAGTTGAATCGAAATCTTGTGGGTCAGGATGTTATAGACTCAAAAGGAGAATTCATTACTGTTGTTTTGTTAAATGAACGTGTGGTCAGGCTGCCTTCTGAATGTTTACACTAATACCCATAGACCAATGCTGCTCTCAGCCTTGGTCACAGGTGCTCCCTTTTGCAATGGGAAGGCTAATGCAGAAACTTATATCTGGTCAGTGCTCGGCCACAAATGGGACAGCTCTGTCACCTCCTCCAACTTCCAGAACAAAATGTGGAAAGAACAGACGCATTAAGAGATGGGGAGGAATGTTGTGAAACAATGTTTTCGGACACAACATAGGCACTGAAATTGTGACCACACAGCGCTATGCACAAGACTGGACCCTTCAGCATTCTGTCACAGGTAGGGAAAGCTTCTCTAAGGTCCTACTCCTTCATAAGGTATTATTGGCAGTGAATAATGTCTGGTGGAGAGGGTGACATTTTCTTCAGTTTCCATGCTCCACAAATAGTCCCCTACCTACGCTTATGCAAGCAACCATAACTAAAAACCCAGTGTGTGTGTGTGTGTGTGTGTGTGTGTGTGTGTGTGTGTGTGTGTGTGTGTAGGGGAGTCTTAAAAGTAGGAGGGTGGTCTAGTTGAAAACAGGAAAGGATTCAGAGGAAGAAGGAGGGAACTAAGAGAGGGTAACAGAGGATGAGTGCAATTATAATACAATGTACATGTATGATTGTAATAAAATAATCCCACTGACATAAAAAAAAGTCACAACAATCTGAGCCAGAAAGGTTCTGAATTTCCAAGGTCAGGTAGAATAATGTTATATATTATCTACCTCTGTCTCCTTCCCTTCCTCTCTGCACTGCAGTTATATACCATCTGTGAACTGATTTCATGAATTAAGTCATCACTGGGAACACACACAAAACTTGATATTCTGAAGAATCTTGTAATTAATTGCTTTGTGGATGGAAAAATGTGTTTTGTTTTGTTGGGTTCCTAAATTTTCACATAACTTTCTCCTTGTGAAGAATAACAGGATTCACATTTCAAACAGTTAACAAATACAAGTAGACTTCGAAGCTTTGCCGACTGGCCTCACACAAATCGACTTTGAGCCCTAGTCTTTGGGTCATCTCAACTCCCTCTGCAATGAGCAGTGCATGCACACCAGCAGTCCCCCACACCCTGCTGTGTGCTGTGGTTTTCAAGGAAGAGGAAAGTCGCCTTGATAAATGAAGGAACTCCCAGTGTATTCTGGGAAATGGGTTAGATACAGTGTTTGTGATTTTAGCTCTAGGCACGGTTCAGTAAATCATCAATGTAGCTTGAATCGGTTATGAGATAGTTATAAAATGTAAAATTTTTGAGTTTCTTAAAAGTTAGACACATTTCAACTCATCCATATTATGCTAAGTCAGTGTACTCTGCTGTGGTTTATAATGAAAATAGGAATACCATCCTAGCTCTCACATGAAATCTACAGCTGATGAGACAATTTTGTGTGTACTGTCCTCAGTAATAAACCTTGCTTCTGTAGCCTTGACCCCAGGCCTGGACAATTTCATTACATGCAAGACTGCAATATAAATGTTTTGTTGTTTGTTTGTTTGAGATAGCATTTATCTCATTATATATCCCCAGCTGGCCAGGAACTCACTATGTAGACCAGGCTGGCCTAAACCTCACAGAGATCTGCCTGATTCTGCCTCCCAGTGCTGGAATTAAAGGCATGCACCATCACATCTGGCTTACAGTAAAAGTTTGAACATGTATTTTCAGCCACTGTGTGAGGGCAACTGTAAATCGGAGCTTCTTAACCTCTTTCCATCAGCTGGAAAATTTTTGCATTACCCCAAGTATAGAAGTATATAAAAGAGGCATAGAACCCACCCTTGCTGATAATGATTTTACCATTTATTTAAGACAAAGACAAATTTCCTCCCTGAATACTTGATATGGTAGGACACAGATCATCTTCAACAATTTTCAGAGTTGAATGATATTTTGATATTTTGTCATACTGATACATATTCTAGAACAGAAAAAATATATCTAGGGCCATTTCAGAAATTGCTGAAAATTCTGTTCTAATTCTAAGCCAAAATTTATTTAGTAAATGTGTGTGTGTGTGTGTGTGTGTGTGTGTGTGTGTGTGTGAATCCTAATTTATCAATCCAAACAATAGTTTTTAAAGCCAAACATTCTTTTTTTAAAAAAATTAAAAATATTTATTTATTTAAATCCCAACATCAGTTTCCCCTCTGTTCTCTCCTCCCATCCCCTCTCCCCTTCCCTCACCCCCATCCACTCTGATAAGTTTTAGGCCTGCTGAAGGCCTCTCTGCCATTGCAACAAACTGAATCAGACCAAATTGGAAAGCCCAGGTTGAATGGGTAAAGCACTCCAGGGCGATTCCCTGGCCCGCAGAGAGGAGAAGAGGACTAGACCGGAAGAATCACAAGTCTGTTTTCAGGGATGCTGCTTATATATCCTCTGTGAGAGTCATCCTGAGCCTCTCTGGGGGAGGAGCTGTGTTTGGTAGGCTTTGAAGGGGCGGGTTTAGGGAAAGAGATGTGGAAGGGAGCCAAGGTGGATCTTCCACCAGACTCCTTCCAAAAACACTCCTCCTCTATTTCTTCAGAAAAGTGCAAGCCTCCCATGGATATCAACCACCCATGGCATATCAAGTTACAGTGAGACTAGGCACCTCCTTTCCTTTTAAGGATGGGCAAGCAACCCAGTAGGAGGAAAAGGGTCCCCAAAGCAGGTAACAGAATCAGAGACAGCCCCTGTTCCCACTGTTAGGAGTCCACAAGAGGACAACTGTAACATATGTGCAGAGGGCCTAGGTCAGTTCCATACAGGCTCCCTGGTTGTCGGTTCAGTCTCTGTGAGCCCCTCTGAGCCAAGGTTAACTGTTTCTGTGGGTTTTCTTGTGGTGTTTCTGGCTCTTAAAATTTTTCTGCTCCCTCTTCTGCAGGATTCCCCAAGGTCTGCCTAATGTTTGGCTGTGAGTCTCTGCATCTGTTTCTACCAGTTAAAGCCAAACATTCTAATACAATGCATTCCAAAAATATATTAATTTGATACTTGTGCGCTGAAAAATGATGGTAGGGAAACAGAAAAGTCTTTGTTTTTCATAATTAAATCATTATTTTTCTATAAAAGCAGACAACCATTTATTTTTAAATTGTGAGTGCATACAGGCACAAATGTGTGTGTGTGTGTGTGTGTGTGTGTGTGTGTGTGTGTGTGTGTGTAGGTGTAATTACAGGGTAATCATACAGTCTGACATAGGTGAGGACTGCCAGAAATATCTAAAACTCATTATGCATTTGATTTTAAATTAATTTTTTGTCTTTGAAATTTAGAAGCCCAGGTCACAATACCTAATTTAAGAAGGTGTGCTCTAGACAAGTAGATTTGCTGAGTGGAAGAAGATATATAAATAATAAAAGTCACTCCAATCACAGACAAAGAACACCAGTTCACATTCTAGAGGTATATCTAGCTGTCTTACATTTTAAATACCAACTTTTTAAACACTGACTGAGCACTCACTCTGGCTTAGGCATTAAGCACTCTGTACTTAGCAACACAATTATTCTTCAGCAGTGATGTATGAATCATACACAATTCTGCAACTTTCTTCTAATCACAGTTGAAGAAACAGAAGCCAGGAAAACAAACAAACAAACAAAAACCAAAACACAGTGCCCAAAGTCACACAGTTAGTAAAATAGTGAAGCCGGACACTCACCCGGGCAACATGACCACAGAGCTCGCCTTGTATCAATCAACTGCGAGAAAATGGAGAAAACTGGTTCTCCTTGACTTACACCGGTCTGTATGGGATGATCCCTCTTGGTTTGAGGTTGCTGGCCTTTAGTTCCCTCTTTCATTACTTCCACTTGGAACCACGGCTTGCTGTAGTAGGCAGCCTCCCAAGATGGACCTTGAGCCTGGTGTCCACATCACATGTAATCGCCTCCCTTAGGATGTGAGCTGGACCTAATTAATTTACCTCTGACACACAGAACATCGCTGAGCAGATGGGATTTCACTTCTGAGGTAAGATTATAAACCCCTGTGATGTTTGCCTTGCTGGGACTCTTTCTGGCTCTCTTTCATTTGCAAATTTTGATGAAGCTTGCTGCCATATTGAGAGCGCCCACGTGATGAGGCCTGAGGGACAAACACATCCAACAAGACGCAGACCTCAGTCCAAAAGCCTGCATTAAATTGAATCCTGTCAAGAACCACCTCATGATGCCTTTGGATTTGGATTCTTCTCCAGGGGTCTGATTTACTAACATAGTGGACATCTTGAATATCTGTCTGGAGTCGACTTTTATGTTGGGTGGATTAAGCACCCAGTTGTCACAGAAGTATTTGTTGAGCAGTCCAATTAAACAAATGATTTGATATATAACTTTCATCCTTTAGTGTATTTGCATATTTGCGAATCTCTTAATCTCTTGACATCAATCTATTTGTGTTTTCATTTTTTAAATCTTGTCTTGACTTTGATTATTTGCTAGACTATTTCAGTCTAGTGCATGCTAGTCTCTGACATTACTATTTCATAAAAATCTGGTATCTATTATATTTCCAGGTGAATTTTAGAATCGGTTCGCAATTTCCATGAAAAGTTCTGCTATTTTTCCCAATGGAGAAGCACTAAATTTGTAAACTCAAGACAACTGACGTATTTACAATGTCCTTACTTTGTCCTGGAAACAAGGAATGTGATTCCACTCTTCAGACTTTCATTCATGTCTTACAGTTTCCTTATATACTCGTGCACATTTTATTGTTATTAGGATCATTTCCTGTCTGAATGCGTACTGCTCCTATATGGAAGAATCATTGGTTTGTTACCTTTGCACCATATCCTGGTGCTCTCTGTGATTTCTCACGGTCGCTCCCATTTCTGCTGCGTAGCTGGACATTTTGTTGTTGTTTTAATGAGAAATAGTTCTGTGTTTCAGCAAATTCTTTTTAGAAATAACGAAGATACTCGTGTGGAATTTACTATTAGCACATTAAGTCATAATTAACTGTACTGGAGATGGAAAGAGCACCTCAGTGTTTGTAGGTGAAATTCTCCTTAATTGTATAGTAATATTCCTTCAACACACGCTTAATGGGGCTTTCTAACGTTTCATTAAACTGGGTAACATTTTGTTTAGGATCTTTGTCTCTGTGCTGAAAGTGAGAGTGAGTATTTTCTGACGACCAACTGGTTTTAAAATCAGTGTAGGGCTTGAGTTAACACCGACTCAAGATGTTCTCTCTTGTTTTCAACCTGTAAGACAAATCTTGAGGAATTGGACAGTCTTTTAACTTTTTAAAAAACATCACCTATAAAGCCACCTATTAACTTTGAAAGATGTACTCTTTTACTATTATTAAATATTGTTTTTACAATTAGAAATGTTATTCAAAAATCAGATGAGAAGTTATGTTTATCCTATTTACTGTATTTCTAAATATTTTTTCATTTTTAATATCTTTATATTATTATTTTGTTTTATTTTTGCATTTTATTATATTTATAAAAATAAATATATTTTATTTTTGTATCAACTCCTTTTTAGTAGCTTTATTGTTTTTTATTTTCATTAACTTAATTGGTTATTTATTTTATATTTTATTTATTATATATTCCTTTTCAAAAGTGTTTCTTTTTATAACATTTTAACAGTTCTGGGCAGAATTATTTACTATTAAGAAAGACTAGTTAGGGTTGCTATCTTCTGCCGTAGCTCTCTGTGAATATTATTCTGCAACATTTCTATAATAGTTCAGTATTAAAATCTCATGTAGGTGACTAGGGTGACGACTAGTTAAGATTAAAAGCACTAGTTGCCCATCCGGAAGATCCTGGTTCGTTTCCCACCACCCATGTGATGACATACAGCTGTTTGTAACTCCAGTTCCAGGAGATCCTGTGTCCTTTTCTGGCTTCTTCAGCCTCTGCACACATGTGATGCATAGACATACATACATGCAAACACCCACATATAAAACAATTTTTACAACCCATGTATAAATAACTTTTCTCTTTAGCTCGAACAGATATGTTCTTGATTCTGTGGCTAAGCTGTCAGGGAAAAACCTCAGATCAAAATAAAATGCACACACACATACACATGCGCGTGCACACACACACACACACACACACACACATACACACACACAGAGGCACACATCCACACAGGCACATAAATACTCACTAAGATTTGAATACACTGAAAACAGAAGGTAGTCATTATTTTTAATTACAGAGCACAAGACCTATTTCCAAAATAGCAGGGTTCCCCCTTCCCTGGGAGGCTTGGGAAAGTTGATTTGGGCCCCCCTGATCTGTAATATGGGACACAAATTACGGCCTTCGATGTCTAGATTCTCCCAGAGGGTGCAGCCCTTTTGCACTTTGCCGTGGTGAGGTTTCACATGCTCTGAGCTGCTAATGGAACCCGGGCCTCACAGAAAGAGAAACAGCCCAGGCAGACAGCAAGCTGGAGACAGCCAAGAGGCTATGTTTGACACCATCAGACGCCCACTCTTCCGTCCAGGGTAAACACACCTCCGTCTGTAAATAAAACCACTTGCTGCTCAGCTTTTACAAATAATGACGTTTGTGGTGACAAAAAACCTCACTGAATGTGTTAGAAATGGTTTTGAGGTTTCAGTGAGCTTTTCTCTGATCCTTACCTCGCTACGCCCGTCTTTCTCACGGAGTTCTCTTCAGCATCTTTGAACTAACGTTAGCCTTTTCCAGGGTCTGACAGACCTCACTAAATCAGAGTTGGGCACAATTGCTTCATAGTGTTGAATTAAGCGTCCTTTAGGCGTGTGTCCCTCTGAATGGTCCTATTCTGCTTGAGATGACTTACTATCCTGTATTCAGCGTGCGATCTAGCTTCCGCCTGGATTTGCTGAGAGTGCGCCGTGATCTTGCACTGGACTCCTTCCTTGACACCAAACCTTGGTGCCGTCCATCCGGCTGTGACTCTGACCTCTGACCTGGATCTCTTCCTAGACCTCTTCTCTACCTCACATCCATCCCCATGATTATCTGGTTCCTTCTCCCCGTGGAACCAGATAAACCAGCTTGCACTGTTGCCCTCCCCTTTCGGTTCAGATCTGGTGGCGATGTCCCGTTAAGTTCTGGATGACGCCTGTAGAGGGCACTGGCAGAGGGATGCTTTGATCTTGTGTCCCCAAAGAACTAAACAGCGTAGCAGAGTCTAGAATCATTTGTCTAAAACAACACACTTCCATGGAAGGAAGTCAGTTGGAGCAAAATGGCCCCACTGCAGCTAAAGAGTGAGGTATGTCACGGGACACAGGTTTGGAGCTTATTTGCATATGGGGGGGGTTCTGGCTCATTTGCATAGCATGGGATTTTCTGGGAATGCTCTGGTACATTTAGTTCCACACATAACTTCATGTTTCACATGTCTCGTTAGTATCTTAAATCTCCACCCAGGGGTGTGGTTCTAGAATTATAATGAGTCATATGTTTCTTTTGGACACTCTGGAGTGCCTCTGTGGCTGCCTGTGCCACTGGGGTGAGCCAATTTTAGTTGACCTGGAGCAGGAGGAGTTCAGGGTTTTTTAATTATTAATTTTACTGAATTTGCTTCTAAAAAAATATTTTTACTAATTCTTAGAGAATTTCATACATTGTATTTTGATCATATTCACCCAGATCCATTCCCTCCTGTTCTATATCCACCCAACTTTCTGCCCTCACTTTTTTTTTTAATCCCTTGAGACTGGAGAGATGGCTCAGCGGTATAAAGGACTAGCTGTTCTTACAGAAGAGCTGGATTTGGTTTCCAGCATCCACATGGTAGCTCACAGCTATCTCAAACTCTAGTTCCAGGTCATCTGATGCCCTCTTCTGACCTCTACAGCCACCAGGCATTCAGGTGGTGCACACATGTACATGTAGATGAAAAACACACGTGCACACACAGACATACACATATACATACAACTGAGAACTCACAGGACAGCTGTTTAGTTCATAGCTGGGAAAGCTCCGAAACCAAACTTTGAAATGTGGAGTAAAAGTCATTACAGTAATGGCCCGAATCTCCTCTCCCTTGTTTCCATTCTCTTGGTCATGTGGCTTTCATTATTTACTCATCACTTGACTTCGGTCTTAGTCGCCTGACTTCCTTTATCTCAGATTAAGTATGATACAGCCTTAAAAGCTACATGTGCAAATAGTCTGGAGTTTTTGAGATTCTGTCATTGCCATTGAGAAAACAGGATAGCCCAGGATAGCTCACTAGTACCAGGGAGGGAGAAGAAGCAGGCAGCAGAGCTCAAGTGTCCACAGAAGCCTAGGAAGGCAGCTGACACCCCGAGCTGAGGATGTTCGTTGTGATGAGAAGCAAGAGGGTGTGAGTGAACGCCAGTCCCATTCACAGCCAGGTCTTCCACAGGGTTCTCAGGGTGAGAAAGGAGATCACTGTCTTTTCTTCCTTGCCTTAGGATCTCTCTTAAATTTTAAGAGGCATAAGATACACACACACACACACACACACACACACACACACACACACACAGACCACACACTTGAAATATTTTATTGGCAAGTTAGATAATTTTTCAAGAATAATTTTTATTGTTATTTTCTATTTACTCCCTGATTTTAGAAACTAGTGGAACGTCACCGTATTATTGTATTTATCAGCACTTAGGTTGTAAGCTTCTGGAGGGTCGGGTCTGTATTATATTTCTCTCTTTGTGCGCCCACTGCCACTCCACTGCTAAGCTCTTTAGTGTTTACTTAGTGGAATTGTTTTTGTAGCTATTAATCTTATTTGGGAATATATTTAGAAATGCATAGGCTGCCATTTCTACAGGGCTCTGGGGATGCTATTCATTGCTACTGAAACCTTTACTTGTTTGCTAAAGTAAATAATACTCACTCAAGTGTGTGTGTGTGTGTGTGTGTGTGTGTGTGTGTGTGTGTGACTATAATTGTCAATTTAAAGACTTAAACACCGTCAGGGAGGCCAAGTAAGTCTCTCAGGTGTACACTTCCTTGGCAATTAAACTGTATGATTTTCTGATTATCAATTGGGTGTAACTCAGAAACAGGATATTTTAGAGTTAAAAAAACAAAACAAAACATTCCTCCCCAGATTTCTTGACCAGGCTGCTCACGTGCTCTGACAGTTGCAAAGTACCCCATGCGTTGCTGCACTTGACCGGAGCATGCTCAAAGTTTCCACCTTGCACTTGAGACCCTTCCCTTGGGGATATGACCAAAGTTCCCACTCTGGCTGGGAGAGGTAATGGTCCTTTTCTTGTCTCAGAGCTACCTGCTGTGGGACCCAGGTCAACACGGCCAGCCTGTTCTGTTTGTGCAGCTGGATGTTGGTGATAATGATACCCAACTACCTCACCAGGGTATCCAGAAGTTCAACAATTAATCGCTTCGTGGCATGTTTATTTTATTTGTTTTTTGTTCTTTATAAAAGCGAGGGCAGGGAGAAAAAGCCCTTTTGGTAGAAAAGACTCAGTTACAGGACAGAAAAATCTCCCCCATCATTCCCAATCATCCTTTAAACTGCTTAGCATTAGTCAGAATTCACGTGTTTCGTCTCTGCTATAGGAAATCACAACAGCAATCCTGAGAGGCTCAACACTGATGATGCAGGAAAGAGAAATATGTCTGTTTTAGTTAGGTTTCCATTGCTGTGATAAAACACCACGTCCAAATGCAGCTTACGAAGGAAGGGTTCATTTCATTTTACAGCTTATAATCCATCATCCAGGGAGTCAGGACAGGAACCTGGAGGCAGGAGCTGATTCAGAGACTGTGGAGGGGTGCTGCTTCCTGGCTTGATCTTTGTGGATTGCTGAGTCTCTTTCTTATAGAACCCAGGACCACCAACCCCGGGATGGCACCACCTGAAGTGAGTTGGGACCTCCCCCATGCATCATTAATCATATAGACTTGCCTACAGGTTGCTCTTTTTTCTTTTCCTTTTTTATTTATTCTATGTTTCTTTCACATCATGTATCTTGATCCCATTCATTCCCTGTCATTTCACATCTGCATCTGCCCTCTACCCTTGTACCACCCCCCAAAAAAAACAAAATTTAAGATAAAAAAGGAAAGTAATAAAATGAAAAAAACAGGGAAAAATAAAAAGTCTCATCCTGGAAGCTGCAGTTCGACCCAACAAGTCACGCCATATACCCCTTTGTCCATACATCTCTACTTGCAAGTGTTCATTGCAAAGAGTCATTGGTCTGGTTCAAGCCTCCTGATCTTCACTATACATTCGATGCTGGGCCCCCACTAGGACTCTTCCTGGACTTCCTGCTGCCACCCTGTGTTGTGGAGATCCTGTGGCTTTTGATCTGCAGGTCAGGGAACTTCACATGTTCCAGCAGATCATAGATGGGGTGGATGCTTGGTCTGGGCCTGGGCTGCTGTGGGGTTGGTCTGTCAGAATGGAAATGGGTACAGCTCTCCCATGGTCACAATTTCAGGGCTGGATCACCCACACCTCTGCTAACAAGGTTGGCTCTATTGTGCTGCTTTGGTAAGGTGCAGGGCCTGCTTTCCCAAGTGTTGCAGCTGGTGGGGGTCAGGGCCAGCTCTCCCACTCTTATAACCACTCCCACCTGCCCCAGGCATTGATGGGATGAGGGGAGGGCTTCTTTTCCTCACCCATGCTGCCACAGACAGATGGGTAATGGGGAAAGCTCTACCATGCTCACAATTTTGGGGCTGGCTCACCCACATGGCCTACAGGTAGCTCTTATGAGGGCATTTTCTCAACTGAGAAATCCTTCTCCCAAAAGATTCCAGATCGTGGCAAGTCGACATAAAACTAGCCAGCATAATGCCCAAAGAAGAAAATGGCCATCTCCTTCCTAAGAGAACAGTGGGATCTGCACACACCAATTCTTCTTTCATAATCTTTTTGATACCTGCACTTTCTCCTCAGCCTAAAGGCTGGAGATTGAGAGTCAGTTGAAAGAAATCCTAATGGCAAGTTCTGCCCAATGGTTTTACATCTCAATGCTTTCACATCTCTCTTTAGAATGTGTAATCTCTGTCTTGAGACCTCAGCCCAACTAAGTTGAAGAGAGTCTAATTTTAACACATTGGTTTTTGTCAGGTAAACTACTAGATGTTGAATGGTTGATACATTTAGTTGACTAAGTGAGTACTGTTATTTCCTCAAGGTTTATTTTGTTACTATGTTTTGACTCTACAGCTACATTTTAATCTTCTCTAGGACAGAAGTTTTATCTGCCCAGAATGGAAACTCTGAGTTTCTCAAGTGGTCTTGGGTCCACCAGTACCAGAATAACATGAATGCTCATTTAGTGTGCAGCCAGGATCTATGCTGTATTAACAGAACTGAAGAAACAACAGCAAAAAGACTTCATTGTTTAAGCCCTTCCAAGAAGGTGTGTTTCTAGTAAAGCCTGCCTCTAGGCCCAAGAAACCAAGTATTTGGAAGTTGGAAAGGTCTTGGTCAGATTCTCGGGGCCCATAGATTAGTCAGACATTGTAGTGATGGTTATATTCACAACACACACTTTAAAAACTTTGTTTATGTGCATGTGTGTGCCTCCATGTGAGTGGATGCCCCATGTGTGTGCATGTACCACCTGAGACCAGAAGAGGGCATCAGGTCCCCAGGAGCTAAAATAACCAAAACTCTGGTCCTCTAGGAGAGCAACCGCCTCTCCTAACCACCAAGCCATTTCTCCACCCCGCTCCACAACATATTTCAATAGGTGCTGAACTCTCAACTGTCATGCCAAAGTGCAGCCATGTTTTCCTCACTTTGTTTTTCTATGTCTATGACCAGTGTGTCATTTTCACATTGCTGAAACTTATAACATATAACTAGTAACTTGCCATAGCCATGGAAATTTAAGCTACTTTGAATGCTTCTAATCATAATTCTAAGCATTACATATTCCCCCCTTTTCTGTACCTAGAGAAAAGTGGTATTAAAGCCGTCCTCCAATACACCATCTCCTCAGACACTAAATTGGGTCTCAAAGCACCTGATTTCTTTGAGATTTCCTTCTATTGTGTCTTATCCAATGTCCTTCCTGCATGCAAAGAGTAAACACCTAGTAATGCTCTGACTTAAGATTTCAAGAACTTAAGATTTTAATGAGCAAATTGGGGATTCAAATAGAGAAGAAGGGCAAACTCAGAGCTTCAGGTGTGCATGTTATAACACGATGTTCTAAAAAATCATTTGCTGGGAAAAAGACAGAGAACTCCACTGAGAGACCAAGTCTGTGGATGAATGAGGTTATTGAAAGCACCTGGTATGCAAGGCAGATGTGACTGTGATGATGTTTTCAGTGGCAGTCACAATTTCAGTCATTTTACCAACACACACACACACACACACACACACACACACACACACACACATTGCATTGGCTCTCACTCTCAAAATGCACACCTGGCAATAAGTAAAAATTTGGTGTCTGGTTGGGGCCACCTTAAGTGTTGGAAGGAACCGGGGTTTGAATGAGGGAAATTTTATGGCCGTTGTCTGGGGTGATGATTATGTGTTTTGCAGGGAACAGAGATCCCCAAGAGAAGTGGGGTTTTGGTTTGTTTATTTTTTTGTTACACATTGGGAACATCCGGGATGCTAGGAGTGAGGTCAGCCCAAGAACTGGAGGTCCATTTCTCTTCCTTGACTTTCCTTTTTGTTTTGTTTTGGTTTTCAGTTCTGAACTCTGCAGTAGATTACACCGCATTCTTTGGCTCCAATCTCCTACTGAGGCTGAGCAGAGGAACTCATGAAAGATTGATCATTGCCACTGCACTGCTGTTTACACGATGTTTAGATCTCTGTTAGACAGCCGAGTTGGTAGTCTCCAAGTCTATTCCAGGGAATGAAAAACTAAAGTTAAGATGAAAAGAGAAACCGACATTAATGAACACTGGTTCTTTGAAAGAATAACAAAATGAAGACCGACAAGAATGAAGGATTGAGCTGGGCATGCTGGCTCTCACTTGCAGTCTGAGTTCTAAGAAAGCTGAAGTGGGAGGATTGTGAATTTAAGGCAAGTCTTGGCCACATAGTGAGTCCAAGGTTATCCTAGGATACATAGCAAGAGTTTTTCTCGTTAAATTAAAACCCCAAACCAAACAAACAGGCCTTTCCTCAAACAACAGTGACCACTCAGATTAATAAAACCAGAAATGAAAGAGAAGGCATTAATACTGGCCTTATTAACGTGAAACAAAAATAATTACAAGGAAATATTGCAAAAAATAGACTATCAGGATAAACTGATGAAACTCTTAAAATAATAATGTTGAAAATGCTAATACTCTCTGGTGGCATTATTCAAAAATATACACTTGAAAAATTGACAATTAACATCTAATGGATAACATCATGTTGTTTAAAATTGATTTCTGATAGGCATGGTGGTACACACATTTAATCTTGGCACTTGGAAGGTAGAGGCAGGCCGATCTCTATAGATTTGAGGCCAGCCTGGTCTACAGAGCAAGTTCCAGGATAGCCAGGGCTACCTAAAGAAACCTGTCTCAAAAAGCAAGACACACATACACACACACACACACACACACACACACACACACACACCACAAAACAAAAACAAACAAACAAACAAACAAATCCCCAAACCAAAAACTGATTTCTTCCCAAGACCTGAGATAAAACAAGGATGTCTACTATACACACTTTTGTTCAGCACCATATTGAAAGTTCCAACCATTCTCAGGTGACATTACTCATTCATGTGCATGTGTGTGTATGAAAAATTCTAAGAAACCCACAAAAAGTCCAAGTATTACCTCAGTAAGATTGCAAGATATAACACAGTAAATTTTGGTTCTGTGCACTAGCAATGAAAAATTTAAAAATGAAATTAAAAACAATTCCATGTATAAGAACACCAGGAAGTACAATTTAATTAGGAATAAATTGAACAAATGTGAAGCTTGCATAGTAGAAACTACAAAACACAGGTGAAAGCGAATTGAACAGATTGAGATGACTAGGAAGCATTCCATGTCCGTGGATTAGACTACTTGACACTGTTAAGGTGGTGAATTATTCATATCGGAATAAGACTGACCTGCCATCTACAATCTGTTTGTGTAGAAATTGACAAGCTGATTCTAACTCTATGTGGAAGTGGATAGGACACCAAATAGCCAGGACAGTCTTGAAAATTAAGAACACGGTTGGAGGACTCCTATCTCCACATTTCAAAAGTTAACCACAGATCTCCAGCAATTGAGGCACTGTGAGAGCAGTATAAAACAGATGTACGGATCAGTGGAACAGAAGTCAAAGTTATGGCCTTAACGGCTGAGAGCACTTTCCCAAGACCAGGTTAGTCCCCAGCACCTACATGTTAGCCCACAGCGGTCTGTAACTCCAGATCTAGGGGACCCTGGCATCTTCTTCTAACCTCCAGGGACACCAGGCACCCACACAGTACACAGACATACATGCAGGCAAAACATTCATACACATAAATTAAAAATAATAGCTGAATAAGACTCAAAATTTGGAAATTTTTTAACATTTGTGATCAGGGTTTTTGTTTGTTTTGTTTTTGTGATTTTTTAGACAGGATTTCACCGTGGAGCCATAGCTGGCCTGGAGCTCGTTACATGCATCTGGCTAACCTCGAACTCACGAAGATCTGCCTCCTGAGTGCTAGTTTAAAGGCATTCACCATTGTGTCCAGCATGATAGTTGATTTTCAGCAAGGGTGCTAAAACAATAAAATGGAGAAAGGATAAAATTGTAAATTAATGTTGCCCATCTGCTTGGACACTCCTGTGAAAAACAATAGTATTTGATCTCTGGTGATTGTTTGTTTGTTTGTTTGTTTGAACTCTTTTGACTTTTTTTTGGCTCTTCGGGGGCCTACTATCCAGGTCCCAAATAAATGATAGGGAGTCTTATTCTTTCTTATGAATGCCCAGCCTTAGCTTGGCTTGTTTCTTGCCGGCTTTTCTTAACTTAAATTATCCTGTCTACCTTTTGCCTCTGGGATTTTATCTTTCTCTATTCCTGTATACCTTTCTTGACTTCTTACTCCATGGCGTGCTGTGTGGCTGGGAGGCTGGCCCCTCATATCCCCCTCCTTTTCTTGTTCCTCAACCTTTTTTCTCAGATTTCTCTTCCTATTTAGTCTCTCTGCCTGCTAGCCCCTATACTTTCTCCTGCTTTGCTATTGGCCGTTCAGCTCTTTATTAAATCAATCAGGTGTTTTAGGCAGGCACAGCAACACAGCTTCACCGAGTTAAACAAATGCAACATGAAAGAATGCAACACAATTTTGCATCATTAAACAAATGTTCTACAGCATAAACAAATGTAACACATCTTAAAATAATATTCTATAGCAGATCCCTACCTCACACTCTATAGACAATAAAACCATAAACCATTAAAAGAACATAGGATTAAACTTTGGTGACTTACAGTTAGGCAATGGTTTCTTAGTAACAACATCAAAAGAATAGAAGCCAAATAAAAATAGATAAATTAGATTTTTACCAAAATTACAGGTTTTGTGTTTCAAGGGCGTTATCATGAAAGTAAAAGAACAACATGCAAAATGAGAGAAAATATCTCAGCTCATATATCTCATTAAAAGACTTTTATGTAGAATATGTAAAGAACATGTCATTCAACAATAACAAGACAAGTGATTCAGTAAGTGGGAAAAGTATTCGTACAGACATTTCTCCAAAGTGCATGTAAAGATCACCAAAACACATGGAAAGATACTTAATGCCATTAGATACCAAGAGAAAGGCTAAAATGCAAAGGCAGGCCATCAAGTGCTAGAGAGGGTATGGAGAAACTCAACTCTCATTCACTGTTGATGAGATGTGAAAGGGTATAGCCACTTTGGAAATCAATTTGGCCAGTTTCTAAATGGTTAAATGAAGTTAATATATGTCCCAGCAATCTCACTCTTAAGTATATATCCAAGTGACAAATATGTTCATCCAAAGTATGTAAACAAATGTTCAGAAATTCAATAGCCACTGGACACTATCTAACAGCTCTGTGGCCTGAGAGTGAATGAACTAAATGTATTGTCATGCAATGGGATAGTATTCCCATACAAAATGAATGAGGTATTGATACATGACACAAGTATATACTTTGCCTATAAACTTTATACTAAAAGAAGCCAGTCTACCTGTTATAGTCTCCATTTGTGCAAAGTACCCAGAATGGGCAAACCCATAGCAATAGATCATGGTTTCTACAGCTTGGAGGGGAAAGGGAATAGTGCATACCCTGGTTAATTTTAATGTCACCTTGATCCAACCTAGAGTCACCTGGGAAGAGGGAACCTCAGTTGAAGAATTGCTTCAATCAGATTGGCCTGTGGTCATGTCTGTGAAGAGATTGTCTTGACTGATATTGATATGGGTGGCACCACCCTTCTGCAGAGGAGCCTGGACTGTGTAAGAAAGCTCGATGAACGTGAGCCCATAGGCAGTGTTCCTCTATGATTTCTGCTTTGTGTTCTTGCTTATGTGCCTGCACTGGCTTCTCTTGATGATGCACTGTGACCTGGAAGTGTAGGCCAAACAAACCTCTCCTCCCCCAAGTTTTGGTCAGAATGTTTATCGCAGTAACATAAAAGAAACTGTGGGACTGATGATGGATATAATGTTTCTTTCTGGGTGAGTTCTGAAAATCAGATCACAGTGATGGCTACAAAATTCTGTGAGAATGTGAAAAGCCACAGAACTGTACCCTAAAGACTGGACTTTATGGCATGTAAACTGTATCTCAACAAAGCTGTATTAAAAGCCTTAAACTACAAAGGAGTATTGAATTCCAGCACAGTGTCACATGAAAGACCATTAGTCAAGAAGTTCATTGATATTGTATCCTGCATTTATTGAGTGCCTGCTTGATGTTAAACTTTTTTAGCGCTGTGTTAGCCCTAGTGCATCTTCTGGTTCTCCAAGTATTTCTCCTGAACTCCTGGTTCTTGTCTGTGGCTTTTGTGCTTGGATTTTCAATGAACTTCTCAAACCATACATACTCTCAACTGAAGGCTTGACTCTTGCAATCTTCCTGGCTCCTGCCTCTTTCCATCTCAGTGATTGGAATCCTGGTTCACCCAAATGAATGAATCAGAAACCTAGGGGCCCAACTCAATTACAATCTTCCAACCTCCAAGAAACTTACTTAAGTAAGAAACTTAAAAAAAAATTTCAGTTTTTTTCTTTCACAGTTTGAAGAATATATATGTATATATATATATATGTGTATATATATACATATACATATATATATATTAGACTTCATCTATATACCCCTGGTGGAAGTTACCAGGCAAATTCAAATCATCCCTATCATTACCGATATCATGGTCACCACCCTCATCATCATCATCATCATCATCATCATCACCACCACCACCATCACATCACTATCAGGGTCACCATCATTATCATAGTCATTATCACTATCACCATCAGTACCACAGTCACTACCACATCATCATCACCATCACTATCAGGGTCACCACCACCACCATCATTATCACCATCACTATCATGGTCACCATTGTTATCATCATCACCATCACATCTGCTACTCTTCAGTTGAAAAGATGAGTATTTAATTCCACCCCTTCCTCCTTCTAAGAGTTGCTATTTACACTCTTAGTTTTAATTTTAACAGTTAGTTTTGCAAGTTTTCCATCTACTTTGGATAATATGCTCTACTCACCTTTTTACACACAGAACCTAATAAAACTGAGCTTTGTTGGATGAAATTTAAGACTAAGGAAAATACATCTAAGCTGTTGAGTGCTGTGCTCCAGGTTCCATGGGTAGGAAGTAGTTGACCAATAACTCAACAGCCACACAGCTAACCTCTCACTGCAATCATGAACATTTCAAATAAAAGTCATATTTTGTTTCTGTTTTTACTATGCTTTGAATGCATTTCCCCTAAAATTTATATATCAGAAAGTCCCAAATCTGCATGTCAATGTTATTTTTGAAATTAATTAGAATTAGATGAGTTTATGAGAATGTAACGTCCACGATAGTTAGTGTTTTCATACAAAGATGAGATCCCATTTCTGTGCTTTTGCGGTCTCATTATGGGATGCCTCAAGCAAGATTCAGCAAGAATGCCAACACCAGTGCTCTTGACCTTACCAAGTTCCAGAGATGCAAGAATCAATTCATTTCCTTTATAAATTACTCATTCTTGGGTATTTTGCTCTCATACACTTTATATATACACTAGCCCTTTCAACAGCACTAGTAGGAACACAGACAACAATGCAAACCCATAGCATAAAGTTCGACTTCAAGGAATGATTATTTTATTGAAGTTACGGTCAAAGACTGGAAAGGTGTTACAGTTGCACTTTGTCTGTTCTTTCCATGTATGTATTTTTTTTTTAATAGGATTTTCCTTTCTTCAGTCAGATTCTGGAAAGTAAGGGTTTGGGGTTTCACCATTACTCATTTTTTCCCTCTTAATAAATTTCACAGAAAGAAGTTTGGCCAAGAAAAGCCCACCACAGGGAGTATGCACATTGAGGGACCATATGGAGCCAAGTGGAAGCCATTAAAGCGACTCCATTCTGTTTGGGCAAGCGCAGTCTTGACAAATTCATTGCCACACGGCAGTGAGTGTCCTGGCTGGGTGATTATTTTTGTAACTCCATCTGCCTGGCATCACCGGGGCCCCCAAGTGCCTAAAAGGTTGGGACAGGTTGACCTAGGAGCAAGGAATCCACGCTCTTTCATTACTGGGTTACTCTATAGTGGATGAAAATCCTCTCCAGCTGAGCACTTTGTTTTGCTATCACTAGGGTTGAAGTCCATTACTCTCTCTGCGATGGTCCTGCTGGCTCACTCAGCAACCCTCAGCCATTTTAACCTCACATTGAAAGCTTTTATTGGGCCAAAGAGGGAAAAGACATAAATAGCAACTGGCTTTGAAAACCAGACAAACTGTCTCATTCATCAATCTTCTCACCAGCAAGTTTTATCTCACTCATAGTGATACTGTAACACACACACACACACACACACACACACACACACACACACTACTAGGGGCACTTTTTCATAAGCATGGAGACATAAAAGCAAATGGTCACTTGCATACTTATCGTCCTTCTGGCTTACCTTAATTTCCTGTATTTGTTTCTCTTTGAAGTTCCTCTGTATGATACGTGCTCAAACTCAAGTGAGCATTGCTTTCTCTTCAGAACTTCAAATAAGAAAGTTGAAAAGGCACAAAAGCTGTATTGAACTGATGATGAGAATATTTCTCTCAAAACACATGGACTCTCCAAGGCTTGGTCTTTGTCTAAATGCTCATCCTGATAAACTAAGGTCACCATTGCAGTAAAAATTAGTGGTTATCTGGGGGTAGGGACAGACAGATAGATAGAAACACACATACACACACACACACACACACACACACACACACACACACATACACGGGGCAGGGGGAGTTGGAGATAGATAGATAGATAGATAGATAGATAGATAGATAGATAGATAGATAGAAAGAAAGAAAGAAAGAAAGAAAGAAGGGATAGAGATTGTTGTATAGTAGACCAATTAAAAAGATTACTTACATACTGAACAGGGTGACTCCACAGTTATGGGTGCAGAAGCTCATTGGCTTGGCCAGGTGTGCTGTTAAGGGTGCAGAAGCTCATTGGCTTGGCCAGCTGTGCTGTTGTGGGTGCAGAAGTTCATTGGCTTGGCCAGGTGTGCTGTCCACGGAACTTTAGTTTGCCTGCCTCTACAGCTGACACCTGTCCCCAAGAGAAATTCCAGTTTCATCTCCAAATACCTCGATTTTACTAGCTCTTCTCTGGATTTTCAAACTCTGCCACATGAACAAACAAATGGTTTTATGTCTTTTCTGACTATTATTAAAATCCCATTACCTGGTGCAGTGTACTCATTGATTGAATGCAGATTGCTTCATGTGATGGCCCATTTACCAGGCTGGAAGTTCAAGGACGTATATTCCAGTCCTTCATTAACATTTATTACCCATGTAAAGTTGGGCAAATCCTGAACCTCATGGAACCTCAGCCTCCACACTTTTCAAATGGGCTGATGGTAACATCTGCTCCATCACCCACACAGGTCAGATATTGAAGGAACTGGAGTATGTAAAGGAGCACTGACTTGTGAGTCCCGAAGGAAGGGGATCATTCTGGCTCAGGTCAGCTCTCAGTTTGCTAGAGGGGTCTACATGGCAGAGTACTTGACTAGCATAAAATAAGTAAGTAAGTAAGTAAGTAAATAAATAAATAAATAAATATCAGATAGCAGGGTACCTCTAAACATTCTACAACATGTAGCACATCCCCTAAAATGAAAAAAAAAAGTCCATCCAAAGAAGAGGGGCTAAGAAATCCTGGTGTGGACACAGCTTATACTCTGGCTCTTAAAGCCAGTGGTCAGTCACGGGGAGGTGTGATATGCTACTGATCCTTTGATAGAGACTTTGAACTATTCCACAGCTGGGTCAGATGGAAGGCACAGGGTCCCTCACAGCAGCTGTATAGAGGAGCTCCTGAAGTAACAACAGCAGCTTCATCTTTTAGTTGTTTGTTTTTGACAGGGTCTCATTTTATAGCCCCAGATAGCTTAAGACTCTCACTCTGTAGACCAGGCTGGCCTCCTACTCCCAGAGATCTGCCTGCTTCTGCCTCCTGAGTACTGGGATTAAAGGCATGAGCCACCATGCCTAGCAGAATAGTAGGCTTTTTAATTTATTTCATTTTTGAGATTATAATATGATTACATTTCTCGCTCTTCTTTCCTCCCTCAAACCTTCCCATATACCCCTCCTTGCTCTTTCAAATCATGGCCTCATTTTTCAATAACTGATATTACATACATTTGTGTATGTGTAGGTATATGATGCATATCAATTTAATTATTCATATAATCTAGTCAGTCTGTCTGTATGTTTTCAGAGCTGACCATTTGATATTGGATAAGCAATTGGTGTGCTCTTTTTTGAGGAAGACTATTTTTCCCACTCTCAGCACTCCTTAGTTTCCTGTGGTTCCCATAGTAATGTCAGAAGCCACACCCACAAGGTCTCACCAACATGACTGCCTAAACATGAACTGAGTAAGGACAATGTCAATAGACATGATGTAGTAGACAGGGGAACGGCCACCAGACCTCGCCCCTACACAAAGAAGTGTAGTTTTTTTAATGTGCAGGCCTCACACAAGCAGCATCAGTTTCCCAGGGAGCACATGAGATGTGCAAAGACTAGTCAGTACCCCAGTGTCACAAAAATAAATACACGGGGACAAGGCTCAGTCAGTAAAGTGCATGTCCGACAGATAAATAAACGCAGATCTTTAGCATCCATGTAAAAAAGCCAGGGGCGATGGTGCATGCCTGTAACCCCAGCCTTGGTGGGCCCAGACTTGCAGGTACTTAGGGTTCATTGGCCAGCCAGCCTTGCTAAACATAAACTTCAGGTTCAGTGAGAGATTTGTCTCAGAAAATGAAGGTGAAGAGTGACCAAGGGAGACACCCACAGACATATGTGCAGACACCACACACACAGAGAATGTCCCTTCCACAATAAATAAATACATAAATACATAAATAACTCCATAGGCTAGGGCCCCATCCTGAACCTGTTGAATTTGCAGGGTCTGGCGAGCCTTCCCAGGGACTTTGGTGCTGACTGGATCTTGAGAACTGTGTACTGATCAGAAGCTACAGCTCTGATTTTGCCACTCTGTGCTTGGAAGATGCACCAGCTTGGCGCGGGGAGTGGGGTTCAGCCACTGGAGACTCCTGGCAGGATATCTGCCCTGGGAATCTTCTTGCTGGCTGCTTACTTTCTAGAAGCATAGTCTCTAACTCCAGCAAGCAAGTGTCGTTGGGACTCAGCACTCCCATGATAGGACTCTGTGCCGAGTACCACCTGTGGGAGCCGTGTCTCCAGGTGGCACATTATATTGATTAGGCTTTGGGGCTGATGGGCTTCTCATGCCTGGTGTCACTCTTCTGGGTGTAACAGTGAAGGTTAGCTCCTGGTCCCACAGCCCGAGCATGGGTTGATATAGAACAACAGGGCTGCTGCAAGGCTCTCCAGGTATACCATCAGGGAACAGGTGGGAATGGGCCAGATGGGGAGGGGCCAGAGCCTGTGACTGTCCCTGTAGTAAGAGGCCAGTGAGGGAGAATACTGTAAATCCCTTCTGAGTACCAGAGATGTCACCCAGCCCTGGCTCTGATGCATTCTACAACTACTTGGGCCTGAGAAAGTTAGTTATCCTTGATCACAGTGACCTCACAAGTAACAGGTAAAATCATGCTTGTCCACTGCTTTCTTTGTATTCAGGCATTCATTAAATATGGGTTAGATACATACTATGCGTCCTATGATATAGAAACTTGAGTGGGAATTGAAGACACATGACATGAAATCAATTGAACATCCATGTGTACATACATCATCACTAATTGGCTGCATTAAGCCTGTTGGGCACACACAGGAGGAGACAACCTGTAGAGTCACTGTATATCTCTCTAATCTTGGTTCGTGGGATGTTTGCCCATGTAGGAACCCAACAACCCTGGAAAGAGTCCAAGTGATGTGTCCCTGTTTTAGTTAGGGTTTCTATTACTGCAACAAAACACCATGACCAAAGTGCAAGTTGGGGAGAAAAGGGTTTATTCAGCTTACACTTCCAGATTGTAGTCCATCATTGGAGGAAGTCTGGATAGGAACTCAAGTAGGGATGGAACCAGGAGGCAGGAGCTAAGGCAGAGGCCATGGAGGGGTGCTGCTTACTGGCTTGCTCTCTGTAGCTTGCTCAGCCTGCTTTCTTAGAATCCAGGACGACCAGCCCCAGGATGGCACCACCCACCATGGGCTAGGCCCTCCCCCATTGATCACTCATTGAAACAACACCTTACAGCTGGATCTCATGGAGGCATTTCCTCAGTGGAGGCTCCTTCCTCTCCGATAACTCGAGCTTGTGTCAAGCTGACACAAAACCAGCCAGTACAGTCCCCATGATCATAGGTCTTAACTACACACACACACACACACACACACACACACACACACACACACACAAGCAAGGTTTTAACAGCAAGGACTTAAGACCACCACTTCTTTCCACGTTGGCTTCTCCTTGGTCACATTCACCATATAGTTTACTTTTCTCACTGCTATGACCAGATAGATACCTGACAAGAAGTGACCTATGGGAGTGAGGGTTAAGTAGTTTGTCTCATATTTTAAAAAGGGATCCAGACCATGATGGTGAGGAAGACGTGGTGGCAGGGGTGTGAGGCAGCTGGTCTCGTTGCCTCCATCCTTAGAAAGCAGCAGACAGGAAACAGGCCCAGGCTATCAACCCTCACAGCCCATCCTAGAGACTCATTTCCCCCTCCAAGACTCCACCCCCTGAAGTTCCCACAACCTTCCCAAACAGTGCCACCAACTGGGGACCAAGTGTTCAAACCCATGGCACATGCAACATGTTGGGTGGCAAGGGGATTGCCAGGAGGGTTTTAAGAATCCAAATTAGAGAAATAGAGCAGGGGATATAGTTTCGCTTTCATGATTTCACTATTCTCAGATGTAATAAAGTTCTTGCTAGCCATTACAGTTTGGGGTTTGAGACCCAAAGGAACATATAGGACAGGCCTTATGTCGATGGGAGATCTACAGCGTCAACACTGAAAATACATGGATGGAAGAGAAGAAACCAGTTGGTTTGCAGTGTTTGGAGTTAGATGCTGCTCTCTGGAAATGCTAATCTTCAGACATTGTATGTGGGCAATTCAGTTCCTCAGCATCCATTTAAAGAAGATGTGCTCTCCTGCCAGGAATATGCTCAGTAATGTGGAACAAATATGGACTGTCTTCACGGACTCTACATGTGTGGGTGTGAGTGCATGTGTGGAGGCCAGGGGAAGGCCCTCCTGTCGTTCTTCCAATGTTATCCATCTTGGTCTTTGGAGACAGGGCCTCTCATAGGTCTGGGAACTTTCCAAGTAGGCTAGGCTGGATGACCAATGAGACCGCATGAGAGGGGTTAATGCCATTATGAAAGTGGTCTCAGAGTGCTCTCTCACCCTCCTTCAGCTGTGGGACGTCAGTGAGACAAGTCAGCAGTCTGAATCCTGGAGAAGGAATCTCACCAGAGCCTAATCACATGCCTGCCTGGCCCCAGACTTCCAGCCCTTAGACTGAGATTGAATCACTGTTGTATATGAGTCACCACCCAGTCCACTGAATGTGTAATGGCCACTGAACTGCTTGCTACAATACCTGGGTCTTTGGGGGTAACAATTCTGTTGGCTTCCTTGAACTCTTCTTGGTTATCTTGCAAGTTATCTTGCAGCCTCAATGGATGGAGAATACGCACGTGGGATAAATACATTAGATTACAGCTCTGTGAGTTATTCACATAAAAGTTAATAAGGAAGAAAGAGACAGAGCACAGAATCTTTTTCTGTACAATTGCCTTTCAAACACACATGCTGGGATCATAAACAATGCAAGTGGTGGTGGAGAGGGAGCTGGTTTCCTGGAGCCCAGCACTGCAGACCATATGGAGCAGCAGAAGCCTGCCAAGGGCACTTCATGGGGAAATAACATGCAGCTGCTGCCTGGATGGCGGCTATTAGTCAGTTTCTGAGCTGGAGAAGGGGGAAAGATCTCACCGGGCTGCAGCTCCGAAGTCCCAAACAAAACCTTGTTAAATGTGATCCAACTTTCTTGGCCTTGATACAGAGAGATGTAGAATATTTCAAATAGAAAGATGGGTCCACCGACTTCTCAGTAGGAGCTCACCTTTCGGCAGAGCATCATGAACCACCAAGGGTTGACTTTATAGAAGAAAATATATAATGTATGTTAAGTAACTACAGTTGGAGCCAAGAAGACAAAGTAATAGTGTTAACAGATGAACCCCAGACCTGGTTCTTGCTTTGTGGGTTGCACGGTGGTTATTCTGAAGTAATCTGAGAAACTGTCCCTTTGAATAACTAAGCAGTAAGGAAAACTCTTTGCTATGGGGAGAGCATTAACAATAAACCACTGTTAGGGTGTATTCGGTGGTATAAGTTTGCAGCATAATTTAATTGTCAAATGAAAAAGAAATTTCTTCAATTGATGAAGGAGGCCTTTGGAATTTTTGTATTGTTTGCATTCATTCAGTATTATCTTGTGGGCAACACAAGAGCTGTGATCCCCAGCAGACCCTGCTACACTCACCACACATACTTACTCTGATTTTCACAGGAAACCTGCCAGATAGGTGTTATTCAGGTCTGTTCTGTGTCAATTCGCTCTCTCGGTTAAACTGGGATAGAGGGAAGATGTGGTAGAAAGAAAAGAAATGCTAATAGGCACGGTCTGTCATTTGTTTGCTTGACTATTACGGTCTTGTAGGGAAACTTCATCGAAGTCATGGGTAATTTTCCTATACCCTGAGAGGTGAACTGTCTAAGATGTCATGGAACAGAGTCTCATGGACAAGACTGAGATGCTTGAATTCAAATCATGGACCCAGTAGCTAGAAGTCTGGGACAGGATAACATACATACAAAGGTACAGCCAGGGTGGATGGACCATATCACCATCAGCATCTTGGATAAGGCAGTGTTTATTTTTCCAATACAGCAGACTTTCCGACAGATGGTATCATTATAAGGGCTAGGGTTGAGGTGTCACAAGGAGGTCCCAAAGGTGGAAGACAGCTGGGACCAAAATGCACATGTTCTCAATGAGAAAGATGCAGGAACAAAGACCCATGGGTCCAACTGTAGCCAGCCTAGTGGTATGGCAAAAACCTTTGGATTTTGTGCTTTCTTAACCAGAATACACATGAGGGTCAGAGTAGATATCTCCAAAGGAAGGCCAAATTAGCATATATGAATATTAAACCACTTATTACCTGCTGTTAGCACAGTAGACACGTTAGTACTGTTAGCACAGAAAGACATCTCGTGTCTTTCCTGTCTTCCATAGTACAATGAGATGCCCATAAACAATTATGAAAATGGACATTACAATTGAGTTCATGTGAAGCTGCCCCTGTAGAAGTTGCCTCAAATTAGACCTTGCCTACTCTGTTAATTGATCCTTCTTTGGCATTTGCTATGTGATGAGTATTCTACTTTGCTGAATGAGTAAATAAATATCTTTTAAGTAGAATAATAAAGAGAGATTGATTAGTCTAAAGAAAGGGAGAGAATTCATGAGTCAAAAGCTTCCTTTTCTATAAGCTTTGGGTCTCAAGGTCCCAGGTCCTCTGATTTCCCTTCTAAAGTGGTTCTGCCAGGAGCATTACCCCTCAGTGTATAGCTACCAGGCCAGCAGGGACATCTGGGAACTTGGTAGCATTGTAAAGTTTCGCCTTCCTATCTACTAAACTGGAATCTCTGAGGTGTGGCCCATCAGCCTGGTTTCACAGTCCTCCAGGTAATTCTAGTATATACACATGCATACACACACACACACACACACACACACACACACACACACACACACATACACATATACACACTCAAATGGTGTACTGTGGTAGTCTTGATCTGTGAGATACCTAGTGTTGGGCCAGCTTGACAGAATCTAGAGTCACTTGTGACCCAGGCCTCTGGGCATGCTAGGGGATTATTTTGATTGTTCTAACTGAGGTAGGAAGATGTATTCGCTGTGGGTGGAACACTTCCTGACCGGGGTCCGAGACTGTGTAAAGGGGGGATGATAAGTAGCACTGTGCATTCATCACTCTCTGTTTCCTGACTGTGGATGTCACATGATCAACCACTTCAAGTTCCTAATGCCTTGACTTCACCATGGACTGGACCCTTGAAATATGACCAGAATAGACCTCCCTTGCATGGCTTTTGCTGAGTATTTGGTTACAGCAACAGGAAAAGAAACCAAGGCAACAAGACATTCTCTCTCTGAGATCCCATGTTGTCCTCACTGGGTAACACAAGTCTGGTTTCATGTTTTGATAAATGTAATCGTAACAGACATTTTGAAGGCATTGCTCAAAAGGGCTGGTTCCTGGCTCGGGCCCACAGATGCCCAATGGGCCACTAAATGGGGGTAAACTTTGTTATCTCTGTCTTCATTTTCTGTTTGTCTTCATTCCTCTGGCCAGATCCCCGCCAAACTCTGCTCACAGGCATGATAATCATTCTGCTTCAAACTGGAGGACCCAGCCTGTCTCATCTCCTTTCAAGGCTGATGGCACAAAGACAAGAGAGAGGCATTTTACAGTATCCTGGCTCAGACCCGGAAAAGTCACCGGTCTGCACTCATTGTTCTAAACCTACAGTCACCCTGGATTCCACGAACATTGCAGTTGCAAAGATACAATGCCCATGAAAAGATAACCCAGGAAATGGGAGAAATTTCCCATGGCAGAAACAGGCTGCCACACCCCCCCACACCCTACCCCCACCCCTGCCAGAAGAAGTAACCATAACACAGGAGCCAGACTGTCCCCTCAAGGGACAAGGACTTCTCTGGAACTTTCTTGTAGACCCAAGATCAAGATAATGACCAAGCAGATGACAGCTGGACCAAGTCAGTGTAATTATGCATATTTGTGTTCTTTTGCCTCAATTCTTCTACTTCAAACTAAAAGTTATGTCAGTAGCTCAGAGATCAGCTGGAATGCTTGCTCCTAACCTTCCTTACCTTCTTAACTACTCTTGTTTGCTGTGTGTGTGTGTGTGTGTGTGTGTGTGTGTGTGTGTGTGTGTGGCCAGACCTAGAGTCAACCCTCAGGCCAGTGCTATTCTGGTTCATAGTTCAAGGGCTCCAGAATCACATGTCTTTACTCCAAGGGTGATGATGCGCCTTATGGACTAACACTCCATGACTAAGACCTCTCCAGCTCTACAGCTAGGCACAGCTTCATGCTTACTCTTTCTAGACAGAAAATCTACCCAGAGATAGACAGAACATGTCATGACGAAGTCATCCATACGAGGGTGTTTCCCATCCAGGGTTCATCCCAGCAGTCAGATGTGGACCAGCTTCCCAATTGTTCCTAGCAGGCTCAGAGCGCAGCAGGTACATCTGCAGGCCCAGTGTGAGCTGGCTTTTCCATATGTAGAAAGGAGGATCTGGAAACATTTTTCTTAATCTTTCCATGCCTTTAAAAGTATTTGTTAATTTTATTATGTGTGTGCAGTGGTTTGAATAGGAATGGCCCCATAGACTCATGTGTTTGAGTGTTTGGCACATAGGGAATGAAACTATTGAGAGGTATGGCCTGGTTGGAATAGGTGTGACCTTGTTGGAGGAAGTGTGTCACTGTGGAGACAGTCTTTGAGGTCTCCTGTATGCTCAGGCCAAGCTCAGTGTGGCAGTCTCCCTCTGCTACCTATAGACTGAGATGTAGAACTCTCAGCTACCTCTCCAGAACCACATCTGCCAGCATGCCGCCATGTTTCCCACCATAATGATAATAGACTAAACCTCTGAACTGTAAGCCAGCCCCAATTAAATGTTTTTCTTTATGAGTTGCTGTGATCATGGTGTCTCTTCATAGCAATAGAAACCCTAACTAAGACAGTGTGTGAATGTTTTACTTGAATGTATGTATGTATATCACATGTGTGCTTGATGCCCATGGAGGTCAGAAGAAGGCATCAGATCCCCTGGGACTAGAGTTACAGATGATTGTAAGCTACTATGTGGGTACTGGAAGCTGAACCCAGATCATCTGCAAGAGCAGTAAGTGCTCCTAACTGCTAAACTGTCTCTCCAGCTCCTCTTTCCATGATTTCTAAAAATATGTTCTATGAAATAGTATGTGTATTACAGGACATTTGGAAAAAAAGAATGTGTGAAGAAGAAAATCTGACCTCCTCCCACTACCCCACTGCCAAATGATGAACATTTTAATTATTTCAGGTTGCAGGATGGATAGAAAAATAAGTAAGTAGATAATGTGCAAAATATTGTACAATATGAAATTCTGATTTTTTTTTTTACTTAGTACAATGCAATACCTTATAAACCATCATCTTAATGGCTCTAGAAGACTTAGATTTTTAACTGTTTTTCTAATTAATTTTTTTATGATACAGGCTACTTGAAAGACTAAGGCAGGAGGATTATAAATCCAAGACCTATCTGAGCTATAGATAGAGCTTAGTCTGGGCAATTGGGTGAGACCCTGCATCAAAATGAAAACTAAAATTAGTGCTTGATTATAAGTCAATGGTGAGGTGCTTGCCTAACATGTACCAGGCCCCAAAATTTAAGCCACCTGGTCCTGGAGTTTCTTTGTCAGGAAGTTTTTGATGACCAATTCACTATTCCTAGTCTGTTCAGAGTGTTTTCTGTCTGGTCCTCTTCCCATCTCCATGGATGCTACATTCTTCATTTGTGTCTGTACACCGGAAACTGAGGGACAAGCAAGTGAGCATGCAGGACAGGAAGGGTGGAAGATCTAGGAAAGAGTGAGGGGTAGAGAGCCTGTTTCCTAGTGATGGCCCCTCTATCTGTGGGGCAGTGTTCTCTATGCTCCTTTGCAGTGCAGGTGCAGCGTAAGCAGCTGGGGTGTTGGGAGCCTCTGATCAAAAACGGAATGCATTTTCAAGTTTTAGTGCTCATTTCCTGCTGGCCCTCATTGAAAGACATCTGTGGTCTTTCATACCCGACTTCTCAAACATATAAACATTGCAGAGCTGGCAAATGTTGAGTTGTGAGGATACATTTCTTGTAAACGTCATATAAGAGAATGAATCCCATCAGGGTCACGGCTCTTATCACCCCGCTTCCAAGTCTGAGCTATTTGTGCATACAGCTCAGTGTGGTTCGAGACTCCCGTGGGACTTTAGGACTTCATAATCTTTTGATATGTCCATCTGCAGGATACATTAAGACTAAGAGGAATCGGCTCCTTTCCATTGCTTGATATCTACATTTACAGTTAATGAAAACTGTGAGTTCTATTGGACACTCTCCTATTCAGAGCTGGAGCCATACTCCTACCTATCTTGGCAGTCTCAGCAGAAGACACACCAATTTTCACAGGATTTCTTACAAGTCTCTCCCATGAAACCTTCAATGAAGGCAAAAAGTACTAATGGGCAAATTGTTTTCAAGCATGGGTGCTGGGACAGAGGGAAGCAGACAGCAAGGTTGCTGTGGCTTGCTGAGCGGGCTGCCCACCTCCTCCTTCATTCTTCCCATCTCACTGGACATTGTCATTACCTCTTTCTCTTAAGAATATATCGCTGGGCGGTGGTGGCGCACACCTTTAATCCCAGCACTTGGGAGGCAGAGCCAGGTGGATCTCTGTGAGTTCGAGGCCAGCCTGGGCTACAGAGTGAGTTCCAGGACAGGCACCAAAACCACACAGAGAAACCCTGTCTCAAAAAATAAAATAAAATAAAAGAATATCAGGCATTGTGTCTGAAATCTCCAGCAAGGTTATAGGACTACTTAGTTTTAGGGTTCCATTAGAAGCCTGGATAAACATCCAGAAAGTGTTGATATCACTCTGCCGTTGCTCTCTTATTCCTGTAAAGTTGTTCCCTTTTGGTTTTATTTTCTCCTTAGAAAATACAGTCATGGCCAAGTAAAATATATACAAGAGTGTCTTGGTTCGGAAACACTAAGACTTAATTGATCTTTTGCTGAAGATGAGCAGTCTTCCCATGTGTGGGGTTTACTCTAGGGCTTCCAGATATTTTTTTTTTTTTTTTGGAATGTGACTCATAAATTGTAAAAATTAAGGGTAATAGAGTGCTTACCTAGCATGGATGCTCCTGTGTTTAATCCCTAGCACCATAAAAATTAAATTTCAGTTCTTTCTTAAAGCAGTAACATATCCATTTTATGGCATGGTACTTATCTTTCCTACATGAAATAGTATCTGGAATAGTGTCTATCTATCCTCCAACTTGAAAGACAAACATTTTCTTAAATCAGAATCCTGTAGCCTTGAAAAGGAACAGAAACTATCATCAGACCAGTGACAGGTGACAATCGGTACATCTGGGGCCAAGTCTGCTCTTCGACCACTTCTCCCACTAAACAGAACGAGGACTTTTTCCAAGTCATAGTTCAGGTGGAGAGCAGAAAGTATAAAAAGTGACCAAAAATATTTTGTTCTACAGGAAAGTCTCACACAGTACCAGAGTCGTGTCAGAGTGACCTAAGAGCCAACATTAAAATGATCTCACTCACCAAACACGAGATGGCTTAAGTGGCAATAAAAATAATAAGCATCCACGTAAGTGTAACAAAATCTATGAGTTTCATAAGAGCAAAAACATCCTAAGTCGTCCATGGAAGATAACTTGGAACCAATTCCCTAGAAACTTCTTATAAAGGAAATAATCAAGTATTTATCTATTTGTTCCTGTATGGGCCATTTTCCAGAGCTGATGAGGAGGAAAGTTCTCTTGAGATGCATGAGGATGTCAGAACTGAATATATTCACTTTTTTTCATTAGTGGGTATCAAAATAAATGACCTGAAATAAATGACATAGGTGTTAACCACCAATGAGGACAGACATCCTTATGTCAAAGGTGAATGCCTGAAGCAGGTGGACAGCAGGATAGCCAGTGATAACTCTGACTTCAGGAAAACCAGGCATTTCATCATGTGACAAAAAGTTTACATCTCCAGAAAGTAGCGATGCAGACTTGGAGACTCTATGATGGCCTTTACCCATATATAATATTGTTATTTTTTATTGGAAATACAGAAAACAGAAGAAGGTAATATTGGTTAAAGTATTAAATATTGGTAAAAGTACCAATGAAATGGGGGAAACTAGCAACAATCTTAGTCTTAGAGTCTACAGAACAAACAAATCTGTTGCTTTAAGATATAAATTTCAGCAGACATAAAACAGGGCAGGTGTCCTTGCACACTGGGGGCCCTTTTGATCCTGACTGGAGCTAACAAATGGTTGCAAAAAGAATGACAAGAAAGAGAGATTTCAATAATATTTGATGGCATTAAGAAATTATTGTTGGCTTTGTTGAGTGTTTATATACTGTTTTTTGTTTTTTAAATCAGGGTGCTAAAATTTTAGATACATTGAAGGGCTTCATGAAAATTACATCTGTGTGGGAGTTCTCTAGCATCCGCAGCAAAGAGAGGCAGGGCTGCATCTGTACACAAAGGAGACATGACTGGCCTGATGATCGGCATCAAGCTGAGTAATTGCTTTATGGGTTACTCCAGGCTTATGGTAGCAATCTCTTAGTTTTTGTATGTTTCAAAAATTCTGTAATAGACACAAAAGCAGCTGGTATCATTTGGGCAAACATTGATCAATAGCCTCTTGAGAGCTTGGAGATGCTTCCGCTCTGGAGAAAGCACTGGACCGGAACCACAGCTGCCCCGGGAAGCTGGGGATGGCACAGATGAAGATGAAGGCCAGGCTGTTGTCAGAGCCAAAGATGGCATGCCTTTTGAACAAATCTGGGCCACTGAGGAGAGAGAGCAGTCACGTTAACATAGCTCCTGACTTAGTTGGGACAGGACGACAGAAAGGAGAGATGATAATCAGCAGCTGATGAAAAGCCCAGGAGAACTCTAAGCAGTCCGTTGCAGGTGAATGTGGAGGACTCCAGCAGGGAAACCCCAAAGAACCCAGAAACACAGTTCTAGAAAAGAGAGATCTGAGTTCACTGGGCTGCCGGAAACTCCACTTTAAACTTCTGCCGGGGCAAGAAGTAATCAACACCAGGTTGTACGGATACCAATCACACATACCTCTCTTGTCCCTGACACTCCAGCCTCCTCTGCTTCAACCCTAGTGACCCCGGAACATCTTAGTAGGAACTAGGGGGGCAGACAGGTATGTCAGTGTCTGATCTAAGCAGGTGGAGGAGAGGAATCCTCACCCTAAAGGAAATGCAGCGTTCTCATTAAATATTGCCACAGTTTAACCTCAGTAGTTTAGATCCCATCCCCCCTCTCTGCCTCTTCCCCCTGCTCTTCTTATTTCTTGAGCCCCAGAAGCTTTAGACCAATAGTGGGGACAAGATCCTACTACCAACCTGGGCTGCCCTCAACCTTACTCAGAGAAGCGTCTTTTTGCCATGGGCAGCAAGCAGTCAATGAAGAAAAAGCATATGTCATCCAAGTGCTGAGAGCAAAAGACCAAGTTCTCTAAATGAGACGTCTGTGTCAACCCTCACCACCCCTCTGGCTCCGAGAACAATGAAGAAGAGAAGCCAAAAAGAATGAAGAGCTGGCGGATGGGGAGGAGAGATGCAATGTGCTGACTTCAGAACACAATGGGGCTGATACACTTAATTCATGTCCCATACGCTCATGAACTCAGACACGACAGGGCTGATAATGCTCAGGAACTCACAGCAACTGTGTTCACCTGAGGAAGACCTGCAGAAGACCAAGCTGCCAGCTAAAATTCCAGCATAGATAGGGTCGAGGATCTCCAGTCTCCCCCACTTACTGAGAAGCTATTGGCATTTGTTAGTCACTGAGGGAAGGAGAACCATTCTTCTTTGCAGATGTGGCCACTGATAGGCCTTGCATGCTCTATTGGATGACCCCCACAACCATACATATATAAACCACACCAATGGGACTTCGTGGGTTATTAAAAAAAAGACATAAGTTGTGGGGGGCTGTTGAGGGGGATATAGGAGAATTAGAGGAGGGAAGGGAGGAAGGTAAATATGGTCCTATTTCATGCTCTGCCTGTACAAAATTCTCAAGATAAAGAAAAAGAGTTTTTTTTTCCCCAAAAGAAGTACATCATAAAACCCAAGAAAAGCAGATGCACAGAACAAGTTTGATTAGTGAGTGAGGGGAAGGGAAAGAAAATAACCGAGCTGCTTTCTGCTTCTAAATCCATGATTTCTAGAGATCTCTACAGCCTGTAATGGTAAGCAACGTGGTACATTCAAAGATGCAATGTTTAATGAAGAGATAAGATTTTTCTCTTGGTCACTGTCAACACATCAAGGGAGAGAAACATTATCTGCCATTCCTTCGCTGGACGGAGAACTTGGCAATGATTTGGGAGAAGAGCTTTGATAACTCAAGATGGGGGGGGGCTATTAAAACAGCAAAGATGACACTCAGCTTCTGGACCGAGAACGAAGGTGGGGACAAACGTGACCGCAAGGCGGGTTCAGGGCACAGGGAGAGAGCATGTGCCGCGTTGAATGTCCTCCTACCTGCGCTCCCGTAGCTTTAGTTCGCTGAAAACCTATTTCGTCTGGTGTAAGTGGATAATCCCTCTACCTCACAGCAAAGGGCTGAGATCTGACCCTCTGCTAGTCCATGTGACACTTTAGTGCACATTAGAAAAGACGACCCCCTCAGGTGAAACAATTTACAAGTTAGGGTGTACCTTCTCGGTTAAGGCGTGACTAAAATTTCCTTCCTCGAGGCTCTTTCTGAAGAGATACACCAGGGTAAACTTCACTGCAACTCTTCGCAGAATCTAACCTGGCCCTGTGGCCAGGGGGACAGCCACTGTAGTCCTTGGCCCAGGTTCATGGTAGGAAAGAAAAACAAATGACAAAGTTCAAAGGCGAAGAAGGCTAACTGCTCAAATGTAAGACTCCAGGAATTTGCAGGAAAAATGAAGGGTGTTGACTTTCTAGGTTGTGACCTAGAATTTGAGGAACTCTTGTACAAATCTTCCAAATCCATCTGGTGACATGCGTGTCACCTTTGGTCTAGTCTATCATTTCCCCAGTCCTGTTGGAGTGTAAGTAACTCAGAGGATTCAAACCTCGGGACTGCCCCCATCTATCACCCTCACCCTTCTCAGTAAATGAATAAAAGTTCATCAAAGTACACTAACGAGGTGTGTGGTCAGCCCTGACACTCTCCGGCATCCCCCCTCTTCCCTCTACAGCTGGATCTAGGTTCTCTCGGTCAAGCAATATCTAGATTTCCAAGTGCCCACGTGGAGACAGGCACATTCAGCATCCCACCAGCTGCCTCTGTGTACACCATGATTGGTTTAAAGGAGAGCCACATGGCAGGTCCGGGTGAGGGTTCCCCGAAAGAAAATTGAGTTGTGCAGGCAAAGAAAACAAATATACTGGAGAAAGAGAGCAGAATGGTGTGTTAGAAAGTCCCAGGGGTTGACCATTGCCGGTGCAACGAGGCTGGCAGCCACAGATGCAAATGGGAAGACACCTCCTGTGGATGGTTGGTTTGCTCTTTTGGGGGCCTCGTCACCCAGCTCCCAAATAAACCACACAGAGACGTATTCTTAATTATGAATGCCCAGCCTTAGTTTGGCTTATTTCTAGCCAGCTTTTCTTAACTTATCCCCATCTATCTTTTGCCTCTGGGCTTTTCCCGTTCTCTTACTTCTGTAAATCTTACTCTTACTCCATGACTTGCTCTGTAGCTGGGTGGCTGGGCCCTGGAGTTCTTCTTCTTCTCTGGCTGCTAGATTTCCTCTTTTCTCTCAGATTTCTCCTTCTATATATTTTCTCTGCATGCTTATCCTGTCTTGCTATTGGTCAGTTCTTTATTAAACCATCAGGTGTTTAGACAGGCACAGTAACACAGCTTCACAGAGTTAAACAAATGCAACATAAACTAAAGTAACACATCCTAAAATAATATTCTACTACGCCTCCCAGAAGAATCTGAATCCAAGGTCAAGTCAAGGGTGTTTGCATAGACTGTAAGATTGTACCATTTATGTGGTCAGAAGCTGGGTAACAGAAGCTTGCCAGTTTCTATACTCAGGGCCTTGTATGAAGGGGGGCATTAGAGAGGGTGGCTCCTGGTAGGGGAACAGAGGAAAGTGGTCAGAACTGAGGGAAGACAAGTTTTAACTGGAAAGGTGCCTTAATCATGGGCTTGAGGCTGGTGATTAAAGCCACAGGTCTCAAGAGGAAATGCTCAGGGCTCTGCTTTGGTGGGTAAGCCAATGCATGACCCAAGGTCACACTGAACCCCACTTAGCAGCTCCTTCATATGTGCAGTTCGAGAATTCTCTGAGAATTTTTTCAGTTAGCAGCAGGAGCTAGACCACAAGTGCTGTGGTGGCTAGACACAGAATGGTTAAGGGATGGGAAGATGGGAGGTGTTGTCTTGCCAGGTAACAGGACATAGAAAGTGTGCTTCTCAACTCCCTTTTGAATATTCCACACCCCACACTCTCTTCAGGAATGAGGTACTACTGTGAGAAGCCACAAACATGGTATCATCCTGTGGCATTTGAAACAAGGTATGTGCGTTAGCAATTTAGCAAGACACTCCAACTCAAGGGCTGAGTAAAGAGACATTTACAAACACACACAACTGTAGGTCTGGCTGTAAGCTGTTCACTCTGACTCAGACTTCTTCAAGGACCGAATTTCTTTGGGTCTTTCTCTTCTCGGCGTTGGTGTGGGCTTGTTCCTCCACCCATCCTATTACGAATGGGAAGGTGACCTTGGTATTCCAGGCAGTCATGTCCAGACCACATCATCCAGAAGGAGGAAAGCAGTCTCCTCTTCCATCTTCTTTGTAAGCATGAGCAAATCTTTGCCCAAAAGCTTCCCAGCTGACTTCATCTCCATCCTATTGATGCTAATTATGTGTAAGGTTCTGGTTCACATTGGATATCAGCAAAGGAATCATGAGCTTAGACTATGAGGTGGGTCAGAATGGCCTTTATATTTGAAGTGGTTGAAAGATATTAAATGGATATTTCATGACATTGAAGATTATATGGAATGCAAATGTCAGAATCTGTGAGTAACTTGAACTGGCGCGCAGGCACACTCTTGCTAGTTTGCCTTCACAGCGGTAAGACTGAGAAACTGCAGTTGAGATGAGGTCTGAAGCCCACACAGTCCTTTGTAGGAGAAGCCTGCCAACCCCTGACTTTAGATTACTCAAGCTCCGCCTTCAAACTGGACCTGCAGCTAGTTCTCATGACACACATAGACACCGGGAGGACAGCAAAACACGAGAGTAAGCATCTTTCAAAAGGAGGAATGAGATTTGAGATAGGCTCTCTCTCCCAAACCACCACTCCCTCATTGATCCAAGATGGAGAATGTCCTGGAGCTAAGCCAGGGCCACCCTTTAAACTCAAGACTGGGGACAGAGCCACCCTCTTTCTCATGCTGTGACTGTCAGTTGTGAACCCGAGGGCTTCCGACAGTCAAAGCTGAGGAGTGAGAGAAAGAGAGGAAGGCGGAGTGCTCCTGCACCGTTTATGTCCCTCAGTGTAGCTGGCTCCTGTCTGCGCTTTTCTTATTGCTTCAACAAAAAACACCTTGACAAAGGCAGTGTGAGGAAGGGTGTGTTTGTTTGGCTTGTAGTTTGAGAGTGCGTTATGGTGGGAAGTCATGGCCATGGAAGTGTGAGAGGTAGCTGGACACGTTGTGTCTACAGTCAGGAATCAGAGAGCAATGGGTGCCCTCCTCAGCTCTCTTCCCCCTTTTCATCCCATCTGGGACCCCGGCCTATGGGATGGTGCCAGCCACATTTAGGGTGAGTCCCAACTAACTGAATCTATGAACTCCCTCACAGAGATGCCCAGAGATTCATCCTCAGGATGATTCTACATCCTGTCAAGTTGACAAGCAACATAGTCCAGGAGCTCTCAACCTGTAAGTCATGACCCTCTCTGCAGGGGTCAAATGATCCTTTCACGGGAGTCACCTAAGACCATCAGAAAACACAGATATTTACATTATGATTCATAACAGTTGCAAAATTACAGTTAGGAAGTAACAATGAAAATAATTTTATGTTTGGGGGTCACCACAGCATGAAGAACTGTATTAAAGGGGCGCAACATTAAGAAGGTTGAGAACCACTGTATAGACCATCATAACCTCCTCACCCAGACACTCAAAACTGAGGCAGCACACCCCCATGTCACTTATACAAGTTGTACTCGTGTGGTTCACTGTCAGATGGATAAGCCTTGGTCGCTTAAGGGTTACTGTCTATGTGGGGGAGAGGTCTTCACTCCTAAGAAGAGAAGTAACAGGAGAGAACGAAGGCTAAGGACAGAAAACCAAGCTTTTTTGGTGGGAAGCGTGAGACTTCCAAGTGGAGATTAGCGGCGGTAAGTCAGCGTGTTCAAGGAAAATTTGAAAGTGATCTCGAGGATGAACATCATTTAAAAGATTCCTCTCCTGTCGGGCAGTGGTGGCGCACACCTTTAATCCGAGCACTCGGGAGGCAGAGGCAGGCGGATCTCTGTGAGTTCAAGACAGCCTGGTCTACAAAGCAAGTTCCAGGACAGGCTCCAAAGCTACACAGAGAAACCCTGTCTCGAAAAACCAAAAAAAAAAAAAAAAAAAAAGTTCCTCTCCTACATCTGGAAAACCATCCAGACAGAGACCAAATGCAAAAATAGGTAAAGTGGTCTCAGAGTCAGTTAGCCTGATTAATTCAGTGGCCTGTGAGTCAAGGGACAGTGGAAGCCACATGAATCCATTGAGGCTGATAGGCGGGGTTTTGGGGGAAAGTATCTGATGTGTTATGAGTGCCCAGGTCCTGAAGAAGCTCCCCTCATGCGTCTGGAACATGTAGTGAAATTCTGAGCTGCCCTTATGCATGCTAGTGAGCATAGGCATGTACTCCTTGGAAGGGCATTATACAAGAGAACAGTTGTTTTTAATACCCTCCCAAGCTGCCCTCCACATACTTAAGTCACAATGGTCAGGCTCCACCAGGATGCCCAGGAAGGCTCCAGTTCTCTGGACAGCTTGTTGGACATTTTGAAAGATGAGGTGGGGAAATTGTGGGCCTCTGGTGATCATCAGTACCTGTTCTTCAAGCACCTCCCCTTCAGAGCAGCACATTGCCCCATAGCAAAGAGGCAGAGAGGGGGCCAGAACCGCTTCGGATGGCAGCCTGGTGAATGTCACGTCTAGAGACCCCTCTGTCAGGTCACAGCTCTCGTTCTGGGAAGAGGAGGACTGGTTCCCGGCAAGGCTGGGAAGTGGCTGACCTTTGTCTCTGAGACCCTCCAAGTTCCTTTTGTGCTTCCTCTAAACGATCACTCCTCTCTGCCCTCTCACTCCCTCAGACTCCAGGGGGCCATCCAGTGCAATTTTGCTGCCAGGACTCCATCCGGGAATCCTAAATGAAACACCTCATGGTGCAAATTGCCTGCACAGTTCCAGCAGCCCCTGTGTAGCCCCTGTGTAGCCCCGTATCAGCCCCTCGGGTCAGTCCTCGGACGCCGCGGACTCTGAGCTCTCAAAAGCGCCAGTCTGATTCCCATGACCCACTCCCACCCAAATTCACACCTCCCAGGATCCTGAATTCTTTGTCGAAGAGTTCCTGGCACGCTGCAGTACAGTGGTCCTCAGTGTATCTCACTAGCATAAATGTAAGTGCTAGGCACTGCCCACGGCCTATTGACTCAGACACCCTCAGGACAGGGTCAAGTCCTGTCTTTTTAACAGACCCTCTGAGTGGTTCTGAGGCAAAGTTACATTTGAGGAGCTCTGGTATTGGCAATCCCAGCCCACTAGCCAGACTCAGGTGCTTGCTCCTGCCCACCATGCATCCCAAGGTTTAGCCCAAATAGGGCAGAGATTTTACCAAACGTGTCCACCCTTTCCAAGATTCCACGGTACTTTTATAAAAGAATAATGAAACCTAGCTCTTAGTTATGGAGAGAACCCATTTGAGGACTGACTGGTAGTGTCAATCCACTTGGTCCCCAAGGCTTTGTGTTAAATTGACTTGATGCAGATCCCGGCCCCACTGGCCGGAGGATGACTGTCCGAAGACCACAGCCTGATGAGAGTTCCTTTATCTCTAAGAACCAATCTTTAATAAGAAGCGAGGGAGATGAGGATGTCAGAGGAGTTTAAAGGGAGCAGTTGCGTTCAGAGCACTCTGCCTGCCTATGTGTGCACAGATGTAAAGGGTTAGGGTTAGCATGGGCAGAGAAGGGAGAGCTCAGCCTTAGGGCAGAAAGGAGACACCCCACGGGGCAGGCCTCTACTGTCCACTGTTGCTGAGACACAGGCACTGATCTGAGGCTGCTGCTCAGACCCCCAAGACCTAAGAGGGGATTCAGTGTGATGCATACATTTTCCTCCCAGGGAGGCGGAGGGCAAGGAGGCCAGACGGGGCGGGGCTAAGGGACCCTCAGGAGCCAGCACAGCTGGAAGTGATTAAGTGCTGCCTTCCAGGCAGCCGACAGGTAACAGAGCTTGGTAGAGTTACAGTTGGTAGAGCCTCAGAGACCTTTGCCCCGGAGGTGTTTGGCAAGTCCCCTCTGCTGTATATTGACTCGGTGTCTGACAAGGCTGTGGAGTTTTCCAGCCGTGAATGCAAAAGGCTTACTTAGTTAATACGTTCAGCATCACACCTCTGGAGGAGGGGACTGTTTCTATGGCCTTCACGTTGTAAGCACTGAAGAAACATGACTAGACACAGTCTGTTGTATTCTCAACTCAAGGAAAGGCAGCAAAGAAGAAAGTCTCCTCCTTTGTTACGGCACAGAGTGCCTGAGGATTTATGGATAATGATCCCCAAAGAGTCTGGAGGAAAGCCAGCAAAACAGAGTTTGTGTGTCCTCTTAGTTTCATGAGTGTGACCCCAGGAAGGAGAATACCAAAAATGCAGAGGCGTTTCCTAGGAACTCTCCTCAACACACCGCTTCCTCCAGCCAAGCACGCTTTGCAGAAATACAATCTGCATGCTGTTATCCCTAATTTTCCAAGTCCTTGTACATTACATTGGGCCAGCCACCCTTGCTGTTAAATGTCAGTTAAAACCTAATGAATTTAACAGCTCTGACAAGTTTAAATTAGCTCCCACAGAGACTATAATTTGCTTCGAGTTCTTACCTGCTATGGATCACTAATTCCCAAATGAGAGTACTATGGGCACATTTTTCAAAAACACATTTTTATTGACTTAAAAAAAATGTAACCAGTTAGCACATGTTCATTATAGAGAATCAGAAAAGAAGGAAAATCAAAAGAAGGAAAATATAGCAGAACCTGCCTAGTTACACTTTTGTTATAAAACTATCCAAAAGAAACCCAGAATAAACGGCTCTCTGTGGTGCCTATTAGCATATCCAAATGCACTTTGGCCTCCAGGGCTCCCTCAGTAGTGGTGGCTCTTCTCCACAGCTCTTCTCACTGTTCCCCCTTACCCAAAACTTCTCCAGCTCATGGACTTCCCTTCCCCCAGCTTCTCATTCCTATATAACCCTGCCATGTCATCCATGCACTCTCTTGGTCCCTATCCCTCGCTTTCATCTTCCTCTAGGTCCTCCTCTATCACTTCCTCCCATGGCCTGGTCCAATCTGCTGGCCTTGTTCAGTCTACTATGTTCTTTCCCTGCTTTGGACCCTTCCCGATGCCTCTGGCTGAACTCTCCCTCATATCTACAATAAGAACCTTCTCCCTAGCCATACCTTGGAGTGGTCATGCCCTCACTATATACAGAAATAACTGAAGAAATGATTCTGATTGCTTACCATCAACCTCTTCCACAGCTTGTGTTATTTAAGGAGTCTTTGAAGGCAAAAATGGGCTTGCTCTCAGACACCATGAAGAAGGGTGATGTGACTTTCACAGCAAAAACAAAGTAACTCTGTTGATTTCCATGTGTTTGAACAGTTGACCACTGGCTGGTGGAAAGCTGTAGAATCGTTAGGAGTTGGAGCTTCATTAGAGGAAGTAGGTCACTGGATCAGGGTCTAGAGGCTTATAACCCAACCCACTTCCTGATTTATGGATGGTGTGTGTGCTTTTGAAAGTTCACAGACTCCTTTCAATCTGCCTCCAGCTCACCCTCAGGCAATTGCTGGAACCAGGCATTGCTGGATGCTGGTTCCTCTTGCAGGAGTCTGAACTCCAGTAGGACTTCAGTGGACTTCTAGAACACAGACAGAACATGGGATACAGATGTGGCCAGCCGAGCCCATGAGGCCAGTATCGGAGTTGTATTAGTTGTAGTTCTCCAGAAATACTATCAACGGGATATAAACAGACAGACAGACAGATGGGATTTATTATAGGAATTGATTCATGAGTATAGAGATCATAAACCCCATGATCTTCAAACTGAGAAGCTGGGACAGATGATGGTTCAACTTAGCCTAAGCAAAAGGAGTGAGAACATGGAGACCCAGTGGTATAAGAAGACCTGACAGCTGGCACTAGCCCCAGAGCCTGAAGATGGAAGAACCAGAGCTTTGACGTCTGAGGGTCTCTAGCAGGAGAGAGAGTTCTCCCATCCTGGTCATACGCTCTCTCTGCCATTTCGGCAGATCCTGAATCCAGCCACTAACTCAAACCCCAGTCTCTTCTAGAAGCACCTCCACTCCTCAAGCAACTGTTCCTCCCAGACTCTCTAGCCCAACTGCCTTCCTGTCCACCTGTCTTTCCATCTGGTACGCGCAAAGGGCAAGACCCCTCCCAAATGCACACCTGTAACCAGACCCACCATGCAGAGGAGGAAAACGGATGGCCACACTCTTCTTTGTCCCTCCGACCCAGACTCAAAGAGGACAGTGACATCAGCTACCCATTCCAGCCTTGCTCAAATCACCACGGCTTTCGGAGCCCCACGAATCCGTGAACCCCAGATCCACACCTTAGAGCCTCTTTCCCTTCTGCGTGTTCCAGGGAAAGGTGTCCCTGGAATAAATATATAGGGTGGACCCTTTTGTCCAGGCAAATGTTGTGGGAACACTGATTTCTGATTTCAAAAAGCCATCTAAAGGATTCCTGTAAATATCTGGTTTCTTTCTGGGCAGCAGAAAAAGTGTCTAACTGAACACATTTTAAACCAATATTTTATTGCTGGGTTTTTAGAAGCCATTTCTACTTTTAATTTAAATCATACTGCTGTGTCATAAATCAAATGTTAATGACTATAAACTCATACTTTTGCATTCATACATGCCTGGCACTGGTAGCTGTTTAAAAACCCAGCTTTCCCGCCAATAGTTTATCATATTCACTCTCAACCTCACTGGCCTTCAGTATCTTCTTCTGTGGTCCTCATCCCATCCTTCTCATTTTCTTCTTTACTGAATGAATTCTGCTGAAGGACTGCTATGTTCAGTGTTTGAGGGAAATTATTTGAGTCATTTGAAAGACACAGGAAATTTGGGGTGGAGTATAGTGAATGAACCAGGAGAAACTCAAAGCGCAGGTCTTTGGAAACTTAAACCCTAGAAACTGTGCGCAGGATGCTCTAACCCCATGACTGTTGCCTTGGCCCTGCATAGGGTGGGACTACTGTACAGTGTAGAACCTTGAGGAAAGCCATGGGCCACCTGGCCTGGAGGCCTGGAGACCAGCCTTTGCGAAGCGTGAGGTCCCTCTTGGAAAGCAAGCTCCTCCTGGCACCTTAAGAACTGGCCAACATAGCACACAGCTTGGGAGTACATTTTTTCCCCCAGAAAAGGAGGGGACTCTCTCTTGATATTGTGCAGCTGCATAGCTTATAAAGCCATCACATGACTTCATCTCTGGCCTGAGAGCAGACTATGACACAGAACAGGACACACCAAGCAGCCAGGGCTAAGGCAGGGAGGGAGGGATGGGAAGGCTGATGGAGCCTAGGGTTGTCTTCAGAACTCCACCCCTACTAAGATTGGAATCATTTCCCATGAGTTAACAGTGTCTTGAACAAACACTGGAGAAACTGGTGTGCGGGCTAGCATCCCGTGCTGGTGCCAAAGATGTCAGGAATCCTTCATCTGGATCATAAAGAGTTGCTGGGCCTCTAAGGGGCAAGGATTCTTCTCATGTTTAAGTTGGTTTTGAGTGTGTGTGTGTGTGTGTGTGTGTGTGTGTGTGTGTGTGTGTGTGTGCTTAATAACATCTATTTGAGTAGAAAGCTGGAGAGATGTTCCTTTTGAGAACTGTAAAATTGCCCTGGCTTTTGCAGGACCCATTTGGTGTCCGTACAGGGTACGAAATAGCCTGGGATGGGCCGTGGTCCTGCAGGCACTGTGGGTGGAGGGGTTCAGGCACTGACTAGCTTTGTAAGGTCAAGTGTTTTCATGTGATGTCACAGGTTGCCAGAGAACATGTGCTTTGCCCACTTACGTCACCTAGGATGGTCCAAGCAGTCAACCATTCACTTTTGGACATTACAATAGACACACATACATTTGAATTTTAATGTCTTCGTATTAAATTGCATTTTGTAAACACTAGGACAGTGGTCCTCAACCTTCCTAATGCTGTGACCCTTTAATACAGTTCCTCATGTTGTGGTGACCCCCAACCACAAAATTATTTTTGTTGCTACTTCATAACTGTAGTTTTGCTATTGTTATGAATCACAATGTCAACATCTGTGTTTCCTGATGGTCATAGGAAACCCCTGTGAAAGGGTCCTTCAAGGCCCTCCAAAGGGGTCATGACCCACAGGTTGAGAACTGTGGAGTAGGACAATCTGTTACTTAAAGGATGCTTTGTGAACCCTTCTGCTGGGGGGACTCCTGAGAATAAACATTTACTCCTCTTGGTAAAAATAAATATCCATCCTACTGTAATAACAGATTATATTATTCATAAAATGCAGAAGTCAACAATGTCCTTAATAAATTCCTTTGTTTTCCATATAACAATGAAAAATATTAACTTTTCAACGGACATTTTTAAAGAACAAAGATTTCACAGAACAGCATTTAAAGAATCCGCACGATAATTAGTGGCGTATTTTCCATTGTTCCCAAAGCCTGGGCATAGATCCCGGAGGCCCCGCACCCATCCTGAACTCTGCTCCAGCCCTGCCTGCTCCTTTCTGTGTCTCTCCAGCCACAGACTTGTCTAAAGCAAGGGCTGAAAACATAGGTTCCCATCCCAGGCCAGCTCTCCCTTACTCATACGTAGTTAATCTGCTATCACATGGATAACCCTCAGTGCTGGTGAGACGTCTTCAGGCTCAACTCCTTCCTCAATGGAGGATTCAGTGACATGCTGAGATGCCCTCTGAGTTCAGTTTAGAATCCCGGATGCATCAGACCACACCTGGGAGAAAGGTGGAGAAGGGGCTCATTAACCTCAGAACACTCCCATAGACGGTCTTAGCCCATAACAAGGTTAGACCGAATATGTAGGATCAGGAATTTCTGTCACACACACATGGTGTTTTCAGAGACAAACTGAGGCCCAGAGAAGTGACATGGTTGATACCAATAGCCACAGCTATTTAAACACTCTGAACTCTGCCTTAGCATGCAGTCTTTCCACAGATACTTGCTGAGGACCTCCCAGGAGTCAGGTAGTTGTCTGGTACTATTGAGAAGAGAGCTGAGGCCTGGCTTTGAGTGGTTTTTCTATTAGGCATGGCAGGCAGTCTGGAACCACAGGCCACGGCTCCTGGATCGGCCTGCTGCCGCTTCACCTGCCCTGGGCTGTTTCCCCTCTCCTCTGGTCTAACTTCAAACTGATGCTGGTGTTTGGATCAACACCATTGCCCACTTGCTCTGGTTACCGGGGACCAAATGCAGCTCCTTGACGTGCCCCCTTTTATTTCTCAGCAGCAGGAACCTCTGCTGACACACATGAGCCTCGTCTTTTCAGGAGTATAGATCAGTTTGCACGAGGAAGCAGATGTTGATTCTGCCCATTGCATAGATAAGGAGGCTTTTCAAATACAAACTTTCAAGGGGTGACAGGCTGACCCTGCATGAGTGTGTCACATTGGTCGTGAAAGGGAAAGGACTCAAAATGGCCACATGGACAGAGAAAAAGGTAGAAAGGGTTGTGAGGTTGTCGGCAGCCGCTTAGCTCCTTTGGTCTGCTCTGGTTGCCTTACTGGGTGCCGCCAAAGCTCTACGCATATTTAGCTGCATTTCTGACTGAGTCTGAGACCATGATCCTGGCTTTCCTTCCCCTTTCATCCTTCTGTGGCTTCACATTTTCCTGCTGTCTATTTGAGTCCCTCGAAGGCTTCTTAAATCCCTCTTGGACCAGGACAATATGTAAATTAGTCAAGGGATCAGCCTAAAGCTGTGGTCATATCACCCTCTTCTCTCTCAGCTGGCTGCCTTGTCTATCCTCCTGCACGGGCCTGTCATAGGCCACCAGATTCATCTGAGTGGCTCTTCTGGTCCCTGCTCCCTGCTGGCCCTTGGTAGAGTCAACCTCATCTTGTGTTCTGTTCCCCCACCACAGGCCACCGCCTTCTCTTAGTCCTTGAACTACTTCTCTGGGCCTCTTGGCTGTAATAGCTCCTCCCTGGCCCAAGCCGCTAATTACGGTATGACTCTGAGAGTCCCTCTTGACATTCCTGTTTTTCTGTCTCAGAGAGCTCTCACTTACAGTCAGAAGGGACGCACCCATGGAGGACAGGGATGATATAGTGTTTAATGTCACCAAGGGCTTTACACATAATTGAGGCTCAGTGACACCGGCTTGGCATGCGAACAGAAGGCGTCTGACAGTTTTGATTTATACTGTCCTCCTAAAAGGTTTTGGAGAAAACATTTTTAAAAATCAACTTTTTTTTTTCCATGTGTTTGGGTGGTTTGCCTCCATGTTTGTCTGTGTACCGTGTGCATGCCTGGTCTTAGAGGAGGCCAGAAGAGGCGGTCAGATCCTCTGGGACTGTAGTTGTAGATGATTGTGAGCTGCCATGTGGTCTCTGGATCATACCTCGGTCCTCTGGAAGATCAGCCAGTGCTCTTAGCTGACGAGCCATCTCTCCAGCCACCAAAGCCTTCAAGTTTTGGGAAATGCATAATTATTCTGAGCAACGAAGCCTATTGAACAAGGTTCAAATGTTTTGCTGTTGCTGTTGTTATTAACTTCGACAAATCTTGTAGGTAATAATGTACATTCTGATGTTCTGTGTGTGTCTATTTTCTAAAATCTACATTACGGTGTGATTTTGAGACGTCTACCACAGGCTCATCTACTGAATATTTGCTTCCCAGCTGCTGGCACTATTCTGAGGGGTAGTGGAAATCTGGGGAGGTTAGAGCTGGAGGAAGTGAGTCATTAGGGTTAGAAGGTGATGTCTGACCCCGAGTGTCTCCCCCACACCCACCCTGTGCCCCTGCTTCCTGACTGCCAATAGGTGAATAATCTCTTCTACCATGCATCCTTGCCTCCATGGTAGTCTGCCTAAGCACGAGGACGGGGGACTATGGACTGAAACATTTGAAACCATGAATCACAATAGGAAATCCTTCCTTTTAAAGCCACTTTTCTCCGGCGTTTGTCCGTGACTTGAAGTCTGACGGCCACAACTATAACCGGAGGAGAAGGTTGTTGTTGTGAGCCAGCTTGGGCTTGTGATTCTTATGTGTTTGTAATGGTTTGTGAGAGGATTATTCAGATGTGAGCTAGAGAAGCCCCGGAATTCTGTGAGCAGCTTCATGGTGAGCCTTCGGAAGACCAACATGTTGATAGAACTGTGTATGTTTAAAACTAGGCTCGTGAGATTTGAGACGAGAAATGAAGACTCGCTTGGGACCTGGATGTTGTACTCTGGCAAAGAACTTCTCTACATTTTTTCTGTGCCCTGAAACTTTACATGATGCTGAGTTTAAAGGCAACCAAGTAATTCTTCTGGAAGAGAGATCTCAAGGCAATTCACCATTTAGGCTATGGTATGGTCATTGATGGCTTCTTTTAGTCAGGTTTACAGTGAGAATTTGGAAGCCAAAAGCAGACTGTAAAGACTTGGAAAAGTTGAAAGACTTTAAAAAGTTTGGCCAGAATGGACTGTGTAAAGTTGAACCTAAGAATGGTATGGCTTCCGGAGATGTTAGTGCAATTAAAAGAAGCCAAGTACTTTACAAGTCAGGGTTGGAAACTTCGCAGGCAGCCACCAAGAGGGGAATGTATAAAGCGGTGAGGGTGAATCCTAAGCTGCATTGGAGATGCTAAAAATGTGGAAAATGTGCTGAGAAAAGTCATAGGCAATCAGTTCAGCCAGTCAGCAGAAAGGCAGTCTGCAAAGGGCAGTGCCATAGGGGGCAGGGCTACCCAAGGAACCCACATTACACCACCCTGTACCCTGGATGCTGGACATGGAGTTATAGGATTTAGTGTCTCCTCTGTCCACATGATTCCTGCTTTGCTCTGACCTTTCCTTTCCATTCTTCCACTCTTCCCTTTTGGAATGAGAATGTTTATTTTGTCTCATTGTCTATTGGAAGAATGTACATTTGACCATGGTTTTACAGAGCTTCACAGCTAAGATGTTATCTGTCAAAAAGGACTCCCCTGCCTCTGAACACTGTGCCTTTGGATGTGGCACCTTGTTTCCAGCCCCTTCCTCTCTTACCTGCTTCCCATTCATAAGGCAAAGCCTTCATCCTTCACAGGTTTTACCCACCATTCTGTTCTACACAAGAATACTAGGTCAAGCATCCATAGATGGAAACATCTAACCCACGCGCCAAAATCAATAAATCTCCACTTAAACCTGTTTTCAGCACCTACTTGTCACAGCAACCTACTGTCTTATTAGCACAACCTATCTTGTCTCCTTTCCATCCTTGCTTCTGCTCAGCCGCAACTGCGTCCTCACTGATTACCTCTCACCTAGCAAGATGAAACAGTCTATACACTTCCTAGACCTTCCCATGTGTTTTCTACCCAGAATCTGGAAAACTCTTTAGAAGCTGCCCCTCAACAGAAAAACAGATAAAGAAAATGTGGTAATTTACACAATGGAGCTGTTAAATGATATCATGAAATTTGCAGGCAAATATGGAACTAGAAAAAAAAATCATCCTGAGTGAGTTAATCCATATCCAAAAAGACAGATATGGTATGTATTTACTTATAAGTGGATATTAGCTGTTAAGTAAATGATAATCAAGCTACAATATATAGACCCAGAGAGGGTATGTAAAGAGGAGGGGTCTAGGAGGGGACACATGGATCTCCCTGGGAAGGAGAAATAGATTTAATGGGTGGACTGGGGCAGGTGGGGATAGGAGTAGGGAAGGCTGTATCAGTTGGTCAAGGGGAGATGGGATGGAAGGAGAGAGTATGGGGAAAGATAGCTGGAATTGGAGGCATTTGAGGAGTGATGTGGAAACCCAGTTCAGTGAAAACTTCCTGGAACCTATGAAGGTATTTCTAATGAGGACCCCTACTAATGAGTGATATGGAGCCTTAACTGGCCATCTCTTATAGCCAGACAAGATTTCTAATGGTAGGACTGAGTTCAGTTTCCAAGGGAGTCCCATGGAAATTCCCAAACAACCCAGGCTGATGCCAAGACAATGGACTGTTCTCCACAAACTGACAATACATCCTTATTGCCAAGGACAACATCCACACAACTCATTGAACATGGAGAAGTCTAGCTAGTGCTTACATGGGGCCTTCACCCCTCCATTCTAGTCTCTTTGGTGCTGGAAGGTACTCTGCAGGCCACCAAAAGAAGAACAGAAGAATGCATGGATTGCCCCGGGAAGGGGAAACAGATGAGATCTCAGTGAGTAAACTGGGGGTAATGGGGGCAACAGAGGGTAGAGGATGGGGGTAAGAACATAAGGGAACAGGATGGTCAAGTTGGAACAGGGACCGAGTGGGAGAGCAATGAAAGAGATACCATGATAGAGGGAGACATCATGGAGATAGGGAGAAACCAGGTGCTAGGGAAGTTCCCAGGAATCCACAAAGATGATCCCAACTTAGACTGCTAGCAATAGTGGAGAGGGTACCTGAGCTGGCTTACCCTAGTGATCAGACCAGTGAATATCTGTCTAACTGTCATCACAGAGCTTCCCTCCAATGACTGATAGAAGCAGACACAGAGATCCACAACCAAACACCAGGCAGAGCTCCAGGAGTCCAGTTAAAGAGAGAGAAGAGGGATTCTATGAGCAAGTGCATCAGGATCATGATGGGGAAACCTACAGAGACAACCAAACCAAACTAATGGGAACTCATGAAATTTAGACCAACAGCTGTGGAGCCTCCATGGGACTGGACTAGGCCCTCTGCATAAGAGAGACAGTTGTGTAGCTTGATCTGCTTAAGGGGCCCCCTTGGCAGTAGGATAAGGATCCATCCCTGGTGCATGAGCTGGCCTTGATGCAAGGAGAGGGGCTTGGACCTGCCTCAACTGAATGTACCAGGCTCTGCTGACTCCCCATGGGGGGCCTTATCTTGTCGGAAGAGGGAATGGGGGTGGGTTGGAGGAAAAGGCTGGGGGGGGCAGGAGGAGGGAAGAGAGGGGGATCTGTGGTTGGTATGTAAAATGAATAAAAAATTTCTTAATTAATAAAAAAGAAAGGAAAACCCAACCAACCCAACCACAAAACCTTTGACCTACAGTATGTCCTGCCTGTAAAATATGCTGAGGCAATGGTGGTACAGAACTTGTGGAAGTAGCAATGAATGTCTGATTTGACGTAAGGCTCACTCCATGAGAAGTAACTGTGCTCAGCACTGCTCGGGTAACCAAGAACCAGAGACTAGATAGCCCAGCTTTGATCTGGAAGTTCCAACCCCCATTGAGACTTCGGCAACTGTCATGCCTACAAGGCGGGGCCAAGGGAGGCGCCTGGAGACTCGAGATCTGGATGGGCCAGCGTTCGCTCTGTTCTGGGACCCTGGACGGTGGAGGTGGGCCAAGCAGAGCTCCAGAGAACACCGCTGGACTGCTATACACCTTCCCCAGTCCCCGTGACCTACCTATTCCTTAATTTGTAAGTTACACCATTAAATAAATCTCCTTTTAACTACATAGAGTGGCCTTAATAATTTCACCAATACAGAGGCCTATGGAAAAACCAAACACTACTATACTGTACTCATATACTACTATTGCTATACTCATAGATTGATGCCTTATCCAGTCAGCATCAGAGAGGCTTCCTCTGGCAGTAGATGGGAACAGATGCAGAGACTCACAGCCAGACATTATGCAGAGAGAGGCTAAATTGGAGGTCTCCATCAAATCCCTCCTCTAGGAGCTCAGGGGATCCCATGGAAGAGGAGACAGAAAGACTGTAGGAGTCAGAGGAGATGGAGAACACACCGGGAGAACAAGGCCCTCTGAATCAACTAAGCAAGGTGCATTCACAGAGACTGAAGCAGCAGGCAGAGGGCCTGCAACGGTCTGTACCAGGTCCTCTGCATATATAGTACAGCTATTAGGTTAGTATTCATATGAGACTCCTGACTGAGAAGGAGCGGGTCTCTGACTCTTGTGCCTGCTCTTGGGACCTCCTGTTGGTTTGCCATGTCCAACTTCGATATGATAGGCTTTGCTTCATCTTATTGTATTTTCTTTTGCCACGTTTAGTTGTTATCTCTTAGAAGCCTGTTCTTTTCGAATGAGAGACAGAAAGGGAGTGGATCTGGAGGGGAGGGGAGATGGAGAGGGACTGGAAGGGGTGGAAGGAAGGGAAACTATAATCGGGGATATATTGTATGAGAAAGGAATCTGTTTTCAATTAAATAAATTTAAAAAAAAATTTAGAAAAAAAAACAAACAAAAACAAAATCAAGCAAACAAAAAACCCCATGGAATAAAGCTGCCATATGGAGTAGAAGTAACTGTTTCTAAGTATCCCTAGAAATTAGATTAACAAACCAAAATATTGTAATGCTTCCCAGTTTTGTTCATTAAAAGCATATTACTACATTTCCAAACACATCTACTTCCAAAAACTTCAAGAGAAGAAAATTTCATTATTATGGCAATATATGCTAGACATTTTCTAAGTGTTCTAAACATTTTCATAATTATTAGCATAATACTCCCTAGAAATTTAGGAGACAGATATTTTTGTCATCATTTTAGAGATAAGGTAGGTAAATCCATCTTGCTGGTGAGATGGGAAACATGTAGAGAGGTTAAATGGGATGTTCAAGGCCATACTCCTCACAGCTGATCAGCAAGAATTTAAGTTCAAGCTATCAAAGACCTGACCCTATGCTATGAAAAATAAAGTATATCATGTTGCCTTTTTACTATGTATGCTTTTTAAAACTATATTTCATTATGTATTCCTCCATACAGTTTATGTAGTTTCAAGACCATATAAACACAACTGTTTTCTGGTCTGCTCAGGTCACAGTGACAAGCATTAACCAAACATACTCTGCGAAACATTAGTGAGTAGTAATAGCAGGGACATGCATGGGTCTTGTGGGGCTTATAATCATGGGAAGAAATGCTGCCCTAGAAAATTTAAGTTTATCAATTGCAGTAAGGACAGGATATTTGTTATTGTTAAAGAATAATACTTTAATGAATACTCATTTTAAATTTGAAGGGGGGGGGGAAGGCTGCAGATCTAGCTAGATAGATTATTCTCCTGCTCCAGAACCTTTTTCTATTGCTCACCTCCATGAATTCCACCCTGTTCTGTTACCTGCAGTGCTCTGCATGACCTCATCAGTCTTTCCCCTTTCTTAGCGGGCTCATGTGCTAGGGCCTTCATGTGCTCTGTCTTCATGTGCACCTGGGCTATCTAACCTCACTCTTACAGCACAGCTTCCCTGGAGGCCTTCCTTGACTCCTCAGCAGTTCAGGAATGCCGACTGTTTACTGTCCTTCTTTCTCATCCTTTGCCTTCCTAGGATTTATGAGAAGTGTAATGAAATAATCATTTATCTGTGCAGTGTCTGTACTCCCTCATGGGGTAGTAAGCACTCTATGGCTAGGATTAAAGCCCGACACAGCATTCCATCCCTGGGACACAGTAGATGCTCCATGTATGATCACTGAGTCTATGAATCAATATAAATCCTAAAATAATTGGCCCTCGCTTGTCCAAATGCAATCCTTGTGTTCAGAATGATGTTTCTCGAGCCAGGAGTTTAAGACACAGCTGAGTTGGAAGTGACATGGTGAAGGAATACATAAAACATGTCCCACTGCCCTAAGGAGTTGACTGGAATGTGGCTGAATGAGGATGGATTTGTGTGCAAAGTCTGGGCCAGGGACCGCCTTTTCTTCTGACAGGGGAGAACAACGATTTTATCCTGTAGTCCCCCACCTGCTGAACCTGCAAACAAATACCTCGGCTTTGTCCTGTTGTGCATATGGTGGGTTAATCTGCTCTGTTCTTCCAGGGATTCTACTGAGTTGAATCCAGCAGGCTAAATGAGCCACAGATGTTGATCCCTTTTTAAATTATTGCACATCGAATTTCACTTCATCTCCTGCTTATCTTTAGAATTCTGGTAACTTTCTTAGCATTTCAAGTTCGATGAGGAGCTTGAGGACATGACGGCCAACATCGACAGCCCAAGACATCTAAAAATAAACCTAAAGAAACCAATCGCTCCTGAAATTCTCATCTTCAACTGGCTTTTAGACTCCGGGAGTTAACACGAATGCCTAATGTACTTGAAGGGGTTGATTTTCTTGTTTTTGCCTCTATGAGCCATTGAAGAACAGCCATGAAAGTTTTTTGATCTGGAGATCATGTCTTTACAAAGTAGCACTTTCAATTTTGAGACTTATTTTGACGGATCCTTTCTGAAACACAGATATGTCCAAACATGGGCATGACCATCCAGAAAATAGTCACCTGCCATGAGTGTGGGCTTCCATCCTGTATTAAATGCTCTAAAAGACCAAAGAGGATTCCAATGGTCTCTGCTCTCAAAGAACTTACAGTCTACTGTGGGAGGCAGAGGGAGTTAACATTTTCAAAATTCTAACTCAAGGAAGAAAATAATAAGCCTTGTATGCATCCGAGATGTATTTTATGTGTCTCCCACAGCCCTCGACAAGATAATGACTCTTTCTGTGAGCAACAACTTGAAAGATTCAGAAAGGAGGCAAGAATTGAAAATGGCCATAAACACTGTTCGCTTTGGTCTTGTTAACTATTATCCCTTTTACTTATAAAGAAATAAGTGTAGGTAGACAGTACAGATAAGTGGAAAGGATCCATCAAAGCCCTGAAAGCACCTCATAGAGATAACCACCAGAGACAGCTCTCCTCTGTGTGGATGTATGAGGCTGCCCTACAAAATTGGCATCAGCCACCATATCCCCTGTTTTTCTCACCTAACAATTTGCCATGCGCATCTCTCTGTGTCCACGTGTCCAGTCAAGGCTTGCTTGCTGTTATTAGGTAATGACTGGGAGGGAAAAGCCTGAATCTAAGCTGTGGAATTTGTGAGAAAAAAGGCAGGGAGAAAGCACAGGCTTTGCAGGGGAGCTACACTCAGAGGGTCACTTTTACTGTGTGCCCAAATCTAGCTTCTTGATTTCTCTCCCTGGCATCTGATGGTGTGTGCTTTATTTCAAGAACACAGCAGAGCATGGAGTCTTCCTGTGCATGACCTGCTTAATGAAGCCCACCCAAAGACCCCTCAGATACCTGGGAAGTAGAAGCTTATCAAGAAACAGCATGTCTCCGCCTGGGGGAGCATGGCTGTGGTTCTTGTTGGGAGTGGCCCTGCCTTCTGATGAGCTGCCAGCTAGAGGAAACATGGCATGTGGGCTGTACATTTTTATTCAGAACAGCACTGCCAATTAGACAGTAAAAACCTACAATTTTCCAAATGCTTATAATTCAAGTGGGTGTGCTGGGGACAGAGACCACTGGGAAGCTACCATTGAGCTTGGATGTGGCGTGGAGTCCAGGGTGAGGTGCAGAGCCTGGCTGTCTTTCTCTGCAATAGAAGCAAGTTTTCAAGAAACCAATGTACGTCTTATTTCATGAATGTGAAAGACAATTAGAAAATGTCTGACTTTTAAGGCAAAAAGTTTGTGTTTGTGACCAATTCCAAGAACTGTTGGAGGACTCAAGGTCATGATGTTACTTGTTTATAAATTCACTCAGCCAATGCAGATGAATGAAAAAGTTACTGTGAAATCCACTCATGCCCCACAGTGGAGGCTATCAGCAACTTAAAAGTGCAGGTGTTATGGCCAGATTGAGGGATACTGAGCTCTACTCATGGTTCAATTATTCATTAATCACACATACACAGATGCACACACATACACACACACACACACACACACACACACACACACACACACGCACACACACACACATACGCAAGGATTTATTAAGAGCATAAAATTACATACATGAGGAAATGCAAAGTTCCTCAAGACAATTGTCAGACCCATTCCAATCTGCCTTATTCATGGGTAAAGGTGGGAGAATGGGCACCAGATCACTCCTGGTCCAGGCACAGGAAGGATGTGACACAGACAAGGAGGGAGGAATTGATGCCAACAGAGCAGGTGATACAGCCACAGAAGAGACTCAGTTTGTAAGGTCAGGGTTCTACGTCTCCTCAGCGACAGAGCTCTTTGTGACTTACAGAGATTCCACAGGCACAGGGATATAAGCCACACCCTCAGGTCAATCTTTGCACCACTGGGAGAGAGGGTGATTTACATTATGTGTCTCAAAAGGGTCCACTGGGTGATGGTTCACACACACTGTGTCCTATGTCCTATCCGCCTGTCACAACTTATCAAACTGCCTGTCTTGGCTTAGAGCAGTGGTTCTCAACCTTCCCAACGCTGTGACTCTTTAATACAGTTCCTCATGTTGTGGAGACCCCCAACCATAAAATTATATCTCAGACCCCTTCAGGATCTCTCAACCAGCAGCTAAGATTGCTTCACCGGTCAAGAGGGTAATTTCTCTTCCTTCCTCTCTCCTTTATATGGTGGTATGATGCAATCTATCCCACAGAGAAGGAAAATCAACTAGGCAGTAGCCCCAAATGTGCCCTTTCTGTGTCCTTTGAAGGAATGACCTTACCATGAAAGGATGTATTCTATTTCTTCAGTTCTCTGAAAAAACTGGCTCCCCTGTCCCTGTCCCCTGCTTCCCACTTACTGATTTCCAGTTGAGCCCTTCAGTCTACATGGACTGAGTACCTATGCCTTCCCTAACTCTCTGTGCTGAGATTCTAACCCCCAAGGTGATGGTGTTGGGAGGCCATGTTTAGGGAAGTGGTTGGGTTAGGGAAGTGGTTGGGTTAGTTCTCATGAACAGGATTATTGTCTCATAGAACTGGCCCCCCGAGGGCTTGCTTTCCCCGTCACACCAAAGTACAACCAAGAGTCATCAATTTGCATCCTCAGAGAAGATGCAAACAGGATCCCAATTGTGCTGGAACCTCAATCTTGAACTCCCAGCCTCCAGACCTGGAAATCACTGCCCGTTGCTTATGAACCAGCTGTCCATGGTACTTCATTTTGGCAGACTGAGGAGACTCTGACGAGGCTTCATGAGTGTGTCCTGTACTCTGACCCCACTTTTCAGTGTGCATGGGGAGAGTGAGTGGTATGGTTCATGATGTACATGTGTATGAGTGCATATCACAGTCATCAGATACACTTGCTCTGAGGGGAAATTGTGTAGATTAGCATGGGTGTGAATTTTGGCTTCAATATGAACTAACCACGTGGCCTTGAGCAAGTTATTTACATCAGTTTCTTCACCTGAAAAGGGGGGCAGGTGATAACATCCACTTTCTAGGGTGACTGCAAAGACATAATACCCATAAAGCACTCAGAGATATTCATAACACTGAGTAAGCACTTCATATTAGCTTTTATTATCATTTCAAAAAATTTATTATTATTACTAAATTGTAGGGCACTTAAATAATGAAACTGATTTTTTTAAAAAACATATTGGCCACTGTAACCTTAATTGCCCTCAAAATGTTTCCTCCCATACAGAAATGTCTCCACCCTCTTTCTCTAGATCAGTGGTTCTCAACCTTCCTAATGCTGCAACCCTTTAATACAGCTCCTCATGTTGTGGTGATCCCAACCGTAAAATGATTTTCGTTGCTACTTCATAACTGTAATTCTGCTACTGTTACAAGCAGTAATATAAATATCTGATATGCAGGCTATCTAATATTCGACCCCTGTGAAAGGGTCATGTGACCCCAAAGGGGTCGCAATCCACACACAGGTTGAGAACCACTGCTGTAGCCGCTGTCTCCCGTCATTCATCAGATGACAGTAGAAACCACAAAGGAAGTTCCTACACCGGGTCTAAACTCAGATTACTTCCCACTTCAGTCTTGCCAAATGCTGAGGCTGCACAGACAAGCAGCCATTGCAGGATGTCTGAGTGGCAATTATGGGGAGGGAGTGTGGTGGAAATGAGCCCCACAGGAAGAGCCGGGGAGATGAGCAGCAGGACCTCTGAGCTTCCTGGACCTCTGAAGAGCACATAGCGGTCTCCTCCAAGCCTGTCTGAAAGAGCTAGTGTCCAGGAGTTTCCATTGCCCTCTCTCTTTGTTAGCAAGTGAGGTGTTACTTAAACACTGGCTGTGACATCTCTTCTGGTTTTGCCAAATGACATAAACCGTCAAATCTGCCACCTTCACTTTTATGAGCGGCTGTGCTAAATATTTTTCCCGTGCCTTCATGTCTGGCTACACCTATCTTTCAAGTCAAGAATATGATCTCTACGATGACTAAGAGGCCCCAACATGCTATATTAAAACTCAATCAGAGTATCACATATCATTGTACAGGCCAGAACGGACTCCAGTGGCTTTGGGGGGCCATTGCATCCCAGACAACCTAGGAAGAAATTGCTTTAGATATGAAGCTGCAGGCCTAAACAGCTTTTTAATGTTTACCAGATTCTGCAAAAACACTTACTAGTTCATAAACTTCTTACTGAAGGTTTTCTGCGTGAGACAGAGTAGATGACATTGAAAACGTGCATTTCAGATTTTTTATACAGTCTGATACAGTAGTTATGAGCATTGCCTCTGAAGATGACTTCTCAGGTTCAAATCTTGGCTCTGCAACATGCACTCTGTACGATGTTGGACAACTTGTTTTCTTGGGTTCTTCTATTAAATAGGCACAATAGTACGACATTTTAGGACCAACAAGTATAAAGTAAATTATTGAAACAACACCTTTAGGTCAACACTTGGTTCATAGTAACTCCTGAGTTGATGTGAGCTATGAATATAATGGTAATTTTAAAAACCTGGTTGTAGGAAGAATCTTAAAAGGTCTTATTAATAAAATCAAACCTGGAGCCAGGTATTGGGGTGAACGCTGGAAGATCAGAGAAGCAGAACAAGCCACAGCTAACCTCACCTTGCCAGCTCCTCAGCTGATCCTGTTTCCTCAGACTGGAAACCTCTGTGTCCTCATCCAGAATGAATCTCAGCTGAACTGCTGCTAAAAGCCTAAAAGCTTAATCAGGCTCTAGTTCCTGGTTTTCACACCTTATATACCTTTCTGCTTTCTGCCATTACTTCCTGGGATTAAAGGTGTGAGTCATCATGCCTGGCTGTTTCCAGTGTGGCTTTGAACTCACATAGATCCAGATGGATCTCTGCCTTCGGAATGCTGGGATTAAAGGTGTGTGTGCCACCATTTTCTGGCCTCTGTATCTAGTGGCTGTTCTGTTCTCTGACCCCAGATAAGTTTATTAGGGTGCATAATATTTTGGGGAATACAATATCACCACACCTGGTCAACTGCCTATTGGAAGTCACACGCATAATTGTATTTAAATGTTCACAAAACTATATTTTTCAAACATCTTTTAATTCCAAGATTAGTTTGTGATCAGTAAAAATTACACCAGGGTTTCTAACTTTTTTCACATATATAGGCATGCCGTGAAGAATGGTTTTAAAATACAGACTTCACAAAAGTACTTTATTTAGTAAAAAATAGCATAAAATATTCTCTTCTGTCCTGGTATAAGCAGAGAAAGGAGTTGGCTTCTCAGCTCTGCTCAAATCCAGATTTATGGGCTTCTCTGGGTGGCCCATCAAACAGTCCACCAGCCAAGTGCCTCATTTGATGCTTTACAGCTGTGGGTATGCAGGGCCCCAGCCTGCCACCTTACATCAGGGCTTTGTCTGTGACTAGTCTACATTTCTAGGCTTTATCTGAATCCAGATACTTTTACATGGAACTGCATGCCTTTCTTCCTCTCATCCTAGCTTATAACAAGCGTGATTTCAGCTACCATCTCTGAAACACTTGTGTGTTTATAACTCAAGCCCAGAAATATTAAGCTTCCAACCATCTTCTGCTTAGCATGTCTTCTTGGATGCCCCCAAAGAAACTTATCATACCTAATCTAAAGGGAACTCTTCATCTTTCTAAAAACCGAACTCATTAGCTTGCCTCCCAAGCTGGATCCTCTTCTGTGGTGTCTCTCATTTTGAATGGATCGTTTATCTCATCGCCCAAGTCATGACATTCAGCTCGACCTTGGCACCTGCTTCTCCTTCATCTTGCATCCAACCCTTCACCAAGTCTTACTGGTTTTATCCCTTAAGCCACCGTGTAGAATCATTTACTTCTTATGTCTCTCCCCAGGCCTCAGCAGTGGCACTTAACTTCCAAATGCCCACATCTGGACCATTGCCATCTCACCAGATGTTCTGAATCGCTCTGAGCCCCCTCCAATCTAGACTCTATAGTGAAATCGGAGCAATCTTTTCAGCTTGAATTAAATCACTCTTCCCCATGAACAATATTCAGCTGAATTTTTATTGTTCTTAGAACACGTAACTTCTTAACACACATCCGCACACCTGTCCTGTGCACATGTATATGTGTATACGTGTGTAAAAGTGTGTGTGTGTGTGTGTGTGTGAGTGTGTATGCATGTTTTGAGAAAAAGTAATTTCACTATGGAACTAACTCAACAGGGTGTTACAGCCTGGCTGGCATGGAACTCAATAAGTAGAACAAGCCACTGTCTACTTCGTGGAGATCTTCCTCCTGAGGACTGGGATTGAAGGAATGCACCACTGCGTGGTGCCCCTTCCTGCCACTGCTTCTCATTCTAGTCAATGCTAGCTCATTCTTTCAGTTAATGCTTCAATTCCGCAGGGAAGACATTCTTAGTCCTCCAACACGCTCTCTTCCAGGGGACCTGGGTTCAGCTCCTAGCACCCGCATGGCCCCTTATCAATGGCTCCAGTTCCAGAGGATCTGACACCCTCTTCTGGCTTCCAGGGGCACCAAACATGTACATGGTACATAGGCATGCATGTAGACACAGTGCCCAGACACATGAAATAATAAATAAGAAATAAGAAAAAATAAAACCCAAATACTTTTGAGTACCTGTCAATGTCAGATTCTATCCCAACATTGTAAGACAGGAAACAATCAATAAACACAAAATATAGATATGAAGTGAGGGCAAGTGGTGTGACCACAACAGAGCACAGAAGCAAGACACACATGAAGGAAGAAGATTTGAGCTGTCTCAGTTGCCTGTGGCATCACTTGACTAATATTCATTTACCCATCAGACCCGAGACTCCAAGAGGGCTGGCTGTCTTCAGAATCTAACTCATCATCTATTTCATAATAGATGCTCAATTTAAAAAAAAAAAAACGATTGCATACTTCTCATGCTCTAGCAGAAATTTTCACAGAGTAGAACATAAAACTGTGAGGCAATCTCCTGTGAAAAGAGGACATTACTTGTTTTAAAGCAACATTCAGAAATAAAAGGTGTGTTTAGTTTTAACACAGCGGTGTATGTTTGTGATCTCCGTGTTCACATGTAAAATAGCAATCCCAGGTGATTTCAGACACTAAATGCTCTGAGTACCCTTCATTCTTGGAAGAAAAGCAAACCCTGGACACATCTTCCGTGCTGACAGAATGCAGGGAATGGTTTGCCGAGAGTCTAAGCAGCAGCAATGATGTCAGTAATTCTTCCAGGATGGAAGAAGCTAAAACATAGTCCTGCTTCACCCCTGAGAAGGCTGGACCTTTGGTAAGGACATAGCTTTCTCCACAAAGAAGATCATATCATGGCTCTAAAGCCCATGTGCTTTATCCCAAACCATTTAACTAGTTCCCAGAAGCAAGACCACCTGTGGTCCTCAGAAATTTCTTCTTCTCTGTAGAAGAAGGTTTGCTGGATGAGTGTTTCTGGAGAAAACAAAGCTAGCTCTTGAATCTCTGCTTCCAACCCCAATCACCACGAGAGATAAAACCTGAGCCTCGGCTCTAACAACTGAATGGTTGGAAGGAAGGAACGCAAACAGAGGGCTTGAAAGTGATGCTTAATTTTAACAGCATTGACTTTGTCTGCAGCAAGTATCCTTTGTGAGGTTGTTCTGCATGGGGGAAAAAAGAGATTTTTTTTTCCCCTCTTGGCTTTCATGCTTTCTGAATCAATTCTTGGAAAATAAGAATTCTAGAGGAATTGCCCCAGAAAATATCAGTGGGAAGTTTCAATATAGTGGCAAGTTGTGCTGACAGGGAATTCTAGCCAGATGGGTGGGGGTGGGTGAAGGGCAGAGACACACAAAAATCACTACTGGTTGGAGATGCAAACATCAGCAGAATACAATGAGTTCTTTGTGAAGTTTTTTCCAAGAATAGACCATCTCCAATGCAGGGCAGGTTGAACTGTAGAGCTCTGCTGACATCTAGTGCCCAAACTAAGAGCCTCACTGAAACGAAGGATCCTAGGTCCATGTGTCACCGCCAGGAAGGGAGGCCAAAGCATTACATTCCTATGAAAGATCTCATTTCTTTTTGCACAGTAACCCTAAGAGGAAGTGAGAGGGATTCATCCATTGCGTTTCATAAGTGGAGGAATTGAGGCTTAAAGAAAGAAGTTTTGTGAGTCTCAAAATGACGTCTGGAGTGTATTAGTTACTTTTCAAATACTCAAAGAACTGACTTGAAGGAAGAAGGATTTCTTTTTGCTCATATGACCGAAAAGTCATGACTGTGTCACAGCCCACAGTTGTGGCAGCAGGAACATGGCCTTCTGGTTACATTACCTGAGCAGTCCAGCATATAGAAGGAATTCAGCCATAACTATAGTCTTAAGCTATAAGCCCCGCCCCCTGTCATATACGACATCGTCCAACAAGGCCCCACCTCTTAAATTTCCCCAAATCTCCCAAAATAGCAGAGCCAGCTGGGAACTCAATGCTCAAATATATTATCCCATGGGGTGGGGCAGGGTTGGGGGGGGGGGTCACATAACACCTAATAAACGTAGAACCAGCTTAAAAACAAAACTTTGATCATCTTATACCTGGCTTTCCTTCAGTCCCCTCCACTCTACATCAATAGCTCTGCCCTCCCAGCTTCAAAGAAAGACATACTTGCTGGTGGATGTCGAGGTCTTTTTCACTTGGGAGGAGGAAAAAGAGAGCAAGGTGTCATTTTAGCCTTATGGAAACAGGCTGAGTCTCCTCCTTGGATATGTTGCTAACCTGGCCTCTAAAACCATGAATTAGACACTTTTCCTTCTCTAGGGGCTTAAAGCATAGTTGGACACCTGAGGCAGGTGGGGGAGCTGGCTCTGAGGTCGTAAGAACAGGAGAGCTGTCCCTGCCCCTCATCTGCTGCAGCACTCGGGAGAGTGGACCCTACACCATGCCTGGGCAACAGAGTAGAGCTGGCCCAGAAGATGTAGGTGTGGGAGACCAGACCCTGAGGATGTGAAAGCAGGAGAACTAACCCCACCCCTTGCTCATGGCTGCACGGGGTGAACTAGCCAGGGCAATGCAGGAGAGCCCACCCTGGTGGTGAGGACAGGGGAGAGCTGGCGGGATGACCAACCCTGCAACTACCCAGGCCCAGAACCAGGGTTATGGGTTGGCCCACCCCAACATCCACCCCATCTGTGATCTGCTGCAGCATGTGAAGGGATTGGTCCTGCAGACCCTAAGCTGCAGGATTTCCACGACACAGGACAACAACAGGATATCCAAGAGGAGTTCCAGTGAAGGCCCAGCATCCATAGTGTGCAGGAATCAGAGGCCTCGAACCAGAACAATGACTCTTTGCAATGAACTTGTGCAAGTAAAGACACATGGATAAAAGGGTTTACTATGTGACTCACTGTGTAGTGAGCTTCCATGATGAGACTGATTTCTCTTTTCTTTCTTTTTTATTCTTTTTTTTTCTCTTAAATTTTATTTTATTTTGAGGGGGAGATGGCAAGGGCAGAGGGCAGATATGAAGGGATGGGGACATGAATGGGATGGAGATGCATGATGTGAAAGACACAAAGAATACATAAAAAGAAAAGTTAAAAAAACAAACAAACAAGTAAAAAGCATAGTTGGAAATGAACACCAAGGGGGGAGCTGCAAACTAAGGAAGAACTGAAAAGTCCCTGACAGCCAAGTCCTAAACTAATCACACACACACACACACACACACACACACACACACACACACACACACACAGAGAGAGAGAGAGAGAGAGAGAGAGAGAGAGAGAGAGAGAGAGAGAGAGAGAGATATTCTGATCTACAGCTAAGTAAACAGATAGCTGATATCGATGATGTAGATGACACAGCTATAGACCGACATAGATAGCAGAAACCAGACATGCAGGAGGATGTCTTAGGGCTCCCCACCTATCAAGCTGATGGTTGTCCCCCCTGGAAGCACACTGAAAACTGACAGAAGGCACCTGTTTCCATCTGTGTTTCAAAGGACTTCACCTGGGGACAGCTGTTCACTCCGTTTTAGAGTTCTGACCTACTTCTTACCCTTCCAGATGACTTTTAGAACATTTAGATTTAACCAGGCGGTGGTGGCGCACACCTTTAATCCCAACACTCGGGAGGCAGAGGCAGATGGATCTCTGTGAGTTCAAGGCCAGCCTGGTCTACAGACTGAGTTCTGGGACAGCCAGAGCTACCTAGAGAAACTCCATCTTGGAAAAACACAAACAAATAAAAATTTAGATTCATTGCTGAGGTGTTACACAGTCACTTTCTGTCATACAAAACTTAATATCAACCAATTAAAAACTTATTTTTTAATCAGGTAAAATGTTTAGGGTAAACTCTATCTTCTTTGCTTGTCGGAGGCAATGTGAGTTTATCTCATGATTTTTCAAAGCACTCTCTTACTATCAGAAACAGCCCTCCCAAAATGCCTTCATGTATTTTATATTTTTGGTTGTGAGCCTAGCCTTTAACGGCTGAGCCATCTCTCCAGCCTTCATGTGTTTTAAAAGACTCAGAGTTTTAAACAGTATCTTAAAGAGCCAAGAGAATAGGCGCTTGCTCCTCATCTGACCCATAATCATCATCAAACTCTCTATTAATAAAAAAAAATTGGGGTTGGTTTAAATCACTCATTTGAAAGTCAGATTCATTTGTGCCAGTTGGCTAGACACTGTCAGCGAAAACCACACCTCCAAAAGGAGACTCCAGAAAATTCCAGATTGAAGGGAAAGCAGTAAATGTTCATCTTTCTGGGCACTAAGCTTCGATATTTGACCCATTAAGATATGTTTTCATTGGAAACAGAAAGAAAAGGCTTTATCACAGAGAAATTATGCTCACTTACTAAAAAAAAAAAAACCCTGCAATTATTTGTTCATCCAGAAAATTACTATAATTTACTTAACTCCTGTCCAGTCTAAGGTCTCATTTTCATATCCAGTTCATATCTTCCAAAAGAAAGATGCTAACTAGAAGCTTCCGAGGAATTTGTTAGGATATCTTTCTTTCAGGAAGAAAAAAATGGAAATTGATATGTACAAATTGTGTGTGTTGGGAGCATCTGCGGTTTGTGCTTGTAAATAAACATTCTAATGCAATCAGCGTAGGAACAGGGTGGGTGGCAACTCGGTTTTCAGTGATGGAGATGGCGACCCAGGTCATCACTGACCTCCTGGCATGGAACAGAAGAAAATAGAGATGATCAAGCGATCCACAGTGACAGGAATCATGCTTTTAAATGCCCCTTAGAGCTGAAGATCTGGCAAGGAAGGGCATCAGTGGCTGAGTGACAGCCAGGGGTGATGGAGCACATGGCAGGTATTCTGAAAGAGGCACATCTTCTATCATTCCAGACAATTATATGAGATAGAAATATGGGGCTTGGAAGTCAGAAATTGGAGGGTTACACTGAAATCTCCCTACACCCAAAATGAGGGCAACTAACCCAACCTTCCGAAAACACAAGGCCGAGCCAAGCATCTCTGCAGACTGCATCTAACTCATGAGTTTAGGTTTAGTACGTCTGACTCAGAACATCTGGGTTACAAGTCAGCTTTGCATTTCTTGATATGGATGTAGGTGCTTAAAGTCATTCTGCTTGGTTGATCACGTACAAGTGAGTGACAGATACAGCCAGAACCCTGAAGCATTGGCAAGGCTAACAGTACCCCTTCTGCTAGATCCTCTGCACCCCAAATCCTTCTCAAGCACCCTACACAACCAACCCCTACCTTTGCCTTGTTTGATTGTCTAACAGTTGTATGTGCTGCTCTTTGGGGGACAGCCTTAGACCACGTTGCTGACAAATGCAGAGCCCAGTCTGTCCTCCCAAGGCAGGCAGCCCTTGAGTGGTGGCCTTTCAGTGATGTGAAATAGGTTTGGGGTGACTGCGAGGGATGACTTACTCCAGAACTCTGCTGTGGGCATTACATTCGAAAGCCTGACTCCACTGCTCTCTTTCTTAGCCTCCTCGACCCCCACCTTCCCCACCCCCACCCCTACTGCTACTTTATCTCCCCCCTCCCATCACCCACTTGATAAACCAATGCACAATTCCTTCTCTCGGGAGTCTACTGAAGCCCCGGTGTGTCTCAATTCCTCTTCTTTTTCTTCCTCCTTTTTTTTTTTTTTTAAGACAGGGTTTCTCTGTGTGGCCCTGGCCATCCTGGAACTCACTCCGTAGACCAGATTGGTCTTCAGAGATCCACCTGCCTCTGCCTCCTGAGTGCTGGGATTAAAGGCGTGCACTACCACTGCCTGGCTAGATCCTCCTCTTTAATATGTGAATAATAATCTTCCTGTCTGGCAGGGCTGTTGTGATTAGATCAGTGTGCCCAAGTAAAGAGTTCAGGACAATTGCTGGCAGCCATTATGTAAGTCAGGGCTAAAACAATTCTCTTGTGATGTTAAGGTGAGACAAAGAAATATGAAACCACCATATCTTCCAGCAATGTCACATTTTCTGATGAAAAGACGTAGCATTTAAAGTTTGTATAGGTCAGATACGTTATCTATATACTATATAATATGGGATATGAATATATTTTATACACATGTATATACATACACACACACACACACACACACACACATATATATATATATATATATATATATATATATATATATACCCTTAGAGGTTATTCATATAAGATGAAATGAAACCTCAATAACAAAACTAACCTAATTGGTGTGTGTGTGTGTGTGTGTGTGTGTGAAAACCGCTAGAGCATGTGGTACACACAGACTCCTTAGTCATCCTCAGGAAACACCGTAGTTGACTCAGCTGCAGTCCGTCTGTCAAGTGCACAGGCCACGGTAAGCTTGACTCTCAATGGTCCATTTGCTTGTTCCATGCTGACACCGCCAAAGCTTCCCATCTTTCCCGAAGAAATGAGCATCTCCTTCCACATTGTCAACAGCACCACCATCTTGCTAATCCCTCAAGGTCACGCACTTGGAATCATTTATTTCCAACATCATCTCCCCAAACCAATGTATCACACTTTTGTCTATTGTTTTTTCACAAGATCTGACAGATCTCCTCCTCTCTGCAGCTGCCACTGTCACCTCCTCCCCGGTGCTTCCTGTTTAGAGACTCCCGTTGCTGACTTACTCTTGGACAGTCTTGCCTTTTCTGTCTTCAAATCATTTGCTGGCAGAGTATTCATCAACATATTTCAACACCTTTCACTCTTTGCTGGCATGTGTTAACTTACTCAGTTTACTTAACGAGTAAGCGCACAGTGCTGGCCACATGTTAGATACTGGTCTAAGTGTTTTACAAATTTTCACACTTGTTTAAGGCAGGTGCCATGATTGGCCTAGTTGTGCAGATAAAGAAACAGAGATATATAACTTCCCAGATGGAATGTGCCTAGTAAGTGTCGGAGATGGACATCAAAGTCACAGCAGTCTGGCTCCAGAGCCTGTGCACCAATTAACAATGCAACATCGTGACTGTCCCCCAATCCCTGTGACTGTCATTATCATCCATCACATCTACTCTTTTCTCAAACTCTTGGCTCCAAATGATTACCATTTCTAAGTTTCTGTGTGCAAATTTGAAGGTCGAATAGACCAAGGACTGTTCTCTGCTGTGGGATGTCTTTCTGTATGCTGTGAATATATGTTGTTCTGATTGGTTGAGAAATAAAACTGTTTGGCTAATGGCAAGGCAGAATAGAATTAGGTGTACTTTTGAACTGGAGAGACAGGAGAAGAAAAGAGAGTGGGACGCTAGCCTGCCCCCCAAGGAGCAACAAGATGCCAGCAGACTGGTAATGCCATGGCCACGTGGCAATGTATAGATTAATAGGAATGGGTTGAGTTATAAGAGCTAGCTAACACAAAGCCTGACTCATAGGCCATACAGTTTGTAAATAATATAAGCCTCTGTGTGTTTACTTGGGACCAAGCAGCTGTGGGTCACAAGTGGGAGAGATTTGACCGCAGACTGGGCAGGACCAGAGAAACTTCTGGCTACAGTTCTCTGAACAGCCTGCCTAGGAAAACATGGGGATGGAGGTGAGTGATTTGTTATGAATGAAGGTGAGTGACCTTGTTATGAACGAAAGGGCTCCAATTATAAAGTTGTCACCTAATGTCCCATAGACCCTCGGATGATGACTGCCTTAGGATAGGAGAATGACCACACTACACCCAAATATACACTTAAATCTTAAATACTTTGAGAATTACAAGTAATTCTTCCACTATTATTATGTTAATATATATATTTCATATATAGAACATGAGTCCAAATTCTTACTGAACTTCAAATAAATTATAATTTGGCCACAGTTGTAGACTTTTATTCATTTCCCAAACTCTGCCCTAATTATATCCTAATTAATTAAAAACATAGATTGAAGGTGTCTTAATATGTTCCTTAGGTATGTGTGGATAATAATGGCTGAAAACTTCAAACAAAACAGGATTACTAGAGTAGTTTCAGTAAACAGTTACTGGTGAAGTACCAAAAGGAGATAACAATTTAATACTTGAAAAGTGTTGCCCTGTAGCTATCAAACTGTAGAAAATAAATAAAAGACTTTTTAAAAAGATGCTGTTAAGTGAGCAACTGGAACAGCTTAATATACCATAGGGTGTACTTTATGGAATCTCTTCAAAATAATTCAATTATAGACCCATACAGTGGGACAGGACAGTGGTTATTCCATTGGGAGAACATAGGCTTTTAAATTGGTTTTCATTTTGAGCCCGAAGGGAGAACATTAATCCTCACATTGTCCCCTTTGGAGAATGAAGCAAAGACTTTAATTTCATTGTAACTGAAACTTAATATCAAGGTGGCTTCTTGATTGGATCAATATGACCTACATCAGAGTTATGGACTACAGATGAGCTGGCAACATGAGAGCAAAGCATGATGGGAACAGAACAGCACAGTCAAAGCCTCTTGGTCAAAATCTGTGCAAGGTTTAAATGACGATGAGGTCTGATGCAAGTGTCTCAGGATTCTGAGCACAGTGGCAGGGAGTCTGCTGTCTGGTTCATAGTTCTGCTCCTGGCTGGAATCCTGGCTCTGTCACATGTCCACCCTAAATACCTCGTCCCTAGGCAGGATCTTGAACAGCTCAGTTAAGAAACCAGCATCCCTCTGGAAGCACCAATAGTGCAGAAGTGCACTGTGTGTTAACTTCAGGATAAGTAATTATTACTTAATTTATATCAAATTGTGAATTTATATCAAATCACACTTTAAACAGGTATAATAAATCATTAAAACGCAAACGCAGTGTGGGTTCCAGACTTGCAAATACCCCGTCATATTCATGTTGATGAACATAGAAGTGAAAACTTTGGGGAACAAAGAGAACTGTGGGACAAGAGAATGGGGATATAGGGAGAGGCGGTGTGGTGTGAGGTATATGAGGAGGGAATGTGTTCATAGTACATGCATGAAAAACCCTCTATAATTAAGAAGTACAGCCAGGCATGGTGGCACACACCTCTAATCCCAGCGCTTGGGAGGCAGAGACAAGCACATCTCTCTGAGTTCAGTTGAGATCAGCCTGGAATACGAAGTGAGTTCCAGGCTGGCCCAGATTACCAATGATACCCTGTTTCAAACAAAACGAAGAATGTATGTACAGAGAGGGCATTAATAAGTGAATTCAAGTTAGGGAAATGCTCAAGCCCAGAGGCCAGTTTAATCCACAGTATGTTCAAACAGAGCACAGCTTAGAATTGTCTCTAAGCTCCATAGCAGCTAAAGCAAAGAGAAAAGATCTTGCTATGTAAGACTCGGGTTCATTACCATACGGACAGATCTGTTTTTCAGTAGAAGCTTGGTCGTTGTAGGTATTGGATCTGAGAGGAAACTCTGTTTTTCCTTGTAAAGGAAATCTGGTCAAAATCATTTTTCCCTGTCAAAGCTGCCAATAACACTGCCCATTCCTTTCTCCAGATGCCTAGCAGCTTCCTTAAGGTTTTCATTTAAAAACTATTCACTGAGCACCTATGTACACGGGAGCTGTGTGAGCTCCTAGGAAATACAGCAGTAAACAGAGCTCATCTTGCTATCTGGAGTCTTAGATCCTGATGAATCAGAGAAGAATGAATGACTTTGAATTCGTGTGTGTGTGTGTGTGTGTGTGTGTGTGTGTGTGTGTGTGTAATGTATGTTCATGTAATAAATGCTATAATAGAAAAACTACAAGGTACTATGAAAAGTAGCTGCTTATTCTATCCAGAAAAATCAGAGAAGGCCTCCCTGAGGAAACAAAGTTTGCCCTTGGAACAGAAGGTGGGCTAAGTAGCATGTCACTTGATGCTACATTATATTGTATTGTTTTCCGACCTTGCTTGCCTGACTCGCCTGCCGATGCTGAGCTCCTACAGGCATTGATCGTCTGCCCTCTGCATCTTCCATCCTGTCTCCCCTGCACCAGGGATGCTGGAGTCAATCTTCCATGAACCCTCAACTGAATCTAATGCGTTTGGATGGAGCTGGACTATAACCTACCCTGACCCCCACCGAGAGTTCCGCAAGGAAACACAGCTCCTTTTAGCTCCCGACTCTTCATTCTTTGAGCTAGGGTTGCTGTAATTGACAGGAAATTCAAATATATCTTCCAAGCACTTTCTTTTTTGTGACATGTTTTGGGCGGAGAGCAGAGTTCCCCCGGAGAGAAATTAAAATGAGAGTGTTGGAAAAGTGCAGACTCCGGCGCACCCTGGGCGTTTTCCTCCTCATGCCGCTTTCCTCCTGCTCACTGGTATCTGATCCTCCAATAGTCCCTCTGTGCAGATGGCCTGTGCAGCACCTGCAGACCGGCGCTCTGCTTCCTTCCAGAATGAATAATGGCTCATGATTCACAGGTACACTGAAATTGCTTTAACATTCGACTGCAGTCGCTGGGCCAGGCCCAGGCTCTCTCCCTTTCTTCTCTTTCCCTCCCTCTCTCTTCCTACTTCTACACACATAGACTCTCCTTTTCTACCCCTACTGGCTCTCTTCACAGGATGTAGAAACCATAAAACCTGATACTCAAGATGCTGTGTGACCCAAAGCCTCCTGGAGATTGTTATTATGTGCTCAGTGACTTAACCCCGGCCTCTCTGCTACCCAAACTGGAGATTTTTCTGACTGGAGCTACAAAAGATGGAGTTGGTCCCTCAGAGGGTATCTGCCTATTTGGGGGAGCGCAGCATGTGGTCCAAGGAGAGGAAAGAAAGGCTGACTGAACAAGAGAGAGCTGGTGTCCTAGTTAGGGTTACTATTGCCGTGATGAAATACCCTGACCAAAAGCACGTTGGGGAGGAAAGCATTTATTTGGCTTACACGTCCATATCACTGTTCATCTTCAAAGGAAGTCAGGACAGGAACTCAAACAGGGCAGGAGCCTGGAATCAGGAGCTGATACAGAGGCCATGGAGGGGTGCTGCGTACTGGCTTGCTCCCCATGGCTTGCTCAACTTGCTTTTTTGTAGACCCCAGGACCAGCAGCCCAAGGATGACACCACCCAAAATGGGCTGGGCTGTCATAAATCACTAATTAAGAAAATGCTCTGCGGGATTGCCTACAACCCAATCTTATTAGAGGCATTTTTCTCAGTCCAAGTTCCCTTCTCTTAGGTGACTCGAGCCTGTGTCAAGCTGACATGAAATTATCCAGCACAGTTGGTGTCCCCATCAGACTTGGTGGAATCAGTAGTGAGGGAAGATGTGAGAGAGGAAGCCGGTGGGAGGGGCCGAGCAAGGCTGGACGTGAGGAAGAACCTCGGTGAAGACTGACAAAGTGGAGGCAAGGAGGTCAGGAGAGGAAAGTTGTTAGGAAAGTGAGAGGCCGCAGCGTAAGGGAGAGAGCTTGTCTCGGGCTTATCTGGAAGGAAATGGTTGCAGTTGAGGGTCAGTGTCTGTCTAGACACTTCGCTGCTAGCTAAGCAATAACAGGGTGTGAGGATACTCCATGGAATCCCACTTTCAAAGGACGTTGCTTCCTGAGCTGTCTGATCTTGGGCAGGTGATGAGCCTTCTGGAAGACTCACTGGCTAACCTGTAAAACGGGGAGAATAAAGCAGAAGCTGCAGCTATCCTATCATGACAACTGTTGCGATCTCCTCCACTACAGCTGCCTGAGAGATCTGGCAGACACCGTCAACGGTTGTGATGACTGTTGAGGGGGCAGATGTATGGGCTGGCTATGAAAGTTTGCTTACAAGACAAAAGTACAGTCCATCAGCAGAGATTGCTAACAAGGTTCTTTGCCATAACTACAAACATTGGCTGGACATTAAAGAGCCCCCTTTAGCAATGACAGTCCACATGTGGCCGGAGCATATGTCCTGTGCTTGTTTTCTTGAGTGTCCACTTATCGCAAGATCGGTTGGCTTCATTCTTTGGGAGGTACAACCTGCCAATGGAAACATAAGCTTCCTCTTCCCTCAGGCCATGCTAGCTATGCTATGGAAAGAAAAACAGGCCCATCCTGTCAGTGAGTTGGACTTCCAGGCAGCCCCGATTTCAGGCAGGCAGAAGCTCCAAGACCGGACCCATGTGTTGATGGTGTCCGGGTGAAGAGCCCGTCCTTGATGTTGTAGATTTCTATTTACAACATGGCAAGAGGGACGGCTGCATGGGCTCTGCACTCCCTGTGACCCCAACAACGTTATTGTTAGGACCATTCATGCCAAGTGGGATGACTAACCCAGACGAGAAAGGCCTCAAATAAACTAAACAGAGATGTCAAAATAGCCGGTTGGTCAGATCCCATCTGGAATACTGTGCTGAGCTGAGGACACCATGTCTTAAGAGAATACCCTAAACTCGTGTCCCTACAGATAGCTACAAGATGAAACAGATAATGACAATTTATAGATGGTAGAGCATGGATGTCTTGAGTACTGAACAAAGTGCTAAAAGGCATTTCATGATTCCTGGAATGCCCTATTCCCAGAATGCTCACCACAGTCCCATTAGACGGCTAATGTGGTCCCTATATTCCGGCTGAAATACAATGAAGCTTTCCTAAAACCCCAGGCGACCAGCTTTGAAGACGGCTCACAAGCTCAATGTGTATCCCTCTGAGACTCACAGGCATGAGAACGTGGCCTCTGATTTTTCAGAAGGATCTGGAAATACTTGATGGTGGTTGAGAAAGAGAAGATCTCACACCCAAGCAGACACCTTATCTTCACCATAAAAGAAATCTTTTTAGTTGGTTTTTTTAAATTGTTTTATTACAAATTTTACTTCTAGGGTAGAAGGGTTATTGGAAGCAGACATGACAACGTAACTAGGAATTCATTAACAGCCCGAGTCGATTCACACACAGAGAAGTTCACAGACTTAGGAAGTTCTGACTGTCCTGACACATTCAAGCATGGACCTTAAGCTCTTATGACAGGGACACGGAGGTTTTCCCCACCATCAGGTGACAGCTCACCGTTTACTAAGGTGCCCACAGAGCCCAGATTCTGGACATGAACTCAGCATGCGCAGTGAGTCTTATCGGGCTTTGACACATGCCCAGCAGGCCAGCATTCATACAGAGCTGTGTCCAAATGAAGTCTCCTTTGATGTCACGTGATAAAGCTCATCTCAAAAGAACTTACGCAAACACACATACAGAAACAGATGAACATGTGGTGTGTCTTGGCTCAAGCTACCAAAGAATCCAGAGGCAGACGGGGCTGGAAACAGCACTGTGAAGCGTTACTTGATCTGGGGAAACAAATCGGGGGTCTATCTAGGTTCTACCCATCTCTCAGATCTGCCCTATCTTGGCTGATGGGATCTCAGACCATCTTCTTAGAATGGGTGGTGATATCAAGATGGCAACCAGGACTTCTGGGGTATCCAGGGGTATTACCAGCAGGAGAAATAATAGCAAAAAACTTACATGAGCGTGTTTGACCTCGAATCCTCAGCAAGCCCTGTGACCTACCTCCATAAAATGGGTGTGGGTTGTGTGTATGCCTAGAACCATCTATCCAGAGAAATGGGATAATAAAAAAGGGTGTGGGCCAGCCCACTTGTAAATTGCCTTAGAGCCACCCAGACCCCATGAGAGACCAGTGAATCTTTTTACTCATTCAGCTATTATCAGTGAATACCTGCTGTGTGAATAGAGTGTTGTGTTAAGTACCACAAAGCATGTGAAGATGTCTAATAACTCAAAACTGTCACCCGTGACAGGTAATGGAAAGACAGGTTTATTTCCCATGAATGGCATTTAGGAGCTGGCTAATAAACACCATTCTGTCTTAATGTAGAAACTCTTGTATCATAAACTTAGAGACCCTATTACTGGTAGTTTTAACCTCTAGCCTCGATCCTCATTCCTGACTCAGGGATGTTTGACACCATCTAGAGACATTTTTGCTTACCACAACCAGAAGAATGCTACTAGCATGTGGCAGGTCTAGACTAGAGTATTAAACTAAACATTATAAGGTCACTAAAAGCAACCCCTGACCAAAAAAAAAAAAAAAATTACCCAGCCCAACTTGTCAGTGATGCCATAGTCAAGAAGAAATCCTACTCTAAAGAAAACACGTGAATACGCTTCTGTGATGTCCCGAAGCCTCCTAGGTGAGGTTGAAACTCTCAGGTTATTAATAACCCATGGCAAAGCTCTCAAAAGTGAGCCACATGTGGATACCAGAAGCAGAGTACCTGACCTGGTTCTGTTTCCATGGAACTCTCATACTCGATCCCTTAGACATTCATTGTTACTAAGCATCCCAGCAGGAACTTGGGCTTCTAGGCTGATCACCCAGCAACCCGGAGTCACTAGAGATGCGTACCTGCTGGAAATGGCCTGGCTAACTAATGAAGTGCACAGGGCTCCTGTCAAACTCACGTCCTTAATTGGCTAAGAGACCTCACTTCATTTCAAAACTATTCGCTCACATCTCAGATGGGTGTTCCAGATGTCAGGGAAAGCATCCTATTGCTGATTCAGGGACGGGGCCAAAAACAATTTGCTGGATGTGCTCCAAGAAATTGACTTCACACTCTGTGGTGGGCCAGCCGGTCAGTGCAGTGTCAGGATTGTGGTTGAATTTGTGCTGGGCTGACTTTCTCAGCCTGTTGAAGCCCAGACTGTGTCATATTAGCAGCTTTGATGCAGACAGACAGACAGACAGAAGGCCAGGACTCGAAGAATGTCATCAAAACTAGTTTATTCCAGACCAGTAGGGCTTCTGTCCACCTCTCTGCCTCATTCTAAATTTTTGAAAAGCTGCAGCATGATCATTTTATTTATTTAGTTTGTCAACAGTGAAGCAAATCAAGCTAATTATTTGACCAAATCAGGATTGATTTTCATGTAACCTGGTAGTTTTCAACCTTGACCTCAGTGTAGAACTACTTACAGAATTTTATACATGGTGATGACCAGGCCACTTAACACAAGAACTAAGCAAGACTTTCTGGAGGTGGAATCCAGGAATTGATAGTGTTAAAAGCTCTCTTGGGGATTCCGACGTCAGCCTGGCCGCATGTCCATACCTCACACTGTGTTCCCACAATAGCAAATACTTACAGGGTGCTTGACCTGTAAGCATGACCTGAGCCTTACCACTGAAGGAGGAGGGAGGAATGGAAAGGAAGATAAAGAAGAAGAGGCAAGAATGGAAGAAGGGAGGAATATTTGCTCTTGGTTATTGTCATGGGCTGTTGTGCTCGGAATGGGGATGTCTTTCCCCTCCTTTCCATTAGCAATAAAGCAAAAGCCAGTCAGGTCTCCTGTGCAGAAGCTGCTACCAGGAAAAAGCCATTTCTTGTCATTTGTGCATCTAGAAAAGAAGTGGACATTTCAAATGAGTGACTGTCACCTGTGCCGGGGTGCATGGTTTTCTGGTGTTAGTACCTGTTTGTCCGTGTTAATAAAAACACACAGTGAGAGCCGCCTCTTGGTGCCCTGGAGCAGAGGAGTCTCTCAATTTCATGGCCGTCCATTTAGAAAGACATGCATAACTTCTACACATGCATACATGCTAAAGAGTGGGCCCTGGCTCTGTTTTGGACTCTCTTGGGTCAGGAGAGCTAATATGACTCCACACACTCCCCAAGCTCAGCTTTCCCCGAACCAATGGGCCATACACAGAAAGTCATAGTTTCTTCCTCTCTGGCAAAGAAACTGTTCTCTGGCCATTAGCTCTGGTCAGGAACTAAAACTATACTCGAAGCTTTGTAAATTCCACCTAAGAATTGTGTTTTTATAAGCTTATGTCCCTAGGACTAACTATTTCCTGGAATTAATGAGTGCTGGGAGAAGTATGTCTGGAGTCTGCACAGAGGCGGGCCATAGATCCAGCTGGGGTCCAGGTCCCCTTTTCCAGGGGTGGCTGCCTCTTACAGGCACTGAGGCTCATTGGAAAAAGTCACTGTCAATAACTCAGTCATCCTGTGTGAAGACAGGAACACTGGATGTCTTTCAAACCTTGAGGAGAGACAAAGGTCGGCATGAGGTGAGGATGGTGTGGAACAGGGAGTCCATTAGACGGAGGCTTCCCATCCTGAGCAAGCTCCATTTTTTCACACTCTCAACTCTCTCCAAGTTGCACACTTATTCATAGAGTTAGAGAGATGAATGAGAGGATTCGAAGATACTCTGGACGTCACTTTAACCTCTTCAGCAGCCTTCAGAAAGCCTCTGGTGCCCTGAGTTAACCTTTTTATAAATCTTGAATCCCTTGTCAATAGCATCGTTACACAGCAATGCTTTTTCCTAGGTTGGATGCATCAATGGGTTTCATGTAAATATTTAAAACACACCACAGTTTTTTTTTTTAAACTAAGAGTTTGGATATGTCTGTCATTTTAAGTTCTTCTTGGCACATGGAATTTGTCCCCGTTAGTGGGACAGTCCATTTCAATGCACATGTTCAGGTTGCAAAGAGCCAGGCTGGGTAATAATTAGCATTCCATCTCCTTAAGCAGTTCTCTTTCAAGGTTGTGACCCTTTGTATGGATGCCTCTAGCTATTATGAAAACTCTGGAAGCAGTCAAGGTCTCTCTCAAACTCTGCAAGGCCAAGGTGAAGGGTCAGAAGATGGCCTTCGGAGGAAGCTGTACTCAGAGGGTGTTTATTTCCCAAAATTTCTCTACTTTAGGAGGGATGCATACCAGCCTTTTAGTCTCTCCCTGCCTGACAGTCACGTTTGGTCTCCTTGGAGCTGGCACAGAGTAAAGCCATATCCCTTTGGAGCGATTCCTGCCCAACAGAATGCGGACAGATGGGGCTGCTGAAGGACGTGTGTTTCTGGCACCAATCTGCTCCTTCACACCTCCCATGGCTTAACAGAGGCTCGTTTCAAAGGCTGCTCATGAACAGTCCCACACTCCACTGGTTAGAATCCAAACTGCCACATCCTGAGAGGGTACCTTAGACCCCGAGTTGAAGATCTGAAGCATGAGTTTCAGATCATAAGGC